>NC_081774.1:5979357-7364357 GCF_963082965.1 Carassius carassius | reverse complement strand
AGGAGAGGCGTCGGGGATCTCGCTGGGGCGGCGGATCTGAACAGAGGACGGCTGACCTGATACTGCCAACTTATCCATAGAGAGAATCTAAAACACACATATAGATATGACTTTTTATGTGTATTGACAGCAAAAGTTGGACTTCCTGCTGAGATAGACCCTCTATAGAGCAAGGTTCAGTTGTTTCTTTGCCAGTGGTGTTTAACCTGCTCACTGAGCCCATTAAAGACACTTTTTTTCATTGAAGCTTCTTTGAAAATATATATTTTTAAAAGCACAAAATGAAGACATTTATTTTTGGTTATGGTTTTAATTGCTTAAGTATTGATGTGGCCACTTTCAGTTTAGTTTCTCTCTTATTTAGTGGGCATATTCCTTTTTTTGTTATATTTATCTTAATTACAATTGTAATTTAAAGTTTTATAGTTGAGGAATCTACAGAGCATTGATAGAGCTAATTACATGTACAATGATTAAGACCGCTGAATTGCAAAACCCGCTAGGTAACCTTTAAGTTTTACTTAAAATGTGAAAAGTTTTTAACTCCATCCATTAATACAAAGAGTAATTTAGATATATAGCTTGATAAAAGACACACTTTAGTTTGGAGTCCAATTCTCAATATTAACTAACCATTAACTATGAATTTTGCCTCAAACTCTAAATTTGCTGCTTAATAATAGTTAGTAACGTAGTTGTTAAATTTAGGTATGGGGTAGGATTAAGGGATCTAAAATATGGTCATGCAGAATCAGGCATTAAATGTACTAATACATATGCTAGTAATATGCATGGTTGTAAGCAACTAGTTAATAGTAAGAATTTTAGTTTTATTTCAGTTAACAAAAATGTGTGTGTTAGATGTTTGTGTGTGTGTGTGTGTGTGTTACCCTAAGTGCCATCTTCATCTTAATCGTAGAGCCAGGTCCTGAGTTCCTGAGTGGGAATCGCTGACTGATAGTCATCTGATCCTCCTGCAGCAGCTTTGACAGAGGAAAAGAAAATGTCCCTAGGGAACACTCGTGCTTCGCATCCTTTACCTGCACACACACAAAACATCAGACTGTGACTCGTATGAGACACCACTGTGTTGTAAACACAGCATCGTCCAGACTATATATACTTTACATGAATAGGGTACAACTGATTCAATACAACTGTGTATTAATACCTTTATTTCTATAATTTAGTAATTCTCCAGAAATAAATAAATAATTACACTTAAAAAATACATGTAAAAAAAAAAAAAAAAGCCCACGTAGCAAAATGGATAGCAGGGCAACGAATCCAGTCTAAATACATCACTTAGAAGGGAATAGCTAGTATGATACCAAAGTTGGGGTTGTAATTATAGTTACACTTTCTTACAATATAAAGAACAGGATTTGCACACCCTCACAGTGTTCAAAACTTTCACCTTTCAGAGACCAGCCCAAATTTGTAACCATTAAGCCACAAAACCCCATGTGCCTGCGAGTGCATGTTTCTGCTTTACCTCCACTTCAAGTTCTTGACACTTTGGATTGTGTATCAGGAATGTGAAGGCCTCCTCCCAAAGCGGTTCGTTGGTTTTATATCTTGTCTGTAATGAGAAAAGAATGTAAAATATTTCACCATTATACATTTAGCAACACTGAATATACAGGATCTGAACTGGAATTATTTGACCATTTTAAAAATTCACAGTAAAGTCTGACTTCACATTATTTTTCATATTTAAATTTGCACCTTTAAGAATACCATGTTATGCACATATCAATTTAAAGGAAAATTACTTTTGTACATCAGTGTGTTTACCTTGCTCTCAAAGGATTTGTGTCCCACGGTAAGCTGGACGAATGGACTGGGCACACTGGTGACATTTTTACTAGACTATAGAGCATACAAATAGTTATTAACAATACTTCCATATTAAAATAACAATATGCACAAATAACATTATCAACCTTTACCGCACTCTTACTAAAGCAAATAACAAAAGGATTTAAATCAAACAATAATAGCGTCATCTCAAACATGTAAGAACATACAGTACATATTTGCACACTAACAGCTTGAAACGATCCTTATCCATATGATATTTACTCCCGTCTAAATCTGCAATGACTATGAACCACACGGCATGCTGTCCATTACCACAGACAGTTACAGTACATTACAGTATGGAAAGCTGAGCAGGCAACACTTTAAATAAATGTTTAATCAATGTGATTACCACATCATAAGAATAACCACAACATTTTAAACATGTTTGAATATGATTGCTTACCAACATTTTTTTGTTCAAAGTCCACAGGGGGCTGTTTTCTATATAGCTTGTACACATACAAACATATGTCCCATTTACTTACATGGGAAAAGTCCAAAATCTACAAGATTATGTTTTTACATTTTCAAATTAGCACTGTAATGTAATTCAATGCTACTGTAAATTCTGCTTCTTTAGTTCAAATCACAATATATTAGGCTGGGCCAGTTAAAGCATTTTCCCATTTAATCACAGGAGCAATTTAAAATAAAGTAACAAGATTTTTTACAGGAATAAATTACTATTAAAACTTGTCCAAATGTTTGAGCCTGATAATAGACAGCATGCCATGAGTCCAGATGGGGTAAACATTAAAGTTTCCATTTTGAAATATTCCATTAGACAAAGTTGAAAATATTTTAAAATATTGTATTTATTTCATTAAATTTAAATTGCAGTGGCCATTCCCCCTTATGAATGCCACGCACTACATTACTATCAGGACATAAAAAATAAAAACTTGTTAGATTCAAGCAAGATCTTACATGTTGCACTTATGTAGGATTTTGTGAATACTCTTGATTCATATATTTCTTGAATTTAAAGCAATCAATTCAAAATGGGCAAAATGGGATTTCCATAAGAGAAAAAGTCTCTGTGGGATTCAGAGACTGAATTCAGTGTGTTTCAGACATTCAGATGCACACACAGGTCTGCATGCGGTTAATCAAAGCACGCACGATACCTGCAGCAGAAGGATCTTAAATCGACATAAACAACTTGCCACATCTTTCTACATCATTATGTGAGTGCGGAAATTGTGAGAAATTGTGTTACCTTTATGGCTTTATTGACTGTACCCTTCTTCAGACCTGCATTGTTGAATTCTAAAGGATTGCGCTTATTTCCCCAAGCAGAAAAGGATGAGACACACACGCCAACACACACACACACACACACACACACACAAATACAGGCAGGATTATTAGAAGGATGGCATGCAGATTTAAATTCATAATTGCACAAAAACACAGACATCCTGGAGTACTCACTCAATCATACACAACAAAATGAATGATTACGGAATTAATGCATGGTTAATTGTATGAAAATGAGAAAAGATCATGCCTCATTGTATTTTATTCGTATGATTGTTCAAATGATGAAAAAGCACTAGCATTTTTATTCATTTAGTCATGCCTGGAGAGTGGGTACATGAGAGGACACAATTCAGGTGTCAAGGACAGTAATGAAGAAAGAAACATGAAAGAGAAATATGGACAAGGCAATCCAAAGAAAATCAGTCCAACCCACACTTCACTGCAAATCAACTCACAACAGGACACTACAAGACGCCTGAATTCACTGAACGCTTTCAGTGACTAATGAAAATGATCAAATGAGGCATGGGCTGATACAGCAACAGTTATACAACAGTTACAGATACAGTCGGTCCAAATGTGCCGATATTTAATAATATAGCACGCTTTGGATCAGCATCCCATTTGTTTGCTGTTCAGACACATGGCAGTTGATTCTCTTTTTGTATGGAAAGCAAAAATCGACAAACTAGCTTTCCAATATTGTATGTATAAACTGTTGTATAAAATGTTGCTTGTCCATAAAGTGAAGTGCAGAGTGAGACCCGTGTCATTCAACATGCTTCCAAAATTGACACTCTACTGCACTACTTGCATGTCTATGTTACACCCCTCCAACACACATTACTGTTCAAAATTTAAATATTTTACATTTTTAAAACAAGTCTCACATGCTCAGCAAGTCTGCATTTATTTGTTCAAAGTTACAGTAAAAACAGCAATATTGTGAATTCTAGATGATCCTTTAGAAATCATCCTAATATGCAGATTTGGTGCATATTAATGTTAAAACAGTTGTGCTACTTAATGTTTTTTTGGAAACGGTCACACATTTTTCGAAGACTGATATAGTGAACAGTTCCAACGCGACAAGGAATTAATGCTGAAGTTCATTTATTTGAAATATAAATATTTTGTAACATTATAAAAGCCTTTCATGAAACTTCTGATGAATTTAATGAATCTTTGTTATACTCAAACCTATATCTAATAAATAAAAACTTTTGAAGAGTAGTGATCACAATCTTTATCTTACACACAAATAATCAGCAAATCATTAAATGAAAAAAAAAAACAAAAAAACTTGATCAGCAATATACCACATAACCTCATTTAGCTGTCCAAAGGGCTGACAGCTGCATTATGTTGCTTTTTTTTTTTCTGAACCACCTCTGATGCTCTATATTCAAATGCCTTCTTTATAAAGGAAAGAGTGCACATTTACAGTGACAAAACAACTGCACACACAAAAATGGCTGCATTAACACCACTAATACAGACTATTTATATCTATTTAAAATGCAGGCAGGGCCTCTGTAAACTCTAGCATGCTGACAGACCAAGCCACGACATAAACAAATACAAACAAAACAGTCCTCAGAGTTTGAACAGCACTACAAGAACGAGTTTACATGCAAAAGGGAAGTTGAGATGTAACTATGAAACACGTCTAAATGAAATTGCACCAAATGCAGGTAAAATCAAATGCAAGTAGACCAATCTAATGGGAATGCCAGCAGAGTGACTCACAAACATTGTCCTGTAGAGGGCAGAAGTGTTTTCACAGAACACCAGCCCGGCAGAGCGGCGCTCTCTCAGACACCCACTGCCCACCTGCCCCTCAAAAACACTCTTTATCCAGAGTAACAGGAAACCAGAGTGGGACAACAGAAAGAAACAGAGGATGAAAGGAGAAAAAGGCAAGGCAAGTGCAGTAGTAGTGTTACCTGATGAAAGAGGAAAGGTGGAGCATAGGAAATTAAGGAAGAAAGAAGCTAGTGTGGGTGAGTGTGTGTGTGTGTGTGTGTGTGTGTGTGTGTGTGTGTGTATGTGTGTGTGTATGTGTGTTAATGCTCACTGGCAGATTTTTGGCTGAGTCCAGATGCACCAACAGTAATGCTGATGACAGTCCATCATTGGCCTGCCCTTTATCTGCTTTAATGCTGCTTAAAACCTGAAAACAACACATCAAACATTCATCACTCTGTTGTGTGTGATTCACATTGTGGAGATTTGTCTCTTTAAACAGACTAAATTATGTCTTATTTTACATGCAATAATTATCACAAAATTATTTTGTATTAGTTTATAGAAATGGGAAAGTTCAGAGTTTAAAAGCAGAAATGTGCAGTTCATATTTTTGTTATAGTTCTACTATACATAAGTTTGGGATCAGTAAGATTTATTATAATTATTTTAAGAAATGTTTCTTGAGCACCAAATTGGCATATCAGAATGATTTCTGAAGGATCATGTGACACTGAAGACTGGAGTAATGATGCTGAAAATTCAACTTTGCCGTCACATTAATAAATAACATTTTATTGCACAATATTTCTGTTTTTACTATATTATTGGTTTTACTGTATTTTTTATCAAATAAATGCAGCTTTAGTGAGCACAATATACTTCTTTTTTACTGACCCTAAACTTTTAAAGGGTAATGTACTATGGTTATTTGATCAGTAAAGTCTAAATCATTAACATAAGTCATATCATATCACTTTGGTGTGTATAAGAGGTGTGTTACATTACCTCATCGAGTTTATCAGGTGTAGGGAGAAGAGAAAGCCATTCAATCTTCAGGTGAAGCTTTCCTGTAGCAACATCATCAAGTACAAACCACTAAACTCACACCCACACACACACACACACACACACACACACACACAGGTGAAAAGGGGGGTGAATTTATTATCTGAAAACAAACATTTCATTTTAAAACTTGTGCTTTAAAATAATAATACTTTATTAAATGTTATAATTTCTCAAACATGAACATTCTGCTGTCATGTAATCATCCTATGATACCACATGCATAATACAGGTCTTTTTGACTATTTTTTTTTGGAGGAGGCAGGACATTCTTTAAAAATCTACTATTTATGCTCCACAGAAGAAATTAAGTCATAGGTCTGGAACCAGTGGCGGCGTTTCACAAAACCATCAGACACTTGCACATAACATTTAATGAAAATCAAGCTCAGATGGAGTTAACAAGGTTTTTAACCAGCGAATGACGGATATCTGTCTTTTGTCTGTCATTACAATGGCCGCATCTGAGGCAGTAAGTGGATCACATTATACGCTTTTATTAACTTACAGGTTATAACATTTATTGTAGTTATATGGGCGCTTAGTTTTTCTTGTCGTTTAATACACTTGGCCAAAATTTCATGATATACTGTATAGACGATGGAGCGCTATAAGCACAGGATATTAAAAACATAGCTTACAAAAGTAGCCTGGTTAAAAGTAGACTGAAAAAGCTTTTTTATGCTCTTCAAACACACAAAAAACATTAGCCATTACAGACATAGTGTTTTAGTGAAGATAACGCTGTACTTATTCAAACATCAGTTATTTATTATTTACCCTTGATTGCAAACAAGCAGAGATCTGTCTCCAGTAGGGTTGCCAGGTTTTCGCAACGAAACCGGCCCAATTTCTACTCAAAACTAGCCCAATTGCGTTTTAAGGTGGGTACCCCGGTAAAAATTGCATTCTGGAGGGTTAATACACATTTTCGGTGGGGATCCTCTAGTAAAATTTGCATTCCAGAGGGTAAATATCATGTTGTTGCCACTGTGCATTCAACCCGCGGACATGAAAAACAACCCGCAGCAACAGTGTAAAGTATCCCAATTCTGCGGGAAAACTGCAGACTTGGCAACACTGGTCTCCAGGCTGTGTGCATTGCGAGGTGGGGTGAAGTTATGAGGTTTCGCTGACAGTTTGAGAATCCATAGCATTACAAAGTTTAATGACAAGCTCTTTTAAATGCTTTTCATTGATTAAATATTTGTAAAACCCTCACACAGACATGAGGAAGTCCAATAGCATTAATTTAAAACAATAATAACGAAATATAATAGAGAGCTTGGATTTTCCACAGCACAGCTGACTGTTTCCATACGGAAACGCCACCCCTGTTTGGAACATCACAAAGCTGAGTAAATGATGCCAAGTGGATTTCTGAGTGAACTAATCATTTAAGAGATTTTTCTATACAAGCTTTGAGCTTGAAAATAAAAACAAAATAGAAATAAAACAAAAAGGTATTTTCTTTTGTACCTCATCTACTTTCTGTTCCTTCTCTAGTTCATCTACGTTGATGGTAAGGCTAAAGAATACAGGAGGACAAAAATCTAATTATTACAATAAAAACACATCCACACACATCCTGAGGATCTTTTATGGTGGAACTCTGAAGTATTATTGCTTGTAATTATTTGATGATTGATTAGATCAATCACAGGCACAGCCATTACCTTCCCAAATAATCATCCTTATCATGGTCCTCATCATAAAGCTCTATCTCCACATTCTGTCCTGGGTGATCGTACACAGATACCTAAAACACACATAAACACCTTGGATTGGTAAATAAAACATGTCAGAGAAGGACAGATTCAAATCACAAATTAGGCCCTTACCTCGTAAACTTCGTTCCATTTAGGATTAACGGTCTCTTTGATGATTTTGGATCTGAAGAGCTGATTACCCAGCTTAATGACACCATACGGGTCTGACTTTCCTTTTATCAGGCCACCCAGAAACTTGTCCTTCCCTATAATGTCCTGTGCCTCCAGAAAGTGAATCCGCAGAATATTCTAAAACAAAAACACACATATGATATAAATATTCGGTTTATATATGTGTATGCATGTGAATATGAAGTGTTCAAGTATGTCACCTTTGGCATTGGGAAGCGGAGTCTAGAAATCTGTGCATCATCTACAAGTGGAATAGTGATTTTGTTTGGCAGCACAAGAAAACTGTATATGATATCCTGAATAATGCTGTCACACAGACCACTGTGAGAGACAGAGGAAGAGAGATTAGTGATGATGTTATATATAATAACAAATCAGTCAAATGCACTAAATTCAATCTATCCTGCCAGAAGCAAATTTTTTCCCAAAAAATATGTGATATTTTTAATGGCAAGACTATGCCTTCACAAGCTGTATAGACCACTTTTATTATACTTTCTGGGTAAATTGAGCTTGACAGCTGCAGTTGTAATCTGTTTGCCTTTCCACGGTGTAGAAAAAGGCAACTTTAATGTTCTGCTACATAATAACGGTGTACAAAATAGCTTGTACAAATAAAGTTAAATGCCCATTCTCTGTATTTATGTTGAGGTATGAAACAAACACTTTTCAATGCTTTTTTGCTTTGACTAAACACACTTCCGGCTCTATTGGCTTAAACTATGTGAAATTAAACATTTGGGATAGTTCTCAAGGTGGCCAGGACCCACTAGAGGGCCTCAGCAAACAAACAAACAAAAAAAAAAGTTCATATTAATATTATATTTGATATATTGAAATGTTTAAACTGAAATGCTAAAAAAAATAATAAAATACAATCAACATAAACCAAAATAATATTTTTTGAAACACTTCCCCACAGTTTTGCCGACAGTTCCTGAAATTTCTTAAACCGCTAAATGAACTGTGGGTAATTATTTCATGAACACTCCCAGTTTCTGTGAACAAAAAGATGGAAAGCAAGTAGCTTTGTCTGAATTTCACCCAGAATATCAGAGAAAACATATATTGGGAGCCCTTTGAATATTGTATTTAACTATGTGGAGCTTTCAAATAAAAAGTGAAGAGAACCACTGGGATAAGGGGAAGAATTAAAGCTCTATAATGCTTCCTTTATCCTCCACCAGCAGTTCTCCATTAACACAGGATTCATTTAAGTACTGTAATTTATAGTTGTTTATAGTCCCTTCACCCACACTATGTCAGTCCCTCCAGGATTTCACAGAACTCTTTTCTGATTTTTGCGGCCTAAAATGACTGATTTTGCTGCGCCTTTTCTTAAAATCTGCATTGATTTGCGGCATTTCTTATTGTTTTGCAGTGAAAATATACCACAGACAACATTCTTCAAACACTGTTATGACTTTTCTGACTTCGAGAAACTTTGTAGGTCTCCATACTAACGTTTGAGGACACCAGCACTAGTGCCATTAAGTTCGACAGAAGGTGGCTCCAGCACCTGACAGTAAAGCACTCATCCTAATCACACATTTATATCTCAGAGATGTTTATTTATGTCTGCATGCACATATGCAAGATGTATTTTTAAAAGTGCTTACTCATCTGCATTACGTCTCTAAGACATTTCCTGTCAGATGTCAAATAGACATTTAATAGAATGCATCTAAAACTGCTTCTGAGACGTTTATCAGATTACACAGCAGATGATTCCCAGATCTTTAGCTGATGTCTTACAGATGTAATAAATACATTCTGATAAAATGTACTTTTATTACTTTCATTCATAATGTCTAAATACAAAAATATATATGTTAGGGAGTGGAAATGGCCTATAAGTACTTCTCTGCAGCCATCTACTTGTGGTAGTTTAATATATTTTTTATTTTTTAATAATTGTTTGCTTTCCTACATTATGAAACTTTTAGGACAAGATCTCCCCATGCCTAAACCACAACACCAGCTTCACCTATGACATGACTATAAAAGGAGAAAAAGATAGCGAGAGAGAAAGAGGGAGACTCCTCTGGGGAAACATTAAACTCTACATTTGGACACACACACACTGATGCTAGGGGATCACAGGCTGCACTTTAAGATAAAACACATTATTAAGACCCCATTGTTTCCCCTCCATCACAAATGGGTGTAAACATGGATCGTCTGATGTGGTCTGAAAGGGAGAGCAGCATTTCTGAGACTGCAGTGAGCGTGTATAATGTCTGTGTGAGAGACTTTTATCTGTGCCACCTCAAAATACAAAACAAGACATGTGACAGCATATGTGCATTTCAAAGGCTGCCTTATCCACTCTCCAGTTTCATGAAACTGGCATGTAATATGATAACATGATGTGTGATGGCTGACACGTGCATCACTCACTTTATTCCAGGGATGTCCAGCATATTTGTAAGACCTGTCCAGTTTATATCCAGAAACTAAGAGAGAGAAACAGACACATGTAACAATGTTTAATACATAAAGGTTATTTATATATAAATATATGTGTGTGTGTGTGTGTGTGTGGAAAATTCTAATGCTTGTGTTTATTTCCTGTAAAATACATCTTTATTTTTCACAGCAGCAACAAAGCTATTAATCAAATACAGCACAACAGTAACTGCCTATGTTTTCAGTTGGCCCTGGTTTTGGAAATATTTTTCCCTCCACATGAATAAAAAAAAATGTCAGTAAATTGTTTCAAGCCATGAACCAAACTAATAATCTCTGAGATGAATCACAAACTTCGTTTTTTAAAAAGGTTTTCATATTTTATGAAGGATATAGAATGTTGTAAGCACTGCAAATAATGTTTTCTAATAACAAAATGACAGATTAACCAAAAATAATGATTTGTAGTCATTGGTTATAAGTATGATCAAATATATAAGATATTTACAGTTCAAAAGTTTAGTAGTAGTAATACTGTAAAATAACATTACAATGTAAAACTACAGTTTTCTATTTTAAGATATTTAAACATGTAATTTATTTCTGTGATGACCAAGCTGAATTTTCAGCATCATTACTTCAGTCTTTAGTGTCACGTGATCCTTCAGAAGTCATTCTGAATATATGCTGCTCAAGAAATATTTCTTCTTATTATCTTATTATGTTGAAAACTCTTGTGCTGCTTAATATTTAGATTGTCTAAATTAAGTAATGGCAGGTATGTAGCAAAATTTATTTTAAATAATCAGACACAAACACAATGAAAGAACGTTCTTCAACATGTGACACAATTGTGTGTGTATTGGTTAACGTACAGGTTTCTTGAGGAAGAACACAGACAGTGCACCAATCAGTGGCATATCTCCTAGCAATGGCTCCATGATGACTCTCAACACACCATTAAGCTACAAATACAAACAACAAACAAATAAAAGGTAAGATTATAATATAAAACATGCTGGATTCAAACTGGCTTGCATGAGCACTATAGCTCAACGTGTCGAAGCATATGCAGTATTTATTAGTCAAATAATTCTGGTTTGCATAAAATGCACATAGATAATATGTGAAGGAGACCTGAGTTTAAATCCTGCTCGGGTTATTTCCCAAAACCACTACCGCTCATAATGTTTCCTGTAACATATCCACTATTCTCTTTATACAAAGCCAAAAAGCTCATATAAATAATTAAAAACTTCTGCTTGCAGATATGAGAATGGACTAACATGACATCTAATGCTTTACTATAAACTAACAAAGCAAAGAAGTGCTGTTATACAGTTCAAACTCATATCAAAGCTCATGTGTGGTCGCTCTGATTGTTATCAGGGTAATGGGGGCATTCTCAAATGTAAGCAACTTATGTAAGCAACACACAAACAGGCATCTGTCACACACTCTCTGAGTCTTACCTGTATGCTCTTGATTCCTGCACGGCAATAGTATTTCTTAATATCCACATCGATTTCAGTGTTTCCGACAAAACTAGACAAAGTTACACACAAACAGAATTTCAATATCTCAAGTCCTGTAATGATTCTCAGTGGTGAACGGTATCTGTGTGTATTTTACCTGATCTGTAGATCCATAATAATCTGTCGTTTATCTACATTCTCTGTATAAACTTTCACTCCATCCACCCTGAGGGGCTGCAGACAGATGGAAAATTATTATATTGTGTGTATAAGAGTATGTAAATGTGTGTGTTGGTTTACTAAATTTTAATTTGAGGACAAATGTCTTGAGCTAAATGTGACTAAACCTTCCTTTGCGGTTGTCCTGAAAGGTAAAAAGGATCTAGAATGTAATGTTTTGTCATTTAGACAGCTATGTAAACATGTGCATGTACCTTGTTCCCCATGTCTATCTTGGAGAAGGTGAAAGTACTTAGGTGTGCATTGGCTCCCTGCACTGCCGGTTCAATGGTCTCTCTGAAGATTTTATCTACAAACTGACAAATAAATGGCCACATCTGATGTACAGTCTGTTTAAAAAAAGAGGAAGAGAGAGAGAGTTAATACTCTTGAGAAGACATTTCTGGGTTAGCATAGATTCAGATCTATTTTTATCAAACCACACCACCACACAAACACCTTGTTGAGCCACTCCACTCTCTCCACATCTGGAAAATGAACCTGAAACACAAAACAAACTGAATTTTATTTTAATGGATATTTTAAACACATTCATAAGTCACAGCACATCACCAGCTGAGTAACAGCTCTCAAAATAATTCAACAAATCAGTATTTTACACTTCATCACAATGCCACGTTGATTCTTTAATTCCTTAATTCTTAAATGAAATGATGCATTGGTATAAACAGAAGAGTTAAATTTCCACTTCTCTAATTCTTAAAATGAACTTGTTTATTCTCATTACTCATCATATCCATTACTCATTACATGACCACATTATAATGACATAATGTGGCTGTTTAACTAGTTAATACGTTAGCTATCATTAACTGATAGAATCGTATTGTAAAGTGTTACCAATTTTAAATTTTTTTGTTTTTATAACATGATGCAAATGATTTTCATCATGTCCAGTTAGTGGTTTTTGAGCATCAGAGTTCTTTCACAGATGCTGACATGACAACATTAAACACACTAAACGGCTAGTGACACTAAACATACAAAACAACTAGTGCAGTCCAATTCATCGGCCATCAGTAATAGGTTTGAATCGGTTACTGAATCAGTTGAAGTAATTCTTCACTGAACCAGTATTTATTATTTGAAAATATATATAATTATATAATACAAAGGGACTTCTGGGAATTACCTTTGTAACAGATTTTTTTTATTTTTTTTTTTTTTTTTATCAAATTTTTATTTATTTTTTCCTTTAGGGAAAAACATACAGACATGCTTCACAGAAATAGAATATAAATGTATAAATACATCCATTTACATACATGTCTATACATAAGCATATATAATGAAGCATAATTAACATAATAAAAAAAAAAAAAAAAAAAAGAAAAAAAAAAAAAAAAAAAAAAAGAAAAAAAAAATAATAATGATAATAATAATAAAAAGAAACAAAATAAAATAAAAATAAGTAAAATCCCATGTGGAACCCACCCGCCCCTTGGATCCCGATCCCCATATCTCACTCGCAGATTAAATCTAAAGCCCACGGAGAGTGGTCAGCAAAGAGTGCCAAGCCTCTATTGCTGACTCTTTGGCACCGTGGACTCTAGCTATTGACAACTCCAAGTAAACAATATCCAAATACATTAAAAGCCAAGCTCGAAAGCAGAGTGAGTGTGGAGGTTTCCAGCGTGTGGCAAGTAGTTTTTTAGCAGCTGTAAGTCCAGCCAACAATGCTCTTTTCTTGTCCAGTGTCAATCCCAACTTTGACAAATCATTCAAAATAAGTGTAGCAGGCGTACAAGGCAGTCTAATCTTAAACAACTTAGAGAGGTTAAAGGCAATCATCTTCCAAAATTCAGCCACTGGGGAACATTCCCAGAACATGTGAAAGTAACTGCCAGTCACTTTAGCAGAACAGAAAGTACAAGTAGGATCGTCAATAACCTTCATTAAATGAAGCTTCCTAGGGGTGAAATAAACCCTATGTACAAAATTATAATGAATTTGCTGGTGATCAGGGTTTCTGGATGATAAACCTATATTGATCCACACTTTATCCCAATCAAATGCGGGTGACAAATCTGGAACATCTCTCCTCCACACTGTGTCCAACGCCAGAGGTCTATAAGCATATCGCAGCAAGAGCCAATAGAGTCTTGATACAAAACCCCTAGTGCTCCCGACAGAGTAAAACAATTTTCGAATTGGATGTGATGTGAGCGGAGCTTGTAAGGGGGCACCGTTGCTTTTTAGAGTCGATCTCAACTGCAAATAAAAGAAAAAGGAGGTACGTGGTATACCATGCTTGATGCAAATATTTTGAAAAGTAAGTAACCCCGCCTCCCCATAAATATCCCCAAGTGTACAAATGTTTTTTTTTTCCCAATCAGGAAATCGAATATGACAACCGCCAATCAGCAATCTCTCATTGTTAAATATTGGAAAGTGTGGGTCCCAGATAGAAAAACAACCAGCCAATTTCTCCACCCTCCTCCATACCAAAAGTAAATATGAAATCATGGGACCAAATTTCAAACGGCATTGATGGGGTGAGATTTTTGCATACAAAATATTAGTAAAAGAATATGGAGCTATCATCCGTTCCTCTAAAGTTCGCCAAGAGACTTGAGCATCAGGGTGAAACCAGGATAGAAGAGGTCTAAGTGTGAAGGCCCACTCATAGAACTTAAAATTTGGGAGAGACAGGCCACCAGCCTGCCTTTCTCGCTGCATGGTGGTGAGCTTAATACGAGGTCGTTTGCCATGCCACAGAAATTTACTTATTGCTGAGTGCAATTTGCCCCAATATTTAGGGGGTGGGGGAAGGGGGAGCATTGAGCTGACAAAATTGATTCTGGGCAGAACATTCATTTTAATTATGGCTACCCTGCCACGGAGCGAATTTGGAAGGTTAGACCACCTGTCCAGATCCGCCACCACTTTGTTAAGTGTTTTAGAAAAATTGTTTTTAATAATTGTCTGTATGGAGGAATAGATGTCTATCCCCAGATAAGTGAAGTTATTAGTAACTGGAATAGATGCAGGGATGGGAGTATTGCACATTGCCTGATTTAAGGGTAGTAAAGCTGATTTCTGCCAGTTAATTTTGAAGCCAGAGAGCTTGCCATAAAGATCGAAGGTAGACAAAATATGTGGGATACATTGCACTGGGTTATTTATATACAATAAAATATCATCAGCATAAAGTGAAACATGGTGGTGTGTACCTCTAATGGAAATTGGAGAGATTGTGGGAGAACCACGGATAGCTTGTGCCAGTGGCTCAAGAGAAAGGGCGAATAACAGAGGGCTAAGAGGACATCCTTGTCTTGATCCTCTCAAGACAGCAAATGGGGAGGAGCTAATTTTGCCCGTAAGTACTACAGCTGTTGGGTTTTTATACAGGACCTTAATCATATTAATAAACGGCAAACCAACCCCCATAACCTTTAGCACTGCCCACAGAAATGGCCACTCCAGGCGGTCAAAGGCCTTCATTGCATCTAGTGAAAGGACAGCAGCAGGGGAATTTAAATCTTGAGCATCATGTATAATGTGTAATAGTCTTCTAACATTATCTGTAGCAAGTCTAGACTTTATAAACCCAGTTTGATCACTATGTACCAGTTCTGTCATATGGCCTTGAAGCCGACGGGCCAGTAATTTTGCGTAAATCTTTAAATCTGCATTTAAAAGCGAAAGAGGCCTGTAGCTGGCGCAATCAGCTGGATCCTTTCCTTTTTTAAGAAGCAGTGAAATTAATGCAGAATTAACATCCCTAGAAAATGATCCCTCTCTAACAGAATATAAAATCATCTCCAGTAAAAGCGGGCCAATCTGGGGCCAAAAAGTAAGATAAAATTCGGGTGGTATTCCGTCTGGACCTGGTGATCTACCTTTACGCATGTCCCTAGCAGCTGTCTCGCACTCCTGTAATGTGATTGGTTGATCTAATTTTATGGCGTCATCATTACTGAGATGAGATAGTTTAACATCTTTCAGGAAATTATTGCAGACATCTTTATCAAAATTATTTTCCGAATTATATAACTCCTGATAGAAGGAGGCAAAAACAGCATTTACTTTCTTTGGGTCACATTGTATAGTGTTATTTTTGTCTTTAATGCAAAAGATATCAGCAAAGTGCTCATCCGTCCGAAGTTTCATTGCCAGTAAGCGACTGGGTTTTGAGGAGTTAAAATAATAAGTTTGTCTGGTTTTGTGCATGAGGAATTCTGAACGACGCCTCAGAAGAGAGTTAATCTCTTTTTTGATCAATTCCTTTTGTAGGGCTGTGTAATCATTAAAATTATGTTGCAGGGAAGCATCAAGGGACGTATATTTTAATTCTAAAGCTTCCAATTTAGCTGCATGAGCTTTGTTTTGTGTTGAGGCATATAAAGTGGTATTACTCCTTATAAAGCCTTTTATGGCCTCCCAAAGAATCCTTGGATCGAGAACAGAGCCAACATTAAAGTCCAAAAATTCACTAAAACTTGTTTCAAACTGAGCTTTGAAAGACTCATCTCGCAGTAAAGAAGTATTAAGACGCCATCTGGGGGCTTTAGTGGAAAATGGGCGAACCTTGACTGAACAACATATGGGTTTGTGATCAGACCAGGTCACCGGAATGTAATGCGCATTTTGAATATTTTGAAATAAATCTTTTGAGGCAAAGATAAAATCTAGTCTCGAAAAGGATTTATGTCTCCCTGAGTAAAAAGAATAGTCTTTTAAAGAAGGGTTTAACAAACGCCAGATATCGACCATGCCCGTTTCGGATGCCCAGTGGCGCAACGCCTCAGATGCAAGATGTTGGTCTTTAGTCTCGCTGCCGCCTGTTCTGTCCATGCTGCTGTCCCACACCGCATTGAAATCAGCCCCAAGAACTAAGTGAAATCCTGTAAGATCAAGCAAGGATTTAGTTAATAGATGGAAAAAGGTACGATCAAATACATTAGGGGCATAAGCAGAAATAAGTGCAATGTTTTTCCCATCCATACAGATCCTTGCTATAGCTATCCGCCCTGCATCATCTGCCCAAGAGTCAATCATATCAAATTTTAGTTTACGTTTACACAATACCATTACCCCTTTAGATTTTGTTGCTGCAGATGAAGTTGCAATAGAATGATAAAACTTATTGGCTAATCGACCCACATCTTTGCCCAATAAATGTGATTCCTGAATCATAGCAAAGTCTATATTTTTCTTACGAAAAAATTCTAGTACAGTGGTTCTTTTGTGCGGAACGTTCAGACCCCTGGCGTTGACTGAAATAAGGTTAAGAGCTGTCATATGCTAGAAGGCTTTGTGAAAAACAAAGAAAGAGGAAAAAAAAAAAAAAAGAAAGAGTTGTCCCAACAACAGCACGAGAGAGAACCGGATCCATAAAAGAGAAACACCCAAAAAAAAGAAAAAAAAAAAAAAAAAAAAAAAAAAAAAAAAAAAAAAAAAAAAAAAAAAAAAAAAAAAACCGAAGAGGAAGGTGAGGAAGCTGAAACTGTCGAACCTTCCTGAAAATCCACAACTGGATAACTAACTCAGAGAACTTTCTGACCACTCAAGTGCGGCAGCAGCGCCACCCATCAGCAAACAACTGAACAGCAGTAGTGTGAACACATTAAAGACATCCGCCATCTAACAGCGGTGCTATATCGTTAACAGACACGAAATCTACAGACCCCCTACCCAACATAACCTGCACACATGACTTATAACTCGGGCAGACAAAGAAGGAGAGAGAGGGGAAAAAAAAAAAAAAAAAAAAAAAAAAAAAAAAAAAAAAAAAAAAAAAAAAAAAAAAAATACTGTTACCAATATGCCCAGTCTACAAATTGTGATAAAAAATACCACTGCAAAAATAATATTAAAGGCAATAAATGAATAAAGTGGGAGACATGCAGTGAAGTATATTATAGATAGTGATGCGAGACAAACATCAAAAATAGTTAATATTGATAATAAAAAATAATAAAATAAAATAAAAACTCCAGCTTTATAAAATTCGGAATGCTAGTTTAAATGGACATCAGAGGAAAAACAGGAAAAACGGACATATATTGTATATAATCTTGCCCGAATCAGTCTTAAAGTTTCAAAAAAAAAAAAAAAAAAAAAAAAAAAAAAAAAAAAAAAAAAAAAAAAAAAAAAATATATGTAGGCCTATATGTAACAAATAAAAATAAAATAAAAAATAAAGAACGGGGAGGAATATCACCGCTAACGTTAATGGCCGGGGATAAGAATGATTGTTCTGCTTAACATTTTAGAGGTTTTTGATGCATATCAAGGCCTTCTTATGATCTTCAAAACGATGCTTAACTCCACCCGGCGTTGTAAATGAAAGCACTGCAGGATAGCCGATGCCAAACGGGATTTTGGCTGAGTGAAGCAGGCGTTTACACTCCAGGAAGGAATGTCTTCGCTCCTGCGTGGCCTTCGAGAAATCTTGATAGAAGCTTATCTTGTTGTTCTGCCAACGGACATCCCCGATTTCTCTAGCGAGTTGTCTCACCCGTTCCTTCTGTTGAAACCTCAAGAACCGCACGATAAATGGCCTTGGAGGGGCACCGGGCTTGGCAGGTAGAAACGACCGGTGAGCACGCTCCAGATCTAAGCCCCCTTGAAATTCAGCATGAAGGACTTCGGGGAGAGTGGCCTTCAAAAACGATACAGCATCTTTATCCTCCACACGTTCCGGAAACCCATAAATGCGTAAATTAACTCGCCTGTCCCGATCCTCGTATTCAGTTAGTTTGGCGTTCAATTTTTCAACCTCCAAAGCAGAAGCCGGGGGGGCGACGCTGCGCTGCTTCTCCGCCTCCTCTAACATATCGAGACGCACCTCCGCGCTATTTATCCTGGTTAGCATGTCGGCCAGCTTACCCTCCATCGCCTCAACTGCTCTTCTCGTTTCTGTGACGTCCTTGCGAATATCTGCAAAGTGTTTAGCTTGCTCATCTGATAGTTTTTGAAGAAGCTCGTGAATTTTAGCAGTCGAGATGGACTCATCCGCATCTTCACGTGCTGGGGATACAGGAGAGGCGTAGGCAGCTTTTGAGCTAGCGGTAGCCCTAGCACTTTGCTGATGTTGAGACGCATTTTCGTTTTTCCGGGGATTTGGCATATCGAAAGTGGTTGACGCTTATTAAGGCAACTTGCGGGGGAAAAAAACAATGCAATAAACTGCGGATGCCTATATATTCACACAAAATGTTATCTCGTGGCGCTGCAGCCCTCAACCTAATCAGCCATCTTGCTCGGCGTCATCACGTGACCCCAGATTTTTTTTATGAAGACTGATGAAGGATAGGATGTTGGAGTTAAAAGTAATTTTCAGATTTTTGATTAAAATTTTCTTCCAAAAACCATTATGCAGTATTAAACCATTTAAAGTTTTTCACTGAACACTGTAAAAAAAAAAAGGTTTGAAGTAAAATGATTACTGGAGTATGTTTTACTATAAAACACAATTTAATTCTTTCTAAAAATGTCCAAGTTGCAAGTTTAATTAATTGTGCAAAATGTGGTTTCTTTGGATCAACCTGGAAATTAGAAATTGGAAATGTGGCTATTACAACAAATCTTTTCCAGTGTTTATGATAAATTACCTTACCGTATCTCACAATTAAGTTACAGTTAACCAATTAACAGGTTTTTACTGTAGTCCTGTTCTCTAAAAATTGCAAATGTTTTTTTGCAGTGTTGAAATGAGAACTATTAATATTCTACTCAATTAAAATAATATGAAAATGTATTTCGCCGCATCATGCTGCTCGCTCACAGTGTAGACAATGTGTCTCTCTCTTTGGCTCTTCATCTTACTTTCCTCAACATGCAATAGAGTAAACTCTGGTAAGAAGAAAGGACCTATATGGAAAGATGTGGCACAAAAGCATGTGACTGAGAGATATGCCAGAAAAACCAAATGGAAAATCCCTGACTTGTCCTTGGCTGCAATTCTTTCTCATATTTTCCTGAGGGAGAAAGCCAGCCTATGACTCAAAGCTGTGTTATTTCCTGATTATACACGCAGAGAGCAGACGGCAGCTAAAGTTAGCCTGCTAATTCCCATGGCCTGTCAGAGAGCAGCCGATGCGGAGCTGATCCAATCTGATTTAACAAACTCTGCATCTCTACATGTATTATCTCTGCCACAAACACCCATATCTCTGGCCTTCAAAGAGCTTAGAAAGCATTGTTAGGGGTCAAAGTCTCATTCCCAGACAGACGGTGAATATTTTTTTTATGTTATCCTGTATCTTTCTGCCTATTTCTATAACAATGCACACTAGATTTGCATATTTCATCCATAAATACAGTAAAATGTGAATGTAAATGAGTCAGGAACTTCCATGCAGTATTTCCAGTTTCAATAGCACAGTTCTGACACAACACAGGCAGCTAGTCTGAGCCTGTAAAACTGATTCATGAGGACATGTTAACGCTCTGACCAAATGCAGTAATGTGTGTGTGATTTATCCACATGGGCGTGTACGTGTGCATCTGTGTAAGATCTGATCTGTTAAGCAATGTCATTTCCTAGGCAAGCAAACATTTGTAATATACAAACAGAAACAAACACACAGGCATGCTCGTTCTGAGAGGAACTGTAGCAACCAGGAAGAACTTCATATAGATATGACCTCATCTAACCTCTAAATGAATCAACCAGAGGTGTAGATTGTATTGTGAACTCGATGAAGGACTGACAGCTTGAGCTGCTTAATGATTTTGTGAGGTATCACATGCACGACTGGTGAACAGGTCAAAGGGCGTTTGCTGTATTTTTTCAGCTGAGCAGAATGTATCAGACAGCCAGCATGTCAGACAGTCAGGGTGTCAGACTCAAAGCAGGAAGCTGATTGGACGGTATTATTTTTATTGATGGGTGGAGCTGAGAGAGTACAAGACTGAGGTACAAATAAACACAATCTCAAATATGAAATCCCGCTCTTAAAGTAGGTATATATTATTGTTAAAATTAAATAATTAGGTTGTTCAAAATTATGACCAAAAAAAGGCTGCAATTAACATTTTATGATTAAAAAAATTCTAAAAACATGCAATAGAAAGAATCCCACTAGATATAAATGCTAGAGAAAATAGTAACATTTTTATGTAATAATTATTAGTGTTATTAAAGTGTATTAAGAGTGTGCTGTATGACTACAAAGGCAATCTAAATGTAAAAATAGATGGAAATGAGCATGCACAATTATAAATATCCAATCAGACCATACATATTTAAACAAATTTAAGTAATATTGGCTGACAACTAATACTTTACTGATATAGAGAAAGATCAGTTTCAAGCAACATGAGTAAATGATGGCAGAATTGTAATTTCTGGGTGAGCTAAACCCCAGAAAAACAGCTCTATTGACTCCTTACTTAAACAATAAGAGTTTGTTTAAGTTGATGAATGGTGAAGCATCTCAGCTGAGAGAACAGACAGACTGACACCGACCCCCACCAATTACAGACAGTGATGACAGGATGACAAGATGAATGAGGCTGGCGATGGGCAGATCTGCTGATATAACGGAGTTGTCGTTATTCCTTCAAAGACAAATGATGAGACAAGAGGAGATAGACAAACTGTCCTAAAGAACACAGTGTTTCCTGAAAGAACAGGAGGATGCAACAATCTCTAGCCCTTATGAAAAAACTACTGGAGCTGCGCAAAGCAATGAAAGAACTGGCCATATTCTCAGCACCTAATACAGAAGAAGAGTCAACAGCAGAACTAGCTAAACAAACACTCTCTTATGGCCCTTGAGACTTTGAACAGACAGTAAAGCATACATACTGTAATAAATCTATCAGACACACACACACACACACACACAAACAAACACACACAGTAAAGGCGTCTCTTGTATAAAAAACTGTTTTGCAACAGTCTGTTGGAGCCCTATTTTGTACTGTAGTGCGCAGCAGAAGTTCTGAGGTATTTATTTAGCAAATAAGAAGAATTTAAAGCTTAGAAATGTTATATTTTAAGTTAGTGTAATAATCTATATTGATTCCCAGAAGCAGCATTGCCAGTTGTTCCCCAAAGTAAATGCTTTTCTTATGTTAACTATGACTTCTAATGTTATTTTTGCAACATATTCTTTTAACACAGACACACACAGGCTTATGTATTTTATTTTTTATTTGAGAAAAACATTTATACTTGACCATTTGTTTCTGAAGATTTTCAGCAGAAGGATTTGGCAACACTGCTCAGAAGTGGTTGACCAGTTTAAGTTCAAATTCTTATTAATATTTTAAAACTTTTTTAATTTGCAAATTGATTCATTTACAAATTATTTTCATAAATATTACAGAAAATAAATGTAAATACAGAAATTATTGTGCATGTGTTATTTAATTATTAAATATATTTTTATGTATATTTTATTATACATATCAGCCTTTTTTTATGCACATTTAAGCCCTGCTCCACCAAAAAACCTATATCTGTCGACCACTACTCAGAAGTGAATGAGTTACACAGAAAGGCTTGGACAGACAAAAAAAAGAAAAAAGAAAACCTTGATGGTCCTGCTAATAAAACTCAAACTTCACTTGATTTCATTGCCATGTTTGATAATGATTCACATGTTAGTTATTAACACATGCACATGCACAGCCACAGACACAACATGCAGGACAGGAGCACTGCCTTTATAATATCTGCCCTCCAGGTAAAGTGTCACTGTATCTGCTCGTCCAAACTATTGTTCAGAAACAGAACGTGGTGTGCCTCATCTCATTGACAGGTCACTATGGCAACATTTCCTCAAGCATGTGACTCACAGTGCTTTGGTGATGTGATGTCATAATAATAAAGTAATATGTAAATAATAAAGTCATAATGGCAGTTACTTTAGTAACACACCACACCCACTAAGGAGAGGTTCTTTTACCATATACAGCCCTCATCTGACACAAATAAACAATGTTTCACGAGTTCCTGTTACAAACACACACAGGCAGACCACTTCACTCAAACACATTAAAGGTGCAATAGGTGATTGTCTTCAGAAACATTTTTGTAATACTGGTTGAAAGTCTCCTCACATCCCGATAGCAATCATTAAGTTAAGTGGTTTAAATTTATTTATCTGTATTTACAGTATATTTTCTGTGGAAGGCGTAGGACCAAGAAATGTACATCCAATCCGAGCGTTTTAAATACCTTTCCTACCTGCCTGTCAACATACATATCTGCATACCTCTTCCTTCCTGGTATTGTAGTACTTTTAAAGTTTTCTCGCTACTTAATGACACATGATGTAGCCCAGCGGTTCCCTATTCCAGTGCTCGCGCACATATTTTGCATGTCTCGCTTAGTTAACAGACCTGATTCAGATGACAAACTCGAGCTACGTGAATGAGCTGTGTCCCAGTTGATATGATCCCTACACCGTGTTCACTGCTCCCTAATCCCTGAGCAGGGGTTTCCTTCACTTCGGAACATGGACTGGAATTGAGACCGCTGATGCAGCCTATTGTAGTAATCCTGCCTCTGGTATTCTGGTCTGTGAGCATAAATGTGTTCAGGGGGCGTGGCTTTGGACGGCGATTGGAGGGAGAGGGAGACGTTTGCTTTCAGTGCTATCAGGCTAATGTTAGCATTTTCCAAGATCTCCTATTGCACCTTTAACAGATGATTATTAGTTAAGTATTTAATATGAGTGTGCAGTCAGTATTTTCTTTGATTAACAAATTTTCATGCATGTTCACATTTAAAGTTAACTATATTTAAATCATGTTTTTGTTACTTAAAAAAGCTTAAACTTATATTTTATTTTATTAAAGCAACATTTCTCATTTTAGTTTAGTTTAACAAAGTACTAAAGTTTAAACTAAAGAAAAACTTAAAACTTAAACTAAATAAATAAATGAAACATAACTAGGTAGACATATATTTTTTTTAAATAATACTAATAAAATAATATTAGTAATATTATAATAATAAATAGAACAAAATTGATTTTAAATTAAAATTATACAAAACTAAACTAAAATAAAATAAAATAAAAAATATTAAAAATATATTAGCATATCAATGATATTAAAATATTAAACTCACAATCAACCATGCAACAAATGCATGAATCATCAGACAATCAGTCGTCCTGAGTTTCACGAATTACCTGTTCATGTTACTTAATATCAGCCTAAAACTGAAAGAAAGAACTATGACATCCTGTCCTGGCCATGGCAAGAGATTTACAGCTAAAGGAGTGAACCTGGAGTTTTGTGTCCCAGAATGCTGCTTTCAGCACACAGGCCTGCTAATATGCCAGAACTATGATCTCAGGTTAGACAGCAAACTCATTTGTTTAAAGTAACAGTACACCAAAGTCTGTAAGCCACAAAAAAAAAAAAAAAACCTGTCAACCTTACTTGTCCTTGTTTGTGCTTAGAGCTTTGAAGATTTGCCACAAGGATTCAAATTCATGGAAAATTACTCAGAATGCTGCCTCTGAATTAATATTTCACATTCAGAATGTATTATCGGAGTCAAACCCACCATAGACGTCTCATCTAGTATTTAAATTAGTGGTTGATCAATGCACATTCTTGAAAGCCTTAAAGGTCCACCTAGGCCTGAAGGCAAAATATATATTTTTTGAGCATTTCATGTGATCATAATCAATGTGCCTGACATAAAAAGCTTATAAAAAGGAAAAGGTTGTTCAAATACTTACTAAAGTTACTATTTAATTACACTTCATTGTAAGATAAGTTTGTCTTGGACTCTATGATTTTGCTGAATAGATGTATACTCAATATAAACATTAAAAATCAAATGTGGATATCAGTTCATTATATTTCAGTCATTATAAATAGTAACATAGTAAAGTGTCTTTATATATAATAAATATATCATTTAGAATAGAATTATTGATTTGTGGCTGAAAAGGGCTTCCTTTTTTATCCCAAATATTTTGCCTAGTGAAAAGTTATTGTATTATACATATTTTATTTATAAATGTCATTATGCAATGTTTTATTTTTAATATGACCAATAAATATTATTTTAATTTATAATATCCAATAAGTGATATCCCCATCATGAATATTTAATATTATATTTTTTTATTATTAGTTAGTGCACATTATAGAATATTTATGCATAGCAGAAAAGTGTTAATAATTAGAAAAATGTGAATATGGGGGGGGGGTTAATGCCATAATCCGTCTCTCTCGCTAATGAAGACTTATCAAATAAAAACATTTCAGAAGACCTTACGGGTGATTGTGCTCTTGTTTAATGGGTGCAGTTTTGATACTCCAGATACAATTTCTGGTCTTGATTAAATTTGTGACTCATTCAGGTATGTAAGCAATGTCAGTGAATACACAAACTTTTTACTACATCAGACACACGCAGAGCAATGACACACCGGTTGAATAGGGCTGTGTAAAACCTATAGGTCAATGCTGAGGTCAAAGTGCCCCAATGTTGTGAAACATTAACAGACGGGAGTAATGCGATGTTCAGTGTGGAACTCACCCAAGGCGGCAGCTCTGAGCTCCGTACGCTCTGACGCACCGCTCGCTCCTCTTGCTCCAGAAACGCCAGCGCCCGGTTCACCGGAGCGAATCTGCTGCCCTGGTTCCGTCTGAGCCAGAACAGCGCGGCCAGGGCGATGAGGACCCAGCTAAAGCTGAACTCCAGATATCCCAGCACGTATATGGGGAAAATCAGCAGGAATGTCTTGGCGAACTTGATCCCCATCTGCGTGGCGTCTGTCAACGTAGACTGCGGCTCCTCGTCCGGTAGCACCGACTCGGGTGTTTTGACATCGGTGGGGCTTGGAGGAACAGAACCCGTTCCCTTCAGACTGGCCGCCGGAGCGTCCGGAGCGGGTTTGGTTTCCACTCCATTCACTGACGCACTCATCTCCAAAGTTACACAGATCCAAAACAAACAACAAAAGTAAAAACTAAACAACTAAGAGACCTTCTACAGAAACATCTCAAATGTTTACAAATCTGTTAGAAAACGACGAGTCGCGTCGCTCGGTTCCGGGCTCTTCCCAGGAGCGCTGAGGACTGGATCAGCGCTGCTCCCTAAACTGCTCCCCACCCACCCGACCTTGTCATGTATGGAGCGGCCGTCGGTCCGTAATTTTCCGCCCTTCCCAACGAATTTTAACTCGCTCGAGTCTTCCAGCTGCTGCCTGAACCACGTCTCGCTGTCCCGACCGTCACCGCGCGACCTGATAGCGGCACCACCTCTCGCGCTCACAACATCCTGCGAGAACACGAACTCTTGAGTTTGACCAAACCCGCTGCTCAGAGCTACACTATGGGTTTACACACACAAGAAAACTCTCGATGGCAGAATGAGGGTGGCGCAACGAGCGCAGAGGCGGTCTACAACCGCCATCTAGTGGACAAAATTTATAACACTGATTATCTATCTATCTATCTATCTATCTATCTATCTATCTATCTATCTATCTATCTATCTATCTATCTATCTATCTATCTATCTATCTATCTATCTATCTATCTATCTATCTATCTATCTATCTAATAAAATTACGCCCCTCATAAATGTGATCTAACAAAGGTAAAGGGCAAATATCAACCATATACGCGGTTTATATTGCTTGTAATTGGGATGGAGTAAATATCTGTAGAGTATTTTAACAATCTTTTTAACGGTGTTATTTTAAAACCACAAAATGCAGCGGGTCCACCAGAATGAGAATGAACACCACACAAGGGTTAAACATCTATAACTGACATGCGGTAGTACTCAACAGAAAAAGTTTGACTTAGAAGAATTAGACAAATCATATACAGGTGCTGGTCATATAATTATAATATCATCAAAAAGTTGATTTCACTGATTCTATAAAAAATTAAACCCTAACCCTATTATATTCATTCATTACACACAGACTAATATATTTCAAATGTTTATTTCTTTTAATTTTGATGATTATTACTGACAACTAAGGAAAATCCCAAATTCAGTATCTCAGAAAATTAGAATATTGTGAAAAGGTTCAATATTGAAGACACCTGGTGCCACACTCTAATCAGCTAATTAACTTAAAACAGCTGCAAAGGCCTTTAAATGGTCTCTCAGTCTAGTTTTGTAGGCTACACAATCATGGGGAAGACAGCTGACTTGACAGTTGACCAAAAGACGACCACTGACACCTTGCACAAGGAGGGCAAGACAGAAAAAGGTCATTGCAAAAGAGGCTGGCTGTTCACAGAGCTCTGTGTCCAAGCACATTTAATAGAGGGGCGAAGGGAAGGAAAAGATGTGGTAGAAAAAAAGTGTACAAGCAATAGGGATAACCACACCCTGATGAGGATTGAGAAACAAAACCCATTCAAAAATGTGGGGGAGATTCACAAAGAGTGGACTGCAGCTGGAGTCAGTGCTTCAAGAACCACTACGCACAGACATATGCAAGACATGGGTTTCAGCTGTCACATTCCTTGTGTCAAGCCACTCTTGAGCAACAGACAGCGTCAGAAGCATCTCGCTTCAAAAAGACTGGACTGCTGCTGAGTAGTGCAAAGTTATGTTCTCTGATGAAAGTACATTTTGCATTTCCTTTGGAAATCAGGGTCCCAGAGTCTGGAGGAAGAAAGGAGAGGCACACAATCCGCGTTGCTTGAGGTCCAGTGTAAAGTTTCCACAATCAGTGATGGTTTGGGGTGCCATGTCATCTGCTGGTGTTGGTCCACTGTGTTTTCTGAGGTCCAAGGTCAACACAGCTGTATACCAGGAAGTTTTAGAGCACTTCATGCTTCCTGCTTCTGACCAACTTTATGGAGATGCAGATTTCATTTTGCAACATGACTTGGCACCTGCACACAGTGCCAAAGCTACCAGTACCTGGTTTAAGGACCATGATATCCCTGTTCTTAATTGGCCAGCAAACTAGCCTGACCTTAACCCCATAGAAAATCTATGAGGTATTGTAAAGAGGAAGATGCGATATGCCAGACCCAACAATGCAGAAGAGCTGAAGGCCACTATCAGAACAACCTGGGCTCTCATAACACCGGAGCAGTGCCACAGACTGATCGACTCCATGCCACGCTGCATTGCTGCAGTAATTCAGGCAAAAAGAGCCCCAACTAAGTATTGAATGCTGTACATGCTCATACTTTTCATGTTCATACTTTTCAGTTGGCCAAGATTTCTAAAAATCCTTTCTTTGTATTGGTCTTAAGTAATATTCTAATTTTCTGAGATACTGAATTTGGGATTTTCCTCAGTTGTCAGTTATAATCATCAAAATTAAAAGAAATAAAAATTTCTTTGAAATATATCAGTCTGTGTGTAATGAATGACTATAATGTACAAGTTTCACTTTTTGAATGGAATTACCGTAAGGGAAATAAATAAACTTTTTGATGATATTCTAATTATATGACCAGCACCTGTATAACAAAATATTAATACTTTTGCTTTTTCCTTATATTAAGCACACAATTACAGTAAAACACTTAGCTAAAGAAGCCCTTCCCCTCATATTGTATTTTACTTTTTTTGTATTTTACAGGATTAATGGGTAATAGATGTGATGCATGAGAAAATACTGTGATCGGAAATTAGCTGCTGTTAATGCATTTTGTTCACTAGATGGCAGTGCACGTACACTGTGGTCCGTTCAACTATCGTTTACAAGATGACAATGTATTCTCCAGAAGAATAGTTGAAAATATTTTATTGACATATGAAAAGACATCGTGACATAATCAAAGTGCTTTTTTATCTTACAGATAATGGAAGCTTCAAAAATAAATAAAGATAATATAATAAACACACATTGTGCATATGTCCTCTGTCTGTCACTCTTTCCATCCCTCCTTCGCTCTCTGTCTCTCTGGATATAGACATAAAAAAGGAGAGATCAGCTGATGCTGGGCAATGAATCTAGAATGCAAATTCTAGTTCACATAGACTATATTTATGCGTATCACAGTGCTGATATGATCTTATTCATATACATGATACAATGTCCTAAATGTTAGCCTAAACTATTAATCACAAAAATGATATCGCAAAAGCTAGACAAAACTGAGACAATTTTCTGTACATAATTAACAATTATGAAAATGAATAAACATTAGTATCTTTAAAATGATAAACATGCTAATGAAGTCAGTTTGTGATATTCTAATACAACTTCAAAAATATGTATCAACAAAGACAACAGCAAAGACAAGCATAAACCAACGATATGCTACGTAAAAGCACAAATATGACAGGTATATCTGTGACCGCAGGTTTAAAAACACAAATAAATAACATTAATTTAATTGGCAACAACAATAATTATATAAAATCCCGTTCTTTCAATTAAATTTTAGTGTGCAAGTTAAAAACAAAAAAAACAACAACATATTGGGCGACACAAAAACTAAAAATGATATGCTTTAGGAGTCTTGCAAGTCCCTCTGTGAATGATATGCAAGTGTGTGTTTGCTATTTTGAGGGTGTTTAATCTACACTTAGCAGGCTGACAGAAGTGATACAGTGAGAAGGTGCTGGAAATCATGGTTGCTGTGCCTGAGCTCATGAGAATGAGCTCGTCTTTAAGATCATCAGTGTGCGTGTTTCTACATGTTGTAAGCCACATATATGGGGTCGAGCTGGTCGGCGAGGAAGCCGTCCCGTAGGTGCATGCGTTGCTTCTCTCCGCGAGAGTTAATGGGAATTACGCCAGTGTCCACGACGACCACCACGCCAACAATCAAATAGTGTTCCTCTAGAACCACATTAGTTACCATGGGAACCAGATCTAGAGCTTCCTGCTCGGAACCATCCAACTCCACCACCACCACTAAGAGATTCGTCCATGTGAACACGGCGCTGAACGAGAGAGATAGAGAGAGGAAGTTTAATCTCTGGAAATAAGTCAATACAAAACAGCTGTGCAAGCTCCATTTCACACGTTTGCGCAATGCAACATCGGTAGGCATTAGCATAAACTCTTGATCTGCAGTCAGTTTTCTCTCTCAGGTCAACTACTCCATTGTCAGCAGCATTATGAAGAGAAACTTTGCTGAGCAGACAAGTTTATGGATGGCTACCTGAATAATAACATATCTGGTTTAAGCACACAGACATCTGAAGGAAACCACTTCTTCCTTGAATACAGATGTTCGTTACTGCCAATAAAAATACATGTTTATGTTGAATGTGGCTCATTTAATAATTTTGAAGCATTGAGTCTTTGGTTATAAACAGCAGCTGGGCTTTTTTTTTGTGTGCAGATCTCAGACTTATTATTCAGTTGTTATGAATAACAACACTTAGTTTTGATCATACCTTTGAAATACCTTTCAGTTATAAACTATTTTAATCATAATAAACAAGTATTCCTACACGGTTGCGCAAAATATGAAATGTTTTGGGTTGTATTTCCAGTAAAAAAAAGTATATTTGATATGTATACACTACTGTTTAAAAGTTTGGGGTCTATGAGATTTTCTTTTAAAGAAATTAATACTTTTATTCAGCAAGGATGAATTAAAATGATTGAAAGTGATGAAAATACATTTTATAATGTAGCAAAAGATATAAAAAAAACTATTCTGGACTTTCTATTCTTAAAAAATATTTAGCAAAAACAAAATTATGACGGCTGCCACAAAAATGGTAAGCATCACAACTGTTTTTAACATTGATGAAAATAACTATTTCTTGAGTATCAAATCATGATTTTAAAATGATTTCTGTATCATGTATCATGGGACTCTGAAGACTGGAGTAATATGATGATGAAAATACAGCTCTGCCATAACAGAAACATTTATTTTAAATAGTAATAATATTTCACAATAATACCAATTTTACTGGGGTTTTTTTGTGATCAAATACATGCAGCCTTGGTGAAAAGTTTCAAATGTTCACATTTTTGAACGGTATACATTTATATATTTATATACTTTTATTGTAATATAAAATAATTATATCAGTTGACAGCTCCTACCACTAATTAGCATATTTACAGTACATAGTGTACTGTCCTTAGTGTGAATATGTGGCTGTGTGTGTGTGTGTGAGCTCACCACTCTGTGATATTCCGGTGTGCCCTGATGATGGACGTTTCAATGTCAATGGGATGGTATTTCATACCTCTCAGCTCCATGACTTCATCTAACGCTCCCACCACATAAAGGGCATCGTGCCTTTCTGAACACACACAAGTGAATCAACTCATGAAGCAAATCAATGCAAATATCTTTGTGACAAAAAGCACAGCATACACTGAACACACACCTCCACTTGCATCAGTGAGGTCGGTCCTGCGCAGGAACCCCAGGTATCCGGTTCTGGCCCACACAGTCTGAGTGTCTCCAAAGCTCAACCTGGCTCCGAAATGATCCGAACGCACAATCTCCTCTCCAAACACAGTGAAGTACCCACTGGCATTCTGTGGACTGTGGACCCAGATCTGCACTCATTTTAAATAGAAACACAAGTGAGATGCTTGGTTATGAGAATATCTTTTTTGATCTATTATGAGAGAGTCCTTTTGGTCTAACCTCCCCTAAATGAGAGTCTCCGATTGGTCCTTTTGTCTCTGGGTTAGCGATGATGATGCGTACACCAGGTAAAATCTGTTTAAAAAATGATTCAAAAATGAATGTGGCTTACATTTAATTTAAGAAAACAAATGAAGAAAATTTTAATTGTTTTATTCACCTTCCCAGATTCCATGAGAGCTAGACTGTGTGGAGATCCTCTTTCAACCAGTCTCACCCTACAAACACACACAGACACTTCAGAAATGGCACACCAGAAATAAATCATACAAACTTTGAAATGTATTATATAGTGGAAAACATTTTGAAAATGAATTATTTTTTTTTATCTTCTGAGGCAACTAAGGGCTTTCTTTTACAGACCATTTGTTAAAAGGTTTCAGGCACTATTTTGTACCTAATTTGTAGATTTGTGATTGGTAGTGTATCTGTTCTAATTCTTAGAATGGAAATAGCGAAATACCTGATATGTGTGTGAAAGTGTGTGTGTGTGTCTTGCCTGTCATGTCTCAGTGCTCTCATGTCCACATAGACAGTAGTAGGATCCGGTCCTGATGTTCCCTGCACAAACATAAAAATCATCTTCTCTAAATGGCAGTCAAATTTACTTTGAAGCATGAAGCATCATGCTTATCTGGCAGACGGTTACTATAAAGGTGACTTGCATTACCAGTGAACAAAAATGTACAAATGTATAGTGTATGGAGAGGATTCAATCATTCAGCAGAACTGGAGGGTAGAGGAACTATATTATAAACCTAGTGTGTGATACTGACAACAACAAAAAAACTATATTTTCTGGTACAGTATATGTCAATTATGGTTATTAGATGAAATTTTGCAGTTTATATTTGTACTTTTACCTTATCTGGTTTAGGCCTGTCCCACATCTAAATATATGATTGTATTAACTGAGGTATGAAATGATGAGGATCAGTTAAAGTTCAGTCATACCTGCTCAGCAAGTTTCCCCAACCTATGAGGCTACATGAGGAGAGGAGAGGAAGATGTGATGTATAAACATTAAATAAGTAAATGAAAAAACTGAGTTGAGTGAATTGAGTGAATTGAATGAGCTACATGACTAGTAAAAGAAAAAAAAAGAACACTGGGGATGCAATTAGACTATGAAATCAGATATGTGTGACTTTCTGGCCAATACTGACCTGTAGGCAGATGGCGAGATTGACCCTGCAGCCGAAGGCAGTGCTGACGGCACGCGGGTGCAGCCCCACGTCCTTAAAGAGCTTACAGAAGGACTGCGTCAGAGCAACACGGGGCCTCTCTTCAGCCACAACCACACACGAACGCACACGGGTCAGATCCATCCCACGGGCCTGAGAGAGAAATAGAAAGAAAATGTTATTTAACGAGATGCAGATTACAATTCTGTGTGAGAGTGTGTGCGCATACCTTCAGAGAATCAGTGAGAGAGCTGAGAGATCTTGTGCAGAGCTCCATCACAGAGTATGAGCAGAACGTGTCTCGGACTTTAAACTGACTGACGGACTGCAGCCACAAAGCAGGATTCACCTCTAGATCCATTGGAGAGATCAGAACAGACTGCTGCCCTGCATACACGCTACATGCACACACAAATAAACAAATTCAAATGCTGGCATCTTTGTGTGCATTTCAGGTGAGTGCATAGGTAGTCCGTACCTGCAGAGACACCACAGGACGAAGCCCAGGCCACAGTATGGGTCGAGACACACGGCCACCTCGCGAGAGGGATACAACTCACACTGCAGTTTAACAGAGCGACACAGGGCACTGGTTGCATTGTGAGACATCTTCAAAGGAAGAGAGAAAAACAGACATTTTTATTACAATTTTATCAATCTGTAACCCATACATAAAAACATCAGTAACAATTATGAGGAGTCAAACCTTCACTCCAGCGAGCATTCCTGTAGTGGACACACTGAAGTCCAGATACGCCACTGAGTCTGGGTCACATGGTTTATACAGCAGAGGACAACGCCTCTTTGGCAAGTCGTCTAATAAATACACACACACACTTTTTGATGAGCATCTGACGGGCGTGATTCTGAGCAAAGATGTTATGTCCCTGACAGACTCACCTGTTTCCAGGATAGGAGGCCATGATTTAAAGTCCACAGCCACTGACGCATCTCTGGACTTCAGAAGTTTAGAGATTGCTTGGGTGGTCATAACACACACTGAACGACTCACCTGCACACACCAGCATGTTTATTCATGAAAAACGGTAATGTTTTAAAATCCAAACATTTAGTCTCATTCTATAATGCACCACATTTACAATCATTGATATTTGATTTAACCCTGTAAGGGCAGGAACCAATGCCAGACAGTACACTTGATTTAATCCTGACACGGAACAGTTGATTGCACCTTTAGACAAAAAAACAAAAAACAATACCTGCATAAATATTTTTGTTGAGAATCCTACTTGATAGGTCAGGCTTATAATATAGGAGAATATAGGGCTTAAACTCGAGAAGGAAAAATTCACCTCAATTTTATTCAGAGGCCAAAACTGAGCAAAAAACATGCCATTTATATTCAAAATATAGGATGAAATTCTGATGGCTTTTAATGTATATAAGGGAGATCTTTATAACAGTATCAGTTATCACTCTATATTTCCCAATATGTTTTAGTAAGATGATATTCTAATGCTTAGTTTTATGATCAAAGCCGAGTAGTTTTAACTGTGGTGCACAAAATATAATGCAATACAAAACAATGATGATGCTTTTGTCCAGTGTTCATCTTGAAATATTACAAATGATATAAAACTGATTCTTACATTTATTTGAGATTTTACAGCAAAAAAACATTTACCATAACCTAAAGGGCGTTTTTAGAATTATAATAAAAGGACTTTTACTTGCTAAAAAAGCATAAACTATTAATGTAGAAAATCATATTCAACAGGTTCTTCAGCAAAGTTTGGATCATGATGATAATTTAGAGGCCATAAATTTGAGTATTACATATGATAAACTAGGGTTAACTATTAGGTACTTCTCTGATCATTTAAGCGGTAGCACTTTATTTTACAGTCCTGTTCCTCATGTACATACTATGTACTTATTATAGTAATTACAATAACTATGTAATAACTAGGTACTAACCCTGAACCTACCCCTAAACCTAACTCTACCCCATGTAGTTACCTTGTGTTACCAGAACTTTCTTAGATAAATACACTGTAAGTACATTATAAGTACATGTTAGTACACGTACTGTAAAATAAAGTGCAACCATTTAAGCCATGTAACTGTAGGTGTGGTGGAGTTATTTTGAGTGTGTGTATGTGTGTGTCTCCTCACCTCTAGGATCATTTTAACTGTAGGTAGTGTAGTGGAGATGTTCTGAGGGTGAGGTGGTCGAACAGTTATAGGAATACAGCCTGCATACAGACAGCCGTAAAAGGCAGCGATAAGATCTAAACCTGTAATGCAAACAAACACGAACATGAAATCTTTGTAAACAATTACATTCTTATGGTTAAAAAAGGTGGAATTCAGCGCACATTTCTTCATTCTCATTTGTTATGTGTTTAATTGTAATGTGACAGGTTTAACTGAATGTTTTATTAAGCAAACGTGATGTTATGAGATTAAATTGGAGTAGGCGGTTCCTGAATGTGAATTACAGAACGCTGTAGCTGGTCTGACTTAATGAAATGCTACAATTAGCACCACAAAAAAACAACTACAGATGGGATTTCTACCCTGAACCAGAACTCAGCATATTGCTGGTGTGAAGTATATTAACTAGTGCTCTGCAAACAAAAATTGAGATCATTTATTTACAGTTTAATTTGGCAGAAATGAAGGCAGAGATGTATTACTGCAGATTTATTGCTGAACTTTCAAATCTATTTAGCTTAAAAATATCTTCATTTGGAAGCTTTTCTCAGCAAATACTGAAATGCAATTATTTGCAAATAATTTGATTTATTAATTTGCACATCATGCAATTAAATTTAAGTTAACGCAAAGTGTGTGCTTACCTGGTGGATAAACTAATGCTACATGGTCTCCGTCTCGTAGCTGTCCTCTTTCATACAGCAAAGTGGCGATTTTCTCTGCTCTCTTGTGAAGCTGTAGACAGGTCAGAGAGCTTCCTATTGCCCCCTGAAAAACAGAAACCACATTTATAAAAACACAATATGTATTGCTCCTTATTTTTGATAATATTATTAACACTCACTGCTGAAGGGAACTGAGGAAAGCAATATATGTGTGTTACCCGTGAGTTAATGAGCGTGTAAAGTATGTGGTCAGGCGTTGTCTGAGCTCTCCACTGCAGCACCTCCGACAAAAACAGGAACTGGAATTCACATAAGAGAAAGAAAAATCAGTCCGAGCTAAAAAAGACACAAACACACTCACACATACAGCTGATGATTGCAATCTTCTCATTTCTGGGCAACAGGTTTTAAACACTTCTCTCAATTAGAAATCTGGTAAAAGATTTCTGTGTGAAGTCTGTGTGAGGCATCATTTACTGTGAACTGAGGCCCAATAAGACACCTAAAAAACACTGAATCATGAGTTGCTCACGTATAAATGAACACAGTGCTGCACTTCCCTCCAAAACATGGAACACTCATTATTCATTAAATTAAATTGCAGCCTTTCATTTCACAATATCAATCTTGCTGTGATCAGTTGTTCAGCGCTAAAATATCCTAGTCTCTGAATTCACCTGCTCATTCTCCTCCATGTGACTCAGATCTCGTCCGCTGGCCTGAGCCATTCGCTTTCCTGCAACGAGATTCCCCACCATCACAGAGGCAGGACCCACCTCTGCAACAAACACACACAATATTTACACGTTTTCTATGTAACACAAACACATTATGCTCTATAACACATACACACAAAGGCTTATGTACCGGGTTGTTTCTGTCTGGGTTTGGGCAGGTTGGTGATGCAGGAGTGAGGGCACATGAGGATACTGCAGGGGTGTAGCGCCCCCTCCAGGAACAGCTGTTTGGTCTCAGACAGGTGGATTCCACCCAGAGGGGTTTTGGGGAGGGTGTTGGCAGGAACCAATGCCAGACAGTACACTCCCACCTGATGAATCCCATCTATAGCCTAAAAACACACACACAAGTTTGGACAAATAACTCTTTATTGTTAATTCAATTAATTATTGATAACCTTAATCATATAATCAACATCAACATTCTTCATTTTCACGTTTGATCAATTTAATGTATCCTTCCTGAAGAAAAGAGTGAACTTCTATAAAATTAAATTTGTACTGACCTTAAAACTTTTGAAAGAGGCATGTACATTTAAATACTTAAAGATATTTTGTACTATAACAAAACTAGAATCCATGAATGCTAATCATTAAATAATGACTTTTTAAAGTCATTTATTTCATTATAGAACACATAAATATCTCTCATTTTAAACCTAGAATTTTATTTTGTAGAAAGAATATGGCCAGACCCAGCAAGACGCAATAAATCAGCCAAGAAATTTCTGTTATTTCAATGAGAGTTTTTTTCCTTATGAGTGATGCCACAACAATAAGACCTGTTGCCGCTCGCTTGGTTTCTATTTTTGTCACGTCGTGGTAGGTTGCCACACCCACAGTGAAATCTCAGTGGTGCAAAATCTTCACATAGATAATTATACATTCAACTGAATCTGATCTGTTTGGCTATGAGTTTGTTGCTTAGTCCAGCAGTTTTGCTTTCAGCAAGGACAGGAAAAATGCTAACTTTGAGCCTGGTTATGTGTGTGTGTACCTGCAACACTCGGCTCATCCACTGGTAACTCTCTTCTTCAGTTGAATCTGGTCTCTGTTCTGCTACCAGCACAATCCTCTCATCATACAACACATTCACTGAGAACACCACTGTCCTATACAGAGCGAGCATTGAGAGAACCACAGATGGATTTAAAAACAAGATTCTTTCTATAGTAGAATTCTTAGGGTGACCATATGAGCCATTTTCCCAGGACGCGTCCTTGCCAGGATTTTTATATTGCCTAAAATATAAATTTGGAATAGAATAGAATTTGGCTGTTTGTGCGGTGCAGATTTATCATTGTATTGCATTCATAAGAGCTATATAGAGCAGAGCAGACGGCTCCTTATGCATTAAAATCATTTATGTACCATACCTGCATGTTATTGGTCAAACTACTTTGGATGTTTTAGGCAATATAGAAATCCTGGCAAGGACGCGTCCTGGGAAAATGGCTCATATGGTCACCCTAAGTATTCTGTTCTTACTTTTAATACATACCTTCCTCTATAGATGAACTTCATGGGCTCCACAGCAAGAGCTGTAGCGATGATATCATCAGCATTGTGTTTCCGACCCCCGACCTGCATCAGTCCTTCCAGTGTACCAGAGATGAAGATCATCCCGCCCGGACCCACGAACCCCAGCAGACCTGACCTCACAAATACACAGTCGCTGACCAATCCACCGTCACACGCCGCTGGACACACCTGCACCACAGAGACAAAAACTAAATGAATAAAAGTAGAAACCAGGTAAACCCAGCTACAAATGCACTGTGAAAAAACACAAAGTATTTTTTTTTTTTTTTTTTACCTTACTACAGTAAATGAAAAATGTTTTACTCTGCTGTTCAAAAACTTTTTTCAAGTATCTTGCTCACCATAACTGCACAAAAAATGGATATTATATATATATATATATATATATATATATATATATATATATATATATAAATGTTTTTAAAAAATTTTTTTTTACTTTTTTTGCATTTACAATACAATACAGTAAAACAGTAATATTAGGAAATATTATTACACTTAAAAAAAAGGGGTAAAAAAAATCAAAAACACTGAAAATATTTTTTAATTGCTCAAGATAAATGTTGCCAGAAACACTTCTTATTAGTGGAATTTGAGGAATAGAAACATCAAAAGAAAAAGAATTCTCTTGTAACATTGTAAAAGTCTTTACTGTCACTTTTGATCATTTTAATATGTCCTTGTTGAATAAAAGCATCAATTAAAAACACAAAAACTTTTAACTTTTAAACAGCAGTGAATCTTAACATATTGCAGTTTGGTGTATATTCTGTATATATTGTATTTTCACACCTCAAATGTGTTCTTGCTCATTCCTGTAAGCCCATAATATGACATTCCCGTGGCAACAGACGACACACAGATCTCTCCAATCTCATCGGTTTTACACAGTACAGGAACACCCTCCAGTTTAACAACACACACCATTGCTGAAAGAGAAAGAGAAAAGTCAGTTTTACGAGAACCATAAAGTCGTTTGATGAGGTCTGTGGTCACATGAGGAAAACAGCGCTGAACTGCTCTAGGCTGGTTTACGACGTAGATGTTGGACCTCAATCAAGATGCTTTGGGGATGTTCATTCGTTCATGTTCTCGTAATTAATGTACCTCCTGGCATGGCCGTGCCCACATCCTGTAGAGTCAGGACGGACAGCTTCTCTCCAGTGTCCACTCTGATGACCCCGTGACTCAGATTCGTCATACTTAGGACCCCTCGGCCTGCTGGCTTAGAGCTGCCCTCCTGAGGCCTGACAGAAAACACATGCATACAAATAAATGAAAGAATAAACATGTCCATATGTGTTGCCAGAATATTATGTTACCATAGACACAATATTTCCCAGATTTCATAAACAATTTGGAATTGTGTGGTTTGGCTTCCTGGAGCTGCAAAAGCTCTGACAAAAGAGGTTTTATTGGCTGATGTGAATATTACTTGGCATTCTCACAGTCCTTAATAAAAGTTATACAATTGTGTAGTTTCTACCACCAAAACCTTGCATCTGCACCCACAAAATCCCTCTGAATGTGTCACCAAAAGAACACAAAACATAAAAGTATAAAACATGAGGAGACTTGTGTTTTTTTTAACAAGACTCGTTAAAAAGTTTGGGGTCGGTAAGATTTTTAAAATATTTTTGAAAGTCTCTTGTGCACCACCGATGCTTCATTTATTTAATTAAAAATACAGTAAAAATATTTAGAAATATTATAACAATTTAAAAGAACTGTTTTCTAGTTGAATGTATTTTAAAATGTGATTTATTCCTGTGATGCGAAGCTGAATTTTCAGCAGTCATTACTTCAGTGTCACGTGATCCTTCAGAAATCATTCTAAAATGCAGATTATTGGTGCTCAGGAAACATTTCTTCTTACTATTATTATTGTTTGAATGGTTGTGATGCTTAATATTTATTACAGTTTTTCTGATATTTGAGATATCTACAGTCACACTTCATTTATTCTATTTTGCACTTTGGGAAAATCTGATTTAAGATTTATCAGCTTACAAATGGCACATATATAAGTAAAGAGTGGTTGGTAAATTTACATGTCGGTCAGGCAGCCTTTTTTGTTTATTTGGGCAATTCCTGGCCATGTGAACCAGACTTTATGGTGATATAGTGCAATATTCATCTGATAACACTTTTTAAACTTAGACCACACACAAACACAATTAAATGTATTTTAATGATTGATTGAGCAGTTTTCACTACATGATGTTAAAATCTGAGTCAGATGTATTTCTTAATAGTTTTGCATGTGTCTTTGTGCATGAATGTGCGTAGGCCTGGATATGTTGTTTGTGATGTGCAACCATAAAAGACAGAACCTCCCATTTTAATGAGTTTAAACTGAAAACAGACTCCTGAGCACAAGAATGATGTGTGCACAAAGAGAGTGTGAGTGTATTTATACCTCCTCACAGCTACAGTTAGTGCCTCGGGGGAGCCAGCACACGGGCATATGACCTCTGACCTCAAGCCCATGCTCTGAAACACATTCAGGAATGCGTCGCAGGAGGATATCGACCCTGGGAATGAAAGACAGAGAATTTACATAGGGGCTTGATTCACAAAGTAACACTCACAGGCTTTGAATCATCAGTAACGCACACTCAAGGGGGTCTGATTCATCATTCACACACTCACAGGGATTTGATCCATCAGCGACCAGCAGCATTCGCAGTGAGCTCATGTTGGTGTCACTCTGGTCTTTGTAGGCCATCAGAGCCCAGTGTAGATCCCTACTCTTCACACACGCCACCTTAGCTGCACACACATGAGAAAAAATGATAACTGAACAGAATGTGTAACACTATGTGTGTTCTTGTTTTATACAGCAGATTTTGCTTCCGATTAGAGTGATAGGTGATCTTTGAACACGTAGGAGATGTGTACACCATCCAAAAAGCCAGGAGATCAAAAGTGTGTTTCTGTGTGTGTACCTTTGTACTGGCAGACTTTCTGGATCCAGGACAGAGGATTCACCTTCATAAGTGCATATGGAACACCGACCACATGTAACATATTCAACACACTCTATAGAGAGAGGAAAAAGAAGTGTTTAAAAAAAATCGAATAAATGACAACATACAGTAAATTAAGTCATTTATATTACCGTTTGAACACTGTGCCAAAAGCCGATGCCTTTCTTAAAGTCTAACACATTCACCATAGTCTCAGCTGAAACACAAACAAACACAAACCACTTATGGTTTTTGGAATGACAAGACATCATATTCTTTTCGGCTAAGTGATACCTTTAAGAATCTGAGTGAAAGTGTGATGTTTTGATATCTTACCCTCACTGTATCCGCAGGTATGTGTAAGTGTTTGGCAGTGTGTGAGCATCGCCATTCTTGTCACAGTTATTCCCAGCACACTCCCGTCCTTACAGGTCTTATACTGTCAATCAACCACAAAACACAACCAATCTCATCATGAATGCAATGAGGTCAAAGAACTACAGTACAAGCTCCCCTGCATATATTAAGCAATCTTAAAATCTGCCATATAAATACAAATGAAAACAAATTATATAAAAATGCATTTTTATATATACATTATTGTTTGTTTAGGGTTGGTGAATCTTTTCTTGCTTTTGATAAAAAGCTTATGTTCACATTTATGTGAACAAAAATACTGATATTGTAAATAAATATTTTTACTATTTAAAATAACTACTATTTTAATATAAATATAATATATAGCCATTCATGTGTTCACTGTCACTTTTGATCAATTTAATGTGTCCACGCTGAATAAAAGTATTTTCTTATTTTAAAAAAAAACGACTTCTGAACAGTATTGGATTATTAAAAAAAATATCATTAATAATCTGTTACCTCTATGTATGCTGTGTCATTGTTAGCATCTTTAATGAGAGGAAACCATTCTCGTGGGGGTTTAGATAAATGTTTGGAGTCAGTCAGCACCCAGAGCAACTTTGGCCAGCCTGAATACACACATACACACACAGACATACACACAACACAAACATTTACAAACTGGATGAAACCACACATATATGTTTAACACACAACGATATTCCTTTGTGAAGACTCATGTGCAGGTGGTTCTAACAAACAAACCTTTAAACTGCATGACATCACCACTAGCACTCTTGGGAAGACCCTTATGACATGCATCACTTGTTAATGCCACAGCAACTCCACAGCTACCCAACAGGAAACCAATTTGTTGACTCCCAGCATCCTTTGAGGGGAGAGAGCAGAAGGGCACACCTCAGGCAAATTTCTTCTTGTGAAATTGTTTGTAAAACTCTAAACGTTATTTTGGGTAACTATTCTTTTCATAATGACTAATTATTCAATCTTCTAAATATGTGCAGTCCTGCCTAGGCTGATGTGTTATTGCTGGATTTCTTTTGCAGTAGAAATTACCTTCTTTGTAAGTGGTACTTCAATTGGAACAGGAACAACTTCAGCCAAAAGACAGCCATAAAACGCCACCATGAACGCTGCTGGGTCACTGTTGGGGTAAACCAATGCTACCTACAGTAAAACACACACACACGTTTTCATCGCTTTTTGAATATATGTCTGTATATTGTGTATTTATAGTATTTCTGTCTTAAAGTTTGGGATCAGTAATTTTCTTTTAAATTATTCTGAATGAAGTCTTTTATGCTTACAAAGTCTGTTTTTAGTAGATCAAAAATACTTAAAAAACTGTAATTTGTGAAATATTACAATTTAAAAGAAATGTTTTCTACAGACAAGGCTTAAGCCTAATCCAAGACTAAAGTGTAAATCTAAGATGTTTTAACCTGAAGAAAATTGCAATTATTATTATCAATATTGAAAACAGTTAATATTTTTGTGGAAACAACTTTTGGGGATTATTTGATGAACAGAAAATGTCACATTTTGTCCATTTTATTGCATCTTTGCTGGATAAGAGTACTCATTTTTTTAAATTAAAAATGATTGATAAATTATAAAAATACATAAGACCTAACATTTCATCTACAGTCTTACCCTGTCTCCAGGGTGAATGATTGGCTCTTGTTTGGATCCCAGTTTGTGGAGAAGGTTATAGGCCAACTTTAAACTCTTGGACCAGAGCTTGCCTACAAACACAGAAGCAAAGAGATATAAATATGCACCCTAAACAAAGACAATAAATCAAATGAATGGCTATGAATATATATGCATGTGTACCATATGTAAGTGTGTATGGCTGTTTGGCATTGCTGTGTGTAGTGGTCAGACAGGGAGCTTTGGGTGCAATGGCACCCCAGCGCAGAAGGGCTGCTTCCAGGGAGGCGGGGCAGTTCTTGAGTCCGTTGAGCTCTTCTCCTTGTATGGGGGTTGACTCCGCCCCCTCTGGGCGTGGCAGAGAAGGATCAGGCTGCTGCACTGCAAGTCAAACGTTAAGAGAAGGTTAGCAATGCATTTGAATGTTGATGAGACCCATGGTCTATATCATCAGGATTCATACTACATTAACTTCAAGGAATTGTTTCCCTAAAGATTCATCTTCCATAAAATTCTGTCATCATTTACTCACTCTCATGACATCATAGATGTGAAAAAGACAACACAAGGGTGAGTAAATGATGGCAGGACTTGGATTTTTGGTTGAACTATCTCTTTAAGCACTTCACCTCGATCTCTGCAAAAAAAGCTAGATCAAATTAACTTGTTCTTTGTAGGGTGTGGAGCCTTTAATAGGAGAGTAATGAATTTCAAGACCTTTGACCTGCCATTAACTGTGAAAGTGTTTCTGAAGAAGTGTTTCTGTGAACTTGTGCAGGGTATTATATTCATTGACTTTTACTGTTACAGTATATTCATCTTTGAAATCAAACAAGACACAAAAGAGGGGAAAATATTTTAACCTTCCAGAAGTTCTTCAAAATCCTCCACAAAGAACTCTCTCAGGGGTCTTCGCTTGGGTCGCTTTAGAGTGTTAACTAGCTGCTGGATCTTCGCCGACACACGGCTACTGACAGGCACACCTACACACATATATGCAATTATACTACAAATTAAAGCTGCAAGCGGCGATGAATGGGCCCTTGCAACCGGGCTCACCACCAGCGAGTGGCTTTAGTAAAAAGGTGAACAGTGAGAAATATGCATTTAAAGTCATAAATACAAGTCGAATATATCAAAGTATATTCCATATATGTTCCAATCTTCCTGTTGTCAGCAGGTGGCGCTATCATTATAATGGATTATTGGCCTTGAGTGGTGTTCAGGCCAGGACTCTCATCGAACATGTCAAGTTTGGGGAAGATTGAACATTTTATGGCAGAGTAACAACATCTTCTCTTGCTATGGCGAGACATCAAATTTTGTCATGGCGCCATGGACACGCTCTTTAACAAAAATTCAAGATCTCCACAATTTAACATTACACACGCCTTTAGATTAGACTGACCACAAAAAATACATTCATGTAAAAAAATTTCTAGCAGTAGTTTATCGCAGCGTAAAATATGTCACTTCCTGTTTCCAGCAGGTGGCGCTATGACTATAACTGAATATGGGCATGTAGATCTGTTAAGGGCAGACGTCTTATCTAACATGTGAAGTTTGGGGCAGATTGGACATTGTATGTCTGAGTTATAGCAACTTCCTTTTTCAGGGCGAAACATCAAAATTTGTCAGGCCGCCATGGACACGCCCTTTAACGAAACCTCAAGAGCTTCGCAATTTAACATCGCAAAGGCCTTTAGATTAGGCATACAAAATTTGGTGCTGATCTGAATAAATCTCTAGGAGGAGTTTGTTCAAATACAATGCATGGAAAAGACAAAAATTACACAAAATCTGCTCATAATATTAAAAATAACCGACTTCCTGTTGGGTTTAGAATTTTGCTCCAAGAGTCTTTTTTGTAGGTATTGGTGTTTTACATATGTGTGCCAATTTTCGTGCATGTACGTCAATCATAGCTGGAAGGCTTTTGATTTTCTTAGTATAGGTGGCGCTGTCGAGCCATTTTGCCACACCCTCTTCTGAATCCTATATCAGACGAAAATTTTCACCAGGTTTGACGTGTGTGCAAAGTTTCATGACTTTTTGAGCATGTTTAAGCCCTCAAAAATGCGATTCATTTTGGAGAAGCGGAAGAATAATAATAAGAAACAGAGCAGATACAATAGGGTCCTCACACCATCGGTGCTCGGGCCCTAATAAAAAATTCTCACAGTGATAGTAAAAACCAGAAAACAAATTTTAATTGAATAGTATTTCTTTGGTCATTTTAAATTAATTGAATTTCATGGACACTGAATAGCTTCCAAACATAATAGATGGCAAACTTGATCATTTTGGAATAAACACACATTTAAAAACAAAAACCTCACACACACACTCACCATCTCCTGTCTCCATCAGCTCAGCATTGCCATATTTGGGCGGGGGCCTGGCTATCATGGTGACCTGTTGGCATGGAACAGAGATGGGGGCGGGGTCTGGCATGTAGCTGGTGATGTCAGGTGGGGCCGACAGACTGTCTGCAGTACACAAACAAACACATTCACTCATCAGTATAGTAATATTTACCCCAATAAATGTGACTATTCATTATCAGTTATCAGGAATGAGATACAAGGTAAAATGAAACTGTATATCAAACAGTTCTGTCGAGGTAAACATTTTAACTAAAAGCAAATGCCATTATTGACCTTGATATATAATATGTTAATAAAATACACAAGTGGACCCAAATGCAAATATAGACACAGTAAAATTAACCCTTGTGTGCTTTCATCTTAAAGGGACAGTTCAAACACAAACTAAAATTCTGGCATCATTTACTCAAACCTCATGTAATTCCAAACCTGTAGGTCTTTCTTTCTCCTGTGGAACACAAATGAAGATATTCTGAAGAACGCTGGAAACCAAATATGGAGCCTATTGAATACTACAAATGTATGTACAAACTAGGGATGTCCAGATCCGATCTCGTGATCGGAAATCGGGCCCGATCGCGTGGTTTCAGACTCGATCGGAATCGGATGTTACCTTCCGATCAGGACTCGGATATATATTCTCATTATTTTTTAACACATCTTTAGTTATGCGGTGGCATAGAGTTAGACCCTTTTGACTCCACACAGAAACAGCAACGCGTGCGGCATGACATCACTTTGTTTTCAAGAGATGGTGTGAATAAATATAGATTCAAACTCAAAGAAACAGGATAGTCTGTGCATGACCTGATATTTCATTCGGACCCAGAATACAGCGAGATGAACATCACAGAGTGCTAAACTCTCATGCATTGTGCGTATCATTCATACTAGAAGCCGGAGCGCGCTCTCATGCTGATAGTCATATCAGGAAACTCCTAATATGGATAAAAGCGTCCAGCTATCGCTGTGGTTTTCACAGGATAACAGAAACTTATGCAAACACGAAGACATTAATATACGAACAAGACAATAAATTGTTTTTCAAGTCATCTCCAGCAGGTGATAAATAAAGTATATGAACAATGCAGCGCTAATTGACATAGCATTTATTACAGTATAGAAACTATTCTGCCTTATTATGTGATAAACAGTATATAAATAAATCATTATTATTTGTTATTGTCCAGCATTTATAGATTTCTAAGCCAATTAAAAGCTAGAAAATAAGAGAAAAATTTTAATTGCCTATACTACCAGTCAGAAGTTTTTGAACAGTAAGCTTGTTAATGTTTTTTTTTAAAGAAGTCTCTTCTGTACACCAAGCCTGCATTTATTTGATCAAAAGTACAGTGAAACAGTAAAATTTTGAAATATTTTTACTAGCCTATTTAAAATAGCTGTTTTATATTTGAATATATTTCAAAATGTAATTTATTGAACATCCTGAATCTGTTTTTTCCCTCTTCTTTATTCTTTTTTTAATGTATTATAGAAGTATCGGATCGGGACTCGGTATCGGCAGATACTCAAAATCAAATCACTAGGACTCGGACTCGAGGGCAAAAAAACCTGATCGGGACATCCCTAGTACAAACCAAAAAAAGGGTTCCACACCAGAAAGAAAGTCAAATAGTTTTGGAACAACTTAAGAGTGAGTAAATCATGACAGCATGTTCATTTTGGGGTGAACTATTCCTTTTAATGTCAGACAAGTCTTTAGCCCCCCAAAAAAACCATGAAATACTGACCCTCAGAATCCAGAGACGACCAAGGGCGATCTGATTGGTAGTCACTAGAGTGCCTGACAACTATTCCATTCTCAGCAGAAACGCCCATTTCTCTTAAGCCCCACCTTTTTAGAGACAGATGAGACATCGGACCAACTGAAGGGAGAAATTTAAAGAGAAATCAGAAAGCTAACCAATAGCAGTCATATTAGTAGTAAATTCATTAGTATATAACTCTTTTTATTATGCTAGAAGCTGATTGGCTGGTTTGAGTTAAGCAAGCTGAACATTATAAGCTAATTGGCAGAAATTGGATGGGCAAAAAAAGAACTGATTGGCTGAACTAAGTTGAGCACAAAGATCTGTTTGGCTAAAGTTAATTGAGCATTAGAAGCCAACTGGCTGAATTGAAGTTTCATATGAAGTCAGGCGTGAGAAGCTGACTGGCTGAAATTGGCTGGGAAAATAGAAATGACAGGTTGAAGTGAGTTGGACATGAGGAGCTGATTGGCTGAAATTGTTTAGGCAAACAAAATTTGGAAAAGTGAATGCAAGGATCTGAGGTTGAAAGCAATTTGCTCAAATTAAATGATCTTGATAAGGGAGGTTTAAAAAAGGCCCAAAAGACTTATTTCATATGAATTGAATTAAATGTGAGAGGATTGTTTTTCCTACACTTACAGTAATATTAGCAAAATCTGAGTTGACTGACAGTGACCTAAAGACTAATTTATAACATGACTGATTATCAGTATAAGTGTTTATTCACTGCCTTGTGAATATTTGCACACGTTCTTACTGCCGTATGAGTGTATGTTAGTCTCTGCGAGTCGGGCTGCATTAGCAGAGCTGTTGCTGTGCGACGATGATGACGATGATGTTGAAGGTGAGCCATGGAGAGCTCTGCTGATCCAAGAGTCCACGCTGACACCTCCAGCCCTCCCCAGAGACCCCTCACCGTCAGAGCCGGAGGACGAGTCTGCAGAGACACAGAGAGAACAGTCACTCACACACTTACTCACTCGCTCTTACACACAAATATATGCACATACACACACACACACACACCTGGAGGTGTGTACGTGTCCATGGAGGTTTGACCGATCAGCGACTGCCGCTTGGATGGCAACAGCACAGCCATCTTTCTCTCGCTGTGTTGCTCCAGTGCAGCCTGGACAGCTTCTGAGTGAACATCTGAAAGAAGGAGACTGTTTTTATACATGCTTAAAGAGTGCAAAAAGCTTCTTATGTTTATGTATGTGTTTGTGTAGAATACAGTTCAGCAGAGTTGCTCTTTTTATAGCCTGTTCAGAGGTTTATTTAGGAAGAGGATTTATTCAGTGGTTTGCTACATCTAAGCTCAATCACATGTTCTGAAAATACAGAACAAACTCCTTTAATGTATTTATTACAATAGATGCACAAAAAAAAATTCTTGAAAGACGGTAGTATTTTTAGTTATACATTTTACATAATACGTTTATGTAATACAAATACGTGTACTTAAGTGACAGAAGTACATTTTTCATCAAGGGGCTATATTTGTTCCCTTAGACTGACTTCTAGGGGAATTTTTACATTTATAAAGGCATTTTTTCTAACCTCATTAAATGTATGTGTAATATTTTATGTTGAATTCTTACATTTAAAATATTTTCAAAATTAATTTAAATTAATGAATTAAAACTGTATATAATAGTGTTATGATATGAATGTTTTAAATATAAAATTTTGAATAAAGAAATATGAAATGATGAAAATAAAAATAGAAACACCAGTATGTGGTGGCAAGTCAGTGGACCATTCATTCATGGATTTGTTCAAATAAGGGGTAGACCAATTATCGGCACCGATATTAAGCATTTTTATGGTTATCGTATCTGTAATTTTCAAAGGTTTATTCTATATTTTTATATAGAATATAAATAAAATATAATTAATAATTTTATAATAAAAAATAAAATATTTTTTGTCAAAGTCCATGTTATTGTTAATTTTGAAATTAATTTTAAGTTTTACACCAGACATGTATATTAGTTAACGGTCCACTTGATCTGTAATAAGCCGTATCAGCCCTGAAAAACACATAGGTAGTGTATAGTTCAAATAACTGGTTCATTCAGGGATTAAATTTATGAAATTATGGCATAAACTACAAAGCACTTGAATTATGTCTCCTGGATATCAGATTGTGTGTGTGTGTACCTGGTATTTATAACATTATGGGGACCAAATATCCCCACAAGAATAGTAATACCAGTAATTTTTGACCTAGTGGGGACATTTTTTAGGTCTCCATTAGGAAAACAAGTTTATAAATCATACAAAATGAGTTTTTGGGAAAATCTTAAATTCAGAAAGTTTTCTTTGAGAGGGGATTGGGGCGACAGAAAATTCAGTTTGTATAGTATAAAAACCATTAGCTCGTGGAATGTGGAAACAAAGTGTGTGTGTGTGTGTGTGTGTGTGTGTGTGTGTGTGTAAATCTGTGCACTTTATCTCACCTGAGCGGTAACGTTCATCCCTTGTGCCAGTGGACCGTCGTCGTTGGTAGCGGGAGGATGAGGAAGACGATGAAGATGGTGTGACAGGGATACGGCGCTCTGCCCCAGTGACAAACACAGTGGGACAAATGTAATCTTAACACAATAAAAAACATAATGCTTCTTGGTAAAATAGTGTGTGTGTGTGTGTGTGTGTGTGTGTGTGTGTTACCTGGTGTGTGAGGTAGGTAAGCTTGTAAAAGTTTGGATCTTTTCTTCTCGTAGCCCTTCTGGGTGATATCACCTAAAAAAAAATTTTTTTATAAATAAATAAAACTCCAATCATTGCAACTTTTCTTCAGGCACTGCAGTTCTACGTGGATCTTGAAGCAGTGGCCAGTAAATTCAAGTTAGACAGTAATCCAGTCACTCAAAACACTTCAGTAGATGTTTTTTTAACATATAAAAGAATGACTTTTATGTCCCGTATGTAAACTTTACTCCTACCAAACAGAACAATGTCACTGTAAAGATGTTTGGAAGCCCCGCAATTGACACATGAGGAGGAATTATGGATGAGACACATGGATAGAGCAACTAACGCATGAGTTAAGAGTGTGTTTAAAAGAAAATTTCACTGCCCTGCACTAATTAATATCAGAATTCACAGAAGTTAATTAATTCATTTCTGCATTTATTTACATTTATGCATTTAGCAGACGCTTTTATCCAAAGCGACTTACAGTGCATTTAGGCTATACCTTTTTTTTTTATCAGTATGTGTGTTCCCTGGAAATTGAACCTACAACCTTTTACACTGCTAACGCAATGCTTTACTATTGAACCACAGGAACACAGTGCATAAGCACTGAATTAAAACCAAAATCACAGAATTGAACAGAATTAAAACAGCCATAAATATTAAATTAGCAATTTTACAGATGTAAATTATTATAATTATTATTATATTTTTACTAAATACTTGATTTTCAATTTACAGTGTAATATTACAAGCAATATTATTAGTACTATAAGTAATATTTTTTTAAATACTTTCATCAACAACAATAATAATAATAATTATTATTATTATTGTTGTTATTATTATTATTATTAATCACAACCTTTTGGGCCAAATTGTGCAGCACTCCAAACAAGGACAACAGACCCGGAGCTTTTTTAAATAATTAAAAATAAACACATTGCAATTACATTTTTCCCTGATTATGCAACTTTAAGAGACATATTTAGTTTACCAAGTATAAACAAAAAAATTCAGACAGCAATCTGATCAAAATCTTAATAACACTGCATTATAATATAATCTCAGAAAATAACTGTCCCCAAAAAAGATTTTTTCAAACACACAGAAACACACACACACTCACACAGAATAAACAGCAGAAAACAGAATTACTTACAGGATGATTTTCAAATTAATATTTTAAATCATTCCCAAATCTTTTCCTAAATGATTTAGTGTTGGCCTAGTGTGGCTGATGGATTCTAGTAAACAAACACAAGTCTAATCATGCTGCATGCCTGCATCCCAAAATAATATCACAAATGATATCCATGGCAACATAGGTGTGGTGGCCCCCTCAGAGACCCGCAGGAAATGAAGACATGGGGGCCTTTTTCTCATGAGACTCCCTATCCATTATGAACAACAGAGGGAGAAAATAACTGAACTTTAAATACATTTCGGAATTCAACAAAAAAAATTTGATTGTACACACATGCACAGACCTGGAGGGGAAAACCAGAAAACGTCACACCAAAAACTGGATTACTAGGTCAATCTGCACTGAGCTTTACATAACATACGTGCACATTCAAAGACAACATAACATGAAACCTGAGCAAACACACACACATAATCAAATCCAAGATAACAAATGGATGTCTATGAGAGCTTTTGCACACACACACACACACACACACCAAACACAAGCTAAATGGCCACTTTATTAGATATGGCTGCTTGTCAAAATAAACAGCCAAACATGTGGCTGTGAACCCCATTTAGAAAGCAAGCAGATATCATCGCAATGCTTTAGTGGCTTTCGTACTATCGGATCATTAGAATTGGCACGTTATGGCATGTGATCTGGGTAAATGAGCGTGGGAGGATTGTTGATGCAAGGTTTCTCAGAAACAGTCGACCCTGTGGGATTTACATGCTTGGGTTCACAGAGAACGCTGTATGAATTCAGCCAGATCTGTGAGAGAAAACACCTTGTTAAACAGAGCTCAGAGGAGCCAGCAGTACAGTTCTCTTTACCGTTGTGGAAAAAGGGGGTTTTGAAATGCACTACACAGGTCAAAGCTCAAGCAATAAAGGTGAATGCAAGAAGAGCTTTTAAAAGACACCGAATCAATAAAACTGGCCAATAAAGATTAGTCTAAAACTCCTAAAAAATCATGAAAAGAAAATGGCTGACTAAAGTTTGGAGTCACTGATTTTTTTAAAGAAATGAACATACTCAGCAATGATGCATTAAGTTGAAAAAAAAAAAACAGGTGGGAAGTTGTGGCCTAGTGGTTAGAGAGTTTGACTCCTAACCCTAGGGTTGTGGGTTCAAATCTCGGGCCAGCAATACAATGACTGAGGTGCCCTTGAGCAAGGCATTGAACCCCCAACTGCTCCCCGGGTGCCGCAACATAAAAAACTGCCCATTGCTCCGGGAGTGTGTTCACGGTTTGTGTGTGTTCACTGCTGTGTGTGTGTGCACTTTGGATGGGTTAAATGCAGAGTATGAATTCTGAGTATGGGTCACCATACTTGGCTGAATGTCATGTCACAAAAAAGTGACAGTAAAGAAATGTATAATGTTTCATAAGGTAAATAATTTGAGTTTTTTTAACTTTCAAAAATATATATACATAGCCGTTCAAAAGTTTAGGATCAGTAAGATTTGTAATCTTTTTAATGGAATCTCTTATGCTCATCAATGTTGTATTTATTTGATCAAAAAAAAAAAAAAAGTAAAATATTATTGCAATTTGTAATATTGGTTTCCAATTTTAAAGGGGTCATACGATGCGATTTAAATTTTTCCTTTCTCTTTGGAGTGTTACAAGCTCTTGGTGCATAAAGAAGATCTGTAAAATTGCAAAGACTAAAGTCTCAAATCCAAAGAGATATTCTTTATAAAAGCTAAGAGTCAACCACGCCCCCCTAAAGCGGCTCATTCTTACACGCCCCTACATGTCTACATCATGATATGAGAAGATTTGCATAAAACTGCCCAAATGTTCACGCAAGAAAGAAGGCGTAACTTTTATTCTCGCTGTTTCGTTATGAAAGGGAAACTACTTTGTTTGACCTTCCAAAAGAGGACACAACTAGAAATCAGTGGTTAAGTTGTTTTACAAAACTGTTCCAGAACCGTTCAACCAAAATATTCAGATGTATCCTGCGCATTTTAAGGAGGATGAGGACCAGTAGCATACAATGTGTCTGTGGCACAAAGGTCGTTTCTATAAAGTTGGGTAGTTCCAACTTTGCAAGCACAGTCTGGTGCTTCTGACTAAGTATGTTTTTTATATTTAAATAATTTGCCAATGATGATTCAAATGCGAGTTTTGAGTAGTGTAGAGTAAGCTTGTTGTTTCTCCGATCACAAATGCAAACATGGTTTTATGTTTACGCAGTGCAATACACAATACATCAAAAGACAGTATAATTCACTATAATCAGTCATCTTTCAGGGGCTTAGTAATAATGTCTGAATGCAACAAATGCCTAGTTTGTAATGGGTTTTATTGATTTTTTACCAAATTGAACTGATTCGTTTGAAATGGTTCGCGTCTCTAGTACGCACAAAACCACAAATGACTTAAGTTATTCGGTTTATAAACGTGCCTTACACTCCCTCTAACAAAAATAAACCAATATCCCAAGTTTTTCAGTTACTCCTAACAATACATTAACTGAACTACTAAAAGAGAACCGATGATGGGATGTGCACGAGCAGAGCAGCTTGACTGAGTCTCGTCCTGCTGGGAGACAACATCACAGTATGGTAAGGGGTGTAACATTTCCTTCACACGCTTGAGGTATTCGACCAATCACAACGCACTGGATAGCTGGCCAATCTTAGCACACCTTGCTTTTTTTAGACAGATGAGCGTTGTAAAAAAATCTGAGTTTTAGAAAGAAGGGGCATAGAGGAGTTACAATAATTGTGGAAAATAATGTGTATTTAATTTTAATTTTTTAACCTTAAACTGCATAAATGCATTGCACTACACCAAACACAAGATAATGTTCTTTTTAGCCACATCATATGACCCCTTTAATATACTGTAAATTCAGCTTTGCATCACAGGAATAAATTATATTTCAACTTTTGATTTCAGACTTTTTTGTAAATCTGAGCTAGATGAATACACTCTGGACTCTAGATTCAAAAATAACTATTCATCAACAAATCCATATCACTCCTTCTCTCTTGAACTCCCATCAACACCGCTAGGAGAGCCAAACCACAAACATCACACTTGACATGGATTTTCATTTTGCCCTAAGGAATGCTCCCAGCATCTTGCTTAATTCAGGTTATATAAAAACATCTAGGTTCTTTGGGAAGCTACACAGGTGGTTCTATCCAGCAGAAGGACCTCAGACAAGCTTAGTAAGTAAAATCTGGTATAGACACAGTCAAAATTGCTGACCTGCTGTTCCTTCAGAGAGCTCAGCTTACTGGCCTGCAGCAATGATCATGACAAGAAGGCATGATAACATCAGTATAATAGTCATTTATGATTCTCTGAAACACAGGCTACATTGTTCAGACCTTCACTGAAGGTGTGAGAGTCATCTGACCTGAATCTGAAGCTGATTATTGATGGCTGAAAATGCTTCCTTTTGCTGGTTTGTAGTTTAGACTTGTATCACTCTAGTAATGATAGCAGAAGAATGACAGAGAATAAAAGCACACATGGACATTTTGTCTGGGTTGTGTAATGAAACGATTAAATTGAGTGTAACTGGAAAAGATGATTTAATCACAAATTTAATTACAAAAAAAAAAGATCAGTAATACAACATGAAATTATACATCACGACCCGAGTAGACTATCTGCAACCATATATAACGGTGATAAAAACTATTACATAAAATCTAAGTGAAGCCTAAATCCATCCCTTTTTAGCAATCCTTTAATTCATGTAAAAGCATGAGATTTCTGTCAGACAGGATAGGACCACTCTGAACTTCAGTCTCTGGCTGATGTTCTGCAGGTTTCCCGTTTAGAGATGTAAGACTAGCAGGTGAGTGCTTAACCAACCAATCTAATACCAACACCATCATAAACAGCATAATAAAACTGTATGTAGGTCACGTCTTTCACAAACACACACACTCTGCTCTAAAATAGCCTGCAGCTCTAGACGAATGCAAAAGCATGGAAATTAGGAGAGAACAGAATTCTTCAGAGAAAGAGCATAACATTCCCTCTATAAAACAACATTTATCATTACATCAACTAAATAAAACACCCATGAATAATTCTAATAATAAAAGAAAAATTGCTTATATCTATGAGGCAGTAAGCTGTATATGCGTATACTGTATATTTGAGCGAGAGGGGGTGGGGGGGGGGGGGGGGATAAAAATAGCATCTTGACAGTCTTTTGGACAGCTGCAGTTTTGGAAAGAGTAACTTCCCATGACAACCTGCCAATAAACATACACACATATTAAGCATTAAAGGTTATGCATCTAGTTGTACACTTAATAAACATTATGAGGTCAAATATTACAATTGCACACCCAGAGATCCCGTTTATATATACAACACAAAATATTCATTGTTGGAAAGTGCCCAGTGGTCCATTGGAAAGGGAAAAAAAATCCCTAGCATTTAAAAAAAAAATTCCCACCCTTTTAGCTGTTTGAATGCAGACTTGAATGGTCCGAGAACCTTTAATCTGAAAAAAGGTTACCCGAACTGGGATTTTTACATTGATTTATTAATTATTAAAACATAAAATATTACATTTAATTAATAATATAATGTAAAAAAAAAAAATCTACTTTTTTTTTAATGTTTAAATCATAACACTACATCTCAGAAGAACGTTAAATCGCAAACACAAGCATTGCAACTGAGCTATCAAATCTTGTTTTAGGCTTCAAACTGCCTTGGGCTGAACAACACAGAATGACTGTATGACTGTTTATAATACATGTAGAGTTGGTTATAAAAGCAGAAATGAGGGTGAAGGGCTCACTAATAGTTCACTCAAGGTGAATATGACACCTGGAGATCTGAGTGAGTCTTTCCTTAACAGAATCGTTTTGCCATTATTTACTCACCATCATGTAGTTCCAAACCTGTATTTCACTTCTGTAGATCGAAAGAGATTCGTTTTTGAAGAATATCCTGGTCATTCTATTCAGTATAATGACAGTGGATGGGACTGGGGCTGTCAAACATCTAATTTAGAATAAAGTACTATAATACAGTAGAATATAGCATGGATTAAGAGGTGTTTTTTTGTTTTTTATACAAGTCTTCTAAAGCCATATGGTGATTGTGTGTGATCAAGACATAAATCATTATTCATTGTTATTAATGTCAAAATGAAATCATTCATGTATCTGAGTATTTCATTTATTAAGTGAATTGTGATGTTAAATAAAGCCCCCAGAATACTGCAAAATGTCAGCAGGGAACTTGCACAGACTTATATTCTCCTCTCTTGCATTTTCTACAAATGCAGCATTTTGACTGCATCACTTCTCCTTTAGCTGCAGGAAGCTTCCCTCTCACATAGTCAGAAATACACACTTAAACACACTGATAAAACACAATTTGAGATGTTTATGTGCAGGTGCAATTGGGGTAAATGAGCAAAATTTGTTCAAACCTGTTTCGAACAGTTTTAATTAATTTCCTCAATGATACAACAGTTAACAGCCTCTTGAAGGGTAAGATGTCAACAAACTACTTTAATTTCAACATTTTCATCACATGGTGTAAAATTAGTATCATACAGTCTCAAAAGACTTTTTGATGCTTCTTCTGGGCTTTTGTGTCATTTTTGAAGCTCCTATTGCAGGTACTGTCATTGCAGAGCACTCTGTGTTCAACAGAAGAAAGAAAGTCACACAAGCTTGATACGACAAGAGGGTGAGAAATGATGACAGAATGGGGTGGCGAAATATCACTTTAAAGGTGAAGTATGCACTTCACCTTTAAAGTGATATTTCACCACCCCATTGAGTCTCTCTTTGGGCCACTATAGTGAGACAATACCTGACCTACCTGCTCAGGCTGGTTGACCAACCAGAAGTTTAAACTGTCATGTTTACTAGTAAAACATGGGCAGCACAATTCTGCAGATAGAAAAGTAAGATTGTACTAACCCACAAGCCTTATTCTAAAATGTTAAAAGTTGTCTCAACATATTCATTTGAGATAGTACTCACATAAATAATTTCACCTTTAAAGGGATAATTTACCCTAAAAAGAGAATCGGTCATCATTTGCTCACCCTCATGTTATTCCAATCCTGTACGACTTTCTTCTGTGAAACACAAAAGAATGATAATTCCGCTCTTTTCCATTCAGTAAGTGACTGGGGAACAGGGTCAAGCTCCAGAAATAACAACAAAGCACCATAAATGTATCATAAATGAAGTCCACATGACTTGTGTACTATTTTCCAAGTCTTCTGAAGCCATACGATAGCTTTCTGTGAGAAACAGACCTTCATTGTATGAAAAGACATGCTTGGAAATTCTGATAACGACATTCCCATTTGTGCTCCATGGAAGAAAAAAGACATTAGGGTGAGTAATGACAGAACTTTCTTTTTTGGTTGAACTATCACTTTGAAAACACCCTTTATGCAATTGACAGTGACCAGAACTTGAAGTGTGTCCCATAACTGAAAGTGGCAGATGGTAAAAAATAAATAAATAAAACCTCACAGTTACATCTAATAATCTCTATCATTTAACATGAATGTACAATAATTTATGAAACAGAGTATTAAATATACACACACACAAAAAACACAACTGATATACAGTATTTGGACAAAAAGTGCAATGTATTAAGATGTAGTGTCTATGCTTTTAAAATAAATGCTATACAGCGGTCACAGCGATGCCATAAAATAACCATTTTTGGTTTCCCAAAGAACCTTTCAGTAAACAGTTCTTTAAAGAACAAGGTCTTTTCCACTATAAATATACTTTTCCTTTTTTTGGAAAAATGGAAAGTATTCATTGATGTAAAATGCTCTTCACATAACCATAAGATGCCAACTTTTATTCACCCAAGAACCCCCTTTGTTTTTTTTTGTTTTTTTACAAATGTGTATTTTTCCTTTTCATTGCCAATATAATGAATCCTGCTGTAACACCTCAATGCCCCACAGAATCCCAGATGTAAACGGTAATAACTGTGCCCGTGCAGTGCTGACACCTGTACACACAGGTAAAAATGTCATTCTAACACACCCATATTTACACACAGTCCTCCTGTTTGCAATCATTCCAACAAAGCTGCTCACCAAGGATATACAGAATCAGAATTCTTTTTTTGGATCCATAATAAACCAGAAACAGCAACATTATTAAAACCGTTTCTTTAAAAAGAAGTTGTATTATCATTTTAATAAATCTATGACAGACACTTGTCGGTTATCAAAATCAGACCACATAAATACACGATTACATTCTGCATGAGCGCATTAGTGTAAGTAAATGTAACTCTGATCAGATGAAGACCCTAATCCTCCAGAATGACTCTTCTGCCCCCATAAGCCTTTGTCCGCAGAGCCAATCCGAATACAGCATGAGAGACTGTGAACCAATCAAACATTTGCCTGTGGCAAGAAAGCCAATCAACTGAGAGCATGCGTGGAAAATAGGCCAGAAGCCAAAGCAACAGAACAGTGACAACAGATGCCCCAATCCATAAACACAAATAAGATATTGGAATATACGACAAGCTTATGAATGCGCATGTCACATATGCTAATTTACTGAAGCACGTCTGACGTATATTTGCACAAGCTCCAAAACTTAAGGTACTCTGGGAAATATTTCCCCCTTAAGTATCCTACCCCGTTTCACTGGACAGGATCAGGAGTCAATGGGAACATTCTGAACTCCTGAACTGTTTGGGCTGGAACAAACATCATGATGGATTATTTAATATCTGATTGAAGTACACAAAATAACAGAGCGCTGTCTCATGTGCATGGGGACAGCAGATGTGGCCTAATAAGGGGAATCATCCTACTCTGGGTCTCTCTGTTAGAAGGAATGATGCAATCTACATGAAACATTCTGCACTCACTGACCATGTGGCACCACTGTCTTCATGAACTGGGTCAAGTCAACATTCGTCCGAAACTTTTTTAAACTATTTTCCCATTCTTGTATAATTATTATAAAAGCGGGGTTTTCTTTTTTTGTAAACAGCTTAGAAATGAGAAACTATAAGGAATATTTGTACTTGTAAAAACATAATTCTCACATTGCAGGAATAAGAAACACAATTATATCGCCTTGACGCCGTCCAAAAAGTAAGGCAGACTTCTGACCTCTATGGAAGGGGATTTCAGAATAGCGTCCACAGACCCCAAGGGAAACTTCTAGGGGGTCAGTGAAAAATAAAATTGATAATTTTTTTATACTAAATGCATTTTGACAATTTTGTTTTATATCTATTTCTAAATTCTCACCCCTCCTTCTTTGCAATGTATATGTATATGCTCAAAAATAGGTTCAACACAGTTTTTAGTTTGCTCATAAGCTTTAGGGATATCCTTATATTTGAGGACTCTTGGAATAAAAGATTGAAAAGCCAGGTCAAGGCTGGTCAAAATTCATGGTGGTGATAAAAGAAATTTCACTGGCTCCTATGAAAATGCTGCTTTTACGATCATCATGAATTCTGATTATTTGCTTGCTTGCATATTTATTTACTTGCTTTCTTGTGCATTTAATATTCCTTCCAATATGTTTGACCAGAAAAGTATGACAGGAGTATCTCATATAACATGTTATATCACAGAGTGAGAGACATGCACTGGGTGTTTGAAACTTCACGACCAAGCGCATTACTTGCAGAATTCACAATAAAGGAAAGCCAGGCGAATGTCCCAATGCTTTACACATACCAGCTTCACTTATAAGTGATTTACGTGCCCTATATATTCACAGAGGCGGTGGCCGTGTTATGAACAGCTCACTGGAATGGAGAATGGAAACGGAATATGAGAGCGAGCGAGAGAGAGAGAGAGACTTTAAATTCCAAAATACACATCTAGCTTTATACATCCCAATAGCAACCTATCGAAAGTGTGTTATAATGTCTTAAAATACACATTTCTGTCCTCATCCAAGGTCACCGGTACCGCTCTGTCCGGTTCTGCAAACACGCGCTCACTTAAATATGATACATGTATCGAGCGCGCCGACCCATTCATCTCTCCTTCTGTCGTTCACTTTCTCCCTTTCTGATCGGAAAAACGTGCAACTACTCACCCTCCGACAGTTCCAGCTCGAGCTCCGCGAGCCGCGCGCGCACCTCCAACGGCAGCTGTAACGAATCACGGTCTGCCATTGCGACTCCAACACATCCGAGCCTCGGTGCCTCTCTGTGTCTCCTGAGCACACGGTGTTAAACGTGTATTTCACGGTGCAAAAACAGACCGCATGAGTGTGAGCGCGGATGGACAGCGAGCAGACGCGTTACTGGAGAGTCGTCATCACCGGTCGCGTTTTCTCGGTTTCGCTCGGCTTCTTTCTGATCGTTGATTGCAGTGGTGCACAGGAGCAAAGCTGCCTGTGTATCCACTGCGGTGCCACCGTGCCCGCCGCTGCCGTCTCGCTCACGTGACCTCGGTGTTCGTTCAAACGCAGTGGAGAGCGACAGTGCGCGCGCTCACTGGCTGTAACAGAAAGCGGCAGCTGTGTGAAGATACAACGACCTACAGTGCCGTCAAACACACCCCGGGTGAACGAGGCGGACACATCGGCTCTTTCTGCGTCAAATTTTGAAGGATAATCTATTATAAAGATGTTTTATTATGTTAATGTTTTAGATTCATAATTATTATATATTTGTTAGTCTACGTCAGGGTTATATATAATAAAATTATATTATTATTATTATTATTTGTATATTTGGTATAGAATATTATTTATTTTGTTCGAAATTCTTTTACTATAGAATTGTACTACACTATTAAATGTTTAGTGGTTATGATGCCTCCTGCTGGTGAGCGCTGGTATGAAAGCAAAGCAGTCAAATCAAAGAGCAAATCTTTTATAGACAAAATATGCATCTTTAAATCAGCTTGAAAAAGATTGTTTTATTTAAGCATGGATGCTGAAAATCATTCTCATGTAATCTATAGCCTACATTATCATTTACAGATCTATTCAGATGGCACTGATCTTGTGTCTTCGTCTCTCTGCACATGCTGTCCCTTAAACCCAAGACACACATTTTTTATTTTTTTATTTTTTATTATTCGATTTCTAGATTGTTGTGTCTTTCATTAACGGCCAAACTCATTGTTTGTGCTAGCATTGTTGGTTAATAAAGCTCATACATTCTGATTAATTTGTTTTTCATTCTGCAAAAAACCTCAGCATCTCTCATCTTTCTCATGATTTGTATTTCCACTTTTCCGGTTACTTAGATAGCTGTTATGTTGTCAAAATCCAAAAACAAAAACGACTTAATGTGTTGCACAGACTATGTACAAATGATAAACATCTTCTGACATGGGTTCACTAAGAGTTAGCATCCATTTAAACCACAGCAAACCACATTATTTCACCTATAGACCTTGACGCCATACTGAATTTTACAAAAGATGAAACCAAAACTGGGAGGGACAGACTTACAGTATTTACAGTGATATGGACTGTATTATGGACTGCAAACTGATTTATGGAATGCTTATCACATATTACAAGTGGCATGTTTTAAACAACGGAAAGCACTGTACTTCTGTCATTAACAGCCTTATTTATTTCAGGTCAAAACCTGAAACTACCCTAAGGTCTATAGGGCATGCTTACAGCTACATCATAAAGTAAAAGAAACAGTGGCTTTACTGTGTTAAGTAAGTTATGCATATGTTCCAAAGCCTAGCTAATACCCTTGAGAGAATCACACAACATAAAACTAATAGGAGAGAACCAGACAGTAATAAGCACCTCAGAGGAACGATAAAACACTGCACACATGTGCCTGTGGGACAAAAACACCACATCAGTTGATGAACTTTAAATCTGGCAACAGCACAGCATTTGTACCAGTAAATGTGCCTAAGGCACCCAAGGAGATCTGTGGAAAGCTAAAATTAAACTTTTGCAGGCCTGTTTGATGAAAAGCAAGAGAGGACTCTTCACTTATACAGGATCTTGGTACAGATTTAGTAACAGTAGCAGGAAATTCACAAATAAAGACAGTAAAATCACAACAAAACACGAGGGTTAAATAAGTGAAACTGTAAATCATGCACAGATTAAATTAAATGCTTAGATCAGAAATGACGCAAACACCTGAACGCAATAGTTTGACCAATCACAGCGACTTCATTTACATATCCCCACCACAACAGTTTCACTGGGAACATTTTACATTGTTTTAAACACAATAAATCCATTAAACTGGAAAACATAGAAACAACGTAAAAACATAGGAACGTCTTTTATATAATTAACGTTTTATTCGTACAGTTTTTTAAATTCTCTCTCCAACCACCAACGAAAAGTGTGTCTGCCTTGAGCGGATACAAATGTATGCCTTTACTGCCACTTTGATATGAAGCGAAAGGAAGTTTACTGTAGAGGTTACTCACTGAGTGTTAATCACTCATCCTATCACCTCGGGGAAGGTCTGAGACAAGAGCCAATCGCTGTCTTCACAGGATATCATCTGAACAGATGAGCGAGCGCACAGAAAAGATGGGTCAGAACGTGGTGCTCACGCACGAGACGTTGGAACGTAGAATGGCGAGCCAGCTGATGCGATCCCCGTTGACTTGGAAACGCTCGCGGCTGGCGCAGTGAGTTCAATGTGTGAACTGGCACAAGATGCTGGAACCCAATTCAGACTACTCTCCTATCGCTCATTTTCTTTTATTATTGAAAATATATAATAACATATAATAAGACAGAGGGTTAGGAATGTTACTTTGAAAATAAGTTGCAGATTACCAAGCTACCCAATGTAAAATGAAGCCTACTGATTATATTTGGTTACTTTTCTAAATTTCTAAAGAATGTTTTCATCTTAATCAAGTTTTTAAACCAGACAACCTTACAGTAGGACTCAACACTGCTTACTGTCAGACTTTTAAAATCCTTTGTCACTTGAATTAAGATGATAATAATTACATTTCAAGTTTAATAGCTATATGATACTGTTTTTAAAATCAGATCTAACCTTTGCATAGTTAAGACGACAGGCATCAATGTTTTGGGGAAAAAAAGTTACAAAAATGAAAGCATATACATAAAACCAAAAAGGAAATAAAACAATATAAATTAAACATGTCTCCAGTTCTGTGTGCTGAACTCCTGAAACATTGGTGTCTCATATTTTAGAGCAGTCAATGCAATTTGGGAAAGAAATCAATTAAATCTGTAGCCTATGAGTGTGAAAATATTCAGATGTAACCCCCTTTGTAATCGTTAACTCTTTCATAATTGTAATATAATTACACATTTTTCTCAGTAATTGTAACAGAATACAGTTACACTGTAAAAAAAATGACTGTGATCTTAACAGTAAAAGACTGTAAAAATGCTACAGTAAAAACCTGTTAATTTGTTATCAGTAAGTTTCAGTACTATACGGTGAATAACTGTAACATTTCATGTATTTTTACAGTAAAATAACGTAAAAACGTAAATTGACACTCCCAGAATTCCCTGCATGACACTTCATATTTTATGATTTTTTCATTGAAATAACTATGTTTCTTCTTAGTTTTTTTTTTTTATCAGTTGTGTACATTAGGGCAGGGTTATTCAAATCTTGCCCCGGAGGGTCAGTGCACTACAGAGTTTCGCTCCAACCCTGATCAAACCCACCTACCTGTGATTTCCTAATTATCCAAAAGACATTGATTAACAGGCTCAGGAGTGCTTGATTAGGATAGGAGCTAAACTCTGCAGTGCACTGGTCCTCCAGGGCAAGATTTGAATAGCCGCTTTAGGGTTTTATCTTTCATCTAAAGTTGTTAAATTAATGTTTAATGCATTATTTCAGTATCATGTGTTACCATGATGGTGTTTAGTGTTTGTGTGAATGACACTGTGCATCTTCTATATATATGTATATATGTGTATATAGTATATATGTATGTATATATGTATATATATGTATATGTATATTTTCATTCATTTATTCATATTCATATTCTTCTCTGCTTGTGGAAGAACTGTTAGTGATGAGGTTTGAATCATTATGTTACTTTCTCATCACCACCAGTTTTTGGTGGTTATTAGTGCATTACAGATATTAGTACTTCATGTTGGTTTATTAACATTAGAACATTAGATCAGTTAATGAAATACAGTATTTTATTGTGAATTAAATTTAAGTCTGTAAAACATAAAATGTTGCTACCATATTTTTAACGGTGAAGTTCTGGCAACCACAGCTGTCGGTATTTTACCATAAATGTCACATTTTTTTCTTTTTTTTTTTTACATTGTAGCATACATTTATTTTGTAGACTAATTAAATTATGTAATTTGAGTTATTCCCCAACACTGAATATATATATATATATATATATATATATATATATATATATATATATATATATATATATATATATATATATATATATATGTGTGTGTGTGTGTATATATATATATATATGTGTGTATATATGTATATATATATACATATATATTATAATATATATAATATATATATTATAAAAGAATATATATATATATATATATATATATATATATATATATATATATATATATATATATTATAAGTTATAGCACTTATATATCATTGCTCTTTTTGTTGTTTTTGATTGCTTCCACTGTCCTCATCTGTAAGTCGCTTTGGATAAAAGCGTCTGCTAAATGAATAAATGTAAATGTAATATACATATATATATATATATATATATATATATATATATATATATATATATATATTCCTAATAAAATATAATAAGCTTGAATTTGCCAAAGGAATACAATACTGTTACTTATGTTGTTGTTGTTGTTGTTTTTTACTTTTGTATTTATTTATTGTTTATTTCTAATGCTATTAAGCATATCAATAATACAGCCTTACACTTCCTTTCCTTTCTATTTTTTTTCTTTATATAAGTAAATTCTTGAACTTTACTGAAATTCAGTTGCTTCGTAATAAATCATAATAATAATAATAATAATGATAAAATGTTAATGTCTAAATAACTTTGTCACTGCTCTAAAGGCAAATGGCAAAATATATTTTAGGCTATAGCTATTTATGCTATTTAGCTATATGGCACTGAATACAATTCCTGATAATAGCCTACTGAATGTTTAAAAATCCACCTGAACATGAAAAGGTAGGCTACCTGTAAGCTATCATACCCCCATAAGATACTTTCAGAGTCTTTCTACTTATTTGTTTCATAGGTGTGGCTGTTATTTCAGCTATCAAATGACCAGCGTTTTATCCAACCGGTAACTACGGTTACCACGGTAAATCTCGGAAAGGGCAATAAGCGCAAAGCGCGCGTGGCTCGGGGGCGGGTGGCTCGCGGGTCCATCACAGAGCAGTTACCCAAATGACTTTCCGGTCAGAAACAGATTCGTCGCTCATCTTTACTCGCTGTCTCAACACGCACACACTCAACCGGTACATCTGATTCTTTTGTGAAGGTTGGCTGTGTGGTTTTGCGTGTTTCGTGCCTTCACTGCTCGGTGTTTCTGCACCGCGCCTGGATGGAAATGTGTCTTCCGGGGAAAAGCTGCGTTCACTATACGAGACAGCAAGCACATCGCGCCGCACATCCTGGACATCTGCAACTTTCAACAAAAGCGAGTGCCTTTCTGAGAACGCAAGCGGTTTGAGACGCAGATCTATGGCCAGACCTATGCGTCCCAGAGGAGAGAAGAGCCGTGGAAAATCTGACAGAGGCCCGTAAGAACTCAAACCCCTAATTTTGCTATTTCATTCTGATCCCAGTGCCGTCATTCATGGATGAGCACGCAGAGGCGGGTCCGTTGCACGTGCAGACGGTGGATAAACCACCGGGAGGCGCCACCGTTACCGTCGCCGCCGCAGAGTATCAGGTCCAAACGGTGCTGAAGAGCGATAGCGAGCTCAGCGAGGATGACCTGCAGTCGGGCCCTGGAGCTCAAACACCGACAGCGGGTGATCCGATCACAGAGATCGAGAGCGAGGGGTACGCGCGGCCAGCGACGCACACACCGGCCGAGGACATCGTCGGGCAGAGCGCGAGGAAAACGGAAACGGTGGGCTCCAGTTGCAGCAACGAGAGTTGCATCCCGACTCCAGGCTGTCGGATCTGCTTTCAAGGAGCCGAGCAGGTGAATTCGGGCCCATCATTCGTTCCGTTTGCGTTATTTATTGTCGGTCTATGAATATATGCGTCACATCGACGTCTTTGGTTGTTGCTAGATTGGGCGCCTTTCGGAATAGAACCGAACCTTTTAAATTCCAATTCAATAACTGCACTTGGACTGAATTTGAATTGAGGTAAAACAGCAATTTATTCATTTAGCAGATGCTTTTACCCGAGCGACTTCAACATCACAAGCATCGAAAGAGTAAACATACTAAATCAATTAAATTGCAATAAAATGTACACGACTGTAATTATTTATTTTGCATAATTTATTATATATTGTATAATTCTAAATATATATAGTTATATATAGAAAAATTAAAAAGGTACCTAATGTAGTTTTTTGTGGGTTTTTTTTTGGGGGGGGGGGGGGTTGTATGGGGAGAAGAAATTTTTTTTCAACCTGTTATGAATTTATTTGAATTACAAGTTCAGTAAATTCATAATTCAGTTTCAGCTTCCTGTTAGTTAATCAATAAACCAATCAATCACATTTTATGTTTGAAACACATTTTCAAACAAGTGCAGTTCAGGGTGCTTTTGGCAGACAAAAGCTATAACTATAAACAAGTAACAGGTAACTATAAAATAGAAAAAATAAATTAATAAAACAAAACTTGGATATGAATAAAAAAAAATAGTGATATAAAAACAAGTACTAAAATCATAAAATGTAAGAATTCTATGTTATAAGACATTACAAGAAAGCCAGCCTAAAAAAATAATAATTTAAAACTCTAAATGTTTTCTGAACATCTCACATTTTCCAGAAGTTTGTTCCAGCAGCGTGGAGTATGATGGCTGAAAGCAGCATCACCAAATCTTTTATTTCTATATGATTCAGGTAAAACAGAAGAATTGGAGAACCTGAGTCCTTTTGGTGCAAGGCCAGTAATCAAATTTTAAATTTGGATGTCCTGTCCTGATGTTGGTTCTACGTCAGTCAAAGCAGTTCATAAATCCAGCTGCGTTAGGACAGTCTGAGAAATATAAACCTTGCAAACACCTTTAACATTTATTATAGGCCTACATAATTAATGCAATTATTAGAATATCGGAAACCTCAATGATTCTTAATGCTTTAAACAGACAGTGTGGTGTGTGTGTGAGAGAGATGGTGAGATCCATTAGAATACCTGCTGCGCCATTCATGTCTAATGCTCTTCACTTCCTGCAGCTAATGTACTTCCTCCAGGCGCCTTGTGTTTGTGTGTCTGTAAGTGTGTGTGAATGTGTTCCACTCTTTCAGACTCATTATAGTTCTAAATGAGGATGTTTCTGAAATTATTCATGAACGCACAGATGAATCATTTCCCATCCACTCACATAGATGACTCTCTGTCACTATGTGTATAGTGTCTCATTCACTCCAAATGTTCTACTCATTTAGACGAAACAGCTCATCTGCCCAATTGTTCCAGGTTCCACAACCTCGACCCTCAACTCATCTGCAAAGGCATACAATAAAACAATCGTACATCAGTGAATCATCAGCTCAGCTGAATCTGTCTCTTATCTGACTTTATTTTTTGATTGGCTGATTGAAATGTCGGTGTGTGTTGTGATTGGCTGTAGGGGGAGCTGCTGAGCCCGTGTCGCTGTGCCGGATCTGTCCGACATGCTCATCAGCAGTGTCTGCTCAAGTGGATCAGTGAGAAGGGCTCCTGGAGCTGTGAACTCTGCAACTATAGATTCAACATCCTGCCTATACATATCAAACCACCACAACAGGTAAACAAACACACACTGAGATATATGATATATCGGTCAGGGCTTTAGACTAAGAAAATGATTCTTAAAGTTAAGCATTTAAGAACCAACTATAGTTACAAATTGCAGAATTGCTCGGTTGTTATTCAGATGTGCTTTAGTTCCCATTTAAAGCTGTCACTCTAGTGATTCAAATTATATTTGTGCTATGTTACTCTTAAGAATATTTATGATTGTTTAAAAAAACAACAATGAAAAACGTAAGTCTAATGTATTGTATTGTGTACATCACACTAACGGTTCCTGATTCAAGATTCAGTGAGGGAGTCAGTAATGGCTCGGATCATTTCACTTCAAGTCCCGTTCACACCAAAAATGATAAAGATAACTGTAACGAGAATTATATTAGTGTCCAACAGAATCTAGTGTTGAGAAAGCAACTTTTAAAGCCGCCATATAAAATTTATGTATTATTATAGGTTTGCAATGCACTTTTGTCTGCTGCTTTAAAATCGCTTTAAATTTGGGTGAATTGTTTTAGAACGGCTGTCAATGTTTTTATCATTCATCAGCAGGAAAAAAAATTATTCTAAAAGGATTCCAATAACATCGCTACTAGGTTTCGTTATCATTATAGTTGTAGTTTGGCAATTTTGTTTTGACTGACTCAATAAAATGAACTAGATCAGAGTCATTTGTTTGCTAATCAGACACCACAGCTTGTGCTTTGTTTGTTATTGTTTTTGACTCACCAATGGTGACTGGATTTTAAATTAAACAGTTTTTTTTTCGCATTTGTGATCATATTAAAGCTGAAATGCATTACATGACTCAGTCATTTAATGTTTTTCTCTGTGACCACTACCAAGGGTATGATGGCAGGTGTTTTCAAATCTGTTCGTTTGAAGTGTTGTTGTGTACTTTAGTGTTTAGTCTCAGTCTGGGGCATGAATTGGTGACCGTGTTTGTATGTTTAACCAGTGGCAGACTGTCACCATGACTCTGGTGGAGAAGGTTCAGGTTATTGCAGTGTTGCTGGGCGGCATCTTCCTGTTGGCCAGTGTATCATGGCTGCTGTGGTCAGCACTGAGCCCAGAGGCACTATGGCAACGCAGTGACATCCTGTTCCAGATCTGTTACGGCATGTATGCAGTCATGGACCTTGTGTGTATCGGTGAGACACATTTATGCACTAAAACCACATTATTCCATATACAACGCAATTTTTTCAAGCTAATATGCATATTTTGTGGGTACATGTCAATTTAACTATTTCTGACAAATCTTAAAATACCCTGTAAAGTAGGGCTGGGTCGACAATATAAATTAAATGATTTTAATCAATCTTCATTTCAGTGAACTGATATCGATTCTTAAATCCCATGATCTTGCAGATGAGCAAATACTCAAAAAAAAAAAAAACCTCTTGCAGATGTAAATGCATACGTCAAATAGACATGTGCTATCAGGGTTGTCTATATTGTTTTCAGCTGATGCGTTTAATGGTATTAAAACGTATTTGTAGCAGGTATGTTTAAGAAACAACTTAATGAAATGTATCATGTCTCATGAATCATTTAAGCAGTGTTTCAACCGCGGAAAGATGTAAAGTAACAGCTTGTAAACAATGTCACATAACATTACATTTACCTCAGAAAAAAACTTATTTTATATTCATACCTCGATAGCTATCAAACAATGTCACGTAATGTTACATTTACCTCAGAGAAGCCTTTTATGTCCATAGTTTAAGGAGAAAAAAAAACTAGAGAGCTTTTGTAAAACATATTTAATGTATGTTTGTTTTTGTGACAGCCACTAGTTTAAATGTTTATATTTCTTCAATGTAATTGGAGTACATTTTTCATTTATGAAACAGAAATGTAATTATATCATTAAATATAAAAATTGCCTTATTTTCAATTGCCTAATTTTTATATTTGTAAATAGTGTTGATTTATCATATCCAAAAAGTAATTTAAACTGTTGTTAATTTTAACCTTTAATAATTATAATAATGTACCAACTGAAAGGGTTGGATAGATTTTTTACCTTAAGAAAAATGTAAAAATGTATTCTACTATATACATACAAAGAAACAAATCATTATCAAAGTGAATTTAAATCGTAATCGAGCTAGTTGAATCATGAACCCTATTCCAATACCCAGCCCTACTAAAAGTGTGTTGACGTGCAAATAATACACTTGTGTTTCAGGTCTGATTGTTCATGAAGGTGGTGCTGTGTACAATGTGCTGATGCGCTGGCGAGCTGTTAATCTCTTTTGGGATGTCCAGAACTACGATAAAAGCCGAGACCTGGAGAACACACATAGCCCGCACCGTAACCTGTGGCTGCCTCTCACACACACACATACAGTCTCCAACACACAATCACAAACCACCCGACTGGAGTCATCTCCTCGATGCCCCCTTCGCTTCCTCTCCATGTGCCTGAACGTGACCTCTGACCTCTCCCCGCAGGAGCAAGGCGTTAGGGTCACGTCAGTTTAACACCAAATCAAACTCATTCAGGGACCAATCGAACATCCTTTGTGGGAGTGGCTAACTAGTGGGAGGAGCCTCAATGTTGGGAGGAGCCTTACTAGAAAAGCACTTTAGAAGATACGCAAACTGAACTGAATACAGAATGATGTTGTATTGAAACTGAACAGATGTTTCCAGCCTGAAGTTCTGGATCAGCCTTTGAGCATCGAAGTAAGACTGCGAAGTTCTCCACACACAAACAGACTTATAATGCACAAAAAATTTATTACTGCTGTTAGACAAATGAATGTTTGTTTTAAACCAACTGTTGTTTATGTTCTTAATTTCAGTACTGATAAACTACAGCTTAACACAGCTTCGGTTCATTATGCTTCACCTACCATAATGTACAGGTACCACAGTTACAGGCTTTTTCACATTTAGACGCATTTCCACTATCTCATAATCAGACATATGTGTGCAATCATTACATTTTGCCCTTGTGGCAGCTTCATGGTATTTTCAAATTGGATATGAAGCAGCTGTTACCCTTTGCTTATTCAGCATGGTAAAAAATAAATAAATGAATGAATAGCCATACAAAACAAATGAGCGATAACCGATAACGACAATGTGGCTGAAAATATTGAATTCACAAGTAAGTAGTATAGAAAATTTGCAAAGGGGTAGCAAAAGTAATTGAGAAAATGATAAAAAAAAAATATATATATATATATATATATATATTACTAATGATTTAGGTTTATGCATCTAGCAGACACTTTTATCCAAAGAGAGGCAATTTGTCATAGAGCCAACAATATTGACATATCTTGGCAGGTTTATTATAAAAGATAGATTATGAAACAAGCTAAAGCAGAGGAAATACTATAGAAACCCATTTCTGTGATGGAATAAAAAATAAAAATGGTAATTGGCAACTTATTGTCTCACAATTCAGGATTGCAAGACAAACCCCTAATTCGCTCACAGTCCTGAGATTTACGTCTCGCAATTCTGTTTTTTGTTTCCACCACAGAATGAAAACATTTAAAGGTATTTCAACATGTCACAATTCTGATATTCTCAAGTTACAAATTTACATCTCCCAGATCAGACTTTTGTTCTCAGAATTGTGATCTATTACAATTCTCAGTTTATATTTTGCAATTCTGATAAAAAAAAAAAAATCTGAATTGTGAGATAAAAACTCAGGATTTAAATAAAAAGGTTCTGAATTGTGAGTTGCAACTACCTTTTTGGACTTACATAAAATGCAGAGAAAAAGAAAAAAAGTTGGATCTAAATTTTCTGCATACAATCTGAAAACCACACAGCTCCTGTACTACTCTACATTAAAAACAAAAGACTTCAGAGATTTATGCCAAGGAGGTAGGGGAGAAACCCAAAAGGATTGTAAAAGTTTAACAAACAATAACTTTTGCTGCAGTGGATTCTGTTGTAAGCATCCATGTCAATTTATTCTATTCCCACCTGATTTTAAATGACCCTCAGAAAGATCTTACACACTGTCATCTGTCAATGCTTAAGTGCCCTACATCTCATTATGCGTATATTCCAGCAAAAAACGAACTGACTTTGGACTATTAGTCTAGACTCATACAAAATTCATGAAGAAATGGAGTTGGTGGTTAGATATTATGATGCTGGTAAGCATTTTAACCATTGTGCCCTTAAGATACCAAGCCCTGGAGGAGCGATTTCAGAAGCTATCGAAGACTATATAAATGTAATATAAAATGTTAGGAGTGAAATAATAAAAAATATTTTTAACATCATAAGCACATTAAAAATCTTCCTAAGCAGCTCAAGTCTACACTGAAAATGCAAATCATTACAGGAATACTAAAAAGTTCATGGATTCCATCTGGAAACATTCCGATTCTGTTCTTGAAACTTGATCAGCGTTTAAATGACTTCTGATTACAGCCTTCCAGCGTTCGCGCTAGCTGATTAGCATAGCCTACAAAAGATTCATTCAGATGTCCCAGAGATGTAAAAAGTGTTAAATGAGAAGGTCTTCTGTCAGAGAAACCCGTTCTGCACTTCACAGAGCAAACTTGGATGAACATTTGAATGAATGTAAGAGTCTTTGAATTTTGTTATATTTATTGCCTATAAACAAATGCACAGTAAAGATACAAAATGAGAAAGATTTTCCTGTTGTTTTAGTGTTTTTAAAGTCTTACAGTAGCAAAATATCAGGACCAGAGGGAGTAAATCCAATAGTATTATCACAATCCTGCAGTTCAGCAAAAAATGTTTATAAAATATACAGCTCCTCAGAAATATATAACATACATTATAAACATTGCACATATATAACAGACTTAAAGGGCATATGTGTGCAGATTTCTGTGTGTGTTTTTTTTTAAAGGCACTGGATTTGAGCGCTAGTTATTTTGGACTGGACGTTCTGCCTGCAGAATTCCAAAGAAATGCAACTGGACGACTTAAATGTGGGGCTCAGTGAACAGACGTGTGTGTTGCACAGTTTCAAGCACAACAACTCAATGTATGTCTGTGGGAACATGATAGTGTCTGTCGTGAAAGTGTCTCATTATATTGTCTTTGGTTTTTTTGCACTCAGCACTGAAGGGTCACTTTTTTGTGAATTCGTAATTAAACTGTCCAGGTTGACGAGGCTTAACCTCAAAGGCACAATTATGAGAAGTGTTTGTCAGCAGTGAGAGATCACCAGTTGCTGCCGTGGCTGCTGATGGATTGACAAGTGCTGAAACGTTTCTTCACTATTAGACTGATGTACGCCTTCATGAGCTTTGCAATGTCCATCACCTACAGAGACAAACACAAAGGAATCCAGTGTTGTTTTAGTATCATTGATCTACTGTTACAGTTTTTATGAATGTTTAGAATGTTTTAATTTTTTATAGACATATATTGTATTTATTTCTATTGCCATTTATTTGTTTTTATAATTTATTTGTATTTTATAGTTATTTTAAGTTAAACTAAACATAAGTGAGAAATGTTGCTCCTGCAACTATCTAAAATAAAATGTTACATTTATGTATATTATTTCAGTCAATGCCTGATTTATTTAACACATTTATCATTTTCATTCATTCAGGCCTTCATAATGACCGAAAGATAACCAAACAAACAGATAAATAAAATAAAACAATGACTGTCTTTTAATATTTTCTGAAGTTACTGTGAGGAGTGTTCTCTTGGGTTCTTAATGGGCAATGGTGGACACTGACAAAGCATTATTAGTATATGACTGTATTTGTATCATTTTTATTTTCTGAAACACATAACTGCATTTGTATGCATTATAACTTCATTAAAAAAAATTCACTACATTTAAAAAATGCCATTCCATCACTCTGAGACATGACAGTGTTTACTGATTCATTTTTTGAGCAGATTTGTTTTTCAATGAACCTGTTTAACTGATTTCACAAACCACCCTGAATGATTCATACATGAATGGAATGATTTTAGCTGCAATTCCTGAGCTAAAGACTCACTAAAGTGTAGATTGATTCGATTGAATCTTGAGTTAATTTAGAGTTGTTAGATGTAGAAGCATCCAAGTAAATATGGAAAGTTTGTACCATGTTGGTGTTGAAGAGCAGCTCTCGTCCCTCCACGCTGATCTTGTAGATGTTTGGCTGCGGTGCACCGAAGGACAGAATGACCTCGTAGGGAAACACCTCCAGAGGCCACGCCTCCCCACGCTTGTACACACACACCCCCTTACGACTCACACCCAACCACAACTCTCCAGGATACACACCGTCCAAACACTAATGAACAAAGAGAACTTGTTCAGCGACACTGCTTTGCTGATGGATCATGTGTGTGTGTGTGTGTGTGTGTGTGTGTGTGCTCACCTCTACATCAAACAGTGTTGATCCATATCCCTGCCACTCCTTGACTAGACTCATGTATTTTTTCATGGCTTGGTCCTGTTCCATCCCCTGCAGTTTACGCCATTTCTCAACCAAACAACTTCTCAGCCCCGCCTTCTCATCTTGCAGCCACACCTCTATGGCTGCAGGCCCCTCCCCTTGTCGCTGTCGCCCCAATGACCCTCGGAAGCTCCGCCTCAGTGTGCCTTCCAGAAAACTACCTCTCTTTCTTTCTGTTGATGGCGTAGCAGATGCAAAGCACCGTGCGGATTGCTGTACTCGAGCGCGCAGGCGGTCCATAGGGAACACTTGCTCCAACTCAGACAAGGCACTCTGGGAAGTGTAGTCTCCCAACAGATACTGAAGCCTAAGAGCAGCCAGAAATTGCAAAGTCTCTTCTGGAGCGGGATACTGACCTCTAATGACAGCTTCATGGGCCTGAGAGAGAGAGAAAGAGACACTGAAACTGCATAAGTGAAACACTCACAGCAAAGAAATCACTCTAAAGATCTGTTAGATCCATTATTAAAAACTATGTGCATACATTAAAGGGTAGTTCACCCCCCAAAAAAATTATTCTGTCTGCATTAACTCACCCTGAAGTTATTCCAAGCCTAAATGCGTATGACTTTCTTTTGCTGAGCACAAAAAGAGGCTCATCACTTGACGGTAGCCATTTACTTCCATAGTATGGAATAAATACTATGGAAGTAAATGGCTGCTGTGAACTGTTTGGTTGCCAGCTTTCTTCAAAATATCTTCTTTTGTGCTCAACAGAAGAAAGAGACTCCTATAGGTTCAGAACAACTTGAAGGTGACTGACAGAATTTTTATTTTTGGGTGAACTATCCCTTTAAGTGTATATTTCTGTGTAATGAACAGAATAGAACAGAATGCAGGGAACTCATGATACATTTTTTTACAGTAATGACACATATTACAAAATGGGCTATAAATGTAAGATTCTGAAAACAGTGAGAAAACGCATTTGTTTGCATATGCACATGCATCAAAAATAGAAATATAGTATTGGTGACTTTTAAAGCTACTTTTTGTAATTACTAAACATTTTTTTCAGCTGACACAATCCAATGCATATTTGTACGTGATTAAACAATTAATATAATTAATTAAATCAGTGGTTCCCAATTCTGGCCCTGGAGAACCCCCAACTGCACATTTTGGTGTCTCTTATCTGACACACACATTTAAGTTCTTCAATAATGAGCCGATGAGATGAATCAGGTGTGTTTGAATGGGAGACATCTAAAATGTGCAGTGTTGGGGGTCTTCCAGGACTAGGATTGGGAACTGCTGAATTAAATGAATACAATTTTACCTGATCGAAAGCCATATTTTTATGTGATTTGAGGCCAGATATTAAAGTGAAATCAAACCTGCTCAAACATGAATGCAAACTCCACACTGTCAGCAGGAACGCACTCAGGCTCTGAGAAACAGAAGAGCTTGAAATAAAACTTCCAGCTCTCTCCTTCCTGTCCTTCATTTGCCAACCTGAATGAGAGAAATGGTGAGAAAACAAATAAAATGTAAACAATGTGTAATATGTGTGTAATATGAAGCATAAAATCTCTCTAGAATACCCAACAGAAATAACACCAGCCTTAAACGGTGAAGAGCAACCCACTCTTTTTTTAAGCCAATCAGAAAGAACTTTCTGCCTCTCATGTTTTAGAAGGCAAAGTTTGAAATCATTTTATAGCACCTTTAAATCATTTTATATCAGATGAAGTGTTCTATGGTTCAACAATTGTGGTTTTAACTGTATACATTTAGTACTTTATATTGAATCAATTCTTTTTCTATATATGTATATAATTGTAGGGGATGGAGACTCACTTCTCAAATTTAGCGAGGACGTCGGCCACCACAGTCCTGCTCTCTATGGCTCGGTCTGTATTGGCATTGTGTTCAAACAAAGCAAACATGTTCTTACAATCCTCCATTGAGAGACCCTTCAGCAGTTTCTCAACCACCTGGAGACCATCAGACACACACAAGTACAGGGTAACGTGCTTCTGCAGCTCACATGTATATGTGTGTGGATGTGTTTACGCACCTCTCCTGCAGTTGTGTGTGAGTTAATGGTGATTTTGCAGGACCCGCCACCGTGGCAGTAAACTGTCGATGTCATTTCCTGTCTGCTCAGAATGGCCCTCAGCTCCTCCTGTGAAGGAACGTATTCGCGTCCACGAACGTGCCGCAAGGCATCTTGGGAGAAGCCAGCATACCATTCCATCTCAGTGCCTGGGTACAGCTCACGTGTCCTGAGCAGAAAATCAGTCACAGTCTAATCAGCTGTGACATGGTTAAATCTTGCCCTCTAGGATGCAGAATATATCAGAAAACTTTCATTCATCAGTTGTGAATTTCCACAAATTTTTTTTTGAGTACCTTTGTTGCCATCTAAGTCTAAATTAAAGTTAATCGTTAAAAAAACGATAAAATTATTTAATAACACTATTACATGTCATCTTAAGTGAAACAATTATCAGTTTTATAGTGTATATTATAATCTTGAGGTCAAAATATACTTGTTTTTAATTTTTAGTGTTTTATTATTTTTTATTTTAATGTCGATCCTTAAAATCATATTAATTATTTGATGAGACTGTGCAAAGTGTGGTAGTGCAATAAGCAAGAAATGATCTTATATTATCTAATTTCTCTCTTTTAACCTTACGTCAGTAAGAACAAAATACTTCAAATACACACACACAAAATTCTCACTGACCTTTTTAAGTGAAATTTCAGGTATTTAAGAATACTTCTGGAGGCGGGGCTAAATGTGCAGCACATGCAAGCTATGATTCGCCAGCCACAAATGTGGGCGGGGCCAGCAGGCTTTGGGTGGTGTATTGTCTGTTTGATGAGCTGGCAGAAGAGTTCATCTCTTAGGGGTCGTAGGTCATGAGCCGTCTGCAGGAGCCCCTGAATCTGAGAGACGGGATTGTCCTCGGTCTCTAGCTGATGAAGAACATTGAAGAGCTTGAGGGCCTCAGCCTGCAGCGTGCCGTAACTTCTCCCTTTGTCAGCTAAAAACATGCATATGCAGTGATTATGAAGTTTAGGGTGCATTTGAGAATGTGTGTGTATGTCTGCGTATGTGTGTTTTGCTCACAGCTTTGCTGTGTGTCTCCATAGGGTAAAGGCAGGAGGGCTGTATGTAGAGGGTGGTGTGTGTAACGCAGTATTGGGTTCCTCTTGTAGATCTGCTCCACCACTTCCGAATTCAGACAGTTCTCCTGAAATCAAATGATTACAACAGTAATTCAAGTAAATTATGTTACAAAACCATGAATGTATGTGTGTGTTACCTTGATGTCTTGAATAAGTTGCTGTGTTGGTGTATCCATGAGTGCTTTGCTGTCGATGACAGTCTGTACAGCGCTGGCCCAACGACTAGCCTCTGTCTGCAGCTTAGAATACAGCCGATATGAATGCTTACGACCAAACACGCTGACGTTCCAGTAGCCTAGACACAAACAAATATAGGTTAGTCTCTTAAAAATGTAAAGGTCGGTCGGTTGTTGTTTATATGTGTGTGCTGACCAGTCTCTCTGAAGACTCTCTCATCAGGAACGATCACGGAGCAGAGGCTGTTGAGCACTAAAGAGCCCAGTTTAAGTGCGTTTCTCTCTGAGCTTTTATAATAATCCACAGAATTGTGAGTCAGCACAAACCAGCGCTTCTTCAGCTTAAGATTCCCACGACTGCTGCCCCGAATCTCTTTATACAGCCAACCTGGAGAGAGAAACAGACAGGAAGAGATCAGAGACATTTTCAAATTCAACATTTAAATTCCATTCCAAGTCAAAGGCTTCCTAACATGGTGCTGCTGATTTGGAAGTGAACATTATAACATGCAATTTTACTCTTTATTTGTCCCAATAATAAATAACCATATTCTTCAAAAAATCACTGTCAAGTATGCATTGCATATTACATATATAATTTTGAACTATTGAACGCTATTTTTATATTAAGCATTCAAAAATGGATCAAATATTAAATAAAATAATATAAGGTCAAATTAAATAATTAGAATAAAAATAAGATGAACTGAATTTAAAAATAATTTTCAGACAATCCATAAACAACTGAGAAAGACTTTTGAATTGCTGAGTAGGTGGCCTCTCACCCCTGATGATGAACTCTTGTCCCTGCACACGTGTGTCTCCTTTCGTGCGTTGGAGCAATGTAATCCAGTGATGCATTTCTTCTGCTGATTCAGCCATGCAGTGTAGCACACGATGGGCTGTGATGATAACAAAGGCATTTGGCCTGGACAGAGAAAAAAAAAAGCAGAAACATTAAAAAAAGATATAAAAAAATTATTATAATAATAAAAAAAAAGTGCAGTTCTCCAATCCACTAAACTGCCTTTTAAAAGATTTGTAAAAAAACAAAAACAAAAAAACAAGCCGGTGTGAAAAAGTGTGCATATAAATGTGTGTGTGTGTTTGTGTTTACCTTTCTGGGTTGTCAGAGGCACATACAGAATCAATCATTCCCACATCCAATGTGCCCTATAAAAAAACACAAACATCTTTTCTAAATATCTTATGAGCTATCTGCAAATTTGTGAGTGTGTGTGTGTGTGTGTAATAGTTACCACAGCATTTTGAGGATTTGCTTGTTCATCATTCATCTCTCGAATTTCCTGTTCTGTCGACATGTGCACCTGACTCAACACGCTGAACCAATGACTGCACACAACACAGAGATTAATCAAAAACCTCCGTTTAATGGTTCTACACATTCATGAAATAACATCAAAGCTTGAAGCAAATGGTTTATATATATATATATATATATATATATATATATATATATATATATATATATATATATATATATACACACACTATATGTAAAACAAACACACTTACCTGGAATCTTCTGCAGTTTCTGCAACAAGGTGGTATGTTCTCCCTGGCATGACAATGTCAATCCCATTCTCCTTCCCTGTTACGTCAATAATCTCTCTAATAAAACCACACAAAATGAAAGAGAAATAAATATGGGGTGGTGCTAGCGCAGTGGATACGACACATGTCTTTGGTGTGAGAGACCCGGGTTCGAATCCACTGTGAGACACCAATGTGTCCCTGAGCAAGACACTTAACCCCTAGTTGCTCCAGAGGTGTGTGACCTCTGACATATGTGGCAATTGTAAGTCGCTTTGGATAAAAGCGTCAGCTAAGTGAATAAATGTATAAATGTAAATGTATGTATAAATAAATAGCATACATACGATAAATTATGATTTGCTGTCTTTTATGTACTGTTTCAAATCAAACATTTAAAAAAAAAGATTTAAAAGAAAAATTTTTTATATACAATATTTATATTTTTTGATTGACAAGTTTAGCATGACTGTAGCACTCCAGTTCCAGTGTCACATTGAGTACGACCTGAAACCTTTGAGCACTTCCTGAGGTCTTACTTTGCTTCATGCATGTCCAGCATGCCTTTCATGCGCTCCTCTGTGTCGTTCTCGTAGTAGATGAGTTTGCTCTGTCGCAGAACAAACCAGCGGCGTCTCCAATTGCGTCGAGAGAGCGTAGAGGAGCCTCCGCCCTTCTTCAGCAGCCAGCCTTGTTTGAGCGCCTCCTGTCTGCTCCTGAACCACAGAAATGTTTCATCCTTCAGCACACACCAACGACGCTTCCAGGAGTTCAGCAGGCCACCTGCACGTGTGATGATGACAAAGGTCATAGATACGTCTAGACTTCCCTTAATGAAATGCAGCAACAGGTTAAGGGTAGACCAGGGTGTTAAATTCTGCTAACAATTTAAAAAGAAACTTTAATTTCTTAAAAAAATTTAATATTAAAAAGCAAAGTTAGAAAATGCACCTATAGCTGAAATAAGCTACAAATGTTACGTTTACACCTTCAAGTTAACTGCAAAAATGTTTGGAGAGAAGAGAAAGTAATATGAGTTTCAATATATTCTCTAGCAGGCTCTAGAGGTGAGAAAGAGGTGTTGAGAGAGGAGTGGCCAACTATTTACCTTTAATATAAAGGAAACTGTGGAAGTAGGGGAGAGTGACAGAGCTATAAACAGAATCCCGCCGGAAAGATGATTCATCGTCAGTGTCAAACCTATCAAAGTCATCTTCACTGTCCTCAAACTGAGGGAGAGAAACACAGGGATACACAATCAGCACAATCATGTGAAAATGCACAAATGCATGATTCTGAAGTCATGATGTGGCATTTATAAACCAATTTATTTCAGTAATGTGATGTACACTACCATTTAAACATTTGGGATCTGTAAGATTTTTTCTATGATTGAAAGAAATGTCTTATGCTCAACAAGGCTGCATTTATTTGATAAAAAATGCAAATGCAAATGCAATTGCAAAAAACCTGAAATATATTTACAGTTTAAAAGAACCATTTACTATTTTAAAATATTTTAAATTGTAATTGTAATTTTCAGCAGCCATTACTCTAGTCTTCAGTGTTTATTTGAAATAAAAAAAAATTGTTAATTTATGGTCACACTAAGTCTATGCAGAAAACTTATTTTTTAAATGAATTTTCTTTAAAAAAAACATACACTTTTGAACAGCAGTGTGTTTACAATTTTTCCATTGTATTAATGATGAATTAAGGAATTTGCTTGAAAAGAACAGATGATTCAGAACCAAGTTACTGCATTTTGAAGCATACAAATGCATCTACGTGCACAGAGAAATCATGCACAATAAGACCAGGAACATGTGTTAAGTACCAACTGTCAAATATTTTTGACAAATATGCTCTAATGGGAAAACTCAGAATCTCTATATAAATCTGACACGTACAGAATGTATCCATTATATGAATCAACCTTATTGAATGTGTGTGATAAACTCACAGAAGACTGTTGCCCCTCCGAGCTGAAACGATACGCCCCTGAGCTGACACTGGTGCTGGTTGCCAAGGAGCTGCGTTGGTCACGTGACCAGTGGTCATTGTGAGGCGGAAGGCTGGGAGGCCACATGATGATTCCTCCTTCATCATAATCATCTGCATCATAATCTGAATCTTCATCGGGAGGGATTAGCTCCGCCTCCTCTTCCTGAACAGCGTGAGAGTAGGTGGAGCCACTGCTGGAAAGCGGAGCAAGATAAGCTAAGGGTGTGATAATGGGCAGGGCAGGGGGCAGAGGCATACGGTCGTTTGCATAAGGATCCTCCTCTGAGGAATCATCGCTGGTGCGGATTCCACTGGTGCGCTGGCCGTCAGAGTGGCCATGCTCGCTGGGGTTAGGAGAGTCTTTAAACCCGTCTTCGTCCACTCCCAAGCCTTCATCCACCTCATCTTCCTCACCTCTGGCTCCCTCCTGCTGTGAGCCACCAGACCCTCCCAGCGAGCTTTCGATGTTACGCACACACTCGTCGATCTCATCAAAGTTGAGCGAGGTAAGGAACTGCTGTGCAGCCTTGCAGGCCTCCTCTTCTAGCCTGCGCAGCTCCTGATCACGCAGCCACTGGAGGCGATGCAACGACTGTGCAGTTAGACCCTGCTCTTGAGCCTCTTTCTGTCGCTGCAGGCCTTCAATCTCACGCTCTAAACGCAAGATCTCCTCCACCTGTGATGCCTGGTTTGTCTCTCCTTCGAACACCTCGTCAAACACCTGCTCCACTAATGACTTCTCTGCTATAGAGAAGGGTACAGGGTCCTCTGGTGGGTCGTTCTGAAGTGGAATACTCTCTGGTACAATACTGTCTGGTGTGGCTCTCTCGATTAAGAAATCTTGAATCTGCTCATTTTTATTTTTTTCCTCTAATCTTCGAGCTTCCTCTGCCTGTGTTGAACACAGAGAAAAGACTGTGTTACCCAACATTCTACATACACTTGAATATCACATGAATGTTGCACTGAAACCAACAGTAATTAAAAGGAAAATGAACCTATTTTTAACCAAATTAGCAAATAAATAATAATATCCATTGCTTTCAATGGCAATTCTTAATAATTACAAAACTAAAGCCCTGTTCACACCAAGAACGATAACTATAAAGGTAACTATAAAGACATACAGACAGACAGACAGATAGATAGATAGATATATAGATAGATAGACAGAAATATATTTCACTTACTGCTTGTGCTAGGAGCTCCAACTCCATGCGTTGTCTCTCTCTAATATAAATTTTTTTTTTCAAGAAAATCAGAAACAAACCATAAAAATATAAACATAGACATAATGATAAAAGCAATTTTTATCATTATGAGTACCTCTCCAGTGCCTCCTGCTCTTCTCTTCGTCTCTTCACTTCTTCTTCCTCCCTCTTTCTCTTCTCCTCTAGAAGTTGAATGTAGAGCCGTCGTGCCCTTTGCCCTCTGAGCCTCTTCTGTAGGGTGATGGTGGCCCAGCGTGTCATCTGGAAGCGCCGCCGCCAATACAGTGCACGGTAGTTTTTCTGAATAACAACAATGCACTGCAACAATTGCCTGTACTGCCTCCTATAACCAGCAGAGGGCAGAGAGACAATAACAGAGGGAGTACATGAGAGCTGCCACCAACTGGAAGTGTGAATATGCATGTGTATGTGTGTTTACCTTGCTCTGTATCCCAGTATATGAGCTTGAATAATTGAAGCCGCTTTGAGCACTTCTGTTTCTCTCTGCTTCTCTAACCGCAGCTCCAAACTTTCTCTCATAAAGACCTAAAAAAAACAATGTACAGACATCGTTATTCACATCGTATCATGACTGATTTAGTGACTTATCTGATCCTGCAAATCCTCTTCAGCATTCTGGGTAGCAGATGCAATAAAAAAGTTAATGGACACCTGTGTTTTGGTGTTGTGAACAACCAAAAGTATTTCATGCCATCTACCCACAAAGATACACGTCAAAATGAATATCCAGAGAACATGATGTTGTTGCTCACTTTGGTTTTTCCCAGCTGCCATTCAGCACTGCTGTTGTCATACTGCTGCAGCAGGTGGAGGCACCGCCCCTTTGGGTCATCTGACAATGCCAAATCCCTCATCAAGACATAGTACCTGACAATTAAAAAATAAAACAGTAATTAAACTGTCCTGCAAAAGTGGTTCACAATAAGGAAGTCTGAACACAAGAATTTCTGTCAGCAAACATTGTGAATCTATTGATTTCAATGGAGACTGATGCGATGTCATGTGACCAAAATTTGGGAAATGTTTTGTTGAACATCCGTGGACCAGTGAGAATTGTAGACAAATCCAATTCTGCATAATATCAAACTGACTTGGCTCTATCGACAGACAAAAAACCCATCATTTGATTATCAATCAAACTGCTATCATGAACAATAGAAAATGCAGGAAAATCAGAAGTAAAAGCACAATGTTAATTCTGGGTGTCAAATAGCCTGAATTTTGTGAATAAGACGCATTCTAGTCTTATTTACTTAGAAAGAAGACTTGTATGGACTGAAAAGAATGTTAAATAACTTCATTTAACTATACCAGAATTGCTGTTGTAAATACTTAAACTTTAATAAATTCTTTATGTTTTCACTTAAAAAAGGACATCACATTCCAAAATGAAAAAGTTTCAGAACAAATCCGTTTTTAGCAAGAATATGTGAGTTTATAGTGTTTGGGGGACAAACCTGGAACTGAAATCCTTGAACGTTCTCCGAACCGGAAAACCAGAACGTCTGATTTTAACGGTCTCCAACATCCCAGAATATCTCAACTGGTTTAGGACTACAGACTGCTCAAACTGATTGGGCATCTGCAAAAGAAAGACAGTAACATTGTAGCAATTTAAATCAGTACAGTTTCTTCACTGTTCTATTTAAAAACAGTTCTAAATCTAAATTAGCTGGATTGAACCTGCTTTCAAATATAGATTGGTTGAGCTTTGAGTGGTTTCATTCTTCAAACACACTAAGTGGGCCATCAACACTCGCTCTCCCCCTGAGCTGTGACCCTGTGTGGGGGTGAGGTTGGAAACGGGGCACTGTAATCCCCGCTTCTAAATGTCATCTCTGTGGAAGGAGGAATGAACCAGAATGAAATTGAGATGAGGAGATGAGTGGTGAATGAGCTCTGTGAGAGCAAGGTCAATACCAACACACACACACACACACACACAACACAATCATTCATTACAGTCATAGGCACATTAACATACTAATACATGCAGCACAAGTCACTGAACGCAGACAGGATCAATGTCAGAGCACTTCATGGGGGAGGGACAACATCTCTCTTTAATCGGCTCCCAGAAAAACAATTACAACCAACATATAAAGATATTGAATGGAGAGTTCACCCCAAAATTGCAATGATTTAGTCACCCATATGTTGTTCCAAACCTGATGAATGTGTGTTTTTCAAAGACTGAAAGTCACAGGGGTCCAATGTTGTTTTGGACCCCACTGGCTCTTGCTTTATGGGCAAAAACAGTTCTTAAAAATGTATTCTTTTATGCTCCACAGAAGAATGTAACTCACACCGGTTTGGAAAGACAAGAGGATTAACAAATTAGAACACAATTGACATTTTTGGGTGAACTATCCCTTTAAGAAACAAACCATCAGAATAGTGTAAACAGTTTTTTTTATAAATCTGTTTAATGAGCAAACTTTGAAAAAAATCTTCATTATCCAACAGGTAAACATATCTGACAACTCATATAATTGAAGACTATGTCAAAACAGTCAAATATATATTCAAACATCTGGAAAAGCTTTCAGCATCTGTCTAAACACCGCTACATCAGTTCTGTTCTTCAGCAGCAACAATTTAACCATCTGAAAGTTGACATTATATAATATATGAACTCTTACTGTATAGTAAAGTGTTCTTTCTCATCCTGTGACCGACAGCAGCTCTGAGCGAGTGTATGTCCACAACGAGCCAGCGATCGACTGGTCAGCTCACACACACACACACCCACCCCCAACCTCTCGCTCTCATTCACACACTGCTGGTTGCCATGGAGATCAGACCCATGCTGGGCTAATTTGTGTTCAAAGGGGGAGGGGGTGTTGGAACGAAATGCATTGTGGGCAGAAAAGGGGCAAAAGTCACCCCAGCTGTTTACATTCAAATAAAGATGGGGAACAACAGAACAACAGAGAAATACTAAAATATAATATACAGAAAGAGACAATGAGAAGCAGATACATTTTGTAGATGTAAATGACTGTAAATGAGTTTATTAAATTAACAAAATATTGTATATTTATATTATATATTATTATTTTTGATAATATTTTAAATAGTTTTTACTTTTTACTGAAAAATGATTTTAAAATGAACTTAATATTAAATGAACTTAAATATTAAATATTAAATAATTAATTTTGTTATCAAATGTACCTGTTTGATTTCTCTTTGTATTTTCTTATGTTTTAAAAAATATTATTCTGTACTGTATATGCATAATCAGAAAGTAAACAGACTTGCCACATAAGTACCTTTGAATTAATGAGTTAGTTTATTAATTTAGTTTTTAATTATAATTTTATTTAATATTGTACATTACTAATTTGCTTGCTTTCTCTTCTGCTGTTTTTAAATATTACTTTATATATTTTACTCGTGACTTCTGCACAAGGCTAAATTTACATATTGATTTACTTGCATTGATGTTTTTAAAGCACAGTCTGAAAGCATAAGTAGAATGGAACAGAATTGATGTGTCCCATTAACACCTCAGCACTGACCTTAAACAACTGAACAAGTAGGAACTAACATACACAAAACACACGCGTCTGACATCTGCTGTAGAGTTAATAGGCAGCCTGCTGAATGGCCTCGGGTCCAATGCAATCTGAATAGAAAAGTGTGCAGAGCATGTATGTGTGTGTGTGTCTCTCAAAGGAGTCTTATATCTTCACACAGAGTTTATTATGTGTAAGCTCCTTCTGTCACTACTGATAAAAACATGGAGAGATAAACATCTATACAGAGTATCTCCATCGGATAGTGTGCGTCTAATCGTGTGTGTTATAGATGTCCGCACTTGAACTCGGCCTATAAATGTGACCAGACCCGACTGGCATTCTTAAAAAGCCTGAATACAACACAAAGTGACTCAAACTCAGCTCAATTAGTTCATATCCTGGTGTGTGTGTGTGTGTGTGTGTGTGTGTGAGACACATACCTTGCTATTGTTGGGTTTAATGCATCGTACAAAGAATGGATTGGAGGCACTAAGGGTGGACATCAGGGAGTGCAATGAATTCTGGGTAGACAGAAATGAATAATCTATTACAAAATTTTAAAATGTTTTATACCTAATACACTTAATCTACTAACTAATATTTTTTGTTAGTTTATTATAATTTTCAACACCATGCTAAAGTTTTCAGACTATGAGCCATTCACACTTCCAGTAAAGGACTGATTATGGAATGGTTCTTTTGTATTGCAAACATGATACTTGACTCTGAACTGCTGCTAATCATTATTCTTTTGTCTAAAATATTCTGACAATTGGTGCCCGTCTCACACCTAGATTGCCTATACTTCTTCATTTCAGCTTTGTTTTGTTTAGGGGATAGGCGCAAGCGTTGCGACACATGTTTACATTAATCTACACCCCGTCTCCAGCAGCGCGGGGGTGTTGGAAAGTTTGGAAACATTATACCGTCGCTCAGCCTTCTCAAACTTCTTTTTGCCCCGAAACAAAGAACGAAAACAAACTTCGTTTGAAGTATATCCGGGCCGTGAGAGTGTAAGAGTAAAAAAATCCATCAAATATCTTGTTACCCTCACTTTCATTCAAATTTAGCTTTTTTTTACCTGCCCTAAAGCATTATGGGAGTTGTAGTTTCTTACCTTAAATTGGGAGCTAACAGTAGGTCTGCGATACTTTGAGCTGCACTTGACAGTGTCCTGTCCAGTCCAGGTGTTCACTCGCTCAAAAAGATCATACACAAAATCCAACCTGAGAGAACAGGAACGTGTGAACAAATGACCTCACAGAGAACAATTACACAACTATACACACACACACACACACACACACCTGCTCTCTCTGAGTAAGTTGAGAATATCATCTCTGAAAGTGTCTCTGTTTTTCTCCAGGATTCCTCTGACATCATACACAACCTGGAGACAAAAAGCAGGATGTTAACCTGAGACATGACACCCGTAATGCTGATGTTGAACACATTTTTGTCTCTTTCTCCAGTATATACCACAACACATGATATATGTAATGCAAGGACTACACTTTTTCTTTATTTTTTTTGTAATGAAACTTTGCCACACAAAAGTACTAAAAACAACAAAAAAGTTTTACATTCAGATTCAACATATATTTAAATAAAAATGCAAAAATGTTTATCTCATAACAATATCAAAACTGACATAAAAATCATATGATCACCAACTTAGTGCGTAGAAATTAACATTTAGTATGAAAAGTCTGTTTAATCATATTTAATAGAACACCACCTTTCACGAAACTTGACTTATTATGAGATCTTTACACTGTACCTATTTTGAAATATTAAACTGCATTTGATATATGAGCAAAATATAACAGATTTTTGAAACATGCTTACAATTGCTAATTTACTTACATATACTGTTAATCATAAAAAAGTGTATTTATTTAAGTAATCAAATCCAACTCAAATAAATAAATAATAATAATAATAAAAACTTAGTAGACAGGGTGCTGTACCTCTCCTGCATAGTGCTTGATTCCAAACTGATGAACTGCAACACGAGGCTTAACATAGAACTGATTCCTCTAATAAGACGAAGAGAGATACATATTAGTGATTATACAACAGTTCCCATATTCAGGGTGGATTTTGTGCCCAATATTCAAATCTGTGGTGGATCAAAAGTTTGTTCAGGCTGTTCCATTTGGCTACATTCTTGCTTAGAGCGCTTGATCATGCAAACCTGATGCCTTTTAGAAAAATGATGCTCTCTGTGTATGGCTTACAGAATGCTGGCTATGGAGTTTCTCCAGCAATGTGTCATCAGTGCCTTTAGGAAAATGACTCTCCTCATTCACCAGAGCAAGCAAACCCAGCTTCTGCAGAGAAAACACATGCACAGAAAGACTCAGATCTAGAACGTCAGAATGTTTTCAGTGTTTTTGAGGGGGACTGTGTTTGTACCTTTTCTATGAGATCAAGGCACTCTCCATTGTCCATCCAGTTGACATCGTCCCAGACCAGCCCTTCTCTATGAACACAAATACACAGAAAGAAATAAAATGGCATAGGATTAGATGTTTGCCATGTGCGTCAGTTGCATTTGAATTGCGTTTTGGTTGGTGATGTGTACCATTTGTAATGACATACTTGTTGTACTCAAGTTGCTCTAGAGAGAAAATGTGCTTGTTGAAATACTCCTGCAGCTTCTCATTTGCATAGTTAATGTTAAACTGCTCAAACCGGTTCACCTGAGACCAAGAAAGAAAATCAAGCAGAAAGAATAAAATAACACATAACTAGTAGGTTCAACCCTGCCATAAACTCACTGTAATGACTCTCACCTCAAAGTTCTCAAACCCGAAGATGTCCAGGATGCCGATGGATCGGAAGTCTTCACTGCCATTGATACGGCTGTTCAATTTACGAATAATCCAAGTGAAGCACTGAGAGTAGAGAGCCATCGCCATAGAGTCCCTCGAGTCTACCGCCTGATGCACACACAGACATATTTGTGATGTTATTCTGACTACAAAGGGTACAGCTATTTATTATTTATTTAAATATAAAATAATTCAAGTTCAAAATGTTATTAATTTAGAAAATCTTCATCCTCTCAACATAACTCATATATTGATTGTCTGCCATTCTGATTTGAATTAATTTGTAGTATAATCGTGAAAAAAGTGCCTTCAATTTCAGTCTTCTACTAACTTTTTTTTTGTGCCACGACTCTTTATGTTTATTCACAGGTTTTATGTATTCATTCATATTCAATACAGCAAACTTTCTGTGTTGTGATGTTTGTGAGTCTTCAACAAGAAGTTATGATATATCCTTACAGTGATAAAAAGATGAAGTGAGGAAGTTGAAATGACTATTAATACAATGCAGTTACATGTGAAGTCCTCTAGAGGGAGGGAGAGATTCTAGACATGTTTTGGTGAGTACAGAAGTATTCGGATAAAATCTATGCTGTTTTCACTAGGGTTGCAAAGGGGTGGAAAATTTCAGGGCATATTTCTTAAAGTTTCAAAAAAATCCTCGAAAGTTTCCAAAATACTGGAATGCTTCCAGAAATTTTCCAACTCTTAGCAACCCTGATTTTCAGGTGAGACTTCATTGTTCATATGTTATATGACTGTTGAGCTTCTTTGAATATCTCTCAATATTTTTCATGCACTTAACAGTAATATAGTGCCACTGAATTTACATTTTGTGTAAATATTGTGTTAAGAAGTGAAGTTGTGGTGTTTGATGGGAAACTTTGTTTTTAACACCCCTGTTACCTGCTCTACAGTGAGAGGTGTGCTGATTTCTTCTCCTCTGAGGATCATGGATCTGTGGGTCAAAACTTCAGCCAGCTGGGCACAATCCAACCCCAAAAGATCGGAAGCTTTACTGAGAGCTAAACAAACACATATTTTACTTTCATACATTTATATACTGTAAATGGAATGCCATTAACATCAGCAGATTACAGTAAACAACTCAAAAATTCCAACAATCGCAAGAAAAACAGAGCGGAGAGTGGAGGCGTGCTCACCTGATTTAGAGCAGACCTGTGCTCCACCTGCCGTTAAAAAATCTATGTTTCCCACATGCAAGATTCCTGAAAGGAGCCTCAAAACCTCCTTGATGTTCTCTTCTCCAAACTGCATTGTCCTCAGAGCATTCTAGCACAAAACACAGGCAAACAGCATTAAAACACAAGTGAATCTATTTATGTGTAATACTGAAGTATTAATATACTTAGGGTTGGAGTAATGGCTCCTGAAAACTTGCTCTGACATCATCGGAATAAATAAAATGTTTAAATATATTAAAATAGAAAAGAGTTATTTTAAATGTTATTAATACTATTTCACAATATTGCAGTTTTAGCTGTATTTTTGATCAAATAAATAGAGGATTAGAGACTTTCTCTGATAACATTAAAATTAGTACTGACCACAAACCTGAAGTGATATATAGTAGAGTAATACTGTATACTAAGAGAGTAGTGCAGTTGGTTGATGCTGTACAGTACAGCAGTGGAGTGTGTGTTAATGAACTTTAGAGTGATGTTGTGACTGTCTTACCAGCACTTCCTGAAAAGTCTCGGTGTCATTAATGGCTTTGTCCTTCACACATCCTGACTGACCCAGATAATGAAAGCCCTCCGGAGGGGTTAGGGAGAACGACTCTGTGAGAAAATGAGTGAGAGCGATAAACACAGATCTTAAACAAACTGATACTGTGTCACAAACAACACTGATTCACTGTGATACTATGACTTTCTGACCTCTCAGTCTCATTTGAGAGTGACATCAGCAGAAGCTGAACTCTGGCTTAGGTGACTAAACTGAGAAAGGCATGAATAACGACACAGTTTGGCACATTATGAGGCCTGTAATCTCTCCTTTATCATATTTCTAGCTGAAATGGATTTAAAAGGAATTACATTCTTGTCTTACTATGATTATTGATAGGTCGCACACTGGAAGCAAGTTGAATAAAAAAACACATGGCAAAAAATTCTATTAAACAATTTGATGGAATACAACTTGATGTACTAAAATATTCAAAACTGAAATAGAATGAAAAACAAAAACTAACAATATAAAATAAAAACAAATGCAAAATATGAATAAAATCTATAATAGTGTCTAAGTGATACTAAAACTCCACTGGTGTTAACAAAACCTACATTCATTTGTATCATCTGTTTTTGCAGATGAACGTTTTTCATAGCACCCTCTTAAGGATGTAATACTTATATAAGGCCCTTTTGAAGGGCAAGAAGTCTTTAGTCTCAATACAAGGGTTAAAAAGATGCTTCAAACAGCAATCTGTGGACAATTTAGACTGCCCAGACTCACCCCTCTGTTCTGCGCTGGTTCCAGCCAGCAGAGCGTAGAATATGTGATAATTTCGTTCCCCGGGATTTTGACGCACAACACGATTCTGAGGGAAACACAGACAATTAAAGAGTCCAACAAAGACATGATTAGTGACCCACATAAATCAAACACACACAGAGAGAGAGAATCATACAGGCAAAAGTTTCATGAATATGAGATACTCACCTTTTCTAAAAGGTCTGTGTGTAGAAAATATAAAGTCAAGGCAAATACAGAAAGAGGCACCATAACAGTACAGGTAATGAAATAAAGCTACAGAGATGAACTGACAGTTGACACATCCAAACAAAGCCCAAACAGAGGATACAGTCTGTGATTCTTCCTCCCTGGATGTTTCCATGCTGGCTGAAATGAAGCTGGATGAATTTCCCAAAGCGACTAGAGTTGTTATTATGAACGGTTTTAGCATTTCCAAATGCTTCCATTATTGGACTAGAGAGACAGAAGGATGGGTAAATTCATGCATATGAGTGAGCACACTGTGTATGTAGATTGTTTTGTGTTATTTGTTATAACAAACCTGCTCTCCACAATTGCCTCCTCTACATGAGATGATGCTCTCTTTGCAGTTGAGAGCACCACACTTTGCTGACTCATTGCAGACAGAAAGCGCAGAATCATTTTCGTGCTCTCAGTTTTACCTGCTCCACTCTCCCCACTGATACACACAGAGATGATTATTAGCTGAAAGGGTTGTAATGAGCTGATGTTGCCAGCAGAGGGCAGTTACATTCTGGCTCTTATTCAAGTAGTCTTTCGAGATGCAAGAAGCTTTACAGGCACAATACATGCACACTACCATTCAAAAGTTTGGGGTCAGTAATATTACTTTTATTCAACAAAGACACATTCAATTGATAAAAAAGTTATATTTAACTGACATAAAAAACTGATCACTAAATCAGCATATTAGAACAATTTATAAAAGATCACTAAAGACTGGAGTAATGGTGCTGAAAATTCAGCTTTGCATCCCAGTAATAAATGCATGTAATTTTTAAATATATTAGAAAACAGTTCTTTTAAAATGCAATAATAATTCATATTATTACCATTTTAACTGTGTTTTGAACAAATGAGAGCAGCCATGCTGAGCATAAGAGACTTTTTTGTTAATACATAAAAAAATCTTACTTATCCCAAACTTTTGAACAGCAGTGAATTTAAGACACTTTCAGTTTTAGTCAAACTACTGTTAATTATGAGGTGTTTAATATCTATGCATTTAATGAGGTTTGCCAAAAATGTTGACATATTTAAAAACTGTGATGTCAGATTTCATTTGCACTAAAGGCATTAAACGAATAGTAAATTTAATTCATAAAATCATTATACATATATAGGGCAAAACTATGCAGTTGGATTGGCCAAAATAAACATTTTAAGGCCAATACAGACATTTAAAATATGTAAAACAAGATACTTTTTTAATGCTAGAATCATTTTATATTTATATTCATGTATGTAATATATCTAAAAGTTTTAACGACAGAAAAAGATATTTGTGCCTTAGAGAACTGTCATAGGACACGTGAAAGTAACATTAAAAATTATGCTATTAAGCATTTCATCCATGTGCCAAGTTACTTTCAACGTTGTGTTTGTGTTGGACCACTTGTCCTTTTCATAAGGCAAGGCTTGTTTGTGCTCGCTGTGGTTTCATCCTGCAGGTTTGGGAGTTTGTAGGTATTGGATTTCCACTGAAATTCTTTGTTGTGGTTTGCAAAAATGGCAGAAGAAAGTGTTCCTGTATTGTGTGTAGTTACAGCACGAGTTTAAGAAGTAAACTTCAGTTTCTACCTCAATTTCTGCACAGTAAGAAAAAAGGCCTGTCTTCTTTTGGTAGCCCTATCAATGTCCACATGTTTGCTGAGTCTGTACATGCTCAGGGCTTTTTTTAGTCTAGGCTTGGCCACAGTGGTCAGGTATTCTGCCAATTTGTATTCTCTATGTCAGCTCTGACTAAAGTCGATGAGAGATCTGCTGTGCAGAGAACAAGCACAGCAGTCTGGCACCTTTAACCTCTGCGTGCTTGTGTAATGAGTGCTGTCAGGCAGCCATGAGTTTGACCTCACACCTTAGCGAGAGGTCAGAGGTGAGGTTTAAGGTCAAGGCAGAAAACTTTATAGTCAGACTGTCTGAAAATTACAAGAAAATGAGTCCTGCAGAAACCACTGGCTTGTTAAATGCACAATTACATACAACGCAGTACAGGAACGTACCTGATGAGCACACACTGGTTGTTGGAGCGCTTCCACAGTGACCTGTAGCACTCATTAGCAATGGCATAGATGTGAGGAGGAATTTCACCCAGGTGATGTCGACTGTATTGCTCTATGGATGTGGCATCATATAGATTTGATAGAGTCTGATAAGGGTTTACTGCTGCTAAAATAGAGCCGATGTATGTCTGCAAATAGAGACAGAGGAGAAAATAAAACTCATTAAGTGAATAACCACATTTTATAAACACCCTCTGCGTGTCTGAGCATGTGCACACGTGCTTTAGCGTCTACTGACCAATTTTTTTTTAAACCACAGATGCAAATAGATTGGATTGGTTGTTGAGATGTTTTGATTTGAATGCCAAATAAGTGCAAATTGGCATCTAAACGGTCAAATGTTCAGGTGAGTTTAGGACTTGTGACACACTCCTGCATCTCTCTTACCATATTGTATGCATGCTCATAAATGTACAACTGAAGATGAAATTTGAATTTATGACATTACACCAGATGTAAACTACATGCTGCATGTGTATTGGTAAATGTGCATACAAAATATTGCAGAAACATATTTTTAGCTAATTCTAAAGGTGCTTAAAATAATTAATTAAAATTCTGTCATTATTTACGCACCCTCATTTTGTTTCAAAATGTTATTGAATGCAATGTCTGTCAAAATCTAATTTTTCCCACAGAATCCATAAAGTATGATCGTTTAAATGAACTTTGCATGTCTCGTTTGTGAGGTTTGTCCAGTCAAATCAGAGATGAATTTACACAATAGGTTTTATAGTTATATTAATATCGGACTGTACTTCAGTAAGAGACAGATGGAAACAGAAGTACAGCGCAGTAAGAAGTTTTAAAGCAGACATTAAGCTGTCAGTACGTGGTCCTCAGAAGGGGAAAGCCTTCCTATTGAGTCACAGGTGTTATCAGTTTGCTCTGAATGGGCTGGCGGGATTCCCCGCTCTATTGTAGTATGGGAAAAATGAAGTCAATCTAAAACACACACACACACACCCACACACACACATAAAAAACCTACCCATTTTAAAACTGAGGTGCACTGTTGTCAAGCTGACTTTAATCTTTTTTTTAATATATTTTGTAAATATCTTGTGGTTAATAATCAGATCAAGTAAACAGCATTGTAGGATACACTCATCATATACAATACATTCTGTACATATTATAAATATTGAATACCTTTGTTTTATACCATTTCGAACATCTAACAAAAATGATTTGGAGTGACTGTGAGTTTTTACATTTTTAGCTGAAATGTGTGCTAACAATAAATAGTGCTCATAAAAGCTATAAAGATATTATTTTCACTTGAAACAAAATAGAGACTTGGGACCCGGAAACAGTATTTGTTTTTGTACGCCTTATCAAGCAGATAGCCATGGACTTCCTGAACAAGGCTTGGACAATGCTTAATTTAGGAAAGCACACTACTCATGCTATTTCAGCCATATAAAGAAACAGCAGAAATAGTAAGAGCAAGCTAGTACTGAATTCAGCCAATCAAAGTGTGACACACTTCCTCAGTAAAAACCCCCAGATGCCCCTGCGAGGGTTTAATCTCCATAAGTGCTACCTTAGAAATGCAAAGAAGGTCTACACCAGCCATGTCCTTCCCATAAACTCCCCTGGGTGTGTCTGCAAATGTATGTAACAGCACTCTAAGGGGCTTAATTGGGGGTGAACGTTATCTGTATCACTCTGTTGTTGTTGGGTTCAGTCCAGTGGTGCTACCAATATCTTCATAGTTAAGAATTCATAAAGCAGACCACAGTCACAGTAAGTTAAAAGATGCAGTTTTTAGAAAGCATATTTAATATGCTGTTCCACATGCACAGACAGAAGCAGACATGAGATTGCTGTCTAGAGAGACAGCTGAGAGTGACAGCTATGCATACTGATGCACAATAAACTCACATTACACACACAAAGACACATTACACACACATACCCTCTCAATGTTAAGCTGAGTGTGTAGAGTAAGAGTTGAAACATGACCTGACTCAACTGAAGCAGAACTATTTCCTGCTACACACTCACACTACAGTGAAAGAGAGAGGCTGCAAACAAAATAGAGAGAGCAATACTATGAAAAAGAGGTAAACCTCACATGCAAAAGACATTTTCTGGATCACCAGCCCCCTTGTGTGTGTATGCGTGTTTGATGTGGGAAGCTGGCCTAGTATTTTCTGTCCAAATGTAAGGCAAAAAAAGTCCACAGCTGTTTATAATCAGAGAAGGAGGGAGAGAGAAAGAGAGAAACGTCTTTGTGTTTTAAATGCTGTGGAATCGGATCTCAGCTAGACACACACATTCCACAAGACTACCCCCAAACACACACACACACTCAACCAGACGCTTTTATTGTCATCACAACTTGTGTTTTTTATAATGGCATTGAGGATTGCTGTTTATTTGTCCTGAGTCTAATCACCTCAGGCTTGATATTAAGTAAATAAACTCCTCTGTGACTTTATGCGTTGATTTTTAATATATACATTTCAGTTGAAGAAGAAACAGACAGACATTACACAGACCACCAAAAACTAACCACACACACCACACACAAATAACACCCTAATTCGTTCTGATTGCTTCCATATGTCACCAATTAGCCTATCAGTTTAGCAGATCTGTGGCGGCTGCGCTAATTAGCCAATGAATTCATTAGATTCACAAATGTGGAATTACAATTGTGGTTTTACGTGATTTTCAATAATAGAGAAAATGTGTTCAAATGTGATTTGGGTTTCTGGTGATTTCTGGTTTTGGAATCAAAATATAAACCAATAAAACCACACACAAGCTATCAAAACGTGAAACTTGGGATTTGTTGACAATGTCAATGATAAAGTTCTTCTTTTAAAAAATAACATAACATAATGTAAATACAAACATGACTGTTTATTTTATAATACGGATAATAAAATACACGTCTGATTTTTAAGCTAGCCATAACCCTAAAACACACCTTATTGGCATTAGAGATTCACATTAAGGCATAATTTAGTCGTTTTAGCCCATAATGTGTGGGAAAAGGTTTCAGTCATGTCGAAACAGGAGGTGTGTATTTTCTCATGATAAGTGAGTAACTCTGACGTTAGTGTGATAACCATCGCATACCTGCAGACAACACCCACTCTCATAGGTGACTGGTTATTTCACACAGATCAAATGATCCAATCACATGACATGTGATTATGTGACAGACAGACAGAGAGAAAGTGTGTCTGTGTGTGTGTGTGTGTTAGAAAGAGAGAGAGAGACGAGCTTCCTCCTGCTCTATCACTTTATAATAATCATTGACTGAGCAAAAGAGGCTATTACTTTATCTGTACATGGAGATGCAAGGGTTTTTATTTTTATTTCTATAAAAATAAAAATAGCAGTTAATGACTGTACCTCATTTTCAACATGGTTGACAAATAAAATATCTTTAAAAATCAATGACAAAACATATTATAGGGATAGTTCACCCAAAAATGAAAATTACCTCATGATTTACTCAACTATCCCTTTAACATACAGTGTGTCATAACTTCATACTGTAAAGTCAGTGTATTGAAAATGTTTGAAATACAAAGGAACAGTTCACTACAAAATGAAAATTCTCACATCATTTGCTCACCCTAAACCCAGATGTTTTTTTTTCTTCTTCTTCTGTGGAACATAAAAGACACATTTAGGAAAATCCTGGCCTTGCCACTATTTTGAAAATAATGAAAGTTAATGAGGGCTTGGGCTGTCAAGGGCTACAATGACAAATAAGAGCCATAAAAGTATTATAAAAATAGTCTTGTGTGCTATAAAGTCATATGAAGTCATATGATACCGCTGTGTGGGGAACAGATTGAAAGTAATTTTTTCACTGAAAGTCCTGACATCCGCTCTAGCTCTTCTTGGCACATTCATGATAAAACCAGTAATGTTCGATTTGTGAACAAATCACTCTTTTGAATCAGATGTTTTCAATGAATCGTTGATCTAGTCCTGCACTATTTTATGGTACTTTTATGGAGCATTTGCTTCTTTTTTGAAGCATGACTGCCCCAGACCTTATTAAGTTCATTATATTGAAAAGCAACCAGTATATTCAATATTCAGGATGCTTATTAATTTTTGATCCACAGAAGAAAAAAAGTCAAACAGGTTTGAAATGATGACAATATTTTGGGTGAACTATCCCTTTAAATACAACTACAGAGCAGTGTAAACAGATGTTAACCAGACAGATGTTAAATCCCCTTAAATGCACACACAAACAATCACTATGTATTAATTGAACTTGATGCAGATGCTTGGAAATAAAGAATGTGAGTCAGCAGTAGCATGTTAACTCTGTTCCATAGAGACTGTCTGGAAATCTGGAACTGGACTAACTGCTTTTGGCACAGATAACATCCCGGCAGTGCACACACAAACACACACAGTTGAACCAGCCCCAAAGGACAACACAGTACACTGTTGTAAGGAAAGGCTCAAGAGGCAGTATAAAGAGAGAGCCAAAGGGAGAGAGACATGCAATTAAGCAAATATATTTTACTTTGACACATTAAAGAACAGAAAGCCATCCAGCCACCTGCACAGCAACCCTGTATCCTTGACAACTGCGTCTTTCACCACAGCTGAAACATTCACACACTCCAACACACTCATTTGTAAAAATGCACGCTTAATGAATAACAAACAATGTTATATTGAGTGTTTGTGGGTGATTTTGCTGTGTGTTTACTCACATATATGCTCTTCTGTGTGTAGTGGAGCTGCAGGTTGTGTAGAATGGCCCCATCATGTAGGTCCTGTAGGGTTGCCATGTCCTCGACCCCATTGATACTGCTGCTGTGCATTGGGTAAACCCTCTGCCTGCTCACGGCATTCTGTTTGTAAGTGTACACCTGAACAAAACACACATTTGCAACACATGTTAACAGTGTGTTTATCTTTTTTTCTCAGTATTTGTTTCCATTCTGTATAATGATTACAAAAGAAACAAAAAGAGAACAATATATAAAGAATGTAAAACACATTTTTTAAAGGTTATTATTATAGGTTACCACTCTAAAATCTGATTGGATGACCCACATTTAAAAACATTGTAAAATAGCTGAAGTATGCATTTCTTACATTCATTGTATACATTTATTTTGGATAAAACTGAATTCTATATTAATGCACATCAATGCTAGACCTCTGAAACTATACATTTCTGTTATCCCAGGCAACCAATTAAATACATAGCTTTACTAGCTTCATGACTCTCATATCATACTGTCTTCATTTCTCTGCTAAAAAAAAGGTTAAACCAGCTTAAAATGGTTTGTTGGTCTCAGCTGGTCACCTAGCCTGTTCAGGCTGGTCTGTTTGCCGGTTTTAGACTCCGGGTCAGGTCAGACCTAGAAGACCAGCTTGACGACAAGCTAAACCAGCTGAGCACGAGTTTGTTCAGACTGGTGGATTATTTACATTGCCTGAAATACGTTTTATTTTTTCCAAATTCCGTTTTTTCCATTTTAATTTTTTCATAGAATCTAGTTAAATAATCTAACAAAAAATCAAAAAGCATGTCTAATTAATTTAAATAAATTTTAAAGCCCTATGAAATACATTTAATTTTTTTCTGGTAAATAAATCCTGGTAAATAATTGTCCAGTTAAATATTCCTTAAAAATAATGTTTTAACAATAATTTTATTAGAAGTAGTGCTATCATTACAAGTAATTATATTTCTGTCATGGTTTCCTCAAGTTAAACCAAACTTTTATTTTGACAGGTTGCTGTCAAGACCTTTAGTTTCTATGTGCATGTGATATGACAATAATTTTTCTCAAAAGAAATGGTTAAAATGTTAATGAAGTGATTCTAAGAGCAGCATGTACTCATATATTGAGGCAGCTGAGGCTAAAAACACTACTAGCATCATGCGTGGTTCAGTATGTGTAGTAAACAAAACATCTGCACCATTCATTCACACGGAGACAGGCAGGATTCAAATTTAAATAGAATTTATGTCATTCTTTGTTATACAGTAAATCCGGGTTTTCCGCATTGCAGAAATGATAGGGCTCAGACTGGTTTTAACAATTTTAGCTGTATATTTATTGTGCATTTATTTTTATTTCTTTACACAGTACAACTAAAACCAATGCTTAAAAAACACTAAAATGCATAAATTAAACAGAAGGTGTTTATTGCTTTAATTAACTATACAGATCCTGATCTCATATTGAAGGTAACATAAGGTCCACTGATTGTACCGCAGACCAGAAACAGAAGCCAGAGACACAAGCAAGTTGCATGTGTTTGAATATTCAAGTGAGAAGATGAGAAACAGACTCAAGAAACACACCTTAAAAGACAAACACATCGTGCTCAGTTGAGAAATAGGCTTAACTGAGTTTCTGGTCATTTCTGTGTACCCGGTGCCTGGTTCCATGACAACAAGGCAGCCTGCTGGTCTCTTCCAAACAGGCGGTTACAAAGAGAAGTGTGTGTTTGTGTAAAATGAGGGCACAACACCTGTTCAGCAGAGCGTTTTGATCAGAGGTGCACAGAGCAGATGTTAAACCACTGTTTCTGTTTAATGCATACACCGCCACCCCCACTTACCTGGCCATAGTCGGTGTTAAAGACCACCACTCCACCAGAGCACGAGTCCACGGTACTGGGGACATAATGATCCTCCACCCAGAGCCACACTCGACAACCCTGTCAAACACATAAACGCTGGTTAGCAACATACTGAACAATAGTAGAAACTCAAACAGCTGTTTGCAAAACCACACATTAGATGTAATTGTGGATTTTGAAATGAAATTATAAACTGCGTTTGAGAACATCCTGTGGTACAGAAAAATCACTCACAATTAGCAGCAACAATAAAATACAAACAACTGTTGTGTTAAAACTATGTGGTATTTGTAATTCTAGCTCTTGAAATCTTGGTATTTGTAATTCTAGACTGTATTCTCACATGTGTCTCCTAAAGTTTCAGAATACATCTTATCTCAATAAAGTCTCACACTCTGCTCTTGTTTGGTTAGGTACCAAAGTTTGCAATCAAATTTAAGAGATTTCAACATAAACTCATATTTCTCATCAGTTCTTCCAAGACCAAATGATCTGAGCTATGCTATCTACACACATTTTGTAACTTTAACTTTTTACTCATCTCACATTTTAGAACAAATGTCTACTTCTCCTAAGGAAGACAGAGTTGAAACTTAAATGAAGGTAAGAACTTCAAGTCTCCTAAAAATGAAAGATCAACTTTTGAGCAATACCTTTTTCTGGAAGGCTCTACTCATTAGGTCAAAAAAGGTATAATTACCAATAACTGTACCTCATTAGAGCAAATTCCTCCCTCTCTCTCATATGCCACACTGCCACATACACACACACACACACACACACACACACACACACACACACACACACACACACACACACACTATAAGTGTACATGCTGATGGAAGAAACACATGGTGATCTGAACAGGCATGACTGGCTGTGAGGCCCCATTGAAGCAGACACAGTTGAACTTTAACCCCATTCCCCACTTACATGCGCACACACACACACACACACACACACACACTATCAGCACTGCATCAAACACTGCAGCATTGTGTTCAATCCATTGCCACACTGCATTATGGATATTGCATTTGTATATACTAGTTCAAATGTACTAAATGTAGAATATGCCACTTATTTTTCCACATGGAAAACATCAGACCGAGACGATAAATCAAATACAACATGAACACAACAAAGTGATTATGTTTGACCACAGTACAAACAGCAACTTTTAACAAGCATGTTTTAAATTAAGACTGTGGAATTTGAAAAATGACCGAAAGCCTTGTGAATCACGGTATTAGGATTTTTTTATTTTATTCAATTCATCGATTACCCGTCATTCTCTCTCTCAAGCACTTACTAATGCAGTGGCATAAACTCAACAGTCCTTCATAGCTTAGAAGAACGGAAACAAACACACACACACAGAACTGCTGAATGATCAGACTAAACTGCAACAGAACAGCTGTGCAGCTGGACACACACAGATGAACACTTTCTCCTAACCCAGCATAATATACAGAAACAGCTATAAGTAACTAAACCAATCTTAGATTGATTTCACTAGAAAGGGTGTCAAAACATTACTGTTTGTTTGAGTAACACTGACTAATAGCATGAGTTTGGGTCTATCTTTTTTTTAAATCTTCTTTTTTATGGCCTTCAATTCACATATTATTTGACATACAGAATTTGGCTGTAAATAAACACTGTAAATAAAATCTTCAACTGATAAAATTAATCAACAAATTAAGCAGTTCAATTAGTAGTTAGCTGCAGCTGAAGTGTAAAGATTATTCAAATAAATATAATAAAAATCCACAATTTACTCTGACCTAAAAAGCCACAGTAACCACAGAAAAACTTAGCTTTGGTAAGACAAAGACAAAAGTCTGTAGAGGAAATGGACAATTTAAGTCATTTTCTCTCTGATTACTGTCACAAGCACATCTTCATGGTTTCTAACAGCCTAAACACATGCAGACGTCCTGCTAACCTTCCAGGTTAGTAGCTGTAAAAAGCAAATAGACACAAACTAAGAATGACAACAGGAAAATTAAGCAAGAAAGAATAGGAGATGATTTTATCAATGGGACCATTGTATTACATGTTGTGTTCATATAAAAGGAATCCATCCGACTTTTAAAGATGACTGATTGTTTCTGGTAAGCAGCATGACACTGCTTGCAGTTGCAAAACATAATTTCGCATGAAGTGTTTTGCATATTTTCAAACAGTGTTTACAGTCTAAAAAAATTAACACTGTAGTGGATTGACTCTAGATCCATAAACATTTAAAACCTCAAAACTCAGTCAGTCCCATCAAGTTAGTGCATCTCTAACCCACATAAACAGGAAGCTGTTTTTCTCCCTAAACCAAGTTTATCTCAGGAATTCTGGGCTTCTAATCCAATTCACCATCTCTGCAGTAATCCAGGATGCACTGTCTGTGATACCGTTTCCCAACATTTGCTTGTGTTAATGTGTGTTGCCTCTCTCTAAATCACCTTAAGAAATGAATGTTAAGAAACTTTTGAATTGTTCATTGGTTTTTTAGTATGTGTGGATTTACTTGAAGGACAAAAATGCTCCTCTAGAAGTTTGCTAAATCTTACAAAACCTCACTTTGGGGACATCCAGGAATCCATCTGGTGGTTGAGGCATTAAACCTGAGTGAGTGTGTGTGTGTGTGTGTGTGTGTGTGAGTGTGTGTGTGTGTGTGTGTTTCCTTGACAGAAGCATATTTCGAGTTAAGCAGCTTTCACCATGTCTTGTGTTTATCTGCAAACATTAAAAGATTACAACCGCTCAACAAGTTTATGACCGCAACACAAACATGCTGACACATTACAGTTTAAAATACTTTGAATATATTTAAATTATAATTATCTCTCTCTAGTCAAAACTATTTTTTAGATATTCACACTGATATTTTTGAAATGACACAAAAACCTTAATGTGTTTACAAGCACTTTTAATTTCAGCAATAACATTTCATGTAAATGCTTCAGTCCAACTGGAAAATGGCTAATCCAGTTTTTGCAGTTAGTTAGACCAACAGATCTAAAAATGTTTTAAAAATCCTCAAAATATTTAAATACTCATTATGTTATTTGACTACACAAAAAATGTAAAAAAAAGACTAGCTTGCTAAGAGAGAAAAGCCGAGAAAGAGTGAGAGAGAAAAAAAGAAAGTCTAAGTATGTATATATTCAAAAGCTTGAGATCAGTCATTTTTTTGTTTTTACATAAGTCTGCATTTATTTTAATCAAAAAGGTAAAAACAGCAGTATTGTAAAATATTATTACAATTTAAAATAAATGTTTTAATATAATTTAAAATGTTTTTTTTTTCTGTAATCGCAAAGCTGAATTTTCAGGAGCAATTACTCTTTTGTGTCACAAAATCCTTTGAAATATGCTGACTTGCTTCTCAAGAAACATTTATTATTATCAAATTGAAAACAGTTGTGCTGCTTAATTATTTTGTGCAACTGTGTGTTTATTTTTCAAGATTCTTTGATGAGTAGAAAGTCTTTATGGTCACTTTTGATCAATTTAAGGCATCCTTGCTGTAAAAAAAAGTAATAATTTCTTCCAAAATAATAAAAATACAATTCTGACCCCAAACTTTTTGAATGGTACAGTACATGTCTGTCAGGTTTTCTGGCCATTATTCACTTCCTATTCTAAAAAAAGATTGCTCAAGGGAATCACAGATTTAAACAGGTAGCAAGAATCCAACTAAAACATCACAGGCACAAAACTGATGCACAAAGACTCCCAAATCAAACGTCACTGACTCTTTATAATTTTGTTTCATGTTAAGATGAAAGAAAAACCTCACTTTGAAGTTAAAAAGTGCACTGTGTGCATGCATGTCTGAGTGTGTCCTTGTATTGTGTATCTAAACTCTTAAAATAATATCAGAGTTTTGGAGTGTGGTCAGGCTGGGTGGAGTAAAGGATGAAACAGACCAGAGTTACTCTGTAATCTCACTGCTGCTTACCGAGCATGTTCAGAGCTTACCACACACACACACACACACACACTTCTCCATTGCTCTTTCTCTCTCCCCCTTTCTTTCTCTTATTTGGCTGCAGGAAGTGAGGAATCAGATATCGTTTGGGTCAACAGGAAGGCAGGCCAGTGATGAAGGGCATTCCTGCATACTTCGGACCCAAAGACCCAAACTTCGGCTCTCTCATATGCAAGGCTTGGTGTTCAGACTCAGTCCGGTCTCCTTAACTTATAACCAAACTTATTTTACCAAGCAACCCCTCTCAAAAACCCTCACATATACACTGCATTGCCGCCTGACCTACTTTTCCAAAGCACTCTCATTTTCTCTCTCTCTCTGTCCTACAGTGAAAAATGTGTGTTTATACTTCACAACGAGAGTGAACGAGGGAGAGAGCGCTGTATAACCTCACACAGAACAAAGACAAAGACCATCTGCATGTATGTATGTGTGTGTACTTTGCGCCAGGTCCCGGTTTAGAAGTCTCCTAGATTGCAATTGTTAAGAATCATAAAAGGAAGTCCTCCTTGTTTTCTTCCTCTTTGTTTGGTAATTATAATGCTTTAGTCATTCGGGAACAAACAGACTAATTAAGCATTCAGGTTTTGCGTGTTAATTGACACGATTTTAGAATAAATGAATAGTTTGTATAAAAAGAAAATTCTGTCATCATGTACTCATCCCTCATTCTAACTTGTATGACTATCTCTACCATGGACCACAAAAGGGGACGTTTTGGAATATGACCTGGTCAATGCTTTCCATGCACTTACAATAAATGGTGAACTGAATTTTTCAAGATTCAAAATGTCTGACTTTCCATGTGTCTTGTCGAGAAGATGTGCATCATATTTTAAACCTCGATTATCTGGTTAAACTCAAGATGATCGGGAAAAAACAATTTTATTTTTGTCTATTTCTCATCAAAAAGCTATTGTACGACTTCAGAAGACTTGAACTTTTTGAATCTTGAAAGTTTGGTCCCCGTTCATCCAGGACCTAATTTGAAACCTTTTGTGTTTCAAAGAACAAGACAGTAATAGAGCTTGGAAACAGGATGGTGAGTAAATGTTTTTTGGTGAACTATTTCTAACATAAACATGGAAAATTCACAATCAGATTTCTGTTTCAGTATTTCTCTTTATCAGCATAAGGGGTTTTTCTGTTCAGAGTTTCTGGTAAAAGACAGGTTTGAATAACTGCATTGTGTAATCATTAAGCTACTCACAAGATTTAATGTGCGTGCGTGTGTGTGTGTAAGAAGAAGGATTACCTGACACCAAGCAGATGAAGAAACCCAAGGGGGTACATGACCGAATGTGTGTGAGGTAATACTGTTCCACACTTTGACGTCAAAACTGTTAGTTCTCAAGTTAGTTAAAACTTGAAAAAATGTCATTGAAAACTCTCAGTGAATAAAAAGCGTATACATTTAATTAAAAATACATATATAACTAACTATATTACATATCATGTTTTTATTTTTACTAATAAAAATATTAATTAAAACAGACGTCTGTGGTACTTCCTATGTAAATATGTGTATATGTAAGTCTCATAGCTCCTGTACTCCAGGCGCGAAATAAGCTCCACCCCTTTGTGTGTTTTATTATGGTGTTCAATTTGATTTCAGCAAACCAAAACCTCTGTGTATTTTCTTAAATATTAACAGCAATTTACTAGGAAAAAAAGATGACAGAGTTATAATCTAATGCTTAGTGCATGAGACTTCACGGTTGCACCCAAAACATCTCTGATCCTCTACAGGACTTTTGTTTCAGGGAAAAAGAATAACCTGGATTGTTTGTTTTCCCAGAATGACACTCCTCTGCACTAAAACACAACTCTCAAACAGTACCTGCGACTCTGATTGGCCAGTTCATAGGAAAATAAAGAGCTTTACCTTTGAATAAGCTCCGCCTATATTGACTGCAGGGAGGTAATAGCCACAGCGACGCTGCTGTGCAAACACATCCATACACAAACAAACCTAAAACAAAACGGACATGCAGGCCTGCCACCATAACTGCAAACAGAAATGTGTGCATGCATGTGCGTTCATGCTAAGACAAAACACAAATCCCTGGAGAAAATGTCAGATTTGTATGTGGACTCTCTCTCTGTGAGGTTAGACATGCAGAAGAGTAGTGTGTGAAACAGGAATCACCCTGTCTCTCCCTTGTTGAGGTCAGTCATGTAGAAGAGTCGTGTGTGAGACAGGCATTCACAAGCTCAGCTCTTCCCCACATTCTGCACGCATGTTTCATCTGAATCTGTTTCCGCACACACAGCTATGTCTTTTTAAAGACTGCTCCTTTTGTCCAGAACCGTTTCGCAGGCTAGATACACAGCAGCAGGCAGATATTTGACACTATTGTGTAAAGCTGGTGCAGTTAGAGCCCACTGCTTTTTGTGCTTCCCTCTCAAACAATCTGAAACTCTGATATAAATTCTGTTTCTGAGCCGGTGCAGGTGAGTATGTTTTATTAAGATTATATATTTTATTAGGGTGACGCCTTCACAGGTGAAAAGTGCAATCCTGAGGACTAATGATCCACCTCAAGCCAACATTAGAAACCTTCACTTGTGACTCATGTGGTGCTGGCTCAAGGGAGCGGCTCGTGCTACCGATCATCACCTCGCACTCATTTCACAATAAAGTCACAAGAGATGAATAATACAATTGTCTCATTTCCATCAACGTCAGTCCTGACAAGCATTACACAAAATCACCTTTTGGCAATACTCAATTTTCAAAATTCAATTAATTTCTATTTAAAATAATTTATGTATACTAAGTATTATTTTAAAAACGACGATATAAAATCTTCAAATTTAATTTTAAAAATAATTTTAAACGTATAGTTAAACTTTTTAAAACTCAATGTCTGTTTATTTCTTCATGTAATTCACATCACTATCATAACATTTAAAAATATATATTATCAGTGTTGGGTAAGTTACTCTAAAAAAGCTACTATACTACTAATAATTAGATCTTCAACACTACTGTTTTATATAGGATTGTTCTACAGTCTATACAGCATCAGAAATAACTGTAATTACAGAAAATCTAAAAGTAATCCCTTACTTTACTTTTCAAGGGAAATTAAATTAATTAATTTGTATAATAAGTGATGTATTACACCCAACACTGTTTATTATTATATTATATTTTATTATTATCATCTAATAAATACCTTTTTTATTTATTTTCAAATTCAGCAAGTGTACAGTGTACACTTCTAATAATAGCTACAAGATGCAGAGGAGGAAACAAGAATAAAGGTAAGGAAATGCCTGTGAGCTCCACTGGGAACGACCTAAACCGTTCAAAACCGGGCCAGTGAGAGAGATGTGAGGCAGTCACACACACACACACACACACGCACTCAGCGTGCGCTTACAGTCCTGAACATTAAACAAACTACATTGGCATCAAGCAATTGAGCGCATAAATATAGCAATACAGAGAAATATTTAAAATATATATAGAAATATACAGGCGATTTGGTATTATATCTATCATATATTATGTACTCTGGAACAGAATATATCAACGAGAAAATAGTATTTCCATACCCAACTTACCTCGGTGAAAAAATTATCCATTGTCCTTATGATTATGAGTCTCTGGGGTATTCATAGGAGTCAACAAGCCCAACCATAAGTGCAACACAACAGAGTGAAAAGTGTCATGCAGCCCTACACTGCATCTCACTGATCTCTAGACCACTGTAGCCAGTTTGTTTCTCTCTCGCAAAGACGCGTCTTTGTTTCAGACCGTACAGATGTTGGATTCAAACTATCCTATGTCCCGCGGCCAGTCACGAGAGCAGGAAAAAGTTGAATCTTCCCCGAGCGCAGTGCCACCGGACTCGCGAGGCGCACCGTGAAAGGATATAAAGATGCGGCGCGAGGTCACTTTGTACGCCGGTGTGACACGCGCCTCGGGAAACAGCGAGGGCTTCGTCTCCTGCCAAGTTTGTAGTGACTCCGCTGAGTCGGCTCGCGGTCTGTTGACTCCGCCCCCCACGCGGTTTGAATGGCAAAACTTCCAATAATCCCCAGCTGTAGCGCGCGCTCCTCCTGCTGTTCCCCTGGTGAGGTCGCGCTGTCAGATTATTTGTGTTGATTGTGGTTTAGAATTTATGGTTGATAAACGTACATGTAAAAAATCATTTAATAAACTTCTCAAATAACAATAAAAATAATGAAGAACAAAATGTAAACAACAACGTACAAACCCGGCTCAACTACTAAAGTAGCCTAATTGAGAACCCACACTAGGTCAAATGTCGATGCAAATGTCCGTTGATAGAATAATGTTAGAAATCAAACTTACCTTTCATCACATTGCATTAGTTATAATTTGTTCCCTGTAATCATAAGCCTTGTCGACAGCAGCAGCGGAGTGATATTGATTACCTAGGCAACCGAGTGAGCCGGTTAGCTGGATGTAACGACTGTAGTGCGCTTCTGTTCTGTGTTTACTTTTTGCCGCATTACTAACCGGAGCAAAGTAAAATTTCGCAGCGGCTGAGAAACTAGTTCCTTTAGGATCATTGAGATGAAAGGTAAGTTTGATTTCTAACATTATTCTCTCAACGGACATTTGCATCGATAGTCTAGTGTTATAATTGATTTGCGTTAGGTGCACTGTGGAGTGGGTAAAACGGTTTTTAATGGCTGGCTAACATATACCCATTGACTCACGCTAGCCTAGCATCGGCCAACTATCCAAATATAATGACTGGATAATTAAAAAAAAAAAAAATGTCTCCACTGATGAATAACAACCAGGCTGACCTAAAAATGAGGTCCGATGTCAAAAATCCCGAACCACCCCTTTAAGCGTTTTAGAATGTCTCAGTGATTCATTTGTGAATTGGACCAGTGTAATTGGTCCAGAAGATTAAACTTGCAGCAGCTAACATCGCGTGATCAGGGCCGGCCCTGACCAATTTGCTGCCCTAGGCAAGATTTTACCTGGCGCCCCATGCATCACAGCCCATTTCACCCTGTCATTGTGTTCATGATTTAGCATATATATATATATATATTTATGTATAAAAAAAAAAAAAATAACATTAAAGAGGTGTGTGAACTTGCAAGCACGATGTCAGACACTGTAATATGCTCTGGTCCCCTCCCTGCTTACCATGGTGATGAGATGCATAGCAGATTGTCATCACTCAATGGCTGGATGTCTAAGTGGTGCCCACAGAATAACATAGGTTTCATAGACAATTGGACGAGCTTTTGGGGCAGACCTGACCTGTTTAAAAGAGATGGTCTTCATCCCTCCTGGGGTGGCGCCACTCTTCTCTCTAGAAATATGGCAAATAGTCTTAGTGTTTATACTTGACTAACTGGGGCCCAGGTCAGGAAGCAGACAGACTGGCTAAACCGACCGTCTGCTAGCTGCCTCCCGTCACAGAGGTCAGTTAATTCTCAGCACATAGAGACTCTTTCACTTAGATATCACACTATAGAGACTGTGTCTGTTCCCCGAACTAGAAAATACAAAAAACGTCCAAACCAAGTTAAGATTAACAATTTAATTGAGGTTCAACAAATAAAAAACAGAAGCAATATGGATAAACAAATGATAAAGCTTGGCTTATTGAATATCAGATCCCTTTCTACCAAAACACTTTTTGTAAATAATATGATCACTGATCATAATATAGATGTACTCTGTTTGACAGAAACCTGGCTAAAACCTGATGATTACATTATTTTAAATGAGTCCACCCCCCAAGATTACTGTTATAAACATGAGCCGCGTCTAAAAGGCAAAGGTGGAAGTGTTGCTTCAATTAATAACAACGTTTTCAGGATTTCTCAGAGGGCAGGCTACAAGTATAACTTGTTTGAAGTAATGGTACTTCATATAACATTATCCAAAGAAACAAATGTTAATGATAAATCCCCTGTTATGTTTGTACTGGCTACTGTATACAGGCCACCAGGGCACCATACAGACTTTATTAAAGAGTTTGGTGATTTTACATCCGAGTTAGTTCTGGCTGCAGATAAAGTTTTAATAGTTGGTGATTTTAATATCCATGTTGATAATGAAAACGATGCATTGGGATCAGCATTTATAGACATTCTGAACTCTATTGGTGTTAGACAACACGTTTCAGGACCTACTCATTGTCGAAATCATACTCTAGATTTAATACTGTCACATGGAATTGATGTTGATGGTGTTGAAATTATTCAGCCAAGTGATGATATCTCAGATCATTATTTAGTTCTTTGCAAAATTCATATAGCCAAAATTGTAAATTCTACTTCTTTTTACAAGTATGGAAGAACCATCACTTATAACACAAAAGACTGCTTTTTAAGTTATCTTCCTGATGTATCCAAATTCCTTAGCATATCCAAAACCTCAGAACAACTTGATGATGTAACAGAAACTATGGACTCTCTCTTTTCTAGCACTTTAAATAAAGTTGCTCCTTTACGCTTAAGGAAGGTTAAGGAAAACAGTTTGACACCATGGTATAATGAGCATACTCGCACCCTAAAGAGAGCAGCCCGAAAAATGGAGCGCAGCTGGAGGAAAACAAAACTAGAGGTATTTCGTATTGCTTGGCGGGAAAGTAACATATCCTACAGAAAAGCATTAAAAACTGCTAGATCCGATTACTTTTCTTCTCTTTTAGAAGAAAACAAACATAACCCCAGGTATTTATTCAATACAGTGGCTAAATTAACGAAAAATAAAGCCTCAACAAGTGTTGACATTTCCCAACACCACAGCAGTAATGACTTTATGAACTACTTTACTTCTAAAATCGATACTATTAGACATAAAATTGCAACCATTCAGCCGTCAGCTACAGTATCACATCAGACAGTGCACTATAGACCCCCTGAGGAACAGTTCCACTCATTCTCTACCATAGGAGAGGAAGAATTGTATAAACTTGTTAAATCATCTAAACCAACAACATGTATGTTAGACCCTATACCATCTAAGCTCCTGAAAGAGGTGCTTCCAGAAGTCCTAGATCCTCTTCTGACTATTATTAATTCCTCATTGTCATTAGGACATGTCCCCAAAACCTTCAAACTGGCTGTTATTAAGCCTCTCATCAAAAAACCACAACTTGACCCCAAAGAACTAGTTAATTATAGACCAATCTCGAATCTCCCTTTTCTGTCCAAGATACTAGAAAAGGTGGTATCCACACAATTATATTCCTTCTTAGAGAAAAATGGTATATGTGAGGATTTCCAGTCAGGATTTAGACCGTATCATTGTACTGAGACTGCTCTTCTTAGAGTTACAAATGATCTGCTCTTATCATCTGATCGTGGGTGTATCTCTCTATTAGTTTTATTGGATCTTAGTGCTGCGTTTGACACAATTGACCACAACATTCTTTTGCATAGACTTGAATACTTTGTTGGCATCAGTGGAAGTGCATTAGCATGGTTTAAATCGTACTTATATGACCGCCATCAGTTCGTAGCAGTGAATGAAGATGTATCCTATCGATCACAAGTGCAGTATGGAGTACCTCAAGGCTCAGTACTAGGGCCGCTACTCTTCACGCTTTATATGTTACCCTTGGGAGATATCATCAGGAAACATGGTGTTAGCTTTCACTGTTATGCTGATGATACTCAGCTCTATATTTCTTTCGCAGCCCGGTGAAACACACCAATTTGAAAAACTAATGGATTGCATAGTCGATTTAAAAAACTGGATGACGAGTAATTTCTTACTGCTAAATTCTGAAAAAAACAGAGGTGTTAATTATAGGACCTAAAAACTATGCTTGTAATAACCTAGAACACTGTCTAAGACTTGATGGTTGCTCTGTCAATTCTTCGTCATCAGTTAGGAACCTAGGTGTGCTACTTGATCGCAATCTTTCCTTAGAAAGCCACGTTTCTAGCATTTGTAAAACTGCATTTTTCCATCTCAAAAATATATCTAAAATACGGCCTATGCTCTCAATGTCAAATGCAGCAATGTTAATCTATGCATTTATGACCTCAAGGTTAGATTATTGTAATGCTTTATTGGGTGGTTGTTCTGCACGCTTAGTAAACAAACTACAGCTAGTCCAAAATGCAGCAGCAAGAGTTCTTACTAGAACCAGGAAGTATGACCATATTAGCCCGGTCCTGTCAACACTGCACTGGCTCCCTATCAAGCATCGCATAGATTTTAAAATATTGCTTATTACTTATAAAGCCCTGAATGGTTTAGCACCTCAGTATTTGAATGAGCTCCTTTTACATTATAATCCTCTACGTCCGCTACGTTCTCAAAACTCAGGCAATTTGATAATACCTAGAATATCAAAATCAACTGCAGGCGGCAGATCCTTTTCCTATTTGGCGCCCAAACTCTGGAATAACCTACCTAACATTCTTCGGGAGGCAGACACACTCTTGCAGTTTAAATCTAGATTAAAGACCCATCTCTTTAACCTGGCATACACATAACATACTAATATGCTTTTATTATCCAAATCCGTTAAAGGATTTTTAGGCTGCATTAATTAGGTAAACCGGAACCGGAAACACTTCCCATAACAACCCATGTACTTGCTACATCATTAGAAGAATGGCATCTACGCTAATATTTGTCTGTTTCTCTCTTGTTCCGAGGTCACCGTGGCCACCAGATCCAGTCTGTGTCCAGATCAGAGGGTCACTGCAGTCACCCGGATCCAGTACGTATCCAGACCAGATGGTGGATCAGCACCTAGAAAGGACCTCTACATCCCTGAAAGACAGCGGAGACCAGGACAACTAGAGCCCCAGATACAGATCCCCTGTAAAGACCTTGTCTCAGAGGAGCACCAGGACAAGACCACAGGAAACAGATGATTCTTCTGCACAATCTGACTTTGCTGCAGCCTGGAATTGAACTACTGGTTTCGTCTGGTCAGAGGAGAACTGGCCCCCCAACTGAGCCTGGTTTCTCCCAAGGTTTTTTTCTCCATTCTGTCACCGATGGAGTTTCGGTTCCTTGCCGCTGTCGCCTCTGGCTTGCTTAGTTGGGGACACTTCATCTACAGCGATATCGTTGACTTGAATTGCAAATAAATGCACAGACACTATTTAACTGAACAGAGATGACATAACTGAATCCAATGATGAACTGCCTTTAACTATCATTTTTGCATTATTGACACTGTTTTCCTAATGAATGTTGTTCAGTTGCTTTGACGCAATGTATTTTGTTAAAGCGCTATATAAATAAAGGTGACATTGACATTGACATATATATATATATATATATATATATATATATATATATATATATATATATATATATATATATATATATATATATACACACACAAACACACACATTACAGCAGAACTGTTTCCAACACTCATAATAAATCATCATATTAGAATGATTTCTAAAGGATCATGTGATAGACCGGATGTCACATGTGACACTGAAGAATGGAGTAATGATGCTGAAAATTCAGCTTTGCATCACAGAAATAAATGATAATTTAAAGTATAATAAATTGAAAACAAATTATTTTAAATTGTAATAATATATCACAATATTACATTTTTTTCTGTATTTTTGATCAAATAAATGCAGGCTTGATGAGCAGAAGAAACTTCTTTCAAAAACATTAAAAATAGTAATGTTTCCAAACGTTTGGCCTGTACTGTATCCCCCCAAAACTGCACAACTGTAGAGTAAAACATTAATAAAAAAGTGATAATAAAAAATGCGTCTTAAAACTGACATGATTGTACAAAATCACAGTCTGGGGACTCAGAACTCAGAACAACTGCTAACATTAAGTTTAAGGTAAAAATAACTGCCATGAAATTATAGTATCTTACTCCTATGCAATAAATTGTTCATTCACTACATCTCTTTACCTCTGTCTTTATCCTCTTCTCTTCTTTTTGGCACTGTATCTATCGCAGACTATGCTCATTTATAATGTGTCATGTAAATTCGGCCTTCCGTCACAATCAGGAAACTTTCACCGTGTCTAGAACTGGCGCGAGCTGCCAGGCCCGTTTCTACGAGCTGTGTGTTAACAAAAGCAGTGCTGTCTACATTGGATGCGGCGTCGGGCACGCTACACAACAAATTACCAACAACTGATCGTGCGCGCGCTCTGTTTCTGACGCACTTCAAGCACTCGATGGGCCAAGTAGGGCTCGCTGCAGCGAGACGCTCCTCCGATGGGCGGGGGGGAGATTGAAGAACCGGACTTTTTTTTTTTTTTGCTTTATTTGGTAGTATTTCGAATTAATGGTTTTTAAATAGTAGCCTATTATAAAAAAAAAATTGTAAAAGAAAAAAAAAAAAAAATTCACTCGTTCACTCATTCTGGCGCCCCTATGGATGACCGCCTATGCCGCGGGCCGGTGTTCTGTCGATTTGTGCTGCCTTGTCGAAAAATGCTACCTCCCATTAAAACCAATGGTAGCATAATTCGATAGCGAAAAGTGTTACCTATAAGATTTTGCTTCATGCATGATATTAATAAGGTGTGAGGCTTTATTAACATGTACACCTACCCCAACCCTAAACCTACCCTTACAGTATGATAAATACAGTGTTGGTAGCATAATCTGATAGGTAGCATTATTTGTCAGAACACCGGCCCTGCGCGTGATTCAATAAATCAGACAGTGAGTCAAGTTAACAATAAACAACTGCATTATAATGAAGGCTTTGTAAAACTGTACAGTTTTTAGCTTTATAAACAACATACTCGCTTCTATCTACACCAACAACGCACACATTTCCTATCATCAGAGTAGGTATGGGGCGGGGCGACATTGTGCAGCCCCGCCCCAGGTGCAGCCCCTCCTCGATCTGCAGGCTGCAGCCCAATGTACTTGCCACAGCTTGCAAAACAATGAAAAGTTTCAGTTTAGAGAAATCGAAACTAAGCTTAAGCTGTTGGGTGTCTCTCTATCTGTGAGTGCACGTACAATGGCAGGAACTAATATTTCAGTAGCTCAGTTAAATTGTTCAATCTGTCTGAATCTGACGGATCCAGTGACCCTCACCTGTGGACACAGTTACTGTGTGAGCTGTATTACAGGCTGCTGGGATCAGGACGATCAGAAGGGAGTCTACAGCTGCCCTCAGTGCAGACAGACCTTCACTCCAAGACCTGTTTTAGGTAAAAACACCATGCTGGCTGAAGTGCTGGAGAATCTGAGGAAGAGAAAACTAGAAGCTGCTCAACTTGATCACTGTTATGCTGAATCTGGAAATGTGGAGTGTGATGTCTGTACTGGGGAGAAAAAAAAAGCCATCAAGTCCTGTCTGGTGTGTCTGAACTCTTACTGTCAAAACCATTTTGAATGTCATGAAGAACTTCACCCAGGAAAACGACATAAAGTCACTGATGTCGCTGGACAACTGCAGGAGATGATCTGCACTCAGCATGAAAAGTTGAAGGAAATTTTCTGTCGTACTGATCAGTGCTGTATATGTTATCTTTGTATGTTGGATGAACATAAAAAACATGACACTGTATCAGCTGGAGCAGAGAGGACTAAGAAACAGGTATGAACTCAATAGCTGTGCTGCATAATATATCTGCATAATAGGATCTCATGAAGCTTTTGTACTTGAGACAATTAACTTAAAATTCAATAGTTATTTTATCATGTAGCTTTATTTATATGGGTTATTGTCTGTTTTGTTTTTCTGCAGACACAATTGGATGAGATACAAAGAAAATTCCAGAAGAGAATCCAGGAGAGAGAGACAGAGCTTGAGGAGCTGAGAGAGTCTGTAGAGTCTTACAAGGTGAGTTTTGAGTAGAAGAACAACTGCTGTCTGCTGAAGAAGATCTGTTTGAGACTCAGTTAAGACTCTCCTCCAGTCAGTCAGTGAGGAGCCAGAGCTGGAGCTCCTTCATTCCCACTGAAGCCCACTGTGGGGAACAGGCTGTGTGAGGCAGCAGTAAGAGCTGAATGAACGGACTGATTCTGATGCTTCTCTCTCTGTGTGTCCTAACAGCGCTCTGCACAGACAGCAGTGGAGGACACTGAGAGGATCTTTACTGAGCTGATCCGCTCCATTGAGAGAAGGCACTCTGAGGTGACACAGCTGATCAGAGATCAGGAAAAGACTGCAGTGAGTCGAGCTGAAGAACAACTGAAACGACTGGAGCAGGAGATTAAAGACCTGAGGAGAAGAGACACTGAGCTGGAGCAGCTTTCACACACAGAGAACCACATCCATTTTCTCCAGGTAACAGAGATCTGACTAACAGAACAGTGGTCTTCAGAGGGAAGAGCATGTTGTACAGAGACTGTGTTTGTAAGTGTTTCTGTGTCATTAGCTAATGTTTCTTTTGTGTCTTTGTGTCTGGGTAGAGTTTCCAGTCTCTCTCTGTTTCTCCAGGATCTAAAGAAACACCCAGCATCACTGTCAGCTCTTGCCTTTCTTTTAATGATGTTGGTAAATCTGTGTCTTATCTAAGAAAAAAACTTGAACATTTCTGCAGAGAGGATATTGAAAAGATTCATGGTAAAGGTAAAGTACTGATAATTAATTTACTCTTAGAAATAAATGATGAATCAAAGTCTCATGCAGCAAGGCTTTCAATGGCTAGCATAAAGTCTGGTTCTTTTCTGTACTGCCCCACCCCTTGCCCAAGCAGCAAGTTCCGTTTGCTCCGGTATAGTTAAAGGTTTTGTTCACCCAAAAATGAAAATTAGCCCATAAATTACTTACCCTCAATGCATCCTAGTTGTATATGACTTTCTTCTTTCAGACGAATTAATTTAATTAAAACGTAATAATAATTTTTATTTAGCTTGCACTCTCTATTGTACATGGAAGCAGCCCCTGATGGATGACGTGTGGAGGTCGGCTTTGCGCATGTGCCGCTCAGAAGTGACAAACCTGGAAGTGCAGGGGAGAGATCTAAACAGAACAATGGTCACTAATTAGAATCAATTCACTACAGAAGGTCTTTGTTCACTCCCCAGAGCCATGTTAGACAATTTATTTATTGATGGGCGCTTTTTATTTAACTTCTTTTGGACCGATGCACTGCAACACCCACTGAGTGGCATTAAACAGCTTGAAAGATCAAAGACAATTTTTAATATAACTCTGACTGGATTCGTCTGAAAGAAGAAAGTCATATACACCTAGGACGAGGGTGAGTAATTTATGGGCTAATTCTTTGGGTGAACTAACCCTTTAAGGATGGCGTCAATATTGCCATATCAATTTAAGCCATATTCAGACCCTGAAAATATTGAACAAGAGGATCGCGCAGAACCTATATATATATATATATATGGTGGTTCGTTATTGTGGTTTTGATTTATTTATTTTTTTGCTAAATCACATTTTAGATAGGATGTCAACAACCGCTTAAAAATAACAGAATTTACCATGTACAGATGAGTTCAACGGTTATACGGTTTTTTGAACAGTTTTATGAAAGTGATATTCAGCCAAGTATGGTGACCCATACTCAGAATTTGTGCTCTGCTTTTAACCCATCCAAAGTGCACACACACACAGAGCAGTGATAACACACAAACACTGTGAACACACACCCAGAGCAGTGGGCAGCCATTTATGCTGAGGCGCCCGGGGAGCAGTTGGGGGTTCAGTGCCTTGCTCAAGGGCACCTAAGTCATGGTATTGCAGGTGGAGAGAGAACTGTACATGCACTCCCCCAACCCACAATTCCTGCCAGCCCGAGGCTTGAACTCACAACCTTTCGATTGGGAGTCCAACTCTCTAACCATTAGGCCACGACTTCCCTTTATTGTCTCATAATTGAAGTGTAAATTCTGCAGATTACAGTACATCATTGCCCAATATTGTACTGTCAGCAATTTATAAAAAAGTTTTCATAATTGTAGCAAACCCAGAAAAAAACGCTGTAGTCCAAATGAGCCGTTCATAGTATTCCATGAAAAGGGATTTTTTTTAAACGAATCATCTCCCTTTAGAGTGCACTTTGAGATTTGTAACTTTGTAGATCTTTTTTATGCCCAAAACATAAACATTTCACATTAAATAAAATTAAAAAGTGAAAATGCATGATAGGACCCCTTTAAGATGCATGTATTAATATGCATTTGTATTAATATGCATTTGTATTAATACAGAAAATGTGTTGATTTCCATAGCAAAATATATTGAGATCATTCCCAACCCTGAATTCAAGACAAGGGATGAGTTTCTACAGTGTAAGTTACTAAACAAACAAGCACACACAAAACACACTTCTTCACATTCAGATTTTGATCTACAAGATTTGCTACAATGAAAATCGCATCATCTGATATCAAAAGTCAGCCTGTTTTCCATTCAATTTGGTGATGTAAGTGATTGTCCTTTTGAATGCTATACATAAAATGTCCCTACAAGTGACTTTGAGCTGTGCTTGTTACATTTAAAGCTAAATTAGTTTTTATTGTTCTAACACAACTGATTTGTATTAATATTTTAAAGTGATATTTCATATTAAGATATTGTGTTTTGTCTCCATCAGATTTCTTCCAGTTCACAGTGGATTCAAACACAGTTCATAAAAACCTCCATCTGTCTAAAGGGAACAGAGTAATTACTTACACTTTCAGAGACCAGCAATATCCTGATCATTCTGACAGATTTGATACTGCAGAGCAGGCATTGTGTGAAGAGAGTGTGTGTGGACGCTCTTACTGGGAAGTGGAGTGGAGTGGTCGGGTGGAAATGTCAGTGTCATATAAGAGCATCAGCAGGAAGGGACAAGATGATGATGATGGTAGTGGTGACAACAATGAAAAGGACAAAAATGAAGAAGATGATAATAATTATGACACATGTGAATTTGGACGTAATGATCAGTCCTGGAGTTTGTTCTGCTCTGACTCCGGTTGCTCATTCTGGCACAATAACAAAGGGACTAAACTCCCTGCAGTCTCCAGATCTTCTAGAATAGGAGTGTATGTGGATCACGGTGCAGGGACTCTGTCCTTCTTCAGTGTCTCTGACACAATGACCCTCATTCACAGAGTCCACACCACATTCATTCAGCCTCTCTATCCTGGGTTTATGAATTATAATGACTCAATTGTGAAACTGTGTGAGATATCAAAATATTAATACATTCTGTAAACTGTGAAAATAACCAATAACAAGCTTTAAACAATAAATCAATACTACAGCTGAAATGTTATTAAAAACAAGTTCAGGACATATTATTGGAGCTTAAATGTTTCATCAGATTGATTTAATAAAGGTTAATAAATAATAGGGCCTAGAATCATTTGTGTTTACAGACATTGTGAAATAAATGTTTTCAGACAATTTTGTTGCATTGTTTTTCTTTCACTGAACATAAGGGATGAGGAATGAGAATAAGATTCCAATATTATTAGAGAGGACCTGACTTTTTTTTTTGTCATGGAAATTCTGCCTCTACTGATTTGTCTTATAATATATTCTTACAGAGAAACCATAATTTTATTATGGTGTTTGTACTAAAATTCTGGTAACTAAAGGTAGGTCTATGCATTTTACCTTATTATATTTCTAAGTGTGAGCCCCAAAATGCTAAAACTTAAAACATGCTAACAAGTTCACCTAATAAAAGTCTTTTAGAAAAATTATACCAACTTGTTAACACCTTTAAAACACTCGCATTGTGTAAACACTTAATAGAAATATAATGTTTGCAGCATGTTAGCATTGTGTTTAAACGTTAGAATCTTGCCAGTTAAATGTCAGTTCATGTTAGTGATGAGCTAGCTACATGCTAAACAAAACAATGCTAGTTAGATAGTAATCATATGTTAGCAACATGTTATAATATGCTAGTCGTATGTTAGCAATGTGTAATGCTAACAATGTGGTAAATCATGTTAGCAATACAAAAAAAATCATAAAGCAATAATGGTACTAAATGTTACATGCAATGTTAAATCTAGCAACTACTATTGTGTTTAAACGTAAAGATTAAATAGATTTTAATAGATGGATTAAAAGGTTGTTTCATTGTTTTCAAGTAGGCTACCCATTTAATATTTGACCAAGTGAGAATACATGACCTGTTTAAAGGGCACTGCAAAATATCACAGGTACTACAACCATTAATTATATAAATGGATAAAAAATTATATAAATGTTTTTATTTTTTTATTTAATTATGTAAAAGGTGTTTGCAATCATGTGAAGGAGCACGGGATAAGTGAAATTCAACAGGCTTATGTTATGCTTATCTTTGTGTTGTACTACTTCTATTTCTGTGTTCTAGGCTGTTGAGTTGCTGTATGTATCTGTGTTTTGCTGAGAGAGTCTGTAGAGTCTTACAAGGTGAGTTTTGAGCAGAAGAGCAACTGCTGTCTGCTGAAGAAGATCTGTTTGAGACTCAGTTAGTTTTCCTCCAGTCAGTGAGGAGCCAGTGCTGGAGCTCCTTCAGTCCCACTGAAGCCCACTGTGGGAACAGGCTGTGTGAGGCAGCAGTAAGAGCTGAGTGAATGGACTGATTCTGATGCTTCTCTCTCTGTGTGTCCTAACAGTGCTCTGTTTGTGCAAATGTGTCTGCCAAATGCATAAATGTAATTATTTATGTTATTCACATTTAAAGGTGCACTCATTCACAAAGGAAGAACGAAAAAGTCTTCAAATGATTGACAATGCTGTGGCGATTACAATTGGCGATTACAAATGAGCATTACAATTAGCGTACACAACAGATTTTTTTTTATATACAAAATATGCCATCTAGTGGTCGTGTTTTTTTACTGCAACATTTACATGATGCGATAAAGAACCAGGAAATGTTTCAATTCAGAGAAATCAAAACTTAACTGCTGTCGATCTGTTGCGGAAGTCCCTCTAGCTGTGAGTGTGTGCTGTAAAATGGCAGAATCCAGTGTTCCTTTGGCTCAGAATCAGTTCAACTGTTCAATCTGTCTAAATCAACTGACGGATCCAGTGGTCATTCCCTGTGGACACAGTTACTGTAGGAGCTGTATTACAGGCTGCTGGGATCAGGACGATCAGAAGGGAGTCTACAGCTGCCCTCAGTGCAGACAGACCTTCACTCCAAGACCTGTTTTAGGTGAAAACACTATGCTGATTAAAGTGGAGGATAATCTGAGGAAGAGAAAACTAGAAGCAGCTCAATTTGATCATTGTTGTGAACTTGGAGATGTGGAGTGTGATGTCTGTACTGGGGAGAAAAATAAAGCCATCAAGTCCTGTCTGGTGTGTCTGAACTCTTACTGTCAAAATCATTTTGAACGTCATGAAGAATTTCACCCAGGAAAGCGGCACAAAGTGACGAATGCCACTAGAAGACTGCAGGAGATGATCTGCCCTCAACATGATAAACTGCTGGAGATTTTCTGTCGTACTGACCAGCACTGTATATGCTATTTGTGTATGTTGGATGAACACAAAAACCATGACCATGTATCAGCTGCAGCAGAGAGGACTGAGAAACAGGTATGACTTTAGTAGTTGTGCTGCATAATGTCTCTTCACAATCAGTGTTGGGGAAAGTTTCTTTTAAAAGTAATGCATTACAATATAGAAGAAAGTTCAACACATTTCAGCAATAAATAAGAAGCACAAATGTTTATTAGTAATTTTTGCTTATTAGTATGGTTGAATTGGATCAATTAAGGGCAGCAGAAAAAAATGGTTAATAAAATGGGATTAAATACATAAAGGATATTTGTGTTATTTAAAATTTAATTATTGCAGGGTTGCATCACATTATAAGTTGCATTTAGCTGTTTTCATTATTTTTGAGGAAAACGGATTTATTTATTTTATTTTTTTGCGAATGAATGTAGTTCTAGAATAAATGTGAACATGCATTAATTAATGAGATTAATGCATGTTCATATTTATTCTAGAACTACAGTGACATCTTACTCACGATTTCTCTCAATACAGGGACAGAATAGCTGTCAATCAATTGTTTGTTTTGATTTTCTGCAGACACAGTTGGAAGAAATGCAAAGAAAATTCCAGAAGAGAATCCAGGAGAGAGAGACAGAGCTTGAGGAGCTGAGAGAGTCTGTAGAGTCTTACAAGGTTGGTTTTGAGCAGAAAAACTGCTGTCTGCTGAAGAAGATCTGTTTGAGACTCAGTTAGGACTCTCCTCCAGTCAGTCAGTGAGGAGCCAGTGCTGGAGCTCCTTCAGTCCCACTGAAGCCCACTGTGGGGAACAGGCTGTGTGAGGCAGCAGTAAGAGCTGAATGAACGGACTGATTCTGATGCTTCTCTCTCTGTGTGTCCTAACAGCGCTCTGCACAGACAGCAGTGGAGGACACTGAGAGGATCTTTACTGAGCTGATCCGCTCCATTGAGAGAAGCCGCTCTGAGGTGAGACAGCTGATCAGAGATCAGGAAAAGACTGCAGTGAGTCGAGCTGAAGAACAACTGAAGCGACTGGAGCAGGAGATTGAAGACCTGAGGAGGAGAGACGCTGAGGTGGACAAGCTTTCACACACAGACCTTCACATCCATTTCCTCCAGGTAACAGGGATCTGACAAACAGAACAGTGGTCTTTAGTGGTCTAAGAGAAGAGCATGTTTTACAAAGATTGTGTTTCTATCAAATGCATTTATATCTCTTGTTTCTATTGTGTCTTGTGTCTGTGTAGAGTTTCCAGTCTCTCTCTGCCCCTCCTGGATCTACAGACTCATTCAACATCACTTACAGTTCTCATTGCACTTTTGATGATGTTGAAAATTCTGTGTCTCATCTAAGAGAAGAACTGGATCATTTCTGCAGAGAGAAAATACAAAAGATTCATAAAATAGGTAAAGCATTGACCATTAATTTACTTTCAGAAATAAGCAATGCATTACACAATCTAATGAAGCAAGACTTTTATATAAAGTTTGGTTCATTCTGTGCCTTAATCTGACCACAACAGTATATGTAAAGTGTCCAGCATAAAATATAAAGATCATGACCATAATTATAGACCTGTGACCAATAAAGTAGAAACTTATTTAAATAATGGCACAGTAGTGTAGTAGTCACAGTAGTAGGGCTCAGTTCTTGGACTATTTCTCTTCTCTGTCTACATGGCATCATTAGGTTCTGTCATTCAGTCTTCACTCCCTTATTGTTAGCACACTTGCCTCATGTTGGCTGTCACTGTACAAAATGTATTAAACAGATAGTTTAACCAAAAATGAACATTCTGTCATCTCACCCTCATGTCGTTCCAAACCTGTAAGACCTTCGTTCATCTTCAGAACACAAATTAAAATATTTCTGGTTAAATCCGAGAGCTCTCTGAAACTGCATAGCCAGTAATGCAACTGAAATGATCCCAGGTCCAGAAATGTAGTAAGGACATCCATAAAATAATCTTTGTGACATCAGTGGTTTATCTGTAATTTTCAAGGCTATGAGAATACTTTTCCTGTGTAAAGAAAACAAAAATAATTACTTTATTCAACAATTCTTCTCCTCCAGATGTATTTTGCCATTATTACGAGTACTATGATGCACGTAAACAAACTTTCCTCTGCACAACTGACAGAATTTTCATTTTTGGGTGAACTATCCCTTTAAAAATATATATTTTATTATCACACTAAATATGTTTTAATTCCCATAGCAAAATATATTGAGATTATCCCCATCCCTGAATGCAAGACAAGGGACGAGTTTCTGCAGTGTAAGTTACTAAGCAAAAACAAGCAAGCACACACTCACAAAACACACTTCTTTACATTCAGATATTGATCTTCAAGATTTGCCATGATGATAATTTCATCATCTGATATCAGTAGTCAGTCAATGTTTTCCAATCAATTTTAAAGGTGCTGTAAGTGATTGTTCTTTTAAATACCACACATGCTGTAGTTTTTGTAACCACAAATGACTATGAGCTGTGCTTTTTAGCAGATCAAAACACTTCAAACGTGTGTTTTGATGCAGTTTACAGAGAAGGCATGTGGTTAGTGAACAGGAAAAGTTTGCAAGACACCTAACAATGCTCACAGCCACCTCTAAGCCTCGCCCGCGCAGAAGTACATGCCGTGCACAAGTAGAAATCAGTTGAGACAGCATTTTGATTGAAATCTAGTGAAAGAACTGTAATGCTCTGGGAAATAGAAAAAGTTAATAGAGAGAGAATGATCTGCACCAATTCAGTCGCTGTAGAAACCGAATACTTAAATGGTTTCAGATGAAATAGCTCAACACGAGAGCCAACTCAAATGCAAGGACATAAAAAAATAAAATAAAACCTTGTGTATTAAAGAAGAGTGGTGGAAACAGCTGATGATGGGCACTGAAAGTTAACAAAACTCAATTTACAGTCACACACAGGTGTATTGTGCAAACTGAAGCCTACTTCATAGGGATGTTTAGATAACTATAAGAAATCAGGTTATATTAAAATATATTAAGTTAGGCCTATATTATAAACCTAATAAATAATTTATGAGCATTATCTGCTTCATTTTTTTCATATTATATTATATTATATTATATTATATTATATTATATTATATTATATTATATTATATTATATTATATTATATTGTATTATATTATATTATATTATATTATATTATATTATATTATATTATATTATATTATATTATATTATACACTTCTGCTCAAAAGTTTGGCATTAGTAAGATAATGTTTTTTTAACTGAGTCTCTTATGCTCATCCATGCTGTATTTATTTGATAAAAAAATAAAGAAAAACTGTAATATTGTGAAATATTCTTGCAATTTTTAATATTGGTTTGCTATTTTAATATACTTTAAAATATAATTTATTCCTGTGAATCAAAGCCTGATTTTCAGCAGTATATATTGTAACACAACATTTCTACTTTGAACGAACACTGTTCTTTTTTTACTTTTTTATTTTAGAATCCTGGAAAAAGTATCACTTGTCCAAAAAAGTATTAAGCAGCACAACTGTTCTCCAACATTGATTATAAATCAGCATATTAGAATGATTTCTGAACGATCATGTGACACTGAAGACTGGAGTAAAGGCTGCTGAAAATCAGGCTTTGCTTCACAGGAATAAATTATATTTTAAAGTATATTAAAATAAAAAACTTTTATTTTAAATTAAAATTATATTTCATAATATTATTTTGTGAAATAATATTCAGTATTTTGATCAAATAGATACAGCCTTGATGAGCATAAGAAACATATTTGAAAGATTTTACTGATCCCAAACAAGTTAATGACAGTGTATTTATATTTATACTGTAAAAAATGTTTTCTCAGGTAACATAAAATGTACAACTTTTGATAACATCAAGGGTCAAAGCAAATATAAATTGCACATTAAAGTTAAAAGTTAAAAACAATTTGTACTGGTCCGGGTGTTTTTGGAATGTCCACCCAATAGTGAAATGTTTTGCTCAGCCAGAAAAAAAAATGAGAGGGAACATTGCTCACAGCACCTTTGTTTATGTTTTTATTGTTTTTTATTGTTTTAACAATGGAGATTTCCTATTTACATTTCATTAGATTGCATTTTGTTTCTATCAGATTTCTTCCAGTTCACAGTGGATTCAAACACAGTTCATAAAAACCTCCATCTGTCTAAAGGGAACAGAGTAATTACTTACACTGACACAGACCAGCAATATCCTGATCATTCTGACAGATTTGATACTCTGCAGCAAGTGTTGTGTGAAGAGAGTGTGTGTGGACGCTCTTACTGGGAAGTGGAGTGGAGTGGACAGGTGGAAATATCAGTGTCGTACAAGAGCATCAGCAGAAAAATACGGGGCGATGATAATGATTACAACCATGATAGTTATGACAAGTCTGACTTTGGATTTAATGATCAGTCTTGGTGTTTGTTCTGCTCTGACTCCAGTTGCTCATTCTGGCACAATAACAAAGAGACTGAACTCCCTGAGGTCTCCAGATCTTCTAGAATAGGAGTGTATGTGGATCACGGTGCAGGAACTCTGTCCTTCTACAGTGTCTCTGACACAATGACCCTCATTCACAGAGTACAGGCCACATTCACTCAACCTCTCTATCCTGGGTTTGGGGTTTATAGTGTATCAGCTGTAAAACTGGTATCAAAATAGAGGATACATACAGTAGATGGTCAAAATAATAATTCTGTCAACCTGCTTTAAAGGGTTAGTTCACCCAAAAATAAAAATTAGCCCATAAATTACTCACCCTCAAGTCATTCTAGGTGTATATGTAAATATGTATACTTTTTTCTTTCAGAAGAATCCAGTCAGAGTTATTTTAAAAATTCTCTTTGATCTTCCAAGGTGTTTGATGCCACTCAACGGTGGTTGCAGTGCATCATACCAAAAGAAGTTAAATAAAAAGCACCCATCCTTAATAAAAAGTGTCTCATACAGCTCCAGGGGGTTAACAAAGTTCTCCTGTAGCGAGTTTTTGCTTTTTTGTAAGAAAAATAACCATATGTAAAACACAGTAATCAATTCAGAGTAGAGTCTAGATTAAAGTGATTATTACATTTTGAAAATGGATATTTTTCTTACAAAAACACATCGATTCACTACAGGAGGTCTTTGTTCACCCCGCCCGGAGCCATGTGAGACACTTTTTTTTAGTGGATGGGTGCTTTTTATTTTACTTCTTTTGGACTGATGTACTGTGACACTCGCTGAGTGGCATTAAACAGCTTGAAAGAGCAAAGACAATTTTTAATATAACTCCGACTAGATTTGTTTGAAAGAAGAAAGTCATATACACCTAGGATGACTTGAAGGTGAGTAATTTATGAGCTAATTTTAATTTCTGGGTGAACTAACCCTTTAAACTAGAGATCGACCGATACATCAATTTGCCAATAATTTTCCCAATATTTCAGCATTTTTACCATAATCGGATATCGGTTTTGTTATATCGGATTCACCGATAAATGTCGCCATCTTGTGAGTGTTTTGAGAATTGCGCGCAGGATCGTCATTGCAGCGCATCTGAGGGCAGACAAGAAAACAACAACGGCGTGCACTGGTAAAGCATACTTGCCTTGCTGTAATTAGTAAACTTTTTTAATATAACAGCCGTAATGCAACAAATTAGATGTCTTACATAAATGCCTGATATGAAGGTTAGTTCATGCAGCTTGGCTCTAAGAAATACGAACTCACAGAGTCACATAGGCTAAGTAATCCATCAAGTCCTGTAAATAATAAGTCATGTCACAAAGACGTAACTTTGCATGAATTAAATAATACAGATATGAATGAGCGCATGTTGGAAATAAAGCACTGGATTTAATTCTCTCTCTGTTATCTGTATAAGTCTTGTGAAGTTGCTTCCAAATTGCTGTTCATATTGCTGTTTGAGTTGATGCTCAGGAAATGCTCCAGCATGGCCACTGCATGTAACATTTAATATTTAACAGTAAAATAAAATATAATTAATCAAATATCTTAATAAAATATCTCCTTTTGAAGTGAGCTTTGTAACTCTGCAGATCTTTTTTATGCTCAAACAGCAACACTACAGACTAAAGTTGAAAAAGGGAAAAAGCATAATAAGACCCCTTTAAAACACCCTAAATTATAATTTACCATAACCATTTTTTTGCTAATAAACATCTAAATACACTTTTAATCATTCATATAAATACAGAAATTAATAATTTATTATCTCCGTGATTGAACACAGTTTAGTTCTGTGTAAATGCAGAAACAGCGCTTTGTCAGCAGGTACAGTATTTCAGAACTAATGACAAAAAAATTGTTAACAATTTTGATATAATATACCAGTTGAGAAATGCAATAAAATGTGATGTTTTGTTTGATATATTCCAATATCCACAGAATATTAATCAGTTACTAATTTACATTATCCAGCTAAGTACTTTTCACTCTTTAGCTTATTCAATTGTTTATAAACTGACTAAAACTGTAGTTTAAAATGATTAAATTATTAAATTTCTGCCAAGTTGATGTGACTCATTAGACATGCTACATTTTTCATCTTTTTTGCTTATTGCTTATTGTTAATATTTGTGTTGCTTCTACTGCTTTTTATAAATATGTTTTTATTGTTGCTTTATTTTGTATTCATGGAGGGTGTGATTGTTATAAAAAAATGGTTTGTTCAGTTCAGTGGTGTTTTAATCATTGTGTCAAAAACAGTAACAGGAAATAAATATCGGTTCTGCATATCGATTATCAGGCACATAAACATGCAAATAACTGGTATCAGTTATAAAAAAATCTGTATGAGTTGATATTATTGGTAGTATTGATATATGAAATTAATACTACACTGATAAAAATGATTTTGTGGTCAAGTAAATACTACATGAAAACAAGTTTAATTTCTACATTAATTTAGTTCAGATAAGAATAAAAAAGTAAAAACTATATTAGTACTTAATTTAAGCTTGTAGAAAGTATAAGTATATCTTACTTGGAATGGTTTATGTTTACGAGAATTCTTTAAGAAAATATCAATGTTTTGATCCTGTTATTCCCATCATGCACTGGGTCATGAATTAAAAATGTAAAAAAATGCGGGTTGTATTTACACTGTTTTATGGTTGTTTTTGAAGTTAGGTTCAGTAACTTACAATTTTGTGACATGTTGAGTTTATTTTCTACTCAAACAAACAGTATCCACTGATTGTACCGTCATTGCAATTGAATAAAGTTAAAGATGCAATCTGCTGATTGTCCTGCACGTGACCACATAAATCTGTCTCCTTACGATGCACTTAGGGCTTTACAATTACTCCAGAGCACTCGTAGATCTACAATGATTTTCAAGTGCTTCTTAAGTTACGAAGCTTTTGGGAAATGCAGCCCAGAGTGATTAAATACACTCGTAAAGACCAGCTGTATCCTGATCATCCAGACATATTTGATCGCTGGTCACACACAGGTGTTGTGTAGAGCGAGAGAGAGAGATAGTGTGAGGACACTGTTACTTGGAAGAGGTTGAGTGGAGTTGTGAGATGGGTATATCAGTGTCATTTACATTAAGAGCATCAGCAGGAAGGGACGGGGAAAGGAGTGTAGATTTGGACGTAATGATCAGTGGTGTTTTTTCTCCTCTGACTCCAGCTGCACATTCTGGCACAATAACGAAAGGACTAAATTCCTTGTAGTCTCCAGCTCTTCTAGAATAGGAGTGTATGTGGATCACGGTGCAGGGACTCTGTCCTTCTAGTGTCTCTGACACAATGACCCTCATTAACAGAGTCCAGACCACATTTTCTCAGCCTCTTTTGGGCTAGTTTATATTATACAGATGTTGTTGATTCATATGTTTTTTGTTCAACTGTGACACTTTGTGACTTAAAAATATAGATGGCACCTAAATTCTGCAAATATTGTGAGATATTTTCAAAATATCATTGTCATGTTTATTATTTTGCCTTAACCTGTTTACTGTAAACATTAGCAACACAATTGTAATGGTTAGCATTCAGTTGCAATGATGCACATTATTTGTTATATACCTGACATTGTTTTTAAATATAAATCCACTGCATTTTCTTTACCTCACAAAACTAAAGAATTGAATTGTAAAATATCTGAAGACTGATAGGCTTTATAGGCAAATGAGTTAAGAGTGACTCTTCAAGGACCAGCACCACCTCCTATTGTAACACTGTTTGAAGAATTTACCTTCAAGAATCTGGCAGGAGTTCATTTGTAGTCAATTTCTGCTAGACAGACTTTTCAGGATAGGAGATGGATTAAAAATGAATTCCCAAATCTTTCTGCAGATTCTTGAAGATAAATTCTTCAAGACGGTACAAGAGGATGTGGTGCTGGTCCTTTAAGAGTCTCTCTCAACTTATCTGTGTAAGATGTCTTACATAAATCTGTGTATAAAGCCAATAAGAATCTTCATGTATTTTACTACACTTCATCATGTGATTCTGATTAAGTGAGGGTCATTTTTTAGGATTCTTTAACTAACCTAAGTCCCTGAGAACCTGTTACCTAACACATTGGACTTTTGGAGACTCCAGGAAGGTTGCCATTCTGGAAAATGGTGGCACTGGAGACTTAATTCGTTCCTGATGGTTTTACACATTATTCTTCACCTTAATTCTTTTGCAGTTAATGTGTCTTTTCTTCTTCACCTGTGTTTTTTTTTTCCTGACCCTGCTGACCCAATGAACATTATGTTGTCAATTGATTAGTTTTGCAATTTCTGTCTTGCATTAGTTTTGAATTTGTCATGGGTATTTAATGGTTTTTGACTTGGCTTTTGACAGTCTGAGTTAAATAGCTTTTTTTTTTTTGGCTCATTTTATCTGTAAAAGAAAACCTGCTTAATAATTATGCATATCTGAATATAATGCATTTTTCACTTCCAGCCTTCATGAACAATTATATAAATAAATATAAATACATTTTAAACTGATGTCGCCAGAGGGCGCGCAAAGACAAAAATGCATATTGTGTGTATATATATATATATATATATATATATATATATATATATATATATATATATATATATATATATATATATATATATCGAGCACTATTCGCACGAGCATTAACGTGGGTTATATCTCTATATTAGGTATAAGTTAAAAATGAAACATTGTGAAATCTTTACACACTGACTAGAAAAGGTTCCATTTTCTTTTGATAAGGAGTATAAATATATATATATATATATGTATGTGTGTGTATATATATATATATATATATATATATATATATATATATATATATATATATATATATATATATATGCGCGACTTGATCACGGTGCGGCGCGCTGCCGTAGCTCGTCCTCAGTGGCTCGCAGCGCGTCGCGCGCAAACCCCCCCCCCCCCCCCCCCCCCCCCAAACCGAATACGAGAGTGCGCGCGAGAAATGCAGCGCGAGACATACACCGAACAGCCCCGATAAACCCCACCGAATCCACGCGAACGGGAAAAAGACACTGGGAAAAACAGCAGACGCCTGAGAAAGGAGTGACAGGAAAGTCCACCGCCGACGGTAAGAATCTTTCACTCTTTTAGTAGATTAAATAAACACTCTGCTTCAGTTACATGAGGAATTATTTTCTAGTTGGAGCGTCTCTGATAAATAAGAGCAGCTTCCATTTGGAAAGACGGAGCGCACGGTAGTGAAAATCGAAATCAAGTGCACTTTCAGCTCCTCATTCAGTCGCTGAATGGAGTAATAATGTATCAGAGCTTATACTATTTCTGAGATGCACATAAAGATTTCAATACATCAGCCACGGAATTCACGCGGATGAACTGTGGAGAGGGGCGTGTTCTGCGCGTGCATGCCGTCGCTTTCGCGCTGTTTATTATTACTTTAATGCGCAAATTTGAATGAAAATTGCTTATAATATGAATTAAGGAGTATTAGAATAAAGCGTAATGGATAAAGCGTGTTTTCTGAGGTGCAAATATTTCAGTTTATTATAGATTTTCAGAGTCATGTTTTGTTTGGGGTAACAGTACTGGTTTTGGTCGTGTATCCCAAGTAAATGCTGCTTTTGACTGTTTACACAGACGCAGATTTATGTCCACCGTCCCCTTTTATCAGAGCTGGCACACATTTTGCAACGCTGTCTAACTGGTGCACACGCGTGCGCGCACACGCATCCACCCACACACGCACGCACACATAGCCTACACAGATATTACGGAGCCGAAGCTTATAAATAATATATACACGATAAATCCTTCTAATTAATTAATACTGTTTGTACACATATTTGCTTTAACATTTGTGATGCTATACAGTGCCAAAGAGACAGTTTCTTAACTCTGTCACTTACTAATGTAAAGTGAACAGGGTTTAGTTTTTTCTCTCCATATCAATGCGCCTTTTATGACAGTATTTCTTTTCTTATTATTTAATCTATTTATTATTTCAAGCTACAGCCGTAATTGCCTGATCCTTTGTCTCTGCAGAGCACATGCGCATTGCGCGTAGGGTGTGGATGGACAACTGATGCTTTTACCTTCTATATCTCTCACATTGTCTACTAATTATCTGTTTTTTTTAACGCACAACTGTATTTATGATTTGAATATTATTTTCCGCAGCTGTGTTTATTGATATTCCGTTTGTAGAGGAATCTTTTTTACATTTCGCGGCGATGCCGCAGACAATAAACCGAGTGAGGGAGGGGGGAAAAAATCTAGTGCTCAGAACCCCTGCACACTAAAATCACACCGTGCAAAACGTCTCCACCCAAATGTATTTTTTTTCGTCTGGATGAGAGTCGATATTATGGGATGGGACGGAGGTGAGTTTGAGAGAAGCAGCGGGCGCTGTGATGAGCGAGAGGCTTCACAATCCACGCGTTCACACGCAGCAATAAACCGCTGCTTGAATGAGTCACGCGTTTCAACCTGGAAACATCAAACCATACTGAGAACTGAGCGCTGGTTTGGCCTAAAAATGAAGGTGTCCATTTACCACATTGTTGAATTTTAAATGTTTAAAACACTAGAAATAATTAGGTGTTACCACAATAAAAAATGTATGGTGTAAAAACTAATTCAAACATATTGGCTATTAATCTTCCATGAACTGGAATGATGGCATACAAAATTGTTATAATGGTTGCTGCACTGGAAATAGCATCTTTCCCTCCCTATGTGCAAGTTGGAGAGAGAGAGAGTGATAGAGATAAATGAATATCTACATCATTTCAGGTCTCATTTATTTGTTCAGTGCATTTGTATAATGCAGAAGAGCCTGAAGGCAACTCATGCAGGAGGCAATCAGCCACCAAAAATACTATCAACCCTGCATGAGTGAGTGCCAACATTTACAGATCTGAACCTTTGGCTCTGAGCGCTCATGAGTTGCATTAGCAATAATCTTGATTAAATGTGTATTTTAGAATGTGAGATTCTCTGTATACTAGGTCATCCACAGAAAACAAGAAGAGCAGTCAGGTGATGTCAGTGCGAGACGCCCAGCATGAGTTTTTTGTGTTGCAATAGCAGAGGAGAGCAGGACTCAGGAGGAAGCAGTGAAAGTGAGAAAGACCTTCATTGTCTGTTGGGTAGTCCATGATTGCAGATTTTACAGTCTGAATCAGTGCTCATCAGTCTAGTTTCAGCCAAAGAGAATGGATTTTTATTTTTGAGCTTCTTTTTTTTTGCATTGTAGAAGGAGAGGAAACAGTAGAAGGAACAGTAGAACTGTAGAAAGAAACAGTGATGTGTTCAGTTAAATAAAAGAAAAAAAACAAGGAAAACCTGTTTTTTTGTTGTTGTTGTTGGCCCATTCAATATACAACAATAACAATAATAATGTGTTATTTTTATTGTTGTTATTAATAAATATAATAATTTATTATTTAAATAAAATACATTAAATCAATAAATAAATATTACTATTAATAATAATAAACAATACTCTACTGTAAAATAAAAATAAGATGCGAAATACGTACCAATAAGTACATATTAGTGCAGTTTCCAACAGAAATTAGCACTTCTAAAATGGCATGCTTGGGATTGCATTTTTTTTGTCACATTCTCTTTTGTTCATACTATTGAGTAGGTTTAAGTGTAGTGCAGATGGTACATTGTTTTAAAATGTCACGCCACTCAACGAGCATTTCAAGTCATATAAAACATACCATAATGTACGTTCATCTGTTCTGGGGAACAAAACCATCACTTTTTTAGCACCACCACCACCACTCTGGGATTTCACATCGAAAGTGTTGCTACGTATTTCAGTTCTTGCTAAAAAGTTCCCACGAGTATGTTTTCTTCATGAGATCAGGCTTGTTTAGGTGACCTAAACTTTCAGAGAGGAAGTTTGTGTGAAGCAGCATTTACTGTGAACCGAGCCACTCCAGGTCTCTGAATCCTGAGCTGCCCACGAGTAAATAAACACAGTGCCGTGTTTCCCTCTGAAACACATTAGCCAATTATTGGCCAGCTAGCAAGTTTCACCATATATACTCACCAACACCATTTTTACTTGTATTTGATGCTTGGTGTTTATTTTAGACTCTGGCTGAAATGAAGTAAATGTACTTGAAAACACAGCATTTTTCTCTCTCGGATTTGCACAGTTCATACTTCGGGTCAGAAAATACGGAAATATATAAAAAAAAAAAAAGTGAAGTGACATTCAGCCAAGTATGGTGACCCATACTCAGAATTCGTGCTCTGCATTTAACCCATCCGAAATGCACACACACACACACTGTGAGCACACACCCAGAGCAGTGGGCAGCCATTTATGCTGCGGCGCCCGGGGAGCAGTTGGGGGTTCGATGCCTTGCTCAAGGGCACCTAAGTCGTGGTATTGAAGGTGGAGAGAGAACTGTACATGCACTCCCCCCACCAACAATTCCTGCCGGCCCGGGACTCGAACTCACAACCTTTCGATTGGGAGTCCGACTCTTTAACCATTAGGCCACGACTTCCCACTATATTTATCTTGTGATATCCTACCTCAACTATGTGCCACAAATCGACCAAGGCATTGCTCTAAAATGTAATACTTACTTTGGTGCACCAAGTGCTTTTTCATCTGAAAATGTTTAGATAGCTGTGATCACAGTTTTCAGTGTTTGTCAGAAGAAGAGCGGGATAGACATGAAAGCAAGAGAGAGACAGGAAGGAGTCAGTGAGACAGGATGGCACTGACAGAGACAAAGGCAGCTCAGCCAAGCAGAGCTTTGAGTGTGTGTGTGTGTGTTTGTTTGTTTGAGGAAGATCATTGAAAGGGACAGACAGTTCAAGAACATCTGAGACAGTCCCAAATTAGAGATGAATTCAAAATCACTGTTATTTCTGGACTTGTCACTTAACTTAAAAAAAAAAAAGGAAGAATTTCAAGATCTACGTACCAATTCTGTCAAACCATTTTTAAAGACTTCAGATTAGTGAAGCATTTTTTATTATTTGATATTTTCCTGAGGCAGCCTTAGTTGTGCTGGCAGAACTTGATAAGTTTTAGTGTCAGTCACTAGTCAGGTTCTGTCCCATCATGCTTTGCGGTCTGTGTGCACTGTGTGGAAATTAATTGATGGCTTTATGTGGCGCATTAGAACTGAGCCACTGAGCCTGATATTGTTTCACTTTTACATTTTTACAAAGCACATTTTTAGCTTTCTGAACAATTGTTTGGCTTTTAAAATCATTTATGGCTACGTACACATTGCAGCTAAATTCGGGTGTCATTTCACCTTTTAGTTCTTAACCCTGTTCTGTACACACACAGTTCAGAAATGTAGGGGAGTGACAACTGAATTGACTCCTCAAGAATGCAGGTAGTGACAATGTACACAGTGTGTACAGAACCGAATGAATGATGTATTTGAATGTGTTTCAGAGTTTTGTCTTTCATGTATGTGCTGGGAAAGAAATTACAGGGTTTTGTCTCATTAGTGTTGCCAGATCTTTATAAAAAACAACAACAAATAAGAACAAACCCATAATAAACTTAAATTCAAACGCGTCACTTTGGAAATAAGCCACATACCGCAAATATAGTGATCTGCACTTGCCTATTTTATTGACTCCATAAACTGTATATCTCTATGAGTCAAGCCCAAAGATGCTTAATAATACATGGACATGGCACCCCTTCAAGAGCACTGTTCAAAGCAGACTTCCAAATATAACATGATGGCTCCGTTGACGGTGGTTTAGTTTAAATCTGTTGGATTAAAATTGACATTTTTTGTAGTGGCAATGCTTTTGCTGGTTGTTTGCTGTTTTTTCACTTTTCGTTTTTTTCTTTTTCATTTTATACAATATACAGCCATTAGTTGTGAAAGCTTGAGAATTAAAGGAACAGTTCTCCCAAAAATGAAACATTTTGTGTGAAAATATTTCTGTGGAATGCTAAAGGAGATTTTGAAAAATGCACTGTATAATACTATATACATACAAAATAACACTGGACTCTATTGACTTGCATTTTATGTATAAAACAGATGCTAAATATCTTACATCAACCCTCAAGATGCAGGGGAACTTCATGTGTTTATTTATTTCTATGATTATGTGTTAATTACCTATGGATAAACAGGAGCTCAGATTCCTCGATTCTGATATTGTGTGTGTCATCATGGAATCTCTCTCTGGGTTGCCATGACAATGACCTGAAGGAAGAGTGAGAATGAGCCAGAATGGCAGCTCTCCTATGGTTCCTACGGCAACAGCCAATCAAAGGCCAGACCCCCACCGACCCCACCTGTCTGTTACAGTCCCTTGGAGAGAGATACACAGAAAACACAGCATTAGAGCTGGATGAGAGCAATGAACAGGCTAAATCTGACAATGACCAAAAGACATACATAAATGAAATCAAATAATAATACATGTCATCTGTCAGAGAGGGATGAATGTAGTCTGGTATCACTGTATTTGAACAGTATAGAGCCTTGTGAAAGTACAGACAGGAGTGGGGGCATATTTAAAAAACACTTGTGTTGTTTTCAGGACATCGACTATATAATCAAGGCCTAATGAACAATGCAGTCACTTCTCGTTTGGACAGCAAGTTTCCCCACAAGAATGAAAACATTAAACACTGTGTGGATTTGTGTGTGTCCGTTTTTGTCCCTGGTGATATGTGAATTATGTTTAGACTAAGCCTAAATCTCAGATATTTAAAACCGTAATATACATCTTTTTTAACTTAATGAAGTCAGATATGAAATCTTAACCACCAGATATATGTGCAATACAAATGTCTAGTAAAAATATGTGGGCGTTTATTCAACTAGGATGATTTTTTATTAAAGATTTCAACTCTTTCTTATAAATTCTTGGAAATATTTTGATATATGCCATTATAATTTATTTATTTTTTGTAACTCTTTTTGAAACGTGTTGTATGCATAGATTTATTGTTTCACCTTTATCCCAAAGCCGGAAAATTTATCTTAAAATATTAAAATCAATCATAAAATATTATTACAATTTTTAAAACTATGACAATCTAAATAAAGGCTGAGATGGATTGTATAGAAATTATTTATGTCGACTATCCCTTGGCTGTATCATTTCGATCACAACCAACTTTTTTTTCAATAACAGAATAGAATTAGAATTAGAGGCATCTGTAATGCCTGTATATTGACATTGCTATAGTTGACAAATTAAAAGGGGCACTGGCAATAGCTGAAGCACCCAAATGTGTGCTGTACATTTAATACGTTATATAGAGCTTTTCAAAGCGCTTTACATTGAGAGAGGGGAATCTCCTCAACCAACACCAGTGTGCAGCATCCACCTGGATGATGTGACGCCAGCCATAGTTCGCCAGAACACCCACCACACACCAGCTTACTGGTGGAGAGGAGACAGAGTGATGAAGCCAATCAGTAGATATGGGGATTGTTAGGAGGCCATGATGGTCAGAGGACAATGGGCAAATTTGGCCAGGATGCTGAGGTCACACCTCTACTCTTTTCGAAAAACATCCTAGGATTTTTAATGACCACAGAGAGTCAGTATCTCGGTTTAACATTTAGCCTATATGCGTGTTCAAATGTGGAAGCTCACATCTCATTTTATCAAGCCTCTGTCAGTAACACGATTTATGGATGTTTGTACTTGAAGGACATGACACAATCAAATCTCCTACTATCCTGAAACACATATAGATACAAGGCTGCAACTCAGGGTGAGGCTTAGGGATTATGTGTGTGTGTGTGTGTGTGTGTGTGTTACTATCTCAGACTGGCTCCACTGAGGGTGTTTTTAGGACCCATGACAGCCTTAAATAAACAAACACACACACACACACACTCAAAGTCAAAGTGCATTTTACCATCAGTGAGCAGCTAAACAGTCATCAGAATAATGCAGGGTCTGTACACTACTGAAGAAAGAATCTCAAGGTCTTTGTGTGCCTGAGCATGATTTTGTCTGCCAGTGGTGTTTATGTTCTCTAGTCGTTGTTTTCATTAGAGCAATTTCCATCCTGAGAGATGGCCGTGTGTGTGTAGGATGACGGATTTTACCAGGCCAAAGTTTTCACAGTTCTCAAGACACTGTCCAAATGAGTTAGTAAACTACCTCAGCACTTCCAAATACTCTTGTTGAAACACTCAGGGATTTTTGGAGTAAACCCATATCTCCTTTGCTCTCTTTCTCTCTCTGCCTGTCCAGTTGAACTCTTATTTATCTTAGTTCTGGTTGTGAGACTGTTTTATTGCATCTGAGTTCATTTAAAACTTCCCTCGCTCTACTGTTTATGTTCCTGAAGTAGATGTTTCTGAGACAAAGTTAAATGGACTGCGAAACACACACACACACACACACACACACACACACACACACACACACACACACACACACACACACACACACACACACACATTTAAGGTCCTGATACTTTCATATCATTCAAGAAAATAACCCTAAAATAATAACCTTGTAAAAACAATACAATATGAATAGTCAAGGCACATACTTGTCATACTAGGTTTATCTTACAGTTTCAGACTCAATAATTTGGAAGCTCACCACTTATTCCAATTACTGGGGGTTTGAGCAGATGTTTGTCTGTTGTTTCTTGTAAAACACTTTGAGCTCAGTAAAAGCGCTATATAAATTAAACTCAACCCGACTGCATCATCATTAACAGCTGCTTTCTTAGGATTTTAAAATGGCAGCTCATTTAGTCAAGATACACATTTTTTTAGTTTGTTAACTGTCCACCTAGTTTAATGTTGGTAAGATTTTAAGGTCAGTTTGATTCTTATACTCTCATGCACATTTATTTAATGAATAATAAACTAAAAAAAAACTAGATTGTGAAATTTTATGATGATTTATAGTAACTTTTTATTTTTATATATTTAAAAATCGTCCTTGTTTAATTTGTTCCTTATGGCAAAGATGAATTTTAAATCTTCAGTGTCACAAGAAATCATTTCTAATTTGCTGCTCAAGAAATATGTATATGAATATCTTATCATTATCAATCCTGAAAACAGTTGTGCTGCTTGATAGTTTTGTGGAACATGACATTATTTCAAGATTATTTGATGAATAGAAAGTTTAAAAGAACACAATGTATTCAAAGTATGTATATTAAATGTATATTTTATATTAAATTGTAAATGTATCAGGGCCGCTGCTGGCCAAATGGGTGCCTTAAGCAGGATTGTAGTGTTGTGCCCCCCTTCCTCAAATATGATGATGGAAAAAAAACACCTACTATAGGGGTGAAAATAGAACTTTAATCAAATAAAAAAGTAAATGAATAAATTGTATTATTTACAAAATTACAATTGTAGCTCTCGTCATTTACCTATGGCTATAACTTTATTATGACTCTAATTTATTTCATAGTCTCAAGCATTCAGAAATCATGCAAAAGGAAATTAAGCAGTTTTACTATGATAAAACCATGGTTTATTTTTGTAAGGGTTGTGATACACATTTTAGGTTGAAGAATTTCTAAAGGCTGTGTCATCTATAGCAAAAAGGTGGCCAAAAAAGATTATGTGAATATTTGAATTAAATGTTTGGTCAGTAGCCTAAACAAGGATTTGATTGTCTTGTAAGTGTAACAGCAGCAATTACATGGCTCCTTTTGCAGGAATTTGTAATAACATGTACATAAATTGTTTATTTTGTATTTGCCTACATTATGTATTTTAACAGTGTTATTATTAACCAATCATTATTACCTCATTGTTTTTTTTTATATAATGCATTTTAAGTCATTTTAAAGGCTATTGATGGCTTAGGTCTGTTTTTATAACAACAACAACAACAACAACAACAACAACAACAAAAATTACAGTATATTAATACTACTTTGTAAATTATTATTTGAAATTTGCAGTTACCATGGCTACAAGAACGATGATTTGTGGTGTTATTGTTAAAACCATGGGTCATTTTCGTAAAGGAACCTGAAAAAAAAAAACTTCCACAGGAATGTGCCTGAAAGTGATAAACGGGCCTCGTTTTTACCTAAATGATTTATAATTTATTTTAATATATATTAAAAATTTATAAGGTGTGCATTGTAGCTGACACCTAAATGAACACATTACAATTGTTTTATGACTGCAAGTCTTTCTCCTCAAATGCTATTGAGCTTCAAATTTGCGTTTGAGCCCATGTGAAAAATTAGCATAATTTACATATGATTTACAGTGTATTTTAATAAATATCAAACATTCAATTCAATTGTGCATTATAGCTGACACCTAGATGAACAATTACAGTTGTTTTTATGACTGTAAGTCATTCTCCTCAAATGCTACTGACGTAAGAAAAGTGTATACCAATATCGCAATATGTAACTTTAGAGACGGTCCCTAAATTTGAGACTCTCGAACGTCCAACGTCAAGCCAACTTTATGCCTGTGTTTATTTTTTTATTTTTACTTTCTTCAGTTTTCTTTTCTCTGCGACGGATTGCTGATGTGCTTTTGCAAGGCATAGATGTGCATCCATCAATTATGAACATTCAGCTGCAAATATGAGGTGCAAGCAGTCGCGAGCGTGGATGGGAGAACGGCGCATCTTTTTTTTCTTTTTTTTGAGCAACTGGGATGGTGCCCCCTCTGGAAGTGTGCCCTATGTAGACTGCGTACTCTGCGTATAGGGAGCGGCGGTACTGAAGTTTATATTGTAAAGTATATTTTTTTAATAGTGTCAAAGTCTTTGTTTTGATCAATATAATGTCTCCTTGCTGAATAAAAGTATTAATTTGTGTTATTATTATTAAATTGTACTGACCACAAATGTTTGAATGGTAGTAAACTGTCAGAATGAGTAAATTTCGTTTCATTCATGAAACTCAGCAATATTTGCCTACTGCAATTGGCGTCACTATTAAATGACCTTTTATAGGTGATTTGTGTAAATTTTTCTGCTGATAATGGCGGCAATATTTATTTATTAAATTATGGAGAAGAGCTCTTTAACAAGGCACCCAGACATGCAGTGGGGTCAAGCACATTTTAAAAGAGCCAAATAAAGCACTTAGATAAAGTATGGCAGATTGTAGTAGTCTGCCTTATCCTCCACTACCTAGCATTTAGAAGTGGCCTGTAAGATGGGGATTTACAGCCTGCAAATTGTGTTCATCAACAATTTTGTGGCCAATTTCACACTGTTACCTAATTTGCATGAATTATGCACTGAAAAAAATGCAAATAAATTGCTTTTAGCAGGCACAATTCATCTTTCCCGTTTAGTTCCATAGCGTGCAGTTAAAGGTTCTGTGAGAGTTAATAATAGTCTAAAACATGTTCACTGATCAGGAAGGATCAGGAAGGAAGAGTGCTCACTGGACACACAAAGTCATGGCCAAGAACAATTTTTGTTTGTTTGTTTTGTTTTGGTGTGAGAAGTTGGGAAATTAAACAATACAATTATTAGGCTACCTGGAGTGACTCGTTCTGTCAACAGTCATCCTGAAACCACGTCTAACATTTGGCCTTTAACTCCTGATCTGTGTTGACAAGAAAAATCAATAAAACAAACACAATCACAATAATCATCATATGACTCATCACTGCATATTTACTCTTCACTTTATTTTGCCCCATCAAATGAGAGACAGAAGCTTCTGGTTTCTCTGTCTGCTCAGTGTTCTGGAGTTATTCATTAGCCTGAGCTGCTGTTTACGTAGAGGCCTGAGCCCTGGCCAACAATGTGCTAATGTGTGTGTGTTTTGTTTGAGTACGTCTCTAGGGACAGATCTAAAGTTATTAGAGTGTGTGTGTTATAAACTTTGACCAGTCACATTCTCTACTCCCTTCACTCAAGTCAAGTCCTCACTAAAACATATCAGAGTTGTGGCTCCACACTGCCTCCTGTTGACCTGGAGATAAAACAACAGTGTCTGTATTCAACATAAAAGCACACACATGCACACATGAGTGCGCTTGTGAGAGACAGAAAGATATAAATCATGAGAATGAATGAGGATATGTATAATTAACTTATCTTCTACCCATTCATGCTTATTTTACCCTATGTTCACATATATTTAGGGTCCATAATATTTAGATTAGCAAGTTTGTTGCATACAAACGTGTGTTCAGCCAGTACACAAGCCAATAAAATGATTCAAATACACACTGAGAACTGGAAAAAAAGTAATATGTGAGTTAATATGTAATATCTGAATAAGGTAACATACATGTTTTTGTCCATATCTAATGTAGTTTATTGTATTTGAATATGAAACACTATAAGTTTGTGTTTGCTTCCAGAATGCATTTCTGCTGTTACAGCACAGTGATTGGGCCAGATTTTCTGCTCCAGTTCTCAACCCCCCTCCTCTGCCTCGATCCCAGTGTGTGTGTGTGTGTGTGTGTGTGTGTGTGTGTTGAGTTTTAGAGTTACATAAGCAAATTCAAAGCTGCACACGTTTATATGAAAAAACAGCTATATGTGTGTGTGTGTGTGTGTGTGTATATAACTAATCTATCAAGTTAGTTTAAATTTTTGAACAGTAAGTTTTTCTAAGCATTCTATTCATCAAAGAATCCTAAAAAAAGCACCATGCATGGTTTCACTAAAATATTTAACAGCACAGCTGCAAGATTTAAACTTTAAACAGTAGTGTATATACATCAAATATAAATAACTAAGAGTTAATAAATTATCATTTTATCAATATTTTTTTCAATTACATGTGCTCAATGCTGTTTGCACTTCAAATAGTGCAAATTGATGTCTGTGTGATGTATGCCACATTGTGTGCAAAAATGTTTAAAATATATAAAAGAGCATATATAAACAGTACAATCCAATATGCAATAAAACAAACAAAAGTGTTTCTGGTAAAAAAAAAGAAAAAAATACAAAATACAAAAATTCAATGGAAGTTTCTAAGCATCTAAAGGTTTAATCTTACTGATGCATTGAGCATCAATGTTCAGTCTTCCCTTCAGCTAAACTCTTTTTGCATTGCTCTGTAGTGGAGCAGAAGCCAAAAGTGCAGTTCATCCTTTAATTTTCAATTTGGCAATGAGTCTTTTGAATACTAGGCTACTTGTACACACTGCATAGACAGTTTACAAGCCACACCAGCATCAAATTTATTACCAATCAGCAGGTTTCACACAGTCAGTGAATTTCAAGCCTCCTGTACAGATGAGACAGCTCACAGACACGCACACACTGCAGTGTATTGTTTAACGCTGAAACAGTGTGCTGCTGTCTGCTTGACTCAGTGGAGACAGGACAGATAGTGTCTATTGTTCTCTTGCACACTGCAAGGAAAGATTTCCATGTTTCCATAGTCATATGTGTGTGTGTGTGTGTGTGTGTGTGTGAAACACTCAACTCACATGTTGGCTTCACATGATTACTGTTCTCCTTCTGTCTGGAGAATAACTGTATGTGTGTGTGCAAGTATGTCATTACACAGATGGTTGTTGAGCTCAGGAACGCTAAAGCAGCCAACAGGGACATTGGAGTAAGTGTGAGAGAGAGAGAGAGAGAGAGAGAGAGAGAGAGAGAGAGAGAGCACAGCTCCTTATTCGGAATGGGTCACGTGAGCACCCAGTTGCCTTGGTAACTGCGGTTCTGAATTGCAGGTAGTATGGCTCAGAGATGCAGTCCTCTAAAACCCCCTCCATCTATCTAGATAACTATCAGCACTAGAGTCTGATTACTGATTAATGATCTAGTTTTGATGCATGATATGATAGAACCTTGACAGGCTGTCTCAGAGATTTGAGTTTAGCCTTTATTAGCTCTCTGTTTCAGGATTGAAGCGCATGTGCTAAAATAAACCCAGAGCAGAACATACGATGAATATTCATCCTATTTTGTTTTGCTGTCTCTCATTATGACACCTTGCACAGACCTATTTGCAGACAGGGTTTTTTTTAGTACCTGTTAAAAGCATGAATTACATTTTTTCTTCAGTCATTCTGATTATGCAAGACATGTAGTGTTTGACATGCTACACTTCCCAGAGGAGAATTTTATTGCTCAGTGGTTGCTCTTTGCTCGTGGCTCAGGAAGCAATAGAGGAACCTTTTTTAAATCGGTCTTTGATGTTTCTGCTAAAATTCCTGTGGAATTAAAGCCAGAAACACTTTAGATAGCTGTTGACACAGTATAGAATAATATTACAGTATTTTATAGTAAAGTATGAAGCAAAGGAAAGCTAGATGGTCTGTAGAACTAACAAAATAAAACTTAGATTACACTAAATCAATCTAACAGTCCTATGATTAAAATTTTAGGAATATATTTATTATGTAATTTTTTCATAGTATAAATTGGCTCTATATAGAAGAAGTAAATTTAAGGGATGGAAAGATTTGGATTTGGAAAGAATGAAATGAAAATACATTTTTAATTATAATGTAGTTTTGCAGACTGGTAAATGTATATTGGCAAATCTGAACACAGATTGAGACATTGTCGAGGTGTTTGAGTTTTCTAGGATCCATTTCTTAAAAACATTTTATCCCACTGCAGTTTGAGAAATAACAAAAGATCTCCTTTATGATTTTAGAGTTCAAATAAAAGATGAAACGGACAGTTCAAGAACTCATTCTGAGTCATTGCAGCCAGTGTTGATTGTCCTGTTTCTCTCTTTCACAGGTCAGAGGTAAAATGGGAGGGAAGCTGAGCAAAAAGAAGAAGGGATACAATGTGAACGACGAGAAGGCGAAAGAGAAGGATGCAAAGACGGAGGGAGCGTCGGCGGAGGAGGGCGAAGCTCCAAAAGAAAACAATGAGGATGCCCCTGCTGCCACCGAGACAACCAATGACACGGCGGCGGCCGCCAAAGAAGCCACGCCCACCGCCGATAGCAACTCCACTGCACCCAAGGAGGAGGATAAAACCGCCCCCCCTCCGAAGAAGGAGGAGCCTGCGGCCAACGCTAACGCTCCTAAAGCTTCTGACGCCAAGAGCAGCGAGGCTGCCAAAGCAGAACCCGCCAAAAGTCCAGATGCCCCTCCTGCCAAAGCAGAAGAAAAATCTGCCCCTTCTGCAGCTCCGGCCAATGAGAAAGAAGCTGTGAAAGAGCCCGCTAAAGATCCCGCCCCTCCTGTAGCCACAGCGACGGAGAGCAAGCCTGATGCTGAGTCTAAAAAGACTGAGGCTCCACCCGCAAAAGAGTCCGCCCCTGCAGAGCCAATCACCACGGAGACCAGCCCCGCCCCCAACAAGGAGCAAGCAGTCGCTGTGCAGGATTAACAGAAGGAACAGTGAACGACAAGATTAATGACAAATGAAAAACCAGATCAAATCTAAATAATTAAAACTAGCCCGCCCATTTTAAACTATATCAGTAATTATAATATGAATAAAGATAATAGTAACAATAATGATTTTAACAGGCTGGACTTTGATCATTGTGTTGGTGATGGACATGATCATGGTGAATAAGACTGGCAGTGATATTATCTTTAATATCAAATTGAACTTTGATACAAACCACCAGCCCCCAACTCTCTCTCTTTATCTCTTTTCACCTTTCGTTCTACCTCCATTCAATGAGAGGTGGAATACAAACATGGAATCTATTCATTGCCACCCTCTGAATCTCACTTCCCTCCATCTGAGTGTGATGTGATGGCAGCGGGTGGGGTTAATATATATGTGTGTGTGTGTTTGTGTGAATGCGTGAGTGACAGTAGTATTAATGGTAGTAGTCCAGCTTCCCTGATACATATTCCATATTTCCTGTTTGCTGCTTTCTAGTTAGTGATTGGCATTGTGTCTTTGCTTATCTCCCAACTTTCCTACTTTCTTTGTTTCTCTCTCTCTGTTTTTCTCACTTATCAGTGGAAACAAAATCAGTGTACAGCACAATGTATCAAACACACACATACACACAGGCACAGTATTGAATGTTAACAGTATTAGTGTATTTTAAAGGAATAGTTCACCAAAAATGTATGATCTAAACCTGTTTGACTTTTTGTCATCTGCAGAATGCAAAAAGAAAGAAGCTGAACGAGCTGCTCATTTCCTTAGACAAAATTGAATGGGGACTACATCTGTCGAGGTAGATTTTGAGTAAAAAGTGATTTAGATTTCAAAGAAGACTTGGAATATAGTGCACAAGCCGTATAGACTACTTTTTGAAGCTTTTATGGTGCTATTTTGTCTTTTTTGGAGCTTGACAGACTTTGGTCCCAATCCACTTTTACTGTATAGAAAAGAGCAGTGTGCACATTTTTCAAAACGTTTCCTTTTGTGTTACATGTAAGAAAGTAAGCAATACAGGTTTGACGTGAAGATAATTCATTTTAATTTTAAGGTGAACTATCCCTTTAATTGGATGTTTGAAGGTTAATTTAAAGTGTGTACATGTTTGGAGGGATCTGGGGGTATGAAGTGAGTGTGTGTATGGAGTTATGCATGGTATGAGCATGCATTTACTGCATGTGTGTGTGTGTGTTAACAGAGTTCTGGTCTTTCTGTACTTTGAAAGCAGCAGATGTCATGATGTCAGAAAGACAGAGAGAGAGAGCCTCCAAACTCACCAAACAGGACACACTTCACACACACCGATCTCTCAGTATGCTGACAGAACAATGTGAGTGTTGTGTGTATCTGTATGTGTGAAGCTGTGTGTGTGTTTTGCATGTCAGTGGTTGGCCCTATTGTTGTGTATTTTTGGTTGCTGTGGAGATAATGTTGCTACAGGTGATATTTCATTTGAATTAACACACACGCTCTCTCTCTCTCATTCTCTCTGTTACTTTCTCTATCATTCCTTTTATTTCCAAAATTCCCTGGTAAAATAAAATAAAATGGAAGAACCGAGATATATGTACTTGTATACATGGAGCAACATTAATAAAATGAAAGAAACAGACTGAAAATCAGCTAAAATGTCTTGATTTTTTGTGTTTTCATAAGCTCACAGATTCAGTATTTCTTATTTTCTATATAACACATTTGAATATATTTTAATGTTCATGACAGTTCAAACAAATCAATACTTCAAAGCATGTATTTTGATTAAAAAAAAAAAGACTAGTCTAATTTTACCTGCAACGAATCTAAACTGTTATGTAAGCTGTAATTAAACTGCAATACAGGCAAAGAAGACACATTTGAAGTAGGATATAAACCAAAAGCAGTGAATTGACACACTTTATAATGTGGCACAGGGGAAGAAGGAATGTGTTTGCACAGGAATCACGACTGTGGGAAGAAATGTTAAAGAGAAATGCTAATATTCTTATACAACCACTAAATCTGACACTGTACAAACTACTAATAATTTAAATTAGTTCAACAAGAATCAAGCCACTTTTCGCAAGCTATTAGGAAGGACTGGATTCTAATATTGTATATAAAATATAAATATATATCATATGTATTGATAATTTCATTTCCCTTGTTTTGTAAATCATGTTTGAGCTATACTTAATAGATTGCTACACTAATGACAACAGACAGTTGACCTTTTTTGCGCTGAAATATCGCACCAAAGACCCAAAGTAACTATAACAACAACTTGAGCGCTAACAAAATATTGACCCATTACAAAAAGCTTGATTGACAGGTGATCTGACCAACCATAACGCCATAATCCGCCATTTTATCCCACATATCAAACATGAGAGTAGATTGAAAAATGATGTTGTTCTGTTCGAAATGAAATACATTCTGATGCTCATTCATGTTGATTTTCTGCTTTAGGTAAATATGAAAAGATGATTGGTTCATGTGCCGCTTGAACTGAGGCGCTACAGTGAGCTGTCATGACACATTGAAAAGCCACAAAATGCTATTTATTGTTTGAATTACTTAAAAAATTATTTTAAAGCTGAAACCACGTTTGATACCAGAAGTAACCAAGACAGTACTTCTGGTATGAAACAAAAGTCTGGGAAAATAACATCTCTCTGAATAACCGGAGAGCTCCTGATTATGGCATTTTGTCGGCTGACGTTATCTTTCATGCTTGTAGAATCAAAAATATTTTTGATATTCGTGTTTTTATCACAGATTAATAAAAATGAATTCTCCTGATGGAAACTCATGGCATTTGTTATTAGTTTATCCATACGTTTTTAGTTCGCTACATTATTACATTTATCCATACCTGTCAAGAATGGTTTTGATTTAAAAAAATAAATGGACAGTTTATTAGCTACATTTTTGGGGGGGATTTTATAATACTGAAGCTAGATAAACATTTGAGGTTATTTGTTGAAATATTTCAGGTGTTCTCTTCTTTAATCTCCATTTATCTCTCTCTCTCTCTGTGCCTCTTGTCTCTGGGTTGACTGGGTTCATGTATGACTGCCTTTGGGCCTTAGTAACGGTCGCCAAGCCTCTGATCCCATAGCAACCGGTCACTTGGTTTTGTAAGGCAGAAGGAGAGGAGAGGACACACACACACACACACACACACACACACACACACACACACACACACACACACACACACACACTTAACACACATATCAAACCAAATGTAACACTCCTACAGTTCTGACGAATGCACTGACTGTGGCCTACACAGTTCTCTATCTGTTCCCTACAGTTTAAAGAATACTGACTTCTGCAAATCCAAATCTAAATCTAAACCACAGCTCTGTTTCTAAGACCAGATTTAAGTTGCAGTGGGAATCTGGGAGCGATATCCATGAAAGAAAGCTTATATTCTCATCACTTCCACACATAACATACCTGAATGAAACGGCCGCCAACATCAACATTAACATCTGATTGGATATGGCGGTAACCATGGATACCGGTCTTGCCTAGCAACAAGCTTGAATGCATACGTTGTAAACCCTGCCCACCTGACAGAACGCACATACCTTCACACTCGCACTCACATACCTGCACATGCTCACACACACAGTCTCTCATTTGTCACTATCCACCCACCTCTTGTTTTTTCTTCCTGTTTACACCCCCATGCTCCCCCCAGCCCGAATCAGTAGGGTCCCTGGAGGGAAAATTGCCACCTGTCATTGGCTGACTGCATCTCCATGGTGACGCAGCTGCAGCTGTGCTCCAGCAAGCAGCAGAGAAACACAGTGTGTGTAAATCTCATCCCAGCCCATAATGGTGTCAGCTAAATTGAGATGAGAGTTCACTCCAGTCACCTTACAGGTGTGTTTAGTTATGCTAAAAATAGACCACAGCATATATTATGCCCGCTCTACATCATGTCAACTCAATTCTAGTTTCAGGCTCAAGCTAAAAGCTCCTGAGGGCTGCATCCTAAAGAAAATATGTTTCGGTTTGTTTGGCGGTTGCCCTTTCATAACTCAGCAGACTTAAAGAGTTAAAGGAAAATCACAGGTTAACCCCCTGGTGCTACTCATGAGCCAGTCAAAAATGACTTCTTTTTTTTCCAATTGAAATAAATGTACTATATTTTAGTTAGATTAATTAGTATTTTTAGGGTATTTTACTAAATTACATTTATGATATAGTTATGACACATATATTACCTGTTAACTGTTTAGCATAGACCTGAAAATGAAATTTCCAAGTGAAACTATCATAAATATTGAATGCTTTAGAGCACAGAATTAAGATCGTTATTTTTAAGACACCAAAAATAATTTATTATGGAAAGAAAATAATATGAAAATAATTACACAATGTTATTGTTATGAAAAATGCACAAAAATATTTTTTTTTACATTTTATATGAAATACATATTTTCTGTTATTCTTAAACTGCATCAAATTCAAAGCAATCTAAAGTTGCATTACAAATTTGAGGTTGATATCTAAAAAATATCGTTCAGTGAGATTTAGTTTAAGAGCAGTACCAAACGTGTCCAGATAAAATTTGCTTTCAGTTCATTTCCAGTGTGGTTATTTTGACTTCAAACAGAACAAATGTGACATAGGAACATTTGATCTTTTTAATCTATGCTCATGATTTTTTTTCCCCACATAGCAAAACCTTTATAAAAAAAAAAAAAAATACAATCAACATGAATCACTTGCTAAAACAATAAATGAATAACTAAACACTTGCAAATCTTTTCTAAAGTTATATAAAATTCAACAACTAAGCTGTTTTGACAATGCAAGTTGTCAAGACAAATGCATTTTTACATTTTACATTTTAACATTTCAGATAACACACAAATGACAAAAGCAACACACTTTAGTTCATCCCAAAATTAAAATTCTTAAATAATTTACTTACATATTGTTTTAAACCTGTACAAATTATTATTAATATTTTATTTTTTTTCAATGAAACACAAAATAAGATAATCGCAAAAATGCTGGTAACCATTTTGGTTACCACTGACTTCCATTGTAGGGGGGGGACAAAACTTGAATTTATAGAGGCCTGCTTTTAGAGTATTTTAATATTTTCTCACGTTAAAGAATTTGTGACTGTTTGACAGCTGTGAAGCTAAAATTGTCCAAAACTTTTCTGCTTCTCTTAAAGCTGGATGGCTGTTAAATTTAATGACATTTCTTAAAGGTTTATCCCAAAATAAACAAATCAGAGATGACAGTTTGACATATCAGTGCCTAAAGTACTGCCTGATGTATACCTAATATAGGAGATGGCAGAAGATGGAAGTTGCCTTGTGTGATCAGATGAGGCAGGTCAAGTTCACACATTCGTAGGTTGCTATGGCCAGGGGTGTAGAAATGATTTCTAAAAATGTTGGGAACACACAGATCTTTGGGCACAACATTCTATCTTGCTTTTTATGCACAAGTGTTTCAGGAATTAACAAGCACCAAAAAAGGACAAAATCACCACAAAGCACAAAAGTAAATACAAAATAGTAAAAATAAAATTATTTCATGTGCATTATATTTTAAATCATCCAAAGACATACATTAGCTTTGTGTGATAATATTAAGGTAGTAAAAAATCCAAAGCTTCAATGGATTTGGAATCTCTAGTATTAAAAAAAAGAAAAATAAATAAATATTATTAACAAGAGTTTATTTTATTATAAATATTTATTATTTCAATTAATATTATTGATCCATATTTTTATCTGTAGATTTTTCCTATTTGTTGTTTGAAAATGAGAAAATCTGTCTCATAGCTCTCAAATATAATTTAAGCATTCACATATTTAAACTTCACACTTTTTGTTTCTGTTCTGTGTTGACATATTTACTATTAAATCAAAAAGTTTAAGAAGGACATATTTAAAGGTTTGTCCATTTTTTAGCCAATAACCATTGGTAATATCGTAATCATAATTTGCTACTTGCTTGCAGGGGACCTTAAAATATAATGATCATCTCCTGAAAAACCAGCAGGGCCTTTATGATGTACACCTCGCCTACATTAAACAGTTCCTGTCTTCAGCCCATTCTAACTGAAGAGTATTTAAATATTCATAAGGTTTCATGAATAATGCAGTACCTGTGTGGGGATCCAGGCTGCTGAGAGGCTGATGGGTGCTCAGCTCCTCCCTCCTCCTATCACAGGAAACATGACAATTGATTCTGTATGTGTGATTAAGAATGTCATATAGAATGATCGATATGGACTGCCATCTGCTGGAATTCACACACATTCACAACAGCTGCACACTGGTGGGGGAGGGGCTCACACTTCTGTTGCCAAGCAACAACAGATACACCATTCTCAGGATTGTGACTGTATAGGGGAAATGACAGAGAGAGAGTTAAAAAATAAAATGAATACTTCTGTGTAAAACTGTCTTCAAAATTGTTTTATTCATGCTGTAAGTTTCAGGTAAGTTTCATGGTTAGTTGTGACCAGAGTGTGACATCTTATGTATATAATGTGAAGAAAATATTGTTTTAACCAATTTCAGCATGTGTCTATACAGAAATTGGCTTTCAAAAATAAACCTTCCCTCAGAAATATTCACTGAAAGACTAATAAAACTGTGACAACTAGCTCCAGTCACTAGCTTCATATACAAGTCAGAAACAAAGCTTTTTTTGCACAGGCCTATCTAAAGGGTTAATGGTCCCACCTAGTGATCAACTGTAAAAATAACAAATGTTACCTCTTCCCAACAGGGAAAACCACCAACAATCAAGAATCTCACACACACACAAACACTATAATTTGCTGTTATACTCCATATAGCTCCATATACAAGCCAGAAACAAAGCCTTTTTTGCACAGGCCTATCTAAAGAGTTAATGATCCCACCTAGTGATCAACTGTAAAAATAAAAAAATGTACCTCTTCCCAAAAGGGAAAACCACAAACAATCAAGAATGCATGATTATATGGTGTCATGGCTTTGCAATCTAAAAATGTTGTTATAATGGAAGTAAATGGGGCAAAAACAGCCACCAACAAGAAATTAGGGAGAACATTTTTTAATGTAATGCTGCACAAAAACTAAAAATGCATCAAAGCCAATGTTGCTACTAATCTTTGACATGCCCAAGACTGTTATAAAAAGTAAAAAAAAAAAATCCAGCCACAATTACTTTTATATTGAAAATAAGTCATTTTGTGTGTTTTTTTCCCCCAAATCAGTGACATCATTTATGAACTTGGCAATTAAAGAGTTAAAATCTTGGATTTTTTAAAAACATTTGGTAGTTTGGGTAGTCAGGACTGAAGTTGATTAACAGATTTATGCAAAAAAAATTTGAAAAAAAAAAATATGAATCTGATAAATTTTTACAGCAGTTTAATTTAGTGGATGTTTTCATCCCGAACAACTCGAAAGGGTAGTGAATTTGAACAATCCACAAGGGTTAAATTTTCTTACAAATATTAACTTAAGGAATAGTTCACCCAAAAATTAACATTATGTCATTAATTACTCATCCTTGTGTCATTCTAAACCTGAAAAATGGATTAGACCCGGTGGCCGACTGCCTTATGGATGTTAAAGCATGGATGTCTTTAAAAAATTTTTAGTCTGAATGAGAGTAAAACAGAGATTGTGGTGTTTACCCCTTTGGATACACACGGTATACCAAATCTAAATCTTGGTGTTCTGGCACCTTATGTAATGCCATATGTGAAAAATCTGGGTGTGGTGTTGGACAGTGCCTTAAAGCTTATAGACAAGTCAATCAAGTTATGAGGTCAAGCTTCTATCAGTTGCGAACCCTGATAAAAATGAAGTCCTTTCTTTCTTTTACTAATTTTGAAAGAGTAATTCATACTTTTATCACCACGAGGCTTAATAATTGTAACTCTATTTATTTGGGGATCAGTCTTCTTCAAAACATGGCTGCCAGAGTCCTGACGGGAGCTCGAAAGTGTGAGCATATCACCCCTGTCCTGCAGTCGCTACATTGGTTACCTATGTGCTACAGGATTCAATTTAAAGTGCTCTTATTGGTTTTTAAGTCTTTAAATGGTTTAGCACCTTCTTACCTCTCGGACCTGTTGATAGTCCACCAACCTGCAAGAGCTCTCAGATCTGCCAACTTAAGTATAGGGTGATCGAGCATTCGCCATAGTTGCTCGGAGACTTTGGAATAGCCTTCCTACAGAAATCAGAACTGCCCCTACACTATCCATTTTTAAATCCAGGTTAAAAACATTTTTATTTGATCTGGCTTATTATACATGATTTGCATACGCTCTGCCCTGTGTCTTGCGGTTTTATTTGTGACCTTGTCTTTGTTTTTAATTCTGTTTGTGGTTACTTACTTTGTGCAGCACATTGATCAACAGTAGTTGTGTTTAGTTGTGTTTTATAAATAAACTGAAATTTAAAATTGAAATTGAAAGACCTTGTTCATTTCCAGAAGACAAATAAGGATATTTTTAATGAAATCAGAGAGCTCTCTGACCCTGCATAGACAGCAAGGGTATTACCACATTCAAAGCTCAGAAAGGTGCCATAAACATCAACAAAATTGTCCACGTCACGTGGCATCATTGGTTCAATCACTATGAGAATATTTTTGTGTGCGAAGAAAACAAAAATAACAACTTTATTCAACAATGCTCCGTTCAACAATGTTACTCTTCATAATAGCGCTACTGTGAAACAGAGAAGAATAAAAATGATTCCCGTAGCTTTATTAAACTACGGTTGAACCACTAATGTCAGATGGATAATATGTTTTAATAATATCCTTATTACGTGTCTGTCTCGAATTTCATAAAAAATAAATATCTTAATTTTTGTTCCAAAGATGAATGAAGGACTTATGAGTTTGGAACAACATGAGGGTGAGTAATTAACGACAGAATTTTCATTTTTAGGAGAACTATCCCTTTTATTGCTGAAAAAAAAAAATATATATATACATTGATGGACATGTTGTGTGTCAACTAACCGTGTGTGAGCATCCAGTGCTGAGAAAAAATCTGCTGTTCACAGATGGCTTGTCAAGTAACAAACACATCATCATTACACACACACACACACACACACACACACACACACACACACACACACACACACACACACACACACACACACCCTACAGTGCCACAGCTGAGGTCATATCTGTGCCAGTTTTCAGGCATTTTAACTCTTTGATCTTTGGATGATCATTTGAACCCCCCTTCTATTTCTCTCTCTTTTTTCCCATTCTCACATATACACTTTATCACACTCGACATCAAAGATTTACACTTTTCACCATGGCAACTGCCTCCATTCAATTTTATCCCTCAGTTAATGAATAAAACAGCACGAGAATCATAACATCCCTGATTAGCTGTCAAGAGGGAGACAGGAGTGATGTGATTATTAGTCCCGCCCACCCGTCAGAAATACAGTCGGAAGATGCGTATCCGACTGACAAGAGGAGATCTGTTTCCATGGAGACAACACCTACGAGTGGGAAGAAGAAAAACGAGATAAAAAAACATCACAGTTGAAACATTACATCAATTCAGTAAATAATAAAATAAATACCAATTTACTATGGAAATAAAAAAATTATTTACTACTATTAACAGTGACTTAAGTTAAGAGAGTACTACCTACATGCACACAAATAGACTCGTTGTATTTCTTCAGTCATTTGATCAGTGGTGAAGGCACAACTACTACTGAGTCAACGTCGCCCTCTACAGGACAGACCTGCACTGCCACCTTCATGTGTGTGTATAGTATACAGTATGTACCAAACTTAAGTAGCACGGGCATGTTTGTAGCAATAGCCAAATACATTGTATGGCTCAAAATGATCGATTTTTCTTTTACGCCAAAAAAAAAATTTGGATATTACGTAAAGATCATGTTTCATTAAGATATTTAGTAAATTTCCCACCGTTAATATATCAAAACTTAATTTTTGATCAGTAATATGCATTGCTAAGAACTTCATTTGAACTTTAAAGGCAATTTTCTCTATGTATTTAGATTTGTTTTTGTGTGTGCACCCTCAGATTTCAGATGTTCAAATAGTTGCATTTCAGCCAAATATTGTACAGTCCATACACACCATACATCTGTGGAAAGCTTATTTATAAATGTTTCAGATAATGTATAAATCTCAATAAATAATTGAAAAATATATATATTCAGAGTAACCTAATATGTAATTAATTTTTTTTAATTTTTTATATAACTTCATTTAATTAACCTAAGGCTATGTGGGCCAGGAGCCCAAAAAAACATTAAAAGTGCAGACTGAGAAAGAAATTTGTTATAAACATACCTTAAACGTGCAGTATGGAATTTTTGGCCACCAGGGGTCACTCAATCAAAATAATAACATGAGACGTACTTTGATGACGTCGGGAAAGAGCGTAGGCTCATGGGAGTGAAAAATTCATTCTCATCTTGCATCCATTGATTCCAGCATACTAGTTATGCCAACATCGAGGGGATGCGTAAGAATGGTTATGAGAAGATGCCCCCTGTTGAAGAGACGCTGGCATGCTATCTCTCTATGGGGGAGACATCTTCTCTTAAGGCTCCCTCTCTGTCATTCAAACCCATTTAGGATACATTTCATTTGAATGGCAGGGCTGACATGGCAGCAGGTCGGGCTCAGATGACTAGTGTCGCGGCTCGCACCCCACCTGTGAGTAGGGCTCAAAAAAGCAAAAATGTTATGAATCTAAGGGTGACAGGCAAGATTTGAGTGAGGTGATCCAAACTAGGCGTTCTCAACACTCTCATCTGAACCAGAGTAAAACCTGAGCCATCTACTCACCCCCCTCTAAGAGAACTACATCTGTTCTCATCTTCCTCCCCTTAATTCCCCTAAAAAGCTTCCCTCTTGACTGAGGCTAGATAGGAGCATCCTTCACATGCATTGCATTGCATCGACTCTTATGTTGGGCCTGTGATGTTTTGGCTAGTTCCTATGTCTCAGTGAACTCTACTTACTGATGGTCCGGACCCTAGTGCTCTTTGGACTTCGCCTCCAGCCTATATCCATGAGCCAGAGTCATGGGTGGGAGCCATGGTTGGTGAGTACGATCCATTTCATCTACTCCATTGATAGTTTTTGTGTAATCAATACTAGCCTTTTTTTCTGCAGCGCTACTCTGACCTGTTCTGTTTTCTGATTTTTTAGGTTTGACCATCTGCTAAGTCAGGAGCTCCTGCTGTTGACCGATTATAGTGATGGTTTCGCTCATTGGTACTGATCCAGGCTGGTGATAGCCCTTATCTTTGGCTTGGACATGCAGCCCGGGCTTCTCCAGAAGCCTCCCAGCATCAGGTCCCCAGTATAATGCTGCAACTTCATGACCTACGGGTCCTTCTCGAGGGTTAGTACTCTTCTGAGTACATGCCTCGTGACATGCTACCTATCCTCTGGCCAGGGTGTGCTACTTACCTCTCACCTTGAGGGGTCTCCTGAGATTTGAGTCTTTCCTTAACCATCATGCACATCATGCACTTAACCATTGTTTCCATTGTAGACATTTCTATCAGTCACAATGTCAGCAGAAAAACATTTGAAGTTAATTAGATACCTCTATAATTACTGTGCTTTTTGCAGCTTAATAATTAACTGATGAACAATGTATATGGTTATTTTGCTGTCAACAATATAAAAAAAAGCTGCAGATGGGACCACTTTGGTTTTAAGTGTTGAATAAAATCTGGGTTTTGGGATGTTACAGTGTTACAATATTTCCAACATAACATGAGGCACCGTCATGAATGTAAACAATCAAACATACAGACATTTATTAAAAGGAAACCCATACCTTTATAAAAAAAATTAAACCCCTTTATTGTTTCTCAAATACAAAATAAATACAAAAAGAAACACAGACAGCAAGAGAGACACTCAGTCAGCGGCAGCAGTCTGAAGTACAGCTCAGTCTTTTGGTTAAGTACGCAGTCTGTTTTCCTTGTCTTCTAGGCCAGCTCGCTCTTGTCCGTGACCTCGGCGTGGCTGGTGTCTGGACCGCCTGGTGCCAGCAGAGTTCTGCGGTTGTAGTGGCCCTTCATGATGCCTGAGTTGTTGTTTTCATTGAGGATTTGTTTCTGTTTCTGCCGGTTGAGGGACTGGACCAGGCCGAGCACCACGGCGGCGAGCGAGTACTGTCCTGTGAGCTTTCTCGGCTGCAGGATGAGCGGGTTGGGCTGCACACGGCCCACAAGGAAGTGCGTACGAATCTTGCCTTCTTGTTCGCTGATGCCCTTCACATAGATCTCGCCTCGGTACTCGAAGGCAAAGCCGCGCTCATTCAGGATGGCGTAGGTCTCCTCTGGGAGCTGGATCTTCCCGCTCACACCCGTGCTGTCCATGCGACTTGCCAGATTAACCGTCTTCCCCCAAATATCATACTGCGGCTTCTTAGCGCCGATCACTCCAGCGACCACAGAGCCGTGAGCCATACCTGAGGAGAGAGAAATCAGCATCAGCATTTCTCACTGTTAAAAAAATTAAATGGTCTAACATGCACTTCAGCATGTTCACTTATTGTGTACATACATGTTTTTACATTGTACTTAAAAAAAAATCCATTACAGCTGTAATTTGTAATCAATTGGTGTAAATACATTTATAATTACACTGTTGACCCATCCACTTAACCCACCCTTAAACCCACCCAATAACAAAAAAAACCCGTACCACCTCAATAGCAGTGTTTTGCAATACAATAAGTACATAGTAGTTAATGCAAACTAATATAAAGTGGGACCATAAATCCTTAACTTTCATCAGAAAACACTGATTTTGGTCACACTAAATAAATATTTCAAGACCTGAGGTTGTCAATTAACTGTGTGGGGCCTCTTTAGAATTTATATTTTTAAATAATTAATTTGTTAGACTGTTTTATGCCATGACAGAGTAGAGTCAGCTATAAAAAGCTAAATAAATTATTAAACATATTAGAAGGTGATAAGGGCTAGACAAACAGGATAAATAATTTATATTTCTATTTTAATTAATTTTAAAATGTAATTTATTTGTTTAATGCAAAGCTTAATTTTCAGCAGCCATTAATCCAGTCTTCAGTGTCGCCGGATCCTTCAAAAATCATTCTAATATGCTGATTTGTTCTTGGCCAAATATATATATATATATTCAGGATACTGTGATGAAGAGATTTCAAAAGAACAGCTTCTATTTGAAATAGAAATCTTTTGTAATTTTTACTGTCACTTTTATCTAATTTAATGCACAATAAAAGTATTAATTTCTTAAAAATAAAACCTTACTGACCTCTTACTCATACTTTGGAATGGCAGTTTATTTTGTTTAGATGCCCCTGAGATAAAAATAATACTAATAAATAGTTGTTATCATGATTTTAAAATAAATCACATGGTGAAGAACTCCATTACCCATGATCCTGAAAGGACACTGACCAGTCAGAGAAGAAACCATGGAAACAGAAACACAAAGCATTGCAAATGACATAATCAAATATCCTTAAATAATCAAGTAACCTCAAATATCTTTTGCAATAATATTTCCGAAGTAAAATTTCTGTTTAAATATATATATATATTTTTTTTTTTTTTTTGTCATCAAATCAATTTGTAATATTGTGAATCATCTCAGAGCTGAGCATGATTTATGGTTTTGAATCTTTTATAAAACTGTTCTGAAATGCCTGTGGAGAAAACAAACAGGAAAATAACTTCTGAAATCGAGGCTGATCTAAAAGTGGCCAGTCACTGTTGCGCTCCATTCTCACTTCCAAAGGTTCTTCTGAATTCTCTGTTTGAATCTTTTGACTCTTACCGATTCGGAGCTGGAAGTTGTTAAACGAATGTTTGTTGATCTCCTGAATGCTTTCATTCAGAGCAATGGCGAAATCAGCCAGCGCGCACAGATGCCCCCATTTATCCTCACATTGCTATGGTAACAAACACATATAGAAAGATTAATGCACAAACTAAACTAGATACTACAGGTTTATAAGACATCCAGTAATATCTGCTTTAGTATGCATTAGTGTGTAGGTTTCTGTAGGGGTGTGTGTGTGTTTTCATACTTGTTTCTCAGGAGATAGTCCTGACACGGCCATGTATGTGCTGCCGATGGTCTTTATCTTCTCGATGTCCTGAAATCGCTCTTCCCCCAGCAACTGTAGAGAGACAATCTTTCAGATATGACAGTCTACATATGTAGCATTAATCATTCAACAGCAGCTTCTGAGCAGGTATGATGGATTTGTGTGTCTTAGAGAGAATCATTCACATTAAGGGATAGTTCAGCCTAAACTGACAGTTCATTTCATGACAAACCTGTATGCTGTAATTTTGGTCACTGAATGTGTTTGGATCAACATGGGGGATTATTGGTGAACTATGCCTTTAAACAAGAGCATGTTTGTGCTACTAGAATTCTGACCTCATCAAAATCAGCGATGATCTCATTGAGCAGCCGCAAACACTCCACACCCTGATTATTCATTTCAGTCTGCGAGTAAAAGTCAGCAAAGCCTGGAATGGAGGCGAACATCACTCCCACCGTATCATATGACTGCGAGTAGAGCTCCTACGGAAGGAGATCACACATTAGAAACCTCCTCGCTGCAATGAGGTCAACTGCAAAGTTTTGTTCCATTTGACACAACTGAGCTTTAAAACAACAGATGTGAGTACATATAGAAAAGTGGGTTCAATGAATTTCAGAACAATATAACAGTGCACATTGTTTATGCAGCATGGGGTGACTTTTTACAACTTTCCACTAGAGGGCAGTGTAGCTTTATAACAAACACACTTGATTGCCTCATAAGAACAGGAGGCAGAACAGATGCATCTGATAAGGCTGATATCTGATAATGCAAATAAAACACATACACCATACAAAAAACATGGTTTACACAAATTTTGTTATAAATTGTGCAATACAGTGTGTACAGTGTACATGGATGTATATATTTAAGAAAAATATATGTTCAATATATTTATATATAATATAAAATATAAGAATATAAATATATACATGTAAAGGCATGTAAATATTTTCAAAATATTGACTGTATGTGTGTGTATTTATATATACATCATAAGTATACACAGTATACATACATATATTATGTAAACAAAAACGTTTATTTTGGATGTGATTAATCACGATTAATTGTTTGCCAGCACTAATATACACACACACACACACACACACACACACACATATATGTGTGTGTGTGTGTGTGTGTTATATTACATAATATATTAAATATTAATAATGTTATATTTAATTAAGGAATAATATAAGATAATATAATATCATATATTTTTATATTTAATTTCTCATCTTAAAAACAAAGAAATGTCGCAATAAAAAAGTAATAATTAATAATAATATAATAATAATAATAATAATAATAATAATAAATATTTATTTTTTTTGCCCAAAAAATAATGAAAGGACAAAACACACAACCAAATTACTAGCATTTCAATAAAAATTGAAACTATAAATAATAATAATAATAATAATATATTTTAATAATATAATCTAAATGTAAATTAATTATTTTGCAGCAAAAAAAATGCAGCAAAAAAGTATTACAGTGGCATATAAAATTCTGCATATGTGCAATAATTATAAGACAAAACACAAGACACACGGGTCCTGTGTAAACAAACTCTAAAAAGCCTTAAAAATTCGGACACTTAACATATACACATGGCTATGCACAGACCTCACAGGTGCCACACACATACCCCGCCTTCAAGTTAGGTGTACAATTCATATAAAGTGTGTGACTAATTACGTATATTTAAGGTGTAAAGTGTGCAAGCCACAAGGCCACTGCTCTAACTACTTTGCGGTTTAAAGAGAGAGCTGTGGACAATAGCATGATCAACATTAGAGGAGGTTAAACTCTCTCAATACACCCAAACATTCAGCATCGCACTGATACGCCCCATTGACGCATGATGTCATCACTGCATGCCAACACTGCTGAGAGATCATTTGTATAAAAAGTCAGTGACTGCAGAAGACAAGTGTAGAAAACAGGTAATAATACACTTAATAAGTGTTTGTCACTGAACTAAATGACTGCAGTGCCCTTTAAGTGTGTGTGTGTGTGTGAGGAAGAGTGACCATTTTCTCATCTTAATAATAGCACAGAGAGACGTAAATTATAGTTCACACACTCAAGCGCAGACACACACACACACAAACAAAATACACATTTAACGTCAGCATTTAAATCATGCCTCAATACTCCACCTGATTATAAATGAATCGGATAATTACAGCAACTAAATACTCTCTCTCTCTCTCTCTCTCCCAAACACACATACACAAGCTTAATGGATGCATTTTTTATCTGTGAGTTATACAGCTCCATTATTTAGCCTCCCTATTGTCTGATTGACTGACAGCGGAACATTCCAGAAATAAACAGAGGAGTCACGTCAGGACAAGAGAGCACCTAAACACTGGCCGCCTTCACAAAAAGAAAGAAGGAAGAAAGAAAGAAAGGAAGAAATGAAGGAAGGAAAGAAAGACAGGTAGGTAAGAAAAGAAAAAGAAAGAAAATAGCAAAACATCACTGCCAGAAGAAAAACAATGTTACAGAAAGTATTAGAACGTATTTCAGCAAGCTCAGAAATACAAGTTCAGTGTAATTAAAATAACTGATTTAAACCACTACCGTTTGAAATATTTCTTTGAATGTTTTTAAAACAAGTCTCTTATGCTGATTTTTTTTTAAAAATAAGAATTATAATAATACAATATAACATTACATTAAACACAGCAAAAACAGTAATATTGTGAAATAATATTACAATTTGAATATATTTTTAAAAATGTTATATAATTATAATTTATTGCTGTGATGGGAAAACTGAATTTTCAGCATCGTTAAAGTTACAGAAATGATTCTACTCTGCTGATTTGGGGCTCAAGCAACATTTCTTATTATTATCACGGTTTTAAAAAGTTGTGCTACTTCATATAGTAATATTAGATTTTTTTTTAATGAAAGTAACAGCATTTAATTGAAATAGAAATAGACTTTTTTTTTAAGATTACATATGTTTTACTGTCAATTTTGGTCAATTTAATACATCCATGCTGAATAAAAGTATTAATTCCATCAAAATAAATAAATAAATACATATGTGTGCTTGCTGTTTTTATGATTTGTAAAATGATGCGCCATTAACCTACCATCATGCTAAAGTCACACTCAACTGAAATCAATACAACTACACAGAGTTGTTACCTATGCACAACATCCCAGAACACTTATCACTTTTGATGTTTTGGGATAGTAAGGATGCTGTCTTTTTAGGCAGCTCACTACATTTTGGAACAGAGTTACAAACTTTGCCTGTCCGTCTGAAATAGTCTTGTTTTGTCATGTCATTGTCCTCATTTGTAAATCACTTTGGATAAAAGCGTCTGCTAAATGACAACATGTAAATGTCATGTATATTAACTATTCATTTGTATTAATTACTATTGACTTCCGTAGTTAACTGTCATGTCAATAAAGCAGAATAAAGAAGAGAGAGAGTGTAAGTGTCAGTGATTCATCCTCTCCTCCTCACATGTTCTAGCTGTCTGAGTGCTGCAATGCTTTTCCTGTCAGACTAAAGGAGTGACACACCCAAATCCATTCTGTCTCTCTACCTCATTGTCTCTGTCTTTCTCCAGGAAGTGGCGTGCGACATGGCTGGGGAGAATGTTCCGAAGCATGTTCTCATTGTGTTCACGCAGCTCTCGCATCTCATTTATCTCTTCTTTCGCCTGTACACGCCATAGGAAGTCCAGACGAGCAGTATACTCCAGCTGAGAGACAGAGAGAATAAAGCTAGTCAGAACTAAAACAGATCACACAGTCATTGGCAGAGAAAGATTGCCATAATCTATGGCTGTACAAGTCAGAGAGAAGCTCAATAACTGACCAGATACACACACATATCATCTGATCACACTTCAAGACTGAATGTTTGTCTGCACAAATGCAAAAAATATTATGAATTTGCCCCTGCTACTAAACTCAGAAAAGACATACAGAGGGGGACAAAATATGAATTACATAAAATATATAGCAGGAAGTTTCTTATGCTCACCAAGGCTGCATTTTTTTGGATCAAAACAGAAAAAACAGTAATATGGTCAAATATTATTACAATTCAAATATCTGTTTTCTATTTCAATATATTTTAAAACATAATTTATTCCTGTGATGCAATGCTGAATTTTCAGCATCCATTACTTTAGTCTTAAGTGTCACATAATGCTTCAGAAATCATTCTGTTATTCTGATTTGATGATGAAGAAACTTGCTGAAAATATTTATTTGCAATTTACAAATTTGTTGAAATGATTTTTGTAGCTTTGTAGCATTATACACATATTTTCTGTCACTTTTAACCTATTTAATGTGCTGTAGTTGAATAAATGTGACTATCCTCAAATCATACATACATACATACATATACATATATAATATATAAGAAGAAAAGACTTTAAGTTTCAAAGAAAAGAGAGACAAAAAATGGGTATATCTAATAACTGTCAGCAATACTAGGCAGATAAATCGCAAATACACACTCAGCAAACACAATCCAGTCACTGGAAAAAAAGACACACACAAATCCTAGCAACCAGAAGAGAAAGCATCTGTAGGTAATCAGTGACAGAAAAGATGCACAGATGTTCACTTTCTTCTTAAATTTGGAAAATAACTCATAATCAGAAAAAATTAAAATGTACAAATGCTTTACAACATTGATTCCTGATGTTCTTATAGAGGTTTATCTTTAAAAAATATCTTTTTTTTTTTTTTTACAAAAGCTTTAACTCCCCACATCTTACTATTTACAATGCCATTCAATTGCATCAATGTCAACATTTCTACGTTACGTTAAGTGCTTTAGCTCATTTTAGTAGGTGTGATTTTGTCCCATTGCTCCATGCAGTTTTGCAGGTTTGTTGAGGTTAATCAGATTTCATTTTCCAACAGTGCCATATTCTCAGCTGAATTATACTAGTCGTTAACTAGACCACTATAGGTTATTCACATTTTATTATTATTTTATTAATGCCGAGCCCCAGAGCGAGATACCATAAACCTTGTTACCAATCCACACTGAATGAATAGCTTGTTTTACATTTGGACAGCACATATAAATGTATTTCTTCTGGTTAAGTTAGCTCTATTTACACCTGGTATAAAGATTGATCTCAAGTGATCAGATCAAGTGGTAAACTGATGCATTTTTGCTGTTTATATCTGGAGAAGTGTCACAGATGTGTCTCCTGTGACCACTAGTGTTCAGTTTCAATAGGAGGGTCTCTGATTTCATGAATACACAAATCACTCACAGTGTTTGTGTTATTGCACGTATAAGACCAAGAAGGGCTGTCTATGAGGCATCAGGACAGATTACAGTTTACACTATAAATCTGACCACATCTGGTACAGTATGTGGTTTCAGTAACTGGATTGTGAATAAAGTCAACATTCAGTTTCACTTGCTGGCCTAAGACTTCTTTAGAGCTTTTAAAGTCTCTGTCTTGATTTCGCAAATTGATATGTGGGACAGTCTGCATCTGGGTCATTTCTACTTCCTGGTAACTAAACCAGCACAGGTTTGTGCCCTCTGCCCAATTTATGCATTTGCTCTACTCCATTTAACTTTCTTCAGAACACAATCTACATTCACAGCTGTCCTTCAGATTCACAAGATGAATCATGATTTTTTTAGATGGGACTATCAGAGCAATATAAAACATCACATTTAAAGTGCTTTGAAATGTCACAGACAGTTTAATGAGGGTTTAAGATTTTCTCCTCCAATCTAAACTCCAACTTTACTCTCTTAAAAGGACAAAATAAACCACCTTTCCAAAGGTCAATAAATGTTTTAAATGCTTTTGAAAGAAGTCTCTTATGCCTAAGGCTGGATTTATTTGATTAAATAGTCTAAAAGATATGGTGAAATATTTTTTACAATTAGTTTTTTTACATTTAAAATGAATTAAAATGAACACAATTCCAAATACATTGAATTTTCAGCAGCCATTATTTCAGTATGTGTTGTGTCACATGATCCTCCAGAAAAAAATATTGATATGTTGATTTGGTGCTCAAACATTTCTTATTAAAATCAATGTTAAAACATACACTTTTTATCCCCCGATGAATAAAAAGTTCAAAAGAACAGCATTTATTTGAAATGTTAAATATTTACTGACACATTTTTGATAATTTAATGATTCCTTACAACAACAAAAAAATTAATTTCTTTAAAGAATTTCTTTTTGGAGCTTGACTACTTCTTACAACCATCTATCTCTACTGCATGAAAAAACAGCCGAGATATTCTGAAAGCTAAAAATCTCCTTTTGTCCTCAAGCAACACGAGTAGATGATGACATCATTTTAGACATCACTGATTTTTTTTTTTCATACACTGTACGCAGTAAGCACCCTTAAATTCCTTGGCAGTGTCATGACCCTTTGTGGTACGTCTCGACTCTAACAGGAAGTGAGCTGTGCTGCATTTCTGATATCTCTGTTCAACCTGGCTTCCATCAGCTCTCTTCCAGCCAAAGAGCTCCAACAAGGTCCCACCTAATTAAGCAGTAACACACGCTCATCTGCATACATTAATATCCAGCTTTAATTGGAACTGTTTCACAAAGGGGTCCAGATTGAAAAATTAATTTACTAACAGTCAGAGTGTGATGTAAGTGTTTATGCATGTGTATGAGTGTAAAATGCATGAGTGTGTTTGCATTTATTTGTGAATGCTCTCAAAGATGATTTTATGAGGAGTAATTATGCAAGTGGGGCAGATAGGGGTGTACGACTGTCCGACTGATTATTAAAAACACATCAATAAGACTAACCTCCATTAACCTCTAAAACACATGCGCGCACACACACACACACACACACACACACACACACACACACACACACACACACACACACACACACACACACACACACACACACACACACACACAGACACACAGACACACACAGAGATGAACCCACACACTCAGACATTAGACAATTAAGGCAGAGCATATCAAGCAAGTTACTTTTGACAAAAGAAAAACTGTAAAAAAAGAGTTTAATACAAATGAGTTTTAGAAGTTTTAGGTGTCTTGGGAGGGCCGGTTTTGAATCTCGCTGCTGTCTGGAGTGGTCCGGGACTTTATCGCTATCGGAACAGTAATTTAAATGGTTAAAGTCTGGCTGGTGGAAGAACAGCTGTTACAATAATGGCTAAAATGAATGCATTGTCTTCTTCATGATAAAATGATGTGCTAAGCTCTTCGGTGGTGACATTCTGGTCCTTAAGCCTCTCACTCAGCAGATAATACAAAAGTTATATCCCTCATGCCTTATTCCCTTGAGCAAGGCATGTACCTGCGTTCACAGTTTAATCAAGGGGAACATGTGCTGAATTTAAGCCATTTTATTGCCTTATCAGAGCTCAGTAGACTCATTGGAGTTCTCCATTTATAGAAAGTCTAAATGTTACTCCTAAAATCTTTAGAGAGACTAAAGAGACACAGTAAAGGCACACTGTTTAATATCAGTTCTGTCTACACTGCAAAAATAACTTCTTTGTATGTTTTAATTATACAGTTTTGTACAATTTCTTAAAATCCTTAAAACAAGAAATTTTCTTAAGAAGCCACAATGCATAATATATTTCAGAAAAAAAATTCAATTTTGTCTTACTCCACTGATAATTTTTTAATGGAGACCCTTAGATGACAAAAATATGACATGAGAGGAAAATTATATTTCAATGCTTTTGCATTGGCTCACAAAACATTTAAAATCTTTTGCAAAAGTATTGCATTGCCCCAAACTTTGTTTGTTCACAAAATAATTTAATTTTTCCCTCATTTTAATTCCCTCACAAAAGTTTTGTGAGCATCAAAAAACACTGAAATATAATTTTCCTATTCTCTCAGTGTTTCTCCCCCATTACCGTGTCCCATTAGGGGATTTCTTTAAGAATAAGAAACAGGCTGTTTTTTTGCATGTCTCTTCAAATGCAAATGAGCTGCTGCTCCCCACCCCCTTTTTCCAGAAAAGAGCTGTGCCTTTACAGCTGGTATCTCAGATACTATGCTAAAAAACATCTGTTTGGTTTTAATTATAATGTCTATCGCACTGAAATCATGTGTTTTAACAGTTTAAACTTCTGATATACAGTAATATACAGCCGGGAAAAATAATAATTTTATATTAGATTTGTGTATTAAGTGATAGCAGCATAATACAGTACCTATAACTGCTGTTATAATTATAATCCAAACAATAAAATAAAAGCAGAAAATCACTCACTGCTCATGCAGAATAACATATAGCGTTAATAAAAAGACATTTCTTACTTGAATGCTGCTTTTAAATGTTCTAGCATGAAGATAACGAAGATAACGAACGGCTTGTTCTGAGAGACTGCTTATTCTTTATAGGGATATCATTATATAGTGTTTGTGTTCACACACTGTCAACACACATTTATGTTCAAACAACAAGAAAAAGTGAATTTAGCATAATAGGTGTCCTACAAATTTGCAATAAATGCAGGATAACAAGTATTAATTACTAGTGCAGTGTTGCATCAACTAATTATCTTGTTTTACAAATGAAATTGAGAAATTTTAATTAATTAATTAATTTATTTATTTATTTATTATTTTTCTTATCAAATTTGAAGATATTTTTGCAGTGTAGAAGCAATTTAATAATAACATAGTTTTAAATAACTGTAACTATACATACAGTAGGCTTCAAAGGATGAGAGCTAGTTAAACAAGTTAAACTTTTGATTAAATAGTAAATAAATAAAATAGAACATACATTTTAAAAACTCGTTTAACAACACGTCTCTGTCTTATTTTTTTTTTTTCAAAATCTTTTTAAATTTAATGTTGATTCCCAAATTATCAGTGTGTTCTCAGACTTTTGCACCCCACTGTATATGCAAATAAATGTCTCATAAAAACAACAGCATATGAGGAATAAAGCCTTACTGACACTGACCTGCGGTGACAAAGTGCTTGTTCATTCATCTGACACACATACACACCAAGATGAGCATACAGTAAATAGGAAATGATCAAATCTGTGTCCATGAAACACACACCAAGTCCCATTCCACAGGCCAAGCACTGCCAGTGGCACCGCCTGCCTAAAAGACATGCTGTTGCCATAGATACGAGGAGGGGGCAAATACGGGTAAGCAGGTTATAGCTGGACCCAACACATGGCACAAGCACAAAGCATTTTGGTCATAAGTGAGCACCATACTCCTTAATCAGAGTAGCGCCGACACCATACACACACACACAAACTCAGCAGCGCTCATTTCTCTTTCTCTCTCGCTCATCACCACTTGGACCAGCTCTTTCCCCTGATCTACGGCATCAAAGACAACAATCAGTAGAGTGAACTTAAAAAGATCCGCACACAGGGTGCGTCAGAGAGAAAGCAGGGCTTTTATATATTGACTGTGAGACCTTATGAAGCAGCCAATAACTTGCAGCCGTTTCTTAGAAACGTGACATTATAAAATAGGCACTGAATGGCCCCTGATCCGCTGTCAGGTTAGCGTTTGTGTGCGTGTCTGTTACCTGTTGGCCGTGGTAGAACACCGCTAAAAGGAACATCGCCATGAGAAGCAGAGACGTTTCCTTGGTTCCCAGGAAGCTTTTGCTGTAACCAGAGAAACAGTAAAGAAAGTCTCATGAGTTCTTCAGCATGTTTATAATGTCCACAGTGCAGTTAGCTAAGAGAAACATCTGTCATAAATGTCATAAAGAGTCTTGATGATATAATCACAGTGTACACTGTTTGTCAAACACTTACAGTATGATATCTGTTAAGAAAAATTATTTGTTTGTAAAAGGGTCATGAACTGCATGAATTACTTTGTACTGTTCTCTGAGGTCCACTTTTTTTTTTTTTACATCAAAAAACATACATTTAGAAGTAAAAGGCTATTTTCTATCCCGTTTTTAACTTCCATCTTCCGAAAACTCTGTTTGAATAGACTTAGCGGATTGTAGACTCAGAATGAAAATGCCCACTGCTATGATTGGCTAATAGTTCACATCCTTCATAGATGGACACTGTGATAGGTTAAAATGCATAAATAGTCAGTATATATATCAAACGATCTGTAATAATAGACAAAGTCTCTGTCGCCTCTGGCTTGCTTAGTTGGGGACACTTAATATCCAGCGATATCGTCGACTTGATTGCACAGATACTATTTAAACTGAATTGAGCTGGATGAGAACATCACTGAACTCAGAGATGAACTGCCTTTAAATAAAAATTGAGTGTTTACTATTTTGCATTATTTTTTATTTAATACTGTAATACTATTTAACTGCTTTGACACAATCTGTATTGTTAAAAGCACTATATAAATAAAGGTGACTTGTCTAGACACAGCAATAGTGACCATGTAATAAAAACAGTTACTCACACTTTTGTGGTGAGGCAGTACTGTTGAATCCAAAACAACCGGAACAGCATTGTTTTTTAGTTTCAATCTTTCTGAAAATTCTGCGTCAAATTGTGCCTTGTTTGCAAATGAATCCGCAGTAAAATGAAGTTCTTACTGACATGGTCTGGCACTTCATTAAAAATAAAGTTAATCAAATAAAGTTTATTGTTTGGTTTCTAAATAAACCTGGGTTCGCCCATCTTTTTATTTACACTGCATGCGTGAATCGGTGGGCGGGGCTAAACAGGCAGTGATGTAGAAGCAGGCGTTCATCTTTTGTGGAGGCAGTGCTTAGACTGCCTTCAGTTTAAGCTGTTTTCTCTATTTAACACAGCCTTTCTTAATAAATAAAAAAACAGACTGACCCAAACTTTTGGCAGTTTATGTGGGTGGTACCACAAGTGTATGTGCATGTTATCAGACAGCAAAATTGCAACCATTTCAGGGTTTAAACCTATAAACTTACAGCTGCCATACAAAATTTTTGACCACCAGGCAATACTGTACCACCCACGTTTACTTTCTGGTTTAAGGTGTCCTTTTCATTAAGACTTTGCAAAGAAATTTATGACTGGCTGACGTCAATCATAATACTTACAGAAATCTATTAAAACACTCAAAGACTGCTACTTTAGAAACAGCATGACATTAATTGCTATTATCTTATAGTTGGTCCACGTCATCTTACGAACTTGCTTGAGTCATCACAATTACATCCATACTGTTAAAGTGTGATGTATAATTTTGCTCTTTCTAATTTATTCCTTAATGGTTCCTGAATGGCACAATGTGGGAGTCTGCATACCTCTGATTAAGTGTAAGTGTGTCATAGCGGATGAACAGTGGTGTGTAGAGGGCCTCGGTCAGCACTGCGTAGATAGCGATCATGATCAGCAGGATGGCCAGCTTCAGAACCGAGTTCAGTCTGAGGAACACTGCACACGTCACCATCGCCAACACTCCAGTAAACACGAAATACTGTCAATAAATGGGCAGACAACGTCACCATTAGCAGCCCATCGATGTACAGTCAAGAAATTTATTTGAAAAAGGTTTACACATTTGCTATAATTGTATCAATCCTTTTAACAGACTGAAACTGGCAAGAAGCTGGGGGTCTGATTGTGTAGGAGGCAGTGGATGAAAAGACCTCTGGGTAGAAGCAGATATCGGGGATTGAGGCAGATGCATTAAACGTCTGGTTCCTGAACGAGCCGGAATTTTTATCGAAATCACACCAAAGCTACGGTTAAAGAGAAAGAGAGTGCTAATGTTAGAGAATTGATTGCATTTGAGAATTTATCTGTATAAAAGAGCAATATAATTCTATATAATATTCTATTGAAAGCAGTAAATGATAATAAAATGAACAAAGGCTATATAAAAAATTTGATCAGATGTTGTAAATATAATTTAAGCATCATAACAATATAAAATACAGTATGAAAAACTAATGTTTATTTTGAAATTTAATAAAGATGAATTTAAATGAAGATTAAGTGTGATAGAAAAAGTAACTTAAATGTAAAAAAATAGGTAAGTTATAACAACAACAAAAAAATTCCACATTAAATATCGACTTATACAATGCATTTATATACAACAAATATATATATATATATATATATATATATATATATATATATATATATATATATATATATAAATAAATAAATACATAAATAAATAAGTGAACTTGATTTTCGAAGTTAACGAATTTGCAATAGCTAAATGTAAAAAAAAATTAACAATCCAAAGCTGTAAGTCTCTGGGGGATGTTATTTATTTAGGTCATTAAATAAAATTCAATCTATAAAATAGTATAATGAACTATGCAAAAAGCATTTTGAACATTTTATAATACCCCAAAAAGGATTTGTTACATTTAAGTACCCGTTTGCAGATTTTGAGCCATGCATTGTAAAATCCTTTGTCACTAGATTCTAAAATGAAAACAAATTCATTTATACTCCACAGTGGGACTATAATTAGTTTTATAACCCATTTTTAAAATTGGTTTTCATAAGTTGGAATTGGTTCAGCTCGCAAATTAAAACGTTATATATCCACAATAACATTTGCAAGAGTATAATGATGAAATTAAAAATAAAATAAAAAACGTTTGCTCACTATGTTGATCATGGCAGCCAAGAAGTTGATGAGGATGGAGAGGAAGATGACGACGTTCCGTGCAGTGTACGTTTCGTTCACCCAGCAACATGCTTTTCGCAAAACCAGCGGCAAACACTTATAATCCTCCGCCGTTGTCACAACAACAAGGCAACATTGCAGCAAGATGAGGACGGAGAACTGTATCACCATAGTCACCATCCTACAAACATGAGCGATCGCATATTATATGATGCTCTCGTGGGAGAAATCGAATATTCGAGACTGGTGTGGATTACATTTCATTGAAAAAGCCACATTTAACACTATGGGAAATATTAATCCATGACTTCTATGTGCAGTATAAACCCAAACAGATAATGTGTCAACCTCAATGTCCATAGTGGTTATGGCCATCAGTATATCTACATGTTTTACCTTGCAGAGGGAAGTAAGCTCTGTATTCCAGTGATGAAGAAGAGAACAATGAAGGCACACACAAGATTAGACTTAAACACTTCGTCTCGCATCTGGGAATACTGTAGAGGAAACACACACAGAAAAGTAAGGACAAAAATTCCTCTTCACATGAGTACCACAATGACACCATGAAAGCAATGCTAACCACATAGGAAAGAGCTGGGTAGGCGCTCATAAACACACATACTGTACACACAACTCCTGTGCTCTCTGGGTTAGTGAGAAGACGTGTGATGTCAGGGCAACATGGAGGCAGGGCAAACGAAAAATCTCAAGCACAGACAGTGGCACAGAGTCAAAGGCCAAGCAGGGGACAAAGGTCAACTCAAACCGAGGTAAGGGACAAATAAGATTTTAAATAAGATGAAAACATGCATGGTAGTGGATCATGAGTAACCCGAAGGCCCGTCTGTGGGCAAATCCCATTTGTTCAGGAAGAATTAGCGTTCATATGATGAGCCAAGTTCATCAGAGTTGGTCATAGGTGGAGCATGTGTAAGGCTGAAGGCTTAGCCTTCCCCTGGCCATGGGGATTTGGGGCAAAAATTCCCCTCCAAAAACAAATTAAATCTATTATGTCTGTTGCTAACAAAGTGAAAATGAACAGGCAGTGTCGACTGTGGCAACAAATTAAAATCTGCTCGTGTTGCACTGTATTTAATTTTAGAGGTTTTTACAGTGTTGTTCATTTTAACAAATCACACACAATTATGTTGCGCTTAGGAATGCAATGACCAATCAGAGGCGTTCAGATGAGTCATCGCTAAAAACTCCTCAGTTTTGAGTGTGCGTGCGTTCTCTGACTGAATTACGCGAATTCTCTCATCATAAACAACAAAGCGCAGACATACAATGTAAGAAAGAGATTCATTTCACAGTGTATACAGCTTCAGTGATTATAACGAACCGTGGAAAGGAAATGTTATACAGCCTAATTATCAATTTCTAATGCTTTTATTAAACAGTAATCACTTCACGATAAATACAAATTCAGCTCCATTAAACATATTTTATTAGCCTACATGACACCGATGTCTGGTTGTTGCCTAAAAAGATGGGTTTATGATGTTTAATACATTTGGCTGCTTTAAGCTTTACCCTGGAGTTGGTTCACCCTCCGCCCATAGAGATTGTGATTAAAACCAATCAATTTAGGAGACCAATCCAATTGGCTAAATTCACAGGCTCATTATACTAAGTGTTGATTTAAATTCACTCTCTTTTTCTTTGTCAGAACCTGCTGATCAGATCAGGAACCAACCTTTTTGTCAGACTAATGGCCAGAGCCGCTCTCAAGTTAAAGAGTCAGTTCAGCCAAAAATCTGTCATTTATTACTCACCCTCATGTCATTCCAAACCTGTAAGAACTTTGTTCATCTTTGGAACAAAAATTAAGATATTTCAATACCTTTGTCATTCAAGGCCCAGAAATGACACATACATTGTACTCATATATTGACTGACACGGAAGAGAAGAAATAATTGAATAAAGTAATTTATTCAAGTTATTTATTTAATTATTAAGTATTCTCGTGGCTTCATAAAATGATGGTTGAACCACTGATGTCACATGGACTATTTTAATGATGTTCTTACTACGTTTCCGTGTCTAGGAACATTTCGGTGGCGTTGATGTCTATGCAGGGTCAGAAAGCTCATAGATGTCATCAAAAGTATCATAATTTGTGTTTAGAAGATGAACCAAGGTCCTATGGGTTTTGAACGACATGAGGGTGAGTACTTAATGACAGAATTTTCATTTTTAGGTGCACTATCCATTTAAAAACTCAAGAACTGGAGCACGATTCATGAATGAAACATTCAGACCATGTCATAAAAATAATCTTTTTGGAGTTTTTATTCATTTTTGGAGCTGTGGTCACTATATATGAACTGTCATTTAATAACTTGGAAGACTCTTCAAAATATAAAACTTTACGTTCCACAGAAGAAAGCCTGCTAGTGAAAATAATAACAGAATTGTGTTTTGGGGAGAGTCAATTGCAATCTAGTGGTGTCTGAAGTGTCATTGCTCCAGCTAGAAAATCCTAATAAAACTGGTGGTAGATGGTTCCTGGGACCATTAATATATGGTGCAAAGATAGTCTAGATAGATGGTCTAGATAGATGATCAATCTGGTTGACCATCTTGAACCAACAAGAAAACAGCAACCATGCTCTGAAAACAGCTGGACCACCTTAACTTGCTTTTTCGGATGGGATATAGTAATTGAGAACATTTTAAACCGCTGTGCATGTTCTAGAAAGTATTGACTCCTATTGCTGGCACATAACGTCCTTTAGTTTACTCATGACAAAAACACTCTCTCGCCTCCATCGCTTGCACCTCCAAAAAATAAAAATAAAGCAAAAAAGAGAGAGCGAGAGAGCAGAGAGGGAGGCAGGATGGCTGGAAGTTGGGAGCAAGCTACCTTGTGCTCCAGCAGTGTTTCTCTAAAGGTGAGAGAGAAGGGGGAGATATGTTCTTGGCGGAGCTTGTCCCCGCTGCGCAGGGCGATGGCGCTCTGCATGCGAGCGTTAATTTCCTGTGAGCCGGCGCGCACATGCAGGGCTTGAGCCAGGTGGTTGGGGAGCAGGTTAATGGAGTGACGTGTGAGCGCAGCCAGAGTCTACAGAGGAAAAGCACATGCAGCGCCCATGAGTCTAAGAGAGTGAGTGTTTGTTTGTGTGTGTGTGTGTGTGTGTGTGTGTGTTGGTTTGTATCTGTTCATTCAAGAGCTCTGCACAATATGAATGTATGACAATCAAAGAAATATTAAAAAAGGATTGCACAAACACATGCACGTTTACTTATCTAATGCAGGACAAATTACAGACTTCTAATTTTTATATAAGGTTAAATATAAATATGTATCAGCCCAAACTCTATGCCTTATTTAATTTAAGAAATGTTTTCCCAAATACAGCATCCCCAACGGTGGTTTTACCATAGTAACTTCACTTCTCATGACAGTTTTGTCCCCAAACGACAGCTAAGTAGGCACATACACACACACACACACACACACTCACACACGTATAACACTTGCAAATCACATGATAATTTTTTTGTACAGCGAATGCTCTGGACTGTAAGTAATAGGCTTTTCTAACTGCCTACAGCTCAGTCCATCTCTTAGAGTGGATCTAGAAAATCAACACACAATTGAAATGTCTAATAATTCCACTGCCTTTATCCCGGAAAGCCAGACCTTTTATATCAAATATTTTAGGCATCAAAATATGAGGCTGTTCTAGTTAGTTCTCTCTGCTGGAAAATCCAGTTAAAACCAGGTTGATTGCTGATTGTTCATGTTTTCTATATGGTCTATGGTTGATTGATGGTGGCGGCAAGGGAAGGGAAGAACTCTTTATCATGTGCTGAAAACACCACATTGTGTTCATATGACCTATACAAAATATTTTCAGCAAACTTTGTTATACATGTTGAAGATTTGTACAGTAGTGGCCAAAAATGTTAGAACACTTGGCGTATTTAAGAGATTTCAGTTGTTTTTGTTAAACTGGTTATTATAATAATATCCATAAAACTAACTATTGCCTGAACTAAGTGCGATGGAAGAAATCTGCTGAAACATTGAAAATGATGGACTAGCCCCCTCAAAATCTGGACCTCAACCCCAATGAGCAAATTTGGGGTTAGTTGGAAAATAAACTGGAAAGATCTATTGTACATTCAAAGGAAAGCATATGGCTTGAGTTACAGAAGGCAGGGGATAACATTGAGATTCTCCGAAAATATATTGACTCTATGCCAGGGATGTGCTGCTGTAATTGCTGCAAAAGGTAGACATACCAAATATTAAAGTTAAAAGTGGATAAAAACAGTACAACTCACTTCATCTGATATTTGTTGTGCTCAGAGCAACCATCTGCTTTTTTCATGAACATTATGAAATGAAATCATGTTTTGGAGGCAAAAAAGGGTCAATCTTCAGATCTGTCAGGTGTTCTAACATTTTTACCCATCACTGTATATCATCCAATGTCAACTGATCCAAATCCAATACCAAGACAAGACTGTGTTACATATACATGCTTCGAATGTAAACAGCTTGGTTGATAATAATGTGAGCAATTTAGCTTGGCTAATAAAATAAAAACTACTAAATAAAAAATAGAAAGATAATGTCAATTTTATTTTAAAATGTTAAAATTATGCAACATTTGGAAGTTGAATTTCCAGAAAAAGTAACTATCATGATATAAGTTTTATCACACTATGACAGTATTTTGTTCTGAACATGTCCCTTGTATGGTGGCTCTTGTTTACAAAAACCATTTGAAAGAAGCTTAGTTTAAACCTTACTGAATCAGCCAACCTGTGTCAAGACGGCTGTTTTAGAAGCATAATGCTGAAGAAAGTTATTACATGGAAGAATGGGAGAAGACCTCCATGTGTGTAGGTCACCAAACACATTTCTTTACAGAAAACCCAGTAACAACCATATATAATCACATATATGAACTGGAAGTAAAATTAAATCTTTTTTCTCTCTCCATCACAGTGTAGGCATGTGTTGCATTGTATTTGAGCATGTTTAACAGTGGAAATGTCAGCACAAGGGTGGAGGTCAAATTGAAGGATGACTAGCAGAGGATATTGCATTAAAAAGATCTGACACAGACGTTTGATTTTGTTTTGACCGCTGAAAGTATCTTTAAAGAGGACTATCATCTGTGCCGCGAGCTGAAGCTGTGGTCACTGTGAGCTGTGAGTCATCTAGAGAAACACTAGAATTACAAAACTCACACACAGACTGACTCTCATACATACACAATGGACGATTCACACACAACATACATAGACATGGTGTCGTTTCACCCAAAAATTCATAAGATACATACTGTATACTTTTTTTTCTAATTTTCTTATCTGTGGAAGATAAAAAGTCTTACGGGTTTGCTTATGGTAAAAGGGTGAGTAAATGGAGAAAGGTTTAGGTGAAATATACCTTAAAGTTAAACTTAATGGTGTTTGTTTTAAAACAAGACATAATAAAATATTTTACAAAAACATGCTTGCTTGTTTTAAATAATAAAACTTTACATATAATGGAAACTAATTGTATTTGGGCAATTTCTACAACTACAGCTGTGGTTACTCTGTTAGGACACCTGTGTGAATTTAAGGGGTAGGGAATTTATATATTCACTGAAATAACAGTAAAAATGTTCAAAATTATAGCAAATTTTCATACATTTTTAAGTGTGGGTTAAGTGCCCAAATAATTTTTTGGGCACTGTATATGGACTTTTCATTCATCAGATGTTAGTTCTACAACAGTGTTTGCTCATATGTGTGTAATCGGAATTATATTAACTGATGTGGACAAATCTGTTGAGATTAGGGACTGTTAATCTAGTGTTAGCACTGGGATTTTCACTGAAAGAGTTTTTTAACAGCAGTGTGTGAAAGGTGTATAACTGCCATGAGTGCCTTGAGAAAACATTCAATAAATGTTCTTCTAACAAGTGAAAGGAATGAAAATTGACAATATCTTATGGCCTTGAAGACCTGAAGGGTCTTTTGACAATTTTTTCTATATTCAATAAGAGTATAGCTACTGCTGAGAAAAGTTCTAATTTGACAACAATATTAAACCGCAAAGCTTACCTCATACGTAATTTCCTCTGAAACTGCTTCCGTTTACAATAGTGAGCGCAAGCTAGATTCAAGTTATCATTACGGTTTGAATATGAATATTTTTCTTACAAAACTGCATTGTTTCAATACAGGAGGCCTTTGTTCATTAATCTTTTTTTATCTAATAAATGCAGCCTTGGTGAGAATAAGAAATTTCCTTCAAAAACATTTTAAAAATCTTTACTGAATGGTTGTTTAAATTAGTAAAAACTGGGGCTTTCAATTTAATAAATTAATTTAATACAATTATCATTAATCATCCCCCCTGATTCTTCAAATTATACTTTTAGAGTGAGTAAAGAGTGATTTACATTCATTATCCTCATGCTTAATTCTCCTCCAACAACTATCAAAAATTGACACAATTTGCACTACAATTCAGATGCATGCAAGTTATACTTTTCAATCTCACTGTGAACAGATAAGCAACACCGTTTTCTTTTGAATCAAACTTCATATGACTTTTTTCCTGACTAAGGTGTTTGCATCAATGTTTTCCATTCTGGTTGAGGTATTAGTCAGATTATGAACTGAATGAAACTGAAAAAAATGAGAAATGGAAAAGCTTCTGGGTGGAGATGTCAGAGATTTAATTTGAGTTCTCTTCAATAATCCCGAAGGTGGAAAAAGAAAGCTTTTGAGAGCTCTGATGCTTTTCAGAGCTTCCCGGAATTGCTTATGGGGTGGAGTTTAAATGGCTTTTAATAGTATTGTCTGATGGCAGAATTCATGGGAAGGGCTTCAGACAAAAATTAAATAAAATAAATCACTTTAGGCTCCCCCTATAAGAAGCAAATCTAGGCGGCACATTATTTTTCGAAGTGTCACAGAATAAATGTGTTTTCTTTCTTTGTTTTTAACCACTTCTTCAGTAATACTGTAAATTGTTTATGTCTCTCCTCCTTCTACAGCATTAACATTTGAATCCATCTAGTAGATGTCTTGGGAACTAAGGTTTTAGTTGAGAAATATAAACAATCACAAAGAATTGTTTATTACACAGAATCTGTGCCAGTATATCATGGACCATAACTATATAAGCATCACTCAGCCATTGAATGTAGTTTGGGCTCCTCAATGCATCCTACTGTATAAATGTTGTCATATGTCTTGCACACATCCAATATGTTTTTCTTCATAAGTAACATGCAATTAAATAGCAGATGCTTAATCTTGAACCTTGCATTCTTTCTTATAATGTAGTTAACAGGTTAAGTAAATATATAAATATGCACTATAGTGAATATAATTAACAAAATGCTCCTCTTAAAACAATAGTAAGTTTTTCGAGCTGACTAATGAGCTTCATGTTTATTTCTTACAGTAGTAGTAAAGAGAAAGATATGATAAGTTGACATGCCCCTTGAACTGATGGCACTAAAGCAATCCCTCATGCCACATTAAAGAGCACAAAAAGGTATTTATTGTTTGAATTTTATTATGAATTTGGCAAATTTTAAAAGTCAACAGAGCACAAAGCTCACTGCGATTATTGGATGCAAAGCACACTACAAGTACTATGACGTTCATGCATACAAGAACTGTGTGAACCTGTTATTTCCTCTAAAACTTTCATGTGCAAAACAAGTAGGAAAAAAGGCATGAAGAAGCAAATTAAGTCATAACCGGTAAATGTATATATTCGCCATTGGGGACGTCAGCAAAAATATCACTTGCAAATTATATTTTTGGTCGCAAATGGTACCGTTTTAGGCGCAGCCTGAAGCCTTGATGTTTCAGGGATACTTTAATAAGAGAAGAGACTCTTCTTTTTCTGTAAAGTCTTTGGCTCTACCAACATGGAGGGGCTCCGATAAACAAATACCTGCTGATATATTTCAGTAATATACAGCTTTAAACCTGGAGAGCTCAAAAATGATTTAACAATCAAAATTTAGATCCGTGTTTTGATCTAGATTTATTACTTGATTTTGGAACACAGGCATTGCAGAGGTTTTTTGGCTGATTAATAGTAAATGCTTTCACTACCAAATACAAAAGACAAGGTCTCTGTTAAACTACAAAAGGAAATACTCTCAGGTTGCAGTGTTCAAATGCATGTGTGTCTATGTTTTTGAGTCCATGAAGTTTTAGCATACATACAAAAACACAAGGACTGAGAAACTAAATCCATTAACAGAACCACCCTTCGGCAGAACACACACACCCAAACACCCACTAAAACACACATTCACTCACTCACACACACACACACACACACACACACACCGTGGCTGCAATGCGTCACTGAGAACAAAGCCTGAACAGGAAGACGGAGAAGAGAGAGGGAGAGGATGTGAGATAAAGGAGAAGAAAAGAACAGCAGATGAAAGAGGAGAGAGTATAGAGGGATAAACGGAGCATGAAGGAGAAAAAGGAATCCTGTTACTGCCTTACAGACATTCCTGTTGCCATGGAGACCAGCCCTATAATCTTACATACACACATGAACATGTCAGCATACTTCTGTTTGAACACATCTATAAAAGCTCAGACATACACACGCACTCGTCAAATCAACGCGAAGGCTTGTGCTCTCAGCTGATGTGTAATTGGCTGGTTGCCCTGCCAGTCATACTGTGAGAGCTCTTTGATGTGTTAAGATGACTGCATGACAAAGGCAACAAAAGTGCCGCATTAATCAAAGACAACATTCCCTTATGTTAACCACATCTCCATAGCAACAGCCTGGCAACTCGGCCCACACCAAGAGAGAGTTCTGCATCATAATCAGCAGCACATGCCACAGAAACCTTCTAGAACATTGTTGTGAGCCATTTAGCCCTGAGAACCCTCCAGAACACAGTGCCCGTATTGCAAGCTTGACAATCCAAAAGAATACTGTATTTACCCTACAGCCTTGTAAAAACTCTAAAACCCGGGGTGTGAAACTCAGCTCCTGGAGGGCCACTGTGTGAGAACCCTAAATTTACTCACCTGACTACAAACTTTCAGGCAGGTGTGTTGAAGCTGGATGGAGCTAAACTCTTCTGGAAAGTGGACCTTCAGCTGCTAAGTTTGACAACTCTGCTCTAAAACACTTTGCCTTCCTTACAACTTTGAGAATCAGCTAGAACAGTCCTTACAGAACAAGTTAGAAAAGCAGTTTACTAGACAATTTACTAGAATGTTATTTCTAGCCTTAATCCTTGAGCACTCACTCGAACTCTGTTTCCAGCCTCGAGAGCCCACACAAAAACTGTCCTTACCCTACAGCCTTGAGAACACTAAGAATCAATTAGAACATATTTTTTATGAAACAAATTTGAAAACCACATTGACAGTGGGAACCCTCCAGAAATCTGTCAGTACAGTCTTGAGAATCCACTAAAACATAGTTCCTGTCCTACAGTTTTGAGAACCCTCTAGTACACTGTCTTTACACTATAGCCTTAAGAATCCACTACAATACTTTCCACACCCTATAGCCTTGAGAACCCATTACACCATTGTTTTTACCCTTCAACCATGAAAACCCTTTACACCTTTGTCTTTACCCCACAATCTTGAAAACCAAAACCAGGTACCCAGGAGCAGGGTTGAAAACCTGTTCTAGAGCATGAAGGAAACCTTCTTTCTATAGCCTTAGAATCAACCTCAACCAACAGTCTAGATGGCCTTTTAGAACACTCTCTTCACCCTACAGCCCTAAGACCTTCTAGACTAGAGCACTATACCTGTCCAACAGCACTAAAAAAACATGAGCCATGATAAAGAGATCTAGAGACTTCTGCTTGTACACTGCTTTTTCATTGCATGTTACATTAACACTGAGAAAGGAAAACTGTTCTAAAGGATTCCCAAACCTGCATGCCAGAAACTTTCAGAGTATATATTCACATTTTAACCTTGGGCAGCTACGTTTGCTAAGTAGTTGTCTAGATTTAGGTCATGAAGTGCCTACACACAACTATCCAGAACAAACCAACCATGCAGGAGGAACACAAAAAGAAGACAGAGATGTGGAAAAAAATCAGAAGCTCGCACTGAAATGAAAGACAGGTGCAGTGAACAGATATAGAACCTCAATTTAAGTTCCATTTGCATGCTGTGTGTGTGAGAGGTTCAGAACTGTTGAGGATGCATTAATGCGTGTTTCTTAACTGTGCTTGTTTGGTTGTTTGCTTGTGTGTGTTTTTGCACTCACATTCTGTTTGCCCACTATGTTATGGAAGGGAAGTTCAGGGCTCCATGTTCCCTCCGTGAAGGAAGTGTTAGAGGGTCTGTGATCTGATTGGTTGGTGGAGTCTCTCATGATGTCCTCCGGCAGCGTGAGTAAGCTCTCCTCTGGCTGCTTGATCAGGAAAGTCTCGATGTTATGCCTGCGCAGAAAATCGTTGCGGTCCTTACCGTGACCCTCTTCCACCTCATAATCGCCATTCAGACAGTCTAGAGCCGCTTTAGAGATGTGGATCCTCCTGAGGGGGTTTGAAATTAACTACAGATTCATCTCACACATCCAAAACAAAACACCTTTTTCAAAATGAGAATAAACAAAAACTCAATAAATTTTCTCCCACACAATTACACAAGATTTGAAGGTGTCCATAAAATGCTCACAGCTGAGCATTTTTGAGGGCTAATAGATAATCCCCATTGTACTTCCAAGAGCTTTTGTGTGCACATTTGTGTGTATCTTACCCAGGTATTCCCCCAGACTCCAGTTTGTTGGCTATGTCGACATCCCAAGACCAGACGTCAAATTGCCATTTCCGCAAACCAAGAACTCCGCATAGAACCGAACCAGAGTGGATGCCAATGCGCATGTCTATGTCATGTTTTGTACGTGAGCGCACATACCTAAACATGCAAATACAAAAAGGTTAGGATGGATAGCTAGCTAGCTGTGTTGAAACTCTGTAATGCTGCTGCTAAACAACTGTTGAGCCAGAGTAGTCACACTGAGTTTATAGGCAAGTTGAAGTACACATCATACTATTACTCCTGAACGGGGTAACAGGCAGAAGTAAGTGGCTGTTTATAAAAAGTGGAATCGAGGTCATACTGTCACTGCTGTGTGTGTTGAGTGGTAGTGTGAGTACTGTGATATCTAACAGCACTCACACTAGTGCAGCACACACATACACACCTGCTGAACAAGGGCCTCTCATCTGCCATCTAGTCGGTCTAGTGGCCTCTCTCTGTCATTCATTCACTCACTCACTCACTTTACCTTACTGCAGACATACAGTACTATAGACTTCCATTGTTTTAAATGAATGCTAATAATACCCAATATAGACTTATTCAAATATAACAGCAGATAACAGCCTGTGAAGCACATATTAATGTTAAACAACTCAAATATAACCTGTGAAGCAGATAATAATGTTAAACAACTCAAATGTAACCTGTGAATTAGATATTTCTGTTATGTCTCATTTTGTGCATTCCTTTGCCCAATTTCCAACCTGTAGGAAAGAAGCAAAGCTAATGAGTTCCCTTTACTTGCACTCTTGTCATAACCAGTTGATATGACTTTCTTCAGTGGAAAACTAAAATGAGAAATGAAATAAAATTAAGTAAATGGACTGTTGTTTGAAAAGCTGGGTATTGGAGCCGTCAAGCTTCGAAAAGTTCCATAAATGCATCTTAAAGGATTAGTTCACTTTCAAATAAAAATTTCCTGGTAATTTACTCACCCGCAAGTTTACACTTTTCTTACTTCTGTCGAAAAGAAATTTAGTTTTTTGATGAAAACAATCCAGGATTATTCTGCTTATAGTGGACTGAATGGCTAACAAATGGTTGAAGGTCAAAATCACAGTTTCAGGGCAGCTTCAAAGGGCTCTACATGATACCAGACGCGGAATAAGAGTCTTAACTGGCGAAACGATTGGTCATTTTCTTTTTGTCATTTTGGAGCTTGAATGGCCCCATTCTTTATTCACATTCATTAAAACAATGGAAAATCTTTTGTGTTCCATGCAAGAGGTACAGATTTGGAAAGCTATGCATCTGAGAAAACAATGTCAATTTAATACATTTATGTGTCTTGTGAGCACTAGGGTATTATATGCACATTCATTTTATAGATATATATACTCTACTATGTCAACACTTGTCTCATTTGTGTCTGTTTAAGCAATAAAATGTCTCAGCAATCTGGTCAATAACCTGAGCAATAAAATCTTGCTTTTGGAACATTACATGGTTACTGAAACACTGAATCACTTATTTAGTGTTGGCTAGGAGTATAAAACATGAAATGTCTCATTACCTGATGGTTTTGATCATGCTGAGGCCCATCTCAACACAGCAGTGGGCATGATCCGGTCGAGGCTCGGGAAGGCCAGAAACACAATAATAACAATCCCCTAGTATCTTGATCCTCAGGCAATGATGCTCCTGAGAAGAAAAGGAGAAGACATTTTTACATTTAGTATGACCAACTGTTTTAGGTGCAATATAAATTTTTATATTTAATACAGCTGAATCAATCAAAATACATCAAGTTATCCCAATAAAAGCAATTAAGGGTCAGATCAGGTAGAAATTTATAACCGTAATTTCCCTATAATTTCCACTATAGTCTCTATCTTTTCTAGTTATCTCTCAGCCTGCCAGGTTTTTGTGTAGAGCTCAGAGAGGGTGATAATTTAGGCTGCCACTCACTCATTCGATCTCTCTGAAATCCATTACTCATGCCTACTGCCATATTATTGTCTTTTCACAGCTCAGTAAACGCTGTATGGAGACAGAGTCGTTACGTCCAACTGTCATTTATCAATCGCTAAAACCACCACCTACAGCCTGATTAGCTCTGGACTGGCTCATGATAGCATGCTTGAAGCACTAGTGCTAATCTGCAGGCTAAGTGAAAGCCTTTTGCATAATCAATACCAACCTGTGGGACAATTTAATGGATATGAACACAGAAGCTAGCATTAAATGCTAGTGTAACAACACACTCAAAACATCAACATGACGTAATGTCATTAATAAAGAACCCATTAAATTAAAACTTGAACATGCTCTTAGTTGGACTGAGCCTTACAGAAAAAGTACTGTGGAAGCACATTAATGGTATCAGATGGTAATACCAAGGTATTTTATATATATATATATATATATATATATTCACACAACTCATCAAACGTTTGGGGTCGATAATGTAAAATGTTTTTGAAAAAAGGTCTCTTATGCTCACAAAGGTGCATTTATTTGATAAAATACAGAAAAAGCAATAGTATTCGCAAACATTATGACAAATTATAATGTCTTTTTTGAAATATTTTATGTTATTTATTCCTGTGATGTTGAATCTTATAAGCAATCTGTTATGTGGATGGAGGTTGATGAACCCAAAAGCAGACGGAATGCTCTCACAAGATTTATTGAAGACAAAAAACAGAAAACAAAACCCACGAGGGGGCAAAACAAGACAAAAGGCAAAAGCCTGGACTAAGACTTGACGATGACTAAACAGTAACTAACAATTTACATTATACGTTGAACAGAACTCCAGACAAAATACTCACAGCAAGATATCATTTAAGATAGACAGTGACAAAGCTTGACAACAGTTGGCAATATTTGGCAATGAACCGACCCAGGACAGAGACACACAAGGGGTTTATAAAGGGAGGCTAATAATGAACACAACAGGTGAAACAGATACGCTAATAATTACAAAACGAGGATCACAAGGGGGCAGGGTTACATGATGAGACATGACAACGCGAGCACATGGCCAAACAAATGGTCATGTGCTGCACATGAAAACATGGGCCTGTCATGATTCTGCCGCAAGACAAGAGAAAAATCAAGAACAAGATGGCAGGATCATGACACAATCATTACTCCAGTCTTCAGTGTCACATGATCCTTCAGAAATCATTCTAATATTCTGATTTGCTGCCCAAGAATAATTTTTGATTGTTATAAACGCTTTAAAACTGGTGTGCTGCTTAATATTTTTGTAGAAACTGTGATACTTTAAAAGAACACCATTTATTTAAAATTCTAAGGCATTATAAATGTCTTTACTGTCAATTCTGATCAAATTAATGTACACTTACTAAATAAAAGTATTAATAAAAAAGAATATATATATATATATATATATATATATATATATATATATATATATATATATATATATATATATTTGAAAGGTAGTGTACCATTAGTAGCAAATGATTACCATACACATATTATACATAGATTTCTTCAGGTCAAATGCTAGATCACACTGCTAGCAACATCAAGGTCATGAATTAGTTTCCAAGGGAACAAACATAGTGATAACACAATATGGTACTGCAATATACAGTAATTCATTGAATATCATGGCATAACCAGGCTGTATGTCCAGAAACATGGCATTTCCGTGGCACAACTTAAAAAATATACCAACTTTTGTCAGATGTTTAGTGTTTCTAATATATATATATATATATATAGTACAGACCAAAAGTTTGGACACACCTTCTCATTCAAAGAGTTTTCTTTATTTTCATGACTATGAAAATTGTAGATTCACACTGAAGGCATCAAAACTATGAATGAACACATGTGGAATTATATATGGAATTATATACATAACAAAAAAGTGTGAATATATATATATATATATATATATATATATATATATATATATATATATATATATATATATATATATATATATATATATATATATAAATATCACTCATTTAGATCATATGTCAAGTAACGAAATGGTTAGATTACATTTCCCTTTAGGCAATGTGAGTCCATAGAAGAAGAATAAAGAGCTAGGGAGAGACAGATAGCAAGAGAGCGAAAAAGATTTCTGTAAGATAATGCTGCTGTAAGACAGGATCATCGGAGTTCAAAGTGTTGTCAAGATGTGGTATGACGCAAGCAATCAAAACCATTACATCTGTAAATGCTGAACGCGACAGCTCAACTGCACAGTTAACCAGCACAGCAATAACCGCCAGGGTTGGGGAGTAACGGAATACATATAGCAGCGTTACGTAATCAGGATATAAATATCCATTACAGTTACATCACAAAACAAAGTATTCAGATTACAGTTACATTTTGTAAAAAGTGGGAATACTATCAGGAATACATTTGTTTCATTTAAAATAAAATAAATGAGTATTTTGAAATAATAACGCTATATTTAACGCTGCTTCATCATAGTTCATGGTTCTGTTGACTCACGTTGACTCGCATGAGCCATCTGCTGGTGTGTTCGCAAATAACACCCTTCTACAATTATTCTCCTCAAATGCGGGATGGGACGCTGCTGGGAAAAATGCTTTCGTGTCTGGAAATTTAAGTTGTTTTGTTTTCAAAGAGTATAAAGGAAATGTGCATGAAGACTTTTGCTTTAACATAGCCTACTCAACCATCTTGAACATGTGCAGGTACGACTAGCATGGAAATCATTTTGTTAAGACTTTTGGAAGATGGCCTGGTGTCAAGAAGGGCAGCAAAGAACCCACTTCTCTCCAAAAAAAACATCAGGGACAGATTGATCTTCTGCAGAAAGTATAGTGAATGGACTGCTGAGGACTGGGGCAAAGTCATATTCTCCGATGAAGCCCCATTCCGATTGTTTGGGGCATCTGGAAAAAGGCTTGTCCGGAGAAGAAAAGGTGAGCGCTACCATCAGTCATGTGTGTCATGCCAAAAGTAAAGCATCCTGACACCATTCATGTGTGGGGTTGCTTCTCATCCAAGGGAGTGGGCTCACTCACAATTCTGCCCAAAAACACAGCCATGAATAAAGAATGGTACCAAGACACCCTCCAACAGCAACTTCTTCCAACAATCCAACAACAGTTTGGTGAAGAACAATGCATTTTCCAGCACGATGGAGCACCGTGCCATAAGGCAAAAGTGATAACTAAGTGGCTCGGGGACCAGAATGTTAAAATTTTGGGTCCATGGCCTGGAAACTCCCCAGATCTTAATCCCATTGAGAACTTGTGGTCAATCCTCAAGAGGCGGGTGGACAAACAAAAACCCACTAATTCTGACAAACTCCAAGAAGTGATTATGAAAGAATGGGTTGCTATCAGTCAGGATTTGGTCCAGAAGTTGATTGAGAGCATGCCCAGTCGAATTGCAGAGGTCCTGAAAAAGAAGGGCCAACACTGCAAATACTGACTCTTTGCATAAATGTCATGTAATTGTCGATAAAAGCCTTTGAAACGTATGAAGTGCTTGTAATTATATTTCAGTAAAACTAAGAAACAACTGAAACAAAGATCTAAAATCAGTTTAGCAGCAAACTTTTTGAAAACTAATATTTATGTAATTCTCAAAACTTTTGGCCACGACTGTACACTTGTAGGCTTAATTTAAAATAGACTAATATGGTTTAAAAAAAAATAAAAAATATATATATATATATATATATATATATATATATATATATATTGTGTATAAACTATAATCATTTTTACTTATACATGTTAAAGAAATAAAATAATAATAATAAAAGTACAACTGTAATACTAAACTGTATAGCCACTAAATGTCTACATAGCCTTTTATATAAATATATATAGGCCTACATGCTATAATAACTAGATAATGAAATAAGGCACACTTTTTAATAGTTTCAAATAGTTTTTAGAGTTTGTATTAGTATTAACTTTAAAGTCATAGTTTAAAAAAAAAGTACTTAGATATTGCTTTGTTGACTTTATTTACATATGTAACTAAAAGGAATCCAAAAGTAATCAGATTACATTACTTTCATATTGTGGTACTTGGATTACGTTACTGAATACATTTTTAATTAAGTAATTTGTAACTATAACAAAATAAATTTTAAAAACAAACCTCCCAACCCTGCTTACCACACACATGTGACATCTCTGAATAAACACTGCCATCTGAAAAGAAAATGAATATCGCTCATCACGATAATCACTGCTGCAGAATTTAATACAACACCAGGCAGATTCACACAAACATGCGCAAGGATACAAGGATATTTAAATATGACATACTGATACAACCATCTGCAAGCACACATATGCCACATTTGAATATCTGCATTATGCATCAGCAAGCCACTTCATGGTTGGTTAATCTCCAATGATTATTGTACTGACTCATGAATAAGATTATTGGAGAGTTGCAGCACAAGGACAGTGTTTAATATTCTTCATAATGCATTTATATCCTCCTCCATTCTGAGCAATATAACAAAAAACACATTTGTTAAATACACAAAATCAATTTTCCTGTATAAATGTCTGTAAGTAATGTTGTTCTTTCTTCCAAGGGCAGCTATCAAGATTTGCACGAGTTGTTGACAGTTGTACCCTTGCGCTAACACACATACACTCATATATCAATGTCATTAATGCTGGGGACGCGGCCACAACATTTTTATTTATGTGACTTTTGCAACAGGCATTTAGCACATCAGTGCACTGCAGGACATGAGGGACGGTGCGCCGGCACATATTTCATCCTCCTCTGTACTCTAACTGAACTCCAAGATATGCTGGCACTGCCCTTGGCACACAAACATAACACTTCTCTTTGTTTCACACATCCTACATCAAATATGTGCAAGTGAAGCAGGAGTGTAACAGCAATTTTCTGAGGTAATCAGCACTGAATTATGTGAATAAAGCACTAAAATAGGCCTACTTTACATAGAAAGGTGTGTTGAATGATAATGATTTAAAGGGATAGTTTGCCAAAAATGAAAATTGCCATCATTTACTCACCCTCATGTCGTTCCAAACCTGTACATCCTTCTCAAGATAACATTCTGTTTGTTTTTTGTCCATAAAATGCAAGTCAACTGGGGTTGTTTTGAACCCCCACTGACTTAAATTGTACGGACAAAAACATTTCTTTAAAATATCTACTTTTGTGTCCCACAGAAGTCAGTCAGACATACAAATACAGTGCAATAAATCAGTGCAGACGATGCCTGGTTAAACTGGATTACAGGACGATAAGATACAAGCATGAGTTTTTGGGCTAAAATGCATAAGTGGATCAAATATTTATTGAATTCTGGAGTATTTAAATTTATAATGGCCATAAATGAAAATGGTTATCAGGAAAGGGGCACAGATAATTATTACAACCTCAATTGTCATAAAATCTAATCAACATAAGAAGGGGAATTTCATTTACATCTTACCCAAACCTCAAGGAGTAACTATGAAATGTTCAAATCACTGGGATTTAGTCTATAGAATAGAACACAAAATGCTGATTGGTTTCCATTAAAGGGGTCATGAACTGCCTTTGTTTTTTTGGTTAATCTGTTCTCTGAGGTCCACTTGTAATGTAAACATGATTTTACATTAAAAAAAGAATAATAATTTAGAACTAATTAGTTACTTTCTGTCCAGTTTTTAACCTCCCTGATCAGAACACTGTTTAAATAGGCATGGTAAGTTCAGAGTCTATTGAATAACCTTTAGGCACTGCTATTACATATTTTGTACCCTAAATGACACTGTGATGTGGCTGAAAGATTGTCATGTATGTGTGTTAGGTCACTTACGTGTGCCAGTCGGTCAAAGCGTGCAAAGAGTTCGTTGAGCATTCGAACGAGTTCCTGAGCAGAGAGTGTGGTGGAAAGATTGGTGAAGCCCTTCACATCAGCAAAGAGAATACTGCACAAAACACACATGCACATAAATCAGCCAGACAAATCACGATTTTCCCAAACATTTCACAGCCAATCTGGGATTTTTAATCTGAGATAAACAGGCAGAACTTAAAAATATAATAAAAAATATAATAAATATACAATACAGCTAACTGTACTGATAAGTTTAAATATACTAGCTATACAAGCTTTTTTATGAATTAATCAGATCAAAAAGTGATAGCAAAAGCTTTCATAATGTTACAAAAGATATCTATCTCAGATATATACTGTTCTTCTGAAGTTTCAGTTTATCCAAAATCCTTAAACAAATTGAAATTAATAAAATCACAGCTTCAGAAAAAATGTCATTGCTGTTTTTACTGATTTCTGATCAAATAAATGCAGCCTTGGTAAGCAGTGAAACCTTACTGACTCTAAAAATGTAAACAGTAGTGTACCTACACAAATAAACTTATGTTTACAAAATTATGCTGCAGAACATGGCATTTGCATAAATTTCATGTTAAGAACAGATTTACATTAAATGTTTTTTTTATGACAATACATGTATTCTGTCTGTGATTACTATGAATATATTTATGTTATTGCATATAAAGGCCTATTATATAAAATAATTTAGTAAATAGTGTAAAAAAATAAGGGTGAACCATTAAAAATGGCCAAAATGGCTTCATTTAGGCTCAAATGGCCATGGACTGGCATTTTTAGAGCCAATTTGGTGCTCTTATGGTGACTGACTGTGCTTTGCTGGGCTACTTGTTTGGGTTATAAAAGAGAGTGACTCAGCCATAATCAAGAATGACAGAGCCATAACAGTGGGCGACCGAGCCTAAATGGTGGATGACTGATTCAATTCCATTTGACTCTCTTTTATTCTATCCATGATGACTGTACCACAGTGGAATAAATTACCTCACGTTCTCATAGCGGTGAATGTAGATACGGTGAAACTGGTGCTGTAGGTTCTCGTCCTCCACATTGGTCATGTCATTAATCATCTCCAGCACTACAAAGCGTGGCAGCACCGACAAGACCAGACGCTCCTAACACAGGTGGAGCATAGGTAAAGTGCTTCATTAAACATGGACTTAAATCATTCAGTCACTGAATGCACACGTACACAAACAAAAACATAATTTTCATATTATACACATCGATTCCCTTTTTAGTTTCAACCTGTTCAACAATTCAACTAGTTTACCAGTCTTAACTTTAAACCACTTCCAAATTATAAGGTAATTAAAAAACAGTTTGTTGTATTATTTTATTATTTAAACCAACATATTACAATGTGACACAGTTTCCTTTTGGTGCAATAACAGCTTCAAGTCAAGTCAAGTGTTGGTTCCCTTAATGGTTCACCAGTCAATCAAATAACCCCGAGCGTCCAGCGCACAGGGCTAAATATAAATGCATAGCAGTCTCTAACATAATTTCCCCAAAATTTAAAGGTATTTAAAATTCAGTTCAACCTGCTTTTACAAAACACTGTAAAGAACATACGGTACGATTGCCAAATACGTTAAATCTGAAGTGTGTAATTTTTCATAACTAAAATTAATTGCAAAAAATATTTTTTTCAAGCAGATTTGACAAACAGTTCCCAGTCTTCCACTGGTTGGACTCGAAAACCATGCCATTGGTTGAGCCAATATTGTATTGCTGGGCTGGTCAGATGCATAAAGAAACAGCAATTACAGCATTTACACTTTTTATTAGATATATCACTAACAGCTGCCTCTCCACATTAGTTTGGCTGAGGTAGGAGAAAGTATTTTCAAATATCAAAAAATTACACACCTCAGCTATAATTCACCTTTGTAACGCTGCATGGATAAAGACCAGGCACTGCAAATATGCATTCAGAAAGCAAGAGTTTGTACTCTAACCACTGGCTGGGCTAAAAGCAGGGGCAATTTGGATAGATGGGCATACAAAAGAAGAGGAAATGCAAACACACATACACACACAGTGGTACCAGCATGGGCTCCACTTGACTGGCAAATAAAACCCACTTCAGCAAACAGCCGGAGAGCTCTCAGAGAAAGAGATGGGTGGGGGAGGGTGGAGATGGAGAGAGATTCCCTAAGGAGTCTCGAAACCTTTCTACACTAGCCTTCTGTCCCTATGAGATGCTGTTCTCATCTTTAAATCAATTACTCTCACCCACTGCAGCCCATTGCTGGTGAAGAAGTGTGATACAGCAACATTACGTTTGTGCATGAGTGTGCACACTTTTAAAAGGTTGGGGTCAGTCAGATTGTTTTGGAAAGGTACTTAATATTTTTCAGGTATTAAACTAATCAAAAGTGACAGTAAATAGATTTATACTATTTCAAAAGATTTTTATTTCAAATAAATGTTGTTCCTTTGAACTATTTAAAAAAAAAAAATCTGACAGCACAACTGTTTTTACATTGATAATAACCAATGTTTTTTGTCAATGATGATAGTTGAATGGATGGCGGTGGCCAATACAATGCCAATGTGAAACAGAATTCAAGCAAATTCCTAGCAAAGACTTATACAATTATTTGTTTAAATTTAAAAACAGAAATGGTTTACCCTTCAATGACAAAGCTGCTGGCAGAATAAAAGACAGTTAACAAAATTGTCAAATAATTAATTGATTAAATTAATTAAATTAATTGGTCTGTATGACTGTATAGTACAGTCTAACACTAGAAGTAATTGGTATAATTGGCCAGAAAGTATGGTTAGCATTGCAATTTGTTGATGATGTTACTTTGTTTACCACACGTACAATATACTTACACATCTTGGAAACATCCTGAAGTACATGAGCCACAAACACGTGTCACGCGAGTGTGTGTAAAGGAAACTTTTTTTAAAGTTTGCAGACACTAACCTGTCGCTGGTTCTCGGTCTCCAGGCGAAGACGTGCCTCGATGCACCTGCGTGTCTCCAGAAAGGCCTGGCGCTGGGCGCGGTCTGACAGGTAGCTGATAAACATCCCTGCAGTGTTTATACATAAGAACAGCAGCACCTGAGCTAACAGCTGAAGAGAGAGAGAAGAAAAACAGAGAATTTTACCAACCTTAAGCAATTAGAGAGCTAAACTGCAGGTGAAACTACTCTACATCCATTTATCAGGTGTATATGACCATATGTGGAATTTTACACTGGAAACTCAAACACAAAAACAGCATAAATATTGTCCAAAAAAAGTATTATTTAGAAACATTAGCTAATGGCGATTGAATTTAAAAAAATTCCAGCAATAAATAAGCTGAATTTTTACTAAAAATATATTTTTGGCATTATGACAATGGGATAATTTTGCTGTTTGCTGTTCACTGTGCAGTGCCAGCTTTATCGTGCAAGATGAACCTGCACACTGACTCGAACAAGTAGAGAAAGAGTGGTTTTGTCCTATTTTGGTGGATTAATGTAAATAATATTTCCTCATTTAGCAGATACCAGCCACTGCCAAATAAGTTTATTTACTCGCCAAAGGCTTTTTTTTTCTTTTGCATTTGGCAAGTGTATATTTCAGACCCTGAGTATAAGCATACAAGACAAGAGAAAAATACTTAAATGCTTATTTTAATTTAAATGCAATACTATTCCCTAGGAGATGGAAGCTAAATGTCATCTTTCCCTCTATTTCACACAAATACACACAGAGACACACATGTGCATACATAATTGCACATTAACGTGAAATTAATAAATGTCAGTCATATACTGGAGGCAGAGTACAATATTTTACAGTAAATAAGCATACTATTATTTTAAATGTACTCATTTAAAAGCAAAAGCAAAGAGGTTTAAAAAAAAGTGTCTTGTGTGTTCACTTTTCAGGTCCAATTTTTTAACTGTTAACTGTGTGTCACGCTGCCTGGTCTCTGTTTCCCTGAGTCTCCACTAGTGGTCTCACTTCCCCATAGGCACCTCACCGTAGGCACTACAATTCCCTCAAAGCCTTTTTCCCTTCATCACAGTAATTGCACTCCTGTTAATTGCACTCAGGTGTCTTCACTTGATAGTCATTACCCTGCCTATATAATCCGGTCTGTTTCCATTTGTTTTCATGGAGTCCTTTCATTCCGTCACCCTGTTTCCTCGCCTTCCGAGGGTCCTCGTCTTCCGAGTTTTCTGTTCCCTTTCCTGTTCCTTCCCTGTTTGTTTATTTTTGGATGGATTTATGGTTTTGACACCTGCTTGTTGGATGCTGATTTGGATTACCCATTAAAACCCACACTGTAATTGGATCTCTCATCTCCTGTGTTTCCCAGGGTTCCGATCGTAACACTGTGTCACTGTTTAGATTCTTAAATTCATAAGAATTTCATACACACTTATTTGGCTATTTTCTTTTGAGGAATCTGTCAAAATATTTTGAGTCTATATAAAGCTAAAAGCATGCTGATTTTCCAGTGCGGGTTTTTGTCTTCCTTGCATATCTTATGCACAACTAAATTAGAACTGAACAAACAAAATCACATTTACAAACATGTCACTTACTTCAAGTTATTTGCATGTTTTAGCTTGAAAAAAATAATAACATGAATTATCCTTTAGGCAATAGCTGTTCTCCTACCATGCATTTCCAATTGCTTTCCATTTTCTGATTTGCTTATTACAACCCAGTAGAAACCAAGCGAAAAAACCAAGGAGTTGTTCAGCCTTTCCACTAGGGGGAGTCACAGAGGTCAGAGAAAATTGGGGATTGATGCCAAATCGACACAACATGTTTAAGATGTTGAATCTGGATTAAACCAGTTAGCCCTCTGAAATCAATAAGGTATCAAATATACTGAATTTCTAATAAATTCAGACACATTTTCGTGTAAGACTGACAGTTAGGCCAAAAAAATAAAAATAAAACCTTGATTAAAGCCTTTCTAAAATTGTAATCTCCAGAATAATTGGCTAGCTGCTAATACATTTCCTGGGCTCAACAGAGTGAATATATTGTATTTACAAGGTACAATTAGTGTCTAATTAGGCAGTTTTGATTTTATATCAAGATTATATACAGTCACCAACGACATAAGATACACTCTCTCTGTTTTTCCATTAAAGTAGCCACCGAAGCATAACAAAAATGTTATATACACAGAGGTGCATATTTATATTTAGACAAACACTGTTAGTTTACTGCATTTGGAACATATACTGTCATGCCTCTCAGAGGAATCCAAAAATACACATGCTTTACCAAACATGTCGTGAAATCTCCAGAGAGTATGATGTAACCACCTGCAATAATTAACACTCTAAAACAATCACTGCAGAAACATGTTTAAGCATGTCTCCGCACCTATTACTACAAAAGCCTCACAGGCATTTGTGTGTGCGTGTGTATGTGTGCAGGTCAGTGAGATACATCCCTCATGGGAATATAAATTTTATGACTGATTAACGAGCCCCCCCATCCTTTACAGTTTCAATTACTGCAGTTTTTTTGTCCTGCGGGGGCATTAAAGGGCTGCCATTTCAGACAGAGGCCCTAATTAATATACAAGCCCTCCAGTACACACACACATACTGTACACACACACACAAACACAGCAGAATGAATGCAGTAAACATCATCAACATTCAAGAATCAAGCTAGCATGCAAATTTACTCAAATATGACTTTAATAATTGTAATCTTTGCCGTTTGTGATTGTAAATGATATTTACAAACACGTAAACAACACCAGCATGCACTTTAGCAACGTGTGTGTAATAATACACAATAGCACACACACAGAGGTCAGTGATGTGGACAGTTTTAATAGGAAAGCTCATTATTTCAGACTTTTCCTATTCAGATCACTGACCTTAAAAAACATAATCTCACATTGCACAAATCCCTCTCCACATATGAAAACACGAAGTCTACAGATTAATGAAGATGAGCCTTTGTGCATTTCTTAAAATATTACTTTTAACCAATAACCATATACATGGTCAGTTACTCTTTTTAGCTTTACAGTTATCTACAGATTTTCCCGATGTCATTTTAATACATTTTAAATCAGTTCCCCAAAGATGTAGTTCATCACAGTAGCTATGATCCACTCACAAACAGAAAGTGTCAATAATTTTGAACAATGTATTTTTTAAACATAAGAAATATCTGTTTGTGAAATGTTTTTGCATATAACATATGGAGGCCAGTTTCTGAATAAAAAAGGGTAACTGTGACAAAGTTGTGACAAAAGACAAACTTTTTTTGTGAAGTATAAGGTTGTTAAAGTTTTGTGAGGTATACTTATGAGAAAAGATCAAAATATTTGTAAGACATAAGACTCAATTATGAGAACTAGTCCCAACTGTTAGACACAAAGTTTTTATTATAAGAAATACTCTCAAATGTGAGATATGGATTTGCAACTGTAAAATATAAAGGTGCAATTATGAGAAGAAAAGTCCTGATTGCAAGATATCAAATCCAAAATGTTAGATGTAAAGTTGCAATTATGAGAAACAGTCCCAATTGTGAGATATAAAGGTGAAAGTAAGAATAGGTTTCTACAGAAAATAGTGCTTCTGCTACCTTTATTTAAAATAAATGCCATTTGGATTGGTATTTTACTTATGAAATTATATTAATTTCTATGTGCAACATAAATATGAAAGTATGTTTTGGAGCCATTGTACACTTCATACAGAGAGAGGGAGTGTGTGTGCATGTGTGTGCCCATCAGCTAAACACAGCAGGAGAATTAACTTTACAGTTAAATCACTTACTTTTAAATCAATGCTTCAAAGCAGACACACACACACAGTGCACTTCAACTAGTCTTTAACACCATAATCACAGTGCTATCCATCAGCATGCCAGTGGAAATTGTTAAGAGTGATTGACTCCTATTGACTGCAGCAAATAAAATAAAAATCACAACTACATAGTGGCTCATAGACCAACAGATCTAATGAAACTGTTAATATCAACATTTTACTCCAGCCAGAGAGTCTTCGCCATGCTGAGGAGCAGAACTGAGATTTAATTAACACTCCATTTAATTACTGGGGTTGATTACAGTTGTAAAATGCTGCCTCTGAGATTTCCAATAGATGGGCTGCTGTCCACTGATAATTCAGCCAGTGAGCAGAAACATTACGATGACCAATTGATAAACTTTATTTTTTTAAGTGGTGTGTTGCAGCCAGTCTCTATGGAGCATCTAAGCAAATATGCACTTTGGGAATAACAGTTTTTTACTCACCCTTAGGCCAACCAAGACATAGATCACTTTGTTTCTTTATCGCATTATATAGCATTACATCACTTGATCACCAATGGATCCTCTGCAGAATAAGATGCCTTAAGAATGAGAGTCCAACAGCTGATTAAAAACATCACAACAATCCACAAGTAAAGCAGATGACTCCAGTCCATCAATTAACATCTTGTGAAGTGAAAAGCTGTGTGTTTGTATGAAAGAGATTCATCATTAAGGCATTTGAAGTTAAAACTTTCAATCTATACAAAATGTGTGTCCATTCTGTCACCCATAATATTGCTTCCTCCAACAAACAAAGTCAAGCCCTTGTTGTCATCTCACATCCAAATCCACTGACACACTTGTTTAGAACTGTTTTGTACTATTTCCACTTGCTTGATCTGTGCATATTTCTCTCCTGATGCAGATGAATGACATTTTCACTGGAAAAATCAATATTATGAATAGAGGTCTCATGTTTTACCCTTGAACCAATGGTTTTAAATTCAAAATGTATTTTAAAACTTTTTTTTTTAATTCATAAAACATGAACTAATATACTGGAGTCATGTTTTTCCCAGTTGTTTTGACTCTCATTATGATGGCACCTATTCACTGCAAAGGAGCCACTGGTGAGCAAGTGCTGCTAAATTTTTCTAAATATGTTCTTAGATGTGAGGTGTGTTTGAGTAAACTTATAGCAAATTTTCATTTTTGGATGAACTATTCCTTTAAACCCCACAACATTTTCCCCTAACAGCTAAGTCCTTTAAGTGCTATACAGAAGACGAAGAGCACTTTTACTAATTTTATTCCCAGAACTTTTCACTGATGCGGTCAGGGTTAATCACAATCTATTTAAAATGACTGTAATGGTAAGAGTAGATGCTTTATTTAGTTTGATTATTCAGTCTTTTAATTAAATGATAATTGGTGTTTTAATTCCACTGGAAATGTTTCCTGAGAGGTTACTAACTATTATATATATATTATTATATTAACACAGTATTTAGATTCAAAACAGTATTTAGATTCATTTTGAACAGTAGAGTCTACTTTTATCCATCACTCATTGTGTCATTGTTGTGTCACATTAAATATTACTGAGCTCTATTATGAAGCCAAAAACTCAACACTGCATTTCCATTCTGGCTTTCTGCCATTTCTTTAATGTAAAACCAGGATGATCCAGCTTTCTTGCTGGAAGCTGTTGAGGTCTGTCTCAGATATTTTCCCTAATCAAACCTGATGCATCGGACCGTTACCTACTAATCCAGATCGTGTGGCCCTCTACAGTGTAATACTGATCTCAGGACAACTGTACACTGTCATTGTAAGCAGCAGCCGATTGTTCTGAAGGTTTTGATTACACGGCACGACCATCTACAGTGTCAGCAATCAAGTGCTAGATTGAAAAATACATTATTAATCACTCAGACATAGAAACTTTTAATTGACCAGGCAGCCTGCTGTTATTGATCTCTGTACATGTGTGGAAATCTCCATGAGCAAAATGGACCATAAATGTGTTCTGTGTGTACTCACCGTACACAAAGTGTGTACAGTAAAGTTTCTGCACACTGGATATTGTGTCATAGGCTTTGCTAGACCCCATTTATTTAATCTAACCCTCCTCAAATCTGTACCAAATTCAGCCTTTTTAAAAATATGTGACGTTTTCTAAAAAAAACTGCAGCTGCAGCAAGCTGTCTAAAGTTATTTTACTCTGAATCCTTTGCTTAAACTAAACTTTGTTATATTAAGTATCATCTTTCCCTCAAGTCAATAGCAGATCACGGCATATGTAGGGCAATACTCGGCACGGAGCGCTGCCTCCACAAACAGTGCTCTACTTCTCTGTTCAACAAAACAAAATACGACAAAAGATGCTACCTTTAGCTATATGAAAAATATTAGCATATATATTTTGGACCCTAATGTCACACTTAAAGTCTGGATTTCATTGTATTAGATAGAAAATATTGAACCAAGTCATATCTGCAAACAAATTAATTTTTTTTATGTTTTTAATAATTTTTAACCAATTGCTCTCAAGGGCATTTTTAGTGGATGAAGTCAGCTGATGAATTTCATTGTCTTAACAATATACTATAATAATAACATGTATACTATAATAATGGCATGTACCATATATATATGATAGGTCTGTAATCACTATTATTATTATTCTTTTTTTTTTACATTAATACTTTTATTCAGCAAGGATGCATTCAATTGAACAAAATGTAATAAAATAAATTGTCACAGTTTCCACAAGTATTAAAAAAAGCTTTTTTCAACACTGATAATAATAAGAAAATTTGGCTTTACAATCACAGAAATAAATTAAAATGTTAAATATTTTCAAATAGAAAACAATTATTTTAAATTGTAATAATATTTCACAATATTACTGTTTTACTGTATTATTGATCAAATAAATGCAGCCTTGCAGTGAGCACAGAATATTTTAAACTATTTTCTTTTTTAATTTACTAACATGATATATACATATGTATGTGTGGGTGTATTTATTGCCAGTCAAGCAAGATTTGAACTCGCAACCTCTCATACTGAAAGCAGGAAATACTCTTCTGACCCACATCAACACCCTGCACTTTATCTATCGACAATCTGTCCTGCTGCACACAGCACTCTCACACTAGTCTGATGGAGTTTGTGAAGTGCCTTATAAATGATTGATGGAGACCCTGCATGAGTTTCCATAAACCCAGAGAAAGCACAAGAAAGCAAACGCATGCTAACTGACGTCCATCTTACCCAGGCACTGACGACATTCTACATTCGTAGCACTGAACACCGAAGCAGGTGTGCAGTCAGGTCTGAGGGTGTGTGTGTGTGTGTGAGCATGTCCTGCAGGATGAGCAAAAGAGAGGGAAACAGAGATGGGAAACGAAGAGAGGCTGGCAGACAAGTGTGTGAGTCAGAGAGCCCTTCTCCATATCTCCCTCCCACGCTTGCTATTTTTACAGTCTACCTCACGGCATCTTCGACCACTGCTTGGACATACACACACACACACACACACATTTTGGGGTATGATTGACTGAGTTTGGCTATTTTGACCTGAATCTGCATACAGACATCTGGATCTGGCCTAAATCTGTGTGTGAGAGGACACCAAACAACTGTCTGTCTGCCTCTCTCTGCTGTGATCACAGTGAATAATTTTTGCACACTATAATTAACTTGCATGGCTTCCTGTCTCCTCACTGTTGCGTTTGTCTGTGTGCTGGTTTTTGTGTACAGCACATTCGCTTGTCTGTGTACAGTGTGTGTGTGTGTGTGGGGGGGGGGGGGGGGGGTCTGTGTTTGTGTGCAGGTGAAAGCCACAAAATAACTGCAGTGCCACTATGACTCAATTTAAATGTGATATGATCACATGTGGAGTGGAATGACTTCAGGTCATCTTGTCATTTAGAATCTCTTAGCATCTGACAGAGAGAAAAAGAGGCTTTGCTGATCGGTACACAAACACATGCAACCATGTCAATGCAATGTATAAGGGATAGTTCACCTAAAAATACAAATCATATTGACCAAAACCTGTATGAACACTGTGGAGCACAAAAGAAGAAATGCTGAAGAACACTGGTGTCCAAACTACTTTGAAACCCATTGACTTTAAATGTAAAAAGACATTTTTCAAAATATCTTTTTTTGTGTTCCACAAGAAAGCAATGTATGTTTTTATTTTGTGTGAACTATTCCTTTAATTCTCTCATATTTTAGTAATTTTTGTTTTTGTAAATATACACTATTTGTTTTGCAAATATGTCTTTATAAATATATGTGAAGAGCTCACAATGCTCAAGCTCTCATCAGATGTTACTAAAATGTGTAAGTGACTGCAGTGCTCTAATATGACTGCTTTGCCGCATTCACAAGCTATTATTGACCTTTAGTGACCTCTATAAAATTTAAACCGCAAAAACAAGCCGTTAGTATCAGACAACAACACGACGCAGTCTGCGAAGAACGACCTTATAATGTCACTTTCAGCACCACGTTGGATGGACAGCAACCGTTGCGCTTTGGTTAAATGCCTCGAGCACAGGAAACATCCAGTGTTGCACCCAAACTTGGCATGATACAATATCACATTTCTCTGTCTCACCTGATTCGTGGAGATCTGTGCTCGAGGGGGCACCAACAGCTGGATCGCGATGTGCAGCGCGGAGGTCAGCAGTCCCGCCACGATGGCCCAGGTGAGAGGCAGCGGCAGCATGCTGTAGGTAGCAAAGAGCGTGAAGAGCACGTACCCTATCCCATCCCCGAGCAAACCGTAGCCCAGTCCCGTCGCGAGGATCTGCGTGGCCATGGCGACCCAGGTCACCGCTCCGCTGTACTGCAGGTAACCGTGCGAGCTTGTGTCTTTGCGTACCACCACCAGAGCGCAGATGACCACCTCGATGCCCGTGAAGAAGCCGAGCAGCATTCCTTTGATCGGGTCCATCGGTGTGGACGCCAGGGTCAGGTGCAGCACGAGCAGGGTCAGCTTGGTCACCACGTCCAGAATGTTCATGACCACCACCGACTTCCGTCGCTGGCCCAGGAAGTAGCGCTGGTACAGGCGCTCGAGGTCCCTGGACTTGAAGGCGTAGCGCAGCGTGGGGAAGATGACCCCGCGGTACGTGTAGCCCCAGCTCAGAAAGAAGTCGGAGTTGCTGGGCGCGCAGTCGATCTGCAGGAAACCCAGGTCGCTGCTCGAGCGCTCGGGGAAGACTTTAGTACCGCCGTTATTGTGCCGGTCGCTCACCGAAGTCCTGCCGGCGGACTGCTTGCGCGAGCCCTGCGCGTGAGGCTCGTCCGGTGAGACGGGTTTAGGGCTGTGCTCGTGAATGAAGCGCTGCTCGGTGATGTGTCGCACAGCGTTCTGCCACAGCAGGCGCTTCGGTCGGTTCCCGTTGTTGTTGCTGGGGGTCTTGTTGATGGTGTACAGCTCCTCGCTCGCGCTGGAACAGCGAACCTCAGACAACTCCATTGTTCCTAACGCGGTTCTATTTACCCACGCGCGTTCCTAGAACAGAGACAGCGAAGACGAGCAGGTGTGTGAGAGGAAGAATGAAGGCGAACCGAACGGAGAGTGGAGAACGCATCGGGACAAGGAGACTGGTCCCACGGCAGCTGCCGCTCATCATCATACGTCTTGTCCTCCGTGAACGTCAGAGCGATTCGGTTGCGCTGGCTCGTGCCATTTGGCTGCGCAGCGCTACAGCATGGCATGCGCCCGCTGGCATGCTGAAAAACAGAGCATCTTAACGCGGTCTGACGAAGAAAATGCCCCCCGTTGTCTGCGCTGCCGCAGAAAGTCTTGGTGTGGCTCTTTTCTCTTTAACGTAACCAAAGTGCACATACAATGTTAAGAGTCCTTTTCACAACGCCATACCGCGGTACAGTCCAGTCTTTTACTATATGTGCGTCTTCTGTGGTATGTTTTCCCCTTAAGAACTGTCTTCAGGAATCTTTCTCATATCCAGAAGTTAGGTTTTGGGTTGGATGGGTGTCGAGAAGACATTCCTCTTTGTCAGTTTTGGGGGTCAGCACAACCGATCACGAAGGACATGGAGTGATGAAATCCAAGAATAATATCACATAAAACAAACAAACAAGCAAGCGAGCAAGCATAAACTACAGAAATGTTTGTATCAGTCAGTGATGATTCAGAAGGCTTCTGTGATGTTATACAGAAGCATTCAGTGCGTCCGCGCTCATCTGGTGGAGATGGTATTTACACTGAGCTAAAGAGAGAAGGGAGGTGTGTGTTCGTGTGTGTGTGACTTAGTCCTCCCGACGTCACGAGCTCCTTGCCTCTTTTTCCTCCCCGTGCGCAGCTTTTGTTTCGAGCACCACAGAAGAACGCGCGCTGTCAGGACAGTGGGGGGAACACGAAGCATTTAAGAAAATAATTGATCCTATGTTTGCGTTCAAAAACAGAAAATAGACCAGTTTAACCAAAACCAAAATGAACACTGAAATGATTATTCATTTATTATTAATAATATATACTATAGGCATAAATAATAACAATAAAACTATAGAATAACCTATGGCTCCTCTTTGCACAGAAAGCCATAACATCAAGTATTTATAAACATTTATTCACAAAACCCCCTTTGGTCATACAAACTTGAAAAATATCTCAGTATCACTTAGTCGCATCCTTCTGCATCTAAAACAAAAACCTGCAGGACTTTTTCTGCTGTGCCTTCATAATTGGTAGCTACGCTCAATGACTGGAATCAAAACAGAAACATTTGTACTAATTTTAGGCATATTAATTTAATTAAAAGGTAGGCTAGTCTACCAAACGCTTACTTCATACTTCACTTCATAGCTAATTTATTTATGCCATTTCTTTTAATATCGTAAGTTGGAGTATGCATTGTTAATGAATTTTATTTACATTTTGATGTTATTTATTTTTGTTCCAAATTGTCCTCATTCCATTTTCCAAGTGTAGGCTACAATATCTGTCTAACTGCCGTCGTTTTCAATAAGAAGACGCGACCCGTAAAAATGGCGATAAAACAAAAAACTCAAATATTATTAAAGTTATAGGTCTATTGCGATTGATTTTATCATTTTTACATAAATTCTCAAGTTATTTTTAGCAACGTAACAGACTTAGCTCGAGTGGCTTTACCGTGACTCACCGGTTATTTGTCTTTTTCAAATATTTTACAGCGCGAGACATTAACCGCGGCTGATCAAAGCGGGCCGACAGCGCCTCGCGACTGACTCATCACATCCCCCGCTTTCGCTGCCGGCTCTTTTTCAACGGTTGTGGGATTGTACCACACGACACTACTTTCCAGGAGTTTCTCTATGCGTTGCTCACTTCCTTACTTTTTCTGCTTGCTCTGAAAAAAAAGAGGGATGATTAACTGCAACAGGAAACTCGCTCACCAGCTGCTCACGGCCTCCGCTGTTACACTCATTCAGTTCAGAAAAATCAATGAATCAAATCTAGCTGATATAAAATGAGTGAATCAAGTCTACCTACAGTAATACCAGGGCTGGGTCATGGTCCTGCAAAACCCCTTCTAGATCCTATCATCCCTAACGGCAGACCCCTTATCCAACTTGAAGAGTGATTTGGCAAAATTAATGTTAACATATCACCTAAAGATAAAAAAAAAATCTATCACCCTTTACTCAACTTTATGTTATTTCAAACATTTCTTTTGAGAAACACAAATGGTAAAGTTTATCAGAATGTTGATGCTTGCATTCAACAAAATACAGTAAAAGTATGATTAAACTAAACAACTCATGCATCATATTACAAGTTATCTGCACTGTAAACCCGAATAAGTTGAATTTACTTAAAAAAACTGAGGTAACTCGTTGATTTAAAATTTTTAAGTAATGAAGCATTAGTTGAATAAGTGAAGTGGGCTACGTTCAATGTACTTAAGCCCATAATGGAATGGAATAGAACATTTAAGTTGAATGTACTTATAACTGAGTTACAGTAACTGAAGATACTTAGTTTAAACAATCATTCCACATGCACCCATTTATTTAACTCAGCTTGTTAAGTTAGCATTACTCCATTACCAATTCAGCTAAATTGTATATTGTAACTGACCCAACTTAACTTTTAGTTCCTGAAACTCAAAATATCTTTCAATCAATAGAGCCATGTAAAATAAATACATACATCTGCAACATTACACTGATCCAATTAGCCATGGCCTAATAGGTTTCTAGTGTGTAGTTTCCTCAGTGATGGCACACTACAAATTTGAAAACGGAAATTTAACACCAATAGTTAAATTTAACACTTTCTCAGTGTATATATGGATACCACATGAGTGTTAAATCAACACTTTCAAAAGTGTTGACACTTGCAACACCAATACGGTGTTAAAATGTAACACTATTGGAGTTAAATAACAACACTGCAATAAGTAGTTGATATTGCCAACACTATTATGGTGTTAAAATGTAACACTATTAGAGTTAAATAACAACACTGTAATAAGTGTTTTAAACACAACAACAACAAATATATATATATATATATATATATATATATATATATAGAGAGAGAGAGAGAGAGAGAGAGAGAGAGAGAGAGAGATTAATTCACAAAACAATGCATATTTACACTTATTTATTTATTTTAACTGAAACATTGTAATTCTTTTTCCCTGCACCAAAATGTCTTCACATTCAGTGTTTTCAATTCATATAAAGAACATTCTTTACAACAATTAAAACAATGTCAAAGCAAATCAGTGCAAAGGCACAAAAAAACGTATTTGCTCCATATGTATTCTCAATTTAATCAGGTTTATAGTGCTTACATTTATCTGCTTAAACCACAGCATCTCAATCATTACAATTAACTATGAATGCAGGCCCATGAATGCGACCGCACCAATTGCACCACCACTAAGGACGGCCCTGGCTGAATGTATGTTACTGATCACTGAACAAAGTCTATGCCAATGCCGTTTGGACCTCCTTGGAGAAAGTAGTCTTTCTTTTTTTCAGGACGACAGGATGTGGTTCTCTGCAGTTTCCATCTAAGCAAGAAATCCACTCCCACTTGCAGCATCACAAAAGTGCTTCTGTAACATTGGGGAGAAAAAAACAGAATCATTTTACATCCATTCATCAAAAATATTATTAACAGGTGAAATATCAGATAAGTATCAATTACAATACAATAATAGTTCACTTAAAGCATTTACCCAAAAATTCTGTCATAATTTTTTTTCATCCTCATGTGGTTCCAAACCTGTATGACATACATGTCTTACATGGTGTCTGTAGAACGGAATGAATATAAGTGAATAACAATTCAGGTGAACAATTTGTTTTAAGGATTCCCCACAAAGTTTTTTTTTAAATGATGTCATCATTTATTTACCCGACTGCTGCTCTCTGTGCATGAATATGTGTTCATGAGAATCTATTAGCAAAGCAATTCAATCCAACTCAACTAGGAAAAGCACACAAGTTGTGAAAAATGAAGATTAATAAAAACTAAGCATGAAATACAACATATGTGCTTTTTTTCTCTGAGGTAAATACATCTGCTGTGCTCGTTGCAACAGGAAGTTATCACGTTCATCTGTCAGCTGTCATTTTGACAGTCATAACAACCGAAGCTCCGGTCAGGAGTCAGTGAAAAAGATTCAACTCAGTAAAGAAAGTAAACATTTTTTTTTTAAATTTTTTTTCACAACTTTTGTGCAATTCAGAGTGAACTGAACTAATAGTGTCTCATGAACACACAGTCATGCACAGAGACCAACAATCAAGTCAGGATGTTTGTTAAATAATATCCAACATTTCAGTATGTTTCTGATTCTTTCTACGATTCCTGAATTCCATGCTGATCTCACTGCGCTGAGGGCTCTGTCTATCAAAATGAATGCGCATAAATGGGACAGCACATAAATAAATGACAGTACCAAAAAATCATATCTAATCTGTAGTTCATGCTACCCATGTGTCATACTCCAAGTCTTGGGAGGGCACAAATTCACTTTGAAGGGTGAACAATTTAACTCATGCATTATAGAGGATTTGAGTATATTGAAAAGTTATTTTCAAATATATACAAATGAATAAATATATATATATATATATATATATATATATATAGTGGGGATCTAAAGTTTGGGCACCCCAGGTAAAAAATGTTATTAATGTGCATAAAGACGCAAAGAAAAGATGGAAAAATCTCCAAAAGTCATCAAATGACAGATTAGACATCCTTATAATAAGTAAAAAAAAAGTTAGATTTTATTTCCATCATTTACACTTTCAAAATAACAGAAAACAAAAAAATGGTTTCTGCAAAAGTTTGGGCACCCTGCAGAGTTAATACCTTGTACTGCCCCCTTTGGCAAGTATCACAGCTTGTAAACGCTTTTTGTAACTAGCCAAGAGTCTTTCAATTCTTGTTTGAGGTATCTTTGCCCATTCTTCCTTACAAAAGTCTTTCAGTTCTTTGAGATTTCTGGGCTGTCTGTCACGCAGAGGTCTAACCATAGATTTTCAATTATGTTGAGGTCAGGAGATTGTGAAGGCCATGGCAAAACCTTTAGTTTATGCCTCTTGATGTAATCCACCGTGGATTTTGAAGTGTGTTTAGGATCATTATCCATTTGTAGAAGCCATCCTCTCTTTAACTTCAGCTTTTTCACAGATGGCATCAAGTTAGCATCCAAAATTTGCTGAAATTTTATTGAGTCCATTTTTCCTTCTAAATGTTCCCTGTGCCACTGGCTGCAATACAACCCCAAAACATGATCGATCCACCCCCATACTTCCATGGGGAAGTCGTGGCCTGGTGGTTAGAGAATCGGACTCCCAATCGAAGGGTTGTGGGTTCGAGTCCCGGGCCGGCAGGAATTGTGGGTGGGGGGAGTGCATGTACAGTTCTCTCACCACCCTCAATACCACGACTGAGGTGCCCTTGAGCAAGGCACCGAACCCCAACTGCTCCCCGGGCGCCGCAGCATAAATGGCTGCCCACTGCTCCGGGTGTGTGCTCACAGTGTGTGTGTGTGTGTTCACTGCTCTGTGTGTGTGCATTTTGGATGGGTTAAATGCAGAGCACAAATTCTGAGTATGGGTCACCATACTTGGCTGAATGTCACTTCACTTCACTTCATACTTAACAGTTGGACAGAGGTTCTTTTCATTAAATTCTGTGCACTTTCTTCTCCAAACATACCTTTGCTCATTCCAGCCAAAAAGTTATATTTTAACCTCATCGGTCCACAGAACTTGTTTCCAAAATGCATCAGGCTTGTCTATGTTCATTTGCAAACTTCAAACGCTGATTTTTGTGTTGAGGACGTAGAAGAGGTTTTCTTCTGATGACTCTTCCATGAAGTCCATATTTGTACAAGTATCTCTCAGTGTCTGCCAGATCTTTCTGGAGGGATCGTGCAGTCAAACGTGGGTTTTGACTTACTTTTCTCACAATCCTGCGAGCCGTTCTGTCTGATATTTTTGTTGGTCTTCCAGATCTTGCTTTAACTTCCATTGTTCCTGATGACTGCCATTTCTTAATTACATTTCGAACAGAGGATATTGGCATCTGAAAACGCTTTGCTATCTTTTTATAGCCTTCTCCTGCTTTGTGAGCGTCAACTATTTTCAGTTTCAGTTTTCTAGACAACTGCTTAGAAGATCCCATGGTGCTGATTGTTGGGGCAAGGTCAGATGAGTCTGGGCATTTTAAACCTTTGAGATTGACATCACCTGGTCTATCCAGACGATGATTGAGAACAATCCATGACACTGTCAGGTCCTAGCTTGCCAAAGGGGGCAGTACAAGGTATTAACTCTGCAGGGTGCCCAAACTTTTGCAGACACCATTTTTTTGTTTTCTGTTATTTTGAAAGTGTAAATGATGGAAATAAAATCTAGCTTTTTTTTTTTACCTATTATAAGGATGTCTAATCTGTCATTTGATGCCTTTTGGAGATTTTTCCATCTTTTCTTTGCGTCTTTATGCACATTAATAAAAATTTTTACCTGGGGTGCCCAAACTTTCGCTCCCCACTGTATATAAAATATGAAACATACACATAAATACATATATATGGAAAAAATAACTAAAATACAATATACTGAAACTCAACATTATAAAAACTCATTAAATTAATGCTTAGTATAATGACAAAAATGACAACATTTGATCAGGAGGCTCGTTTAGGCGCGCAGAGCATTTAAATATCACCATAAAATAATATCATCTTATAAAATACATTTAAACGAGGTAAATCACTTACTTATGGTGTTTTCCTTTGATAAAAAAAAAAACTAATTCCCCGTCTTCTCCCCATCGCGAGTGGAAGAAAATATCTCTCTTGAGAAAAAGTTTTGGAGTAAAGCACATAAATATCGCTAAAAACCAATATGATGTTATTAAACACATTTTAAATGAGATAAAAACACTTACTTTTTAGATTTCCCATATAGAAATTAAAAGACGTCCTCATCTGTTCCGCATCGTGAGTGAAAGGAAATGTCCTTGAGAAAAGTGTATGCGCACACAGCAAATAAATGTCATTATAAAACGATATGATATTCCAAACCCCATTTTATGTGTAAGATTATACACTTTATTTCGCCGTATTCCGTCCTCATACGAGCCGCGTCGTGAGCAAAGAAAATTGTGTCTGTGAAAAGTATTTCAGATGGGTCAGGCGCGCGCACACGAGCAAATGTCCCGGATGTGACTATTAACACTCAAAGGTAACTCTGAGTATTTACACCGGCCAGAGGGGGCTGTTTATTAAAATCTGGATTAAAGATCTGAAGATCTGGATTAAAATCTGGGTTTACAGTGTGAAGTCAGCTTTGTTTGGAAGAGCAGAAAGGAATACATGCCATATACATTGTATATTTAAACATGGCATGCTGTGATCAGTTTTATAAGACCAATACTGACGTCAAATTGGTGTCTTTCTCGTGCCAAGTTTGAACATGCTCAAATTCCCTCCGAAGAAAAAGTCATGCAGGTTTGGAATAACATGAGGGTGAGTAAATGTTGACAGAATCTGTCATTCCGTTGAAGTTCTTCTGAGGTTTCTGTTGGCCAAACATCAACTCACTATCAAACCAGTGTCTGATTTATCTTTATTTAGAACAATTACTTGGTCTCATGAACAAGAACATACTGTACACCACAGTTAAAAAGCTTAGGGTTGGTCAGATTTTTAAAGGATGCAACTAGTTCTCATGTAGGCTGCATTTACAGTAAAAAGTAATATTGTGAAATATAATTACAATTTAGAATTTTACTTTCTAAGGTCAATGTAAGTTTGATTTGAGATTTGAGTTTTGTTTTTATGCCTTTTATTATGATAAGACAAGACAGCGGAGAGCAGACAGAAAGCAAGGTGGAAAGGGGGGGGTAGGGGGTGAGCGGGATTGGGAAAGGCCCTCAAACTGGCATCATACATCATTGCACTTACCCACTAGGCTATCGGTTAGGGCTGCTCCGATCACGATCGGCCGATCATTATGCGCAAATAAACGCTGAAAATAAAGTGGATTTGCGCATCTTCTCAGTTAACAATGGTTCCATGTTGTAGTAACAGCTGCTCTATGTGAAATCATGCACCTGAGGGAATTTACCGCTGCTTAGAGAACCGGCTTTACTGACGAGATGCGCATAACGATCGGCCGATCGTGATCGGAGCAACCCTATCGGTGCCAACATTGTTCAGATATCTTTTTAATATGCATATTTAAAACATATCAAATTATCATATGATTAATATTTTTGTGGAAACTACAATACTGCCCCAAACATTTGCACTGCATATGTCACATTGGAGATACCACAAAAATTCACATTCATTCATATGTTTGTGAGGTATGAGGACTGCCGGAAACTGTTTGGTTTCTAATTAAAGTGACATTTTAGACGATCCCATTGAGGTGCAAGGGTCAGATCTCCTTTTCTCATTCTCACTGTTTAGTTAAATGTGAATCAGATGAGAACAGGTCAGCATTATGGCTTTTATCTCAAAATCAGAATATTAATATGTTTTTTGAAGGATCATGTGCCACTGAAGACTGAAGTAAATGATGCTGGAAATTTAGCTTTGCATCACAGGAATAAATTACATTTTAAAACATTCAGATAGAAAAATAATATTTTTAAATTGAAATATTATTACTATATTTCTGATCAAAGAAATGTAGCCTCACTGAGACTTAAAAAAAAGAAAACACAAACATAATTGTATTAAACAATATTATGATTTTACTGTATATTTCAATATCCATTTTATCATCCTATTCTCTCAAAAGTCTAGGTCAGAATCCACCAACTTGAATCTGGGTACTAAGGACGAAACTTTAAACTTGCTTGCATTTACATATAGTATGTCTGACTGCAAGTGAATTAAGCACAAATTCTACTGTAAATGCAGTTTTATAAATCACTTTTGATATATAACAGCTGATTAATACCAGCATAATTTTAATGTGTGACCTTTTAATGTGTCGTATGTAATTGAGTCATCAGTGTTCCTATGTTTCAAAAGCCTTTGCTATTGCAAGCATTCATGTTAATTGATTCACTTTATAGGGAACTAGGGAGTGGAACGATCCACTCATTCTTCTCAAATTCACCTCACACCCCTGTGCGTGTTAAAGCGTCTTGATTACAGCAATTATTGGCAGAGATCATTGCTCAATGCTAAGAAAGACATCACTGACATGGCACACATCTCTCTCTATGTCTGTCGCTCTTTCATCCTCCATCAGACTGTCTGCTGAATAAGTGATTGAGAAGATCAGGAAAAAGGGAGGCAGCGACACACACATCCAGACACAACTCACACACTCACAACCTGAAAACAGCAAAGAGGAAACCTTCACTAGAATAGCCATTGAAAAAAAGACACAGAAAATACATTAGCGCTCCTGCAGAAAAAGCATTACCACACACACATACTGTGGCTCTGAGTGTTTGGGCTCAGATAGGCATGAAGGACATTCTATATTCAGCAGACACATTTGCGTTCTGCCTGGAAAGACCAGGTGCTGCCTGTGTTAGGTGTTTAATTTGTGTTTATCATGGTCAGGGTGTTTAAAATTAAATGCTTGGTCATAGTTTAATTCACTCTCCTTAATGTCATTGAGTCTCTCTGGTTACACACATACACACAAAACCCAAAAAAGCAGATTAACTTTCTACAAACCTTTATGAATTTGCTTGCAGGTAAAATACCTTATTGTCTCTACCCCAAAAAACACAGGACAGCAGGAGGCAGTAGAGAGCAGCCATCCAAATCTCTCTCTCTTACACACACACACACACACACACACAGTATATATACATACATTTTTATACTGTAAAAACTTTACATTTGCTTTCTGCGTTTTTACATTGAACAAAAAAAGTATGATTTAAAAGCTATATATATATATATATATATACTGTGTGTGTATATATATATATATATATATATATATATTACACACACACACATATATAGATAGATAGATAGATAGATAGATAGATAGATAGATAGATATAGAAAACAGTTCTTTTAAATTGTAACAGTATTCCACAATGTCAAATATATGCAGCCATTTGTGAGCATAAAAGTATTACCAACCCCAGAACCATCTTCGAAAAACATTTAGTGCCTTGACTATTACTTTGTCATTGTATTTTTCTTGTCATATTTGTGTCAGCAATATGTTTTAACTGCAATTATTTAATTATAATCAATATGTGCCATAATGTCTCACCTCCATTTTTTACAAAAAAAAAAAAGTTAAAACATTTGTCAGAATTTCATTAACAAGTCACACAATATTGAAAGTAAAACAACATTTGAAATGTGAATAATTTGTTCCTTTGATTTCTAACAAGGTTGAAGGTCCCCAAATAAATGAGAAACCACAGAGAAAGAAACCAAGTTGTTAGAACTTAAGTTCCTATAATTCCACCCACATTTCTGCTTACATGCTGTCTTGTGAAGGCTTGCATGTGTTTGCTTGTGTGTCGTCTGTGTATGCGTGTTGGATTCAGCCACCTGTCAGCCCATTCTGCTGTTGATGTTTTAGGTTCCAGAACTGTGGGAGTGATCCATAAAATTCAGCCCCAGAGTCCAGTGCTGTTCACACATGCTGCCGTTACTATGAGAGACATGAAGAAGTAGAAAAAAAGCAAGCAGAATATCACAGCAAACAAAAAAAAAAAATCACAGACTACCGATAATTAAATACATATATCTGTCTCTCTCACCTGCTTCATAATTAATAGTTTCTCTTTCTATTTTTATAGCTTGACTTCGATGCAAATTGCTCTTTCATTTAGCCCTTTCAACTTTTATTTTGAGTTTCCCTTACAGAGACAGCCAACATTCTGTGTGTGAGAGAGAAAGAGACAGTGCCAGTGTTTCACAGCATGAGAGAGTACACTTAACACAACTATAAATAATGAAAACTTTCCATATCAAATCGGTTCTGTTCATAACACTGCAGTAGAGAGACAGAACATAATCCTAAACAGAATTACTCTAAAGATAGAAGTGTAAATGTATAAGAATATAAAAAGATATTTAAATGTAAATTTACACTATTATTCAATTGTTTGTGGTTGATAAGATAGTTTAAATTAGTGCTATCAAATGATTAATCATGATTAATCGCATCCAAAATAAAAAGTTTTAATTTTTCACGTGTGTGTATGTGTGTACTGTGCATATTTATTATGTATATACAGTACAAATACACACACATGCAGTATATATTCAGAAAAAAATATATACATACTTAAACATACACGTATGTATATATTTAAGAAATGTAGTGTGTATTTATATTTACATAATAAATAAACACATATTAAATACATATATGTAAACAAAAACTTTAATATTTTGGATGCGATTAATCGTTTGACTGCACTAGTTTAAATGCATTTAAAAGAAGTCTCATAGGCTCAGCAAAGCTGAATTTATTTGATCAGAAATAAACTATAAACAGTAATGTTGTGAATTATTATTACAACTTAAAATGACTTAATATTAAGTATTATATTCTTCTCATATTTGTGCTGCATGATCCTTCGGAAATCATTCTAATACGCTGATTTGCTGATCAAGAAACGTTTCTTATTATTATCAATGTTGAAAACAGTCATGTTGCTTAATATTTTTCTTTAAAAAGAGAGAGAATTTTGTAAAACTTTTTGATGAATAGAAAGTTGAAAAGAACAGCTTTTATTATTTGAATGATTTTTGGTACTGCTGTAGGTAATGCCTACGGTTGCAGGTAATTTGACACTTAATATAATAAAAGTTGTCACAATAGGAAATAACAATAGATCTTAAAAAGAAGCGTTCCCACTGGGATATTAGATAATATCAAATGCTCTGGAGGGGAAACTTGATCTTCAGCGTTCATGTCCAGGCCTCCAGGGTCACCATTTCTGTTACAAACAGGTCAACTATTCAGAAAGATTAAAAAATATTATATATATATATATAATATTATATACAATTTTAATATATAAAACTAATGTTGTCCGTAACATTCTAAAGCCCTGTACACACTGTACGATTTATATTAGTCTGATTGCTGCTCGTCAGACTGTATGAACATTTTTATGATATGTTTGGTGTCAGTGAGCTGGATTTACATTTGGAAATGAAATGGTGACTAGCAAACAAAAACAGCTAGCATTAATTTTGACCACGACTTGTATTAAAAAGAAAATATAGTGGGGAAAGGATGTGGTGGTGTGGATCAAGTGGTTTGTTGTCATCACACTAATTGCAATCATTTACAACCCTCAAACTGTTCCAAACCTGTATGAGTTCCTTGTCAGTGGCTACCAGCAACTGTTTATTTACCAACATTCATTAAAATATATTCTTTTTTGTTGACAAGAAGACAGAAATTCATACAGATTTGGAACAACTTGCCCCAACTTTTGGGGGGGAAATATCCTCATAATGGTTCTTCATTGGACAGTTGTAAATCGTTTGTGGCTTAAAACATGACACTAAAGATTTTGGATCACAGGAATCTATTAGGATTCACAAAATTTGTCCAAATCATGGCTGAAATAATACAATTTAGAACATTTAGAAAATCTAATTAAGTTAATATTAAGAATTATGCTAAAATTATGAATCACTGTGTTCCTTTACATAGTCTCAAATATTGGATAAAAATATATAAAAAATGATATTCAATGAGAAAAAAAAGGAAGGTAGGGCATGATTTTCTCCAGATTTGGTTGAACATTGAAAAGGTTTTGATGAAAGATTATGAAGGCAAGCATTGCATGCAGAGTGCACCAAAGAATTCATCACAAAAACACCAGGAACATAGTAAGTAGCAGTCACGGTTCATTTCGATGTTATTTGGACTCTAAAAGCATGACAAGTTTTAGAATATCATGACAAATACAGTCATGGCCAAAAATATCATCACACTTGGTAAATATGATCAAAAGAGGCTGTGAAAATTAATCTGCATTGTTAATCCTTTTGATCTTTTATTTAAAAAAATAAATAAAAATAAATCACAAAAATCTAAACTTCCATTGGATATTAAGAATTTAAAATGGGGGAAAATATAATTATGAAATGAATGTTTTTCTCAAATACACATTGGACACAATTATTGGCACCCCTAGAAATTCTTTTGAGTAAAATATTTCTGAAGTATATTCCCATTTTGAGCACTCCAGGGTGATTATGAACATAAAATTATCCAGCCATTGCTTCTTGTTTCACAGAAATATAAATAGGAGGGAAAACAAAGCCCAAATTCCCTTAATCACCCATCAAAATGAGAAAAACCAAAGTATATATTTCTAATGTGCAGCAAAAGAAAATTGAGCTTCACAAATTAGTGGAGTGGCTTTAAGAAAAGAGCTTGAGCAGTGAAAATTCCAATTTCCACCATCAGGGCAATAATTAAGAATTTTCAATCAACAGAAAATGTTGAAAACTGCCTGGAAGAGGACGTGTGTCTATATCGTCCTAATGCACCACGAGGAGGAGAGTTGAGTAGCTAAAGACTCTCAAAATACCACTGCTGGAGAACTGCAGAAAATAGTTGAGTCTTTGGGTCAGAGATCCTAAAAAAAAAAATGGTCAAACAGTACCTACATCACTACATGTTGTTTGGGAGGGTTTCAAGAAAAATTCTCCCTTCTCATCCAAAAACAAACTCCAGCATATTCAGTTATCAGACATGACTGGAACTTCAAATGGGACTGGCTTCTACGGTGAGATGAAACTAAAAATGAGCTTTTTAGCAGCAAACACTCAAGACGGGTTTGGTGAACACAGGGATAAAAAGTACCCCATGTGTACAATGAAATGTACTGCTGTATTTTTGATTGTGTAGGCCTATATTTCTGCTGGAGCTCCTGGGCATCTTGTTCAGACAAATGGTATCTTTGATTCTATCAAATACCAACAGATAAAAAATCTAAAAGTGACAGAAATCTTATAATGGGCCATGTTTAGATCTTCCAACCATACAATAATCCAAACACGAACCTCAAAAACAACACAAAAATGGGTCACTGAGCTCAAAACCAAGCTTCTGCTATGGCCATTCCAGTCCTCTGATCTGAACCTTACAGAAAATTATGCAACATTTGGAAGTTGAATTTCCAGAAAAAGTAACTATCATGATATAAGTTTTATCACACTATGACAGTATTTTGTTCTGAACATGTCCCTTGTATGGTGGCTCTTGTTTACAAAAACCATTTGAAAGAAGCTTAGTTTAAACCTTACTGAATCAGCCAACCTGTGTCAAGACGGCTGTTTTAGAAGCATAATGCTGAAGAAAGTTATTACATGGAAGAATGGGAGAAGACCTCCATGTGTGTAGGTCACCAAACACATTTCTTTACAGAAAACCCAGTAACAACCATATATAATCACATATATGAACTGGAAGTAAAATTAAATCTTTTTTCTCTCTCCATCACAGTGTAGGCATGTGTTGCATTGTATTTGAGCATGTTTAACAGTGGAAATGTCAGCACAAGGGTGGAGGTCAAATTGAAGGATGACTAGCAGAGGATATTGCATTAAAAAGATCTGACACAGACGTTTGATTTTGTTTTGACCGCTGAAAGTATCTTTAAAGAGGACTATCATCTGTGCCGCGAGCTGAAGCTGTGGTCACTGTGAGCTGTGAGTCATCTAGAGAAACACTAGAATTACAAAACTCACACACAGACTGACTCTCATACATACACAATGGACGATTCACACACAACATACATAGACATGGTGTCGTTTCACCCAAAAATTCATAAGATACATACTGTATACTTTTTTTTCTAATTTTCTTATCTGTGGAAGATAAAAAGTCTTACGGGTTTGCTTATGGTAAAAGGGTGAGTAAATGGAGAAAGGTTTAGGTGAAATATACCTTAAAGTTAAACTTAATGGTGTTTGTTTTAAAACAAGACATAATAAAATATTTTACAAAAACATGCTTGCTTGTTTTAAATAATAAAACTTTACATATAATGGAAACTAATTGTATTTGGGCAATTTCTACAACTACAGCTGTGGTTACTCTGTTAGGACACCTGTGTGAATTTAAGGGGTAGGGAATTTATATATTCACTGAAATAACAGTAAAAATGTTCAAAATTATAGCAAATTTTCATACATTTTTAAGTGTGGGTTAAGTGCCCAAATAATTTTTTGGGCACTGTATATGGACTTTTCATTCATCAGATGTTAGTTCTACAACAGTGTTTGCTCATATGTGTGTAATCGGAATTATATTAACTGATGTGGACAAATCTGTTGAGATTAGGGACTGTTAATCTAGTGTTAGCACTGGGATTTTCACTGAAAGAGTTTTTTAACAGCAGTGTGTGAAAGGTGTATAACTGCCATGAGTGCCTTGAGAAAACATTCAATAAATGTTCTTCTAACAAGTGAAAGGAATGAAAATTGACAATATCTTATGGCCTTGAAGACCTGAAGGGTCTTTTGACAATTTTTTCTATATTCAATAAGAGTATAGCTACTGCTGAGAAAAGTTCTAATTTGACAACAATATTAAACCGCAAAGCTTACCTCATACGTAATTTCCTCTGAAACTGCTTCCGTTTACAATAGTGAGCGCAAGCTAGATTCAAGTTATCATTACGGTTTGAATATGAATATTTTTCTTACAAAACTGCATTGTTTCAATACAGGAGGCCTTTGTTCATTAATCTTTTTTTATCTAATAAATGCAGCCTTGGTGAGAATAAGAAATTTCCTTCAAAAACATTTTAAAAATCTTTACTGAATGGTTGTTTAAATTAGTAAAAACTGGGGCTTTCAATTTAATAAATTAATTTAATACAATTATCATTAATCATCCCCCCTGATTCTTCAAATTATACTTTTAGAGTGAGTAAAGAGTGATTTACATTCATTATCCTCATGCTTAATTCTCCTCCAACAACTATCAAAAATTGACACAATTTGCACTACAATTCAGATGCATGCAAGTTATACTTTTCAATCTCACTGTGAACAGATAAGCAACACCGTTTTCTTTTGAATCAAACTTCATATGACTTTTTTCCTGACTAAGGTGTTTGCATCAATGTTTTCCATTCTGGTTGAGGTATTAGTCAGATTATGAACTGAATGAAACTGAAAAAAATGAGAAATGGAAAAGCTTCTGGGTGGAGATGTCAGAGATTTAATTTGAGTTCTCTTCAATAATCCCGAAGGTGGAAAAAGAAAGCTTTTGAGAGCTCTGATGCTTTTCAGAGCTTCCCGGAATTGCTTATGGGGTGGAGTTTAAATGGCTTTTAATAGTATTGTCTGATGGCAGAATTCATGGGAAGGGCTTCAGACAAAAATTAAATAAAATAAATCACTTTAGGCTCCCCCTATAAGAAGCAAATCTAGGCGGCACATTATTTTTCGAAGTGTCACAGAATAAATGTGTTTTCTTTCTTTGTTTTTAACCACTTCTTCAGTAATACTGTAAATTGTTTATGTCTCTCCTCCTTCTACAGCATTAACATTTGAATCCATCTAGTAGATGTCTTGGGAACTAAGGTTTTAGTTGAGAAATATAAACAATCACAAAGAATTGTTTATTACACAGAATCTGTGCCAGTATATCATGGACCATAACTATATAAGCATCACTCAGCCATTGAATGTAGTTTGGGCTCCTCAATGCATCCTACTGTATAAATGTTGTCATATGTCTTGCACACATCCAATATGTTTTTCTTCATAAGTAACATGCAATTAAATAGCAGATGCTTAATCTTGAACCTTGCATTCTTTCTTATAATGTAGTTAACAGGTTAAGTAAATATATAAATATGCACTATAGTGAATATAATTAACAAAATGCTCCTCTTAAAACAATAGTAAGTTTTTCGAGCTGACTAATGAGCTTCATGTTTATTTCTTACAGTAGTAGTAAAGAGAAAGATATGATAAGTTGACATGCCCCTTGAACTGATGGCACTAAAGCAATCCCTCATGCCACATTAAAGAGCACAAAAAGGTATTTATTGTTTGAATTTTATTATGAATTTGGCAAATTTTAAAAGTCAACAGAGCACAAAGCTCACTGCGATTATTGGATGCAAAGCACACTACAAGTACTATGACGTTCATGCATACAAGAACTGTGTGAACCTGTTATTTCCTCTAAAACTTTCATGTGCAAAACAAGTAGGAAAAAAGGCATGAAGAAGCAAATTAAGTCATAACCGGTAAATGTATATATTCGCCATTGGGGACGTCAGCAAAAATATCACTTGCAAATTATATTTTTGGTCGCAAATGGTACCGTTTTAGGCGCAGCCTGAAGCCTTGATGTTTCAGGGATACTTTAATAAGAGAAGAGACTCTTCTTTTTCTGTAAAGTCTTTGGCTCTACCAACATGGAGGGGCTCCGATAAACAAATACCTGCTGATATATTTCAGTAATATACAGCTTTAAACCTGGAGAGCTCAAAAATGATTTAACAATCAAAATTTAGATCCGTGTTTTGATCTAGATTTATTACTTGATTTTGGAACACAGGCATTGCAGAGGTTTTTTGGCTGATTAATAGTAAATGCTTTCACTACCAAATACAAAAGACAAGGTCTCTGTTAAACTACAAAAGGAAATACTCTCAGGTTGCAGTGTTCAAATGCATGTGTGTCTATGTTTTTGAGTCCATGAAGTTTTAGCATACATACAAAAACACAAGGACTGAGAAACTAAATCCATTAACAGAACCACCCTTCGGCAGAACACACACACCCAAACACCCACTAAAACACACATTCACTCACTCACACACACACACACACACACACACACACCGTGGCTGCAATGCGTCACTGAGAACAAAGCCTGAACAGGAAGACGGAGAAGAGAGAGGGAGAGGATGTGAGATAAAGGAGAAGAAAAGAACAGCAGATGAAAGAGGAGAGAGTATAGAGGGATAAACGGAGCATGAAGGAGAAAAAGGAATCCTGTTACTGCCTTACAGACATTCCTGTTGCCATGGAGACCAGCCCTATAATCTTACATACACACATGAACATGTCAGCATACTTCTGTTTGAACACATCTATAAAAGCTCAGACATACACACGCACTCGTCAAATCAACGCGAAGGCTTGTGCTCTCAGCTGATGTGTAATTGGCTGGTTGCCCTGCCAGTCATACTGTGAGAGCTCTTTGATGTGTTAAGATGACTGCATGACAAAGGCAACAAAAGTGCCGCATTAATCAAAGACAACATTCCCTTATGTTAACCACATCTCCATAGCAACAGCCTGGCAACTCGGCCCACACCAAGAGAGAGTTCTGCATCATAATCAGCAGCACATGCCACAGAAACCTTCTAGAACATTGTTGTGAGCCATTTAGCCCTGAGAACCCTCCAGAACACAGTGCCCGTATTGCAAGCTTGACAATCCAAAAGAATACTGTATTTACCCTACAGCCTTGTAAAAACTCTAAAACCCGGGGTGTGAAACTCAGCTCCTGGAGGGCCACTGTGTGAGAACCCTAAATTTACTCACCTGACTACAAACTTTCAGGCAGGTGTGTTGAAGCTGGATGGAGCTAAACTCTTCTGGAAAGTGGACCTTCAGCTGCTAAGTTTGACAACTCTGCTCTAAAACACTTTGCCTTCCTTACAACTTTGAGAATCAGCTAGAACAGTCCTTACAGAACAAGTTAGAAAAGCAGTTTACTAGACAATTTACTAGAATGTTATTTCTAGCCTTAATCCTTGAGCACTCACTCGAACTCTGTTTCCAGCCTCGAGAGCCCACACAAAAACTGTCCTTACCCTACAGCCTTGAGAACACTAAGAATCAATTAGAACATATTTTTTATGAAACAAATTTGAAAACCACATTGACAGTGGGAACCCTCCAGAAATCTGTCAGTACAGTCTTGAGAATCCACTAAAACATAGTTCCTGTCCTACAGTTTTGAGAACCCTCTAGTACACTGTCTTTACACTATAGCCTTAAGAATCCACTACAATACTTTCCACACCCTATAGCCTTGAGAACCCATTACACCATTGTTTTTACCCTTCAACCATGAAAACCCTTTACACCTTTGTCTTTACCCCACAATCTTGAAAACCAAAACCAGGTACCCAGGAGCAGGGTTGAAAACCTGTTCTAGAGCATGAAGGAAACCTTCTTTCTATAGCCTTAGAATCAACCTCAACCAACAGTCTAGATGGCCTTTTAGAACACTCTCTTCACCCTACAGCCCTAAGACCTTCTAGACTAGAGCACTATACCTGTCCAACAGCACTAAAAAAACATGAGCCATGATAAAGAGATCTAGAGACTTCTGCTTGTACACTGCTTTTTCATTGCATGTTACATTAACACTGAGAAAGGAAAACTGTTCTAAAGGATTCCCAAACCTGCATGCCAGAAACTTTCAGAGTATATATTCACATTTTAACCTTGGGCAGCTACGTTTGCTAAGTAGTTGTCTAGATTTAGGTCATGAAGTGCCTACACACAACTATCCAGAACAAACCAACCATGCAGGAGGAACACAAAAAGAAGACAGAGATGTGGAAAAAAATCAGAAGCTCGCACTGAAATGAAAGACAGGTGCAGTGAACAGATATAGAACCTCAATTTAAGTTCCATTTGCATGCTGTGTGTGTGAGAGGTTCAGAACTGTTGAGGATGCATTAATGCGTGTTTCTTAACTGTGCTTGTTTGGTTGTTTGCTTGTGTGTGTTTTTGCACTCACATTCTGTTTGCCCACTATGTTATGGAAGGGAAGTTCAGGGCTCCATGTTCCCTCCGTGAAGGAAGTGTTAGAGGGTCTGTGATCTGATTGGTTGGTGGAGTCTCTCATGATGTCCTCCGGCAGCGTGAGTAAGCTCTCCTCTGGCTGCTTGATCAGGAAAGTCTCGATGTTATGCCTGCGCAGAAAATCGTTGCGGTCCTTACCGTGACCCTCTTCCACCTCATAATCGCCATTCAGACAGTCTAGAGCCGCTTTAGAGATGTGGATCCTCCTGAGGGGGTTTGAAATTAACTACAGATTCATCTCACACATCCAAAACAAAACACCTTTTTCAAAATGAGAATAAACAAAAACTCAATAAATTTTCTCCCACACAATTACACAAGATTTGAAGGTGTCCATAAAATGCTCACAGCTGAGCATTTTTGAGGGCTAATAGATAATCCCCATTGTACTTCCAAGAGCTTTTGTGTGCACATTTGTGTGTATCTTACCCAGGTATTCCCCCAGACTCCAGTTTGTTGGCTATGTCGACATCCCAAGACCAGACGTCAAATTGCCATTTCCGCAAACCAAGAACTCCGCATAGAACCGAACCAGAGTGGATGCCAATGCGCATGTCTATGTCATGTTTTGTACGTGAGCGCACATACCTAAACATGCAAATACAAAAAGGTTAGGATGGATAGCTAGCTAGCTGTGTTGAAACTCTGTAATGCTGCTGCTAAACAACTGTTGAGCCAGAGTAGTCACACTGAGTTTATAGGCAAGTTGAAGTACACATCATACTATTACTCCTGAACGGGGTAACAGGCAGAAGTAAGTGGCTGTTTATAAAAAGTGGAATCGAGGTCATACTGTCACTGCTGTGTGTGTTGAGTGGTAGTGTGAGTACTGTGATATCTAACAGCACTCACACTAGTGCAGCACACACATACACACCTGCTGAACAAGGGCCTCTCATCTGCCATCTAGTCGGTCTAGTGGCCTCTCTCTGTCATTCATTCACTCACTCACTCACTTTACCTTACTGCAGACATACAGTACTATAGACTTCCATTGTTTTAAATGAATGCTAATAATACCCAATATAGACTTATTCAAATATAACAGCAGATAACAGCCTGTGAAGCACATATTAATGTTAAACAACTCAAATATAACCTGTGAAGCAGATAATAATGTTAAACAACTCAAATGTAACCTGTGAATTAGATATTTCTGTTATGTCTCATTTTGTGCATTCCTTTGCCCAATTTCCAACCTGTAGGAAAGAAGCAAAGCTAATGAGTTCCCTTTACTTGCACTCTTGTCATAACCAGTTGATATGACTTTCTTCAGTGGAAAACTAAAATGAGAAATGAAATAAAATTAAGTAAATGGACTGTTGTTTGAAAAGCTGGGTATTGGAGCCGTCAAGCTTCGAAAAGTTCCATAAATGCATCTTAAAGGATTAGTTCACTTTCAAATAAAAATTTCCTGGTAATTTACTCACCCGCAAGTTTACACTTTTCTTACTTCTGTCGAAAAGAAATTTAGTTTTTTGATGAAAACAATCCAGGATTATTCTGCTTATAGTGGACTGAATGGCTAACAAATGGTTGAAGGTCAAAATCACAGTTTCAGGGCAGCTTCAAAGGGCTCTACATGATACCAGACGCGGAATAAGAGTCTTAACTGGCGAAACGATTGGTCATTTTCTTTTTGTCATTTTGGAGCTTGAATGGCCCCATTCTTTATTCACATTCATTAAAACAATGGAAAATCTTTTGTGTTCCATGCAAGAGGTACAGATTTGGAAAGCTATGCATCTGAGAAAACAATGTCAATTTAATACATTTATGTGTCTTGTGAGCACTAGGGTATTATATGCACATTCATTTTATAGATATATATACTCTACTATGTCAACACTTGTCTCATTTGTGTCTGTTTAAGCAATAAAATGTCTCAGCAATCTGGTCAATAACCTGAGCAATAAAATCTTGCTTTTGGAACATTACATGGTTACTGAAACACTGAATCACTTATTTAGTGTTGGCTAGGAGTATAAAACATGAAATGTCTCATTACCTGATGGTTTTGATCATGCTGAGGCCCATCTCAACACAGCAGTGGGCATGATCCGGTCGAGGCTCGGGAAGGCCAGAAACACAATAATAACAATCCCCTAGTATCTTGATCCTCAGGCAATGATGCTCCTGAGAAGAAAAGGAGAAGACATTTTTACATTTAGTATGACCAACTGTTTTAGGTGCAATATAAATTTTTATATTTAATACAGCTGAATCAATCAAAATACATCAAGTTATCCCAATAAAAGCAATTAAGGGTCAGATCAGGTAGAAATTTATAACCGTAATTTCCCTATAATTTCCACTATAGTCTCTATCTTTTCTAGTTATCTCTCAGCCTGCCAGGTTTTTGTGTAGAGCTCAGAGAGGGTGATAATTTAGGCTGCCACTCACTCATTCGATCTCTCTGAAATCCATTACTCATGCCTACTGCCATATTATTGTCTTTTCACAGCTCAGTAAACGCTGTATGGAGACAGAGTCGTTACGTCCAACTGTCATTTATCAATCGCTAAAACCACCACCTACAGCCTGATTAGCTCTGGACTGGCTCATGATAGCATGCTTGAAGCACTAGTGCTAATCTGCAGGCTAAGTGAAAGCCTTTTGCATAATCAATACCAACCTGTGGGACAATTTAATGGATATGAACACAGAAGCTAGCATTAAATGCTAGTGTAACAACACACTCAAAACATCAACATGACGTAATGTCATTAAAGAACCCATTAAATTAAAACTTGAACATGCTCTTAGTTGGACTGAGCCTTACAGAAAAAGTACTGTGGAAGCACATTAATGGTATCAGATGGTAATACCAAGGTATTTTATATATATATATATATATATATATATATTCACACAACTCATCAAACGTTTGGGGTCGATAATGTAAAATGTTTTTGAAAAAAGGTCTCTTATGCTCACAAAGGTGCATTTATTTGATAAAATACAGAAAAAGCAATAGTATTCGCAAACATTATGACAAATTATAATGTCTTTTTTGAAATATTTTATGTTATTTATTCCTGTGATGTTGAATCTTATAAGCAATCTGTTATGTGGATGGAGGTTGATGAACCCAAAAGCAGACGGAATGCTCTCACAAGATTTATTGAAGACAAAAAACAGAAAACAAAACCCACGAGGGGGCAAAACAAGACAAAAGGCAAAAGCCTGGACTAAGACTTGACGATGACTAAACAGTAACTAACAATTTACATTATACGTTGAACAGAACTCCAGACAAAATACTCACAGCAAGATATCATTTAAGATAGACAGTGACAAAGCTTGACAACAGTTGGCAATATTTGGCAATGAACCGACCCAGGACAGAGACACACAAGGGGTTTATAAAGGGAGGCTAATAATGAACACAACAGGTGAAACAGATACGCTAATAATTACAAAACGAGGATCACAAGGGGGCAGGGTTACATGATGAGACATGACAACGCGAGCACATGGCCAAACAAATGGTCATGTGCTGCACATGAAAACATGGGCCTGTCATGATTCTGCCGCAAGACAAGAGAAAAATCAAGAACAAGATGGCAGGATCATGACACAATCATTACTCCAGTCTTCAGTGTCACATGATCCTTCAGAAATCATTCTAATATTCTGATTTGCTGCCCAAGAATAATTTTTGATTGTTATAAACGCTTTAAAACTGGTGTGCTGCTTAATATTTTTGTAGAAACTGTGATACTTTAAAAGAACACCATTTATTTAAAATTCTAAGGCATTATAAATGTCTTTACTGTCAATTCTGATCAAATTAATGTACACTTACTAAATAAAAGTATTAATAAAAAAGAATATATATATATATATATATATATATATATATATATATATATATATATATATATATATATATATATATATATATATATATTTGAAAGGTAGTGTACCATTAGTAGCAAATGATTACCATACACATATTATACATAGATTTCTTCAGGTCAAATGCTAGATCACACTGCTAGCAACATCAAGGTCATGAATTAGTTTCCAAGGGAACAAACATAGTGATAACACAATATGGTACTGCAATATACAGTAATTCATTGAATATCATGGCATAACCAGGCTGTATGTCCAGAAACATGGCATTTCCGTGGCACAACTTAAAAAATATACCAACTTTTGTCAGATGTTTAGTGTTTCTAATATATATATATATATATATAGTACAGACCAAAAGTTTGGACACACCTTCTCATTCAAAGAGTTTTCTTTATTTTCATGACTATGAAAATTGTAGATTCACACTGAAGGCATCAAAACTATGAATGAACACATGTGGAATTATATATGGAATTATATACATAACAAAAAAGTGTGAATATATATATATATATATATATATATATATATATATATATATATATATATATATATATATATATATATATATATATATATATATATATATATATATATATATATATATATATATATATATAAATATCACTCATTTAGATCATATGTCAAGTAACGAAATGGTTAGATTACATTTCCCTTTAGGCAATGTGAGTCCATAGAAGAAGAATAAAGAGCTAGGGAGAGACAGATAGCAAGAGAGCGAAAAAGATTTCTGTAAGATAATGCTGCTGTAAGACAGGATCATCGGAGTTCAAAGTGTTGTCAAGATGTGGTATGACGCAAGCAATCAAAACCATTACATCTGTAAATGCTGAACGCGACAGCTCAACTGCACAGTTAACCAGCACAGCAATAACCGCCAGGGTTGGGGAGTAACGGAATACATATAGCAGCGTTACGTAATCAGGATATAAATATCCATTACAGTTACATCACAAAACAAAGTATTCAGATTACAGTTACATTTTGTAAAAAGTGGGAATACTATCAGGAATACATTTGTTTCATTTAAAATAAAATAAATGAGTATTTTGAAATAATAACGCTATATTTAACGCTGCTTCATCATAGTTCATGGTTCTGTTGACTCACGTTGACTCGCATGAGCCATCTGCTGGTGTGTTCGCAAATAACACCCTTCTACAATTATTCTCCTCAAATGCGGGATGGGACGCTGCTGGGAAAAATGCTTTCGTGTCTGGAAATTTAAGTTGTTTTGTTTTCAAAGAGTATAAAGGAAATGTGCATGAAGACTTTTGCTTTAACATAGCCTACTCAACCATCTTGAACATGTGCAGGTACGACTAGCATGGAAATCATTTTGTTAAGACTTTTGGAAGATGGCCTGGTGTCAAGAAGGGCAGCAAAGAACCCACTTCTCTCCAAAAAAAACATCAGGGACAGATTGATCTTCTGCAGAAAGTATAGTGAATGGACTGCTGAGGACTGGGGCAAAGTCATATTCTCCGATGAAGCCCCATTCCGATTGTTTGGGGCATCTGGAAAAAGGCTTGTCCGGAGAAGAAAAGGTGAGCGCTACCATCAGTCATGTGTGTCATGCCAAAAGTAAAGCATCCTGACACCATTCATGTGTGGGGTTGCTTCTCATCCAAGGGAGTGGGCTCACTCACAATTCTGCCCAAAAACACAGCCATGAATAAAGAATGGTACCAAGACACCCTCCAACAGCAACTTCTTCCAACAATCCAACAACAGTTTGGTGAAGAACAATGCATTTTCCAGCACGATGGAGCACCGTGCCATAAGGCAAAAGTGATAACTAAGTGGCTCGGGGACCAGAATGTTAAAATTTTGGGTCCATGGCCTGGAAACTCCCCAGATCTTAATCCCATTGAGAACTTGTGGTCAATCCTCAAGAGGCGGGTGGACAAACAAAAACCCACTAATTCTGACAAACTCCAAGAAGTGATTATGAAAGAATGGGTTGCTATCAGTCAGGATTTGGTCCAGAAGTTGATTGAGAGCATGCCCAGTCGAATTGCAGAGGTCCTGAAAAAGAAGGGCCAACACTGCAAATACTGACTCTTTGCATAAATGTCATGTAATTGTCGATAAAAGCCTTTGAAACGTATGAAGTGCTTGTAATTATATTTCAGTAAAACTAAGAAACAACTGAAACAAAGATCTAAAATCAGTTTAGCAGCAAACTTTTTGAAAACTAATATTTATGTAATTCTCAAAACTTTTGGCCACGACTGTACACTTGTAGGCTTAATTTAAAATAGACTAATATGGTTTAAAAAAAAATAAAAAAAATATATATATATATATATATATATATATATATATATATATATATATATATATTGTGTATAAACTATAATCATTTTTACTTATACATGTTAAAGAAATAAAATAATAATAATAAAAGTACAACTGTAATACTAAACTGTATAGCCACTAAATGTCTACATAGCCTTTTATATAAATATATATAGGCCTACATGCTATAATAACTAGATAATGAAATAAGGCACACTTTTTAATAGTTTCAAATAGTTTTTAGAGTTTGTATTAGTATTAACTTTAAAGTCATAGTTTAAAAAAAAAGTACTTAGATATTGCTTTGTTGACTTTATTTACATATGTAACTAAAAGGAATCCAAAAGTAATCAGATTACATTACTTTCATATTGTGGTACTTGGATTACGTTACTGAATACATTTTTAATTAAGTAATTTGTAACTATAACAAAATAAATTTTAAAAACAAACCTCCCAACCCTGCTTACCACACACATGTGACATCTCTGAATAAACACTGCCATCTGAAAAGAAAATGAATATCGCTCATCACGATAATCACTGCTGCAGAATTTAATACAACACCAGGCAGATTCACACAAACATGCGCAAGGATACAAGGATATTTAAATATGACATACTGATACAACCATCTGCAAGCACACATATGCCACATTTGAATATCTGCATTATGCATCAGCAAGCCACTTCATGGTTGGTTAATCTCCAATGATTATTGTACTGACTCATGAATAAGATTATTGGAGAGTTGCAGCACAAGGACAGTGTTTAATATTCTTCATAATGCATTTATATCCTCCTCCATTCTGAGCAATATAACAAAAAACACATTTGTTAAATACACAAAATCAATTTTCCTGTATAAATGTCTGTAAGTAATGTTGTTCTTTCTTCCAAGGGCAGCTATCAAGATTTGCACGAGTTGTTGACAGTTGTACCCTTGCGCTAACACACATACACTCATATATCAATGTCATTAATGCTGGGGACGCGGCCACAACATTTTTATTTATGTGACTTTTGCAACAGGCATTTAGCACATCAGTGCACTGCAGGACATGAGGGACGGTGCGCCGGCACATATTTCATCCTCCTCTGTACTCTAACTGAACTCCAAGATATGCTGGCACTGCCCTTGACACACAAACATAACACTTCTCTTTGTTTCACACATCCTACATCAAATATGTGCAAGTGAAGCAGGAGTGTAACAGCAATTTTCTGAGGTAATCAGCACTGAATTATGTGAATAAAGCACTAAAATAGGCCTACTTTACATAGAAAGGTGTGTTGAATGATAATGATTTAAAGGGATAGTTTGCCAAAAATGAAAATTGCCATCATTTACTCACCCTCATGTCGTTCCAAACCTGTACATCCTTCTCAAGATAACATTCTGTTTGTTTTTTGTCCATAAAATGCAAGTCAACTGGGGTTGTTTTGAACCCCCACTGACTTAAATTGTACGGACAAAAACATTTCTTTAAAATATCTACTTTTGTGTCCCACAGAAGTCAGTCAGACATACAAATACAGTGCAATAAATCAGTGCAGACGATGCCTGGTTAAACTGGATTACAGGACGATAAGATACAAGCATGAGTTTTTGGGCTAAAATGCATAAGTGGATCAAATATTTATTGAATTCTGGAGTATTTAAATTTATAATGGCCATAAATGAAAATGGTTATCAGGAAAGGGGCACAGATAATTATTACAACCTCAATTGTCATAAAATCTAATCAACATAAGAAGGGGAATTTCATTTACATCTTACCCAAACCTCAAGGAGTAACTATGAAATGTTCAAATCACTGGGATTTAGTCTATAGAATAGAACACAAAATGCTGATTGGTTTCCATTAAAGGGGTCATGAACTGCCTTTGTTTTTTTGGTTAATCTGTTCTCTGAGGTCCACTTGTAATGTAAACATGATTTTACATTAAAAAAAGAATAATAATTTAGAACTAATTAGTTACTTTCTGTCCAGTTTTTAACCTCCCTGATCAGAACACTGTTTAAATAGGCATGGTAAGTTCAGAGTCTATTGAATAACCTTTAGGCACTGCTATTACATATTTTGTACCCTAAATGACACTGTGATGTGGCTGAAAGATTGTCATGTATGTGTGTTAGGTCACTTACGTGTGCCAGTCGGTCAAAGCGTGCAAAGAGTTCGTTGAGCATTCGAACGAGTTCCTGAGCAGAGAGTGTGGTGGAAAGATTGGTGAAGCCCTTCACATCAGCAAAGAGAATACTGCACAAAACACACATGCACATAAATCAGCCAGACAAATCACGATTTTCCCAAACATTTCACAGCCAATCTGGGATTTTTAATCTGAGATAAACAGGCAGAACTTAAAAATATAATAAAAAATATAATAAATATACAATACAGCTAACTGTACTGATAAGTTTAAATATACTAGCTATACAAGCTTTTTTATGAATTAATCAGATCAAAAAGTGATAGCAAAAGCTTTCATAATGTTACAAAAGATATCTATCTCAGATATATACTGTTCTTCTGAACTTTCAGTTTATCCAAAATCCTTAAACAAATTGAAATTAATAAAATCACAGCTTCAGAAAAAATGTCATCGCTGTTTTTACTGATTTCTGATCAAATAAATGCAGCCTTGGTAAGCAGTGAAACCTTACTGACTCTAAAAATGTAAACAGTAGTGTACCTACACAAATAAACTTATGTTTACAAAATTATGCTGCAGAACATGGCATTTGCATAAATTTCATGTTAAGAACAGATTTACATTAAATGTTTTTTTTATGACAATACATGTATTCTGTCTGTGATTACTATGAATATATTTATGTTATTGCATATAAAGGCCTATTATATAAAATAATTTAGTAAATAGTGTAAAAAAATAAGGGTGAACCATTAAAAATGGCCAAAATGGCTTCATTTAGGCTCAAATGGCCATGGACTGGCATTTTTAGAGCCAATTTGGTGCTCTTATGGTGACTGACTGTGCTTTGCTGGGCTACTTGTTTGGGTTATAAAAGAGAGTGACTCAGCCATAATCAAGAATGACAGAGCCATAACAGTGGGCGACCGAGCCTAAATGGTGGATGACTGATTCAATTCCATTTGACTCTCTTTTATTCTATCCATGATGACTGTACCACAGTGGAATAAATTACCTCACGTTCTCATAGCGGTGAATGTAGATACGGTGAAACTGGTGCTGTAGGTTCTCGTCCTCCACATTGGTCATGTCATTAATCATCTCCAGCACTACAAAGCGTGGCAGCACCGACAAGACCAGACGCTCCTAACACAGGTGGAGCATAGGTAAAGTGCTTCATTAAACATGGACTTAAATCATTCAGTCACTGAATGCACACGTACACAAACAAAAACATAATTTTCATATTATACACATCGATTCCCTTTTTAGTTTCAACCTGTTCAACAATTCAACTAGTTTACCAGTCTTAACTTTAAACCACTTCCAAATTATAAGGTAATTAAAAAACAGTTTGTTGTATTATTTTATTATTTAAACCAACATATTACAATGTGACACAGTTTCCTTTTGGTGCAATAACAGCTTCAAGTCAAGTCAAGTGTTGGTTCCCTTAATGGTTCACCAGTCAATCAAATAACCCCGAGCGTCCAGCGCACAGGGCTAAATATAAATGCATAGCAGTCTCTAACATAATTTCCCCAAAATTTAAAGGTATTTAAAATTCAGTTCAACCTGCTTTTACAAAACACTGTAAAGAACATACGGTACGATTGCCAAATACGTTAAATCTGAAGTGTGTAATTTTTCATAACTAAAATTAATTGCAAAAAATATTTTTTTCAAGCAGATTTGACAAACAGTTCCCAGTCTTCCACTGGTTGGACTCGAAAACCATGCCATTGGTTGAGCCAATATTGTATTGCTGGGCTGGTCAGATGCATAAAGAAACAGCAATTACAGCATTTACACTTTTTATTAGATATATCACTAACAGCTGCCTCTCCACATTAGTTTGGCTGAGGTAGGAGAAAGTATTTTCAAATATCAAAAAATTACACACCTCAGCTATAATTCACCTTTGTAACGCTGCATGGATAAAGACCAGGCACTGCAAATATGCATTCAGAAAGCAAGAGTTTGTACTCTAACCACTGGCTGGGCTAAAAGCAGGGGCAATTTGGATAGATGGGCATACAAAAGAAGAGGAAATGCAAACACACATACACACACAGTGGTACCAGCATGGGCTCCACTTGACTGGCAAATAAAACCCACTTCAGCAAACAGCCGGAGAGCTCTCAGAGAAAGAGATGGGTGGGGGAGGGTGGAGATGGAGAGAGATTCCCTAAGGAGTCTCGAAACCTTTCTACACTAGCCTTCTGTCCCTATGAGATGCTGTTCTCATCTTTAAATCAATTACTCTCACCCACTGCAGCCCATTGCTGGTGAAGAAGTGTGATACAGCAACATTACGTTTGTGCATGAGTGTGCACACTTTTAAAAGGTTGGGGTCAGTCAGATTGTTTTGGAAAGGTACTTAATATTTTTCAGGTATTAAACTAATCAAAAGTGACAGTAAATAGATTTATACTATTTCAAAAGATTTTTATTTCAAATAAATGTTGTTCCTTTGAACTATTTAAAAAAAAAAAATCTGACAGCACAACTGTTTTTACATTGATAATAACCAATGTTTTTTGTCAATGATGATAGTTGAATGGATGGCGGTGGCCAATACAATGCCAATGTGAAACAGAATTCAAGCAAATTCCTAGCAAAGACTTATACAATTATTTGTTTAAATTTAAAAACAGAAATGGTTTACCCTTCAATGACAAAGCTGCTGGCAGAATAAAAGACAGTTAACAAAATTGTCAAATAATTAATTGATTAAATTAATTAAATTAATTGGTCTGTATGACTGTATAGTACAGTCTAACACTAGAAGTAATTGGTATAATTGGCCAGAAAGTATGGTTAGCATTGCAATTTGTTGATGATGTTACTTTGTTTACCACACGTACAATATACTTACACATCTTGGAAACATCCTGAAGTACATGAGCCACAAACACGTGTCACGCGAGTGTGTGTAAAGGAAACTTTTTTTAAAGTTTGCAGACACTAACCTGTCGCTGGTTCTCGGTCTCCAGGCGAAGACGTGCCTCGATGCACCTGCGTGTCTCCAGAAAGGCCTGGCGCTGGGCGCGGTCTGACAGGTAGCTGATAAACATCCCTGCAGTGTTTATACATAAGAACAGCAGCACCTGAGCTAACAGCTGAAGAGAGAGAGAAGAAAAACAGAGAATTTTACCAACCTTAAGCAATTAGAGAGCTAAACTGCAGGTGAAACTACTCTACATCCATTTATCAGGTGTATATGACCATATGTGGAATTTTACACTGGAAACTCAAACACAAAAACAGCATAAATATTGTCCAAAAAAAGTATTATTTAGAAACATTAGCTAATGGCGATTGAATTTAAAAAAATTCCAGCAATAAATAAGCTGAATTTTTACTAAAAATATATTTTTGGCATTATGACAATGGGATAATTTTGCTGTTTGCTGTTCACTGTGCAGTGCCAGCTTTATCGTGCAAGATGAACCTGCACACTGACTCGAACAAGTAGAGAAAGAGTGGTTTTGTCCTATTTTGGTGGATTAATGTAAATAATATTTCCTCATTTAGCAGATACCAGCCACTGCCAAATAAGTTTATTTACTCGCCAAAGGCTTTTTTTTTCTTTTGCATTTGGCAAGTGTATATTTCAGACCCTGAGTATAAGCATACAAGACAAGAGAAAAATACTTAAATGCTTATTTTAATTTAAATGCAATACTATTCCCTAGGAGATGGAAGCTAAATGTCATCTTTCCCTCTATTTCACACAAATACACACAGAGACACACATGTGCATACATAATTGCACATTAACGTGAAATTAATAAATGTCAGTCATATACTGGAGGCAGAGTACAATATTTTACAGTAAATAAGCATACTATTATTTTAAATGTACTCATTTAAAAGCAAAAGCAAAGAGGTTTAAAAAAAAGTGTCTTGTGTGTTCACTTTTCAGGTCCAATTTTTTAACTGTTAACTGTGTGTCACGCTGCCTGGTCTCTGTTTCCCTGAGTCTCCACTAGTGGTCTCACTTCCCCATAGGCACCTCACCGTAGGCACTACAATTCCCTCAAAGCCTTTTTCCCTTCATCACAGTAATTGCACTCCTGTTAATTGCACTCAGGTGTCTTCACTTGATAGTCATTACCCTGCCTATATAATCCGGTCTGTTTCCATTTGTTTTCATGGAGTCCTTTCATTCCGTCACCCTGTTTCCTCGCCTTCCGAGGGTCCTCGTCTTCCGAGTTTTCTGTTCCCTTTCCTGTTCCTTCCCTGTTTGTTTATTTTTGGATGGATTTATGGTTTTGACACCTGCTTGTTGGATGCTGATTTGGATTACCCATTAAAACCCACACTGTAATTGGATCTCTCATCTCCTGTGTTTCCCAGGGTTCCGATCGTAACACTGTGTCACTGTTTAGATTCTTAAATTCATAAGAATTTCATACACACTTATTTGGCTATTTTCTTTTGAGGAATCTGTCAAAATATTTTGAGTCTATATAAAGCTAAAAGCATGCTGATTTTCCAGTGCGGGTTTTTGTCTTCCTTGCATATCTTATGCACAACTAAATTAGAACTGAACAAACAAAATCACATTTACAAACATGTCACTTACTTCAAGTTATTTGCATGTTTTAGCTTGAAAAAAATAATAACATGAATTATCCTTTAGGCAATAGCTGTTCTCCTACCATGCATTTCCAATTGCTTTCCATTTTCTGATTTGCTTATTACAACCCAGTAGAAACCAAGCGAAAAAACCAAGGAGTTGTTCAGCCTTTCCACTAGGGGGAGTCACAGAGGTCAGAGAAAATTGGGGATTGATGCCAAATCGACACAACATGTTTAAGATGTTGAATCTGGATTAAACCAGTTAGCCCTCTGAAATCAATAAGGTATCAAATATACTGAATTTCTAATAAATTCAGACACATTTTCGTGTAAGACTGACAGTTAGGCCAAAAAAATAAAAATAAAACCTTGATTAAAGCCTTTCTAAAATTGTAATCTCCAGAATAATTGGCTAGCTGCTAATACATTTCCTGGGCTCAACAGAGTGAATATATTGTATTTACAAGGTACAATTAGTGTCTAATTAGGCAGTTTTGATTTTATATCAAGATTATATACAGTCACCAACGACATAAGATACACTCTCTCTGTTTTTCCATTAAAGTAGCCACCGAAGCATAACAAAAATGTTATATACACAGAGGTGCATATTTATATTTAGACAAACACTGTTAGTTTACTGCATTTGGAACATATACTGTCATGCCTCTCAGAGGAATCCAAAAATACACATGCTTTACCAAACATGTCGTGAAATCTCCAGAGAGTATGATGTAACCACCTGCAATAATTAACACTCTAAAACAATCACTGCAGAAACATGTTTAAGCATGTCTCCGCACCTATTACTACAAAAGCCTCACAGGCATTTGTGTGTGCGTGTGTATGTGTGCAGGTCAGTGAGATACATCCCTCATGGGAATATAAATTTTATGACTGATTAACGAGCCCCCCCATCCTTTACAGTTTCAATTACTGCAGTTTTTTTGTCCTGCGGGGGCATTAAAGGGCTGCCATTTCAGACAGAGGCCCTAATTAATATACAAGCCCTCCAGTACACACACACATACTGTACACACACACACAAACACAGCAGAATGAATGCAGTAAACATCATCAACATTCAAGAATCAAGCTAGCATGCAAATTTACTCAAATATGACTTTAATAATTGTAATCTTTGCCGTTTGTGATTGTAAATGATATTTACAAACACGTAAACAACACCAGCATGCACTTTAGCAACGTGTGTGTAATAATACACAATAGCACACACACAGAGGTCAGTGATGTGGACAGTTTTAATAGGAAAGCTCATTATTTCAGACTTTTCCTATTCAGATCACTGACCTTAAAAAACATAATCTCACATTGCACAAATCCCTCTCCACATATGAAAACACGAAGTCTACAGATTAATGAAGATGAGCCTTTGTGCATTTCTTAAAATATTACTTTTAACCAATAACCATATACATGGTCAGTTACTCTTTTTAGCTTTACAGTTATCTACAGATTTTCCCGATGTCATTTTAATACATTTTAAATCAGTTCCCCAAAGATGTAGTTCATCACAGTAGCTATGATCCACTCACAAACAGAAAGTGTCAATAATTTTGAACAATGTATTTTTTAAACATAAGAAATATCTGTTTGTGAAATGTTTTTGCATATAACATATGGAGGCCAGTTTCTGAATAAAAAAGGGTAACTGTGACAAAGTTGTGACAAAAGACAAACTTTTTTTGTGAAGTATAAGGTTGTTAAAGTTTTGTGAGGTATACTTATGAGAAAAGATCAAAATATTTGTAAGACATAAGACTCAATTATGAGAACTAGTCCCAACTGTTAGACACAAAGTTTTTATTATAAGAAATACTCTCAAATGTGAGATATGGATTTGCAACTGTAAAATATAAAGGTGCAATTATGAGAAGAAAAGTCCTGATTGCAAGATATCAAATCCAAAATGTTAGATGTAAAGTTGCAATTATGAGAAACAGTCCCAATTGTGAGATATAAAGGTGAAAGTAAGAATAGGTTTCTACAGAAAATAGTGCTTCTGCTACCTTTATTTAAAATAAATGCCATTTGGATTGGTATTTTACTTATGAAATTATATTAATTTCTATGTGCAACATAAATATGAAAGTATGTTTTGGAGCCATTGTACACTTCATACAGAGAGAGGGAGTGTGTGTGCATGTGTGTGCCCATCAGCTAAACACAGCAGGAGAATTAACTTTACAGTTAAATCACTTACTTTTAAATCAATGCTTCAAAGCAGACACACACACACAGTGCACTTCAACTAGTCTTTAACACCATAATCACAGTGCTATCCATCAGCATGCCAGTGGAAATTGTTAAGAGTGATTGACTCCTATTGACTGCAGCAAATAAAATAAAAATCACAACTACATAGTGGCTCATAGACCAACAGATCTAATGAAACTGTTAATATCAACATTTTACTCCAGCCAGAGAGTCTTCGCCATGCTGAGGAGCAGAACTGAGATTTAATTAACACTCCATTTAATTACTGGGGTTGATTACAGTTGTAAAATGCTGCCTCTGAGATTTCCAATAGATGGGCTGCTGTCCACTGATAATTCAGCCAGTGAGCAGAAACATTACGATGACCAATTGATAAACTTTATTTTTTTAAGTGGTGTGTTGCAGCCAGTCTCTATGGAGCATCTAAGCAAATATGCACTTTGGGAATAACAGTTTTTTACTCACCCTTAGGCCAACCAAGACATAGATCACTTTGTTTCTTTATCGCATTATATAGCATTACATCACTTGATCACCAATGGATCCTCTGCAGAATAAGATGCCTTAAGAATGAGAGTCCAACAGCTGATTAAAAACATCACAACAATCCACAAGTAAAGCAGATGACTCCAGTCCATCAATTAACATCTTGTGAAGTGAAAAGCTGTGTGTTTGTATGAAAGAGATTCATCATTAAGGCATTTGAAGTTAAAACTTTCAATCTATACAAAATGTGTGTCCATTCTGTCACCCATAATATTGCTTCCTCCAACAAACAAAGTCAAGCCCTTGTTGTCATCTCACATCCAAATCCACTGACACACTTGTTTAGAACTGTTTTGTACTATTTCCACTTGCTTGATCTGTGCATATTTCTCTCCTGATGCAGATGAATGACATTTTCACTGGAAAAATCAATATTATGAATAGAGGTCTCATGTTTTACCCTTGAACCAATGGTTTTAAATTCAAAATGTATTTTAAAACTTTTTTTTTTAATTCATAAAACATGAACTAATATACTGGAGTCATGTTTTTCCCAGTTGTTTTGACTCTCATTATGATGGCACCTATTCACTGCAAAGGAGCCACTGGTGAGCAAGTGCTGCTAAATTTTTCTAAATATGTTCTTAGATGTGAGGTGTGTTTGAGTAAACTTATAGCAAATTTTCATTTTTGGATGAACTATTCCTTTAAACCCCACAACATTTTCCCCTAACAGCTAAGTCCTTTAAGTGCTATACAGAAGACGAAGAGCACTTTTACTAATTTTATTCCCAGAACTTTTCACTGATGCGGTCAGGGTTAATCACAATCTATTTAAAATGACTGTAATGGTAAGAGTAGATGCTTTATTTAGTTTGATTATTCAGTCTTTTAATTAAATGATAATTGGTGTTTTAATTCCACTGGAAATGTTTCCTGAGAGGTTACTAACTATTATATATATATTATTATATTAACACAGTATTTAGATTCAAAACAGTATTTAGATTCATTTTGAACAGTAGAGTCTACTTTTATCCATCACTCATTGTGTCATTGTTGTGTCACATTAAATATTACTGAGCTCTATTATGAAGCCAAAAACTCAACACTGCATTTCCATTCTGGCTTTCTGCCATTTCTTTAATGTAAAACCAGGATGATCCAGCTTTCTTGCTGGAAGCTGTTGAGGTCTGTCTCAGATATTTTCCCTAATCAAACCTGATGCATCGGACCGTTACCTACTAATCCAGATCGTGTGGCCCTCTACAGTGTAATACTGATCTCAGGACAACTGTACACTGTCATTGTAAGCAGCAGCCGATTGTTCTGAAGGTTTTGATTACACGGCACGACCATCTACAGTGTCAGCAATCAAGTGCTAGATTGAAAAATACATTATTAATCACTCAGACATAGAAACTTTTAATTGACCAGGCAGCCTGCTGTTATTGATCTCTGTACATGTGTGGAAATCTCCATGAGCAAAATGGACCATAAATGTGTTCTGTGTGTACTCACCGTACACAAAGTGTGTACAGTAAAGTTTCTGCACACTGGATATTGTGTCATAGGCTTTGCTAGACCCCATTTATTTAATCTAACCCTCCTCAAATCTGTACCAAATTCAGCCTTTTTAAAAATATGTGACGTTTTCTAAAAAAAACTGCAGCTGCAGCAAGCTGTCTAAAGTTATTTTACTCCGAATCCTTTGCTTAAACTAAACTTTGTTATATTAAGTATCATCTTTCCCTCAAGTCAATAGCAGATCACGGCATATGTAGGGCAATACTCGGCACGGAGCGCTGCCTCCACAAACAGTGCTCTACTTCTCTGTTCAACAAAACAAAATACGACAAAAGATGCTACCTTTAGCTATATGAAAAATATTAGCATATATATTTTGGACCCTAATGTCACACTTAAAGTCTGGATTTCATTGTATTAGATAGAAAATATTGAACCAAGTCATATCTGCAAACAAATTAATTTTTTTTATGTTTTTAATAATTTTTAACCAATTGCTCTCAAGGGCATTTTTAGTGGATGAAGTCAGCTGATGAATTTCATTGTCTTAACAATATACTATAATAATAACATGTATACTATAATAATGGCATGTACCATATATATATGATAGGTCTGTAATCACTATTATTATTATTCTTTTTTTTTTACATTAATACTTTTATTCAGCAAGGATGCATTCAATTGAACAAAATGTAATAAAATAAATTGTCACAGTTTCCACAAGTATTAAAAAAAGCTTTTTTCAACACTGATAATAATAAGAAAATTTGGCTTTACAATCACAGAAATAAATTAAAATGTTAAATATTTTCAAATAGAAAACAATTATTTTAAATTGTAATAATATTTCACAATATTACTGTTTTACTGTATTATTGATCAAATAAATGCAGCCTTGCAGTGAGCACAGAATATTTTAAACTATTTTCTTTTTTAATTTACTAACATGATATATACATATGTATGTGTGGGTGTATTTATTGCCAGTCAAGCAAGATTTGAACTCGCAACCTCTCATACTGAAAGCAGGAAATACTCTTCTGACCCACATCAACACCCTGCACTTTATCTATCGACAATCTGTCCTGCTGCACACAGCACTCTCACACTAGTCTGATGGAGTTTGTGAAGTGCCTTATAAATGATTGATGGAGACCCTGCATGAGTTTCCATAAACCCAGAGAAAGCACAAGAAAGCAAACGCATGCTAACTGACGTCCATCTTACCCAGGCACTGACGACATTCTACATTCGTAGCACTGAACACCGAAGCAGGTGTGCAGTCAGGTCTGAGGGTGTGTGTGTGTGTGTGAGCATGTCCTGCAGGATGAGCAAAAGAGAGGGAAACAGAGATGGGAAACGAAGAGAGGCTGGCAGACAAGTGTGTGAGTCAGAGAGCCCTTCTCCATATCTCCCTCCCACGCTTGCTATTTTTACAGTCTACCTCACGGCATCTTCGACCACTGCTTGGACATACACACACACACACACACACATTTTGGGGTATGATTGACTGAGTTTGGCTATTTTGACCTGAATCTGCATACAGACATCTGGATCTGGCCTAAATCTGTGTGTGAGAGGACACCAAACAACTGTCTGTCTGCCTCTCTCTGCTGTGATCACAGTGAATAATTTTTGCACACTATAATTAACTTGCATGGCTTCCTGTCTCCTCACTGTTGCGTTTGTCTGTGTGCTGGTTTTTGTGTACAGCACATTCGCTTGTCTGTGTACAGTGTGTGTGTGTGTGTGGGGGGGGGGGGGGGGTCTGTGTTTGTGTGCAGGTGAAAGCCACAAAATAACTGCAGTGCCACTATGACTCAATTTAAATGTGATATGATCACATGTGGAGTGGAATGACTTCAGGTCATCTTGTCATTTAGAATCTCTTAGCATCTGACAGAGAGAAAAAGAGGCTTTGCTGATCGGTACACAAACACATGCAACCATGTCAATGCAATGTATAAGGGATAGTTCACCTAAAAATACAAATCATATTGACCAAAACCTGTATGAACACTGTGGAGCACAAAAGAAGAAATGCTGAAGAACACTGGTGTCCAAACTACTTTGAAACCCATTGACTTTAAATGTAAAAAGACATTTTTCAAAATATCTTTTTTTGTGTTCCACAAGAAAGCAATGTATGTTTTTATTTTGTGTGAACTATTCCTTTAATTCTCTCATATTTTAGTAATTTTTGTTTTTGTAAATATACACTATTTGTTTTGCAAATATGTCTTTATAAATATATGTGAAGAGCTCACAATGCTCAAGCTCTCATCAGATGTTACTAAAATGTGTAAGTGACTGCAGTGCTCTAATATGACTGCTTTGCCGCATTCACAAGCTATTATTGACCTTTAGTGACCTCTATAAAATTTAAACCGCAAAAACAAGCCGTTAGTATCAGACAACAACACGACGCAGTCTGCGAAGAACGACCTTATAATGTCACTTTCAGCACCACGTTGGATGGACAGCAACCGTTGCGCTTTGGTTAAATGCCTCGAGCACAGGAAACATCCAGTGTTGCACCCAAACTTGGCATGATACAATATCACATTTCTCTGTCTCACCTGATTCGTGGAGATCTGTGCTCGAGGGGGCACCAACAGCTGGATCGCGATGTGCAGCGCGGAGGTCAGCAGTCCCGCCACGATGGCCCAGGTGAGAGGCAGCGGCAGCATGCTGTAGGTAGCAAAGAGCGTGAAGAGCACGTACCCTATCCCATCCCCGAGCAAACCGTAGCCCAGTCCCGTCGCGAGGATCTGCGTGGCCATGGCGACCCAGGTCACCGCTCCGCTGTACTGCAGGTAACCGTGCGAGCTTGTGTCTTTGCGTACCACCACCAGAGCGCAGATGACCACCTCGATGCCCGTGAAGAAGCCGAGCAGCATTCCTTTGATCGGGTCCATCGGTGTGGACGCCAGGGTCAGGTGCAGCACGAGCAGGGTCAGCTTGGTCACCACGTCCAGAATGTTCATGACCACCACCGACTTCCGTCGCTGGCCCAGGAAGTAGCGCTGGTACAGGCGCTCGAGGTCCCTGGACTTGAAGGCGTAGCGCAGCGTGGGGAAGATGACCCCGCGGTACGTGTAGCCCCAGCTCAGAAAGAAGTCGGAGTTGCTGGGCGCGCAGTCGATCTGCAGGAAACCCAGGTCGCTGCTCGAGCGCTCGGGGAAGACTTTAGTACCGCCGTTATTGTGCCGGTCGCTCACCGAAGTCCTGCCGGCGGACTGCTTGCGCGAGCCCTGCGCGTGAGGCTCGTCCGGTGAGACGGGTTTAGGGCTGTGCTCGTGAATGAAGCGCTGCTCGGTGATGTGTCGCACAGCGTTCTGCCACAGCAGGCGCTTCGGTCGGTTCCCGTTGTTGTTGCTGGGGGTCTTGTTGATGGTGTACAGCTCCTCGCTCGCGCTGGAACAGCGAACCTCAGACAACTCCATTGTTCCTAACGCGGTTCTATTTACCCACGCGCGTTCCTAGAACAGAGACAGCGAAGACGAGCAGGTGTGTGAGAGGAAGAATGAAGGCGAACCGAACGGAGAGTGGAGAACGCATCGGGACAAGGAGACTGGTCCCACGGCAGCTGCCGCTCATCATCATACGTCTTGTCCTCCGTGAACGTCAGAGCGATTCGGTTGCGCTGGCTCGTGCCATTTGGCTGCGCAGCGCTACAGCATGGCATGCGCCCGCTGGCATGCTGAAAAACAGAGCATCTTAACGCGGTCTGACGAAGAAAATGCCCCCCGTTGTCTGCGCTGCCGCAGAAAGTCTTGGTGTGGCTCTTTTCTCTTTAACGTAACCAAAGTGCACATACAATGTTAAGAGTCCTTTTCACAACGCCATACCGCGGTACAGTCCAGTCTTTTACTATATGTGCGTCTTCTGTGGTATGTTTTCCCCTTAAGAACTGTCTTCAGGAATCTTTCTCATATCCAGAAGTTAGGTTTTGGGTTGGATGGGTGTCGAGAAGACATTCCTCTTTGTCAGTTTTGGGGGTCAGCACAACCGATCACGAAGGACATGGAGTGATGAAATCCAAGAATAATATCACATAAAACAAACAAACAAGCAAGCGAGCAAGCATAAACTACAGAAATGTTTGTATCAGTCAGTGATGATTCAGAAGGCTTCTGTGATGTTATACAGAAGCATTCAGTGCGTCCGCGCTCATCTGGTGGAGATGGTATTTACACTGAGCTAAAGAGAGAAGGGAGGTGTGTGTTCGTGTGTGTGTGACTTAGTCCTCCCGACGTCACGAGCTCCTTGCCTCTTTTTCCTCCCCGTGCGCAGCTTTTGTTTCGAGCACCACAGAAGAACGCGCGCTGTCAGGACAGTGGGGGGAACACGAAGCATTTAAGAAAATAATTGATCCTATGTTTGCGTTCAAAAACAGAAAATAGACCAGTTTAACCAAAACCAAAATGAACACTGAAATGATTATTCATTTATTATTAATAATATATACTATAGGCATAAATAATAACAATAAAACTATAGAATAACCTATGGCTCCTCTTTGCACAGAAAGCCATAACATCAAGTATTTATAAACATTTATTCACAAAACCCCCTTTGGTCATACAAACTTGAAAAATATCTCAGTATCACTTAGTCGCATCCTTCTGCATCTAAAACAAAAACCTGCAGGACTTTTTCTGCTGTGCCTTCATAATTGGTAGCTACGCTCAATGACTGGAATCAAAACAGAAACATTTGTACTAATTTTAGGCATATTAATTTAATTAAAAGGTAGGCTAGTCTACCAAACGCTTACTTCATACTTCACTTCATAGCTAATTTATTTATGCCATTTCTTTTAATATCGTAAGTTGGAGTATGCATTGTTAATGAATTTTATTTACATTTTGATGTTATTTATTTTTGTTCCAAATTGTCCTCATTCCATTTTCCAAGTGTAGGCTACAATATCTGTCTAACTGCCGTCGTTTTCAATAAGAAGACGCGACCCGTAAAAATGGCGATAAAACAAAAAACTCAAATATTATTAAAGTTATAGGTCTATTGCGATTGATTTTATCATTTTTACATAAATTCTCAAGTTATTTTTAGCAACGTAACAGACTTAGCTCGAGTGGCTTTACCGTGACTCACCGGTTATTTGTCTTTTTCAAATATTTTACAGCGCGAGACATTAACCGCGGCTGATCAAAGCGGGCCGACAGCGCCTCGCGACTGACTCATCACATCCCCCGCTTTCGCTGCCGGCTCTTTTTCAACGGTTGTGGGATTGTACCACACGACACTACTTTCCAGGAGTTTCTCTATGCGTTGCTCACTTCCTTACTTTTTCTGCTTGCTCTGAAAAAAAAGAGGGATGATTAACTGCAACAGGAAACTCGCTCACCAGCTGCTCACGGCCTCCGCTGTTACACTCATTCAGTTCAGAAAAATCAATGAATCAAATCTAGCTGATATAAAATGAGTGAATCAAGTCTACCTACAGTAATACCAGGGCTGGGTCATGGTCCTGCAAAACCCCTTCTAGATCCTATCATCCCTAACGGCAGACCCCTTATCCAACTTGAAGAGTGATTTGGCAAAATTAATGTTAACATATCACCTAAAGATAAAAAAAAAATCTATCACCCTTTACTCAACTTTATGTTATTTCAAACATTTCTTTTGAGAAACACAAATGGTAAAGTTTATCAGAATGTTGATGCTTGCATTCAACAAAATACAGTAAAAGTATGATTAAACTAAACAACTCATGCATCATATTACAAGTTATCTGCACTGTAAACCCGAATAAGTTGAATTTACTTAAAAAAACTGAGGTAACTCGTTGATTTAAAATTTTTAAGTAATGAAGCATTAGTTGAATAAGTGAAGTGGGCTACGTTCAATGTACTTAAGCCCATAATGGAATGGAATAGAACATTTAAGTTGAATGTACTTATAACTGAGTTACAGTAACTGAAGATACTTAGTTTAAACAATCATTCCACATGCACCCATTTATTTAACTCAGCTTGTTAAGTTAGCATTACTCCATTACCAATTCAGCTAAATTGTATATTGTAACTGACCCAACTTAACTTTTAGTTCCTGAAACTCAAAATATCTTTCAATCAATAGAGCCATGTAAAATAAATACATACATCTGCAACATTACACTGATCCAATTAGCCATGGCCTAATAGGTTTCTAGTGTGTAGTTTCCTCAGTGATGGCACACTACAAATTTGAAAACGGAAATTTAACACCAATAGTTAAATTTAACACTTTCTCAGTGTATATATGGATACCACATGAGTGTTAAATCAACACTTTCAAAAGTGTTGACACTTGCAACACCAATACGGTGTTAAAATGTAACACTATTGGAGTTAAATAACAACACTGCAATAAGTAGTTGATATTGCCAACACTATTATGGTGTTAAAATGTAACACTATTAGAGTTAAATAACAACACTGTAATAAGTGTTTTAAACACAACAACAACAAATATATATATATATATATATATATATATATAGAGAGAGAGAGAGAGAGAGAGAGAGAGAGAGAGAGAGATTAATTCACAAAACAATGCATATTTACACTTATTTATTTATTTTAACTGAAACATTGTAATTCTTTTTCCCTGCACCAAAATGTCTTCACATTCAGTGTTTTCAATTCATATAAAGAACATTCTTTACAACAATTAAAACAATGTCAAAGCAAATCAGTGCAAAGGCACAAAAAAACGTATTTGCTCCATATGTATTCTCAATTTAATCAGGTTTATAGTGCTTACATTTATCTGCTTAAACCACAGCATCTCAATCATTACAATTAACTATGAATGCAGGCCCATGAATGCGACCGCACCAATTGCACCACCACTAAGGACGGCCCTGGCTGAATGTATGTTACTGATCACTGAACAAAGTCTATGCCAATGCCGTTTGGACCTCCTTGGAGAAAGTAGTCTTTCTTTTTTTCAGGACGACAGGATGTGGTTCTCTGCAGTTTCCATCTAAGCAAGAAATCCACTCCCACTTGCAGCATCACAAAAGTGCTTCTGTAACATTGGGGAGAAAAAAACAGAATCATTTTACATCCATTCATCAAAAATATTATTAACAGGTGAAATATCAGATAAGTATCAATTACAATACAATAATAGTTCACTTAAAGCATTTACCCAAAAATTCTGTCATAATTTTTTTTCATCCTCATGTGGTTCCAAACCTGTATGACATACATGTCTTACATGGTGTCTGTAGAACGGAATGAATATAAGTGAATAACAATTCAGGTGAACAATTTGTTTTAAGGATTCGCCACAAAGTTTTTTTTTAAATGATGTCATCATTTATTTACCCGACTGCTGCTCTCTGTGCATGAATATGTGTTCATGAGAATCTATTAGCAAAGCAATTCAATCCAACTCAACTAGGAAAAGCACACAAGTTGTGAAAAATGAAGATTAATAAAAACTAAGCATGAAATACAACATATGTGCTTTTTTTCTCTGAGGTAAATACATCTGCTGTGCTCGTTGCAACAGGAAGTTATCACGTTCATCTGTCAGCTGTCATTTTGACAGTCATAACAACCGAAGCTCCGGTCAGGAGTCAGTGAAAAAGATTCAACTCAGTAAAGAAAGTAAACATTTTTTTTTTAAATTTTTTTTCACAACTTTTGTGCAATTCAGAGTGAACTGAACTAATAGTGTCTCATGAACACACAGTCATGCACAGAGACCAACAATCAAGTCAGGATGTTTGTTAAATAATATCCAACATTTCAGTATGTTTCTGATTCTTTCTACGATTCCTGAATTCCATGCTGATCTCACTGCGCTGAGGGCTCTGTCTATCAAAATGAATGCGCATAAATGGGACAGCACATAAATAAATGACAGTACCAAAAAATCATATCTAATCTGTAGTTCATGCTACCCATGTGTCATACTCCAAGTCTTGGGAGGGCACAAATTCACTTTGAAGGGTGAACAATTTAACTCATGCATTATAGAGGATTTGAGTATATTGAAAAGTTATTTTCAAATATATACAAATGAATAAATATATATATATATATATATATATATATATATATAGTGGGGATCTAAAGTTTGGGCACCCCAGGTAAAAAATGTTATTAATGTGCATAAAGACGCAAAGAAAAGATGGAAAAATCTCCAAAAGTCATCAAATGACAGATTAGACATCCTTATAATAAGTAAAAAAAAAGTTAGATTTTATTTCCATCATTTACACTTTCAAAATAACAGAAAACAAAAAAATGGTTTCTGCAAAAGTTTGGGCACCCTGCAGAGTTAATACCTTGTACTGCCCCCTTTGGCAAGTATCACAGCTTGTAAACGCTTTTTGTAACTAGCCAAGAGTCTTTCAATTCTTGTTTGAGGTATCTTTGCCCATTCTTCCTTACAAAAGTCTTTCAGTTCTTTGAGATTTCTGGGCTGTCTGTCACGCAGAGGTCTAACCATAGATTTTCAATTATGTTGAGGTCAGGAGATTGTGAAGGCCATGGCAAAACCTTTAGTTTATGCCTCTTGATGTAATCCACCGTGGATTTTGAAGTGTGTTTAGGATCATTATCCATTTGTAGAAGCCATCCTCTCTTTAACTTCAGCTTTTTCACAGATGGCATCAAGTTAGCATCCAAAATTTGCTGAAATTTTATTGAGTCCATTTTTCCTTCTAAATGTTCCCTGTGCCACTGGCTGCAATACAACCCCAAAACATGATCGATCCACCCCCATACTTCCATGGGGAAGTCGTGGCCTGGTGGTTAGAGAATCGGACTCCCAATCGAAGGGTTGTGGGTTCGAGTCCCGGGCCGGCAGGAATTGTGGGTGGGGGGAGTGCATGTACAGTTCTCTCACCACCCTCAATACCACGACTGAGGTGCCCTTGAGCAAGGCACCGAACCCCAACTGCTCCCCGGGCGCCGCAGCATAAATGGCTGCCCACTGCTCCGGGTGTGTGCTCACAGTGTGTGTGTGTGTGTTCACTGCTCTGTGTGTGTGCATTTTGGATGGGTTAAATGCAGAGCACAAATTCTGAGTATGGGTCACCATACTTGGCTGAATGTCACTTCACTTCACTTCATACTTAACAGTTGGACAGAGGTTCTTTTCATTAAATTCTGTGCACTTTCTTCTCCAAACATACCTTTGCTCATTCCAGCCAAAAAGTTATATTTTAACCTCATCGGTCCACAGAACTTGTTTCCAAAATGCATCAGGCTTGTCTATGTTCATTTGCAAACTTCAAACGCTGATTTTTGTGTTGAGGACGTAGAAGAGGTTTTCTTCTGATGACTCTTCCATGAAGTCCATATTTGTACAAGTATCTCTCAGTGTCTGCCAGATCTTTCTGGAGGGATCGTGCAGTCAAACGTGGGTTTTGACTTACTTTTCTCACAATCCTGCGAGCCGTTCTGTCTGATATTTTTGTTGGTCTTCCAGATCTTGCTTTAACTTCCATTGTTCCTGATGACTGCCATTTCTTAATTACATTTCGAACAGAGGATATTGGCATCTGAAAACGCTTTGCTATCTTTTTATAGCCTTCTCCTGCTTTGTGAGCGTCAACTATTTTCAGTTTCAGTTTTCTAGACAACTGCTTAGAAGATCCCATGGTGCTGATTGTTGGGGCAAGGTCAGATGAGTCTGGGCATTTTAAACCTTTGAGATTGACATCACCTGGTCTATCCAGACGATGATTGAGAACAATCCATGACACTGTCAGGTCCTAGCTTGCCAAAGGGGGCAGTACAAGGTATTAACTCTGCAGGGTGCCCAAACTTTTGCAGACACCATTTTTTTGTTTTCTGTTATTTTGAAAGTGTAAATGATGGAAATAAAATCTAGCTTTTTTTTTTTACCTATTATAAGGATGTCTAATCTGTCATTTGATGCCTTTTGGAGATTTTTCCATCTTTTCTTTGCGTCTTTATGCACATTAATAAAAATTTTTACCTGGGGTGCCCAAACTTTCGCTCCCCACTGTATATAAAATATGAAACATACACATAAATACATATATATGGAAAAAATAACTAAAATACAATATACTGAAACTCAACATTATAAAAACTCATTAAATTAATGCTTAGTATAATGACAAAAATGACAACATTTGATCAGGAGGCTCGTTTAGGCGCGCAGAGCATTTAAATATCACCATAAAATAATATCATCTTATAAAATACATTTAAACGAGGTAAATCACTTACTTATGGTGTTTTCCTTTGATAAAAAAAAAAAACTAATTCCCCGTCTTCTCCCCATCGCGAGTGGAAGAAAATATCTCTCTTGAGAAAAAGTTTTGGAGTAAAGCACATAAATATCGCTAAAAACCAATATGATGTTATTAAACACATTTTAAATGAGATAAAAACACTTACTTTTTAGATTTCCCATATAGAAATTAAAAGACGTCCTCATCTGTTCCGCATCGTGAGTGAAAGGAAATGTCCTTGAGAAAAGTGTATGCGCACACAGCAAATAAATGTCATTATAAAACGATATGATATTCCAAACCCCATTTTATGTGTAAGATTATACACTTTATTTCGCCGTATTCCGTCCTCATACGAGCCGCGTCGTGAGCAAAGAAAATTGTGTCTGTGAAAAGTATTTCAGATGGGTCAGGCGCGCGCACACGAGCAAATGTCCCGGATGTGACTATTAACACTCAAAGGTAACTCTGAGTATTTACACCGGCCAGAGGGGGCTGTTTATTAAAATCTGGATTAAAGATCTGAAGATCTGGATTAAAATCTGGGTTTACAGTGTGAAGTCAGCTTTGTTTGGAAGAGCAGAAAGGAATACATGCCATATACATTGTATATTTAAACATGGCATGCTGTGATCAGTTTTATAAGACCAATACTGACGTCAAATTGGTGTCTTTCTCGTGCCAAGTTTGAACATGCTCAAATTCCCTCCGAAGAAAAAGTCATGCAGGTTTGGAATAACATGAGGGTGAGTAAATGTTGACAGAATCTGTCATTCCGTTGAAGTTCTTCTGAGGTTTCTGTTGGCCAAACATCAACTCACTATCAAACCAGTGTCTGATTTATCTTTATTTAGAACAATTACTTGGTCTCATGAACAAGAACATACTGTACACCACAGTTAAAAAGCTTAGGGTTGGTCAGATTTTTAAAGGATGCAACTAGTTCTCATGTAGGCTGCATTTACAGTAAAAAGTAATATTGTGAAATATAATTACAATTTAGAATTTTACTTTCTAAGGTCAATGTAAGTTTGATTTGAGATTTGAGTTTTGTTTTTATGCCTTTTATTATGATAAGACAAGACAGCGGAGAGCAGACAGAAAGCAAGGTGGAAAGGGGGGGGTAGGGGGTGAGCGGGATTGGGAAAGGCCCTCAAACTGGCATCATACATCATTGCACTTACCCACTAGGCTATCGGTTAGGGCTGCTCCGATCACGATCGGCCGATCATTATGCGCAAATAAACGCTGAAAATAAAGTGGATTTGCGCATCTTCTCAGTTAACAATGGTTCCATGTTGTAGTAACAGCTGCTCTATGTGAAATCATGCACCTGAGGGAATTTACCGCTGCTTAGAGAACCGGCTTTACTGACGAGATGCGCATAACGATCGGCCGATCGTGATCGGAGCAACCCTATCGGTGCCAACATTGTTCAGATATCTTTTTAATATGCATATTTAAAACATATCAAATTATCATATGATTAATATTTTTGTGGAAACTACAATACTGCCCCAAACATTTGCACTGCATATGTCACATTGGAGATACCACAAAAATTCACATTCATTCATATGTTTGTGAGGTATGAGGACTGCCGGAAACTGTTTGGTTTCTAATTAAAGTGACATTTTAGACGATCCCATTGAGGTGCAAGGGTCAGATCTCCTTTTCTCATTCTCACTGTTTAGTTAAATGTGAATCAGATGAGAACAGGTCAGCATTATGGCTTTTATCTCAAAATCAGAATATTAATATGTTTTTTGAAGGATCATGTGCCACTGAAGACTGAAGTAAATGATGCTGGAAATTTAGCTTTGCATCACAGGAATAAATTACATTTTAAAACATTCAGATAGAAAAATAATATTTTTAAATTGAAATATTATTACTATATTTCTGATCAAAGAAATGTAGCCTCACTGAGACTTAAAAAAAAGAAAACACAAACATAATTGTATTAAACAATATTATGATTTTACTGTATATTTCAATATCCATTTTATCATCCTATTCTCTCAAAAGTCTAGGTCAGAATCCACCAACTTGAATCTGGGTACTAAGGACGAAACTTTAAACTTGCTTGCATTTACATATAGTATGTCTGACTGCAAGTGAATTAAGCACAAATTCTACTGTAAATGCAGTTTTATAAATCACTTTTGATATATAACAGCTGATTAATACCAGCATAATTTTAATGTGTGACCTTTTAATGTGTCGTATGTAATTGAGTCATCAGTGTTCCTATGTTTCAAAAGCCTTTGCTATTGCAAGCATTCATGTTAATTGATTCACTTTATAGGGAACTAGGGAGTGGAACGATCCACTCATTCTTCTCAAATTCACCTCACACCCCTGTGCGTGTTAAAGCGTCTTGATTACAGCAATTATTGGCAGAGATCATTGCTCAATGCTAAGAAAGACATCACTGACATGGCACACATCTCTCTCTATGTCTGTCGCTCTCTCATCCTCCATCAGACTGTCTGCTGAATAAGTGATTGAGAAGATCAGGAAAAAGGGAGGCAGCGACACACACATCCAGACACAACTCACACACTCACAACCTGAAAACAGCAAAGAGGAAACCTTCACTAGAATAGCCATTGAAAAAAAGACACAGAAAATACATTAGCGCTCCTGCAGAAAAAGCATTACCACACACACATACTGTGGCTCTGAGTGTTTGGGCTCAGATAGGCATGAAGGACATTCTATATTCAGCAGACACATTTGCGTTCTGCCTGGAAAGACCAGGTGCTGCCTGTGTTAGGTGTTTAATTTGTGTTTATCATGGTCAGGGTGTTTAAAATTAAATGCTTGGTCATAGTTTAATTCACTCTCCTTAATGTCATTGAGTCTCTCTGGTTACACACATACACACAAAATCCAAAAAAGCAGATTAACTTTCTACAAACCTTTATGAATTTGCTTGCAGGTAAAATACCTTATTGTCTCTACCCCAAAAAACACAGGACAGCAGGAGGCAGTAGAGAGCAGCCATCCAAATCTCTCTCTCTTACACACACACACACACACACACACAGTATATATACATACATTTTTATACTGTAAAAACTTTACATTTGCTTTCTGCGTTTTTACATTGAACAAAAAAAGTATGATTTAAAAGCTATATATATATATATATATATACTGTGTGTGTATATATATATATATATATATATATATATATATTACACACACACACATATATAGATAGATAGATAGATAGATAGATAGATAGATAGATAGATAGATAGATAGATAGATATAGAAAACAGTTCTTTTAAATTGTAACAGTATTCCACAATGTCAAATATATGCAGCCATTTGTGAGCATAAAAGTATTACCAACCCCAGAACCATCTTCGAAAAACATTTAGTGCCTTGACTATTACTTTGTCATTGTATTTTTCTTGTCATATTTGTGTCAGCAATATGTTTTAACTGCAATTATTTAATTATAATCAATATGTGCCATAATGTCTCACCTCCATTTTTTACAAAAAAAAAAAAGTTAAAACATTTGTCAGAATTTCATTAACAAGTCACACAATATTGAAAGTAAAACAACATTTGAAATGTGAATAATTTGTTCCTTTGATTTCTAACAAGGTTGAAGGTCCCAAAATAAATGAGAAACCACAGAGAAAGAAACCAAGTTGTTAGAACTTAAGTTCCTATAATTCCACCCACATTTCTGCTTACATGCTGTCTTGTGAAGGCTTGCATGTGTTTGCTTGTGTGTCGTCTGTGTATGCGTGTTGGATTCAGCCACCTGTCAGCCCATTCTGCTGTTGATGTTTTAGGTTCCAGAACTGTGGGAGTGATCCATAAAATTCAGCCCCAGAGTCCAGTGCTGTTCACACATGCTGCCGTTACTATGAGAGACATGAAGAAGTAGAAAAAAAGCAAGCAGAATATCACAGCAAACAAAAAAAAAAAATCACAGACTACCGATAATTAAATACATATATCTGTCTCTCTCACCTGCTTCATAATTAATAGTTTCTCTTTCTATTTTTATAGCTTGACTTCGATGCAAATTGCTCTTTCATTTAGCCCTTTCAACTTTTATTTTGAGTTTCCCTTACAGAGACAGCCAACATTCTGTGTGTGAGAGAGAAAGAGACAGTGCCAGTGTTTCACAGCATGAGAGAGTACACTTAACACAACTATAAATAATGAAAACTTTCCATATCAAATCGGTTCTGTTCATAACACTGCAGTAGAGAGACAGAACATAATCCTAAACAGAATTACTCTAAAGATAGAAGTGTAAATGTATAAGAATATAAAAAGATATTTAAATGTAAATTTACACTATTATTCAATTGTTTGTGGTTGATAAGATAGTTTAAATTAGTGCTATCAAATGATTAATCATGATTAATCGCATCCAAAATAAAAAGTTTTAATTTTTCACGTGTGTGTATGTGTGTGTGTGTGTGTACTGTGCATATTTATTATGTATATACAGTACAAATACACACACATGCAGTATATATTCAGAAAAAAATATATACATACTTAAACATACACGTATGTATATATTTAAGAAATGTAGTGTGTATTTATATTTACATAATAAATAAACACATATTAAATACATATATGTAAACAAAAACTTTAATATTTTGGATGCGATTAATCGTTTGACTGCACTAGTTTAAATGCATTTAAAAGAAGTCTCATAGGCTCAGCAAAGCTGAATTTATTTGATCAGAAATAAACTATAAACAGTAATGTTGTGAATTATTATTACAATTTAAAATGACTTAATATTAAGTATTATATTCTTCTCATATTTGTGCTGCATGATCCTTCGGAAATCATTCTAATACGCTGATTTGCTGATCAAGAAACGTTTCTTATTATTATCAATGTTGAAAACAGTCATGTTGCTTAATATTTTTCTTTAAAAAGAGAGAGAATTTTGTAAAACTTTTTGATGAATAGAAAGTTGAAAAGAACAGCTTTTATTATTTGAATGATTTTTGGTACTGCTGTAGGTAATGCCTACGGTTGCAGGTAATTTGACACTTAATATAATAAAAGTTGTCACAATAGGAAATAACAATAGATCTTAAAAAGAAGCGTTCCCACTGGGATATTAGATAATATCAAATGCTCTGGAGGGGAAACTTGATCTTCAGCGTTCATGTCCAGGCCTCCAGGGTCACCATTTCTGTTACAAACAGGTCAACTATTCAGAAAGATTAAAAAATATTATATATATATATATAATATTATATACAATTTTAATATATAAAACTAATGTTGTCCGTAACATTCTAAAGCCCTGTACACACTGTACGATTTATATTAGTCTGATTGCTGCTCGTCAGACTGTATGAACATTTTTATGATATGTTTGGTGTCAGTGAGCTGGATTTACATTTGGAAATGAAATGGTGACTAGCAAACAAAAACAGCTAGCATTAATTTTGACCACGACTTGTATTAAAAAGAAAATATAGTGGGGAAAGGATGTGGTGGTGTGGATCAAGTGGTTTGTTGTCATCACACTAATTGCAATCATTTACAACCCTCAAACTGTTCCAAACCTGTATGAGTTCCTTGTCAGTGGCTACCAGCAACTGTTTATTTACCAACATTCATTAAAATATATTCTTTTTTGTTGACAAGAAGACAGAAATTCATACAGATTTGGAACAACTTGCCCCAACTTTTGGGGGGGAAATATCCTCATAATGGTTCTTCATTGGACAGTTGTAAATCGTTTGTGGCTTAAAACATGACACTAAAGATTTTGGATCACAGGAATCTATTAGGATTCACAAAATTTGTCCAAATCATGGCTGAAATAATACAATTTAGAACATTTAGAAAATCTAATTAAGTTAATATTAAGAATTATGCTAAAATTATGAATCACTGTGTTCCTTTACATAGTCTCAAATATTGGATAAAAATATATAAAAAAATGATATTCAATGAGAAAAAAAAGGAAGGTAGGGCATGATTTTCTCCAGATTTGGTTGAACATTGAAAAGGTTTTGATGAAAGATTATGAAGGCAAGCATTGCATGCAGAGTGCACCAAAGAATTCATCACAAAAACACCAGGAACATAGTAAGTAGCAGTCACGGTTCATTTCGATGTTATGCTGACTCTAAAAGCATGACAAGTTTTAGAATATCATGACAAATACAGTCATGGCCAAAAATATCATCACACTTGGTAAATATGATCAAAAGAGGCTGTGAAAATTAATCTGCATTGTTAATCCTTTTGATCTTTTATTTAAAAAAATAAATAAAAATAAATCACAAAAATCTAAACTTCCATTGGATATTAAGAATTTAAAATGGGGGAAAATATAATTATGAAATGAATGTTTTTCTCAAATACACATTGGACACAATTATTGGCACCCCTAGAAATTCTTTTGAGTAAAATATTTCTGAAGTATATTCCCATTTTGAGCACTCCAGGGTGATTATGAACATAAAATTATCCAGCCATTGCTTCTTGTTTCACAGAAATATAAATAGGAGGGAAAACAAAGCCCAAATTCCCTTAATCACCCATCAAAATGAGAAAAACCAAAGTATATATTTCTAATGTGCAGCAAAAGAAAATTGAGCTTCACAAATTAGTGGAGTGGCTTTAAGAAAAGAGCTTGAGCAGTGAAAATTCCAATTTCCACCATCAGGGCAATAATTAAGAATTTTCAATCAACAGAAAATGTTGAAAACTGCCTGGAAGAGGACGTGTGTCTATATCGTCCTAATGCACCACGAGGAGGAGAGTTGAGTAGCTAAAGACTCTCAAAATACCACTGCTGGAGAACTGCAGAAAATAGTTGAGTCTTTGGGTCAGAGATCCTAAAAAAAAATGGTCAAACAGTACCTACATCACTACATGTTGTTTGGGAGGGTTTCAAGAAAAATTCTCCCTTCTCATCCAAAAACAAACTCCAGCATATTCAGTTATCAGACATGACTGGAACTTCAAATGGGACTGGCTTCTATGGTGAGATGAAACTAAAAATGAGCTTTTTAGCAGCAAACACTCAAGACGGGTTTGGTGAACACAGGGATAAAAAGTACCCCATGTGTACAATGAAATGTACTGCTGTATTTTTGATTGTGTAGGCCTATATTTCTGCTGGAGCTCCTGGGCATCTTGTTCAGACAAATGGTATCTTTGATTCTATCAAATACCAACAGATAAAAAATCTAAAAGTGACAGAAATCTTATAATGGGCCATGTTTAGATCTTCCAACCATACAATAATCCAAACACGAACCTCAAAAACAACACAAAAATGGGTCACTGAGCTCAAAACCAAGCTTCTGCTATGGCCATTCCAGTCCTCTGATCTGAACCTTACAGAAAATGAGTGTGGTGAACTGAAGAGGAGAAGTACCAACATGGAGCTGGGAATCTAAAGGGTCTGGAGTGATTCCGGATAAAGCAATTGTCTCTGATCTCTTGTCAGGTGTTCTCTAACCTCATCAGGCATTATAAGAGAAAATGTAGAGCTGTTTTTTTAAATAAAAGATCAAAAGGATTAACAATGCAGATTAATTTTCACAGCCTTCTTTGATTATTTTTACCATGACTGTATAAAAGGTCAGAATTAACTCTTACTGTTATACTAAAATAGCATGCACACTGTATATACCCTGCATTCATAAACACCTCAAAGCCTAAGGACGTTAGAAAAACACATCAGCCCATCGATGGAAATTTTAGTATGGCGAGTTGAGTTCTCAGAAATACAATTCACTGTATTTCTGCTTGCTTCCAAACTGATCTTGTGTCTTTACAAATTCCAGTCCAGTAAACTAGCACTCAGTTATACATTTCACCTTTCTATCTCCCCTCATCTCAGAAAAGATCTCTGCATTCAAGTCTGACGCATCGACCGGTTGCCTGCTCATCACCCTAGAGCTTCACCTGGCATGTGCTCATCTTCTCCCACAAATCTGCACTACAGTCATACTAATACTAGTTTACAAGACCTACTGACTTGTCCTTAATGACTAGTGTTTCCTGACAGGTTCTGTCTGTCTTGTATCATGATCTTGGTATTATTTCTATTACTGGGGGTCTAAATTTAGCACTTGACTTGATTTTTTTACTACCTATCCTAGTAGCTGCCACTTTATATATATATGCTTTTCTATTAACCATGATAAAATAACCCTAAACAGGCTTATGGTTAATGTGAAAGCAGTGGCAATGCAGTTTAACATTAGGAAGATTTCTGTGTTGTACACAGATGACCTTAAATTTGACATAAATAGCCATTCAATTCAAAATGTTTTAAAAGGCAACATTTCAATGTCTTTCATGTTCTCTCAGAGTTATAATAATGTTTATGGGGGCTTCTCATACATTTTAAAAAATAAGATGCCCAGCAATCCAGAATTTTAATTGTTACTTTAAAATAAAATAGGAGTCAAGGTTTTTTTTTTTTTTTTATCTTGTCAGGGGTTTGAGAGAATGTTCAGAAGTCTCTCTCAATTGCAAATACCATGAGTGTGTCTATTACGCAATCAATCCATGCATCGATTCTGACCAAAGACACTGAATAGACATTGCGCCTAAATGCTAGTTGGTGAAAAATGTCAAACCCCCCCGGAGACAGAAAAAAAATCAAACTGTCTATTTCTCTCTAACACAAACAGTTCTATGGGTCAATATTGATCTGAAGCTCGGTGTGAAGCTTGTATGTGGAAAACTGAAAATCCTTAAAGGTGGACATGTTTTGTATGTATAAAAAAAATGGGTGAGCCCTACTTTAGCAAGTATACAGGTATGGATTAAAAAAATTATTCTATGCGTTTTCAAAGCATTATAAAGAAAAAGCACAATAAGGATGGAAAACAACAGCATTTACCATACATTGCATCATTAGAAACAATTTTCACTCTGATTGCTAGTAAATTTCACAATTAATAACAAAAAAATTAAATGTAAAATATTGAAGGAATGAAAGAAAGCTTCAAAGAATACAATGTTTATTAATCCTCAAGTTGTTCCAAACTTTATCTCTAACCTATTTTTTGATGCCTCATTTCTCTTATACGAGTGTAACGGGCTGTCAAAATAAAAATGACCCAAAAAAAGTATTATAAAAGTACGAATTGTGCAATATATTCCAAGTTTTCTAGAGCTACACAACAGGGCTAAATTATTTTGTTATAATCTGGAAATTAAAATAAGATTATTCATAACACTGAATTACTTTTATTTTCTACATATATGCAAAAAATAATGTGGATATGCACGTTACCAATCAATTTTGTTTCACACAAATTCAAGTATTAAATGAATGTCTTCAGACTGATTAAGAGAATAATAAGTAGGAGTATGTGTGGGTTTGTCTGTAAGTAGCTGAAAAATAATATACTGCATCCATTAACTTAATTTTAAACATGTAGATTTAAGTTCAGAAATGTGTAGATTCTAAAATTCACTTATACAAAACAAAAATTCATATTTTAGGTGCAATCACTGCATTGCGTGTGTGTGCGTGCATGCAATATTCAACACAACACCAACTTAACTGAATGACTGGCAATACCAGCTGCCATTTGTGCACACATACACACACACACACACACACAAAACATTACTCAATCAATCAAACTGCCCAAACTTTCATGCTTCGTTAATCCCACCAATATCAATGAGGCAGAAAACATTGTGTGTGTGTGTGTCTGGCCGCAGGATAAATCACATAACACAGATGTGATAGAGATTATTGGTGAAATAGGATTATTTAGCCAGCATTTCAATAATTATTATGCAAATGTTTGCATCTGTAGATGCTAGAGCTGTATCAAGACAGTTTGTGCCCCAGTATTTCTGTTTCCCTTAGCTCATTGTGACAAGCCAGGATACAATGTAAACACACCTAGTTACAGAGAATTAAGCATGAGAAAGTAAGTGATTCAGACTGTATGTGTGTATTTTCAGTGTTTTAAGAGATATTTGGATAAAATGGAGCTTAATCACACATAATTCCAGTAAAGCAAAGTTCTTATATTAATACTGTGTATTTTTTCTCTCTCTCTCTCTCTCTCAGACACACATGCTCAGGTCCTCATAGCTAAAGCTGTTTGACTGGATGGATTCAGCTTATCCTAATATAATCCAGTTATACACAGGAGGTCTGACACAGGCAGACATTACAGGGCTTTGTATTATTATTCATTATGACTACTGTAAATGATTGGATTCTACCAATAATGTGTCGTAATGAAGTGGCAGGTTTATGTAACAACAAAGACATAAAAGCCATTTGAAACAAAGCCCTTCATTTCATCAGTATTATCTTTTAAAATTAGTATATAAAGGGTTTTTTAACCTAAAACTTTATACATGTGCTCTGATGTTTTAAAAAAGTCAGGACACTGGATGCAGATTTCAAAGACATTGTTCACCCGGAAATGATAGTTTACTCACATTTCATATCATTCTAAACCTAGAATTAAGAAATTAGTAAGACTTCAATGTAGGCATGTGACATTCTCATTCAGTTACAATGAATAGGAACAAAAACATTTATGGTTCGAAAAAGGTCACAAAAGCCTCATAAAAGCGTTTTTTTTTTATGACTATATTCCATGTTTTCTGACTGAAATGATAAAATAACAAAATGTCAAATGTATTCACTGATAATCTTTCCTTCCAGTGGACCATTAACTGGTAATTGGGACCAAATAATTAGGCTAAGTATTGAAGTTGAACTCGAGAAGGGAATCTATCAAATTCCTGAACATATAAGTGAGAGCACTTTTTATGAACCGGATTAAATGCTTAGTTGAAAAGATTTGACAAAATAATAATAATAATAATAATTTAATTGGTATATAGCAAAACTGGGTCCAGGACTGCTAAGTAGTGCCTATGGGTATATACGTTGAACAATATACAAAAAAAGGAAAAATAAATATAAAAAAAAAATCAACTAAATAAACAAATAAATAATAAATATATAGCCTAATAGAAATGAATACATTATTACTTTTTTAATTCAATTTAAAATAAATGACACGCCTAAAAGTACAGTATAGTGAGAGAACAATAATCATTTAACATAAAAAATGAAATCTTTTTCAAAAAAGAGATTTTACATTTATATTTCATAGTGTAACATGGGTTTTTATACATTAATATAGCTGCATTTAAAAATTTAGGATGGAGATCATTTGCATGAGGAATATCATAACTGGGGGTCCATGGTACCTAAAAGATTGAAAAGCCCTGGAATAAACTACAATATGATTATTCTAAGTTGCATTTTAAATAGTTTTTGCTAAAGGTCCTGTTCACTCTTGCAGAGTGCCATACTAGAAAAAATACAAAGTCACATTCATTACAGAGTAAAATGATACCAGTTCTTCTTTTTTTTAGTTGATCTACTCCTTTAAAAAGAAATTGAGAGTAAAAGTAATCTGGCCACATGCCATGCAAAATTCCGAGAGCGGTAATAGCTCTTTTAATGACTTTTTAATCGACCAACCTACACTCTCTCTCCCTCTCTCTCTCTCTCTCTCACACACACACACACACACACACACACACACACACACACGAGCAGTTCATTAACCTAAATCAAAAGCAACTGAGATTGCCCTGCTTATTAATTTTAGAAGCTGGATGGGAGAGCAGATAATATTCACACAGACTTCCAGAGACCTCTTTTAATGATACAACATAACAAAGCAAACAACTTCTTTCTTACTCCTACCCACCTGTTCCACTCAGTGAATCCCAGCAGCGTGTGCTGTGTTTTTATTTTGTCAAACTCGACGCTCCTCTCTTCTCAGCGCCGCGCGACTATAACTTCCGTGTTGGCGTGTCCCGTCCATCGGTCCCGACGTCACGCGGAATGTGAAGCAGGAAACGCGGATGTGTTGCGCTTAATCTGCATCTACAGGTATTCACACACAACTCTCTTTCTTTACTTTTTTCATTCTTAACAACACAAGACGACGTACTGCCATTTTTAATCATGTGTTTTTAAAGCCGTCAGTTTAACCTCGGTGACTGGTTCTGATAGGATTCGCTTAATCCGTATGTGTGTGTGTGTGTGTGTATTTGTATGTGTGTGATCCAGACGTGTTCCGATCCATATGTCGAACCCAGCCCCCCTTTCAAGCTGATCTGATCCAAACGCAGTGCATCGGGCGCGGGTTGGACGAAATCGAGTGGAGGAATGCCTGCCGGTAAGAACCCGAACCCGAGCCCGAGCCGGTCACAGCCTCAGCCCTCTGTCATTAACTTAAGACGGTTTATGCTGCAAATGTTGTTCTGTGGTGTGTATGTGACAATGATTCAGTGTTATTAGCCTACTGGGGTTCTTCTGATCTCAGCTCTTCTCTGCTGGATATGCATCAATAGAAAAGCAAATAGGTATTGCCATTGTTTTGTATTCTTCTAAGTATACAAAATTGGTATTCAGAGTATTCTAAATATTCTGGTATTGTTTTGGTAACTAACCTAGATACATGAAAACGCGAATCATTCGGTATATCCATAGTAGCCTATTCCCAGAGTTCACACAGTCATTGACAATGCAGTCTATTTCACCCATGATCCCATGCAGGACAATGAGTCACGTTAGGCTCTGTTGAGGCTTTGGCACTGATGCCATAGACCTTGACAGCAGGTTGCACTGGCATGTGATTTAGTGTCAGCATAAAATCCTACTCTGCAGGGTCCAAGATGGACATCTTATGTAATGTATTTGGACGTCTCTGATTTTAATGTTCCTGAAAAGCTTATGAAAGTCTCCTGAAACCAAGTGAATTTGTTATGCTTCATTCTTCAGTGTTATTTTAGAATCATTATGATTCAATTGTAGTTTTTATTATTATTTTGAATTAGTTTTTCACACATTTTCTGTTATTTTAGTATACAAAGTTAAACTAAATAACAAAGTTTATATCTATCTATCTATCTATCTATCTATCTGTCTATCTATCTATCTATCTATCTATCTATCTATCTATTTTTTTATTTTATTGGTGTTTAGTTTGATTTGATTTTTGTCACCCATTTAGGTTGATATTTATGGTATTTGTGATTATTCTTTACTTTGGATTTTGTTGTGGTTTTTATTTAGTTTAGTTTGGTATTTGCAGAATAGTTTGGTGTTTAATTGGTTTGTTTTTGGGGGGGGGGGGTTGTTATAAGATTATTTTGGTGTTGTTGGATTTAAAGTCAGTATGAAACATAATTGGGATCACATTTTCTCTTCTATTGTGACATATCTGTTTGAATTCTTAAGTATCTGTTTGAGACACATTTAAAGCCATTCTGAAAAACATTCGCTCACATGTACTATAAGTTTATTCTATATGTATTAAGCAAGTTGTGACAACTTTTGTATTTTATTTTCACATTCACATTTCAATTTACCACAACATAGTCTTTCCCACTTTCAGCTGTGCAAATATACAGTATCTAACATTTTGTAAACCGTTTAAGCAAATTCTAATGTATGTTTATTTGAGATATTTCTACCATTGCACATGCAAAGTATTGCCACACTGTTTAATTCTAATGTTTTAGTGTTGTTAATTGTTATTGGCTACTCTTATATTTGGTGGTAGAGAGATTTAGTTTGCTTGTTTAGTTCAACATATAGTATAGTTTTATATGCCATTTGTGGATGTTTTGGTGTTAATTAGCTTGCAAGATTGTTTTGGTATAATTTTTTATGTTATTTTGGTATTGTTGGATTTACCATTTTTGACATGTTATTAATCCATTGTCATTACTCGTTTGGTATCGATTACTTTGCGATGGTTTTGGTGGTTTAATTAAGCATATTTTAGCCATTTGTTAAATTTGCCATATTATTTTTCCTGGTGTTTTCATCTTTGCGGTGTTTAATTTTTGTGACATTGTTTATTTTCGCATGTAATATAGTTTTATGTGGCATTTAGTTTGCCATTTGTGATATTATTTAGAGTTGCATTATTTCGTCAGACTGCGTAATGTGTAGTTTGACGCAGTAGACCAGACACCCCTGAGGGTTATTGCTGCTGACGCTCTGCACTTAGAAGAGAAGTACAACAAAAACACACACATACATACTGAGAGTAGGGTGACCTCTCCACTGAAGTACAAACACAACTCCCACACCCCTCAGAGGGAGTATGATAACCTCTCTGCTCTGACACACACACACAGTCTATTTCTGGGCAGTCAGGACCCTGTAAGACGAGCCCTTTATCCTTGACATGGGATGAGAGAGGAAAATGGAGAAAAAAAGTGATTCTGTAAATGTTTTGCGGTTGCATCCACACTACAGGCCTATTTTCTTGACACAAATATGACTTATTTTTTCATGTGAGACTTAAGACATCACTGACTATGTTATTACTACTTCACAAGTTCACCCTTACATCTAATCTGAAGGCGAATAGTAGGCATATTTTGGCGCGCTGTACTGGGGGAGGGGTCTGGGCCCGGAGCATAGTCCAAACCCAAAGAACTCCCCCTATCCCTAATTTGGGATAAAATAGATTAGAAGTGAGGAGTTGGGGTGGAGGAAGGATGCCGAAAAACTGTTGTAGGACAGGAGGTAGGAAGGCTGGATATATATACACTTGTCCTGCTAGTTAAGATGGTTAGCTAAACGAGATGCACCTGTTCCAAATTGGATGATTATCTGATCGTGCTCCTCCCGAACTTTGTTAATAAAACCCCATATCGTTTAGTAGTACTTTTACAATTTCATTGTATTGCATGTGCTTGACTCTAAAATGTCTTGAAGATGTTGACAAAACATCATTGCGAAATTTGGCACATGTCAGTTGTGTCATGACATTAGATAAATAACTTGTTCATTGTTTCGTTGATTGCCCTGATAATATAACTCACGTGTAGGTCTAGTATGCGTTAACTAAACTTGCTTGAGCATGCCGGCAAGTGATTTATGTCTGACCAGGCTTGTCTGCCATGTTGGCTAGTGATAAGGGGTAGTCTAGTCTGAGTTTGGTTCAGTTCAAGTTCATAGTGTGAATCTTGTTCAATCACAAACAATCATGTTTTTAAATCTAGAGCCCATAATAATAATAAAAAAAAACTTGTCAACTACATAGCTGTAATTATTATAATAGAGGAAATAATTATTTTAGATAAATAATTAAATAAATAATTATTTTGGAGGACAGTTCTTTATTAATTATGAGGACTATTATTATTATTATTATTATTATTATTATTATTATTATTATTAAAGTTTGCACACCCTTACTAGTTTCTGTTGTCACCAAAGCATTGGCAAAATCTCAGTTTTGACACCGGAATCATTGCCCAATTTTATAAATCTTACACAGTCAGGTCCAAATAATCAAGAATTTGGAATGCAGAGCACATAAAAATAATAATAATAAAAAAATATATAAATTGTAAACTACACAGTTTAAATAAACTTAAATAAATAAAGAGCGTGTTTTTTATTTTATTTTATTTTTTTATTATTATTTAACAACAACAGTAACAGTGCTTATGATTATTAAATTTGGTTAAAGGGGTTATATGATGTTGCTAAAAATAACATTATTTTGTGTATTTGGTTTAATGAAATGTTTATGCGGTTTAAGAAAAAAAAAAAAAACACATTATTTTTCAAATACTGTACATTATTGTTTCTTCTCTATGCCCCGACTTTCTAAACGAAATGATTTTTACAAAGCTCATCGTTCTGAAAAGCAAGGCGTGCTCTGATTGGCCAGCTATCCACTGCATTGTGATTGGCCGACTGCCTCAAGCGTGTGATGGAAATGCTACACTCCTTATTATACTGTGCGTGTCCCGGTCAGAAGAACACCGGCGTGACAAGACAAAAACTATTTTTAATCTATTACAAACGAGGCATTTATAGTATCCAGTGTGGATGTAATTGTGGATTATAATGACTTATACTGTCTTTTTATGCATTTCATTTCATTGCATCGCGCCGCATATACATAAAACCATGTGTGCATTTGAGATCGGAGAAACAACAAGCACTGCTCAAAATTCGGGTTTCAATCATCAGTGGCAAATCCTTTACATATGTAAACCTACTTTCAGACTCTGAGTCCGAACAGCCGGCATTGTACTGTAGTCCTCTCACCCAGGATCAGGAAACAGTCCTACATAAAATTTGCTGCACACATCTGAATATTTGGGTTGAACTGTTCTGGAACAGTGTTGTAAATACAACTTAACCACTGATTTCTAGTTGTTTCCTCTTTTGGAAGGCCAAACAAAGTATTTTCGCTTTCACAATGAATTGCAGCATCTCCACAACATGGTCCCGGTGGGAACAGCGAGAATCAAAGTTACACCTTCTTTCTTTGCATGAAAATTTGGGTGGCGTTATGCAAATTTTCCCAAATCGTGATATGTACATATGGAGGCAAGTTAGAATGAGCTGTTTTAGGAGGGGTGTGGTCGAGTCTTAACTTTTATAAAGAATATCTCTTTGGATTTGAGACTTAAGTCTTTGAAACTTTAGGGATCTTATCTATCACAAACAGCTTGTAACACTCCAAAGAGAAAGGAAAACTTGAAATGGCATCATGTGACCCCTTTAAATTATTGAATTTATAAGAATAAAAATGGAGATCAATTCTTCTACAGAGGCCTTGAGTTTGCACACGCTTAACCGTTTCTGTTGGCAGCAAAGCATTGACAGAACTTAACTTTGGATATGGAAGTCATTGCCAAAATTTACAAATCTTACTCGAGTCCAAATAATCATGTTTTTGGAATCTGGAGAGCATTAAAAAAAGAAAAATAAATTTCTGTTCTCCACTAAAATATAGGATTTTAATATTAAATTTAATCTTATTTCTTATTTATTTTCCAATAAAAATTTATTTTAAATTTTTTACAGAGGACTTGAGTTTTGCATACCCTTAACAGCTTCAGCTGGCAGTAAAGCTTTGGCAAATCCTGACTTTGGATACAGAAGTCATTGCTTGCTAGTTTGTAGTTTGCACACCTTGCTTAAAATGAGAACTGCTGTTTCAATGTGATTTTGTTGCTTTTTGTTCTTTTAGCTATAGGATATCTAAGCAGCATGAGATGTTAGTCATTTTTACTGCAATATGAGAAAGATTTATGTCAGATAATCGCAATATGTACTTGATATTGTCATTTAGGTTCAGTCTGTTCAAATTTCAGTGAAAAAAAATCAGATTTGATTGACAATGTAAATGCTATTGAAAGGTGGTGTGCAGGGCACAATGACCACCCAGCCTCTCTCTCTCTTTCTCAGTCTTTTCGCTTCTCGTTCTCTCAGAAGGAGCTCTCTGTTTATCTCTCTCTCTCTCTCTCAAGTGTCTTTCTCCCTCTCTCATGGCTTTGAGATGATAATGTGCACGTTTGCAAAGCAAAGTTTGATCTTCTGTTTTGAGTGAGCCAGAGAGTTTATGTGTGTGTTTGATCTGTCATCTGTTTTGTATTGGTGTTCCCCGCTTTCCTTTCAGCAATGTCTCATTCATATGCACAGTGGACGACATGCTAGTGAAGATTCAGTGTGAAGGAAAACATCAAGGGAAGGCGGCAGTGTGTGTTTTGTGTTGGTCAAGAGTGTGCACGTGGATGGTGGCATTATTCGGTCATATGCTCGTGTTGACACTGCAGTGAAATTTTAAGTGTGCCAAAACACCAGCATCATCAGAATTAAATACTGCACATCCCCTGTCCTCATACAGATGTGTGTGTGTGTTATAGAATATGGTTAGACTTTCTGCACTGTACAGCACCTAGAGAGAGAAAGATAGAGAGACAGAAAGAGAGCGATTGTCTCCCAGGTCCAGTGAGCAGACACAGACATGGACTCAGAGAACGCTGATGCTGGTAGGTCTGATCCGCGTGTGTTTGTGCTTGTTTTTTGTCCATGTGTCCTTGATTTGCTTGATTTTAAGGTAATTTTACAGCTTGTATAATATACAGGGGATATTCAAATATACAGACTGACAGTTGAATTTATCTTCAGTGGAAAACATTAGGTGAAAAAGCTATCATATTTAACAATTGACTAGTTTATCAACAAGGCTAATTTTTGGCCATTTTGAGATCATTTGCCAATAACAGCCATTTTTGCTGATTAATAGAAGTGATAGTTCCCACTTGTGCCAAGGAGGTCTGTGTGATTGTGAATGAGTGTCGCAATGATAATTCAAAGTAGATTAATTACATTTTAAATGATTTAAATGAAATGCATTTTAAATTGTATTTTAAAGCTCGCTCGCAACATGTCAAAGATGTCCATCTGATTGTGTATAATTGTACTGGTGATGATTCTAAGTAGATTAATTTAAATGTATTTAAATTCAATTAAATGTAAATATAATTTGAAGCTTACAACACACTCTCAGCATGCTAATTAAAATACTGATAAAAAAAAAAATATATATATATATAAATATATATATATATATATATATATATATATATATATATATATACATACATATTAGGGCTGGGATAAACGGTTATTTTTTTAACGATTAATCTAGCGATTATTTTTTCGATGCATCGATTAATCTAACGATTAATTTTTTCCAGGCCGATTCGATTTCGATTATCTCCCCATTAATTGACTACTAACAATTTATACATGTTGATTTACATATCTGAATGAAAAAAACATGAATTCCTTAACATTGCAATATATGTTTATTGCTCTTAAAATTACAAAATAAAAGACTGGCTAAGAATGCATTACTTTGCAATTGTATAGAGCATAGCATTCAATAAAACCTTGAAGCCTTGAAAACACATAGCTTACTGAAACAAGCTTACTGAACACATAGGGCCTAGCTTACTAAAAAAAAGTTCTTCTTTCAGATGAAAATAACAACAACTTAGGATAGCATTCAATAAAAAAGTTCACCCAAAATACTTGTTTAGAGCAATTGAAAGAATACAGTAACCAATGTAAACTTTAGGGCTTTAAGCTAATACAGAGAGTGCTTTTCCAAAATAAAAATAAAAAATTTAACAGTGGGAGCCAGCAGCCTGTCATGGAGAAAAAAAAATCTCCGATTGCTCCACGTGAAACTTTGGCGTTCCGCCCTTTTTCTATCGTGTCTAATGATTTTGGTTAATATTCACGAGGGGTGGGGGAAGAGAGAGAGAGAGCGCTCGTGTAGTTTGAAGACTGTGAGTGAAACTGCGCGTGAAACTTTGGTGTTTCGCCCTTTTTCTATCGTGTTTAATGATTTTGATTTTGCACAAGGGAGAGAGAGAGCAAGAAGCGCTTGTGTTGTTTGAAGACTGTGAGTGCGCGCGCACAGCCGGGGCTCTCTCTCGTACGCGCTCTGTCACTGTCACTCACCGATCAAATAAGGCTTTGACACCCGCCAAAAAAAAAGATCAATGCAGAAAAACCCCTGGATTGGTTGTATAACGTTGGACAGAATGTTGATCCGGCCATCGCGTATATTCAGCGCACATAAGGTAAACGTTTTGCAAACGTTTTTTAGAGAAATAAAAACAGGTCGACGAATCGATGCGCATATTTTGCGTCGACGTATTTTTTGCGTCGACGTCATCGATGACCTCGACGCGTTGTCCCAGCCCTACACACATATACATATATACACACATATACATATATATATATATATATATATACATATATATATATATATATATATACATATATATATATACATATACATATACATATACATACATATACATACATATACATATATATAGGCCTACAGTACAGACCAAAAGTTTGGAAACATTACTATTTTTAATGTTTTTGAAATAAGTTTCTTCTGCTCATCAAACATGCATTTTTTTGATCAAAAATGCAGAAAAAAAAAAATAATATTGTGATATATTATTACAATTTAAAATAATTGTTTTTAAATTTATTATACTTTAAATTATCATTTATTTCTGTGATGCAAAGCTGAATTTTTAGGATCATTATCACATGATCCTTTAGAAATCATTCTAATATGATGATTCGTTATCAAAGTTGGAAACAGTTCTGCTGCTTAATATTTTTTTCAGAACATGTGATACTTTTTTGGGATACTTTGATGAATAAAAAGTAAAAAAAGAAGCTATGTCTTTAAAATATTAATGTTTTGTAATAACAATATACACTACTGGTCAGTAATTTGGGGTCAGTAATTTTTTTTTCTTTATTTAAAAAATAAATAAAATCAATACTTTTATTCAGCAAGGATGTGTTAAATTGATAAAAAGTGATAGTAAAGAAAATATATTATTAGAATATATATTATTAGAATTTTTTTATTTTTATTTTGAATAAATGCAGTTCTTTTTAACCTTTTATTCATCAAATATATTAGACAGCAGAACTGTTTCCAACACTCATAATAAATCAGAATATTAGAATGATTTCTAAATGATCATGTGATAGACTGGATGTTACATGTGACACTGAAGGCTGGAGTAATGATGCTGAAAATTCAGCTTTGCATCACAGGAATATTTTTTTTTTAAAAGTATATTCAAATAGAAAACTATTATTTTAAGTTGTAATAATATTTCACAATATTACTGTTTTTTTCTGTATTTTTGATCAAATAAATGTAGGCTTGATGAGCAGAAGAAACTTCTTTCAAAAACATTAAAAATAGTAATGTTTCCAAACTTTTGGTCTGTACTGTGTATATATGTATAAAATGGAACATAGTACATATTGTGGGACATAGAAGATTTGGAATGACAGATTTGGGTGATAGATGATGAAATATGACATTCAACAGACCATGTTTGCATTAATATTTCACCAGGCCATGAGTCAGCTACCCTTTAGCATTGCATTGAACATCTTGATCTTTAAATATTGGCTTCAGCCATTGAAAAACCATATTGGTCGATTACTAATTAGTAGAACATGGAATAAGAGAGAAAAACAGAGGGAATATGGGTTTGAAACAACATATTTACATATTGCCTGAGTAAATGCCATACAGTACATGCTTCATGCCATTTCATAACCAATACACAGTATGCAGGCACGCACGATTATATTTAGTTTGTAGTCGCTTAAATGATCACTGCCTGTCATATTTTTAAAACCTAGAAGTTTGGAGGTATTTGCATTGCATTATGGGAAATTGTAACTGGGTTAATGATCTCATAAGTGCACAGCAAATGTGCAGACAGAAATGTTAAATTTCGCTCAGATGTAAAACTGGTCGGACGGTAGCATGAGATAAGTGGTTTCCAGTTTCTTTCGCTATCTTCTCCATTCCTTTTTTTGCTTCGCATTGACTAGCTCATGCATATCTTGTTATTTGCCCTCCACTCCATCGACCCATGCTGGCAAATTTAGCACAGTGTGTGTATCGGTGTGTTTGGGAGAGTGTATTTGTGTAGACTCTACCTGTACTCTGTCAGATGGCAAAGGATTATGGGTTTTTACATCATAGACTTTGGTCTACAGCTTCAAATATGAACAGAAAGCCCGATATATATACACACACTTAAGAAAACATACACAGATGAACGGTCAGAGGTTAAACTCAAACATTCTAGCTAGAATATTTACTATATTTTAAATCTTGTGGCGGATTAAAATAATAATTTTACTGCAATGCTTAGAAAGTTGAAAAAAACAAACAAATATAAATGTATTTTTGAACTTTCTTTTTTTGATTAGTTTACTCCCACGGGTTGTTTTCTGTTTTATGTTATGTGGACACAAAGGTCTTAAAGTTCTGCCTTCGTTATTATGCATCATGGTCCGTCTCTAGATAGATGGTAATTCTGTTATGGCAGCTTTTTCTCGGGCTCTGCTCTCGCTCTTCAAACTCTTAAGCTATTTCAGGTCCTCATAAGGTTAAGAGGATTTTCTCTGCAGGCGCTGAATCAATCTCTTCATTTCCCCAGACGGTCTCATGTTGGCAGTAATGGGGATTCAACAGGCACTAGTGGGAAGCAGGATTTGCACCCTGCTCTGGGGTGGCCTAAACAGGGTGAGCGTCCCCTGCTGGCCGTGTCTAATCTGTTACGATATAGAGCTTTCCTCATGGAAATGTAGATGAAAAGGAAAATAACAACTTGATTTAGGTTTTTTTTTTTTTTTGAATGCCCTTGACGTTAGTAGTATTTATTTATATTGTCTCTTCATTTGTGAAAGACAGTTTTACCCTGCACTTTTATAACTTGTTTTGTGTTTTTTGAAAATTAAAAATGTGAAATCAGAATGGACCTGCATTTGGAATTGTCGTTCCGTTTGCTGAATGATCACTTGTCCTTTTTAGACCCTACTCTTCTGTTGATTTATGCATCATTTATGCCTTTCAAACTTAAATATTTGGTTCTCTGTGATATGTAGGCTAGTATGTGGTTGTTGTAAAATCTGCTGATTTGTCACTAAAAAACATTATCAATCTAGCCAACCACCTCACAGGAAATTTTGTAGAAACTGTAAATGTCTTTTGATATTTAGTATTTTGATAGTGTTATAGAAACAAATGAAGTCATGTTATTCCATCATTTTCCAGAAGCTTTTCTGAATTTAAAGCTGATAGAGGGAAACTATAACACATTATAGTAATTTATATAGTCAATTAATAATTTATGCAATTTCCATCTATTTTTTTTTAAACTTATATATGTAATCTAGATGTATAATAATATATACACTCATACACTCAGTATATATACATGTGACACTCATTCACATTCATACTAATATAAACGTATGTGTGTGTGTGTGTGTGTGTGTATGTATGTGTACTGTGTGTATATTATATATATATATATATATATATAAAACAATTAATATATAATATTTAATTATATATTATCTAATAATATATAATATTTATTATTTATTTTTAACATTAATGTCCAAATATATATTAGTCTGAAAAAAAGAAACGTTGAAAAAAAAGCTTATTCTCGAGAGAACCTTTTTGTGCACATTGTGAACATTATTCTAAACAAACAAGTGTTTTATAGATTTTCATCAAAATATGAAACTTTCTACTATCTGCTGATGTAAGCAAGGTCATATGAGCATGAAAATATTATTTGAATTAAATAATATGCACCAGTTTTTACATACCAGTCAACTTCAGTCTCACCTTTCAGTATTTACTGTTGATTTTTTTTAATGACTTTTAAATGCATAATTTTACAAAGTTAAATGCATCAAAAAACTGTCCTTTCCTTTAATATTATTTGTATTTTTATAAAAAAAAAAAAATTTAATGTAAAATATTATTCTCTCTGAGTCCGGTCCTGAGTTCTGTCTGTCACCTCATTGACAGAACGCAGTAGGTGTTACTTCCATTCATCTGTAATTGGTTAGCTCTCCTGCCAGTCCCAGTAGAGGGCGAGTCCTCTACAGGTATTCAGTTCAGGTGTGTGTGTCTGAGTCTCAGACCAGGGTGGAAGCAGGACGCAGAAAGGTTGCTGTTCTGACCGGGTTGAGGGGCTCTAAAGGAGTCAACTAAGGTCAAAGGTCATGATGAGGAGGTACAGGCAGGTGCCGTGCTCGGAAGCTGACGGAACCTTCAGATACAGACACACCTGGGAGAGGAGATCTTTCCTTAGCAGACTTGGTATCTATGTGTGTTTATTTGTGTGCGATCGTGATGATTAATACAAGAGTTTTGCACACCCTTTGTTAGTAAGACTATTTATGCATTTGTCACTTTTTTTTCGGCTCACTCACCCGCTCTCTTTTGCTTCTATTTATTTCTCTCCCTCATAGCATCTTTCGTTTTTCTGTCTTTCTGAAGTTGGATCAGGTGTTTGAGCTGATAATGGCGGCTCCTTTTTCCACATCTCACTTTACAGTCCCTGCACACACACACGCACACACACTGTCTTTTGGCATATACACATGCATTTCAATCCAGATTTATTATCAATGTTGGACTGGATGAATGAACAATTTCACCTCTAGCTGGTGAAGGGCTGTCAGTGCAGTGTGTGTGTGTGTGTGTGTGTGTTGAATAATATGAGGAGTGCGCGTGTGTTTGTGTGTACTGGCTGCTCTGCTGCTCTCAGATTTCTTCTTTGACTTTTTTTAATAATTAATCAGCCCTTCAAACTGTGTGGCATCACCCCCCCACACACAGACTGTAGTTTGCATTGAGCCTTTCATCAGTTCACACATACACATTTCATCCTGACAGAACATTTTAATATCATGCATATGTAGATTCTGAAGTTCTTATTGGCTTGAGTGGGTGAAGTCTGAATGTATGTGTCAGACTGCTTATGTTGCATATCTATCCTATCTCATTAGGGCCATTCTTGTATTCAGAAACCTCTAGACACAGCGCAGTGAAACGCAACAGAAAGCAGGTGTCACGAGGCACATTTGTAAAAGCTGAACTTTATTTTAACTGAACAAACAGTCTTTAAAATGTGATGCTATGGCAGGAGATGGTTTTTAAAAAAACACAAAAAAGCAAAATAATTGGAAATCCGTGCAGACGGATCACAATCGTTTGTGTTCATGCAGACTGAACAGAAAACATGCAAAGTTGATTTAAGATATCAAGGTTGTCCATCTTTCTTTTGTACATATAAGACTTCTTCTCTCTTTTCTCAGGAGTGTGTGGATGTTGTGGTCCTCTGCGGCCACGCTACAAGCGTCTAGTGGACAACATTTTCCCAGAGGACCCCAAGGTAACCTATCACTGAAATAGATGGAAATGCAAGGAATTTCTGCAATATTTGAAGAATGGAATGGAATATCCTTCCATCTTAAGTGCATAACATCTAGGTTTTGTATTATAATTGTACATGAGGCATGCACAAAACTGAAATAAAAATAAATTTGAATGCGCACACACATGCATATACACATATACATAAAATTAGATTTAGATTTAGTAATTATATTTTTTCAAGTATGTTTTATTCTTTATTTAATCTGTGATATCTTTACATAGTTTTAATTTTCCATTTGACGGGATTATTCATTGGGTTTTTTTTAAACTGATGTACTCTTGTTTATTGGCTAATAGCCATTATTTTAAAATGGGCAAAATTATGGCCTGAGCAATATCTCACTGTATCATCTGTATTTACACACACACACACACACACACACACACACACACACACACACATAATTTGATATATTAATTATTCAGTAACTGTATATAATATTAAATGTTAAAATTCAGTCAAATATTTGATAGTTTGTAATGTATTTTAACTTTACGTTTGATAAGACTATCATACTGATAGAATCTTTTTCATTGGCAAACAATGGATACTAACTGTTAATCTTAAAATGGCTAAAATATTGTCCTGATCAGTATCTCGCTGTATCATCTGCATCTATAGATTCATTGAAGGAGACCGTAGAATTCTGCAGTCAACAAGTCTTGCTCATTTACATACGTTTTTGACTGATGCTTTAAATAAATGCTTCGTTAAATACCATCGTTATATCAAAGTTCATGCACTGGGATTGAGACACATTCAGGTTCTAGTGCTGTGATCAAAATATATTCTTATCGGCTCTTCTTGTCCTCAGAGACCAGCTAAAGTAAATGCCACGCATAATAAGGAAGAAGCTGCTTGGACTATCAATCTAAATTTAAAGCACCGTTGACTAGCAGCTGTTGCTAATTATTCACATTGTTGAAGAGAAGTGTCTTGGCAATGTTATTATCAAAATGTATTATTAAAGCTTTAATTTTGACCTTTGACCTGTTCAGCAGTTTTTGAGAGTGTAATATACACCAACACACACTGGGAAGGTTTTTAACCCTGCTGTTACTCCATATTCATCACATTAACATTTAGCTCTGTTGATAAGAGGGACACACACACACACACAATTGTTTTCTCTGAAGGCTAAGTGTGAGTAATATTCTCATAAGTTGGTGTGACTGTTTCCACCAAAACACACACACACACACACACACACACACACACTGAGAGAGACAGATTCCCTACAGTCATGTTATGTACCGTACGTTAAAATCGTGTTAAGTTAATTAGCACTTTGTGAGCTTCAGGAGTTTATGTCTCTTAAGGGGTTCTGGGTAACTTTCTGTTGAATAACACTTCTTATATTCAGTATAAGATATTCCCTGTAAATACTAAGTCTTAAAACCTCAAAGATTTTAATACTTTCAAATAATATTTCTACTTCAGATATTTTTTAACTAAGAAGTCGCTAGGTACAATTACAAACCAAAGTAGTCCAGAATAAACTGCTAACAAGATTATTTATAAAACTTCTCAGAATTTATAGATTATTAAACTTTTATTAACAACAGTAGGACATTTTCTTTAACTGGGAAAATGAACAAGAACTATAAATGAATACAGCACAATAATGCATCTACTGAACAGACACTTAAAAGTCCAAGATTATCGCAGAAAGTGACAGTTTCTGGTAAAGAGGCACATTTTCTTGTAAAGTTCCAGTAAAATACTAGTTGTATTTTACAATTTATTACTTTTTTTTTGGCAGGATGGACTAGTGAAATCTGATATGGAAAAGCTGACTTTTTATGCAGTGTCAGCCCCAGAAAAGCTGGACCGTATCGGAGCGTACCTTGCAGAACGCCTCAGCAGAGATGTGGTGCGACATCGCTACGGGTAAGATACGCATGATTACAACCATACATACAAATATTTCCAACATCGCATTTAGTGCCAATGCAGAATTATCTTTGATCTACCAGCTATTTACATTTTGTCTTATTTTATTTTATTTTATTTTATTTTCTTACACTTTTATTTTTACTTACCATTTGGAGAACAAATATGTTCAGTATGTTCAAGTGTTGATTTTGGACCTTGATTCTTGGTGTGTGTGTTCAGGTATGTGGTGATAGCGATGGAGGCGTTGGATCAGTTGTTGATGGCGTGTCATTCCCAGAGTATCAAGCCATTTGTGGAGAGCTTCTTGCACATGGTAGCCAAACTGCTGGAATCCAGAGAACCTGATTTGCAAGTCCTGGGCACCAACTCAGTAAGTTTGTGTTTGTGACTGAACAAACCAGCGAATGCAATCCTACACTCTTAAATAAAGGTGCTTCAAAAGGTTCTTCATAGCAGTGTCATAGAAGAACCTTTTTTGGTTCCACAAAGAACCATTCAGTCAAAGGTTCTTTAAAGAACCATCTTGTTTCTTACCTTTCTATAACCTGAAGAACCTTGTTTTGCCACAAAGAAACTTTTGTGAAACATAAAGGTTCTTCAGATGTTAAAGGTTCTTTATGGAGCCATTTAGATAAAAAAAAGGTTATTCTATGGCCTTGTGAAGCACCTTTTTTTAAGAGTGTAAATCTCTGCAGGAGATGCGAGAGGTTCGGATGGAAGATGAGAAATGGCTTTGACTGTTATTCTGCCATTTATGTTATGGTGTTTTTTCCCCCCCTTTTATTCTCTCTTGCGTAGTCTCTCTCTGCTCACTCAATTTTCTGCTGTATTACTCCTCATCTGGGTTTTTAAAATATGTTCCCAGCATATCTGAAGCGTTGCAAATATTCTGCTGCAGTGAATTGTTTAGCTGTTTTAAACATTGCATCTATTGCAGACCGAAACTACATTTCTCAGTCAGGCTGCGTAAACTCACATACTTAATATCCTTCCAAAAGCAGGTCACTCGGAAATCATCACCGTATTGACTGCTTGAGTGTTTTAACATAGGAATGCCCACATCATTTAGCATTTAGAAACTTTCCAAACAGAAGCTAGTGAAAACAGAAGTTGATTAATGCATGTTTAATTCTGAGGGTCAGACAACAGGTGAATATGGTCCTGTAAAACTTAATTTTTAATAGACTTTACTGAAATAAAATGCTATAAATATCAATTATGTACCCTAACAGACAAACTATCACACATGCTGTATGCACTTGAACACACAATCTTGCTCCTCTAATGAGAAGTCACACTTCTCTGGCTGATATCAGTAACTTCCTCTGCACATCATGGGAGGGAAATATCACCTTCACTGCTTTGCTTGGGAGTGTTTTTGAATCTGTTATTGTGTGAGAAAGATTGGGTGTGGTTGTGTTTTTCTGACATAATCATTGTGAGTGTTTTTTTCCCTTCTAGTTTGTGAAGTTTGCAAACATTGAGGAGGATACACCATCTTACCATCGCAGATATGATTTTTTCGTCTCTCAGTTCAGTGCAATGTGTCACTCCACACACGAGGACCCTGAAACTCGCAGCAGGTGTGTGCATTAATTTGTCTGAGGTTATTTCATGATGTGCTGTCAGTACAATTTTTTTATATATATTATAATATAATATAAAATACAACCCCAATTCCAGAAAAGTTGGGACATTTTGTAAAATAGAACAAAATCAAGAATCTGTGATTTCTTACTTGTCTTTAAATTTAATGTAATTGACAAAAGTATAAGGTAAAGATTTCCAAAGTTTTCACTGACCAATGTAAATGTATTTTGTAAATATGAACAAATGTAGTTTTTGACTGCTGCAACACATTTAAAAAAAGTTGGGACAGAGGCAAAATAAAAGTGAAAAGGTTATTGAATATCCACGTTAAACTGTTTTGAAAAGATCACAGTAAGCAGGTGAATTGGTAATAGGTCAAGGCATCATGTTTGAGTATAAAAGGAGCATCTCAGTCTTTGCAAGCAAAGCTGGATCATGGCTCATCACTTTTTGGCAAATTTCATGAGAGAAGTATAAAAAAAAAAAGTATCCAAAATCACATTTCGCAATGCAAAATTGCAAAGAATTTAGGTCTTTCACCAACTACCTACACATAATATTGTGTAAAGATTCAGGGAATCCAGAGAAAATCACACTACATGTAGGGCAAAACAGGAAACCTCAATTTCAACCTTCAATTTGCTTGACTTTTGATCCCACAGACGGCATTGCATAAGAAACCGTCATGCTGCAGTGTGAAATATAGCCAAATGGGCTCAGTGGTACTTCAGAAAATATTCTCTATAATTTACCACAGTCTGCTGCTGCATCAAGAAATGCAACTTGAATATCTGTTATTCTAGGAAATCAAATATACATTAGTTTTATGCAGCGATGCTGCAGGTTCTCTGGGCCAGAGCTCATCTTAGATAGTCAAAAAGACTTAGATGAGTCCACATTTCCACTTGTTTCCGGGAAAAGTGGATTTCAAATTCTCAGTCCCAAAGACCAAAGGGACCATCCAGACTTTTATTAGCAACAGAAGCAAACGCATATGTCTGTCATGGTATGGGGGTACAGTTGCGCAGGAAGCATGGGTGACTGGCTTATGTGCGAAGGTACTAATGACAGGGAGGCATAAATTGGGATTGTAGGGGCATATACTGCCATCAAGATGATGTCTTTCATGGAAAGTCCATGGTTATTAGATCAAGACAATGCCAGCTCTCATTCTGCATGTGCTACAATTGTAAATCAGCATATTAGAATTATTTCTGAAAGATCACGTGACAATGAAGACTGGAGGAACGATGCTGTGAATTTGTAAAAAACAACAGTTTATAAATTATGCATTTTTGCAGTATTTATTTATAGATATTCTCCCCCTAAAATGCATTTATTTATTTATTCAATTAAATTTGTTTTAATTTAATAAACAAATTAACTATTTAAGGGGGAAAAAAGTACATATTTAACCATTTTTTTTCTTCACTTGCCCAAAAATCTAGATGTGGATTGTAAAGTCATTATTGAGACAAGGTCTATAGCATCATTTGTTTCCAGCTGCCAACTGTGTTAGTAATGCAGTCAGATTCCTACTTATTTAAATACATTCTAGACCATTAGAAGTATTTAAGTACTGACACAAATTATGTGTGCATTATTTAGCGTTCGTTTATTAAGTGTGTTTAACATATTATTGCTGTAGGATCCGTGTAGCAGGCATTAAGGGTCTCCAGGGTGTTGTCAGAAAGACCGTGAATGATGAACTGCAGGCAATCATCTGGGAACCTCAACACATGGATAAACTCATCCCCTCCATGCTTTTCAACATGCAAGATAATGAGGACTCTGAGAGGTACACACACACACTTGAGAAGGCAAAATCATTACATTTTTGATGCTCAAGGTGATATTTCCTGTTCAGCGTCGTCTTGATGTTTATTTTTTATTTTTTTTGTGCCATGCACTTAATAAAACCACCATAACACCACCAAACGCACAGAGAGACAGGGAGGAAGATTTTCTTGATAAAAGAGCTTTGGAGGTCCACATGTAGAGGGCAATCAAGGATATCTGATTCCTTTAAGGTTGTGTGTGTGTGTGTGAGAATAAAACGTGAGTGTTTCTCAGATAAGGGCCCCTGTGTGCACAGAATACTTAAGTTTAATTGCCTGTTTGTGTTTTTGAATACGGGAACATCAATCATACCCTTCTGCCCTATAATCAGGAACTGAAATCCGATCAGGTGCATTGATCAGTGGTTAAGGTTTCAAACACAAACCTGGGCATGCGTTTGATTGATATGTGTAAGCTGGTCGGGAATGACATTTAACCTGCTAATGTAACAGCAGATGCTTTCTCATCTGAAAGCTCTATCTGAATATATTAAAATGATATTTTTAAATGGTTCATTCAATTAATTATTTACTGTAATTACTTTCTAGATGCATAACTGCAAGTATATACTCTAGTTATAAAGAGTATGCTCAGAAATTGCATTTCATCTACTGAACTATTCATATTATTTTTGTAGTATACCTTTCACAATATGTGTGCATAGAATTAACAGACTTCCTACATTACCTAATATGTACAATATATAACTAGTGCATACTGCTCTGAGTGCTGTCCTACAATGCATTGCATTGAAGTTGTCAAAGTGTCTCTAATACTGTATGACTATTAACTATTAACCATGATTTGACAACAAAAACTTTAAATTGACTTATGTATATTTGACATACTGTAAAATTAGGTTAAAATGCCAATTGGTGGATTCTGTTTGGCTGTCACCATTTTATCATATAAGCTAGAAAACAAGTCTGGAAAAAAATTGGTATTCCAATTATATTGTTCTTGTGTGTCACCATTGTTAAAGCTGTGGTGTTAAAAATATCACTTTTGTGATTGCGATTATAAAAAAAACCTTAAGATTCACTGTTCATGTCTGTAGCACTGCACTAAAAATAATAATGATACCTATTACTATTGTAGAATTTCAAACTGAGCTGCTCTGAAATAGTGAAAACACTGGATCATGAGCTGCCTGCATATAAAAAAACACAGTGCTCCGCTTCACTCTGAAACATGCAGCCCATACATTTATTTATTTATTTATAATTAAACTGCACCCTTTGTGATTTGATAATCTCAAAAAGCCATATCATGATTTTGTTTTTTGGGGGGGGTTAATTGTTCAGCGCTGAATCATTATAGTTGTCATCCTTGTGTGAACGGCCATGTTGTAAAATAATGTGACCGCATTCAGTTTATAACCTGCTGCATACTACTTTAGAAACTCTTTATTGAAAAAGTAGTCATTTACAAAACATTGCCACTGTTTGTGGTTGTGGCTCTGATTAGATTGAATATGTTGCTATTATTAGCTCCAGAAAACACATACACACCGCTGATGAGTGTGCGTGTGCATAGTTGTATGCTTATTTCAGCTTTTCAAGGTCGTCAGATTCTGTTAATTGCTTTCCATGGGCTGTCGGTGAGCCGAAGGGACAAATAGTGTGTGTGAGAGAGAGAGAGAAAGAGAGGTGGCTGGGTTTCTTTCTAAAAGGTCTTAATGCATCATTTAATACACTTGTGTGTTTGACATCAGAATGCAGAATGTGAAACCACACACTGTAAATGACAGTTTAGTACATTGAATTACTTATGTGTTTGTTTCTCTCTCTAAGGGCTGGAGAGGAAAATCCTGCTTCACTGGCGGAGAGTTGCTTTCGCGAGTTGCTGGGTCGTGCTGCTTACGGCAACATGAACAACGCCGTCCACCCTGTACTGGTGTAAGTACCATTGGCATGCCTAGGCACCATTACCCAGTGCTATTGTTTGAATTGTCACTTTGGCAACAGCAGTGGTTCACTCTCTATCCGTTTGTTAAATTGTGATGTAAGGAATGCTGTTTCCATGTCCAAGCCTCTACTTGTTTCATTTGAGAATACTCAACAGCCGTTCATGAGCTCATGTTACACATTTAAGCCTTTAAAGACTCTGACACAAATATTTTAACAATTTATAAAGGATGAATCAGTCTCTGGCCATCTGAGATTTCCGTATAGAGATAAAGGATAGGATTATCATTTTTCAGTAGCATTAGATTACATTGTGAGTGTATATTAGCACTGTTTGTTGTTTTCTTGTGCTATCTGATGGAGCGTTTGGACCAAAATGAAAAGGTTTTGACTTTAAGTTGAGGGTTTTGAACTGGGCATTACATTGTGATTACGGGTACCATGATCCTTAATTTTTCAAACGCACACTTCTAGAACGGGAGCTATTGTGACATTACTATTGCAGTTGAATGTTTATTTTTATAACTTCCAGTTTTTGTTGCTATGGGAACCCCAGTATCATGGGATTCACTTTTGATAGGCTTTGATTTAGTTATTTGGCTGAAAATTAATTTAGGCTAAGGATGTGTAATCATTGACCCGTAGCATTAATGATTACTTAGCACTTTTATACAGTTAAAAATTGTAGCCATCTAGCCATCATTAAAAGGTTTATATTTCAACAAATAATTGGAGTAGAAACATAATTCTATAACTCCAAAGTTAATATAAAAACTGCATATATGCGCAGGGTAAATGGTTTTTATAAATAATTTTTTTGGATAAATGGACACTTTTTAATTTTGTTTCGGAGTTTCAGTAGAAATTAATTAGGGTTGCTCCAATCACGATCGGCCGAGAACTGAGAAGCTGCGCAAATCCACGTTCATTATCAGCGTTTATTTACGCATCTTCTCAGTTAACAATGGCTCTGTGTAGTGACAGCTGCTGTATGTGAAATCACGCTCCTGATGGAATTTACCGCTGATTAGAGAACCGGCTTTACTGACGAGATGCGCATTAACGATCAGCCGATCGTGATCGGAGCAGCCCTAAAATTAATGTTGTTGCATCACCAGTTTAGTTTTATAATTTTATTTGAGCTTTGGAAGAATATTTATGAGCTTGTCATTTCCTCCAATATGTTGTCACACACTTCACACCAAGGCTTTTACATGCCCTAACTGTTTTATTGTAATTATGGCAGATTAATATCAATTCCATATTCAATGCTTTAAAAAAAATAAAAAATAATACTTTGATGCAATATTAACCCTTAAACATGAACTTTTATCCTTCAAATCGCACTGCCTGTGCTGTGCTGAATACCTGCACGGTCAAGGCAGGTACAGATATCTGCTAAATATTGGTAATGTACCATTTCAAGTCTGTGATATTTAATAGAACCCTGTAACACACACACAAACGCGCAGGCTACAATATGTGTGGCCGTTTCAGATTTTCAAGGATGTCAGTTTCTATTAATCGCATTTCAGGGTTGACTGTGAGCGGAGATTACAAGAGAAAATTGAAAGCAGAAAATACAAAGGTTTTTTTTTTTGATCACCGTAGACCAGGTGTTGTATGATCTTGATGAGCTCTAGTCTCAAATATGCAACACATACTGTACTCAAATGCGAAGGGTGCCGGAGCTCTTTGAGATGCGCAGATGTTTTCAGACAAGCACACAGTGGGGTGTTAGCCTGTGAGCTCAGGTGTCCAGACACCGCTGCTGCTGCTGCTGTCAGCCGCTCGTCTGCTTCCTCTCACGCTGTGGTCATGATGGGATTCATTCATTCCAGTCTCAACACAAACATTATGCAGAAAATGCAAGCAGCACCCAGATGGCTCTGTTTTGTGTTCAAGGAATTGTTGTGATCTGAATCCAGCTGTTCTGCGTTTTTATTTGTGTTAAATGGGTTACAGATGCAAATATGTGTTTGCTGTCTGCACACTGACTCTGCAGCCTAGTGACTTTGCAGTCTACTTGGTCATATTACCATTCATGTTTTTTCCCGATTTCACATCTTCAGAAATTAAGCTATTTCAGCTTCAAAAATACCATTATTTGTTTTATTCAATAATAGATTTTTTGCAAAAACATAAATAATAAATAAAAGGATTTAGGTGGAATTTGTACTTGGGTATTACTTTTATTATATTACTGCATAATAATTACACATTATAAAACACATAGTTCTGGATCTTGGTTCTGATTGGTTTACCAATGTTCGAAGCTGTTGTAAACCTATATATGTATAGATTCTCTATTCGACCACTCCGGATACGTTGATGTGTCCGCCATTTTGGAACGGTCAACTTGATGTCATTCACCATAATAATCAATGAATATTCAAATATATACAAGTGTATAACTTGCTGTTGTAGACACACACAGTCAACTCACTTAAAGGTTCGCAGCATCGCAAACTGTTCCAAAAATGGCATGTGGCTTACGTATCGCGGCCCATAGAAACAGTTGCTAATGAGGGGTGTGTGTATATATATATATATATATATATATACACACACACACACACAATTACTACAATTGATTCTGAGGAACTACATTATTTGGGGAAAGAATAATGTTTTTATTAATATTATTACACTTTATTTGCTCTGTTTTATTTTGTGAAACCTTACTACACATTTGGAATAACAGTTTTATAAAAGCAATAAGCCCCATAAAGCCATAGTTTACAGTGAATTTATAACAGCTAAGGGGATTTTTAACAACACCCTTTAGCTGTTATAAATTCACTGTAAACCACAGCTTCTTGGGGCTCATTACTTTTTAACATTTTAAGCTGTTTATAACCAAACATTCGATACTGAATTTAGCAGTGTTCCAAATTAAATGGACTACATGGACCGATGATATTAGATTAAAAACGCTCTCATAATTTGTGTTGAGTTGTGTTGGTGAAAATTATTCATGTCAATGTGAATGGATTAAGCAAACATTCATTTTTACAAATGAAAATTAATTACATGCATGATCAAATGTAAAAAGAATTGTCAACTTATTTTCATTAAATTGGACAAGCTGCAATATATATATAACGTAAGTAGACAGTGCACAATGAATGCAATATTGATTATTCTCATGCGGCTGCAATTAGTTTAGCAGTATTAAATATTAAAGTACAACTACATGTTTTAAATTTATAGATCTCTTTATCTAAAGAACCTGCAGGTGAATTTTTGGCTAAACTTGTGACTGCACTCATAATTCAGTACTCATTTTCTTTCATGCTTAAAGGGGTCAAATGATGTTGCCTAAAAAAACATTATTTTGTGTATTTGGTGTAATGAAATGTGTTTATGTGGTTTACGGTTCAAAAAACACAATATTTTCCACACAATCTACATTGTTTCTCCTCTATGCCCTGCTTTCTGAATCTCGTCGATTTTTACAAGGCTCGTCGCTCTGAAAAGCGAGGTGTGCTCTTATTGGCCAGCTATCCAGTGCGTTTTGATTGGCTGAATGTTTCAAGTGTCTGAAGGAAATGTTACACCTCTCAACATACTGTATACTGTTATGGCGTCTCTCGGTCAGACCACCGGCATGACAGGACAAAAACAATAAAACCCATTACAAACAAGGCAGTTGTTGCATCCAGTGGGAACATAATTACTGATTATAATGACTTATACTGTCTTTTTATGCCTATCTTTACTTCTAAATTAACAATGTAGAAATTAGAGCATGTGTTAATCCTTAGTATTACAAAAATAATAGCATTTCTGTGACCTTCAGGGCCTATGGTTTCTGCCATGCGGAAAATGCAGGCAGAATCGCAGAATCCATTTATAAAAATGGAATTCATTGTATAACGCAGTTTTTGATGAATAAAATGTAATTTAACCATTAAAAATTTAATCCAGAAAAATTTTAATGGAAAACCAAAATGGAATTTGTTAAATACATGCTAAATACAAGTTCTGTACTGTAGGTCTCTCTGTCAGTGAGTTTAATGGCGGCTGAAGGTGAAACTTTAGATTCAGATTTGAAGACGAGTGGCTTTGATTTTGGCCCGTTTGTAAATGAGCAGTTCTTGGCTTGACTGCTCTTGACCTGGTCTCCATCTGCAGCTTATTAGTATCACAATTCAGACACATGCAGCTGTATGCAGTGTGTGCGTGTGCGTGTGTGTGTGTGTGCGGAGACTCACAGGGCTCATTGAGACTGTTTTGGCTCATCTCAGTCATTGGCCAATTAGCGCTGAGTGAGACGTCTGTAAAAAGAGAATATCAAAGCACCAAAGGGCTCTCAAGTAGCTACGTCTCTTTCTCTATCACACCGCCTCACCTTCTCTGTCACATCTCTACGTCTCTCATGTCCCGCTCTTTTTCCCGCTCTCTCCTGATTAAACCGTGCGCTTTGTGCTCTGTATTTCTTAAACTTGTGTGAGGTTTTAAGGGAACGTTGAGCTCCAGGGCAGATATCTGTACCTCTGATAACACACAAAGCTGGTGTTCAGGGAGACAGACAGAGAGAGCTTTTTTTTTTTGGGTTGGAGGGGATTTCAGGCGTCCTAAAAATAGCTCGCATCGGATGGGGGGTGAGATCAGATTGACGTTACCATGGTGACAGCAGGAAGGGAGACGATGGTGGCATAGAGGTTTTAGAGTTAGATCAGACTGCGGAAAAGAGGAGAGATAAAGGTGTGGTAACAGAATTTGTGATGTGGCGAAGGAATGCTCAAGTTTTCCGCATCACAGCTGCTGTTGAGTGGAAGCACCATATCTGACATAACAGACAGCGCTGCCAGAATTGACTCCAAAGACCTGTATAAAAAATCACAGACTGTGAATGTGGTCGTCTGGCTGTGCATGAGGCTTTAAAGACTCAAACTAGCTTTCCGATGGAATTTGAGTTCCGAACCTGTATAACCTTTTTCTTCTGCAAAACATAAAAAGACATTTTAAAGAAGGCTGGTGTCAAACTGTATTAGTATTCATTGGTTTTCAATGTATAGATGAAAAAAAAATTTAGGCATTTCTCAAAATATCTTTTTTGGGGTGGACAGGATAAATATAGTCATACAGTTTGAAACAAAATGCTGGTAAATAATGACCAAAATTAAATTTTTGTGTGAACGATCTCTTTAATAATGAGCTGTTTTGTGTGTGTGTGTGTGTGTGTATGTGTGTTTGTTTTCATAACTAATTTTTAAGTATTAAACTCATACAATCGATATTCAGAACCACTAACCGATGTAATTTTTTCCAAATCGTTTATTACACTTTTTTTTTAAATCCTGTTAGACTTAAACTAGCCTATTACTAGCCTAATCTGCCCTCCTGAGCAGAGTAAAAAAAAATATGCAGACATTTTCATTTCAAGAAATGTGTGCTTTGGTTTAAATAGTTCGAAATATTCAATGATTAAGTTAGTTTCCTTAGATTCGAAAAAAAATATCCCACATTTAATAGCTGAGCATATTTACAGTACAAACCTTGTCGGTAAACTATGAGGGCAAATAAATATATAAGATTTAGATTTTAGGTCATATCGTCCAACCCTAACAGAACATCACATAGGAATTAACTGGACATTTTTGTAAAGATGATTTTATGTGCTCATGAAATGGTTCAAGTTGGTTTAAATAGTTTTTTTTTTAATGGGCTGTAATGAATTCTTACATTTTATAGGACTTTTTCTTTACTTCATAGAAACTGTTGAATTACCCGTTAGTATGATGAAAAACTGTGACTTCATTAGTCTTTGAAACTAAATTGAGGGGTGATGGTTCAATCGAAAAAAAAATTTCCTTTGCTTTAAATATATTTTTTTATATTTTAATGGATCTTTGTAAATTTAATTTAAAAAACTTCTCTGCTTCATCGTTAATAAATGACACCAGTTTTTAGATGATTTTCTTAAAGTGCATAAAAACATCCAAACACAGATCCTACACAGATTTTCATTTAAAAGGGCTAAAAGCTTCATTGTGAAAAATTATATAGGGCAAAGGTTACTTGCTAACATCAAATTGGTCAGTAACTTTTTTTTGTTGTTTAGCAAAGGGTAAATTCTGCAGATTTAAAGATAGCAGTTTTCACATTTAATAACGTGTTTCATATCTGCAATGAAATCTGACATTAACTGACCCATACATGTTTTTTTTTCATGCTCAAATAGCATTAAAAGCATATATTCCACAGGGTTCGTACAAGGTGCTTAAAGTGCTTGATTACTTGAAGTACTTGAATCTGACTTTTTGAAAATCAAGTCCTGGAAAACCCTTGAAAACAGACATATTTTTGAGAAGGTACTTGAATTTATAAAGGGCAGTATATATGAAATCAATGTTATCTTTTTTTTTCTCGATAAAAAAAATGCAAAGTTACGCAAAATTAACGATGCACCATACATCGCGATATTACTCCTTATACATTTCAAAATACAAATGCATTGTTTAGATTTGGGTTTTTTTTTTTTTTTTAAGACAAATCTTTTGTCATTTAAAAAAAAAAGTATCTGCATATCTCGTGAGTGAAGAGTATTGTCACTAGGGCTGCAACAAACAATTATTTTTATAATCGATTAATCTAACGATTATTAGAATGATTAATTGTCTAATCATTGATTATTTCGCTGATTAATCAGTAGACATTTACTGATTATTCAGCTTTTGCAATTAGTTACAATATTGAGTTATACATATTCTAACAAATAAAGGTAATCAATTCAGCTTTTGAAAGTCATATTTTGTAATTACAGTTTTACAATTAATTTATACAAACATATTTGGCACACAAAATGAGATGGCAGAGAAACGCTCTTATTCACCCTTTAATAATTTAATTACTAAAATATATTCATATATTCAAGTGATAAGAAATTTTATTTTTTGGATAAATTTATATTTATAACATAATTTCTCTTAAAATACCTTATAGGGTCATGATAATCAAAACAGTCCCGAGCTAGATAAAGCTTTGATCTCTGCAAACCAAACTTTAACTGTAATTAAATGTTTTTTTTCCCCCACTAATAAAAAGATGTTATCATTTGCTAGCTCCACACTGAAGAGCTGCTTTATAACAGAAAATCAAGTTGTTATTCTGAACTGAACTGAAAGCGACACTGAATCTGGTTTTTCATGTTTAATAATACTATAAAGCTGCTTGATTTAAGGCTATTGCATAAAGTACTAAATAAATAAACATGACTGGACTTTACTGGAGTACTGAACTACAGAGCTCGTGCAAACATCCACATATCTGTAATCATATATTTTTTAAACAGCTGCTTTTTTCCCATCAGTTTTTGTTGTGTTTATTTTGTTATTGAGAGGAAAGCGCATGGTATACATTTACATATTCATCCAAACGCCGCTCAGCAGCCTCAGGTTTGGCTGCCTTTGCTCTGAAGTGCTGCCGCTGCGTCGTCTTCTCTTGAATTGCATCAGGAGAGCTGAATCTTGCGCTACAGTGCCAAACTGGTCCAACCACGCTATTGCAGGCTCTTACATTCGGTCATATAACATAAAATGACTACTTGACAACAAAAATCTTTGTCTACAATTTTTTTATTGTTGACGTTGTCAAGATGTCGACTAATCGTTTCAGCCCTAATTATCACACATCCTAGTGTTGATAAGGGGTGATATAGGTCATCATTTCCCAAGTGTTTGATACAGCTTTCATTCTTCAGGTCAATCATCTATTCATAGAAAAAAAGCGATAACTTTGACATAATATCCTTTCAAATGTTAGAGATGCCAACATCATTGCATGCTTTTGTGCTGCACTTTATTTGTACCATTTTGTTTCATTAGTTTATTAGAATTTGAAAGATAACAATATTGTTTGTTTAAACGAGAAAAAAATGTCCTGGAATTTCATTTAGCAGTTTCTCTACAAACCCTGATTCCAGGTTGTAGTCTCAAGCGCACATCCCTAGATGCTGATTGCCATTTGTTGATTGGATCTTTTCCTTAGAAGGCTGGACATATTCCATCATATTACACATTGCACTCTCTCCCATTCATAATAATAGAAGTGAACTATCCTGGTGGATATGGATAATCATATAATCAGAAACATGTCTTATAAGAGGTCATTATACACAGCCTTATTTTCCTGCAGGCATTTAGACAACCATCGTCTGTGGGACCCAAATGATTTTGCTGTTTCCTGTTTCAGGATAATCATGTACTCAATACAGGTAAAGCGACTAGATTCTCTCTTCATCTCTTTTTGGTAATCCTGTGTGACCATTACAGCATTTAATGATAATGAAGAGTAAATTTACTTCTACAGCATGTGTAATGAACTTAGTGTGCGTGTATGTGTGTGTTTCAGGCCCAGCATTCTCACCATGTGATCCAGCAAGTGTTGTCTCACCTCGACACTCACAGTAAGAACACCCCACGTGTGCGGGCAGGTATCGTTCAGGTGCTGCTGGAGACGGTTGCCATAGCAGCCAAGGGCTCCATCGGTAAGCCGAAAACAACAAACTACATTTCCTCTTTTCATTCATCATCTCTTCTGATGTTCATTCCTCATTGTCTTTTATTCCTTCCTGAAATCTAATTTCTCTCACAGGTCATATTGCTCATAATCAAAACAATGCTTACACGTTTCTCAGTCCGATCTCTTCTCCACCCAATCTGTGGTTGGGTATGTTAACTAACACGAATGTCACCCAGTCAAAACCTTCAAGTGGTCAATAAATTGGCATGTGTATGATGAACTAGTGAACTCTTTAGAGTCCCATTATGTGTAATGATTAATTGACAATGTCTATTTGACAAATGACTGAAGGTTTTGTGGGTTTGTTGTGTAGAGAAACTACAGCGCCCCCTAGCAGTGCTCTTTAGTTCCTGCGTCTAGTTTGATATTTCTTTTAATGTGGTTTTTAAAAGAATAGTTTCATAGTTCAGTGTTTCATACATGGCAGAAGACATTTTGGTAACCAAACAGTTACTTTTAGCTGTTGACTTCCATAGTATTTTTTTTCTCCATACTATGGAAGTCAATGGCTACCAGTAACTGTTTGGTTACCAAAATATATGTTTCCTCTATTGAGCAGAATAAAAAAAAAAATACAGGTTTGGAACAACACAAGGGTGAGAAAATGACAGAATTTTCATTTTTTGGGTGAACTATCCCTTTAATATCATATAGTGCTTATTCAATAGGTCCCGACAGAATCTGTGGTGTTTTAAGCATTTTCTGTGCTGATTTTGAAGGAAAATCTGCACAATTCTGCATAATTACTTTTGTGCTGTGTGTCTGTTTATTCTCAGGTCCCACAGTCCTGGAGGTGTTTAACACCCTGCTAAAGCATCTGCGTATGAGTGTGGATTTTGAGTTGGGCGACGGTTCCCGCAGGAACTCTGCGAGCAGCCTTTCCTCCACCCGCACTAAAGAGAGCGAGGAGCGGATTGTCCAGAACGCCATCATCCAAACCATCGGTGACAGCTTGACGTGCTCACTAAAATCTGACCTTTTGTGAAGTCCAAATACCGAACTAATTCAATAAAACGAATTTGTGTGTGTGTCTAGGTTTCTTTGGAGGAAATCTTCCCGATTATCAGAGAGCTGAAGTGATGATGTTCATTATGGGAAAAGTTCCTGTTTACGGCACGCCGTGTCACACGCTGGATACCGTCAAGATTGGGTAGGACAGTGTGTGTGTTTCTGCATTTGTCATGGTGGTTGTAGTGTTTAGAGAAAGTTTCTTGAATCCTTGATTATGGCACTGATTGCACACGTTACACTGACACAGGCGTATTTGCAACATGCAAATGACTTGTAATCAGGGATGTCAAAAGTGCATCTTAAGTGAGTGTAAACAGACAAATCAGACAACTCAATATTGCGGTTCTAGATAAAAAATAAAAAATTCAAGCACGGTTTATTTCATTTGTGTCTTTGTTGTTTTTATTTGCTATGTATTGTACAGCATTATTATTTACTTATCTTTTATAACTGGGGGAAAAACATAAATTAAATGTTCATATAATTAAGAAATGTTAATTTTTATCTACTTTAATAATTTCTAATAATAAACGTGATTTGTCAAATAATAATAATAAAGATTTGTCAGATTTCATTGTCATTGCTGTCGCTACCAACTGCTGAAATACCTACTACTATACATTTACTGTTTTGTGTGTATAGTATGCAGATAGGAATCCAGCAACTGTTTGCAAAAAAATAAAATCAAGTTAAATCATCTCCTTTTTCTTTCTCAGGCATCAGGGCACTAAGAGAATCCAGGCAATGCTGTTAAGTTCTCTCATTATGGTAAACCTAATTTCTTTCTTTTCCATTGTGTGTGTGTGTAAGTTAGTGATGATGAAGAGAATCTAAAGGTGCGATCACATTTGTCGTTGCTCCCTGAATGTTTGCCAGTAAAAATCATTTCAGGTTACTGGTTCCAATAGGAATCTATGCAGTCTGTAATTTCACACGATGGCGAAAGATTTCCTCGTGACAATTTTGCATCAGGTTCAGTCTGTCAAACAGATTTGTCACATTGACTAACAGCAAACTGCTCGGTTAGAAATAGTGAATTCTGTTTGAGCTTCATGCATCTACAATATTGACAGCTGACAATTGACTCACTTTGCCAGAAAAAAATTGCATGAATGTTGCTAACATGACTGCACCTCAAAGGGATAGATCACCCAAAAATTAAAATTCTGTCATTGATTACTCACCCTCATGTCTTTCCAGACCCATTAGACTTTTGTTCATCTTGGGAACACAAATTATGATATTTTTGATGAAATCCAAGAGCTCTCTGACCCACCATAGACAGCAATGCAACTACCGCATTCAAGGCACAGAAAGGTAGTTAGGGAATTGTTAACATATATACCATGTGACATCAACCGTAATTATATGAAGCTAGAAGAATACTTTGCTGCAAGGATGTGCTGTAGATTGTTTACAAGCAGAGGAAGACGCACACGTCTGGTATTATCATGAATAGCTGCGGAGACACACAGAAGAGAAGAAACGGTTGAAAGTTAATTAGAAGTCATTATTTTTGTTTTGTTCTCGCACAAAGTATTCTCGTAGCTTCATAACATTACAGTTAAACCACTGATGTCACATGGACTATTTTAATGATCTCCTTACTACTTTTCTGGGCCTTGAATGTTTTAGTTGTGTTGGTATATATGCAGGGTCAGAAAGCTTTTGAATTTCATAAAAAAATATCTTAAATTGTGTTGCGAAGATAGGCTCATGGGTTTAGAATGACATGAAGGAGGGTGAGTAATTAATGACAGGATTTTCAGTTTTGTGTGAACTATAATTCCAGTATCAAGCATCGCTAGTCATCATGACTATTGAACATATATTAGACTTGCCTTCGGTCTCTGAGCTTGTTAGTAAAAATCTTCCACATCCTCCTGAGGGAGTTTCTGAAGGTTCCTAGACAGCAGACTGCACGGATCATAACATCAGATCACAGCTGCCTGTGGTGTTTAGTGTCCTTTTTCTTTTTTCTAATGTCCAATTTTGTCTTTAGTCTGGTTTATGGCTGGTTTTAGACAGGGCAACATTTCAGGCGCCGTTGCCCAGCAACAGGCAGGAAATGGGCCGCAGGTTGAAATTGTTATTTTGGATGTCAACAACTTTTACTCTCCATCTCCCACTGCTGGCCATTTCCACAAGTGCAAATGAGTTGCTAGAGTTACTAGTGTGAATATGTACTGTAATAATGATGCTGTTCATATCTGATGGATTCGTTCTGTGTGTGTGTGTAGGTTACGTCAGGGTTTAAGTGTAAAACAATGTGTGCTGGCCTGCCTGTGGCGTTTCTGGAGCCGTTATGCTCCATCTCTTTGATGGAAGACAGTGAACTTCGGCAGCTCGTTTTGGAGATTCTGCACAACATCATCGATCGCCATGACAACAGAGCCAAACTCAGAGGGATCCGGTATAGATGCACACATAACACCTTAAAGTGAATGTGCGAAAACTAGGCTGCCAAAGTTAATGTGTCAACACCTTTAATTCATTTAATTATTGAAGTCAGTTTTTTTTTTATGCTGTAAATGCATTTATTCAATTTGACATGTAACCGTTTCATTATGTTCAGCGTGATTTGTAAAACCTGATTAATGCTGAGTGGAGCTGCAGCACAAGTATCATGATTCCTGCAAGCCTTTGAGTTTTTATTAGTTTTTATGGGTTATTCATTTATAAAACAATCTTCATTTTTTGCTTTTTTTTTTTTTTTTGTAAATTATTTTTGTAACATGAAAATATTATTTACTCAGCCTGATGTTGTTTTAAAAGTCAGTATGTGATCTTTCTTTTATAGACCACAGTCTTTTTTTATTTAAGAAAGTAAATGTGGATGAGGTCAAACTTTAAAAAGTACACAAACGTTTCACTTAATTGACATTTTATTATTGATATACTTTTATATAATTTTTTTATATTTTGCATTAGATATTTTTATATATTATATATTTGTATTTTATATATATATATAAAAATATTTTTTAAAGTTAATATTTTTTTTAAAGTTATTTTGTTGTGCATTCTTTTTCAATAATTCATTATATTTGTATTTCCGTTGTATTAATTGCAGTGCTTTTACTTTAACATTTCATTTCATTTACTTGCCAGGTTTTTATATTTAAGATATATTTTTTTAAGCTTTATTCCAATTAACGAAAACAACTTTTAAGGTTTAATAGTTTATTTAGCAGTAATAACACAACACTGGTGCCAGCAGTTTTAGGTGAGAGTGTCTTCTGATCCATCAGAATGAATGCATACTGAACCATTTCACAATCCTGTGCACATTTGTGTTTGTGCACAGGATTATTCCTAATGTAGCTGCTCTGAAGATCAAGAGAGAAAAAATCTCCAAACAGGATGTGGTCTTCATGAAAAAGGTACAAGACTTCACAAACACACAGACGTCACAGCTGCACACATGTGGAACTTCAGCCCTTAACCTGTTGTTCTCTCTCCCTCTCCCTCTCCCCCTCTCCCCAGCATGGGCAGCAGCTATACAGACACATCTATCTGGGCTGTAAGGAGGAAGATAACGTGCAGAAGAACTTTGAGCTGCTCTTCACAGCTCTGGCATTGATCACTATTGAACTGGCCAATGAGGAGGTGATGATTGATCTCATGCGCCTGTCCATCGCCCTGCAGGTATGCTCACCTACAGTACATTGACAGTCATTCATTTAGCAGATGCTTGAATTCGAAGAGACTTAGCATTTCTCAAAGTTTTCTTATTTACTATGCTAATCTCTGTCTTGATTGGCTGAAGGATATGGTCCTGGCTAATGAGGAGAACATGCCAATGTTTATTCGCTGTGGAATCATGGCGTTGGTCGCCGCATACCTCAACTTCCTGAGTCAGATGATTGCAAATCCCCCTTTCTGCCAACACGTCAGCAAGGTAAATGTGCGCACATGCTTGCGGCACACACACATCCCTTTACATACAATATACTCTAACTCCTTTCCTTCCTGTCAGGTGATTGAGATGAGAAATCTAGATGCTCCATATCTTCTGCCTGAACACGTCTTCAGAGAGAAGTGTGTGTGAGTATTTCTGAGAATGTGTTTTTACTAAAGGACTGTGTCAATAATCAGCTGATATTAAACATTTTTTTTATGTATTGATATCATTAATTATGCAGGTGAATTTCCTCAAATTTTTTATTACCTTGGCCTTCATCTACAAATCACTTAACATTAATCTTTAAAAACCGTTATAAAGCTATTAAATGTAATCTTTAGCTGAACTCAAAATAAATATAATTTTTTTTTTATGCTGTACATCATAATGTTGTGTTTTCTGAATTTATTTGCAGCCTTTAAAATTATTGTTTTAGATTAAATTTTTCATGTATTTAGTCAGAATAGTATTGAGCTTTAATATCAGCCATAGCTTAAATCTGTTGGTTTTATTAATGCATAATAAAAATGGCATAACTCATTCCAGGTCTCCTTCTTTGTGTGTATCTGTGTGCTTGTGTGTGGATCAGGCTCCCAGACTCTTTAGACCGGGACGATGTTGGTTTGTATTTTCAGACGGCTGATCTGGCAGAAGCTCTGTCTTTACCTGGATATAACGTAGAGAGACTGTCCATACCGTACATACCCCAGGTTACAGGTAAACACTATTCTGTACTGTACAATATGTTATCTGAATTAATTCAGTTTCCAAGATTAAATCTAAAGCAGTAACATTACATTAACTCTGTATTGGCATTTTCTTTTTACTTTTTTTTATAAAAAATATATAAATATTTTCTGCCTATGAAATTACTTTTTGATTAAGCAATAATATAGATGAATAATATAAAATGTTCCTGTCCACTCAAAAATCACAGTGGGTAAAATAAATTCTTGTCCTGTTTTTTTTCTGATTGAATATTTCATTTCAGATGAAAATGTCAGATTATGAAAATAAAATGGTTGTGAATGCCATTTCATGCTGTCTTTAAACAGTTAACCGTACATACAGCTGAAGAACACCTACACATCTTTTGCCTCTTTTGGCTTTTTTATTGAAAAAAAAAAAAAAAAAAAAAATATATATATATATATATATATATATATAGTCTTCAAATATATTATTGGGTAACACTTTACAATAATTAAGTAACACTTTAATTATACAATTTATTACATTAATGGAACCTTGCTTTTGGACCAGGCTCGGTTGCAAAATCACATCACTCTGTTCTTCTGAAATGATCTTTATCTATATGGTGTAGTGGTTAGCTATATCTGTGTTGTACATGGCTGATTGTCGATTGTCGAGCATGATTGACATGATTCCAAACCTAAACACCTCTGATTGGCCATTGCATTGTAGAAATCAACAAACATGTCTGTGATTGTCTACATTGCTCACTTCTGTGAAAGTGCATTGTAAAATCAAAGCCGGCCTGCTGCTGCGTCTATGTCTACTACCTGAAAGTCGCATCTAGCCTGCAGATTTTGGCAAGTAGCAGTTAACAGATTTCACAGAAAATCTTGTATGATCGTGTATGATGGGTACAGACTTCAGACTTTTGATTCCATTCAGTTAGAGGATATGATACGTTTGATATTTTGAGCTGACTTTAGAATACACATAGTTTTCATTTGTCAGGCATATCCTACAAATGAAGCACATTTTTCACCGTGAGATGTATGATGCCTAGTGTTTCAAAACCTGAAAGTCATTTTGAAAGTCATGTGGTGTATTCCAGCCAAGAACCTGGTGCTACAATTAATCACCAAGTCCCTCTAAATCTCTAAAATAATACTAATTCTAACTTCCTGAAGATCTTTCCTTGTCACATGTGAATTCACCCGCTTCATTCTCTGTTGCCTTCTCTCTGTCTGTGTGTGTGTTTGCGCTGTAGTCCTGTACACAGTAGGAAAGATTCTGCACAGATGCAAACAGACATCCAGAGGTACCATCATTGAGTTAGTGAGGACACCTGTCCATGTGTGGATAGAAAGTTGAGTTAATAGCAAGAATATGTAGTTTGTTTCTTCCTAGCCCAACAGTGTTTTTTTTCCATAGATGCGTATGTAGGCTTCCTCAACTCCATAGAAACTGTGACAGATTTCCTGTAGCTCCTGAATGTGTTGTTGAATGAATTTCAGCATTATGGTGAAACATATACCAAGTATATTGTGTAATGAGATAAATGAGTCCTGTTTAACTTGATTGGTGTTTTGTATGCTGCTTTCTTCTGGACGGTGTAACTGGTAGGTTAAAGAGAGAACACGCATCGGTTCGAGCTTACTGTTCAGGGAGAGTGCTGATGAAGTATCATTTGACTATTTTTTTGGACCTGATTTTCTACCAATCACAGTAGACCTGCTGCACTCGAGAAAACCTTTGAATAGAGGGTTTATTTCACATTTTCAAGGCTGATTTGTGTGAAAAAATATATAAAAAATATATTGTATAAAAATATAATGTATTAATTATAATTAAAAATATACTTGTACTATATATAAATATGTATGATGAGTTTATTTACAAAAACAGATAATTCATAAATCATGTTTTTGTGTTTTATTGTTAACTGCAGTTTGTTTGATATCAAATGCAATGCAGAATTTAAAAAAAAAAAATTTTTTTTTTTGACATTTTAAGTTTTTTTTCAAATGAACTCTTCATATATATATATATATATATATATATATATATATATATATATATATATATATATATATATATATATATATATATATTAGTGGTGGGCATAGATACATTTTTTTTTATCTAGTTTAACCTCACTGTAATCTTGGAATTAATCTAGATTAATCTATATTAAAATGGCTCATTTGAATTCTGCCAAAGGCATTCAGAATATGTGTGCTACCCAAATAAAATAATGACTAAAAGTAAGTCTTTTAGAATGGGTTTCTCAAGCCAGTTGTTTCCAAAATGCATCACAAAGTGCTTGAGAAAGCTGTAAACTAATTCCACATTGCACAAGGGCGTTGCGTCTGCAGCAGTGCAGCGATCGTTCACGTACCGAGGAGCGGACTGCAAACGCGTCCTGTGTGAAAGCACAATGAGTATGAGTCCGTGCTGCTTCTGCACCACATACGTAACGCAAATGGACTGCATACGCACTGCAGACGGATTATGTGTGAAACAGGCGTGCGTCTTGTCGAGGTTTCCATTGGGAAGCTTCTTAAAAAAAAAAAAAAAAAAATTCCCTGAAGCAAACCCGGCGGCTTCAGCTGCATCCATGTCAGCAGGTCACGTTTGATGTGGTAATTTCACAGTAGGCATACACACAGGTTTAAAAACTCGTTCTCGCCCCCTAAAGTGCAATTCGGTTAGGTATACATCCGTGCTAAAATATCAAGGTGAAAGTCATCATAGCTGGCCTACTATAGACCCAGCTACCAACCCAACTTTGAGAATAGATTAACGGCTATATTTTTTTTTTATCGCCCGATAAGAGTCTCCCGTTAACGCAGCACGTTAACACCGATAACGGCCCACCACTAATATATATATATATATATATATATATATATATATATATATGTTTATATATATACACACACACACACACACACACACACACACACACACACACACACATACAGTATATAAAATTAAAGTTTTATTATTTTCTTGTGGTGTAAACTTTTAATGTTTTGAAATGTTAGTGTATATAGTTTTCTGAAATGAGTTCTGATTCTGATGTGTCATCAGCACTCTTGCCCTGAAACTCTTTTTTCTTTTGAAGAAATTTTTCTTTTGAAACTTATTTTGCTGTGATGGCAGCCTGTGTTTGTGTGATTTGCATTTCCTTCTGTTTAATAATGCTTTCACACTGCTTTGCCTGAACATTACATTCATTAAACATGAGCAGTCAGTGAGATTACACTGGCTGGCTTTGGGATATTCACCTCCCTTCATGAATAAGAGGCGAATTAAACCCATATATCACAAATGCGAATACTGGGTTAAGTTTAGCCCAGTTCCACGTCGAATCCATGCATGATTGGATATATTTCAGTCCTTAAAACTTGGATCATTTATATCTTTGACTTTTGACCCACAGAGGAAGACCGGCTGCCCCGTAGGAAGAGTTTTGTCGACACTATTTCTCTCCAAGTTGACATCCTTTCCAACAGCTTGCCCGATCAGGTACACTGGACATAATTAAATCATGCTTGAGTTTTCATCATTAAGAGTTTGACTAAAGAACATATTTATGTGTTTCTCCTGTAGTCCGAGCTTGCAGAGGAGATCACGTTTGAGACCCTGAAGAAGGCCATCGGTACGTGTGTTTCTACTCTGTGTTAGTGTGTGTTTGTACTCTGTGTGTTAGCGTCTGATGTCACTCCATCCCTCTCAGATACCACTGGTCTGGAGGAACAGGAAAGGGAAAGGAGAAGGCAGGTGATGGAGAAGTTCCAGAAAGCTCCGTTTGAGGAGATTGCCGCCCACTGCGAGTCCAAGGTACAGCTTGTGTGTTCTGCCAATCAGCTTGTTTGCATTTAACACAACTGGAAAAAATTTGGAATGTTCAAATAGGATTTTTAATATTTTTAGCCCACTAAGCAATATATTGGCATATATATGTACACTAATGTTTAAAAGTTTGTGGACATGTTTTGTTGTTTAAGAAAATGAATGCTTTTATTCAACAAGGACCCATTAAATGGATGAATAAGTGACTAAGACATTGATAATAGTACAAATAAATGCTGTTCTTTTAACCTTTATATTCAGTCTCCTTCAAAAAATGTATCAATTTTTAACATTGATAAAAAGAAATGTTTTTTTAGCAGCAAATCAGCATATTAAAATAATTTCTGAAGTGTCATGTGAAACTGAAGACTAAATGTAACGATGCTGAAAAATCAGCTTTGCCATCACAGGAATAAATTAAAATTAAATGAAAATAGAAAACCTATATTCTTAATTATTTGATATATTTGACAATATTTCTGACTATGTCAGTATTTCTGACTACATAAATGCAACCTTTCAAAACCAATGATGACTAAGTTTTGAATTGGCCAATATATAATAATATAAGATATAAGTAAATTTTATGTTTTTGTATAGTTAGTTTTTGAAAGATTTATTACTCTACCAAAATCTCCATTGAATAAACCATGTCCTGTCAAGGTGTAAAAAATATGGGGGTTTGCGTAAAACTTTTCTGACTTTTCCTAATGAAAAAAAATATTTTTAAGTATATTGGCTTATTAAGTATAATTGGTGTAAGACTGTGTTGTGGGAATTAGAAGCCCTTGATGCAGCACAGCTTCCTGTGTGTGTTTTCAGGCCAGCATGCTACACGATCGCTTGGCTCAGATATTTGAACTCACAATTCGGTAAGTTGACATTCCAGAAAATATTATACTGTTTGTCATCAAAAATTTCAGCTTGAACTGACATTTGATTGCTTGTTTTGTTTGGTTTCTGATCAGCCCTCCCCCGAGCCCTTCGGGCACCGTGACGGTGACATCAGGCCATGCCCAGTACCAGTCTGTGCCAGTCTATGAAATGAAGTTCCCTGACCTCTGCGTGTACTGAACCACGATCTTTCACCTTAACTCGATCACACAGACTTAAGCTTGACATGTGACCACTGACCTTTATGACACTTTATGTTTGGTCCTGTGACCTTGAGCTCACCTAAACCACTCATCTTCTTTAGGTACCTTTCACTAAATGTTACATACATTCATGTCCAGTAGAGAGAAGGGGTGCGAACTGGACAGGCGCTTCATGCCTCTATTCTGCACCAATCAGACGCAGACTTTACAACCAGCTGTCCAATCATACACCAGCTCTGTAGAATCATGTGAATCTTACGTGTGTGGTTTTCAGTTTGATTCTTGCACTAAAAGGCAGCTCTAGGAATCAAACTGAGTCTTTTGAACACTTGATTCTTCAGCTTCTTAATGTATTGATTCATAAGAGTCATTTAGAAAACAACCCTAACTTAATAGCTAGCATTAGCTTAAGTGCTAGTTTATTTTCATTAAATCATTTCAAAACCATCATCAGCAGAGATTTGAACATACAATAGATTTCAGATAATTTGAATCTCTCCTAAATAAATGATTATAATGCATAGTATAGGCTATTTTTGACTAATATATATATATATATATATATATATATATATATATATATATATAACTTTTAGATGAAATGGTTGCTGATAGTTGCAGAGTGTTATTTGTGTTCTGTCTGCATGGCTTAGCCAATGTTTCACTGCAAACGTTTGTTAGTGTAGGCCTTTATTAATATACAATTAGCCTTTAACTTCGATGTTGTGGATGTCAACGGGGCTTTTGTTCACCCAGAGTTCTTAGTGATCACTATGCTCTCCATTTTGCCTTCACTGTATAGAGATACCAAAACATTTGCTTTTCATCACCAAAGAGCTCCGCCCATGATCTTTCTTTATGGCCACACACAGCCGCCAATCAGAAACTGAATTTCCTTTGAGGGCGGGAACATCGCAGTGTTTTTGAACTCAAACCTCAGAACAGTTTCTAGAAAAATTATGGATATCAGTGATTTAAATGATCTGCATTCATCAACCGGCGGTTTTTACATTGAGCCACATGGGCGTTCAAATGTGTTTCCTTTTTTTTTTTGCTTTTCAGGTAACTTTTTTTTCATCTACCTTGGACAAAATGTGTCATGCTGAATTCTTACGATTTATTTGTGACTGTTAGATGCTGAAATCCTTTGCTGGAAATGTTTCACATAATCTGTGCTTCCTGTGGTGAGAGCTGTGATCAATTTCAGTTGCGTTTAGCTGGTAGAAACGTGTCTATGCACAACCGTTTAGGACATTTTGGTTGATTCTGAGGTGCTTTTCATGGATTCTGGGGGTTTGTTGTCATATGATTGGCTTGTGTTTTGTATTTTGAATGTATTTTTGTGGATGGAACTGCAAGTGAACGGTCAGGTGTTTATTCTGCAGACTTATGGATGCGAAGCTGTTGCCAGTTTTTTAGCCTGTGAAATAAATAGTCCGACTGTTTGTGACCAGAGACTTGCACTGCATTGTGGGATTTGTATGCACAGAAAGTATAGAATGTCTTGAATTTTTTAAAGGTAAAACTTCACAGGTGGCTTGTTCTAAATTTGCAATAGGATCAATTATTTGTCTCCTATAATTTCCATAATATCCAAATTGATGACTGCAAGGTGGAAGATTTTCTAATCTGTCCAGTCGGTTAAAGGACATGTTTTGAAGTGTTAATGGAAGGATTTGTTGGGACAAAATGTTGGTGGACAGGAAATAGTCAGTAACTGACCTTTTTGCCGTTGTGTTTTTCTCTCAGTAACTTGCTGAATTTCAATAGAAGTTGCTTTGCGACAATATGCGTAAAATGCTGTGATGAAATCAGGCACATTTTTTTCTGTAAAAATTTAAGATCATAAATCATTTCTAGAATAATGCAATATATTTTTAGTGTAATATAAAATAGGAAACATCTGTAATGCACCTTTAGAGATGTGTGTGTGTGTGTGTGTGTCAAAGGGATACAAGAAGTCTATTTTCTGCTTGCCGTTTTTGTTTTACATCAGTTAAGGGAAATCTTGTTAAAGGTCTTACTGTAACTGCAAATATCATTTTTAGTTTAATTCACAAGATATGTTTTTATTTCCATCCATAAGTGGAAGTTAACTGTACTTTAGTAATTATCACATGGTTTGTCTGAAACTGATCTTAAATTGTGTTTTATCTGTAACTCAACAATGAATTTCTCTTTTATTTTTGTCTGTTTGAATGGGAGAGAGGTAAAGAATAAGATGCGTTAGGTTTCAGGTTGATCGTGATGTCTCGATATGGTTTTCAGAAATGGTTTTGTAGTCTTCTGTGTGAAGATAGTCCAGAAGACAGGCGTATGTCTACATGCATCATGTTAGATTTCAAATGTGTAATGGTACGAACCACTGCAGTGTTACACTCCATGATTTTAGAAGTTCCCATGAAATCTCGATGTTAATTAGCCATATTCAGGTTCACTGACAGTGTCTGCCACATGAATGTGCAATGAGATTTTATGTACGAGAAATAAGTCTTAATAAAGATTTTGTATTTAAATACTTACGGTTTCTGTTATCTTTTGTAAATTCTCATCAAAGAAGGCACTTTATATGTATATATACATGTGTGTGTGTGTATATATATATATAAAATCAATTTAAATTAAAAACATCGAAAACTACTATGATGCATGCTTACAATTGTACCTTAATGCACTTTTAAATCATATTTAAATAATGTATAATTTATTTCACATTACAGAAACTGAAAATGACTTTTTTTGCATTACATTAAAGGCGGCTGCTGAGAATTGGGTGAAAATTCCAAGAATGTTTATACAAATAGGCTTCTTGTTCACTTTATGCAATCATTTCCTTTTTTTTTTTTTATTTACTTTTTTTGTGACATTCGTCTAGACATATTTTGTTTGTTTTTTGGCCTTCTTGTCATTTGTGATTAATTTAAAATAAGCTAAACTAAAATAAAATGTCGGAAAAGGGTGGCTTGCCCACTTCAGGTTGGTGGAGAGTTCCTGCCTCAAGTGGAGGAGTTTAAGTATCTTGGGGTCTTGTTCACGAGTGAGGGAAGGATGGAACGGGAGATTGACAGACGGATCGGTGCAGCTTCTGCAGTAATGCGGTCGATGTACCGGTCTGTCGTGGTGAAGAAAGAGCTGAGCCGCAAGGCGAAGCTCTCGATTTACCGGTCAATCTACGTTCCTACTCTCACCTATGGTCATGAGCTTTGGGTCATGACCGAAAGGACAAGATCCCGGATACAGGCGGCCGAAATGAGCTTTCTCCGCAGGGTGGCTGGGCGATCCCTTAGAGATAGGGTGAAAAGCTCAGTCACCCGGAAGGAGCTCAGAGTAGAGCCGCTGCTCCTCCACATAGAGAGGGGTCAGTTGAGGTGGCTCGGGCATCTGTTCCGGATGCCTCCTGGACGCCTTCCCGGGAAGGTGTTCCGGGCGCGTCCCACTGGGAGGAGACCCCGGGGAAGACCTAGGACACGCTGGAATGACTATGTCTACCGGCTGGCCTGGGAACGCCTCGGTGTCCCCCCAGAAGAGCTGGAGGAAGTGTCTAGGGAGAGGGAAGTCTGGGGTTCTCTGCTTAGACTGCTGCCCCCGCGACCCGGCCCCGGATAAGCGGAAGAAGATGGATGGATGGATGGATAAAATAAAATGTTAATATAAGATGAAAAACTTAAAACGAAAAATAAGATTTTTTTTTCTTGAAAAAAATCTAAAATGAGTTTAAGCTGATGCATTAAAATTACTAAATTAAATAAAAACCAATTTTTATATAATAGATGCCTTTATTTTTAATTACACAGTCATCAGTTAAAAGGGGATAAAAAGAAATACTGAGATATATAAAAATTTAACTGCTGGCATTTATGATCCAGCATACAAACAGTCTTTTATTAGGTTAAGCACCAGCAGAGGAGGAGCAGCAGATCTTGGGGGATCTTTTGTGGTCGCTGGACTCTGAGTGAGCTCAGACTGAGCTTAACTTTGCATTAAATGTGCATGACATCCTTTCTGACTGATTCTTCTTTTGAAAGCTCCCTGAAAATATCAAAATTATAGAACTACTTCTCCAATTCTTCTTTTTTTTCCTCCTCCTCTTCCTCCTCTTTTTCTTCTTCTTCCTTTCCTGGCTCCTCCTCTTCCTCCTCCTCTTCCTCTTCTTTTTCTTCTTCCTTTCCTGGCTCCTCCACTTCCTCCTCCTCCTCCAGTTCTGGTTTGCTGTGTGTGGGGTTTTTGTCGAGTGCAGGTGTGTGTGGCTGTTTGTTTGATTGGTTCTGTGAGTTCATTTGAGGCCGAGCTGGGGTCTTTTCATTGCTCTCCTCACTGGAGTCCTGACTGGCTGATTGTGCTGAAGAATGAGGCTTATTATGACGGCACGGTGGGCGGGGCCCAGAACACGAGGAGGTGACCGAGTGGTTGAAGTGTGAAGCCGCCATGCACTCGGCAGTTGATCGATCGCAGACGCACTGCAGTCGATCACACACACTCACACCTGAACCTGAAACACATACACAACACAATCATTAACACAAAACTGACCTCCGAAGAAAATGTTTTTGCATGCATTATGTGAGTGTGATGCCATACATCGAGGCTTTCCATTGTGGCAGCTGATGTGAGCACTGAGTTTTCGGTTTTTGCTGCAGCCCAGAACAACGAGCTGCTCCAAACAGCACTGCTGCCGAAAACAGCACCTGACACAGAGACACGTCAAGGACAGACTCAGGACACTCTACACTGCCACTCAATAGCTTGGACACCCTTAATTCAATTTGTTTATTACAATCTTAATAAAGCTTTTGATTGCTTAAATGCTTGATAAAAATAAAAGATTGATTTCTTTATAGCATATACATAGTAGATTTTAGTGTTTTTTTGTGTGTTTTTTGTTAACTAGATGTAGAGAGATTCAAAAGTTTTTATGTTTTTGAACGTCTCTTCTGCTTACCAAGGCTGCATTTGATCAATAACTGTATCCAAACTTTTGATAACTCCTTGTCTTAACTTAAACAAAAGCATTTTTTTCCAGTAAAGATGTGTGTGTTTGTGTGTTCTGACCGGTCCAACTGGTCCACTGGGTTTCCTGTCCCCTGCTGTCCACAGTAGCAGCCGTAGTGTTGATACTCATGAGGACATCGTCCGGTCAGACAGTACAGCATTTCCCCCAGCGCAGACATGTCCCTCAACACCTGACCAGATGCACTGTACTGGAGGAAAGAAGTGCTGCACTCTACAAACACACACAGACACACAGATTAATGCAACCACTCTTCTTTGATTTTGCCATCTTGCATTTCTCTCTCATCATTTCTGCGTCTGTTTGTTACTTATCCAATATAAGTATGTTTGCATGCATAATAGTTTGATTTAAGCTGTACTAAAGCATTAATTAGACTTTTTAAATTTCTCACCTTCAGAGTCGTCTTGCTGCTGCTGCAGATCTGACAGTCCAGCATCCTCCAATAAAGACCAGGCAAAGAGCGGCGCCGACCGTCTCCGGACCCGGTGAGACTCTGGGAAACACACACAAATACACACATTGATTTCTCTGGAGTACAGACAAATGTGCAGGAGTGTTTGGAGAATAGCTTAACCTAATTTACCCAAGCAGGACGAGTTCTTGGATGAACATCCTGCTACAACATTACCATACCAATCAACCAACTGGATTTTAGGAACAGGGTTATCATCTACCAATCATTTTTCTCTGATTTCACAAACAAGTTTGGACTCTTTTCACAGTTCTGGGGTTTTCAAAGTGAAAGTGGTCATAATTAGGTTAACCTCTATAGTGATGAACAGAAACTACTGTACAACAAATATAATTTTTGAGCCCCAAGTTTGCCCCAGTATCAAGAGAAAAAAATCCAAAATAGTGTTTCAAAGACAAAATAAATTTTGTCAAATTTGCCATAACTCCCTTATCCGTTTTATTGGAAACAGCGTTAACAAGTTTTCTGTAAATTAATGCCAAGCTAATAAAACAAAAGCATAGTGTTATAAATCAAAATGTGATCTTGGACCACAAAACCAGTCGCTGGGGTATATTTGTAGCAATAGCCAAAAATACATTGTATGGGTCAAAATAATTGATTTTTCTTTTACACCAAAAATCATTAGGATATTAAGATCATGTTCCATTAAAGACATTTGTAAATTTCCTACTGTAAATATATTAAAACTTAATTGATAAGTAATATGCATTGCAAACTTAATTTGGACAACTTTAAAGGTGATTTTCTTAATATTTCGATTTTTTTGCACCCTCAGATTCCAGATTTTCAAATAGTTGTATCTTGGCCAAATATTGTCCGATCCTAATAAACCATACATCAATGGAAAGCTTATATATAAACTCAATTTCTAAAAACTGCCCCTTATGACTGGTTTATTTTTTTTTTTAAATGAACATATATAAAATATTGCAAGGTTTACTATGAAAATGCGTCATCACATCCTTATATCAATCTAATTGACCATTTTCGCAGACTGTTGAATCAGGAACACGTCTTGCTTGGTTAAATAATATATTGTTTTTATGTGAATTGTCAATATTACCGATTTTCTCCGATTCCTGTGAGCTGTCAGATGGCTCATTCTCTTCCTCTTTCTCCTGGTTCTTTTCCTCTTTCTCCTGCTCCTCTTCCTCGGCCGACTCCTGCTGAGCTGTAGTGGTCAGTGACGGTGCACGATCCAGAGCAGGAGGTTTCTGGGGACGAGGCGCGATTTCAACAACAGAAAGGTCTGACGTTGTGGGTTTATGAGGAGCAGTCGATGTGGTCTTGTGGTTCTTGGTTGGTTTTGCAGCTGTATGAGCTGTCGGTCTTGGTGACATGCTGTGAGGTTTAGGGAACAGTGCTGGAATGATCCACGTGAATGGACGGACCTCTCTGAACCCGAATGGGGTCACAGTAGTTTGGGTTTCCACTGATTCATCTTCTTTATCACTTTCTAGATCTTCCTTACTTTGTGTGTTGGCTTGTGTTTGAGTTGTCGGTTTGGTTGTGCTAGAGTCGCCAATTAAATCACTCTCTTTATCTTCCTCACTCTTCTCCAATATCTCTTTTTCCTCACTTCCTTTCATTAATGTGCGTTGCACCAAAGTAATTGCAGCTACTGTGCGTTTATTGGTAGCTGTTGACAGGGTTGTTTTGTGATGTGAGTATTGATTGGTTGTTATTTTAGTGGGTGTGGTCATCAGAACTATAGAAGGGCTTTGACTGGCTTTTGTTGAATGTCCTTCTGTTTCTATGTCACTCTCTGTCATTTCCTGTTCCTCTTCTCTCTCCTCTTGTGACTCATCACTCGTTTCCTCTGTTGTGATGTGTAAAGGTGGGCTGACATATGGTTTGGCGACGTCACTTAGGTCATTAGTTGTATTATGTGTACCGGATGTGTGTGTAGTATGTGCTGGTGTGTGTGTGACAGATTTTGAAGTGTTGCTTGCAGGTGACTGAAGTGCGTCTTCATCACTATCGTCGTCCCCATCCTCAGACGATTGTGTGTGAGTCGTTGGTGTTGTGTGGGGTGTATAGTGAGGAGTGTGTGTGTTTGTGTATATATCTGGTGATTCTGTGACGGTCTGTGTTTCTGTTCTTGCTGTTAGCGCTATGTTAGTAGTCAGCTCACCTGTCATAAAACCAAAATATTACAGTCAGAAAACATACTGAATGTTATAATGAGGTCATTTGCAAATTAATTTTCAGTAAATTAAATGCTCACTGTTTGTGCTCCAAACCATTGCATTGTGGGTTGTAGGGCTTTCTTCCTGTTTGTCTCTGCCCAGCTCTTTTGTCCACAGCACAGCAGTAGCTAAAATACAGAAAGTGGATTTCATTTTTTTATTTATATATTATAATAGTTGTATTATTTAGTCCTCATTGATTTTTATTATACAAACAAAAACAACTGAAAAATCCTTCAAAATATCTTCTTTTGTGCTGTTCAGAACAGGATTGTTTTTTTTAGCTAAAACTACAACTAAAAGTATGATTTTTTTTTTAAAGTTTAAATAAAACATTACAAAAATGTAACTTTAAAATGTACACATAAATTTGAAATGTTGCCTTGGTCAACTAACAGAAATAAAATAAAAGTTAAAGATGAAGTGTTAATATTACTAAAATTAAAACTGAAATAAATATAAATTAAAGCTGAATAACTATAATAATTAAAAAGAAATTAAATTGAAATTGAAAAGTCAAAATATAAAAATATAATGCACAATAAAAAATTATGTTATTAAACATTATAGTATGTGTGTATGTATATATATATATATATATATATATATATATATATATATATATATATATATATACTATAATGTTTAATAAAATAATTTTTTGAGATAAATTTGTTTGTGACTAGCTAAAAGCTTGAAATGCATAAATCAACGCAGTGCATCTGAGGCTGTAACTCAGGCTTTAGAAAACGGGACACTCTTACCATCCTCATATTCCACTGCCTCCTCTTCCTCTCTCTCAACTATACTTCCTCCCTCTGAGTTTCTGTCCATTTCTCTTTCTGCTGCTTCATTCTCCTCTTCCTCTGGACCTGAAGACGAGGTTCAGCTTAGATCGGTGAAGTCTATAGGTAGCTGAGGATTACTGGAGTTCTCAGAACTAGCGATGTGAGGGGAAAATCACCCTCTGGGCTACAGAAAAGAGTCTAAATATAAGTTCAGTGAAGCGCTTTACCTGACTGAAATATCCCAGGGTACTTTGTGCTCTGGATATTGCTGCTCTGAGAGCCGTTAACCAGCACCAACTCATTGTTGAAGTTAGTCATAGTCTCATTCAGTGTGCCATTAACTCCTGAAGAAAAAGAGTAAAAGAGGGAGGAATTTTTATGATATTTAAAAATATCCATTAAGAACAGAGTGTATCTTGGTCACTAATAATTGCTAAAGGTTTCTCATGTACACACAAACTTTTCTTATGCAAAATTTCAGCTGGATTTTCATCTTGAATGCATGTGATCATATTTATTGTAATATTTCACCACTAATTATTTGATTTAATTACAGTCAATAACAGTCATATTGTGAAATATTATTACAATTTAAAAGAACTGTTTTTTTATTTGAACATTTTTTAAATGGGGTTTATTCCAGTGATACAAAGCTGAATTTATGTTTATTGGTATATTTGTTTATATTAAATGACCCTGTATTTTTTTTTGCATTACCATAGAACATGATGTCCATGTCGATGTCTGATGGAGAAAGCTCCACCCTGTCTGAGACACAAACCACACTGTTAGATGATCAGCTAAACTAAATCTCTCTCCCATTCTCTTATGTTTGGATAATCTATTATTTCCCTCAAAAATGTTTTTAAATGGCTTGGGCCGACAAGTATACAAGTCCCTTCATTAATACTAGAAAGTCAAGTCATTTACAGTATACTGTATAAAGCTTTCCAGCTATTACAGATATAGAGGCATCAATGAAGAGAACAAAAAAAGGATGAAACCATGAACTAATGGGTCTAAACAGCCTCACCTGTTCCATTGACCATGTCACTAATATCGGTATCATTATCAGGTAGATCCGTCACAAAGGGAGAGTCTGAAAGGGACATAAAAGAGAGATAAAAACTATGTAATGTAATATATTTTTCTGAACACACCTGCTGTTACCTGTTTGTGCTGTGATTGGTTGGTTACCTCCAACCTGTTTTGTGACTGGGTGGTTGGAGCTGATGCAGTCTATAACCATCTGATCACAATGACAGAATCCTTCCTCACAGAAATCCAACATATCTGCAAACGATGGATACAGAATTGAGGTCAACCAACTGTTTTCTCCACTTAATAGTGCAACTTAATCATGTCATATAAATACTATACTGGTTAGCAACTCTATAGACAGCGCTTTTGTAGGCCAAAACCCAGAAACAAATTAGCATTTCAGCACTTTCGGTTCCATTGTCTTTACATCATTGGGCATTTTACATATGCCGATTGTAGTTAGGTTTCAAAATTATTAGAAGGTGAGTTGTTAAGATTGTCATGACGAACTAAATGTTTCAAAACTATACATATATATATATATATATTTTGTCACAAACCAGGGTGATTTAAAACCCACACAATGATGTTATCAAAACAGCGCTCTATATGCATATCGTACAAATCTTTTTTTTATTTCTTAGTTGGAAAAAAACTTCCTTTTAAGGCTCTTTGAAAAGCTCAAATCTGCCATGAAAAAGGTTTGAAAATATGTGTACCGCAGCTGGAGTTGTAGCTGCAGGTGTAGTTGTTGTATGTTGGTATCCTCCGACTGCAGTTTCTCTCCTTTAGCTCTTGAGAACATCTCCAGTGGGTAAAACAACACCTACAACACAATCACATTCATTTTCATTTATTTATATATTTTTATTTATAGCAGGCCTACAGCCTCACAGAAAATAGGATGGTAAAAGAAAAATGATAGGAAATGAAAACATTATGGTCCTCTGATCTCACCATAGATTATTCTTGCACATGTTTGTGTATGTGTGTGCCTTTATATCAAATCATATTTAAATGTGTGCATTTATATTAATATATGCACTTTAATATAAAGTGAGTGTTTGTTTGTTTTTTTACACACCACTGCTCTGCCTGTTTTTATTTTTAATATCCTTTCACCAACTGCATAAAGAAGCAGCTAAACAGACAGAAAGAAGGGTGAGAGCAAGAGATGAGTGTGTATGCACACGCACGCGCAAGGACTCCACTGTGAAGTTAATAAATCCATTTAAAATCTTTCTACCCCCTCCTGAGTCTAATTCCATCCGCTTCCCATCTCTCACCGGTCGAGTGTGTCGGCAGGCTGTACGTGTTTGCGCGCGGTGTCCCGTGTGTTTGCGTTGCTGCAGTAATGTCCGTGATTGTCGATATCCGCGGGACAGAGTCCGGTCTCACACCGCAGACTGACCGTGAATTCCAGAACCGACCGCAGGTCATCAAACACAGCGTACAGCCAGGTGAACCGCACCCCCAGACAACCTGGACGTCACACACACACATATATATTTTAACGATTAATATGTGATCTAATTATATTACACATGTTTTATATAAATAAAGTGTCCGTAATCATTTCTCCTGGTCATTTGTTTGATTGCTAAAGGAACTCACCAATCAGAAGCTCGTCAGAACTGAGGTCACTTGCTTCTGGGCAGAAAACATCAGTGCCATGAACTGCACAGAGAAAAGTTGATCTTAAATCAGTGTGTTGTCATAGATAATTCAGAAGTTATCTCCATATCATTGCAATAAACTGAATAAGAGTAATGCAGTGTACTGTTATGTCAACAGAAATATTATAATTTTTGCCCCAAAAATGGTAGGAAATTATAAGTAAATTAGACTGTCTAGCACATAATACATAGGCCTGTTTTAGATGGCCAATCTATATAAATATATATAAACAATATATATATAAAAAACTTTATCTCAGTTTACTTAATATAATCCAATGCTTTGGAAGTGAGGGCCCTCTACACTGTTCAGTATACAAATATTTTAATAGTTAATTTGAAAAATCTGAAAGAAATTTTAACTTAAAAATTTTAAACTTTATTAAACTTTAAACTCAGTTTCACAAAAAAAAATGTATCACTGAATACTGACTGTTAAAATAACTGGCAAATAAAAAACAGTATTATTTTGAAATATTCTTACATTTCCTATCCCTGTGATGGTAAAGCTGAAGTTTCACCAGCAATTACTCCAATCTTCAGTGTCACAATATCCTTCAATCATTCTAATATGCATATAAAAATGGTATGAACTAACAATAATTATCATGTAAATTTCAGTTCCAAGGTGATGAACTCACTTTCACCTGCACCTTTGCTTCTGACAGAAGAGTGTTTGCATATTCTCACCTTTCTGCAGGGTGAAGAGGAGAAAAAGATACAGCGGCTTCATCTTTATCTGCTACTAAACAATCAGTTGTACCATCCAATATTCCTATTCAGTCCAGCACAGTGAAGAGGCCAAACCAAGAGCTTCAGCAGTCGGAAACACATACATCCAAACTCGGTGCTTCGCAATCTTCTTCTAATGCAGGTGCGTGTAAGAGATGAGAAAATAATCCCAAAATGAACAAAGGCCTATTTAGGACACTCTAAAAGGTCAAAGGGCAAAATGCAGGAACTACACACTCTTTAGGTTTGTATCAGGTCACACATGAAGAGATGAAGTGGGATCACACACACACACACACCCCTTCTATAGCTCTCTTTTATGCAGGGTAAAGGTCCTGACCCCAGCTGAGAAATTACCTCCTTAAACAACTGACCATTGTGTGTGTGTGGACAGGAACTCAGGTAAGGATCAAACAGAAAGTGGGGGTTGTAAATCATTCTTTGTGTCCTTTTGGTTTCTAGTGAGTATGAAATAAGCTACTGCTAACAAGGCAATACTCGAATAAACTCTAAAAATACACAGCACGCACAAATATTAGGTGTATTAGTCAATTTTTAATGACACAACACGTTTTAGTGATACCTCTCAGTACTGAATATTTAATGAACATTTCTCCGAACTCGTTCACCATTTTAGGGGTATTTATTTCTTTCAGATGATTTTTGTGTTTGTAAGAGTAACACTACATCAAAAATCAAACATGGGTAAATATGTTTGGTTTATTTATATTCAGGAGAGACAAAGTGCAATTTAGACACTAGATGCATAGACTATACAGATTCAATGACAACAATGCAGTTCATTGTTTAACAAAATCCAGTTTCTCTTAAACATACTGTACATAAATTTCAGTTGAGATGGTTCAGATGTCTGTCACCCGCAAATGAAGTCTTGTCTTACATCTTCACACACATTTTTGCCAGACATTTCTGTTTCAGATCTGAGAGAGAGAGAAAGAGATTGTGATTTTATTAGTGAAAAAATTGCTTCAGTATGAACTTTAAATTGAAGTTAAAACATGTTTGTCGTCGTAATCTTTCATAAAAATGTAATATGACAAATTAAACAAGTCTCTCCTGGATAAACACTAATTTACTTTTTTTATTGTAATTTAAATTTATTTGTAACATATGCAGGAGTCCTATTGAAATGTCTATCCTATCATGATTAAGAAACATTCCCAAAGCATTATAACTGGATTTGTTTTTTTTAGCATTTTTAATGCTTTTTTTCCTAATAAGATTATCATAATAATAGAATAAATTGTCCTATATGACATTATAATTCACATAAGAAAACCTGTATTGCTATTCAGTAGCAAAACATTCCAATACAAGTAAAGTTACTATAGAGAATACTCAATATCTCAATGTCATCCTGTAGGACATTTTATTCTTATTTGATTCCATTAGGATCTTTCAGGACTGATTCTAAATTCTGTACATATTCCTGTAGGATTTACCCTTAGATGACTGGTGTATTATTAGTGCTTTTCTGCTTCATCAGCTCATGTCTGACATAAGAAAATTATATTTGAGGATGGTAGTGTGGAAGGTAAACAAGGCACTATATGTGGCCTCAAATGCCCCTTGGACTCTATAAACATGTTTAACAGCAGCATCCTGTGACTTATTCTTCTGTTTCACTGCTGAAGACACACTACAATCAAGTGTCTGTCTGCAGCCTATTTCATCTTATTCTATTTTTGTCCAGCACAAAACACACACTCTTCACCATCATTGAGACCGACTTTACACATCATTAGTTTCTGTAGGAAGAATGTTTTAATGGGATCACACACACACACACACACACACTTTAATGAGTACAGATCCACATGCAGGTATTCTGACACAGACACACACAGAAACAAATTCTTTAATGAGTAAAGACCCACATGCAGGTATTCAGACACACAAAGAAACAAATCCTTTAATGAGGTTGCAGTGACCTGTGTGTGTGTGAGAGAGAGAGAGAGAGAGGGGGAATGATTAAATGATCTTAGTCATTCACTCATCAAGGAAAACATCCATTGTCTCTTTGCTCAGACACATGTTTAACTACAGCCAGCAGTAGCTTTAAATAACCCAGAGCAATTCACTGAGAAGCTCTAATGAAGATAATAATGATAATAGTAACGACCCTTTTATGGGATATTAAAACTTCAGCCGCACTAAGAACAAGAATAAAACTTTGTTAAACTACAGTATTGTAGAAGAAATGATACATGGTTTTCAATAATCTCAAATTTCTTTCTGTTGCCACTGATGATTTTAATGATCTTTTAGTGAAGGTCTGTGATGTATATTTGTATATGGTAATCTGATTGTATATTTTATTATATGATAGCATGTTTTGATTTGTTTGCTGTTAGGGTTAGAATTAGATGTTGTGTAACTCACTTTTGGAAAAAGTGACTCTCCTCATACGACTGCAGACCTCTGCTGTGTGTCTCTCATACCAGCGATGACTATCCACACAATATCTGTAGAACAAAATATTGACTATATTGTTTATACCATCAACAATATTCAGGAAACACAGAATTACTGTCTTACTCCACGATACTATTCATTTTTATTAACAAAACTGAATAATTTGTGAATTTATTTCAGTGGCGTCCAGAAGTCTGAGACCTATGGAAGCCCGTTTCCAACACCTTTATCGCAACTTTTTCTCTCACAATTCTGACTTTTGTTTTCAAAAAAATGTGAGATATATACTTGCAACTGCAAGTTATAAAGTCAGAATTGTGAGATAAAAACTCATAATTGCGAGTTATAAAGGCAGAATTGTGAGATATAAAGTCACAATTGTGAGAAAAAAACTTGCAAATTTGAGAAAAAAAGTTAATTGTGAGTTTATATCTTGCAGTTCTGACTTTATTTCTCAGCATTGTGACTTTTTGTCTCGGAATTGCGAGATTATATCTCACAATTCTGATTTCATAACTCGCAATTACATGTTATAAAGTCAGAATTACGAGATACAAACTTCTGAGAAAAAAAGTTAATTGTGAGTTTCTATCTTGCAGTTCTGAATTTATTTCTCAGAATTGCAACTTTCTCTCGCTATTGCAAGTTTATTTCGCACAATTCTGAGAAAAAAAGTCAGAATTGCAAGGTTGTATCATGCAAATCAAAGAAAAAGAGTCAGAATTGTGAAATAAAAAGTTACAATTACCTTTCTTATTTTTTATTCAGTGGCGGAAACAGGCTTCCATAGAGACCACTAATGCTTAAAAACTGTTTTGATTTTAACTTTTGTAAAATGTAATATTTTTAGTGAAAAAATGAATGTTCATTACTGCCTTAATGACAGCAGCATGTGAATTCAAGTTAATATATTTTGTGTGTTTCAGTTTAAGTCAATGTCACACATTTGTTAAGTGACTTAGAAATATTGTAAAAAAAAAAAAAAAAATCTTGGTTTATTAACACGCTTTAATTCTCAGACTGTCAATGTGAATTTAGACTTTTGGAGTCCACTGAACTTGCAAGTGTTCTAGCATGCATCTACTATTTATGCCCATCTTGTGTCTTTAAAAGACGGCCTAAACAGTTGTTGAGTGGTATTGCAGTGCTGTACCGCTGTAACGCTGCTGCTCTGTGACTGAATCCTCTGCACACACACTGAGTGTAAAACTTGCACAGCTCAAGCACACACGGCTGCAGCTTCACTGAGCTGATGGTAACCCTGCTCCAGATCAGCTCCTCTTCAAGGGTCTCTTTCAGGTCCACATTCTCACTTGCTTGATGAAATAGCTCTATTCTCCATGGACATCCTGTCAGGAAAAAATAATATCACAAAAAGATTGAGGGAGAAAAAAAAAACATCTCAAGAAATGTAGAAAAGATCAATATGATAAGTTATAATGTAAACTGAAGTAAACTCTCCCTGTAAAAAAAAAGATAATGCACCATATGAAAGGATTTCAATATTTCCAAGTGCTTTTTGAAAAGGAACATTTTCACAGCACATTGCTTTGCTCAGTTGGCTCTATATAGATATTTTACTTTTTATATGAATACTTTCTCCAGAATAATATACAGATACTACTTTAAGTAAGACATTTGTATGCCTACTTAACATAAAGATAAACGTTTCATCAATGTCGCTATCATGTAGGTAACTTTATTTTATTGCAATTGTGTACATACGTAGTGTAGGAGCCAGTGTTGGTGTGTAACTACTTACATGTAATAGAATTAGGTAATTGAATAACAAAATAAATGTAACTGTAATCAGTTACAGTTACTTAGAATTTAAAAAAAAAATTTAATTACAGTTACTTATGAAAATGTTAACAATTACAAAAGGGACTGCATATGAATATTTTCACATGCAAACACACGCACAGATTTAATTTCTTTTAATTTAAGTTTAAAAATATATTTTTTTATGTAATATTAATTCAAGTAATGAAGGATTTTGAAAGTCTGATCAGTGATGAGTACTACTGTAAGGTTAACCCTGCCTGCTTTAAATGTTTGTCAATTATTTACAGTTGAAAACATTAGAAATTTAGAAAAGTAATTGTGACGATTGGGGCGGGGCCGAGGGACGTGGGAGCGAGGCCGGTGGAGTGATTGGAGATGAGCTACACCTGTTCGACCCACCGGTCTCGAGGCCCACGGAGGAGATGGAAGGATATAAAACTGCAGCGACGACAGTGAAGGATGAGAGAGGACCAGGCCTGGGCTTTGTTTTAGGTTTTGGTTTTATTTTGTGCGCATCAGTCGTCCGTGAGGGGCTGGTGCGCTGTTTTGTTTTAGTTTGTGATTTATTAAAGTTTCATTTGATTTGTCCGCCGGTTCCCGCCTCCTTCTTCCCGATGATTATGGAGTTGTTATTATTACAGTAATCAAAAAACTAACCAAATGTAGTTAGTTGCATTATTTTTTTTATAAAGTAATTGAAATAGTTACACTACAGGGCGACTTGTAATCTGTAACCTTTTACATTTCCAAAGTTACCTTCCCAACACTGAACTGAACTTTGAACACTTTAAAGCCGTCATTATAAAACAAACAAACAAACATTCACATGCATCTCACAGTATCTAGATAAAGAGATTAAATTAACTCGGAAATGTCTACTTGTCAGTGGTGGACAAAGTCAACAAATCATGTATTTGAGTTAAAGTACAGATACTCTGATGAAATTATTACTCTAGTAAAAGTCAAACAGATATAGGCCCACTTGTTTTTATTTAGGGATGCTAAAGGTGCAGAAATTATGCGCTTCACATGTTAGCAATGCTGTAAGAAGCTACAGTACCTCAGTACACAACTGCACATTTTACATTAGCTTATGGTGCCATCTAGTGGTCAACTCTATTTTAGTTTGCAGGAATAAATGTCCACTTAAGGGGTCGATGAGGGCTCTCATTCTTTCTCTATGTCTTCAACTCTGAATGAGGGCACCTGTATTGAGAGCTGTTGACATGGACAGCAGGAAATCAGCTCAGATGTCTATGATTCATAGCGTGCATATGCTGCATCCTCTTTGTGTTGACTCGATGAGACAGACGTAAGTGTGTATATATTGATTTTTAATGGGCTTTTAACCTTCCTGACCCAGACAAATCAAAACAATCTCCAGGGAAAATAATGGACTGTTGCTATGGATACTATCAGTGGCTCTGGCCTGACTCCATTCAAATCAAATCATTGTCATGGCAACAATAACATTAACCCTGCTCAGGCACCGCTGTGCCGCCTTGCCGCTTTAACAGAATAAAAGGTCAAAAATGTCAGATTCCATTTTGCGTGTGTATGTGTGTGTGTGGTAATGGAGGGTCTTGCCTGGTTTTTCTGTATGAGATACTTTAGAGAGCGGCTGGATGCCTGTCGTAGTTGTTTGTCTCTGCGTTGGCAGTGAAATTGTCACGGTCATCATTGGAGCGATGGTATTTGTGGTTACCATTACAGCTTTTGGCTGGGTGATCACAGCAGTTGTGAGATGACTAGTGGCTGAGGTTGTGGGGGTCGTCACAGTGACAGTAGTTTCAGGAGCTGCTGTTGATCTAATAAGAGGTGATGATGTCATTGTAGAGGTTGGTACTGTGGGAATAATACAAAATCAAGCTGTTGAAGCAGTTTTTGTCTCTGAAAAGGCTCATTTTTGTCTGCTTCAGCACACCAAACTCCTTAATAGTCAAAATACCTCCTGTGCTCCTGTGGGAATCTGTACTGGGTTTCAGCCACAGTACCAGTTCACTGGTGTTTGGAAGATCATGCCACACTATTGTAGATGTAAGACAGGGCTCTTATTGGTCAGTTTATATTCTCTCTCTCTCTCACACACACACACACACACACACACACACACACACACAGACACACACACACACACACACACACACACACACACACACACACACACACACACACACAATACAGTGTATTGTATCATAGCTAACAACAGACACTCATAAAACAATAATATGCTCTCTGAACTCACTTACCAAAGGGTAGCAATGGGAATGTCATGTTACCTAAAGGAAAGAAGGAGAAAAAAAATCATAGAATCTAAATAATACATTTCTAAATGTATAATTAAATGGAGTAATAAATGTAAGTGTGTGTGTGTGTGATTGTACCTCTGGGTATTTCTTCTGTGATGGTCTGATTAAACAGAGGTCTGACTGAGCCCATGTCCCAGAGCTGAGACAGATCACTGTCTGAACACATGCCTTTATTTTAGTTTGAGTTTTGCTTTATTTTTTTTGTTTTATTACATTTATATATTTTGATAACCTAGTTCATTTAACACTTAACATATAAAACGTGCATGAGAGCAGGAATAACTGTCATTAGTAAAGTTATTTAGAGTGTAGGCCTACTTATTTAATCTTAAATTAATTCAGAAATAATATCTTTCTTTTGCGTTTTTGGTTTTATAAAATAATAAAATAAATCGTGCATAATTTCAAACATAATTCTCCAAGTTGTTTTAGCGAGGTTTTTGGACTGATACAGAAAAAGTATTACTTAAATCTGCATTGCTATTTTCTACATGCTTTTGTGAAAGGAAATTGGGGTTTTGTAATGAAAAAACATGAATAATGGTGACAATTTAAATTTTGGGGGTGAATTATGCCTTTATAATGATTTGAATAATAAACATTAAAGCTGCAGTATGTAACTTTTTTTTTACAAAAATATGTTACTGAGCAAGTACATAAGACATGAGTGTTTAAAACTGTCTCCTTAACTTGCCCCGATTCACAACAGTAAACGTACAACAATGATATATAATTTGAGTTGTCAGGTCCGATTTCACAGGAAATTTACATAATCTTTGTTTTTATGTGATTGCATGTGTCCACAAACAAAAAGAATGCGGTTTGGCTATAATACAGCTTTAGAGAAGTGGAGACCAGAGAAAAGACTGACGCAGAGATGTTTTTTTTCTGCTGTCAGGTCATTTCAGTGATTCAGTGGATAGCCAGCATTAGCCCATTTCTTCGCCTGTTTCAGATATCTACAGTATGGAGCTTCCTTTGTTGTTTTAAATTGCACTAAGATTATGCTAGTTATGAGTATTTTTGACTGAAGCTATCTTAGATTTAAAACATCAGTAACATGATTTATTATAAAACATTGCATTTTCATTTGGTCAGAACAATAGCTTCAGATAAAATACTTGTTCAGATTAAATTATTTTCGGAGATGAGCAATTCAGAAGCACAACCCACATATAAAAATACTTCTGTAATTTACTTGCATTTTTACATTTATATATTAGTTAAAATATTGTAGGAAATAAAAGAAATGTGGCATTTATAATGAATACATCCCTAAACCTTTGAGAATAAAAGAAAAAAAAAGTGTATGCATACTCAAACTCACCTGACTTTCCAGCCATGACACAGATATAGATGCAGTCAGAGCTGTTCTTCTGACTGACTGGAAGAATAATGATAATAGAACACACACACAGACAAAATGACACTGATATAGTATGTTAGGAGGACCAACACTACAACATTATAGTACATTAGTGCAATGCACTACATTGCATACAGGTGTGTATATGTGTGTAGGTGATTATAGTTGGTGTTTTACCAGAGAGGATAGAGCTGGACTTAAATAGTTCTTGCAAGGAACTGGTGGAGTTTCCCATTACATCCAGCAGAATAGCTGTGAAATCTGAAAAAATTTGAGGGATTAGATAGATAGATAGATAGATAGATAGATAGATAGATAGATAGATAGATAGATAGATAGATAGATAGGCAATCAGCATATAATGAAGGAGGTTTTTCACCTGTGAGGTCATTGGTCTTGTTTGTCAGACAGTAACAGTATCTCAAGGGAAATACACTGCTCTCAATGTCCTGAAAGTCTGAGACTACACACCCATACATGTGTACATGACGCACAGATACACGCATGCAAACACACACAGAATTACATATCATATTTGTGCCATACTGGTGCTGTAGTTACAGTATGATTTGGCTGTGTGGATAAGGGTAGTTACTATTATAGACCAGCAGTGTGAGCTTCTGGAGAGAGAGTGAACTGTGTGACGTCACACTGAGTAAGGAGAAAAGATGCTGTGAACCTGAAAACACAAGAGTTTGAGATGTTTGTGTGTGTGTTGTTTTTTGGTCTATTAAAGGCAGGGTAGGTGATTAGGTTCATAAACATTTTTTAACTTAACTTAATTTTTTTTTTTTTTAAGCAGTTTGTTATACTTGTTGAATATTTCTTCACATCTCGATAGCAATCACTACGTTAAGTGGTCTACATTTATTTATATATATTTATATTGTCTGTGGAAGGCATAAGGACCATAGAATGTTCGTACAATCAAAAAGTTCGGTCCGAACATTATGATAGGCTGTCTTGTCTGCGCACCCTGTTTTGCGCTGAAATAATACATCATCAATGTGTTCCAGCAAGAATGAAAGATGATATTATTGTAATGTTATGTGCTTTGTACTGTAGTGTTTTCATTGGGTAGTCCTACACCAATGCAATCTCTTATCTTCCTGTTTGCTTTCTTGTGTTTTGAAGGAAGTGTGGCTTTGCAGTGATTAAACAGGGATGGTGGGGTTTTGCTTTCCAAGCTAGCTTGCTATCGCTAGCCTTAAGAAATCACCTACCCTACCTTTAACAGAATATACACACATACTATTGTTTCCTCCACAGAATGAAAAAAACAAATGCAACTGTCTTTTTTTGTGAGAGATAAATCTAGAATTGCGTGATACTAAATAAGAGAATGATCTCAAATAAAAACAGAGAAATTGTAAAAAAAAAAAAAAGAAAAAAAAAAAGAAAAGTTGTGAGATGTAACCTCAGAATAGCAAGAGTCAAAATTTTGAGTTTGTCTCACAATTCTGAGGGGGAAAAAATTGTAAGAAAAAAAAAGTACAAATCGTAAGATCTAAAGTTTTTTTATGAGAAATAGTCAGAATTCTGAGTGAAAGAAGTCGCAGATACCTTTGGAAAAAAAAACTACTATTCATTGACGAAGCCATGGTGCAAAGTTTGCAAATGGTTTTATTGTGACTTCCATACATTTTAATAAAAAAAATGAACCCCTGGGATATAAAAGGGCCCATAGCCCAAAAAAAAAAAACCTCCATTGTGTGTGTGTGTGTGTGTGTAATACCTGGTTGTGAAGCATTGATGAGTGAGTTGACGAGTCCAGTAAGATCTATGGAGGCGGGGTCAATGTGCTCTGCTGGGATTTCTGTGTAAATGAAGATTACACTGATTTATACAATGCTAAAGGTATTTTTTGATCTACAAACCATTCTTTACACCCCTGTAAAATCCTCCTAAACCACATACACAGAAGCGGACCCTGTACACATGAACATCATTACCAGGTTTCACCACATTCATCATTTAACATGCACCTAATCATTAGGACTAAATGCCTGAATAAGTAAAAGCATTTTAAACCCTTCATATAAAAAGATTACAATGATTCATGCATTTAACAGCCTATCTGTACTTTAAGAGCTCTGTCCTGTTCAGATGATTGTTTCTGATTGGTGCTTGTCCTCCATGAGAGACTCTGATTGGTTACCTGTTGACACCAGGAGCTCTCGTTCCTCTGTGCGGATCAAGTTGCTTTGTCTTATAACTGAAGAAGACATATTATTTACCTCTTGACCAGCAGATATATTAATGCAAAGATTGCCTTCTTTATTCTACAGTTACTAACCTTGTGTATGAATAAGGAACAGTGTTACTATGACAACACATATTCTGATCCAGTGTTTTACTTTGAGTTTTGCCATCTCTGCAAAACAAACACAGTAAAAACAGCTTTCATATTTAGAATGGTTTGTACTTGAGTAAATTACATAGCCTACAAGAGTGTGTATGCACAGTAATGAGAACATACATTTATGAATTGAGATTTCACCAACAGAGCTGATATTGTGCTGCCCTCTACAGGTGAGTAATGCATGTGAACTGCACTGCCTAACATTTTGTCCATTTATTATTTATTCAGCATCATATAAAAAATAGCTGTAAATTATGCAGAAAATATGCTAAGACAATAAATACTCTACAATGCTTAAAAAAAGAGAGCTTTTTTACATTAATTTATTCTATTACTTGTTTTCCACAAATATCACACACACACACACACTATATTATGCTTGCCAGGGCTGCATTTATATGATTAAAAATACAAATAAATATTGACTTTTTTCCTCTCTGGTTTGGACATGTTTGCTAAGTGTGACAAGATTTCACACTTCAAATTAATCTCCACAGAGAGTGGATCAGTCACTGCAAACCCAATTAGCCTGAATCAGCGGCTCTTCTCTAGCTCTGAACACAGACCATGATGTTCACAAGTTAAAATGAGTCTTTCACTGCTGAACAAATATCATTAAAGATGAAAGACTTCATTAGTAGCGCCACAACAGCACCAGCTCAATCCTCTAGAGAAATTTAGCTACAAAAATCCTTTTAACGCTGGCCTGGAATAGCTACAGAAAAGATTTCTTTCAGATTTTGGCTAAAGATGCCTCATCTAATTCCAATACAAATATAGACAGAAAATAGACAGATAACAAGAGAGTGAAAAATAATTTTCAGAAGTTTATTATTTTCATCCGGTTATTTTTCTAGGCATATTTGACATTTGACATGGCAGACAATTACCGCCAGTGAAATCGACATTAAAAAACAAAAAAGCAACTAAAGTGTGTCTTTCGGTAACTGGAACTACAAATTAATATACTTTCATAAATAGATAAATACTTAAATACAAAAATAAATACATACAACTCACTGATTATTATACATATCTCAAAATTTCCAAAAGACAGAATTATTCATGCAAACTAAAATTACACCAGAAATAATCAAATTAAAAAGGTTTAAGCAGCATAAAAGTGCACACTGTATATAAAGTGCCAGGAAGAGGAAGAGTGTGAACTAAACAATCAAAAAACAAATCACACTCACCTGCAGAAGAGAGACACAGACACTGCAGGACACAGACAGCCGTCTGCTCGCTGTCCGCTGTCTCTCACACACTCACACACAGAACCAGCAGGGCATCATGGTCCCCGGAGAGGGCAACAGGCTGTAATAGCCCTCCAGTGTGTCACCTGAGCTCAGCTGGCAAACACAGAGGACCTGCTCTCAGCCCAATACACACACACACACACACACAGATACTCTCACAGATATAGAATCGTTCTCTTTCTCTCTCACACACAATCACAAACAAAGAAACTCTCACAGATATAGATTCTCTCCCTTCTGCTAAATGTAACACACAGTTATACAAACTCACACACATACCGGTTTCACTATAATGGTTTCAGATGCAATGTCAAATGACTTCAAACATCCCCAAAAGCCAATTTTCATTTTGTTTGGCTGAATTAATAGTATAGCCTATTTTCTCTTGCAGATGTAGCTCTCCAAAAAGCCCTTAAGTTGACACTTTTGGCCACTCTTTAAATACAAAAATCCCATGTCCTGTACACTAAGCCTCTCTTCTCATGCACATTCTGTTTGGCAGCGTATGGTTTCTGGGACAGCGCAAGGCCTGGGAAACTCTGTTGTCCTGGAGACCAAGAACTAGGCAGAGGGCCATTCCCACAACAGCCCCTCTACTTGTGTTTGGCACAATATTTCCAGCTATATTCTGTTATTGCGACTCTGCTGAACTCTGAACTCAGTGACTGGCTCTTTGGTGGCCAGGAGATGCTAAATGTACAGTAATAAACCAGTCCATTAATGAATGGTTTTGCTTTCAAACCATTCCTTCTGGCTAAAATTCAAGTTCTTTATCCATAATATTTATTGCAAAATAACAGTGAAGACATTTAAAAAGTTATAGTATTTCTATTTCAAACACAGTAAATAACTTTTTTTTGTTTTACTTTCTATTCATCAAAAAATATTTTATCACAGACATATTAAGCAGTTACCTATATAATATTGATAAGAAATATTGAGCACCAAATTCAGCTTTGCATCATGGGAATAAATCATGTTTAAAAATTAATTAAAATAGAACAGTTATTTTATCTTTAAAACATGAAATATCTTACAGATTACACATCTTTGGATGGTATTACATACATTTGTGCAACAATAAACATTATATTTAATAATAAGTAATAATGTAGCATAACTAGCTGTATTCCAAAATCTACTACTTGTTTTCAAATGTAACATTCCCCAACAACACTGACTTAAATGCAGCAGCATCTGTCTCTAAACAAAGGCATAATTAAGGACTTCTAATTAAACAAGAACAAAATGCAATGTATATTTTAATATATCTTTATTACTAACTGGTGCAATTTGAAGATTTAACATAAAAAAAAATCAAGTTTGTCATAACATTTGCATATTATCTCATCAAATTAAACTATTAAAACCTGGCCTTGACCAGAATGTAAATAAAGATTATTATTCAAAAACTGGAATGAATATAAGAGCTTAGAAGGCCACTAGTGTGAAATCATTTCTGAAACCAAAAAGAAGAGAACGAAAACATAATTTGTTGGGTTTTTAAAATGAAAATACACAACCGAATAGGTCCTAGGAAAATGAACAGTTGCTTTACTGATACCACAGAGAGCAAAACGATTATGGATGGCCTAAAAAGCAAAATGATGGAACGATTGATTCATGATGAAGAGAACCTAATGACCGGCAGAGAGGGACTGGTGCTCTAAAAGGCCAAGGCACAAACAATAAACAGCAGTGTATCTGTGTACATCAGTAGTCTGAGATCAGAACAGACAGTAGTCAGAGAGAAAATCAGATAGCAGTCCTTACTTTCAGAGAGCAGGTGAATAATAATAATGGGCAGCTGTTTGGTCTGAGATAATAATTGACAGTTTTCAATCCAAGATAAAGTGTATAAGCTTTTTTGGGCTGATTTGTGACTTATTGTGACTGATTGTGACTCATTTTTCTAGTTTAGCAGGTTTAGTTGAGAATAGTAATGGACAACAGTATTTGGACTAGTTTGAAATAAAAAGTTAAAAAGTTGACTGTAGTGTTTATTCTGGGATAATGACAACAGTATTTAGTTTGAGATCATGGATATTTGAGTTTATCTTGTTTAGTCTCACAATCGCAGGATTATAGGATGGTTAATGGGATAGTTCACCCAACATTTACTCAAATCTCGTGTTGTTCCAAATCTGTATGACTTTGTTTCTCACAAAAGAAGATAGTTGGAAAAAATGTCTCAGTGTTTTGGACCCCACTGATTTTACTTGTGTGGACAAAAACATTCTTCTTTTAGACAAAATATCTTTTGTGTCCACATTTGGTGAACTATCACTTTAAGCATCTGACATCATACTAAACCTAATTTTACTGCCTTGACCTCATCATAACCCCAGGCTTATAGCAGACAAAGTAACAGAGAAGGAAAGAATGTAACAAAGAGAAGAAAAAAAAAACATATGGTCAAAATTACTAATAAATGAAAAAAAAAAAACTGAGAAATTGTTCATTTCCAGTTTATGGCTTTTTCTTTCTCTCTATTCAAACTCTTTGTTGTTACAGGTATACAGATATTAGTACTAATATTATTGCAGTTTATCTTAAATCCTAAATGCAAGTTGCAAAATTTGATTTGTGCAAGGTTTACTGAGCCTCAAGTCCCCATTAAATCAGAATTATTCATCCAGGTGAATGAGATGGTGAGGGAAATGATGTTAAACGATGCTGACTGGAACAACATGACCAGCTGTTCAACACTTAATCCACACTGGACTTGACAAATGACTCGAACCTCAGACTGATGAACTTGATTGGAATCTTGATATTAAATATTATCTACTTGATAGTCAGTAAATTTCGACATTGTGAACTGTAAAATAAATAATTCGATAATAAAGGGAAGTAGATATGCAGAACCCATAACCAGGGGCAGGGTGGTAATAGTGAACCGAAACAACAAAAACTGAAACTATAAACAAACAGTTTAAAATAAACATTAACAGAAATTAAAAAAAAAAAAAAAGTTAAATGTTAATAAAAAAATTTTTATTTAGTTTAACTTTGTACTTAAAAAAAAAATTGTTTAAATGAAACAAAAATAAAAAACATATATGACAAAAATCAACAAAAACCTGGGGAAGTAAAAAATTTAAAATATAAAAAGTAAATTCACATTTGTACACCGAATTTATGAAGGATCTGTTCAATGTGATACCATTTGGAAGACCTAAGTATTTGTTTTGGAGTAAGACATTCAGTAAGTGTAACTATTAATTATTGTAATTTGTTAAGTAAACTGGTCGATGTAAAAAATAATTATTCTGCTGTCTAAGGATAAAGTTTGATAATTTCCTATAGTTAATTGACCCTGGAATGATCCGTGCGATTGATGTAGGGTTACTGTAAGGAAACTGTAGTTGTCATGGGAACGCTGGTCCCACAGTACAGTGGCAATACTCTTTGAGCCGGCCAGTAAATGTGCCGCTCACAGACGGGATGTGCTCATAGGTTGGATTAAGGCCAAACAGTTGAGGAATTCCTAACTGAGGCTCTGCTTTTGGTCCTTAAATGGCTAGTGGTGAAAATATGACATGTCCCAGAGTGCAGTTCATGCTGACCAGAGTAAAAAGCTTTGTACAACCTGCAAAAGGAACTAAAAACAAGCTCAAGATGTGCAGAGAAAGAAGCTTCATCAAACCCAAGTATTCGAAACGAAAACAAGTGCAAACCGGAGGAGATGTCGATACATTTAGCTGCTCCGTGGATGACTCATGCAGTCCATGCATATGAAAAGATGTGTAAATAGAAAAATAAATGTTTACAAAAATGGCATAGCATCTGTTGTGTTCGACTCCCTTAAAGTTCCCAGTCAAATATAACCACACAGTCTTGATCTGCCAAGTGCGGTGTCTACCACTAGAGATAAAACGCATGCATTCCATGCAGTGCTCTTTGCTTTGCAGGGGTAAAGCGTGACGTGGATACATATTTAGATATGACGAGTATTATGTCTGTGTCGTGTTGTGCTGTACAGAGTCTAGTCTTTAGAAAGAGTGAGTGAGTGAGTGTGTGTGAGTGCGTCTTTAGGGTGGTGTTCCCCACGCTCCATCAGAGTGGAACCCGTCCCCGGTGGATGAGGGTGGAACAGGTCCGCTGGGGGTAAAGGGATCAGTGTCTGTATCCGTCTCACCCTCGGCTAAATAGCGCCGGTCACAGCCCCAGCTCGACCCCGCTGTTAACCCTGAGGCCTTGCCCGTGACCTCCTCTTTCTCGGCGGAGATGCTGAATCCGCTGGGCGAGCGTTCCAACTCCTCGTGAGTGACCGACAACAGCGACAGTGGCGTTCCCACCCTGCGGCCTCCCGATTGGCTGACGTTGGAGGACGGAGAGTGGCTTGGCAGTGGGCTGATGGGCAGGACGGTCGGTCTGGGCGGGTTGGCGTCGGAGCGTGTGTAATGCGGTGTGTTGTTTGGCGGTGGGCCGTAGCTGCAGTACACGCGGTCGCCTGCGACGCTGACGGTCAACGTGGGGTCGCAGCGCTCCATGGTCATGTGGCCGGGGCCTGTGAGGTCGGGTTGCATATGCATGTCCACCAGGAAATCCAGTTTCTTCTCCATGTCTTCCACCTGTGAGTGAGGCGACGACAGTGTTGAGCAAAACAACTTTAGATAGGCCACACAACCAGCTGTCAGATTGCAGTACCTGTCTCTCAACCCGCACAAATCTACCCATCATGCTTTGGTCTTCGGGATCTGGCAGGCTTACTTTGGGAAGATAGGACTCGTGTCTAAGAGAGAAAAATGGAGAGGGAATGTAGATCTGAGGAAAAGGGTATAAATGAGAATGGTTGCATCTACTTAATTTAATAAAAATTATACTAAATTATAAATAATAAATGATATACCTGCAGAGCTCTTCATTCAATATAGGGATTTATTAGTCATTATTATTAAATAAGGTTGTGGTTTTATTAGGATTATGCTCCAGCAAAATAATATTGTAGCTTGTTTAATATATACTCATATAGTCTTGAACATAATAAAAATAAATATTTCTTAAAGTTTGGTGAGCTTTTACCTAGGTGACTGCTGGGTGGGGTACGCAAATGGTGCTTTCTGGGGTTTCTTGTGTTTTGGAGTGAGAGGTGGTCCTGGTGTCAGTATCAGATCTAGTCTACAGATGAAGCAAACAAGCAAATATCACATTATTTTTCTCAAAAGAAAATTATATGTTACAGTTAAAAAGATGCAATAAACAATTTGAAATGGAAACATTTCATATCATTATATAATCATAAAGTAATTTAAAAGTTTTCTATAATATTTCTTTGAAAATGTGCATGTGTATGTTTAATGCGTGCGTGTGTGTGTGTGTGTGTGTGTGTGTGTGTGTGTTACCGTGTCTGTAGATATTTGATTCTGGTGAGCATGTCCAGGTGTCCTGCAGAATACTGCTCAATCACATCCTTGACATCATACGGCCTCAGAGTCTCCTTAAAACGCTTCTTACTCAAAAGGAATATTATGATCCTACAAAATGAGAAAAATTTTTTTAGAAGTTCTTTAATGTCTTTTGTAAGTTCCTTTGGATAAAAGCATCTGCTTAATGCATAAATGTAAATTGAATGCTCACCAAGGCTCCATTTATTTGATAAAATACAGAAAAATATATAGATATATTTGGTGTACAATTACAATTGAAAAGTTTTCTATTTCAAAATATTTTAATTATAAATTATTCTGGCGAAGACAGCTGAATTTTCAGCAACCAGTCTTTTCTTTCAGATGTCATTGTAATATTCTGATTTAGTGCAAAAGTAATTATTATTATTATTATTATCAATGTTGAAAACTGTTGTGCTGTTTAAAATATTTGGAAACAATTATAAAAGAACTAATGAAAGAAGAAGAAAACAAACAAAAGAATGAGAATTAAAAAAAGAAAGAAAGAAAAATTGTAAAAAGATCACAAGTGGTTTTTAAGGGTAATGGACACGAGATTTAATATTTGTGTACCGCAGCGCTCTTATGACTAATTTGAGAGTTGGAATCATCTCCTCCAGCAGTATATCTGGCGGGAAGCCCCTCTCCTCAGGAGTGGGGTCAGACAGACCTCCTGTATCTACAGTGACACAATAAAACAAGGTTAGATTAATTGCATTGTGTATACTTATGCATTTATAGGAGTATATATTTTTATAGTGTGTAAATTGCTAAGAGTGTGTGTGTGTATATATATATATATATATATATATATATATATATATATACTGAGTATGCATATTAACTGTACAAGTACTGTGTAGTGTTTTTTTTAAGTATGCACGTTAAAAGTTTAGTACTTTAAAGAAGTTTGAGTAAATGCATCTTCAGTATGTGAATGACGTGTGTGTGTTTGGGAGTGTGGCATACCCTCAGAGCTCTGTCTCAGGGCATAGGCCTTCATTCTGAAAGCAGTTCGGAATCTCTCTCTGTTACTGAACCCTGCTGGTTTGCCCTCTTTTGATGGACTCTCCTCAACCACCTCTGCTGGCCCGCAGTTCCCTGACACACTTTCAGGATTGGCAGCAGGCATCATCACACGAGCCCTTACCATTGATGGTCTCGGGGTCGACAGCCGCACACGTTCCAACAAACTCAACTTCTGACTGAAGAAGAGACAGAATAAAAGATGAGTTGAATCTCAGAGCTCTGAACAAATTTAGCATTCTTTATCATTTTGTAATTCTTATCGAGTGTTCCTCAAAAGACAAAACAGTGTCTTTGTCTGTTAGAAATCAGAAATGGGAGAGGAATGGATGATAATAGTTTCATAAAATACAGGTCAAGTTAACAAAATATTTTTTTTACCCATTGACATAAGGTTTATATATATATATATATATATATATATATATATATATATATATATATATATATATATATATATATATATATATATATATATATGTATATATGTATATATATATATATGTATATATATATATATATATATATATATATATAAATATATATATATATATATATATATATATATATATATATATATATATATAGACTTCTATTTCAAATATATGGAAAAATTTAAACAACTCTTATAATAATAAGAAATATTTATTGAGCACCAAATCATATTATAATGATTTCTGAATGTCATAATGGCTGCTGAAAATTCAACTTTGTCATCACAGAAATAAATTTACTTTACTTTTCTAGTTAAATATGAGTATGCAGGCAGTAGGTATAGGCAAAGGTGCACAGGGCCCTCCATAAGAGCTAAAGCCTTGGGGAATCTGTTAGTCTTAATGCATACTGTTAGTCCCTGCATACACACACACACACACACACACACACACACACACACATACACACAGTCTCTCTCTCTCTCTCTTCCTGCAGGAGAAACTGAACCCTTCCAAAGGAAACAACGCAGGGCATTCTCTTGTGAAGGGTCCCCAAGGATGGACACACACACAGTCTATGTGCTGCGGCACACACAGTATCTCTTGAGTACAGTGAAAAGAAGGAGATTGAAGTGGTGAGAGGGACTGAAACATCTTGAAATACTCCACAATTACAGCTTATTACCAACCATTACTGATACAACACTTTCCCACACACACACACAAAACATAATCTGTCTACAGTCGATTCAAACTGTCTGAGAAGGTTTTAATGATTGAAAAGTGACTTTGTGTTTTTATGTGTGTGTGTTGTAGATTCATAGGACATACAGGAAAGCAGTGAAAACTTGAGAACAGACAGGAAGAGAATCAATGCATAGATTTCACATGAAAAAAATGAATGGAGCATAATATCACAAGCTACTTAATAGTGTGTGTATAGTCCAGTTTTAGTAGGTCATTGATAATGTCAGGCTGCAGGTTTCCCAGCCTTTGTTTGTAAGTGTGTGTGTGTGTGTGTGTGTGTGTGTGTGTGTGTGTGTGTGTGTGTGTGTGTGTGTGTGTGTCTGTGTGTGTGTGTGTGTGTGTGTGTGTGTGTGTGTGTGTGTGTGTGTGTGTGTGTGTGTGTGTGTGTGTGTGTGTGTGTGTGTATTTGTACCAGTGGGTCAGGTTTTTCTTACATTGTGGGAACAAAATAACTGTAAATGGATGTTAAGACCTGAAATGAACTGCATACTAGACAATGTTTTAATAAAAATGTAGAAGTGCAGAAAGGTTGTGTGAAGGTTTGGCTTAACGTATCGGTCAGGAAATGAAGTCATAAGGAATCTGATTCAACTAAGCGAATCCATAATTGATTCTTTTACTGAGCACTTTTGAAAAAGTAACTCATCCTTTCAATAATTAGTCTAACTAAACAATAATGCATTTTCTCACAAACTTTTGTGTTACTTAAAAAAAAATTGTTAGCTTTCCTATGATAAAGCATTCTCCTGAGAAACTTTGTGTTCCCTATTAAAGTTTGTATTCTTTCACAAATATTTTTCTTTCCCCTGAGAATCTTTGCATGCCCTTGCAAAACAGAAATAAGAGAAATAATAATCAGAAACAGTGCTAAGGGAAGCATATACATTAACGAGAGAATACAGACATTTTTTTAATGCATAGTTTCTTAGGAGAATGCAATACCTTTGCAAAAGAAGGCAAGTTTTGTGAGCGAATGCGAAAACCTCTATAACAATATAATATTGTTTCCAATCTCCGTGTCCCTATATGGGCTCCATATTCTGGTAACTTTTATTATTTTTTTTATCAAAAAATTACCATTTATTACAACAAAACTGTTCTGAAGGTTTATCTTTAACTACATTTTGTCATGAAAAACCAGTCAACACTTGAACTCTTTAGGTCATATCTGTCAATCATTTCAACTGATTCACTCAAAAGAATCAGTTCATAAGAGTCATTTGTTCCTGAATTGGACTATACTGGACTATGAGGACAATGCAATAGAAATGTGGATTCTCTATTTGTTTTTATATTTAGACATTCAAGAACAGTTAGCAAAACCAAACATCAAGAAAATGAAGAACCAAAAAACAGGTCTTGATTCCAACCCTCAGGTGAAGAAAAAGTCTTGGGCAAAAATTTTTTTTGAAGTGAACGCAAAGGTCTTTACCATAATATTAGAGTAAAAGTGTGCATGTACTGTATGGTTTGGTTTCTCCATTTGGACTTGCTTGGTAGGCCAACAGTAGTGATAATGTCAGGCTACAAGTTTCCCAGTATATGTGGATATTTGCGCAGGTGTGTATTTGTGTAGGTGTGTGTTTTGCACTAATGTATTAGCAGTATTAATGTGTAATCTGATCTCTGATCTGGACTGAACATGGATTACAGGTCTCGGGTCAGGTGCTACAAACAAGCCCAGCACTCAGTCCAACTCTCCCTCTGTTTCTATCTGTAAATCTTCCATCTTTTAACAAATGGACTGTCAGACCAGTGTCCAGGTCAAGGACAACTGATACTTATTATTATATACGCAGTCCATCTTTGTCATGGCTCTTCATGCTTAGATCGCTAATAACAGTTCCTATCATTTTCCTTAGTGACACAGACGTCACACATCCAGCCGTCCATTAAATTCTCCCACACACACTCATGTTCCCTCTCCCTCGCTCTGCTCTGACACCGTCATCTATCAGTGATCCATAATTCACTCTTTTCTAATGGACTCTGTAATATCACATATAGAACTACTGTCCACGTGTCCCCGAACTGAGAAACGAGCTCTCACGTTCTCTCTCTCTCTCTCTCACACACACACACACACACACACAGAAACGCACTGCTGGTCATTACGCCTTTGGCACTGAATTAATGGAGGTGGTGGTTATTAGGAGTTATTTAAGGAAACACATTTCGCAGATTCATTAATCTCACACTTGCCAGAGATGTTGTAAATCTTTAAAATAGTGAGTGAGAGACAGAGGGAATGAGAGAGAGAGTGACTTACCTAGCCATAACCTCAAGAGGCTCCTTCCTGCAGGTGATAGAAACAACACACGTTTAGTTTGACCAGATCACATTTGTGACCCTGGACCACAAAACCTTAAATCTTAATTGTAAATTTTTCAAAACTGAGATTTATAAATCATCTGAAGTTTTCACATCATCTGAAAATTTTCCAAATTAATTCTTAGCAATGTATATTACTTATCAAAAATTAAGTTTTGATATATTTACGGTAGGAAATTTACAAAACATCTTCATGGAACATGATCTTTACTTAATATCCTAATGATTTTTGCCATAAAAGAAAAATCGATAATTTTGACACTTACAATGTTTTTTTGGCTGTTATCTACAAATATACCCCAGTGACTTAAGACTGGTTTTGTGCTCCAGGGTCACATTTATGACTACAAAACTCTCTTCATTTGCAGTGTGTTTGGGTATACACTTGGACAAAAGTCTATTCATATAACTGGTAATATTGGTCAATAATTCTGTCTTTAATCTTTTACATACCAGAAATTATTAAACATATCAACAGAATAGTGTAAGCTATAGTTTGCTTATCGGTTGCTAAGTTACTAACTGAAATCACAATGCCAAGTGTCAATAAAAGAGCAGTATAATGAATAAATGCTTCATTAAAAGGGATTTTAAAGAAGACTTAGCATTTATTTTTATATTTAATAATAATTACTATTTGGATTTAATTTAGATTTATTTCAGTTTTTGTTTTTATCTATTTCAAGTTGGCCATTTGTATCAGTTCGTTGCCAAAGCAACGTTCCTATTTTCTATTTAATGTTTTTCTTGAATATTTCAATCTTATTTTATTTTTGTGTTATTTCTGATAATGGAAATGCATTTAAAAGTTTTAGTTAATAGTAATAAATAAGTCTTGCTCCCAAACTCATTCATTAATTTATCAAAGACATTCTGTCTGAACATTTTTGTGTTTTTTGAAAGATTTTTTTTAAACAACAAATAAATTACATTTATTACAGTAGTGTCCACTTTTTTGGCAGGGCTCCTAAAAGTGTCAAATGGACCTATATTAGTAAACATTTTCCCTGTCCCGGATAGTCAGTAGTGATTATTTGAGACTGCGTTAATTCTAGAAATAATCAAACAAGCACCATATTTTGCACTGATTTACTGAAAGCTAATTTCACATTTTAAGAAGATATAAATCTGCTCAAATCTTGCTTATTTTACTCTTATATTTATACACTTGCATTCAGGCTCCAACCAAATAATTTGTACAATTAGGATGGAAAAGTAAATTGTCCACGCACAGGTGTGAGTACCTCCCTGTAACCTCTAGCAGATCTCTAGATGATGCTGTCTCTGCATGCAGACACACACACATATGGAAATAAACAAAATAAATGAACATTAAAAAGAGATGCATGGAAATCATGAGAATAAAACAAGTGAAATCTGTCATGAGTATCTGTGAAATCATAAAACATCCCAGGCATAACATGAAATCATGATGATGACCAACATAAAGGCAAGTCCTTGTAAACTAAAATATATTCAAATTTTTTTTATTTTATTTTTTAGTTTGAGCAATGTATGTGTATGATACCTGAAGCATGGCAGAGAGATCACAGTTTCATAGAATCTCCATGTGGCGATGAGATCGTCTCTGACGGGGTTGGTGGAGTAGTATCTCCATGCAGCCTGAAATCAATATTCAGTATTGAATATTAAGCAAATGTGCAGTTGAGGAATGAGCCTAAATGGGTGAATTTAATGCTGATTTAAGTTGGTTTCTGGTTACCTGTATTAATGAAGCTGCAGGATTTCTGCGTTTCTCAAAGTGTTTCTGCCTGTGCTGTTCCTGAACTTTCAGAGCCAACCCAGAACCGAGAATACCCTACAAACATAACTAGACTTCAGCATAAACTGGTAGGCTATTTTTTTAATCGCATACTATCATACCTAACCATTTCCCAACTGAATGATGTTACATTTACATGTAGTAATTAAGCAGACGCTTTATCAAAATGAGGACAATAGAAACGCCCAAAACCAGCAAAAGAGCAATAATATGCAAGTACTATGACAAGTCCTGTTTAGCCGAACGCAGTACATGTAGCAAGGTGTTTATATATATATATATATATATATATATATATATATATATATATATAAGAAGAAAACAAGTAGATAGAATAGAAAAAGAATAGTGTTAGAGGCCTTTTTTTAAAAAAAACAAGCAATTAGAAAACAAACCAGCACAAACCAGCTTGAATGCTTCAAAACATACCTAACCAGAATTTGCTTATATTTTTTTCAATAGGGTTAAGTCTTGGGAGACTGATATCAGTTACTGATTTGCTGTGCACATGACACTGTGTAGTTAAAGATGCATATAAAGAATTGTGTCAGTAATATTTTGTATAAAATGAGTGAACAAATTAAATGTTTGCAGTATAGTTTTTGTAGAGCTAGAATAATAACTGGAAGCAGATGACACTGTAAGTTACAAATGGCCATACCTGCTCTTACGTTAAAAAAAAGGTGGATAGTCTAGCAATCATACTATAATTTGTTAAATCAAAAATTCATTTTAGGCAAAAAAGAAGCTGTACTCACTGCTGGAAGAGCAAAAAACGACACACCAATAAGAGCGAAGGTCCCGGCCAGAAGACGCCCTGCCCACGTCTTTGGGGTCTTGTCACCGTAACCGATGGTTGTCAAGGTGATCTGACACAAGAGTGAAATCATATGTCATCAGTGTGATTAAGGCTAACACGGCTAAGAGGCTATCAAAGTACTTGAGCTGTAAAAGCATTAAAAAGGTTGCATTAATGGAGCTGCTTTTAGTGTCACAAAGGTGGTATAAATGGGGCTGCTATAAAACCATCACAAATGGTAGTGTTAATGGAGCTGCCGTCAAAAGAATTGCCGTGCATTTAAAAAGAAAAACACTTTTGAACTTGTGACACACAATGGTTCAGATTTTCTTTCCTATTAAATTGACTTTTGGTTTTCATCATGGAGCTTTTAAAAGCTTTTAAGCATCTCAAAAAATGCTAACAAAATGTATCTTAATTATAATTGTAGAGCTGATTTTATTCAGTCAGGCTACAGTATAATATATGTGATCCTGGAGCACAAAACCAGTCTTAAGTCACTGGGGTACATTTGTAGCAATTTTTTTTTTTGTAGGCAAAAAAAAAAAATAAAACACTGTATGGGTCAAAATGATCGATTTTTCTTTTATGCCAAAAATCATTGGGATATTAAGTAAAGATCATGTTCTATGAAGATATTTTATACATTTCCTACCATAAATATATAAAAACCACATTTTTGATTAGTAATATGCATTGCTAAGACCTTCATTTGGACAACTTTAAAGATTTCCTCAGTAGTTAGATTTTTTTGCTCCCTCAGATTCCAGATTATTCCAGACAAATATTGTCTGATCCTAATAAAACAAAGTTTATTTATTCAGCTTTCAGATGATGTATAAATCTCAATTTCGAAAAATTGACACTTAAGACTGGTTTTGTGGTCCAGAGTCACATATTTGATTTAAAAATAATAAGGAGAAGATTAATAATAATAATAAAAAAAACTTTAAATTGGCCTTCAAAGTGTATGAATTAAAAAAATGATCATCTCAAAAAATGATGGAGTATCAAAAACATTTAGCTACAATAGAGTGGTGGAACTATATATATATATATATATATATATATATATATATATATATATATATATATATATATATATATTGGTCATAGATAGATAGATAGATAGATCTTTACTTTACTTCCTTATATCCAAAATCTGAGTTTGCTACCTCAGTTTGAATTAATTTAAAAGGCATTCTCAAATCAACTTAAAGTTCTGAATGCGAGTGCAGTGTGTCTTTCTCACCAAACCCCACCAGAGGGCGTCTGCATAGGTGTCAAAGTCCTGTGGGGCTGGTGTCGTTGAGGGGCCCTCGGTGTATGATGGCTCTACCGTGACATCATCCTTCTCAACCAGGTACACCAGGAAAGAAGCCAGGATCAATGACAGGAAGCCGATGTACCACGCTGTAATCAGTTCCTGACCGCACACACCAGCCGGGAAACACAAACACACACACACACAGCAGTACTGAGATCAAACTTCACCAGACACTGATATCTGATTGTTTGTGCTTGCGTATGTACTTTGAATGTCTGTGTATCGCAGACCATAGCATTTTTGAGGAATTACTGTGTGTCTATTTGGGAATGTGTGCACATTGCCGAGCCCATCGTTTTATATGAGCATGCTTGACATGATTTGAACAAGCAAGACGTGCTCTTAGATGTTGATCAAGAGGGAATGGCCTGTTGGCATACATCACATCATGTGTGAGAATACCTTGCTGTGTGTGTATATTGCAGATCCCAGCAGTTTCCAGGTGCCTCCGCGGCGGTCCATTCGTAGCATTCGAAGGATCTGCAAGAAGCGCAGACTGCGCAGCGACGTGGCCAACACATTTCCCTGGTTTCGTACGGCAACCACCGGCACCGAAGCAATCAGTACAAAGATATCTGACAACAGAGAGAACATATAGCCTCTTATGCTCATTAAAGCTGCATGTATTTCATTAAAAAATACAATAAAAATAGTAATATTGTGAAATATTATTGCAATTTAAAATAATAAAATTTTATTGGAATATATTTTCAAATGTAATTTATTCCTCCAATGGCAAAGCTGAATTTTATGCATTGTCACTCCAGTCTTCAGTGTCACATGATTCTTCAGAAAACATTCTAATATGCTGATTTAATTTTCAAGAAACGTTTCTTATTATCAATGTTGAAAGCAGCTGTGCTGCTTAATATTGTTATGGAAACTGTGACACATTTTTTTCAGGATTATTGATGAATGGAAAGTTCAGAAAACAGCTTTTATTTTAAATAGAAATCTATTGTAACATTATAAATGCCTTCACTGTCACTTTTGATAAATTTAATGTGTCTTTGCTGAATTAAATTACTTTATTTAAAAAAAACTCCCAAATGTTTGAATGTAGTTGTGTATGTGCATACTGTGTGGGTATGTTCCAAGTGTGACTGTGTTTGTTTGGGTCAGTGTGTTTAACTCACCCAAGACACACAGCGGTTTGCGGGCGAATTTGAGCCGTCCTCTCCAGCCCTTATATCGACAGCAGCAGCCGGCGGCCCATATCCTCAATGCAAACTCGCCTCCAAAAATAAAGATTGTAAATGTCTCCTACAGGTGAGAGAAACATTCAGTCATATTCCTCTCAACCATTAAATCTCACAGAATATGAACAGAAGGCACACACTCACCAGAATCACCAGCCAGTGAGCCGAATCTTTCTCATGCTCTTTGAACGTTGTTAAAATTGACAGAATCAGGCATCCCAAAACAATCAGAAACCTAGAAATTCAGAAAACAGAGAGTGAGCAGGAGCTTCATTCAGTGTGTGGATAGATAGATAGATAGATAGATAGATAGATAGATAGATAGATAGATAGATAGATAGATAGATAGATAGATAGATAGATTAAAAGAGCTGTGGGGGAAAATGGAATGAAGATCTTTTTAGTTGCTATGGATACCTTAGCTGAGTCATGATAAAATCTTTTTTTCCTTTTTTTTTTCTTGGAAAGACCTGCTACTTATATATAAACGCTCATGGTATAATTTTACCAGCAGAGGGGGCTGGTGAATATACTTCCCTTCACACACACACTTGCACACAAATCCTATTACCAGATGCTGAGCTGGTAAGACTACGAGTTACTTTCTTGAGAGAGTGAGTATTACTGTTATACCATGGCACAGTACGTTTTTCTCTAACCTTTTTCAATTTGATGGGGGCAACAGCTTCTAATGTATTAGAGAAAATAGTGCCCATGTTGTCAGTAATTTCGTCTAATTCATGTGTATTTTTGGGTACAAATAGCAGTTGAGATAGATCAGGCAGGTTATTTGCGAATCTGTCTTTGGTGGCTGGAACAATAGTTCTGCCCAGACGGTAACGCTGAGACATATAGTTAATATCAGTTATACGCAGCATGCACGATACAAGGAAATGGTCTGTAATATCATCACTTTGGGGTACAATATCTATAGCAGTAAGATCGATTCCATGCGATATAATTAGATCTAGTGTATGATTAAAATGATGATCAATGCTTATCTTATTATTCGCCTATGTATGTCTCATTTTTCAAAACATTTTTTTTTCTAGTGAAATTACATACTTATCTCTGGTAAAGTATGCAGTTCTGTAGAACTATTTAGTCCAACACTTTCTTACAATTGACAGTAAGCTTACATTCAGATCAGCCTCCAACCAATAAATGTGTGTAATGATTTGTGTATGCATGTGACTGCCCTCAGATGCTGTTTTCTGCAGTGTTGTTTTGTTACGTCTGGGAATCTAGTTGTACTGTGTGGCATCCAGCAGAGCACACATGCAGACTCACATATTTCCCTTATTGTCTCACTCTATTCATCAGTTGACCTGTTGGCAATTTCTATGGTTTTACATTTGTTGGTTATATCTGTGCTGTTTCCATGGTTACACTTTTTCATCATACACACATATACACAGCCATACACACTGCTACATGCTCAGCATCTGGTCTCCAGTGAAAGCTTTTAGCATCAGCACACAATTAACCTATAATGGTGATACTGCTCTCTCTCTTACTGTGTGTTGACTGAAGTGTGCAGGGTTTTCTTGAAGAGCAATGCTTCCCTCACCATAATGATGGAATGCCACGACTCTCAGGTTGACTCTCTGATGTTCTTAACGAAAAGGGCTATTAAGAAATAAAACTGCTTAACAACCTAGAATGTAGAGATGATTATAAAAAAATATGATTATATATAACTTATCTAGGCTTAAAATTTATCAAGCGAATGTGTTTTGGGATAAATATCTGCACATATAAAGTGTTATCCACACAATAAAAAATATTTTATTATTATTTAAAATACAAAAAATAAAACATAAATAATTGTAGCATAATTATTGTTTGACATTTGTGTGCCTTTTTTAAATTTCACAGGGAATTTTTGGTTTGAGGTGAGCAATGCATATAATATTACATAATCAAATGTTTGTGAGGTCTATTATGTCAAAGCCTGAAAAATAATGGTGGTGTCTTATTTCATAATCAAATCAGATGACTGCATTCCAGCAACAAGATACATGTATCATATGTGATCAGCCAGCAGGCATCACTGATGTGTAACCGTTGATAGTCATGTGCTGATGCATTCATTTGTCTGAGGTTACAAAGTTGAGTTCAGTCATTTCTGCAGATTGGTTTCAATGAAAGAATTACCCAACATAGAGAATGACAAAAAAACTAAACGGCAAAGCAAAGCAAACAAAACAAAAAAGAAAACAAAACGAAACAACAAAGCAAAGTAAAACAAAGAAAAGCAAAACAAAAGAAAAATACTAAAACGTTTAAAACATCCTCCCAAAACACCAAGATACATAAGACAAAAAAAAAACACAAAACAAAAACTCCAGCAACAAGTGTCTGATCTTTCTATAGGCATCATCACGTGTGGATGCTTTCATTTGTCTGATAAAGTTGTGGATGTTTATAACTAGTCATTTGTGCAGCTTGTGACAGGAAGTTTTAAAAGTTCCAGTATGTTTCCACAGTATATTAGACTCTTTTATCCAAAAACATCAAGGAAAATCTTATTGTTCATAAAATGACCCACTCAGTGCTGTTTACAAAGAATTGTTAAAGATGTTTGTTGAATATAGAGGTTGGTGAGAGCAATTCACACCAATCAATAGTGATTCAGTTGGTAAGTGGACACAATAAAATCTGGGATCATTTTATACTCCACTGAATGAAGGTAACTATGCAGTGTGCAGTTTTTAACTAAAAACCAAATAAGACCATCGGCATGCAGAGAGAAGGTATATTTTTTGAGAATGCATATTAATCACAGGGTAAACATGATCAGTGCTTTTACTACTAATTAATCTTCTACTGTTATAGAGGCCCAGCTTTTAAATATAAAAAAATATATAATTTTGGTTATATATGAACATTTAAGGGAACATTCCATTGTATTATTTTGTAAACATTATGGGAAAGTTATGTAAATGTTCTCTGAACATTCTGAAAAAAGCAGGAACATTCATAAAATGTTAGACGTATGTCCAACTAAACGTTTCCGAAAAATGTTCTATGAAAAATACCAGATAACTTTCAATTAACATTCTATTAACTTTACTGAAAGAACGTCTGTAACGTCACAACTCAGAACATAAGCTGTTCCCAAGGGATATACTCTATTCTGCAGAACAAAATTCTACAGTATTTCTTATTTCAGTCTCTTTTTGGGTCTAAAACATAAAGTTCAAGAGAAATGCAGAAGTGCAGGAAACATGAATTGTCCAAAACCCAAAATACTGCATGCATGTCTTCGAACGAGAGGGTCTGTCATGGAACCTTCCCTATGCCTGTGTTCTGTCTTGGTAATGCTGTTAGAGTAATGTGTACATGTGCATCTAGGAGAAAGTGTGTGTGTAACTTGTGTGGCTGTTTGTCTGATCGATGTTGAGGGCATATTGGCTGTAATGGGAGCATCAATACATGAGGTGAGTCATAACAGGACACATCAAACTTTATAATAGAACACACACATACACACACACAGCCATGCGGTTCTGCTCCAGAGCATGCTGGATACTAGAGTGAATTATTCTTTAGTACTTGTGAGGAAAAGAGAAGGAGCCAGAGAGAGAGAGAGAGAGACATGTAGCACCATTAGAGGTTATTAGTGAGGTGGATGTTAAAAGCACAGTATTTCTCTGCTGATTTCAGGGAACAGCAGATTACAGCTCTCACCGGAGACCTGAGCACAAAGCAGCAAGAGCTTCAAAACCCCCCATAATTGGTTTCCACTTCTATTTAGTTTGCCTGATTTTAAAATACTTATGCTGCAGGGTTATTAGTATTATTCAGACAAACTGAACTGAAAATGCGCATTTTAGATTATCTTTTAATGGTTGTAGTTTTGGAAACAAAATGTAATGTTGCACAAAAAGAACCTAATGAGAAAAAAAATATTATTATATTGTTATTTGAAAATGAATATAGTGTACCTACGCTCATATCAGCCCTGTGAAAAAGTAACTGCCATATCAAACCTAATATCTGCTTGGATGACAACTAACTGCAACTAAACACCTCCACAAGTTTGTTCAGAACTTTGCTTGTCTCTGCTGAGCAACTAATTCTTCTTTGAAAAACTTTCTTTTAACCCTGACAAACTAGATCTTCAAGTGTGAACTGTTTCTTCACGTCCCCCTTCCTCTCTTTAGGATTCAACTCAAAACTTTAACTAGGCCACTCTAAAACTTTACTTTAATTTCCTTTCAGCCACTGAAATGATGATTTGAGTCCTGAACACCAACCTAAGCTCATGCTTGAGATGCCTGCTGTTGTTCTGGGATCTTTTGAGACTTCCTCTTTCAGGAGCTGCTATGTTCTTGGAGAAATTTTTGTCCGGTCAACCACTTCTGGGAATATTCACCACTACTCTATTCGCAGGTAATGGATTGCACTGTGGTTCAACAGAGGCCAAGAAATGGACTTTGTAACCCTTTCCAAACTAAAGTAGCTTAATGTTTCTTCAGTTTTTTCTTTAATTGGGGCATGGGAACATGTAAAAGCTTTGTAGTGAACACTCATCTCAAAAAAGATTTGTCCATTTAAATTCAACATGACAGGCTGCATAAAGTCTGCCTGTGATAGTCTCCTAAATCTAACTGCCAAACAAGATTTTTTCTTTTTTTTCTTTCTTGATTTCAAGACCAATTCAGTTTAATTTTTCTCAGGGGCAGTATCAGTGTTCTGTGAATTTTCCTAGTAAACAAGCGAAATGCTGTAAAAACTGTCAGAAATGTAATATGATAACATCCACTGAGATTAAACTGGAGAGTTGTGATTAAATAATAAAAAGTATTATATCAAATAATTAATAGTATGTATAAAATAAATATTTTAACTATAAAATATTTTAGTTTATGTAAGAAATGCAATGTGATAATACAAAAACATCAATTAGAGATATAAATAATAAATAATACAAATAATTAGTACAAATAATTATTTAAACATACTATTAAACATTAATATAAATAGTAAAAAAAATGTGTATTATTAATATAATAATTTCTCTCGCTCTCTCTCTCTCTCACACACACACACACACACACCATTTGTTCCATTATATATATATATATATATATATATATATAATTAAATGTATTTTATTTATTTGTAAATATATGTAGATAGTACTGTTACAAAACAACATTAACAAAGGTAGAGCATTTACATATCCCATCTTGCCTAAGGCACCAGAATCACTCATGCACATACCAAACGCATAAACTGCATAAGGTGTCATGTATGTGTAAGCCAAACACACAGTCTTCCTGTGTAGGCATAATCTGTTTGTTCACTTTTAGCTGTGGCTCTAATTTGGGACAGTTGCTGAGCAACAGAAGCTGTGGAGTACATCCCTGTGTCATGCATTGGAAACACTCTGACACTTACTCGCTTATTTTTGTTTGCTGTCGGTTGCACAGCAACTGCTTAAATTAGAAGTGCGTGTAAGTGTGTGTCTGTGCGGTGAGGAGGCTGAGTGGTGTAAATATGCTGGAAGTGTGTATGCTCATCGGCAGACAGTTGAGCAGCCCTCCTCCGCTGCACAAGGCAATGTTACCATGGATACATGTCACATGACTGTGTGCTTGAGGAGGCAGTAAAGCGGCTATAGCAAATAAAGAGAGAAAAAGACTGAGATATACTGAAAGATGCTATTTTTAAATCAAATTAAATCCATTTTCTACTCCATAGAATACATTTGAGTGCTTCTGTTTGATTGGAGAAAACGCATTAACAAGAAGAGTTTTTAAAAGTGGACATATCTGCCTTTTTCAAGAAACATCTAAAGACAAACTCTTCAGCGATCATTTGATTCACAACTATTAACACACTTTGCATGTCACTACTCAACTATAAAACAATCCTAAATCCAAATAATAAAATGCAACTAACCATATAATGTGCACAGTTAGCATCAGGCCAACATGGAGAGGTTGCATGACTAGCTTTTTTCAAAACTAACAATTAAATCCCTGCAGTTATAATAAAAATTTGTTTGTGAGATGAACTATTGGCTATACAAACAGCATTAAACAGTCAATTTTCTATCCAGTCAGTGTTGGAATAATTTTGCATAATATTCATAAACATAAATATAAATAACATTGACCCACATCAATTTTGGCTGAATTAAAAATAATTTTCTTACTCAGTGTCAATTCCAAAAATATTGCTCTTGCCAGTCACACTTATTTTATCCAATTCAGTGGTATTAAATTACATTAAATAGACTAACTGAAAATATTTTTCCACTCCTTATCAGATTTGGTCATTTAAATGACATTACTTCTTGGCATTAAAACTGAAACTTGTGACATTTGACAGCTTTTTGTTATTTTGAGAAGTGCATTAAAGCACAGGGTAGAGTGGGACTTAAGGACATTTTCTTCTGTGAAGCAAAAGTTAAAAGTGTCCAGAACAGTTATCATAGTTTTAGTGACAGTGACATAAACTATAGACCAAGTATAAAAAATGTCCAATATTTTCATGTTATTAGGTAGTTAGGTAGCTGTACATGTGGGATGCATGTATCAACAAGATTTAATTTCACTTGCTCAAAGAAAACTACACTAAAACTAAAACATGTACTACTGTACAAAATCAGTATTAAAAATATAATAATATAAAATCTAATGAAAAAAATTTTCCAACATGCATTAAGAACATAACTAAAAATAATTAACAGCAGCTTATAAATAATTAATAAATACACATGGTGATTAGCAGCATCTATAACAAATTATTGCACTTTTTGTGGCCACGTATAAGTACAATTATTTAAATAAATAAATCATAAATAGATAAATCATATATAGATACAATTATTCCAGTATCCCCATCATGTTCTATTGAACTAGATCCATTGACAGTAAGATTGACAAATAAAAAGTTATTTTGAGTTCAGTTGACCATATTCACTACTTCACCAGTACTTTACAGCAACAAAACTTCTTAGAAAGGTGATGCCGCATAAAATTTGGAGCCAGAAAGCAGAAAGCAGAATGACTCATGAGCGATCACTGCTGTGCTTTTGAGCAAGGCACCTGGGAGATTGTCCCTGTAATAAATGTTCTGTAAGCTGCTTTGGATAAAAAGGTCTGCTGAATGACCGCTTCTTTCACATGACAAGCAGCATTATAGACTTATTGCAAGTCATTCTGTCAAAGTAGGCAAAGATTTGGAGCTTGAAGGAATTGGACCAGGTTGCTTGTCCAGTACATTTGGGGACTCTTTTACACAGACAGACCTGACTCAGGCAGATATATATATATATATATATATATATATATATATATATATATATATATATATATATATATGTGTGTGTGTGTGTGTGTGTGTGGCAGAGCCAGTGCTCATGGCCTCATTAAACTCAGCAAGATCAATCAGTGGTAGATCATTTTATGCCTCCCTTCAAATGCTTCAAACGAATTCTGTATTCAGCAGGTTACATCCACCTATACAGAGAGTACCTACTTTTACTTTTGCTGTACTGATGTGTCTTTAGGAGTTTACTTTCCGGATTAATTAAAAGTTAACAGGTTTAGAAAATGACAACATCTAAAGGAGATTTGCATTCAACCTCATCTTCTCCGTGTGTTTATCTCACCATAGCATGACATTCTGTTTACAGTTTCCAGCATTTACTAAAAAAAAATGAATATAATTTAATATATAAAAAAAAAATTACATATAAAATTCTCTAACATTTTAAATATTTATCAGTATAATCTATAGTTTCTGAAAATCCTCCATGTGCCCTATCATACACCCGGTGCAATGCGACACAAGGCGCAGCCCAAGTGTGTTTGCTAGTTCAGTCCAGCATCTTCCCGTCCAGCGCCACGTCGTTTAATTAGCAAATGCATTTGCACCCATTTGTGCACATTGTGCCCATGCTGGTCTAAAAAAAAGGTGTGTTCAGGTGCATTGCTGGCGCATTGCTATTTTAAGGAGCTGAAAATAGACTGCGCCATAGACCAGCTCAAACCTGGTCTAAAGTCTGCCGCAATGTTTTTTCTTTGTTATTTAAAGAGCGTGTTAGTTTAGGCGGGTCCACAACGCACATACATGCTGCTTATTAAACACAGGGACCCAAAGCAGCATACAAACATGCCAAATGTAAAAAATTTAAGGATTGCAATGCATAAGAATTTTTTGTAGGCTAATTAAATATAAAAATGTCTACATGTCATAATGGATAGTCCTTGCATGTATCAGAATTAGGCTATCTATTTACTCGCACATGAACAGCTCCGTTTCATCTTGGAGACGTGTTCTGTCTTTGTGCTTGCCAAATTCCACCGTGTAAATAGCAAATCCATCATGGCACAAGCGCAACTGGTTCTTAAAGGGAATGAAAGATGAGACTCTGGTTGGTTTATTGCACGTTACGCCCAAAAAACACCCATTACTCATTTAGAGAATAGGGACAACCTGTTTAGACCATGCCCTGGACATGCCAACCGTTTTTCTGTCGTTAAAATAGCAAAAGTGGATTTGGACACGCCCTGAATGCACCTGCGCTGTGCGCTTTACACTTTGCATTTAGATTGTTAAAATAGGGCCCTATATGTTAAATGCATAATAAAACGTTAATAAAACATGAATAAATTGAAAATGCTTTTTCCTTTACAATAATAATCTATGTTTGAACACCACTGTCTTTCACATATCTTTTAAGTTACACAAAAGAAAGTCATGCAGGTTTACAATGATATTAGGGTGATCAGTAAAATGATGACAGATTTTTATTTGTATTTATTTATTTATTTTTGCAGTGAAATATCACTTCAGTGTGTCATTCATATTAAAAAAATTATATATTATTGAAATACACTAATGAATTTCTTTGAATCTCATATCATTTTACTTGTATTTCAATTTAAATCCAACTGTGGGTACTGTACTACAGTACAAACAATGTCCATTTAACTATTTTGCAATAAATATTAATAATACTAGGCTATTAGGCTAAAGATTTTATCAGCAAATTGCCGTTTAATTCTTGGCCTCTTTTATGGGAAATGTCCCACTAATGAAAACAGACTATAGACATAAGATGACATGAGGACTGGAATATGTGAGTAGAGCAACACACAAAAAATGCACCTTGCCAATATTGGCAATATTTACTCTGCACTACTCACATATTATAGTGAGAATCTGTCTCCAGGAGAAAGCTATGTTTGCTTACAAACCAAATTACTTGTAAAAGCCACAATTCAGTCTTATAACTGGAGTCTATTTGGTTGTTGCAAAGAATTATTGTTATGCACACCTTTTTGTGGATTCTTGTCTCTTTTATTTATAGGTTCAGAAGAGAGAAGGGCGTTAAATCATAAGAAGAAAGGGAGGGAATGTGAATGAGAAATGTTATATTTAAACTCAAGCTGTCCAGATGAGCACCATGTCCCGTGAGCTAACCCACCTTCTCCAGCATATTTAATTCAGTTTGACAAACAAGCTTGCTAAGCAAAAAGAAGAACACATTATTTTGTTGGCACATACTGTATCTGAACAAACACACACACACACATACACACATACAGAGGGATTTCCCAATCTGACAGCACGCCATTTCCATTCTCACTGACTAACATAACAACCTGCCGCGATAAAATGATCTGTGAATTACAGAACTGCAGAGAGCGCACACACACAGCACGTGCGCTCACACAAACATATTTACACCTCCACATTCTATGTGTTTGTGTGTTAAAGAAAGAGACAGAGTACACTGGCCTAGAGCTGTACATATATAACATAAATGGATTTTCCTTCACTTTAAGAAACAAATCCTTTAACCTTTTATCTGACTCAGAAGGTCACACTCACACACTTACTCACACACTTGCCGCGGAGGCCAACTAGAGGTGAGGAATCACCATGTGGCCTCAGAATGCTGGGTAATGCAGTTTTAGGAGGAAGAGACTTTGCACCTTCTGCAAATGTGTGAGGTGATACTGCTGTTAAGTGTTTTCAGTTTCATCCCACTGGTAAAACTGCTGCTTAGGCAAAAGGAAACTAAAGTAAATCACCTGTTGCAACTGTAAGAAAACTAATTTACAAATTTTTATTTGAATTGAGCTAATTATCTGAAGCCAGAACCAGCTAGAATAGCATAGAAATCCCAGCTAGCAGATGAAATGAGTACTGCAGGCCAAATTCTAAATATTGGACAGAGCTGTTTCTTCTGCCTGCTCCTCCTCAGACTCCACGCTCATGCAGGTTGCCAGTTTGAGGACACGCAACAGGAATGAGCGCAATTAACAGTGGAAAGCGATGAGCCTTAAACTGTGAGTTGATGAGTTGATTTATCCGCATTTTTATATTGCTCAGATAACAGAGCTATTTAGTTGGATGTCGTGGCTATTTAGGTTGGGTAGAATCTATGATCTCTGGCCCAATTCATTTGCTTGCTTCCATGGTGGAAAAACACTTTATTTTCCACTAACTGGCAACCTGGGGTGTCAAAATCATATTGGGTAAATTGTAAATTATCTGTAAACACAGTATTTTTATGCTTTAGTACAGCCAGTAAAAAATACTCCAGCTTTAACTGTATTATTAAATTATGAGCAGCTTGAGAAGTTTCACAGTACAATACTCTTAAAAAAGTAGTTGGCTACACTTCAGTAAAAGTTATTTAGGGGTCAGCAAGATTTTTAACTCTTTCCCTGCCACTGACTAAATTTCTGTCATTTATGAGACAAAGCTTTCAGTCTACCCCTTCTGTGTTTTGATTATTGTTCTGAATTGGATCCAGGCATAGTCTTTCACAAAAACATAATTTTTTCAGCTTTTTGTTCAAAATGTTGCTTTGCCCACATGAAAGTGATGATAAAATGAATGTACAGAGCTAGAACAAAATGTTTTTGTTTGTTCATTCGTTTTTTTTTAAAACCAGAGGCTCGGTTCTTTGTTTTAACATATTCATACAACAAACATTCTGGGGCCCATGAAAATTTTGTGAAAATGATAAAAAAAATTGCGGGTGGTGGCTGGCAACTTGAAAAAAAAAACAACAAAAAAAAAAAACCCATGTGGGGAAAGAAATAAAAAACATAAATATCAGATACTTTTTTTTATAATTATAAACATGATAAAACTTTGTATCTGGGTAAAATTGCACCAAAGAATTTTATTTAATGGAAACAAATACAACATATTTTGAATTCAGGGTTTGTTTGAAAATTAATGTGGATACTGTTCCTTTAAATATACATTTGTTCTAGTTATGGATAACGGCTGGATCAATGGACAGAATGGATTAGGTGGGATCAACTCCGTGTTGAATAGGAGTAGTCAGTTCTGTTTACTGTAGAAAGCTGTGAATCAACATTAATCAGCAGTGAAACTGGAAAGACACTGAGCTCCCCTCTGAACCAGTCAAAACCTCCCCCACATGTCCTCTTTATCTCTACGGGTTGAAGGTCATACAGCCATCATCACCAGGTGAGGACAAACCCTGGTCACAATCCTAGATGTCCAACTGACCTTCAGTTATTGTTGCATTGCGGCAGCCACCCGCTACTAGACTGGTTTACTGCAACTCACTCCTCATTGGCCCTCTTAAATCCATACAGCATGTAATTTTATTAGTCATTCAGCTGACACCTTCTTACTCAAAGCAACTTAACAATATATTTATGACAGGAAACGCCTGCCCAGAGCAACCCTGGGTGAAGTGCTTTTCTCAAGGGTGAAATTGTGATGGAGGATACCAGTAGCTCTCCACTTTATGAATCAATCCACATCAACCTTCAGATTACTAGCTCAGATCTTAAACCATTAAGCTGCTACCTCCATCCCATTCGGAAATGCTGCAGCTTGTCATATTTAACCTCCATAAATTCTCACGTTATGTATTTGCTGAGCTCCTTGTGTGATGTAGCTGCCAGTATCAAATTCCACTTAGAGTTTCTAGCCAAGAGTGCAGGCATTGGCCTTGGCCCGTTACCCACAAGCTATGATCAGATCCTACAACTCAGTCCGGCTGAAGGGTTTGACTTCATATATCAATCAGAATCCATCCTGCTGTAACGAGCTCGAGGATTTAAAGCGGCAGACGCACATGCGCTCAGCATAAACAGACGATATCATTCGCTGGTGTGGACGCTAATATCATTATCTTTATAGTTATCGTTCTTGGTGTGAACGGGGCTTAAGTCTGCTTCAACCATTATTCATACATGGCCTGACACCTTTCCAAAACTTATTTTAATGAAGCACACGGAAAGTTTAATTAAGCCAGTGACTCTTCACAACACTAACGTCACCATCTTAATCTTCAGAGTAAATCAGCCTTATGCGTCAAGCTGACATCTTAATCTTCTGTGTGTTCAAGAAAACCATAATGTTCTTTCATGAGATAAAGATCAAGGAGTTTCTGCATTCTGAGATATGCTTTACAATTCACTCTTGTACGTTGGTGGTCACTTATCAATAGCCAAAGTCAAAGTGAGAACTCAATGCTAAAAAGCGGACAAATCCTGTCAAATTTTATAGAGCAAGTATAATGGACATATGAAATAAAATCCTCTTTTTTCCTAAGCTAAGCAGCTCTGCTGATCCCATCCTACCATTAGACTGGGTGATATGAACAAAAATTCATATCTCAGTATATATAACATCTATGTCACCAACATATATATGTGAAGTGACATACAGCCAAGTATGGTGACCCATACTCAGAAATCATGCTCTGCATTTTACCCATCCAAAGTGCACACACACAGCAGTGAACACACACACACCCAGAGCAGTGGCCAGCCATTTATGCTGTGGCACCCAGGGAGCAGTTGGGGGTTTGGTGTCTTGCTCAAGGGCACCTCAGTCGTGGTATTGCTGGCCCAAGACTCGAACCCACAACCTTAGGGTTAAGAGTCAAACTCTCTAACCACTAGCCCACAACTTCCCCATCATACTAATACACTTACTTGTTGGTTAAAAATCTACATGTCACATTTATTGTCCAACTACAAATATTTCAGCAAATTTTTTATTTTATTTAGAATTATTGCGCTCCTACTTCATTGTGCTCAGTCTGTTTGGCACGTATGCTCTTTCTAAATGAAGTCTGTAAAGCTTAGCAGAGAATTGCAAAGCAGAGGGCTCATAAATTTCAGACAGCAAAATGGAAATATTTCCATGACATTCTAACATTTGCAGACAGAGAGTATACCAGTAACGTGTAAGTAATGCATTAAAGGAAAATGGCACATCTCAAACACATTAAACAGCACGAGTAGTGTCTCTGTCAGCGGCACACACAGCCTTTCTGTCAGAACATCTGACGGGGCGAGCCGCTTTAAGCTATACATAACGAAACTATAAACTATACTGTCTCTTACAAGTTTTTAAAGCCCTTAATATAAAGCTAGTCACATGTTTAGAACAGATTGGATGATGCATTTTCTCTGCAGCAGCTCAGTCTGTGTCTTCCACTATATTTTTTAAATATATGTATACATACACACAGACACACACACACACACATACATATACATATATATATATATATATATATATATATATATATATATATATATATATATATATATATATATACAGTACAGACCAAAAGTTTGGACACACCTTCTCATTCAAAGAGTTTTCTTTATTTTCATGACTATGAAAATTGTAGAGTCACACTGAAGGCATCAAGGGCTATTTGACCAAGAAGGAGAGTGATGGGGTGCTGCGCCAGATGACCTGGCCTCCACAGTCACCGGACCTGAACCCAATCGAGATGGTTTAGGGGTGAGCTGGACCGCAGACAGAAGGAAAAAGGGCCAACAAGTGCTAAGCATCTCTCGGGGAACTCCTTCAAGACTGTTGGAAGACCATTTCAGGTGACTACCTCTTGAAGCTCATCAAGAGAATGCCAAGAGTGTGCAAAGCAGTAATCAAAGCAAAAGGTGGCTATTTTGAAGAACCTAGAATATGACATATTTTCAGTTGTTTCACACTTTTTTGTTATGTATATAATTCCATATATAATTCCACATGTGTTAATTCATAGTTTTGATGCCTTCAGTGTGAATCTACAATTTTCATAGTCATGAAAATAAAGAAAACTCTTTGAATGAGAAGGTGTGTCCAAACATTTGGTCTGTACTGTATATATATATATATATATATATATATATACACATATATACAGTACAGACCAAAAGTTTGGAAACATAGCTATTTTTAATGTTTTTGAAAGAAGTTTCTTCTGTTCATCAAGCCTGCATTTATTTGATCAAAAATACAGAAAAAAATGTAATATTGTGATATATTATTACAATTAAATTTTTTTTGTACATTTATTATACTTTAAATTATCATTTTTTTCTGTGATGCAAAGCTGAATTTTTAGGATCATTATCACATGATCCTTTAGAAATTATTCTAATATGATGATTTATTATCAAAGTTGGAAACAGTTCTGTTGCTTAATATTTTTTCAGAACATTTTTTAGGATACTTTGAAGAATAAAAAGTAAAAAAAAAAAAAGAAGCTGTTTTTAAAATATAAATATTTAGTAATAACAATATACACTACTGGTCAGTAATTTGGGGTCAGTAATTTTTTTTTCTTTCTTTTTTTTTTTTATAAAATCAATACTTTTATTCAGCAAGGATGTGTTAAATAGATTTTTTTTTTTAATAAATGCAGTTCTTTTTAACCTTTTATTCATCAAATATATTAGACAGCAGAACTGTTTCCAACACTCATAATAAATCAGAATATTAGCATGATTTCTAAATGATCATGTGATAGACTGGATGTTACATGTGACACTGAAGGCTGGAGTAATGATGCTGAAAATTCAGCTTTGCATCACAGGAATAAATAATTTTTTTAAAGTATATTCAAATAGAAAACTATTATTTTAAGTTGTAATAATATTTCACAATATTATTGTTTTTTCTGTATTTTTGATCAAATAAATGCAGGCTTGATGAGCAGAAGAAACTTATTTCAAAAACATTAAAATAGTAATGTTTCCAAACTTTTGGTCTGTACTGTGTATATATATATATATATATATATATATATATATATATATATATATTTATATATTTATATATATATATATATATATATATATATATAAATACTACACATTTTATGCAGGGAAATAAGAATTGTATAATTTTTCCAAAACTTATTTTACTGCAGAATTGATGTTTATTGTATACCATATGTGATCTTTAAATGATTTTGCACTATTTTTTTTTTTTATTATTTATTATTTTTATTATTAGTTTTCTTTTATCATTGTTGCAGATGTTTTTATTTTGCTGCATTGAGACTATATTAGCAATGCTGGAATTAACAAAAGTATCAATTAAACAACAACAATAAGGGAAGTCCCACCCTATGTTTAACAACTTAATTTAAGCCTTCCTCTTGATACACTGCTATAGTATGATGGAGGCAAGCTAAATTATTAACTACAAATTGCTCCCAAATACACACATCCAGACACACAAACCACACACACATGCCACAACACTTTTCAGCACCCAAAGAGATTTTTTAATCAATTATTCACATTAATATGTTGTGGACTAACCTCAGATGATACAAAGGGTTTGGTTAAAAGCCATGATACAGTCTGAGCAACCACACACACTAGGGAAAAGCTGTGCTGAGTTGCAGATACTGTATGGTGCACATCCTGCATGAGGTATTAAGTACAATGGACAGAAAATGGGCCATTAATAATGTGTGTTTGTGTGTGTGTAGACTACAGAGGTTTAATGTCAAGCTTGGGGCTTCATCTGCACTCTAATGCCTGACAAAGAACAATTTCCACTTAAACAGCATTAACATGTATTCTTGTCTTTCTAAGATAATAGTCACTTATGTGTTGTCTGTGCTAGGGCTGAATGATTAATTGCATTTGCGATAATATCGTGATATTAAAAAACGCAATTTTTCAACCACAGAGTAAGAGTGCGCTTACACTCGGTCACGTGACATGCGAGAGTACAGGTGTGTTCGATTTGAAGATCAATAGGTGTATGACATCAAAATATGGCGAGAGAAAGCATAAGGAGACATCTGCTCTCTTATAGCTCTTGCAGTACTTTGATGACACACACAGAACGGTCTAAGCAGCACTGCTTCAAGTCAAACACATCTAAGTGCAGTCTTCAGAGGAAGCATCAAGTTACACAAGTTATCAAGTTATCACGCTACAGTGTTTCCAAATTCGCGGTTTGGGGAATCCCTCCAAAAAAAAACGGAATTTGATTTTTACCAGTGGACCTTTTTTAGTTCAGTCAGTGTACTGTTTGAGTACATGAATTACTCCGGGATATTGGTTTGTTTGAACTCAGAGGAAGTGTCAGCCACATTAAAAAAGTTAACAGCTTAAGTCATTTGTGGATTAATGCGTATTGGAGACGCGAACCGTTTAAAATGATTCAGTTCGATTTGGTGAACTGGTTAAAAAAGATCCGGTTACATCGAATGATTCATTCGCGAACCGGATATGACAAACTGCTTTGTTTTGAACTGTCTTACAACAGACACGGAAGAGAAGACAATGCTGAATAAAGTCGTAGTTTTTGCTTGTTTTGGACCAAACTGTATTTTCGATGCTTCAAAAAATTCTAACTGACCCTCTGATGTCACATGGACTACTCTGATGATGTTTTTCTTACCTTTCTGGACATGGACAGTATACCATACACACAGCTTCAATGGAGGGACTGAGAGCTCTCGGACTAAATCTAAAATATTTTAAACTGTGTTCCAAAAATAAACAGAGGTCTTACGGTTTTGGAACAACATGAGGGTGAGTTATTAATGACATAATTTTGCAAATTGGGTGAACTAACCCTTTAAGATAATATATATATATCTAAAGTTAACAGACAGTGTTTAAAAAGTGCAGTCCACATGTTTACATATGTTTATTATAATGACTCTGAAAGTTGTGTGGTAAAGCAACAGATTTTTTTTTTATATTTCTGTAATCTACTTTAGTTTGTGTAACCTGTTACTGACTTTCATATTAATGTTTACACCAGGCTTATTTGTCAGTGCTTTATGTTGTCATAATTACTACAAGCTTACCAGGTTGGAAGTTCAACAAATCAGCCAATATACTACTGTGATTGTAATTGTTAAATAAAAATGTCATTCATATCAATTTATGCATCACCTAATTTCATCATAACATATAGGCCTGGTCTACAGAAAAGAACATTTATATTTAATCCATCTAATATTGTGTTGATAATACTATACAATGATTTATAGCTTGTCCTTTTTAATAATACAGTATATATAGAGCTTTAAAAAATAATTTCATTTTAAATAGCAATCGTATTATTGTAAAAAAAAATTTTTTTAAATAAATGAATGAAAAAAATCGCTATTAGATTATTTTCCAAAATCTTTCAGCCCTAGTCTGTGCTGTATAATCGGTCCACCAGTGCTGATTTCAGGACCACGGACAGCTCCACAGAACAGAGGCATTTTGTCAAGGCTGGACATCTTTACTTTAGTCTAGCACACAGCGTTCTTATCTCAGCACCACAACGATCACAGGCAGTATCTCTGGCTCTACAGTGAGCGTATGCCACAGTTATACGACCACAAACGGCTGCTAGACAGCTATAAGTGCTTTGATTTCTGGTCACTCAGCTCTGGCGGTAGCAGTGGGAGGTCGTGCTCTGTTTAGCACCATGGAGAGCTCAAGCACAAATTGGAACACATTATACACTTAAAAGTGCTCAATGCAAAAGCAAAAATCTCAGAAAAACTGCATTCTCGCTCTTTAAAAGGCAAGCTATCATTATCTACATAATCAAACAACTGTAAATACATAACCTTCACAAACATTAAAGAGAACCTCAATATTCATATTAGTGTTCAATCAGAATTTTTTGACTTTGACATTTGCTTCTTTAATCTTGAGTATCTGGTTACTTGTTTGTACACAGCATTTCCAGTCAGTAAACACAAATGGGATTTCCATATATTTGCATTTCATTCCTCTCTTTCACTTATCAGTTGTTATTAATCTTAGGGAGCTTTCTGGAGCTGCATTCACTGTTAAGCTACCACTGGAACAATGAAAGTACTTGTGAAAATAAATTGGATTGAACCGAATTGTTGTAATTTAAAATTAACTGGGCTGTTCTCTTTATGTGTGGGCGCTTCTGGGTGCGAAATGCATCTGGATTCACTTACACAAACGCGTGGTAGAGGAGCGCCCATCCTCGTGGTCTCTCGAGCGCGTCGTAGATGAGGTTCTGAATCCTTCGCTTCCTGATATTATTCCTCTTCACGGGACGTGTGTAGCCCAGGGGCGTCTTAGCGAGCAGACCGATGTTCTGTGAGCCCCGTTTAAAGTCCGGTTCCCTGCCCGAGCCGACGAGCAGCAGCGCGCCGTCCCGTTCCTGCCCCGCGCACTGCTCCAGGTCTGCGGCCAGCGCGCTCTTCCGCTCGCGCGAGTCCTCGGCACTGTTAGCGGCATTTCTGGACCTGATTCCCATGTTCACTGCTCTCGAGCCTCGGCGCCGCGCGTGTGGAAGTCCGGGATGGGGCACATGCCATGATCCGGACAGGGAAAGCGCGAACTCCTCAGTGGTCGTGGGTCATTTAAGGACCTCGTTCAGGAAGGGAGGCGCGAGGATGGGCTGTGGATTGAAAAAAAAGCATTCAAATCTGTCAAAAGCACGCACGATCCCATACATGACTTTCGGTTGCCAAAACGGTTCTCGAATGTGCATCCCGGTTCGAACGGAACAGCATACAAACAGAGTTTTATGCAGTACCATTCACCAACGAAACACCACGACCGACCGTACAGCGAGAAACAAACGAGTATCCAGATTCACGAGTCGGTTCTTCTAAGGGGATTTAAAAGAATACAGCGCGACGCTGTGATCCGATTCCCGAACGAATGACTCTTGAGAACCGATTCTCAAAGAATCTAAGAAAAACTTAAATTACGTTTGGCACGTCGGATTGAAAATTGAACAAGAACCGTTGATGTGTTATATTGTACGCATATGGCAACATGTAGTTAAATATGTTTTAGAAATTGTAGCCTAATTAATACATCAGATATGTTACCATTTTATTTTTGTTTAGTACTTTATATAGTAGCCAACACAACGACATAAAAGTCTGTAAAAAGTCATTTAAAAAGTCGTTAAAAAATTTTTCAGTAATTGTTATATAATGTTCTATCAAAATCTACAATAATTTCATCATTTGAAATTTCACTCTTTCCTAGAGTCTTCCGCGAGAATAGGCTACTAATGGAACCGCAAACGAATCGAAATCTAAACGCGAATCGTTGAATTGATTGCGATTCCCATATCTAATCGCAAACGCATGGTTTAATGATAAAATGTGCGGTTAGATATGTCGATGGGCTCAAGAGCGCTGACAAAGAGCATCTGGTTCATACCCAACAACGCCATTCAACAATTGCATCGCCTCGGCTCGCGCCTGTAGCCTGTACTGGGATGAGCAACACACGATGTCTGAAAGCATAAATAAAACGGCGGTTCTGCTGTCAGCTGTACAAACACAAACGCACACGGAACTGCCTTACCGTATTTTCCGCGTGACCGCATGGTTGCTGATTCGAATTTTTCTCGTGCTACCGTTGCTCGTTGAGATGAGGGAGGAGGCTCAGACGGTGCTTCAGACACAGGCGCGAGACAGAGAGCTTGTGGGCACGTGACACACTACTGACATAGCATCTCTGCGACCCAAAACCATCAAGAGGCTGCTGGAGATGCTTTCACATGAATCGCAAGGTGGAAGATAGCACACCCGAATTCCTCCCGGGTGGACTGCTGGTAATCTTAACCTAAATAGAGTCACAAGGTCCACATCAAAGATAACACTTGTGTTTCTACAACAGTGGTTTTCAGTCCTGGTCCTTGAGAAGCATTGCATGTTTTGGATGTCTATCTTACATGACACACCCAGTTCAGGTCTTAGAGGATCTATAAATGAGCATATGACATAATTTAGGTGCGTTATATAAGTGATAATATGCATTAGTCTGTGCTATATATTATGCAAGAAGCAGAAGGTCAAATGGGTGTCCAAATATATGCATTATTTATAAAACAGTAGGCAAACAATACTCGATGATCTACTGTATCCGCTGAGATTCTGTGCCAGTCTATAAGTACAGGGGATTTGAAAAGCATCAGGTTTAAAAATGTGAAAGTGGATGGAAAAATGTGAGAGTGGCTCTTTTCCATAACAATAAAATTTTATCTTATAATCCCCTTCATTAGTTTTTATTAGTTTTATATGAAAAACACAAACAAACAAAATGCAAGCATTACATGACACTTCAATTGACAGATGCCTGTACACAGAGTACCAAGATAAAAGTTTAATTGAATAACAGATAAAAAATCTGCTACCATAAATGTTGAAGGATGTAGCCCTGCCCCAGACTTTATTATTTAATTTTGGTACACTTGACACTAAAAAAATGCAACGTAAAATCAACGTCAAATATGACATATAATTCTAATGTTCTTTTAAACAAAAGTTCTTAAATCACAGGGAATTCTGGGAATGTCAATTATGGCTCTTTTTCACTTTCAAAAACTTGTATGCGTTGTCAGTTTAAAATGATAAAAACTCTCCGCCTCTATACAAACCCTCAGTGCAGGAACTGCGCATAAGTCTACACTCAGCATCAGATGGTTGCAGTGACATGTATCTCTCTCTCATTGCTTTGCTGTGTAAATTCCTCTTGTCACCCAGCATCTCCTGTCCCAGAAACCCTCTCTAATTTCTGCTCAGTCTGTCTCATACTGACAGACTGGAATCTGCAGATGCCTTGTGTCTGTGCTGCGAATAAAGAATAAAAGGGAAAAAAATATACAGAGAAAAACAATTCAAGGACAGTGCACCTTCACTACCTGCCAAAATATTGTATGAGTTAAAATTAGTGGTAAATCTGCCTCTTCAACTTGTCTCTTTTCATCCCATTTGCAATATTTATATATATATATATATATATATATATATATATATATATATATATATATATATATATATATATATATATATATATATATATATATATATATATATATATATATATATATTCAGCAGGTTTTTTTAAGTGAAGGGAAGTAAGATATCAATGATAACAGCAAATAATATTTAGCATAATATGATATACAAGAACACATTTCTGGTGTTGAAGCATTTGAGCCTTACTGATGGGGATGTGGAGGTACAAACGACCAAAAGGTTGGGAAACACTGCAATAAAGCACTCTCAACTGAAACTAAGAATCCCACAGGATTTCATTTATCATTAATGAGATTTACACTCTCTCTGAGAATTAAGTTTCTTAGGTTTCAAATCTCACACATCAGAGCAAATGAGAATATTTAGCTCACAGGGGTTTTAACAGTACACTTGCCATGTTAACTAAGGTTTCTTGTTTTCCTTTGTGTGCATGTTTGTGAATTAGATTTAGATTTGGGGGAGTTGTTTACCTCATCGTTGCCGTTTTCTAGTCTCTTTTGGGCAGTGGGAGTATCTGACTGCTCTCTGCTGAATTCCAATGCTTTTTACATGGCTATTCAAGATGGCTGCTGAAACACACACACACACACACACACACACACACACACACACACACACACAAAAGACCAGAGCTCTAAAATGATCCCATTTGTCCACAAAGGTGTAATTTCACATTGTTAAACTCAAAAACCACAGAAAAGCTCTGCTTAAATACACTGCTTTATGGGTTTCTCTAGGGTGACCCCAGTACCACAGTGAATTACGGGAACATACCTGTAAATCAAAACACAATCATGAATCTCTCTGTCTTTCTGCTTATCCAGTCACCAATGTCATTTCAAATCCAGTCCCAGTTCTCTTTTGGGACAAATATGGGACACTCTAGGTTGACCCCAGTACCACAGTGAATTACGGGAACATACCTGTAAATCAAAACACAATCATGAATCTCTCTGTCTTTCTGCTTATCCAGTCACCAATGTCATTTCAAATCCAGTCCCAGTTCTCTTTTGGGACAAATATGGGACACTCTAGGTTGACCCCAGTACCACAGTGAATTATGGAAACGAACCTGTAAATCAAAACATAATCATGAATCTCTTTGTCTTTCTGCTTATCCAGTCAACCATGTCATTTCAAATCCAGTCCCAATTCTCTTTGGGGAAAAATCAGTTAGATGCAGGTCTACTTAATTCCTCTCCCTATGAACACAGCCTAAGAGTATGGCTATAAATCTTTATGATTCATAAGCCATAAATTTAAATGCTTATAACTTCAAGCAGCTAGGAGAGATGCAGTTAGCTTCAGAATGACAGAGAGCGGCCATAGTTCAGTTTAGAGAGCCTGTGCCACCACCATCTGACACAAACGTCCCTCGGGACGGCAGGATCCTATGGCTACAGAAAGAGAGAGAGAGAGAGAGAGAGAGAGAGAGATTGAGCAAAGTGAGGATGAAAAAGACAAACCGATCAATAAAAGTGAAGCAACATCAAAAATGACCTGATTGTGGAGTTAGGCTCTTAGAAAGTCAGAGCAGACAGCATCTTCTCCTTGTCAGAGATTGGAGGAACAGCTGAGCCAGGGGATTTGAAGAAACAGTGTGGAGAGAAAGAAAAGAGAGAGCATCTTTGTCAGGGTGACAGGGGTTGAATAATTCAGTCTATGTCCAGCTGCTGCGTTAAATCATCATGTTTTATTCATCTGCAACAGTTTCAAAAACCTGACATTCAAATACATTAGGACAATAAGTCCTGATGTGAACACACATCTGGAGCAGAATTAACTTTTGGTATGCAGTTCTTAATGTGAAAAGCACATGAAGTGCAATGCACTTGCAGCATATTTCAACCAAATAACTACATTTTTATAATGCTTTTCACAAACGTTTCATTTAAGAAATTGTCAGACAAACTCAGGATTCAAAAGTATACACTGAAAATATGGTTTTCCAGATGTAGTTAAAATAATTAAAACAGAAATGTAAGGATAAGAAATGCACTACCCTTCAAAAGTTTGGAGTTATTTATTTGAACAAAAATATATAGCAAACACATAAATATAGTGAAATATAAAAATTTTCTTTATGAATATATTTTAACATTTATTTTTTCCTGTAATGGCAAAGCTGAATTTTCAACTTTATTCTCCAGTCTTCAGTGAAAATAATTGTAATATGCTAAATTGATGCTCAAGAAACATTTCTTATTATTCTCAACACCGAAAACATTGCTGCTTAATATGTTTGGAAACATTTACATTTAGTCATCTAGCAGATGCTTTTATCCAAAGCGACTTAAAATTGAGGACAATAGAAACGATCAAAATCAATTAAACATGCTTTTGTAGCATTATAAATGTTTTTTCTGGCACTCGCTGAAAAAAAGTATTAATTTCTTAATACTTAAAATAAATCTTACTCTCTCCCCCAAGCTTTTGAATGGTAGTGTATTATTATATTTCGAAGTCAATAAATAATAAAATTGTTTTATCTTGTTAGATATTCCTGCTTCCATTGAAACACAAGATGCTCTTCGGCATATCTCAAATCATAACATTGTTACAACATGAATATCATCAAGTTTTCCAACTTGTGGAGTTCATGCAGCTTGAGACACACAACCAATACATTCATGTTAATTTTTTCAACTCAACTTTTCACTCAATTTCTTATGCTGATAATATAATTCATAAAGCAACAATGAACTGTTCAACAATGAACAGATAAGGTCACTTCCTGTTTGTTGTTGGCGGCTGTACTGCGTTTGAGCTCCGTCACTATATTCTTTTCATTGACTATTTTTAACTCAAAAATCAATTGTATACATCATCGTTTCCGTTTATATAACGTGTGAATATATCCTCTATTGTATTCTACAACAAAAACAATCAGAGCGCCTCGCTATCACTAGTTTTATTTTGATCTCCCGGGTCCGCTATTAGCTTTTAGCCCGTTAGCATCAGCGGCGTGGTTGCAGCTAACTGCGCTAACATTGCTAATACTCTATTCACACACATTACCACTGCTGTACTCACTGTTACTTGCTTTAATGGCGGATGAATGTCTCCACTCTGTGCAGCTCGAGCTCGAGGCCGTGGGAAAGCAGATTCGCGACCTGGAGGTGAGGCAGGCCCAGCTGAGAGAGCGGAGAACCGCGCTGGAATCATCCCGGGCTGACGCTCACAAGTCCGGGGTAAGTATACAGCGATCTGTTAACAGTCCCACCACGTCTACTCCGTGTGTTTCTCTGCACAGGCCCGGTGCACCCAGGACGCGATCTTCCCAGATGTCCTTCACTGCGACGCCGGGACACCACGGACCCTGGGTGCATCCACAGCGGAGGATGCGAGCCGGGTCCCGGGCGACGACTTCTCCCCCTCCTGCCTTCGACATCTCCATCCGGAACCGCTTCGCTCCCCTCCGCGAGACAGGACGCGACGCTGTGATCATCGGAGACTCCATCGTCCGACACGTAAGTGCTACGTTAGCCGAAGGTAAAGTGCACACTCATTGTTTGCCTGGTGCTCGTGTTCTCGATGTTTCTGTGCAGATACCCGCGATCCTGAAGGTCGACGAGAGCCCCAGAGCGGTCGTGCTTCACGCCGGGGTTAACGACACCACGCTGCGGCAGACGGAGACGCTGAAGAGGGACTTCAGCAGCCTGATCGAGACGGTTCGCAGCACGACGCCCGCGGCGACGATCGTCGTGTCAGGACCACTGCCCACGTATCGACGAGGACACGAAAGGTTCAGTAGACTTTTTGCTTTAAATGAATGGTTGTTGTCATGGTGTAAAGAACAGAAACTGCTATTTGTTAATAACTGGAATCTTTTCTGGGAGCGTCCTAGGCTGTTTCGCGCTGATGGATTACACCCCAGCAGAATCGGAGCGGAGCTGCTCTCTGACAACATCTCCAGGACACTTCGCTCCATGTGACTAGTAAGACAATTCTCTAATAACTATTATGATGAGTTTTGTTCCACCCGCTTAAATGATAAAAGTACTTGTGCTGTAAAAACTATTAAGACTGTGTCTGTTCCCCGGATAGTGAGGTCAAAATATAATGTAGGATCTAGAAAAAATCTTATCGTAATTAAACCAGAAAAATGTAAAGTAAATGAACAAAAACAATTTTTAAAGTTTGGGCTCATAAATATTAGATCACTCACACCCAAAGCAGTTATTGTAAATGAAATGATCACAGAAAATAGTTTTGATGTACTCTGCTTGACTGAAACCTGGCTAAAACCAAATGATTATTTTGGTCTAAATGAGTCTACTCCACCAAACTACTGTTATAAGCATGAGCCCCGTCAGACTGGTCGTGGAGGAGGTGTTGCAACAATATATAGTGATATTCTCAATGTTACCCAGAAAACAGGATACAGGTTTAACTCTTTTGAAATACTTCTGCTAAATGTTACACTGTCAGACATGCAAAAGAAATCTAATGTATCTCTTGCTCTGGCTACTGTGTATAGACCACCAGGGCCGTATACAGAATTCCTAAAAGAATTTGCAGATTTCCTCTCAGACCTTCTAGTTACAGTTGATAAGGCGCTAATCATGGGAGATTTTAATATTCACGTTGATAATGCAAATGATACATTAGGACTTGCGTTTACTGACCTAATAAACTCCTTTGGAGTCAAGCAAAATGTCACCGGGCCCACTCATCTTTTTTTTAATCATACACTAGATCTAATTATATCGCATGGAATCGATCTTACTGCTATAGATATTGTACCCCAATGTGATGATATTACAGACCATTTCCTTGTATCGTGCATGCTGCGTATAACTGATATTAACTATATGTCTCAGCGTTACCGTCTGGGCAGAACTATTGTTCCAGCCACCAAAGACAGATTCGCAAATAACCTGCCTGATCTATCTCAACTGCTATTTGTACCCAAAAATACACATGAATTAGACGAAATTACTGACAACATGGGCACTATTTTCTCTAATACATTAGAAGCTGTTGCCCCCATCAAATTGAAAAAGGTTAGAGAAAAACGTACTGTGCCATGGTATAACAGTAATACTCACTCTCTCAAGAAAGTAACTCGTAGTCTTGAACGCAAATGGAGAAAAACTAACTTGGAAGTTTTTAAAATTGCATGGAAAAACAGTATGTCCAGCTATAGACAGGCTCTAAAAACTGCTAGGGCAGAGCATATCCACAAACTCATTGAAAATAACCAAAACAATCCAAGGTTTTTATTTAGCACAGTGGCTAAATTAACAAATAACCAGACGCCACCTGATTCAAATATTCCACCAACGTTAAATAGTAATGACTTTATGAATTTCTTCACTGATAAAATAGATAACATTAGAAATACAATAGCGAATGTAGATTCTACAGCGTCTAACACTTCAGTTTCATCCATCGCACCCAAAAATAAACTGCAGTGCTTTACAAATATAGGACAGGAAGAGCTAAATAAACTTATCACTGTATCTAAACCAACAACATGTTTATTAGATCCTGTACCCACTAAATTACTAAAAGAGCTGTTACCTGTAGCCGAAGAACCGCTTCTCAATATCATTAACTCGTCGTTATCTTTAGGTCACGTCCCAAAACCATTCAAGCTGGCGGTTATCAAGCCTCTTATTAAGAAACCAAAACTAGATCCTAGTGTACTGGCAAATTATAGGCCTATTTCAAATCTTCCATTTATGTCTAAAATTTTAGAAAAAGTTGTGTCTGCTCAATTGAGCACCTTCCTGCATAAAAATGATCTGTATGAAGAATTTCAGTCAGGTTTTAGGCCCCACCATAGCACAGAAACTGCACTTGTTAAAATTACAAATGACCTGCTTCTTGCGTCAGATCAAGGCTGCATCTCATTTCTAGTCTTACTTGATCTTAGTGCTGCGTTCGACACCATAGATCATGACATACTCATAGATCGATTACAAAACTATACAGATATTCAAGGGCAGGCTCTAAGATGGTTTAGATCCTACCTGTCCGATCGCTGCCATTTTGTTTACTTAAATGGGGTGTCATCTCATTTATCATCAGTAAAATATGGAGTGCCACAAGGATCCGTCCAAGGTCCCCTTCTATTTTCAATATACATGTTGCCCCTTGGTAATATTATTAGAAAATACGGAATTAGCTTCCACTGTTATGCTGATGATACTCAGCTATATATTTCAACGAGACCAGATGAAACTTCCCAATTATCTAAGCTAACAGAGTGTGTTAAAAATGTAAAAGATTGGATGACAAATAATTTTCTCCAATTAAATTCGGATAAGACAGAGATATTAATTATTGGACCAAAAAACACTACACAGAATCTTGTAGATTACAATCTGCAACTAGACGGATGTACTGTTACTTCCTCTACAGTCAGAAATCTGGGTGTTATATTAGACAGCAATTTGTCTTTTGAAAATCATATTTCCAATGTTACAAAAACCGCATTCTTCCATCTTAGAAACATTGCCAAGCTACGAAACATGTTATCTGTTTCTAATGCAGAAAAGCTAGTTCATGCATTCATGACCTCTAGACTGGACTATTGTAATGCACTTCTAGGTGGTTGTCCTGCTTCGTCAATAAACAAGCTACAGGTAGTCCAAAATGCAGCAGCTAGAGTCCTTACCAGGTCAAGAAAATATGATCATATTACCCCAATTTTACAGTCTCTGCACTGGCTACCTATTAAGTTCCGTATCAGTTACAAATTATCATTACTTACCTATAAGGCCCTAAATGGTTTAGCTCCTGCGTACCTAACTAGCCTTCTACCACGCTACAACCCATCACGCACCCTAAGGTCACAAAACGCTGGACTTTTGGTAGTTCCTAGGATAGCAAAGTCCACTAAAGGAGGTAGAGCTTTTTCACATTTGGCTCCCAAACTCTGGAATAGCCTTCCTGATAATGTTCGGGGTTCAGACACACTCTCTCTGTTTAAATCTAGATTAAAAACGCATCTCTTTCGCCAAGCATTCGAATAATGTATCTCTTAAATTGTGAGTGTAGTTGCATCTGCATTTTTATTCTTTAGCTTGGGTTAAACTAATTTTACTTTGTTGGATAAGCAGCTATGCTAATGATGTGTCTATTTTGTTTCTATGTTTTGCCACGGGATTTACATCCCGTGGTAACTAGGATTTACACAAGCTCCAGTCTGGATCCAGAACACCTGAGAAGAGATGATGCTGACCCTCAGAGGACCCCAGATGATGCTAACCTTGAATCAACAAACAGAACTAACAATTATTGCTACATGTGTGACTGCATCCTATAATTACTATTAATTAATAATATTGATAGTTCATCATCTAGCTGACTACGTCTTGTATTATTATTATTATTATTTTTATTTTTCTAAAATCCTGTCAAACGTGCACAAACTACTAGCTACTACTAAATATTGTAGAAACATAATTTTCTGTAAAGTTGCTTTGTAATGATTTGTATTGTAAAAAGCGCTATACAAATAAACTTGAATTGAATTGAATTGAATAAAGAAAAATGTTGTATTAAATTAGAAAAAAAAATATAAACCATGACTTTTGGCCCCCACTGTATATTTTTTAGAATCTGGTTAACCTGAAAGTAATTAATTAAAATCATCTCTAAATAGGGGTGTAATGGTACGCAAAAATCACGGTTCGGTACATACCTCGGTTTTAAAGTCACGGTTCGGTTCATTTTCGGTACATTAAGGGAAAGAAATGCAAACATTAAACTGCAGGTTGTCATTACTATAAACTTTTTTAACAATTTGTTTACACTTTTTTAAATACTTTTTAATAAAACATATATAAAATAAAAAGAATAAGAAATAAAATACTGCAGTTCTCCACTAAATAAAATACTCTCAGTCTCAAACCAATATCATATAATAAAATATAATGAAAAATATAAATAAATAACTATGATTACAGTGCAGCATTACCAATCCCAGCTTGTAGGCCTGCTCATATTTTAAATATATATATAACTTTTCCAAACTGTAAAGTGCAGCATCAACAGTTTCAGTTTCTAGACCTGCTCAGATTTCGTTATTGCGTTGGACCGGTCGGAATTAAGAGCAAAGGTCTGTTTAAATGCCGATGGGAGCTGCGTTTGAATTACAATCCTTTTTTTCCTAGTTGTAGTTATGTTCACACTCGCGTGATGCCTTTTGAAAACCTTAGGCCGGTGACACACTGGCATATTGCACCTGTCAAACATAGTCTATTTTGCCGTCAATACTGTTGACGGTGTCCTTTATCAGTAGGCTTTATATTTATGCTCAACATGAAGTATAGATATTGTTGTCGTGAAGACAAGATGCTGGTCTGTCGGCGGTCTCCCTCTATGTCATCTAGCAGCAGCGCGCCAGCGCCGCGTCAGGCACAATTCTGGTGTGTAAAAGACACAGAAAACGTGAAGCAGCCATCACGCAACTGACACGCAGCAGAAACGCCACACTCACGCTACGCAGCCAGTGTGTCGCCGGCCTTAGAATCAGCTGCAGGGCGGGATTTCCGCTGAACGCGGAGACTTCAGCCACTTAAAGGTGCCATGTGCAAAAATTGAGCTAAAAATATTTTAAAAATTACCTACACGCATCAAAAGTATGGGAAGAAATAAGGGCGATGATGTCATTAAAAAAATGTAAAGTTATAGTGCTGCAGAGATATCAACCTTAATTAGCAGTAGCATTACTAGCCCCGGCACGACAGGTGTCGTAATACCAGTTTCGGCCATGGGAGGCAATATGCGGGCAACATAACCACCAGCCAACCTGCAATACACGAATAACTCGCACGGCTTGTGGGCGTAATCTAACCTGATGTCAATCAAGCGGAAGGATGGTTGAAGCCCTTGGCAAGAGACCACCACCCGCTACAGGGAAACAACTGCGCTCGGAAACACAAATCAAATCCGATAAGAAAAGGAGCCGAACCAGAGTAAACATCGGCACTGCTTTCAATCGCTGGAGACAACTGATGGACCAGATGCTGTTAGTATTTCGCTAGAAGTTTGTTTTATATGTTTGTGTTTTTTTTTCGGGAAGTTATAACATAGAAATGTATCGAAGGTTGTTCTATAAACGTGCTAATGTTAGCGATGGCTAACCGCAGCTGCGTTTGATAATTAGCTAGCTATAACTTACCCATATTTTTATATCATAAGTAACCTGCTCTGTCTAGTCTGTTGGTCTCCGTGTCCTCTTTGCTTCGTGGTTTTTCTGTACGTGAGAATGTGTGGCGTGAAAGCGTGTGAAAAGAGTCAATTGCGTGTGTCTCACGGTGAATGCTTAAGAGTTGGCAGCTCTGGTTACGTTGGTTGGCGCTAGCTTGGTCAACATCAGCTGTCTGATGTTGACCAATGATGTTGACAGAATGCTGTCTGTCAAATTAATTTAATTCCAATAATGTGTATATACATCTCAATGTAATATGAACAAAACGAATATTAACATATTCACTGGTAAAGGTGAAGGGGAGTAGCTTGAAGATGTCATGTTTCAAAATCACTTGACATCACCCAACGTTCCTCTGGAGGCAAAACGTCCTCTTATAGCAGCGGTTCTCAATTCCAGTCCTCGCGCCCCACTGCTCTGCATATTTTGCACGTTTCTCTTTGTTAACACACCTGATTCAGATAATCAGCTCGTTAGAAATGAACTCCGTGCATGAACTGTGTTCTAATTGTTCATTGCTCCCTACTCTCTGAGCAGGGGAAATCTGTTGAAGTTTACCTCACATCGAAACATTCATTCACTGATTTGTGCTGTGCAGCGTCTTTAAACATGGACAACTGTGACATCATATACCTCTGTAAATCAATACAATTTAAATTCACGTCTTGCACACTTCAATGCACTTTGATTGGAACATATAGCTACGTTCACTTCGAACTGGAATCATGGCTGAATATCCTGTGATGACCACTTCGCAGGGCACTTATGTTCGAATAGAACAAATGTCTGAAGCTCTAAGAGAAACGTTCAAAATGTGCCTATGTTCCGCATACAAAATATTGCATTCGGTCATTCGGTACACACGTGTACCGTACCGAAAGCCCTGTACCGAAACGGTCCGGTACGAATTCACGTACCGTTACACCCCTATCTCTAAACGATGTTCTTTCAAGTGTAATGGGTTTACTCTATTCTCTGAAGTGTCTCTAAAATGTCTTTCATAAGATTTAGTCCAGCAAAGCACAGGGGTGTTTAAATGTCAGCAGCAATGTAAATTACTCATCTGCTGACAGGAGTTTTTAATAAAAATGAAAATGAAACCAGCACAGCCAAGCTGCACACACCGATAATTCAGTTAATGAAGACACAGTACAGAAGAGTAACACTCAAACACTGAGGAAAGTGGTGTACCTGCTGACCCTGAGTGTGAGCTGTAATGAATGTGCTTGTACTGTGATGTGTTTGACCTTTGTTGTGTGTGAGCTGTATAAGGAATGTGAACTATAGGGTGAGTATATCTTCTTGCTTTCCTGAAAATAGAGATACTGCAGAGAAATGAGCTCATCTGTTGGCAGCTATGTACACATCTGACCTCTTCTGCACGAACACACACACAAAACAGCATTTACCTTCACAGGCATCTCCAACACATATCCACACATTCCTCCAACACAAAAAAGAAGAAAAGAGGAAGACAGGGAAAGCAGCAGAACAATACATATGACTCTAAGCCTATGCTTAGAAATCATGACTATTAGACAACTTAAACATAAACACAGATAACAAGATAATAATCACTAGCCATGTGCAAGTGACCAGAATCTTAGCTTAATTTTTTAATTTTAATTTTTGAAAGAGGTCTCCAAGGTGAGATGTATTAGATAGAAAAGAAAGTAAAAACAGCAGTATTGTGAAATATTATTACAATTTAAAATAACTTTTCTATTTCTATTTCTATTTATTTATTTTTTATAGCAAAGCTGAATTTTCAGCAGCCATTACTCCAGTCTTCAGTGTCACATGATCCTTAAGAAATAATTACAATATGCTAATTTCAGGAAGTTTCTGGATTTTTTGATAAATATAAGAAAGAAAAAAAAACATTATTGACCCAAAAATCTATCTCAATGGAAGTTGCTTGTCAGGTGCAGGACCACTTTTTTCTTTTTATCTCAAAATGATGTAGTTATGCCATCCTCCATCAGGTGACAACACTTGTCCACAGTGGCACTGAAGCTCTTGGTCACCTCAGAATGTTTATTAATTAAACACAATCAGCCTTGACAGTTTATTTTCCAGCAGAAATTCACTGTAAACTGAAATGAGCTGCAAACATTGCAGTAAACTGAAACTGAAAACTGTAAACTGAACATTGACAATTATTGTTGAACTAAACTGAATTAACATTCAACTGATAGTGTTGCCTTCCATAGAGCTGCTTATAGCTGAATTGAACTTGTTTCAGAATTAATTAACTTTACACAGCTATTGGACTCTAATGGAATATAATAAAACTGTATACAACTTTTTTAACTTTAGTTACTTTACAGCATAATTTGAATTTATCTCATATTTGAATAACCATTGATTCTTAATATCACTGTGAAGCTGCTTTGAAACAATCAGTATTGCATAAAGCACTACAGAAATATAGAAATAAAGGAGATGACTATGTATGGCCTGTTTTAGAAAGAACAAAATAATTGTACACAATTTTATTTTAATGACTACTTGTAGTAGAAACAAATGATGATTTAAAATAATAGGGCAGAGGCCAGAAACATCACAAGCTGGCTTTTGTGGAACTATCAAAAGTAGAATAAAAATCATAACAATAAATCTTACACTTATGATATTCATAAATAAAATAGTTTCAAGGAAAAATAATTTGTGCAGCACATCAAAAATACAAAGAGTGTCTATCAACTGAAGAAAAAAAATTCCATTGTGGACAGCTTCATTGATTATAATGGGAGCAATTTAGTTTTGTCTCTGCCTCCTTATATCAGACAGACTTGACTGTAAGTCGCTATCGATGAATATTTGTGTGTGAGATAGAGAGAGAGAACACACTGAAAGTGAAAGATGTGTAGCAGTGAAATATTCTGCAAGATTTAATGAGATTGACATTTACTCATCTGCTTAACTATTAGTCCAATAATAAGAAATTGAGCAATTCCAAGAGGGTCCTCGTACTCCGGTGCTCGGGCCCTAATGAAGAGAACTAAATATATCTCCCATTATTTCATCACACACACTTCCACAAGCTCAGCAGAGAGTGTGATAATACTTATTCTCTCTTGCTGTGTCATATCATAGCATATTTTCTCTCTTTCTCTCTCTCTCTGTCTTGCTCACATAAGTGGAGGCACTTCTGGATCGTCCACAAAGTCCTTTGACACAGGCCTCTCCTCAATGTCACAGCACTGGTGAGGCTGCGAGAGCTGCAGGGGCTTGTGGGAAGACTCCTTTCCTTTGGGAACAATGTTAGCCAGACTCCCAGCCAGACCCGGATCCACCTCCAATAATTCACGCCCTGGGACTGGCCTGCAGAGAGACAGATCTGACTGAGATTGCTGTTTTGTTGCGTTTAAGGAATTTATTAGTCTATAACTCTTGTCTAACTGTTCAGTCAGCACAATCTCTGCAAAATGAAAGTCGGTTTCTCTCACCTGCTCTTTGCCAAATCACATCCACCACAAAGATGCACCCTACATGACACATTTGACTCGATTTACATTTCTGAAAAAATCTTACTGCGTTCTTACTGTGCATGATTCATCCGTGAATCAATAACTTTTAACTTGAGACTAGGATAGTCCACCCAAAAATTATAATTCTGTCATCAATTAGTCTCCCTCATTTTGTTCCAAAGCTGTATGACTTTCTTTCTTCTGTGGAACACAAAATAATATATTATGAAGAACGTTGGTAAACTAACAGCATTTTTTTATCCAAACTATGGAAGTCAGTGGTTGCCAGCATTATTCCAAAATATCTTCTTCTACGAAGTCAATTATGACACTTTATTTTAAGGAGTTCATATAAAACGTTACATGTACTTACTTTTAATATTAATCGTAAGCATAAGTAGATCATACAACCACTGCCTCCAATGCTTTAGGGAAATGCAGCTCAGGACAATGGTCAGTTATACACTTTAGTGGTCATTATACAGGAAACCAACATTTAATAACTATTTATTACCATTTGTGCAGTCTTTATGATTCAATAAAATCCAGTTAAATACATAAAAATCCTGCTATTATTTTCTGCAAGTATTCTATTTCCCTTACAAATGAATCATGTTTAAATGCACTAAGAATGCTGTTTTCATTCAATCTAATATGTAATATGTAACCAGACCAGTGGTTCTCGACAAGGAAGCCTCAGCAGCAAACTACCAAGGGAGGACGGGGTGCAGGATGACTTTAAATTATTAATATGATCTTACTAATGATTATTATCTAATCATACATAGATTAAGAAAGCTCTTGGATTTCATTAGAAATTTCTTAATTTTTGCTCTGAAGATGAACAAAGGTTCTACGGGTTTGAAACAATATAAGGGTAAATAATTAATGACAGAATTTTCATTCATATCCCTTTAAATGATAGCTAACTGTGGTTAATTTCCATTGAACAATGTTACCTAATCTGTTACCTAAAAGTCCTATTCTCCTGTACACAATTACAGTACAACGTCACAAAGTAGAAGTTAATCACCTACATGTATGTGCAATACATTTTTTTTTTCATTTGTCATTTCATCAGCAGCTGTTTGCTTAAACTCCCTAATTCATTTATTTAATGGCTCATTAGGGATCCTCAGTGTAGATTAAGAAAGTAAAAGCGAATAGAAAGCATGTTCAGTCATTGTTTTACAAGCACTAAGCAGTGAGGTAAGCTGATAAATGTCCATTAATCCACTACTGCTCTCCACAATCATCATGTTGTACCACAGGCCTCCCCAAAAGAACAGTGGTCCAGGCGCTGCAGCTTTCTGCCTCTTACACAGAAACACAAGTCCCAGTATGTTGGCCAGCCCCACCTGATAAATATATCAGCCCTGACATTGTGTAGACTCAAACCGAAATGCTTGTGACTTCAACACACAGCAGGTCTTTATTTAGACTTTGTGCCAGGATGGGAATCCAATGATTTCTGGTGAACTCTTTGACTACACAATAAAACTAATAATACATAGCATATTATTTATAGTACAGTATCAGAGTCACTCTTTTTATCTCTGCTTCAGTCTCTCTCATATTTAAGAATAAATTACTAAAAATGTCATTAGCGCGACAGCTGAAACCTGATTGGACTCTGAACTACTGATAGTGTGCGATTTTACTGTACTTTACGAGCCAATCAGTGCCTCAGTGGGAACGTTATCACACACACATATGATTTACAGAAAGTGCTCTGATTTCCTCAGGGGCAGATACACAAATGCAGGTGCGTTATAGTGTGTGTGTGTGTGTGTGTGTGTGTGTGCGTGTGTGTGTTGGATCTGAGGGTCTCAGTAAATAATATCACAAACATGCATGTGTGTGTGTATATAAGAGTAAGTGCATCTGACCTCCCAGTGTGTCAGGGGGTCAAAAGTAATCAGGTTCAGATGATGTCATCCATCAGGATGGAGTCAGGACAGAAGAGTATGTGTTTATTTGCATCTTATTTGCATTTTTATTCGGTCTTTAATGTTATACCCCAGTGTTCACTTACTATGCTGATAAACCGCCTGAAGGACACACAGAGACACACAGTTGCACAATGGAATAAAACCTCAACAAACTAATTCCACAGTCACACGGGTTAATGCAAACATGCTTTAAGACCTATTAGAGGTGCCTGCACACACACAAGGGATCTTGTTCAGTGTGAAAGTGACTGCACAAAACCTCCCGCTGTATTTTGCAGAGAGAAAATGAGAGAAAGGGAGAGAGGTATATAACGAGAGATCAATTATAAAGCAGAAAAGCTTATGTGTTTATATACTGCAATTTAGTCTTTTAGCAAACTTAGCTCCATAGCCACTTCCCTAATAAGAAGCTCATTGTCCCTGGAGTGACCTGCAATTGAGTGTTTTGCTCAAGGACACAACTTCGATTTTTTTGACAACTTGAATGGATAGTTCACCCAGAAATTAAAGTAATGTCACCTTCTTACTCAACCTCATGTCATTTGAATGCCAGATTTTTTCTTTTTTTCTTGGAATACAAAAGATATTTAGCAGAATTCTGATTTGTATTTTTGTGAAGCAGGATTTAAAACTAACCCAGACCCTGACCAGGGCAACATTTATGAGTGGTATCAGTAGGATCATAATAACAATGTTAAGACATGAACAAATGTGGATGTATGAACATGTTCACATAGGCAGGCAGTTGAACTGAATTACCTGGTCTCTTTCTTGGTATTATGGTTACTGGTAACACTGGCCGGCCTGGCAGTGGGTTTCTTTAGTTTAATCTCTCCATGTGCCTACAAAAAACGCAAATATATCATAACAGGTTTTAAGGACATGTTTTACAAAATCTAGGTTTGTGTGAAAAAAAATAAATTGCAATTTAATTGATAATTCTACTACACTTTCAGAAAGCAATTAGCCAACATATTTAGTTTGTTAGGTTCCCATTCCAGTTTCACTGCACTTTAAGTAGGTAACTGACATACATAAACACTTTTTTTTTTACATTATTAAATGAAAATGTAAACTATATTAAAAAAAGAAACCAGTCATCTTAAATTTAAATCATATTTCACAATATTACTATTTTACCGTATTTATGCTCAAATGTTGCTGTGTTGAGCTCAAAAGAACCCTTTAAATGTTTAAACAGTAGTGTACCTTAATGTATAAGAAAATTATATTTTAAGTGTTGAAAATCCCCAACAGTTCTTTCACATTTAGTGTCATTTTAAATCATATTTTTGACATCAGTCATTTATTTTAAAATATCTGGCGGCATGGCAAATTAATTGTTTAAATATACAAGTTTCCTTGCAGCATTATTAAAATTAGATAATAAAAGCCTATGCATAAAAAATAAGAAAATACTTTTTAAAATAGTTTTCGGTGAAGCACAGCATGTCAGACTGCAGGACATGTCAAATTTCAGAAAGTACTTCACATTCTATGGCTCAGTTATTTTGAAAGGAATGATTTTACCAGATATTATATTTAATAAGATTTCTCTTGATGACATTCATGCTGCACAAACTGAAAAGTAATCAGCAAAATCAGTTATTTTATTTGTCAAATGCAAGCTGATATTTGACCTTTTCTGAGTTTGGATTCATTACACATCATGGTCAATGGAATGAAAACTGTGTTCAAAGACATCAGTAGGATGTTTGAAAGGTGTGTTTCAGGTGTAGTGAGCTGTACCAGAGGCAAGATGAGGAGCAGGTGGCCAGTGGTTTGGGATCTTCTTGCTGTGCTGCTGTCGGGTTTCACTTCTGCAGGCAAAACCAGCTGGAATACCTGCGCACACACACACACACTTTTATTAATGTGGGGTTTCAAGCACTTGCCACTATAAGAGTGATCTACAGTATCTCTAGTCATAAACGCATATCCATCAATACTGAAATCAGTCACACATGCATGAACATCTGTAGTGTGGTGAGGCAAGAACAGTTACTTGTGCTGGTCTGCGGCAGATTCGTGAGCAAATGATGCAGAATAAAGAGTGTAGATTTACTGCTGGGTAATCAGATTTAAAGGTCAAACTCATCAGATAGAGAGAGAGAGAGAGAGAGAGAGAGAGAGAGAGAGAGAGAGAGAGAGAGAGAGAGAGAGAGAGAGAGAGAGAGAGAGAGATGGATAGTCTACCTTTCTTTTGACGGTCACTCTCACATATGTTGGCTGAACATCCACATCCAGCAGTGAGGTGTCCATATGCCTACGGCACAGAAGAGACCAATGTGAGAGTGGATGCTGTTAGGAGAAAAGTTACTAAATGACATCCAAATACACTCCAAGTTTACTCAAAGAAAGAAAGTATACTGCTAAATCATGACTTGATCATTTTGTGCCGAGGACAAGATCCAGCGTGAGTGAGTGTGTCTGTACCTGTAAACATGTAAATCCAAAAGCATGCAGTTGTTCTCATCCTCTGTGAGACTGAAGTCAAACCTTTGAGGTAGAGATCACATTCAATTAATATTTCCAAACTCAAGCTGGTACTGTAGTGTTTGAGTATGTATCTCTGGTTGGAGTGAGGCAGTGTTGATGAATGATATATACTGCATCTCTCCTGTGACCTAGTTTAGCCATAATATGTCTTGCTAGCCCTAGTATCATGTAATCAGACTTTTCACTGTTGGCATAAATTCTGGTCAACTTTGCACATTATTCTGCCCATACTCTCAGAAAAAAGGTACAACTGTCAATGGGTGGTACCCCTTCAAAAGGAACAAATATGTACACATTAGATACTAATATTTACCTTTGAGGTACTAAGATGTACTGTACCATTTAGGGGTAAATAGTGTACAAAGATGTACCTTTTAGTTTTTCTGTTTAATTCTGTTTATTTTACTTTACTGTTCCAATGACCGCTTTGTATCTTTTTTGGATAAGTAATTTGTTTGCATTGCACTCACTGAATTTTGAGCTCATGCCTGTTCTTGAACCTTTGAATTTTGAATTTGTTTCTATGAATTTCTAGGGTTTCCATTGTTCCTCTTGGACTGTGGATTCTGGGCTTGTCTTTTTCCTTACAATTTACAATGTTAGAGCTGGCTTCTAACTGCGACTCAATTTATTGTAGCCAGGTTTTTTTTCGTCTGTTCACCACAACACAAAATCATGTTCATAAGGTATAAAATTTTGCCTTAGAGTTTGTGACTATCAAGGTTTGTGGGAACAGAACAATAGAACAATATCCCATGCTTTTTTTTTTTGGAGAAAATAATCAGCAAATGGCTATACAGGAGTGGTGTGTTTATGTGCGTTTTTGTGCATCTACTTGGGCTCGTTGATGTTCATCACTCGTCCATCTGCAGTGATCAGAGTTCTGAGGGTTTTGTTTTTAGGCTTCTCTCTGTACAAACACAGAATTGACTGCTGTAAGTGAAGCTGTTTACACAAGCTGTTTGTCTTTCTCTCCTTTATCTCATAAAAAATTAAAGATTAAGAAAAGGGCATCACAGGAGTATTTAGATGTAGATACCATTACAGTGATTTCAGTCCTCTTTTTCTTAGTTGGCAAGTACCTCTCTTTCTCTTTGGACCTCCTCTTGTCCTCCAGATGGCGATGGGCCTCTAGTCTGGATTCTGGAGTGAATGGGCACGGCTTTTCCCAAAATTCCTTCTCTTTATCTTCAGAGTCTTTGTAAGCCTTGGAGCTTGATTCTGGATTCTGATGGGTCCCATTCTGGTTCTCAGAGAGCAATCTGTGTAAAATAATCATCACAGTTATGGCTTTTCAAAGGAAAAATGCATAAGTCTGGTTTAAAGCTGATAACCCTATTTTTTTAACGATACACCTTATGTTTATATTCACAGAAATGTCATCAAAATAAATTATTATTATTTATTTATTTATTTATTTTTTGTGAATTTAGTTTTTAAGAACCTTCAAAAAGCTTTTCAAAAGGGAGTTTTGTGGTAAATCAGTATAAAACCTTTGTGTAAAGCCTGCATAAAAAGGATCAGTTTCAGGGTACAATCTGTTAAAGTTCATCTAATGCAACCCAAATTGTCTTTCAGCTCTCTTAATTCAGTTATTCAAACTTCAGCTACCTTAAAAGACACTCACTGATTTATTTGAGAATCCTCCTGCTTTTCTGTTGTCTCCTTCAAACCACTCCTTTTCTGTTCCTCTCTTTTCTCTATATAATCCACCTCCTGTTCTAAAACACATCTCCTCACTGCATCCAGTTCCTGCAGGGCCTGAATACGCTCACCTCGCCCAATTTCTTTCCCATCCAACCACTGCAAAGCACAAAACACAATCGTTCATAAATAGCACAAGGCTAAAAATGTATCTATGTGTGTGTCATAGTGCAGTACCTGTAGTTGAGGCAGACATGCAAGCACATACTGTCTGTATCCATGAAATTCAGTACAGGGGTTTCCCACCAAGTAGAGCTCTCTGAGATGAAGGTTCTGCTTCAGAGACTCTACACTGCTCAGCTTACCCACAAAATTCACTGTCAAGTCTAGTTTCTGTAAGCTCTCACAGCCTACACACAAAAATACATATATACAGGTGCTGGTCATATAATTCGAATATCATCAAAAAGTTTATTTATTTCACTAATTCCGTTCAAAAAGTGAAACTTGTATATTATATTCATTCATTACACACAGACTGATATATTTCAAATGTTTATTTCTTTTAATTTTGATGATTATAATTGACAACTAAGGAAAATCCCAAATTTCTGAAAAGTAGAATATTGTGAAAAGGTACAATACTTAAGACACCTGGTGCTACACTCTAATTAACTCAAAGCACCTTCAAAACACCTTAAAAGCCCTTTAAATGGTCTCTCAGTCTAGTTTTGTAGGCTACACAATCATGGGGAAGACTGCTGACTTGACAGATGTCCAAAAGACGACCAATGACAAAAGGTCATTGCAAAAGAGGCTGGCTGTTCACAGAGCTCTGTGTCCAAGCACATTAATAGAGGGGCGAAGGGAAGGAAAAGATTTGGTAGAAAAAAGTGTAAAAGCAATAGGGATAACCGCACCCTGGAGAGGATTGTGAAACAAAACCCATTCAAAAATGTGGGGGAGATTCACAAAGAGTGGACTGCAGCTGGAGTCAGTGCTTCAAGAACCACTACGCACAGACATATGCAAGACATGGATTTCAGCTATTGCACTCCTTGTGTCAAGCCACTCTTGAACAACAGACAGCGTCAGAAGCGTCTCGCTTCAAAAAGGACTGGACTGCTGCTGAGTAGTGCAAAGTTATGTTCTCTGATGAAAGTAAATTTTCCATTTCCTTTGGAAATCAGGGTCCCAGAGTCTGGAGGAAGAGAGGAGAGGCACACAATTCATGTTGCTTGAGGTCCAGTGTAAAGTTTCCACAGTCAGTGATGGTTTGGGGTGCCATGTCATCTGCTGGCGTTGGTCCACTGTGTTTTCTTAGGTCCAAGGTCAACACAGCCGTATTCCAGGAAGTTTTAGAGCACTTTATGCTTCCTGCTGCTGACCAACTTTATGGAGATGCAGATTTCATTTTCCAACAGGACCTGCACACAGTGCCAAAGCTACCAGTACCTGGTTTAAGGAGCATGGTATCCCTGTTCTTAATTGGCCAGCAAACTAGCCTGACCTTAACCCCATAGAAAATCTATGGGGTATTGTGGAGAGGAAGATATGCCAGACCCAACAATGCAGAAGAGCTGAAGGCCACTATCAGATCAACCTGGGCTCTCATAACACCTGAGCAGTGCCACAGACTGATCGACTCCATGCCACGCTGCATTGCTGCAGTAATTCAGGCAAAAATAAACGTTAACTAAATATTACAAAAGAAAAAAAACTGCAATAGTATCTCACTGTTTCTATAATAACTTGAAATATAAAAATGTATTATATAATATCTGGTTCTGAGAAAAGGTTTATCACAATTTGTTTGATGATAACGTTGCCACTTTTATGTTTTTTTTTACATACTTATGTTTAATTTTATCCAAAGCAAGTTACAAAAAAGAGACATCACAGGCAATTTAGCATATTAAATAAATAATAATATATTTATATATCATATATACATATACTTTTACATAAAAAATGTAAGAAATAAAAAAACTGAAACTGTTGGTAATATATGCAATGCAAAAATGAAAAACAATAAATGTATTAATAAAATCACCTTCTAAATTCTCGATGACTTCTATGTTGTTCAGTGCCAGATTTAGATACTCCAGCTTCTTTAATCTGCCCACATTTTCTGCATAAACAGAATTAAAAGCAATATAAATGACCATGCATTTATTTGTTGTTTTTCCACTGATATGTAACCTTACAGGAATTTCTGCTTAAGTTACCTATCTTAGGGATTAGGTTGTTCTGTAAGTAGAGGATTTTGAGGTCTCTGCACCACTTGTCGATATGCTCGATCCTCTCGATGTCCTGCTGATGGAGGGAAACCTCCTCCAGGGAGAAGATCTCCCCATTATTGTGTTCTGCTCTGCGGCGGATCAGATCCTCACTGACTGATCACAAAGCGAGGGAGAGAGAGGATTCGTTTAGCACCAGCTAAACCGCAAGACAATTTATACTTTTTGTATAAAACAGTTTATTTGGGAGGAATTATCATTTATTTAAAGAGTCATACAACATCCGCTTTATTATAGGAATACATTAAAATTGTTTTTTATATTAGGAACAAAACACTTACCGCGGACCATGACTTGCTCGCGTCCGTGTGTTATGCGTTGCTATGGAAACGGGCACGCTGTGGAAGCTCGTGCTTGTGTTTTTTAGGCCTTTTCTTTTGAACATTTATTCCAGCGAACCAAAACACCAGAACTGGAAAATGATTCGGTATTTATTCCGACAAGAACAGTCTTAAGCTTAACTAGCACGATGTAATCATGACATACGAATTAACAACCAGCAAAGTTGCTTTTTTTAATCAACAAAACAGAAGCATATTTGCTCTCTAACTGCTCTGTTTATATTCAAGTTACAACTCTGCCATCTAGCGGTCAATGTGAGCAATAACAGTCAAAGAAAAACGATGCATATTGATTTTGGAGATTCTGAGTGAATTATAGGATTGGATAGGGGGAACTGCATCTAAACCATTAAAAGTTCTTTTAAAATATGTCTAAAAACGTACCGAATTGGCTGTCAATTCCAATAATATTTAGGAATATTATATTTATTTGTTAAATAAATGTTTTTATAGTTTGGGACGTCGCCGTTGGTTGTGGGTTTGAGTCTCGGGCTGGCAATACAATGAGTGAGGTGCCCTTGGGCAAGGCACCGAACCCCAACTGCACCCTGGCCATGGCATTATAAATGGCTTCCCACTGCTCCAGGTGTTTGTGCACTTTGGATTTGTTAAATGCAGAGCACGAATTCTGAGTATGGGTCACCATACTTGGCTGTATGTCACATCACTTTCACTCACACTTTTTCACTACATGTGGCTGTGTAGTGGCCTGCTTGTGGACCACTGCCAAAATGCCAACATTCCATGCAGCATGTGGGCCACATGAGGAATGTGGGGAAGACCAGGGTTAGAATAAAAATCAACTGTGGCCCACATTAGGGCCGGTTTTGGTTTATTTGGTTGGCTTACATGCAGCAATGCTAAGGCTTACTTGAGACCCAAATCTGTCAAACAGAATCGGACTGCCCAAATGCCATTATTCCACACAGAATGTGGGCCGGCACAAATTGTTGGATCTGGGCCAGAATTAAAATAAATGGGGCCTAAATTTGGTTTATTCATGGCTGATATTGGGCCTTCCTTTTGACTTGCTTATGGCCCAAATCTGGCAAACAGGAGCAGACTTCACAATTGCCATTATTCTTCACAGTGGGTCAGGGCAAGGTATTGGATCCTGGCCTGAATTAAAATTAATGTGGCCCAGATTTGGACCAGTTCTGCTTTATTTGGTTTATTAATGGCTGACATTGGGCCTTCTTTTGGCTTGCTTGTGGCCCAAATCTGGCAAACAGGAGCAGACAACCCAGTTGCCATTATTCCATGCAGTATGTGGGCCAGATGAAAGTGTCAGGTGTGGGCCTGATATGGGCCTCAGGAATTTTGCTATCTGGGAAAGCTTTCTCACACGTGCTACATTGTATGCGTCATCATCACAGTCAAATGTTTTCCTCGAATGGTCATTCACTCTGTTTTGATGCCTTGTATTAGAATGTGTTTATGTATTGCTTTATTGGTAATGAGGAACTTACACATTTTAACTGTGTATTTGCAACATTGAGCCTCAGCATTTCAACACTGTTTGTTTGTCCCAGGTTCAAAAAGAGAAAGCCTTGAGTGACTGGCCACCTGCACTCGGCGTGTTTCTTTCCACCCAGAGTCACAAACAGGTATGTGTAGGCTACTGTTTATAATGTATCCAGCAGTCCAAACTAACCTCGTGGGACTCCACAGTCAATACCACCAAGAGAATTGTGTGTAAATATAAAAAAGGGCAGGAACTGTGTTAATGCATATGTCGCAACAGATCCATTGAATCCAGTTTTCTAAAGAATACAGATTAAACGTGTTTCCACATTATTCAATAGTGCCATTGGACAGTTGCCATTGATTTCCATAGCATGGAAAAAATACTACAAAATTCTGTTTTGTTACCAACTTTATTCAAAATATAATCTTTTGAGTTCAACAGAGGAAAGAAACTTGTAATGGTTTGCAACAAGTAAATGATGACAGATTTTCATTATTTGGAGAACAATCTCTTTAAGTTCAAATGGCATGTGCACTCAGAAGATAATGTGAGTATTCTTCATGATCCAGATTCAAATAATATTGGCAATATAGACAAGAATGAGACAACTAAGAGAGCTGCTCTCACAGTGATGTTTAATGTGTGAACTGTCCTCATTGTTAGAGTGTTTCCTGTGGTGAAACAAAAAACATCAGGAGAAAAACACAATGTGAAATTACACAACATTCAGGGAACTGTCATGACTCCTAATTAAAGATGATAAAGTAAAAAATTGCTGGATATATTTTTTCTTTTATTCATACTGTATTACTGTATGTTGTATAACATACTGTATTCAAATTTGCCTTATATAGCCTGTTGATATTGGATAACAGAGTTGAATAAGTGCTAGTTTGCTGTAGATTGCAGTGTAGGTATCTTTCAATACCTTCTGTTGCAAAATTACCATAAACTGTATAGATAAAATGAACATGTTAAAATTAATTTACTTAAATTGCTCTTGAGCCTCCTGCCCATTTGAAAATAAATCAATGACTGCATTTTACTGAAATACAACACATAGTAATAAATCCCTGAATGTGCCAAAGTATAAATTTCATCAATATTGCATGAAGACAGTATTATTAATATTGATTGGACTGTTGCTGTGATTGGGAATGATATCCAGTCATGCCATCCAGAGCTGTAGACTCCCCTTCTGATCATCCTGATCCCAGCAGCCTGTAATTCAGATTTAGATTCAGACAGATTGAACAACTGAAATGATCCTGAGCCACTGAAATTATCCTGTTAATTGTCATGCTCCAAAACAACAAAATTACTGTAAAAGTGGACCTTATTATTCAATTATAAATTTGTGCTCAATTTTAAGACTCAGGAGGAGCTGATGTAACAAAGAAAATGTTACTGGGCTTCTGAAAACAACAGCGTGATTTATTTGAACACCAGGAAGATATTAACTCCTTCATTGCTTTATCAAGCTTCCAAAGAGGAATTAGATACACAGTCACATTCATCACACTCTTTCCAGTTGTTACAGATAGTGGTCTCTCTCTAGTTCAAATGTCACATGTCTATACAAGAAGTTAACATCCAACAGTTTTTCATGGTGGAAAAAAGAGAGAGAGAGAACCAAACCTCTTAAATGGTTCTAATATAACAAATCTGAAAGAAATTATTTTTTATGTTTTTCCTGCCCTCCTGAAGATGAATTAAGGACTATGTTTTACTAAAAACAAATATAGTACAGAAACATGCATGTGACCTGTACAGGAGGCCCAGAATCCCAAGCGACACCACTGTGTAAAGCCTCTAAAGGTGCAGTGGTATACAGCTGGATATAATTCAGTTCAAGTGGGGCATTGATTGTAAAATTGAATTAATCATGTATGTGACTTGTACATACACAGTGGAATATAATTTGTTTTATCACCGTCAATAGCAAATTTCATATTTCACACTGTAATTATTAGATTGTATAAGACAATTTTTTATTCAGAAATCTGGCTAATTATTTTGATGATAGAAGTTCAGTATTGATTTATTGAATAAAAATAAATCAATTTTAGATCCACAATTCAAACCCAGCATAAAAAGGCTGAATGAATGTGGTGTGGACTCTGTGAATGAGGGTCATTGTGTCAGAGACACTGTAGAAGGACAGAGTTCCTGCACAGTGATCCACATACACTCCTATTCTAGAAGAGCTGGAGACCTCAGCGGGATCAGTGCAATTCATTTGGTGATAGAATGAGCCGCAGAAGTCAGAGCAGAACAAACTCCAGGACTGATCACTGCACCCAAATCCACACTCATTTCCCTGTCCCTTTTGCTGATGCTCTTATATGACACTGATATACCCACCCCACCACTCCACTCCACCTCCCAGTAACAGCATCTACACACACTCTCTCTCTACACAACACCTGTGACCAGCGATCAGATCTGTCTGGATGATCAGGATACGGCTGTTCTGTGTCAGTGTATTTAATCACTCTGTTCCCTTCAGACAGACATAAGCTTTTATTCACCGTGTTTGGATTGAGAGTGAGCTGACGGAAATCTGATGGAGACAGAACATATAAACCACGTGAAAATCAAGAAACTTAAATTTCAGTTATTAAAATAAAACTTTACATCTTACTTTTAGATTTTTATGGACAGTAAGACTATTTAGAAAGCAGGCTACATGTGCATGTCTCTGTTATTGACATGATAAAACTGTGATTTTATAAAATGTCAGTGTCTCTAGTTGCACAATAGAAATTAAATAAAATTAGAGGTTTAAGACAAACAATTTAATTTGAGTGTAGAGGATCTTTGTTCACAAATTTGACTCATTAAAAAAATAAAATAACTGATTTAAATACAAGATTGAAGATTTAAATATTTGATTTAAATTCTTATATGGAATGGGAAACTTGCTTGATTAACTGATATTAAAAAAAATATATATTAAAATACAGTAATAAAAAAACTAAAGCACTTCTTTATTCTTTTTGTGCTGTATATTTGTTTTCTTTTTATTTATTATACAATTAACGAAAATACCTACTATGTGTACTGCATTAAGCTAACTAAGACTTGTACTTTCATATCATTGATCTTTTGCTGATTATGATTGCTTCCATTATCTTCATTTGTAAGTCGCTTTGGATAAAAGTGTCTGTTAAATGACTAAATGTAAATGTAAATATTAATGGCTCATAGTTATGAGTCTGTATGGAGCTTATTCTTATTTATTCTCATTTTATTCTGATTGTTAAGCTTCATTATAGAGTGGATTTAAATGTTTTTTTTTTGTATCTTTCTCTTTCTCTATCTGTGTGTGTGTGTGAGAGACTGTTTGTTTGTTAATATTGACTTACATTGTAAAAACTCCTCCCTGGTCCTGGGTTCAGAGGTAATGATGTCAATGTATCTTACTATGGAAAACAACATAATTCACTGTATGAAGAGAAACTATATAAAAATTATGTCATATTGAGATGTTGATATGCTTTGTATTTGAATAAATATTATATTATTGATATGCATACAGTACATGATTACGTAAAATATATGGATTACTTATTTCACTCATAAAAACGGTTAATGTTATACCTTTACTAGATATCTTTTCCATCTCTTCTCTGCAGAAATGCTCCAGTTTCTCTCTCAGATGAGGGATTTACCAGCATCATCCAAAGAGACGTGATGCTGGGTGAGTCTGTAGATCCAGGAGGAACGAGAGAGACTAGAAACTCTACCCAGACACAAAGACACAATAGAAAGACACAGAAACATTTGATAGAAACACACTCTCTGTTCAACGTGCTCTTCCCACTGACACTGTCCTGTTTGTCAGATCTCTTGTTACCTGGAGGAAATGGATGTGGTTCTCTGTGTATGAAAGCTGCTCCAGCTCAGTGTCTCTCCTCCTCAGGTCTTCAATCTCCTGCTCAAGTCGCTTCAGTTGTTCTTCAGCTTGACTCACTGCAGTCTTTTCCTGATCTCTGATCAGCTGTGTCACCTCAGAGTGACTTCTCTCAATGGAGCGGATCAGCTCAGTAAAGATCCTCTCACTGTCCTCCACTGCTGTCTGTGCAGAGCGCTGTTAGGACACACAGAGAGAGAAGCATCAGAATCAGTCCAGTTGTGGCAAAACATAAATAAATAAATAAAAAATCAGATGAAATTCTGCAGGCACCACTGCAAGACACTATAGTCTGCCCCGACCCAGATTTTACTCCACAACAGATATATATATATGATCATGCTCATTTCCCAAAATGAGATTATGAAAGTCAACAGTTATGTTGTTTCAAGATCATTTGGAGTGATCACATCCTAAGCAAATGGTGACCAACTGTTGAATGGGGAAGCGGGTGGGACACCAAGAACCATCTCAGACGTTAGGTAGTCTGAACTTCTTTAACAAACAGACGCTGTTATGACAAAACCAACCTCATTACATTAGGGATAGTAGGCTGTAACTGTATAAAAAGTTTGAGCTTGGATGTGGTGGGTTTATTCCAATCCAACGCCATTGAAACCACGTGCTTTGTCACCACTATGCTGCAATAAACATCTTCATCAAGCTCTTCAACATCCTCATCACTTATTCTTACACTGGCTCCTTCTCACTGATTGACTGGAAGAGAGTCCTAACTGAGTCTCAAACAGCTCTTCTTCAGCAGCCAGCAGTTGTTCTTCAGCTCAAAACTCAACTTGTAAGACTCTACAGTCTCTCAGCTCCTTCTGTCACTCCTGGATTCTCTGCTGGTATTTTCTCTTGATTTCCTCCAACTGTCTCTATAGGATTTAGAGTATTCAGTCAATATACAACTCATTACACATCCCATTTCAAGAGAATATCCAAATAATGGTTTGAAAGAAGAGCAAATAGCTCATACCTGTTTCTCGGTCCTCTCTGCTGCAGCTGATACAGTGTCATGTTTTTTTTGTGTTCAACCAACATACCCAGATAACATATACAGTGCTTTTAGCATAAACAGTGCAATTTTGTAGTCGTGTAGTGGCGTCCATTACTTTGTGTCACTTTCCTGGGTGAAATTCTTCATGACATTCAAAATGATTCAGACAGTAAGATTCCAGACAAACCAGACAGGACTTCATGGCTTTATATTTTCTCCCAGTACAGACGTCACACTACATTTCCAGGTTCAGTGTAACACTGATCAGGACGAGCAGCTTGTAGCCTTTTTTCTTTCAATTTCTCCAGCACATTCTTCAGACAGCATATTGTTTTCACACAAAACAGGTCTTGGAGTGAAGGTCTGTCTGCACTGAGGGCAGCTGTAAACTCTCTTCTGATCGTCCTGATCCCAGTAACAGTAACTGTGTCCACAGGTGAGGGTCACTGGTTTCTTTAGTAGATCCAGACAGACTGGACAGTCAAATTCTTTCAGAGACCATGAAATACTCTGCCATTTTGCAGAGAGACATGCACAGCTGCTTAACTTACTTTCGTTTTCTCCAAACTTTCCCGCGCTTTGTTTTTTTAAGAAACGTGTTCAAACGGTTTGTTTGAACTCTTTTACTTAAACTTTCTCTTTACTCTTGAACGTTGCAATGGAGTTTGAATGAAAATGGCGTTTTACATAGTTTATGATTAAAAGAAAACAATTGCGATTTTAAATATAAAAACGAAGAACTACCCAGCTAACACAGTTACGTCGTGACGACGTAACTGGACCAGACCATATTCGTCGCAGAGACGTCCCAAATAACGTTTTAGCGACGTAACTTTGTGATTCCCATATCCGTCGTGGCGACGTTATAGTGGAACGTCGCTGGAACGTGATGAGTACGTCCTAACGACCAAACTGGAACGTTATGAGAACGTTACTATAAAGTACCATATTGGTCGCAGAGACGTCCCAAATAACGTTCCAGCGACGTAACTTTGTGATTCCCATATCCGTCGTGGGGACGTTATAGTGGAACGTCGCTGGGACGTTATGCGTATGTCCTAACGACCAAACTGGCACGTTATGAGGACGTGACATTACCGGATCATATTGGTCGCAGCAACGTATTTTCAGCTCACCATTACCTTGAAATACATAAAGAACTAATAAACTCAATCCATCTCTGGTGCAAAAAATAAACCTTATGAAATCGAATTGTAATCTAATTATAGGGGATTCATGGTAAATACATCAATTACATACATGAAATGCAAACCAATACAAAAACATTACATTCTAATTTATAAAAAAAAACCACTGCATTCATTCACAAATCAACATTTATTCAGGACTACGTTCTACAAATAGCCTACTAAGCCAAAACATTTTGAACATTGCAAAGTGTTTCTAAGTCATGAGCACAGAAAACACATCAATTCACAGATTACACAATATAAACAATAGAAAATGTTTGTCTTATTAAGGATGGGGATAGTTAATGACGTTATCAGTGAAAATGATATATAATTATCAGTACACTTATTGATACAACTCTACATAATTTGGTGCAACAAAAAAATACATGATAAATAGATCTGAAACAATTCAGCAGATACTGCAGTGAGCGTCGTATATGAGGCTCCTGGTATAAATGTCTGGTGGTGATGTGCTTTAATTACACGGCATGCAGGAAAAAATATAGGCTAATTCATGCGCACGATTTTCTATTTCATTCCCTCGATTTGCTAAATCATGTACACTATTTATACATCAAGAGAACGAATTAGTAAATTGTGCATACGATTAAGCAAATCAATGAAATGTAAAAGTAAGCGTGCACATTTTAGTACATTGAGGGAACGAATTAGTAAATCATGGACATTATTTTTTTTCTTTTTCTTGCATGTCATGATCAGGGCTCTGTGCTCACTATCAGAGGATAAACCTAAACAATATAGCAATTACCAAAGAACCATAATTTTTGAGCTTCTCAGAAGAAAAACATTCATAAAGCGTAAAGATATGAAAAATGAACAATATAGAGATTTCTAGCATCTCTCCTGTATTATTTGTCCCCTCGAAAAAACAAAGTTTTTAAGAAAATGAGCATATTGACTTTCTCAGAAGAATCTGTGATCTCTGATTACTGACTGTGGAGAAGACTCTTTCAGACAGTGCTGAGGAGGCAGAGTTAGGTGCTGGACAGCCGATAGAGACGAGGAAGAGTGTGTTTCTTACCCCAGCAGCAGAAGACAGGCTCTTCTGAGGGAAGGACAGGAGGCTTGATGCAGTGTTTTGCTCTAATAACAATGCTTCTCAGCACCTGATGTTCTTCAGAAAAGAGTTCCTCTAGTGTAGAGTCAGACACTCAGATTTCTTGCAAACTGGAATCTTTTAATAACATTTAGCATATTATTGTAGTCATGTTCATTGTTTTTATTATAACACATGGAAAGTTTATGAGAAAATTGTTAAATGTGTTCTTCCTCCTCTTCTTCATCCTGGGCCTGCACTGTCAATATCCTTCTCTGAGCTGAAAGGAAGAATCATCTTGTTAATGTTGCTCATGTATGTTCACAACCAGTCAAAATCTGGAATCTTTTCTTTATGGTTTTCAAGACAAGTCTCTTCTGCTCACCAAGGCTATTAAAAATTAATTTAATCAAAATTACAAAAAAAAAATATATTGTAGAAAGAAATAGTTTTCATACTCTTTTTCGAATATACTTTAAATATTTATTCATTGAAATAATTATGAGGCAAAGCTGAATTTTCCAGTAACTTTACTCAAAAAGGTAAAAACTTTTTGATCAAAGTGTACATCTGCTCATGACGTACATGATGTGAATCACATCTGCAGTTAGCTTACTACGGTCGTTAGGTCCACTGAACTCTATTGGTAACGATGGAACTTGTGACCAATATTTTGTTTTGGGAAACGCTCCCCATAATAGAAATGATGGGGAAGAAAACTTAGCATTTCTGGAGAGTCAAATTTTTTCTTCATGATTATTTTATAAACACAAAGTTCAAAACATTGGGAAAAAAAAGGTAATCTTTTGTAAAATTACAAAAGTCTTCTCTACCACTGGTATTCAATTTTATGCATTCTTGCTATTAGACCCCCCCCCCCCCCAAAAAAAAAATAAAAATAAATGTAACTTTAGTTTAGACAAAAATTTTGGGCAGCACAACTGTTTTCAACACTGATAATAATCCGAAATCATCATATTAGAATGATTTCTGAAGATCATGTGACACTGAAGACTGGAGTAATTAATGCTGAAAATATAGCTGTGCATTATAGAAATAAACTATACTTTTAAAATATTTTTAAAACGTTTGACCATTGTGTACATTGCTACATTTAAATGAAAACTCAACTTGTAATAAACAATGCACACATTCTCAAAGAACTTACATCCTGCTGATTACTTCCTTCCCTCACTGCTGTCAGTTCCCTTCAGTCGTTCCCAGACCTCCTTGTTTTTAATCTTTCCCTCAAATCTACAGAAACAAACAAATAATTTTATAGACAATTTGGATGTCACGAATTGCAATAGTTATATAACTATAATCACAATACTCAATTATATATATAATTTTAAATATATATTAAATCGGCACACAAGTATCGGGATAGTATTGAATTGGCAGATTAGCATATCATTCCAGCTCTACATACTATAGTCAAAACAATGAAACTCTCTTCAAGAGCGCACAATAACTAAGATTTAAAACTGTTAAAAGAAAATCCTCAAAATATTGCACACATATAATACACAACATCAATATCTCTTCCCTTGGCATTTTGAACATTTCTATGAGTAATGCTACACGCTGTGACTCTGTGTTGCTTCAAGTGCATCATTTTGCGCACTGGTTGTGTATAAGCACTGCGCACTGTATAAGAGCCATACCCTTTCGTATTATAATACATTAGCACAATGAAAGATTATTAAGTCTTTCTTGTTCTGTCCCATCTACCACATGTTGCTGCCTTCATTACTGTGCTATACATTTAAAAGAAATGTATTTTACACACACACATACATTATATATATTTATATATATATACATAAACACACACACACACACTTTTGCACATCCTGTCATACCAGTGACTGGATGTTGCTGCAATAGACTCATTTTGCAGCATTAAGGTTAACGATTAATCAATTAATTGATCGTTAATTTAAACGATGAAAATTGACATCCCTACAATGAAGTATAGAAATTCTACATTGATTTAAAAAAAATGCAAAAAACGACACTGATATCGGATCGGAATTACTGTCTCTTCTCATAGTGACAGCCAATCACATTAGTTTTCTGGTATTGCATGCACTCGATTGGCTTGCGTCTGCGCTAGGGTATTTGCATAAGGCGTTCTGATTGGAGGACGGCTGCATTGGCACTTGAAAAGTTTTCAACTTCTGCCACGACCAACGGACCCAGAATTAATTTCACCATGCTTGACGTCACTCCATTTAAAAGTACACGAGAGGCGTTGACGCCCCGTTTGAATGGGGCGTCATATGTCTGGATACCGCTGCACAAATCTTTCACCCATGAGAAATGTATATCCAGCACGGCCTTACATCCAGAACAGCAGAATGGTCAGGATGACCTGAAACACATAACCAACTGAAATCAATTTAAATGTATTTAGTCTTGCCTGAGTGATGCTGAAACCACCAGGTTTAGTTTTTCACCCAGGATAAACTGCTTCCTGTGGAACAGTCTCCATGATGAATGATCTCTTGATCCTGGATCCTTGCTGCCATCCACTCTGAGATGATTTACATGATATGTGGTTGTGTCTAAAGAGTAATGAATCAATGTTACAAGAATACTGATAGCAGCACTATTGATCCTGTAGCTTATATAAATGTTTTCAGTACCGAACAAGTCAGGAACCAAATTAGTACCAGTTCTTGAAACCCATCTCTACTTGTAATGGTTGTCTTGTTGCTGCTGCCCAAACTGTCTCTTCACTTGATGATAAATATATGTGTTCATTTTAAAGCAATAAGTAATACATTTAAATTACTAGGTGGTAACAAATATATTTCCCCATAAGGAATTCACTGAATCATTGACTCAACTGGTGGTAGCCAGGCCCTAAAAAAAGTGAACAATTTGTTTACTTTTTGTGAAACGAAAGTATCAGATCAATTTGAGAATTAAACTAGCATTAAAAAGCGTGCATGTGAAAAACACCATCAACACCAATAATGAACAGATGACAGAATTTACAAGCCTGCCACTTGCGGGAGAAAAGGGGAAATTATTAATCCCACATACACTGAACATGATTTCGGCAGCCTCGGTCTAATTAACGTTAAACTTCATACAGCGGTTTATATTCAAGTTCACAACATGGCTAGCATGAGCATCATCAAGAGCGAGCAGCAGACATTCAAACAAACTAATTAACGTTACTACGGTTAAAAAATATATATAATTAGAAAGTGAATACTGTATAGTTTATCGTGTTAAATTTCAAATAATTTAAAACAGGAAAGGTTATATTAGATTTTAACGGTTAACGTTACCTTAGACCACCTCTGAGACTGCTTTTGAGCTAATTAACGAAACAGAGCATTTATTTATTAAACTGAATAAGAAAACCTACAAAAATACAAAACACTACTCCTCTTTGATAGCATTTAACGTTATATTAGTTAAATCTATGAATAAAAGTAGATTTATAGCGCTTACCTTTCCTCCGTGTCCGTCCGCTGGAAGTTGACGCTGCTAGTTTAAGGTTTAAATGTTCATTTGTCCTGTACTCTTTCATTAACAAACATTATCACCATTTGCTAAGTAAAAATTTTTTTTGTTCTTAAACTAATGGCATATATATATATATATATATATATATATATATATATATATATATATATATATATATATATATATATATATATATATATATATATATATCTAATATAACCTTTCCTGTTTTAAATTATTTGAAATTTAACACGATAAACTATACAGTATTCACTTTGGTGATGGTGTTTTTCACATGCACGCTTTTTAATGCTAGTTTAATTCTCAAATTGATCTGATACTTTCGTTTCACAAAAAGTATATATATATATAATTCATGCCATCTTTTAACATGCTTGATGAATTTTTTGTATAACTTATTTCCCCAAAAATAGGCTGTTCAAATGGTATCTTAATAATAATAATACATAGTGCAATAATATTAAAAGTTATCTGAAGACCAACTGACCACGTCGCTACAACGTCCCCAATGGAACTAACTAGCGACGTCTTTTGAGGACGTGCCCACGACGTTTCTGGGAAGTTAGCCGAGATTCCAAAAAATGGAACTTTACCACGACGTCCTCACAACGTCGCCATAAAGTAATGTTGCGCTGACCAAATGACGACTAACTGGCGACGTCCTCACAACGTTCTGTGTTTGCTGGGTACAAAGAATTTTAACTACTGCGATATGGATTACTCACTAGCAATTTAAAAATAAGGACTAGTAACGTTAAAAATATATATTTAAAGCTCTTGCTGTTAAACGGAGTAGTATATGGTTAAACGTCCTCAAATGATAGTGTGGTAAACCCAGCTGTAGTGTGCAGTAGAGGGCGCGCTCACACACTGTGGAATTTTCCATGTCTGCCTGTTTGTTGGAAAACACTTGAAGCAGCACGTTTAAACGCGCAAACAGCTTGACACACTCTTGTTAGAGCATTCAAATATTCTTTCTGATTACAAACGTCAAAACAGCTCGAATGCACCCAGTATAATACGCAGTATTCAACTCTCCGATAAAGCTAAAAATCAGCTGAAAATATCTGTACCTGTTAAGTAATTTGTTATGGTAATGTTAGTTCAGTAAAGGGAGAAAAAGAGGGTCACTTTTTGTGCTATTTTAAAGTATACCTTGCTGAAACAATCTAGAAATGGGGTTGAATCTTTCCTGGTCTTATGTGGTTCAAACTGGTCTCCCAGCTGGGCGGTTTAGCTGGTTAGAAAGCTGATGTCCCAGCTTGACCGTTTTAAAAGTGGTTAAAACCGATCTAACAGACCAACCTAACTAGGCTTGGAGATCATTCAAAGCATCTTATGGTGATACTTGAGAAACTGTGCAACACTAAATTCTGTGACGCAACAAATTCTTGAAGGTATCTGACTTGAAATAGTTTAATAAAACTATTTTTTTAAAGGTGGAAAAACATACCTATCTATTTGGGGGACAGTCAGATGCTTCAGTTGTTTTTATACAGCTACTGTACTTCTAAACACCACATCCCTAACCCACACCATAAAAGAGCACTTTCTGCATTTAAAATAACTTATTTTATATATATTATAATAATATACATATAACTTTTTTTATTTATTTTACAAACGACGATCCCCATAAAGGTGACGTTTTGTCAGGTTTAGCTGGCTAAATTTTTTTTTTTTTTTGGTACACACATACAATTAATTGTGCTTTCTTAAAATACAGGTCTGACCATGTAGGAAGATCATATACATTTACAAAAATATTTTATTTAAAAATAGATGTCAGCATTCTGTATAGTGTTAAAGAAGAGAAGGGCATATAATCTAATTTAGTGATTAACTGAAAACAAGCTATTTAAATATTAAACCAAATTAATTTTCTACCAGACATACAATAGAACATCATAGAAATAGAAATGTGATTGGCTGTAAGTTAAGATAAAGTTACGATGACTAGCATAGTCTGAGAAAACAGAAGATACACACAAACACGGCATCCTAACAGCTGAAATATGAGGAATTCTGTTCAGTTAATGCCACTTGTCTGATTTAGAGAATCTGCATTCGTATTACTCACAAAAGCCTCTTTTCTTCTACAGTTCTCTTCTACTGTCATAAACAATGAAATACAAGTTACTGCGATTTAAGATAATATACAATATTTCATCACAAGCAACATTTGTGACAGCCACCTATTGTATCATGTTCACAATTCATAATGTTACACCTTTTTCCTTTGTCCATGCAAAAGTCATGTACTGTTCCTCACGATATGAACTGGAGCACAAACAAACAAAGCATTAAAGCTCAAGAGTAATTTTCTTGCCTCTAGCTTCACCAAATGGATTTGATTTCTTTTAAACATGTTCAAACAGGTTTCCAAAACACTCCATCCATCTTTCATTAACAAACAGATAGATCTGCCTCAAAATCACTGCATTGGTTGACCCAATGTTGGGATGCTCAAACAAACAGAGCAATCAACTTACAAATGGTTAACTTATAGTCTGTCTCTGCATATTGATCTGGTAAAATGTATTTTAACAAAATGACTTAATTTTACCAAGACATGAATCAAATGACATAGGTGTGCTTATAGTACAAATTGAATAAAAGTGCTAAATGAAAAATGTATAATAATAATTAAGAGAGTTTGGAGTAGTCTTAAATGGACAGTTCACCCATAAAATTAACATTCTCATTATTTACTCACCCTCATGTAATTCCAAACCTGTATGACTTTCTTTCATATTTTGAAGAACCGGTTTTGTCTTTGCCAAAACTGGATCCCTCTGACTTGCATTGTATGGTCAAAAAACACAACAGGAGAAAAAACCTCATACAGCATACAAACTGTACATTTTTGGGTGAACTATCCGTTTAAACACTTACGTCAACATTATGTAATCACCAACACTGTAACATTTCTTGGTGACATTTTAGGTCACTGGTAAATTCAGCCAATGAGCTCAAATGACTACTAATAAATTTCAAACAGTTCAATCTAATGCATAATTTCACTTACATAAAACAAAACAAAAATTCAGTGGAAAGGGTTGCATTTTAGCAATTAGGCATTTAACACTGCACACATAGCATTAACTAACCTTATGACTTCCGGGGCCTTAATTTAAGTATTTTCTTTATTAAAAACAAATTTCAAAATTCAGATTGAAATGTACAAACTTGATTGAAATCTAATTTACATGAAGAAAAAGACCCAATTTAAATGCATAATGTAATTTGTAGCTTTGTAGAGTCAGTCAGGTTTACTGCATAGATTGTCGCTGCTATTAATCCATTTTATGTTGCTTCAAATGGGTTTACAGTGTATTTTCTTTATATTACCTGCTAAATTCTGTGGATTCCAAAAATTACCTTAACACCAAAAATGCTGTTTATGTGTGCAGTGTGTAGCCAGTTAACATGACTACTATATGCCATTTCCTTTGCTTGTTCTGATTTCAACCTAAAAAAGGAAAATACTTATTTTTACACACAAATCAATTAAGAGTTCCAGTTTTTTTTCAAAACACAGAGAACACCAATAGTACATGCCCATCTTAAAATGTATGTGTGTGTGTGTGTGTGTCTGTGAGGAGCATCCTCAAAGCAACATTATCAACTTCTTATAAAAAAATTTGGCCAAACAAAAAAATGCAAAAATCCAGGCGAAGCAACAGAAGAGACAGGTAGTGAGTGAATCAAACAGTCCTTGCGCAGTGTTTGTGAGGGCTATTCTGGTTTGTGGCAGTAGATGTCTTTAAGAGCTTTGAGCTCCTCTATGAGAGTCTTGTTTTGGTTTTCCAGCACAGCGACACGATTCTCCAAGCACTTCACGTATTCTTTCTTCTTTCTGCGACACTCGCGCGCCGCCTCCCTACAACACAAAGGAAAAGGTCAGATGCGAACATGCACATTAGTGCATTAGTTGAAGCACATGTGTGTGTGTGTGTGTGTGTGTACCTGTTCTTCATGAGGCGGACTTCTCTCTTGCGTGTGGCCTCCTCTGTGTTCTGCTGTGGGCTGTGCATGGCCCCTGGTGATGCTGCCATAATGACGCCTGGTGGTAAACCTGTTGACGGGGAGCGAATCTGATATGCTGGCATGTCTCCTGTGGCAGCTACATGCAGAAATATACACCAAAATGCATTATTTGACAGATAAATGGGTAATATTTTAATTAATTATACGTTCCTGTCTACATAGTAACATTAATGCATTAGAAATTAAAATGGACAACAGTATATAAATAAATAAACACTACATTACATGTAATAACTGTTGTAAAAAATAACAACCTTGTTGTAAAATGTTACCAATAAATGATGGTCAAAGGTGCATTTAATCTGTCTTCTAAGTCGCTGGGGTATATTTGTAGCAATAGCCAAAAATAGTCTCGGTCTTTGAAGCTGTCCAAATAAAGTTCTTAGCAATGGATATTACTAATCAAAAATTAAGTTTTGATATATTTATGGTAGGAAATGTACAAAATGTCTTAATGGAACATAATCTTTACTTAATAATCTAATGATTTTTGACATAAAAGAAAAAAAACTTATTTTGACCCATACAATGTATTGTTGGCTATCGCTACATATATACACATGCAACTTATGACTGGTATTGTAGTCCAGGGTGTTTTTAAGATAGGATATAAAAATTATCTTTATTTTTGCAATGCTCGTTCTGGTGCATAATTCCATGTAAATTATAAATCCATATAATTGAATAAATAACAATAATAAAAATCATTATTTTTATTATTACTTCCAAACATATGGAAGCAAACAGAGCTGTTATCTTGAGAAAACTGAATATAATAATAATAAAAACTATTATTATTTTTGCAATTCTAGTATTACTTAATCTGCAAGAGGATTCATTTGTAGCTTAAAACTCATAAAAGAAATATATATATATATATATATATATATGTGTGTGTGTGTATATATGTATCAGTGGTGATATATTCTTGATCTAAGACACCAAACTAAAAATAAATAAGTGTATGATTTATCATCATTATTGATCGTATATATTGATATATTTCATCTGACCAATAAAAAGACACATAACACTGAATCTAACCAATCAGCTGTGACTTCTACTGTTACCAGGCTTAAAAAAGCAGATCTAATTGCACTCATTAGTTTATGCAATAAATAACAACAAGCAGTTATATAAAATACTTCACATCCACCCACACAAATAACATTAAAAACACCTAATGCAACACTGGGGCAGTATAAACAGTTTTAAAGCTGCAATCAGACAATGTTCCCAGCAGTAAATGTCCTTCAACAAACTGGATATGCTTTGACTTAATGTGTATGCATGTGTGTGTGTGTGTGTGTGTGTGTGTATGTGTGCATGCGTTTGTTATCATACAATGTGACAAAATGCTGGCGTCACTATGTGCGTCGTTGCCCAAACCCCCACCCAACTCCAGCTCTCTCTCCGCCTCTCCCTCTCCCTCCGTCTCGGCTTCGGTCGGCTTCCAGGAAACAGACTGACGTCAAACAGAAAGCCCCTCCCTCCCTCCCCCTCATTATCTAGCCACTTTTGTCTCTCTCTCTCTCTCTCTCTCAATGATTCATGTGTGTGAATAGACAGGCAGATTTTGCATCCTGATTTCACAAAACACATAATGTCAATGAGTGTGTTTATGACCGAGAAGAAAGTTTCAACCACATGAAAGGAAAGAACCAAAAGAAGCACAAAAACATGTGACATTCTTCCACTGTCCATGAACTGACTTCCTCCGAATGTTTACAAACTTTTGCACATGATAAAACTTCTTTCTGCTTTTTATCAACATTGCCTGAATAAAATACTGACATAAACACTTATTAATAGTCATGTTCGCTATTATATTTTATTATAGTCTATTATTATATTAACTTAATTAAATCTTTTGAGATTGTTGACATTTTCTGCAGCCTATACTCCATTTAAAAAATAACTAGCATTTTATAAATACTGCTGTGTTATTTTATAATGTTTATAATAATAACAACTACATTTATAATTATACGTAATATTGTAGTTATGTATTATTATATAAATGTAAGATTATATTAAATTCATATTAATATATGTATATTAACTGAGTGATTGCATACAATATGGAAAATAACCACCACAGAATGATTTAAAATTTAAAATGATTTGAAAAAAAAAACTAAAAATCAACCAAATTAATGTCCCATATTTACTTTTTTTTTTTAATGGAAGAAATCCTCCTTTTTCATCAGTTTCTTATTTACCAAATGAGAAAAAACCCCACTTCAGGAATGCATTAGAATGTAATACATTAGCATCACACTGGCTTTTCCCTTATAAAACACAAATATACACTCTCCCTTCTCTCACCTGTCTCTGTCTCTTCCCCAGTCACTGCCATCTCTATGCTGAAGTAATCCAGTTGTGATTGTGTTTTGAGCGCTATCTTCAGTTTCCTCTGTATTTCCTCTTTCTTCCTTTTAGCTGGATCACTAATTGACTTTCTCCCTAATACACTCTTTCTGACTATCTTAGTTTTTAAGTTGTGACACCTAGTGTTTTGCCTTTAACCCTCCCTCCCTGCCTTTCTCTCTCTCTCTCTCTCTCTCTCACTCACACACTCTCTCTCAGTCAGATTACTATTAAGGGCATTGACATCACTATGACATCACAGCAGTCTCACAGGGAAATAACACACTGTCTCTGGAGAATGCCCTCCCCAACCTCCTGTGTGTGTGTGTGTGTGTGTGTGTGTGTGTGTGTGTGTGTGTGTGTGTGTGTGGAAAAGGACACTTTCTTGTAATTAAATATCCAGCTTAAATTCATGGCCTGAGGAAAATTAAAACTGACTGAGAGAAGAGAAGAGAAGAGAAGAGAAGAGAAGAGAAGAGAAGAGAAGAGAAGAGAAGAGAAGAGAAGTTGTTGAGTGTGATGTATTTTTAGATCATGATGACGCAAAAATATTTCAGCACAAACAAAAGGATACTGTGCCCATTTCACCTCATAACACTAACACAGGTATCTGAACTGTTACACACACACACACACTCACACACACACACACACACACACAAGACGTCCTATCACACTGTTTACATAGGTAAATAACTCCAAATTTATCTCTAAACCATATCTGTTTCAACAGGTCTGAAATCATCTGTTCTGTTCAGTGCTGCAGTACCTTGACTATTCCATCCCTTTATTAATATTACAGTTTTAAAAATTAATTTTTACTTTATACTTTACTTTATACTTTAATTCAAATTTTACAAACACACACACAAACTTTAGTACCATACATCCTGGGAAATAGAATTATCTATTTACTGCAACCAAACAAACAAAAAGTTTTCACAAGTATGTTTTTCAGTAAAAGAATGTAAACATACATACATTTTATACATTATATTATTACATGTTATTAATTTATGAATTTAAAATATAAATGTATACTTATATAAAACAATAAATATAATTAAAATAAATATTAAAACATAATTCATTACAAATATTACAGATTGTTGTTAAATATTATACAAATTAGGTACTAGAAAGTACTATATTTGTATTTATATAAAAACTATTTCTTACCTCACAAAATTTTGCATTTTTCTTTTAGATAATTTATGCTTATAAAACAAGAAAAAAAAGTTTGCCCATAGAAAGAGACACATGTTAAAATGATTTAAAAAAATCTACATTTATACAAAAATACTAATTATAATATATAAATTATGTTTAGATATTCTACTGGATAACAGGACCAAAATATCAAGACAATGATTTTGCATTGTTCATCATATTAAATATGCCAGGGTATTGTGGTACATTTATTATTATAGTTATTTAGGGTATTTATTCAAAGCTCCCATTCAAGGTTGGCTTTCCAATCAATAGTGAGTCAGTGGACATGCTGAATCCTTATCTTTGCAAATCAAGAAGATTTTCTACTGTAGTTTGTCAACATTACATCACAACTAATTTAACCAGTTTTTGTCTCAGTTCCAGCAAAGTCTGGAACTTCAGCACATGATAAAAAACGTCAAGCAAGTTCATTTTTATCTGACAACAACCACAATGCAATGTGGGTTCAGTGTGCTTCCATGATCAGTGCTCAGTGTCAGCAAACACAGCTCATACACACATTCGTTTCTGTGTTTCTACTTCTGTCAAATTACAACGTTTAGAAATGCTAAAAAAAAAAAAAATTTAACCTCCTCCTGCCTGCCTTCAGAAACAAAAGAAGGATTTTCTACTAGAAGCGTGTCTTACCCTGAACGAGCACCTGTCCAGCGGTGAGCAGTAGCTGTTGGCCGGGGTCTCCAGGCTGGGCACCGTACTGCAGGATAGTGGCCCCAGGCTGCGGTGTGGTGGAGCTGGGAAGAGTCAGAGCCTGGACCCCCTGCAGCGCCTCTCCTCCAGGGCCGGCCAGCTGTATCGCTCCACCCTGAGTGAATGCAACTGCACAGACACAAAACATTAAGACAGTTAGTCTTAAATCTGCGCGAACACCTGTTATAACACATGATAAAGGGTTGGGAAACATTTGTGCACTATCTATGTAATGTATTGCTCTTTCGTAAGAATGGGCCAGTGAACAACAAAACCCCTCATTTTAAGGGTAATTACTTGAGCTCATACTTCATGCTGCACAAAGAAATAACAGTTTGTGGGTAATGAGCTCAGACGTACTGTATTGCCCTGAGCTGGTCTGGTAGATTGACGATGGTGCAGTCACTGTAGCAACACTGGAGGTGACCGGGGCTTCTTCCTCCACTCTCTCCTCTTCCTCGATCTTAGGCACAGCAGGCACATCTGATGACAACTCATTAAGAATTTTCCTGAGAATACACATGTAAATAAAAACATTAACCTTATCTGACTTAAAAAATCTGAATCTGTCACTGAATTTCAGGAAATTCTGACACAAAATATTATGTGTGCCGTTGGTGTGGGTTTCTGGGTATTTTGTTGAATGATGTCAGGTCATGAGGTCGTGTTAACTAAAACTATTAAAACGTACAGTTTTTAGTAAGTAAAACAAAGCTAATATGAAATAAAATCTAAATATTACATGACAAATATAACTTTGCAAACTAATTTTTAGAAATTTTGTTTCTAAAGGCTACTAAAATTATACTAAAATTACTTCAAAAATTAAAATGAAACCTGAAAACCAAATAAACGGTCATTCAAAACACTAATGAATACTATAATAGTTCATAAATAATGCTAACAATGTTGCTCAAGAATTGATCTCACCTGTAAGATGGTCGTCTGGACAGAATCTCTCTCCTCTTCTGAGGATCTGATGATTTTGTACCCGATCCACGAGTATCAACGGCTACCTGAAAACATCCAAACCCATATATACATGTTTTAATGCCAATTGAGCCTTTACAAGATTTTAAAAGCATTTGTGGAGGGGAAAAAGATCAGTTAATACTAGCTTTTTCTGCAAAGTTTTCACAGTACAGGATATTCTTCGAAAAACATAGGATATTCTATACATGACATTCTTTTAAAATACATATTTTGTGAGGTATTGGTGACAAAAATAGTATAAGTTTAAAAGTTATGAGGGTGCTTAAATATTGATGTACCTTGAATGTATGGGTGTACTATCACTTTAAAAAGCACTGTATACATAAAAAACTGATTTTAGGTAAGTTGTTCTCTTTAGATGACTATTGTGCCAATGACCATGAGTCTTTTATCTCCTTCTGAACAGATTTGTTTTGTCTGACGTGGGCTGTGTGTGTTTGTGTGTGAACGACCAGATCAGATGCATTGACTCTCACATTACTCAAATCTCATTACTGTGCCATACAGCTACTCTCACTCTTCTTGTTTCTGTGTCATTCTGCTTTTCCTTCACTCCATTGATCCCAGGATGAGTAAACGTGACCTGTGATTGGCTATAACTCTTAACGGCTGTGATTGGTCAGTCTCTCCAGGTGAAGGAACAGGTAAATGAATAACAGGATTTGTGCTTCAATGGTTCACAGATCAGCACACATTTCTGTTTTATAAGAGTAGACTTTATACATGGTAAAAATTTATTATGTATATATTTTTTAAAAACCCTTTACGTGTGTACCTGCACAGTTTGTATCTGAGGTGACTGGATAACAGAGGGCTGTGTGGTCTGAATGACTCCATGCACCTGCAGTGTCTGTCCATCAGACACACACTCATTCACCTGAGAGAGAGACAGAGACAGAGACTCTTTAGCCCAGTGTTCTTATTGTGAACTTAATCTATTAAAAACGAATTTTCACAATGAATTGAAATAAAACTGAAATAAAATAAAACAAACATTAGACGAAAAACTTTAATTTAAAAAAAAAAAGTTATAAATCTTGCCTTGGCAACCAGAATTGTTATAGTTAATGAAAAATGAAATTAAAATCAAAACTGTAGAAAAAAATATATATAATTTCTTAAAAAACTTTTTTTTACATTTTTATTTCATTCAGTTCATTGCCAAGGAAACATTCTAACTTGACAACAAGTTTACCTTGAGATACTATAGTAATTTAATTTTTTTATAAATAATAATAATGTATATATATATATATATATATATATGACAGTAAAACAACAAGTTTTCACAAAAAAAATGATTAAAAAAAACAATATTGGTATATTTGAATGATTCTAATGTAACACTGTTGGCAAATTAAATAAGATACATTTAAGCAGAAGTCCTAAAACTGCAATAAAAATAAATTAAAGCTTAATGTTAAATCAAAGGAGGGACAAAATAGCAAAAGCATATAAAAATGAAAATGAAAAAAAAATCATTGCTATTAAATTAAAATTATTATTAAAACTAGTTCAAATTATTAATTAATACTTAAATGGTATAAAAACAATACCAAAACAACACTTATTGTTTAACAACATCGTTTGAAATCACATTTTGCAGTTTGATTCAAACTCTTTTTAACGTTTAATTTGTAAATATTGCAGTTTGAAACCACACATCAACTACTATGGTATTACCATGTTTTTGGACAGAGTATCATAATAATACTATGTTTTTTATGGTAATACTATGTTATTGCCGTGTTATGGTAATTACCACGCATTACCATGTTAAGTATCCTGAAGATCCACATAAATCCTTTGGTCTCATGGCAATAACTAAAACCAAGCATCACCTTGGTACCTCCACACTTTTTTTTACTAAGGACTGGAATTTCTTATAGTTTCTGTAAATAAGATTTTGAAACCTTTTCCTGAGTTTATTCAAACAACAGTGCATTTTGTGTTTCGGTGTGTGGTGTGATTTGTGCAACAGGTGTCATATCTGTGTGAGGCTTGTACCTGTGTGTGTGAGTGAGTCAGAGTCTTACTGTACCTCACTTGTTACTTTCTCAGTTGAACTGGCTTCCTCCATGGTTGCGGTTTCCATGGCGATCAGCCTAGCAGCATAGCAGAGAGGAAATGCACAGTCAGCTCTCTGTAGACTAACACTTCACAAGATTTTAAAAGGCCTACTGCATCCAAAATTTTAACCCAATGTTTACCAATCTAGTAGTTCAATATGTGATGCAAAAAACTGTCCTGCATTTGTGAGTGTTCCTGTTGAAATGTTCATGCATTTGTAAAACTTGAGAAGCAGTTGCTTATTGTGCACAGTGGGGGTTTTTTATCTGCTGACTGAAAATTGGACGTTTACCCTCAGCTCATGTTATGATATGAAATATAAGCTTTTCCTAATCTTATGAAAAATTTACAATGCATGACAAATTTTTGGTTAAATAGAGGATTAAAATTTTTATAGCATTTACTAATTGGGTTTTAGTAGGTAAGAAAACTTAATAAAGTAAAAAAGTATATTCTAAACTTAACTATTTTTAAATGCATCAGACAAAAGTGACAAAAAAAAGAATAGCCTATATTATAATTATGTTGGTTTATGATCACAAATTGCGCGCACACGAAACTGAGCAAGCTGTAGCTTAACGGCCGCGTGCACTTCCTCATTCTGTCTAAAATATTCTTGGCCAGTGCACAGACTTCTCAGTTGTTCGGGATAAGCAGACTCATACACTTTATGAGGAAACGTATTTTACTCCATTGCTTAAGTATGCTGAGATTATTCCACCTAGTGTTAAGCTTAGTTAAGGGTGTTCACTCGCTGACAGAACAAACGCGCGCAAACTTTGAACAGCTCGCGCTTATGTAACAGCAAACGGTGGCACGAGGATATTACATACATGATTGCAACATTCATGGGTCTACAAATAAATACAGAACAGCAGTAAAGCAACTTGCAACAAAGTTTTATGTTCTTAAGGCAAGCTGCTGTATTTATTTGCATAGTCCTTGACCAAGCTGCGTCATTCTCCAAACTCAATGAATTTTTAATATCGCCAGCTCTACATTTAACTTGACCTTTTTGCTTTGTGACTCAGAGTATTCATTTAAACACTAAGAACATGAAATCGGTACGCTATTCATTATTCGCAGGTTTCTTTTCTTGTCAATAGTAGTTTAGCGCTTTTACAACACGAACCGCGTCCTAGACAGCTTCGCCTCGCTGCACATATTATAATGAGAAATTAATTTAACAGCAGCTACATGTTCGTCTTCCTGCGCTCATCTCCAGATCCTCTCTGGCGGCAGAACGACATGACCGCAATAACTTACCCGACTTTTACGTAGAGTCTCGTCACTCGTTACGGGTGCGGAGGAAGCCCGACTCGATGCACACGTAGAGCCCACGTCAGCTCTGATGATGCGCCTGGGAAATGTGGACTATGCAGCAGGGGCCCCAACAACACACACACACAAACACAGAGTGGGCGGAGCCGAGGGGCCGCTGTCACTCACCAAATGCCCTAAAAACAGTCCAATTGATCAGCGAATCGATTTCTGTAATATGTTACTGCCTTTGAGGCTTCCATTTCATGATAATAGTTAATCGAATTTAATAGTAAAATCGTTTCAGAGTCATCAGACTTACCACAAAGATTTATAGAAACAACTTTATACTCTAAAAGGAAATAACAAAAACCCAATAAAATAAATAAATAAATGCATCATGTTCCATTTATTAAAAATAAGCTAAAGTTGAAATCAAATAGAAATACAGAAGATTGATAATATAGCGCCATCTTGCGATAGAAGAATAGCATTGTTTCTCAGTTGTCACAGACAGACAGGCAGACAGACAGACAGATAGGCATTGTTTCTCAGTTGTCACAGACAGACAGACAGACAGACAGACAGACAGACAGACAGACAGACAGATAGACAGATAGATATGTGATCATTCAACTATTTGAGTTAAAGTTCAGACAGAGTTTTAGTTGTTAGTAACTGCTACTTTGGAGTCACAATGTCACATGTCGTGCAAAAAACTCACAAGTCAGTGTTGATTGCATTTGTTGGAAACTATTTGCCAGAAATGTTACTCTGGAAACCACACTAGCAACTCCTTACAAGTGAGAAACAGTCACAGGAGGAGATTACTGGCTTTGTCAGCAAAAAGCAGATGCTCATCCATAAATGATGAGTCAATGTAGACTGGGATTTAGCCCACTGTTTGGGCTGATACAGCAAACATGCTTATGAGGAGAAGAAAATTGCTCTACCTTCAGCTTTGAAAAAAAGACAAAACTTCATGGCTCTAAACATGCAAACATTGACTCACAGCACTGACCCTGTGTCTGAAGACACACTAACTGTGGCATGAAAGTTGGTAGAAAAGTTCTCTAATAGAGTTTTCAGTAATGGATCTCCAGCATGGTCATAGTGCCACACGTAGATCAAAGCATACGTAATCCTACAGCTGTTCCACTAAAGCTTCACTCAACTGGGTGAGTAGAACTAATCTGTACCAGGCCCTGGGTGTGTGTGCGCAGTTTCACTTCCCAATGCCACCTGCCCAGCATTTCTATTTTAGTACAGCTCGGCCCTACAAGCAGAAAGTAAAATGTGACACACACAAACGCATACATACACGCATAATTGTCCATATGTTTGGAAACCAATGCCAACATACTAATTCATTTACACACTGACCTATGGAGGACTAGGAAAGACACTTACATTATTACATTTACATTTATTCATTTAGCAGACGCTTTTATCCAAAGCGACTTACAAATGAGGACAGTGGAAGCAATCAAAAACAACAAAAAGAGCAATGATATATAAGTGTTATAACAAGTCTCATGTTAACACAGTACACGTAGCATGGGCTTTTTAAAATAATATAATAAATACACAAACACAATTTGCATAATAAATGAAAAGAAAATAGAATACAAAAAGATTAGAAAGTTAGTTAGATTTTTTTTAAAGAATAGAATTAGAATAGTGTTAAGAGTGTTAAAGTTAGAGGGTCAAATAAAGATGGAAGAGATGTGTTTTAAGCCGATTCTTGAAGATGGCTAAGGACTCAGATGCTCGGATTGAGTTGGGCAGGCCATTCGACCAAGAGGGAACATTTCATTTAAAAGTCCGTAAACGAGACTTTGTGCTTCTTTGGGATGGCACAATCAAGCGATGTTCACTTGCAGAACGCAAGCTTCTAGAGGGCACATAAGTCTGAAGTAACAAATTTAGGTAAATGGGTGCAGAGCCAGTGGTGGTTTTGTAGGCAAACATCAATGCCTTGAGTTTTATGCGAGCAGCTATTGGAAGCCAGTGCAAATTGATAAACAGAGGTGTGACGTGTATTCTTTTTGGCTCATTAAAAATTAATATTGCTGCCGAGTTCTGGATTAATTGTAAAGGTTTTATAGAACTGGCTGGAAGACCTGCCAAGAGGGCATTGCAATAGTCCAGCCTGGACAGGACAAGAGCTTGAACAAGGATATCGCATAATTAATTGTAAGTTTTAAACATGTTTAAAAAAATTGTTCTGCTGGCTTTAAATTTTATTTTTAACATTTTAAATATGTATATTAGTTTATACATTATTTCCATTTTTATGTTTATTATTAAACTGATATCTTATTTCCTCATTTTTTTGTAATGTCAATTCTTTATTTTAAAGATTTAATTCTTTGATTCATTCAGTTGTTTGATTGGTTGGTTTACGTTTTTCAAGGTCAAGTCTTAGTCAATTCAAGACAAGTCACAATATTTGGAGAACATACTTGTTCAGACATAAGGTTTTTAATTTGGAGTCCAAGTCAGTTTTTGTTACTTGTGTATGGAGTGAGATTCCATTCCTGCATCTCATAAATGTGACGAACCTTTACCCCCACTAACCAAGCCCTCACAGAATTGGAATCAAAATCAGAAAAAGCTTTACTGCCAGGTATGTTTACACATACGAGGAATGTGTTTTGATGACAGAAGCTTCAACAGTACAAACAAAATGACAGCGACAATATAAGACACTGGGACAGAAACTGCTATTCACATATGTGAAGACATGTCAAAAAAAAAAGAAAAGAAAAGAAAAGTAAAACGTGAATTATTAACTTTTTAATTAATGTAAAAATAGTTTGACGAACACGCAAGTAAAGCTAAACTTGTCTTGTACACAGGGACGCTGACGCCTTGTGCCAGTGCCGGTTGCCCACCCCAGAGGGCGCAAGAAGCCAGTTTTCGTTGCTCCTGAACCGACTGATCACGGAGCGGTTCCCGTACACAGATCCCAAACACTAAACAGGTGGTCATACACCGCCACACAGCGCCCGCCGCGATGAAACTGAACGAGTACCGATCGTAACTTACATTGAGCCGCCAAGGTGCTGAACCAAAGATTATTAATGATCTGGACACCAGAGCACGGGAGCCTTTGATCCCAAGTTCCCTTGGATTCGGGAAGGTCTACGGAGAGTTGGAGCTATGAAAGTGACGGTGTGTTTCGGAAGAACTCGGGTCGTGGTTCCGTGCGGAGATGGCAACATTAAAGTGCACTCGCTCGTCCAGCAGGCCTCGATGCGGTACAGGAGAGCGATCGCCAAGGTGAGATGCTGTTTCTCTGTATCATCTGATTGTGCTCTGGAAACATAGTTGCGCCGGTGAGGGCTGCAAATATGGCGGTGTCGAGACGGAGTAAGTGAGCGGGGGAAGGGATTGGGACAGTCCGGGCACTTTAACTCCGGGGAGGAATGGCTTTATTCGCTAGGAAATAAAACGTTTTGTGTTTTTATCCTCATCTAGTGTGCTGGACATTCTCCTTTGTTCTTTATGTCCACGGCAGACTGCTGGAAGTCAGTGAGAAATTAGGGAAACGAAGTGAGAGAGAGCGAAGTTACTCCACGTTTTTACTCTACTTTGGGACCCGTTAGGAATGACAGCCTTTACTATACGTAGTGCAATATCACGTACATTGACTTTTTGTTTACATTGCAGGTTGCTTTAACTGTAGCATCCATATGCTTTTTGTGATGAAAATATGTCTTGAACTTTTCTTATGTGTAGCCTACGCGAGTCCTGCGCTTTGTTGTGAGCTGATGAGAGCTGCTGCTGCTAGGCTAACAGTGACAATCGATATGTCCTCTACTTATTTGGCACATTTAAACCGTGCATTTTCTACACCCCTACAGAACGACGGGACAAAACCGGAACGCTCTCTTTCCGGAATCAACAAAGCTGTCCGTTTAGCGCGAGAGCTCACTGTCCGCGCGCATAGTTCCGGGCGTTCAGCTTCGTTGATTCGTCGCGTCGCTAGCAGTGTGTATGGGGCTCTAGAAGTGCGTTTGCTACTTTGATAATTTAAAAAAAATTTTCTCATATAAAAAAAAATGAGGGACTTAAAGAGATATCATGACAACACTCTAGAAATGTCACTCTTTTAGAAAACGCGGTTTTATTTTCAACATACAGCGGGTCGACTTTTCATGGGCGCTGCCATGCAAGTTAAAGGGTTAGTTCGCCCAATTTGCAAAATGATGTCATTAATAACTCACCCTCATGTTGTTCCAAACCCGTAAGACCTCCGTTTATTTTTGGAACACAGTTTAAGATATTTTAGATTTAGTCCGAGAGCTCTCAGTCCCTCCATTGAAGCTGTGTGTACGGTATACTGTCCATGTCCAGAAAGGTAAGAAAAACATCATCAAAGTTGTCCATGTGACATCAGAGAGGTCAGTTAGAATTTTTTGAAGCATCGAAAATACATTTTGGTCCAAAACTACCAAAAACTACGACTTTATTCAGCATTTTCTTCTCTTCCGTGTCTGTTGTAAGACAGTTCAAAACAAAGCAGTTTGTCATATCCGGTTCGCGAATGAATCATTCGATGTAACCGGATCTTTTTGAACCAGTTCACCAAATCGAACTGAATCGTTTTAAACAGTTCGCGTCTCCAAAACGCATTGTTGTCCACCCACCTCTTGAGGATTGACCACAAGTTCTCAATGGGATTAAGATCTGGAGAGTTTCCAGTAATGGACCCAAAATTTCAACATTCTGGTCCCCGAGCCACTTAGTTATCACTTTTGCCTTATGGCACGGTGCTCCATCGTGCTGGAAAATGCATTGTTCTTCACCAAACTGTTGTTGGATTGTTGGAAGAAGTTGCTGTTGGAGGGTGTTTTGGTACCATTCTTTATTCATGGCTGTGTTTTTGGGCAGAATTGTGAGTGAGCCCACTCCCTTGGATGAGAAGCAACCCCACACATGAATGGTGTCAGGATGCTTTACTGTTGGCATGACACAGGTATGATGGTAGCGCTCACCTTTTCTTCTCCGGACAAGCCTTTTTCCAGATGCCCCAAAAAATCGGAAAGGGGCTTCATCGGAGAATATGACTTTGCCCCAGTCCTCAGCAGTCCATTCACTATACTTTCTGCAGAAGATCAATCTGTCCCTGATGTTTTTTTTTGGAGAGAATTGGCTTCTTTGCTGCCCTTCTTGACACCAGGCCATCTTCCAAAAGTCTTGGCCTCACTGTGCGTGCAGATGCGCTCACACCTGCCTGCTGCCATTCCTGAGCAAGCTCTGCACTGGTGGCACTCCGATCCCGCAGCTGAATCCTCTTTAGGAGACGATCCTGGCGCTTGCTGGACTTTCTTGGATGCTCTGAAGTCTTCTTTACAAGAATTGAACCTCTTTCCTTGAAGTTCTTGATGATCCTATAAATTGTTGATTTAGGTGCAATCTTAGTAGCCACAATATCCTTGCCTGTGAAGCCATTTTTATGCAACGCAATGATGGCTGCACGCGTTTCTTTGCAGGTCACCATGGTTAACAATGGAAAAACAATGATTTCAAGCATCTCCTTTTAACATGTCAAGTCTGCCATTCTAACCCAATCAGCCTGACATAATGATCTCCAGCCTTGTGCTCGTCAACATTCTCACCTGAGTTAACAAGACGATTACTGAAATGATCTCAACAGGTCCTTTAATGACAGCAATGAAATGCAGTGGAAAGGTTTTTTTGGGATTAAGTTCATTTTCATGGCAAAGAAGGACTATGCAATTCATCTGATCACTCTTCATAACATTCTGGAGTATATGCAAATTGCTATTATAAAAACTAAAGCAGCAACTTTTCCAATTTCCAATATTTATGTAATTCTCAAAACTTTTGGCCACGACTGTAAACTGAGTTATTGTTATAGTTAATGTTCTTTTTGTGAATAGGCCTTTACTGTTTTTCTGAACTAAATTTAAGACGATGGGTCATTTATGAATCGTACATTCGTGTCACGTGACAGATGAACCAAAAGCCTCAGGTGAACGAATCATTTGAGTTTCTCCTGATTTATGTTTTGCTGCTTATATAGTTTATAGTATCTTAATTTGGAATATGATCAAATGACAATTTGAATGTGTGCAGGGAATTTAGTCATTGAAAATATCTTTCCATTTTAACACCTGGCCTAAATTACTTCTAAATGGTTTGTATTATGATTAATTTATTTTGAACTTGAGAGTCTCTGATCTTCCCACCACAAATCCATGAGGTCAGAACTTTTCTTTGACAGGTTATATTATATTAACAATAATAATACTTTTACAAAGCAAAAATGGATACACAGGTTTGATAAACAGGTTGGTTCATGTTCTGAACATAAACCTGTCCAAACTTTATCCTAGCATGAATCACCAACTCGCAAGAAATAACTGCGATTGCATCCAGTAATGTCTGTAGATATATGTAGTATGAGATGGAAAACAAATTTAGATGTTAATAGCTTGGGCTGTCCTGTTGACCACCATTTGCACCAGCAGATATCCGAGAATACCCCAAAGTCTGGTTTGCGCCGGGGAGAAATCAGCATTCAGGATCAGCACTTAGACTAATAGCGTTCAATACATTGCTTTTACAGTTAACTGATCCGAGGCTCAGAGATTTTAGCTTGATATATGAGTTGCGAGAGCAGGGGTGAGTAAGACAAAAGCATGTTTGTTCACATGAATAAATAATTTTCACTTTTAGTAGCATATGAGCAGAATTGTTTATATGTGTTTTCACTGTTGGCCACCTGTGAGCTTGTGTGTGTGTGTAATGATTTATTGTTAAATGAAAGTTGTTTCCACTGTGTTTGCTCTTAAACAGAACATCTGTTAGTGTATATGTCTACGATCACAGCTGTTATTATGATGATGTAGAGTTTTATCGTGATGATATAGCGTTCCATTGTGATGGAGCAGTTATAATAATCATATGGAGTGTTATTGTTATGGCAAATCAGATTTTATGAAGTTAAGGATGACCTGATGTAAGATTAGGCCAGTTTTATGTCAGCTGACCCGACTACATTTCACCCATTCACTACAGAGGATCCACTAGTAGAGCAAGTGATGTAATGATATTGAACCCCGTTTGTGTATTTTGGAGCTAATATTATGCTGATTTGGAGTGCTATTATTATGATGGTAAGTCAGTATGATGATTTGGTGTGTGTGTAGAGTTTTGTTGAGATGATTTAGCTTGTATTGTGATGGTGTGGAGGGTAGTTAAGAGAGAATGTTGCTTTTTTGACATTGCTTTATTACAAGGAAGTGGAGGGTTGTTGTGAGGTAGATGATATGCTGATGTCCATTTGTAGTTTATATCGCAGGAAGTGGTGTGAATAATAAAGTACAGTGGGTGTCATAGAGAGAGATAAATACAGGCACTGAAACAAGGACAGTGTTTGTGAATGTGTCCTTGGTTCTGTTACATTGTCACACATTCCATTTGCTTTTCTCTTTCCCCCAAATTACCTCTGCTACTCTTTAACTACATTCAACTCGCCTTTTTCTTTCTGTTCACATTGCTTTAATTCTGTTTCTAGGTTCTAGTATTTCAGCTGCTCAGACTGTGGCTACTCTTTAGGCCAATCAAACAAATAGAGGTTTTGTGTGAGACTGTCAGGTTCGAATTTAGGGCTGATCTGTTGTAAATTTTGTATTTTAATAGAATATTTTATGTAAATTTACTGAAAATGTATTCACCTTCAGGCCATCCAAGCTGTAGATGAGTTTGTTTCTTCATTGGAACAGATTTGGAGAGTTTTTTTCTTTTTTTTCTTTTTTTAGCGTTACTACTATGGGTGCCATCAGAATGAAAGTCCAAACATCTGATATAAGCATCACAAGAAGAATCCACAAGAAATCCACACAACTTCAGTCCATCAATTTACATTTTGTGAGAAGAAAAGCTGTATGTTTGTAGGAAGCAAATCCATCATTAAGGTGTTTTAACACCAACATTTCGCTCCTGGACATAATTAACATTGTCCTCTATCCATAAAATGGCTTTCTCCAGTGAACATTTAGTGCATTTAGTTTGATGTGAAAAAGCCATCCCAGCTATTTTGTTTACATGCATTTTTATGCTAAAATCTGAGAAATGTGTTTATAATACGACAGAAATTGATGAATTGCTGCTGAATATTGGATTTGTTAAGCATGCAAAGGCAAACGGAAGTAATGCATGCTTCCCTCAGTCTGTGGTTCTTGCATAAGTGAGTTCAAGTCAGTGTGGGAAAAGTCTATAGATTGTTGTGCAGTTTAGTGTGTTTTTACTTTGATCAGAGGACTTTATAAGCTCCAAATGAACTTGATTCTCCCTCGTCCCTGAGGGTGTCTGTATCTGTAATCTCTCAGTGATTTGATTGAGTAGACTGAGGGCTCAGCTGTCACACTGACACAGAACAAGAGTTACACAAGCTGTGGAAATGTTTCAAAAGCAGAAGCCTAAAAATTAGGGCTGTGTCCGATATAGAGCCAATAAGGAACTGTTTAAAAAAAACAAATATATATATATATATATATATATATATGTATGGTTGTTTCTGTGTTTTAAAAATGTCTGGGAGGAGCTTTGATTTGGTTGATTGTGTTTAATTGGTGTAGCTCTAACAGGTAACTCACTGAGGCATCATTATCATGAGATTCTAGGTAATTCCCAATCTTGACTGGCACTGTGCTCCAGGCCACCATAGGTTTTATTATAAAGCTTTTATGGTATATATAGTTATTGCTGTATAAAGAAATACAGAAACATTTAGCGCAAGTATCAGCTGTAAATGTGGTTTGGAAACATCTGTCAGTTTGTTGTCTATGTATTGACTGTATATAGTATTTTCTTGAGTTCTGCTGCTTCGCTTTTTTTTTATTGGTGGGATAAAAGATTTGATCCTAGATTTGCCCACAGGGAATGAAGCTGTTGGTGTACTAGAGGATATTTTGGAAAACAGTGTTAGTAAGTTCCCTGCAGAGAACCACAGCCTCTTGCTGAACATTCATTGGAGAAACTCTCAGATAACCTTTTTAGAAAACTCAATTCAGTCTCGTTGGGAAAATGCGCTTGTGGCAAAACTGTCTGTGAAATATGTGACCCTGAACCACAAAACCAGTCTTAAATCGCTGGGGTATATTTTTAGCAATAGCCAAAAAAATATTGTATGGGTCAAAAACATCTACATCGAATGGGCTTTTCTTTTATGCCAAATATCATTAGGAGATTAAGTAAAGATCGTGTTCCATGAAGATATTTTGCAAATTTCCTACCTTAAATATATAAAATCTTAATTTTTGATTAGTAATATGCATGGCTAAGAATTCATTTGGACAACTTTAAAGGCGATTTTATCAGTATTTAGAATTTTTTGCACACTCAGATTCCAGATTTTCATATAGTTGTACAACCAAATATTGTCTGATCCTAATCAACCATAAATCAATGGAAAGCATATTTATTCAGCTTTCAGATAATGGATACATATCATTTTCGAAAAATGTACACATAAGACTGGTTATGTGGTCCAGGGTCACATATTACATTGCTTCTTGTAATACATTTTACAACATTTTCACAGTAAAATATTCTGTGAGTGGTGCTAAAAGTGTGTTCAGGTTTATCTGAAACTGATAAACATCATTCTGGCAGCATTCTATTACGTTGGTTGTTGTACATTTTGTGCTAGTCAAGACATGAAATATCTGGGTAAATTGGCTCTATTGCACTTGAAAACAATGTACCATCTTCATTAAACTGTACCCTAAACCTAATGGATAATGTTAATAAAAGCAAATGTGAAATAGAAATGCATTTGCTGAAGCAGCCATGCCATCTCCGCTTGCTACAAGTCTTTGAGCCCTTTGAACATGACTCGTGTTTTTCTAGGACTCATACCGAGTGCTCTGCATTGCAATTGCAATGCTGTACCAGGTGAGCTACCAAGCAAGTTTACTACGTCTTATAGAGCTGCTTATGTGATGCAATCATCAAACTGTATTAGTTTGCAAACCATGGACTGTGGGAACGTGTCTGATGTCGAAACATAGTATTGTGCAAGGACTTATGCAAAAATAAGTCTTTATTAATTAATAATCTGCTCCTCTAATCGTAATTGGTGTAAAAGTGAATCATAGCTGTTTTGCTGTAAGTCAATTGTATATTTAGAGAAATTCTGGATTGTTTTTTGCTACACACATTAAAAGTGTACACAAATATTTGCAGTGTAAAATGTTGTAAACCCTATAGAATACCATTCACATAAACACACCAAATAACCAAATTAACCACTTTATTAACCATTTATTTAAACCAAAACTAAACTGCATGCCTTAAACCCCGCAGACCACCACAAACACAGTAATGTCTGTAAGAAAACAGCATGGACTGGACACAACTATGGTGTTATGTTCTCTGTTATGCTGTGGGTCACACATACTTCATTTGTTCAATACCTCTTAAAGTGACAGTGTCACATTAAGATGGGCTGTGCAGACCCATGTGATTAAGTTGGTTAGTTGTCAGACATTAATTAAATGTCTGCTTGAGTGTAAATGTCAGACTGACCCTCCATCTTCTGTTTAGGAAACACACACAACTTTGTAAATGTTGTTGTGGTACTTCCCATTCACATCTGTTTTTCTTCCTATAAGATAACCATGATTACTACTCTAACAAAAAATATAATGCTATTGTCATGTTTTTTGGAGGTGTACTATAGTAATATCATATTAATATTCTTATAAATACCATGGTGTGTACCTGTATAGCAATCACATGAATATGACATTACCTTTTTGCCTCATCACATGAATCATGTATCAGTACTTTTAAACTTGTTGATAACTCCGTTTGCTGTAGATATGAAATAAAACCTCATTTAGTACATTCATGCAAATTTTTACTGGTTTTGCTTTTCTCATGAGTATATTCAGAAATGTTAGTTAAACCTGTCCATGCAAGTGAACACAGTGTGTGTTTGTGAGCGTTTGTTTGTAGGTTGGTAAATTGTTTGTGCAAGTTGTTTATCTGGGTGCCAAGCTATTCTGAATGGCATGAGTTCCACAGAGGGGTATTTCAGGCTGCATGAAGCTCATGAAGGACTTATTTCTCAGGCGACTGCTTTTAGCAGCACGGTTTTTGCATTTGTGTGAATCTCCTGCTGTGTGTGTGTGTGTGTTTGTGTGTGAGGGAGAGATGGGGGATTGTGTCTTTATATGGTCATGTCTATAAGTTATCTGTCATGATATTTAAAACACCAGCACTAATGTCACTGGAATAGTCAAAGACGGCAGCTTTCTGCTGTAAGCAGCTGTGAGTGTGTGTGTATAAACATACAGGATTCAGTGTATATGGGTGTTTCCTCGGCTGAGAGCAATTTTATGTCCCAGGGGTTCATTTTTACTAAAACTAACATGTTTCTTTTTGTGATATGAAAGTCACATTAAAACTTAAAAACTTTTTTTTTCTGTCTGTGCCTTCATCCTTTGTTTCTTCTTTTCAAATGCTTTTTTATGTTGTACAAGTGGGAATGCAGCACAATACATTGGTCCCCTATTGGTTACTTTATTGTCTTATTTTTCCTGTTTTTACATTTTTTGACTTTAACTGCACATTATGATGGTGTTATGCATAAATTAATGTATAATAAAAGCAATTCATATGAGTTTTTAATAGTTTTTAAAATGTATTTTGTATTCGTATTTATTAATACTGGCAAACAAATGCTTTAATGCATTTCTTTGTCTTCAGTCTCAAATATAAAATTCCATGATAAAATAGTTGCATTTTAAAAATTATAATAATCTAAACGGAGTGAACAAAACAATTTTTAGATTTATTTTTGAAAATGATTTTACATTTTGAATGTCCCGGTTTTGCTGTTAGTCATGTTTTATAAATTTTTTTGGTGAATAACAAATTAATTTGTCATATTTAGACATTTTTTAATATTACACCCTTTTTTTTTTATAATATCTTTATGGTGCTGTTGAGTCCTTTTTTAAGCTTGACATCCCCAGTCCTCATTCACTTAGAAAAATTAACTGGGAGATTCTTTAAAAAATGATATTTTGTGATTCATGAGGAAAAAGTCGTGTTTTGATGAACCCGAAGATGAGATGCTGAATCTCTGACTGGTTTTACGAGGTTAACAGTCATTTTTGGAGTCTGTCCTTCTGCCTGCGGACCTAGCTGATGACAGATGAGTGCTAACGGACGTTCTATATTTAACTCAAACGAGGCATTAATGGATGTGACTTAATTGAGTCTCAGTGAAATGAGTTTGACTCGGTGCATGTGCGCGCTTCATGGGGAAGAACCTCTCAGATGGAGAGTGAGTTTATGGGTTCAGTGTCGTCTGTTCTGAAACATTGGACAAAGACAGACAGAATGAAAGAAAATGCAGAAATCTGAAAACATGAGACAGCATTGTGTGTGCGTTATGTAAGAGTGCAGCTGTGCTACAGGGATTTACTCTTCTGCACTTGTGTACAGATACGCTTATAAAAGGGAGAGTGGAGCAAAGGTTCAGAGATTTTAGTGATGAGATTTTAAGGGTGTTTTAAGCCTTGGTGTGAAGTTGGAATTAATTACTTTTTATTTGGATTAAAAAGGGTTAGTTTGTGGGTAACCAAATAGTTGCTGGTTCTTATTGTATATAAAAATTGTATTTAAAAAAATACATGGAAAGTCAATGGGGACAAGTAGTGTTGTCAAAAGACCCGGTACTTCGGTACCAAGTCGGTACAAAAAAAAATGTAAATGTGACGGTACCAGGTTTCTTTAAGTACCGGTAGTACCGAGGTCCCATTCAAACCCAGTTCAGCACTATGATTTCTGCGAAGCAGAAAACGAGGACGGAATCTCAAAATCCAGTCATGAAAATGAAACTTACATTTTAATATGGACAGTCATGGAATTTGTCAAAGTTAGCATAAATTAATCAAATCTCCATATGGACCAGTATCTGTAAATGTTAAGCCGCAAAAGTTGTTAGAAATATGAATCCGTGTTCTGCGCGTCTCTGTGTGAATTAATGAATGGCAGATGTGCGGGTTTGTTTACTACATAGACCGAAGCGCATGACGCTTGCATTAATTTCAGCGTCTGAGCTTCAGAGTTCTCTCTCCATCAAGTGATCTGAACTTTTCAGTTCATCTCAATGGACGCACAGCGCACCTGTAATTGATGCTCTGTAAACTCTTTGTGAAGGCGCACGACTCACCGTCGCTTTACTGATAGCGCTGTTTCTCACACATGCAAAGAGAGAGAGAGCGAGAGCTTACCATGCTGAATCGACACGCTATATGTAAACTATTCTTTGTTGTCTTCTACAGTCAAAATAATGGAGTTCATATAGAATTATTCATATTCATTTTCGAACAAGCAGAAGACATACCGGGCGGTTTCTCCGGTAGTGGGCGGAGCTAATACGCAAATGGCAATTTCATTGGCTGGCGCTGGTCTATTTCAGCAAATCAGTTTGACCGAACGCAGACAACGTGATTAATATTCATGAACCCAGCAGCTCATCAATTCATAGTGCATTGTATATACATTAGTATGATAGTAGAATTAGTAGTAGTATTATCTTTTAATAATAATTAATATGATCTATTACTATTTTTTTACAGAAACCCTCAATGACCAAAAATATCTTAAGCATCACCACCAGTCTTAAGTTCAGTTAAAATGACAAATATGCATTCATTAGGCCTAAAAGTTAATTTTTACATAAAGGCATTGTGGTAGAAATATTACTATTATTTAGTAAAATGTATGTGATACTGCTACTACTGTTGAAAATATTTTTTAAAGAAATAAATCACAATATTTCTTGCATGTTTTAATTTTAATAGCAAATCCCCTTTATTTACCAAAAATAAAATGTTTAAATTTAATAAATTAAAAGACAAATTAAATTTGGGTGAAACTTGTTTACTGTTTTTAATTATATAGTTATATAACTTGTAGAAAAACTTTAAACACAATTGTAAATAAGTATAAAGAATGGCATTGGTTTTATTTTTAGTGCTAAAAAGTAATTTTTTTAAAATTAGCATATTTTTGTGTTTTGCTTTGGTACCGAAATTGGTACCGAGAACCGTGGATTTTCACTGGTATCGGTACCGAATACTGAAATTTTGGTACCGTGACAACACTAGGGACAAGTAATTGTTCGGTTACCAACATTCTTCAAAATAGCTTCTTCAGTGTTAATTTTTGTCTGAACGATTGCTTTAATTGAATAACAATTGATTTTTTGTTTTGTAATAATTTGCTGAGAAAATCCCCCTAAATGATGATAATTAAGAAATATTTTTGGATTGTAACATTACATCATTATTGAAATATTATTGATGTCTACTCACAAATGCATTACTTATTCTGATGACGGGAAATACTTTATTACAGATTTTGAGGTTCAGGTTGGGAGCATGAATAATTAAATTTGTATTGTCTTATTTTCTTTATGCTATTTAATTAATAAATTGACAGGCATAATCTCTTTATTTCAAGTATTCAAATATTAAGTCTTAATATTGTCCCCCTCGATCAGAGCATCTATTATTTCTGCCAAATAACCCCTGAGAGAGACTGTAGCTGAAAGCATGGAATACATGAAGAGATTCAGAATATTTTCTGTGATGGTATTTTTTAAGTCTCTGGACATAATCGTGTAGCTGCTTGATTTACTTCTCAGTTTCTAATGTAATCACATCTCTTCTCAAACTGAATTCAAATCTTCTCTTTTTAAGTTTAATGTTTTCTTCCTGAATCAAATTGAATCAACCTGCCACTGAATTGAATCTCAGTTATATTGACTCTCTTCGCGAGTTCAATCTTATCACATCTTCTTTCCAGGTTATTCTTATCGAATCTTACCTTCTTAAATGGAATCACATCTTGAATAAACATCTTGAATAAAATTGCATCACAAATTTATTCATAACTCTTCTTTTTTTTATAATTAACAGACAAAAAAACAATAATACAAAGAGTTAAACAATATTTTGGTACATTAATCAAAACAGAACAATAATGATAAAAAAAAACTCTTCTTAGATATGAAGTATATAGTTTTTGCACTAAAAATGTCACCTAGAGGAATGGCCCGATGTCAGTTATTCCTTACATATTATAGTCTTATAAAAGCTCCACCAGTGTTTACCCTTGTTTTAACCAGTTGTCTATCTGTGTATATTTTAGCAAATCTTCAAATTTTGGGTTGCATTTCTACCATGTCTCTATAAATTTGATCATTTAATATGTCAGTGTTGCCGCACTGGCTAAACTGTCTGGCTCAGCCTGCTACAGTAGCCACGCCCCAAACTCTCGCTATTGGTTGAGCTGGAAAGAGATTGATACTGATCTTAGCAGGCTACTTTAAATGTTTTGATGGTGCCTGGGAGGCTCAATGATTACAATTTTGGGGAGATAAACCCATGAAAGGCATACTTATGAGGGATGTAACGATACACCACAAGTCGGTTGAAAATTAATACAAATATGTTACGATTTAAATCGGTTGAGATGTTAAATGAATCACGGGGGTAGGCGTTTATATGAATGTATCTCTGAGGGGAACTGACTGTCTTTAGAAAAGTTTAGATGTTTTTTTGTTCATCTTCCCTCCGTATAAAGTAGTGTTTATTAGAGCAGGCTGCTTTGTTTACAGCAGTAGCCAAGGAAACACTATATTTCTGCTTCGTAAGCGCCATCTGCTGTCAGAGAGGGAATCTGCATTATTTTCCTTTTTTCCCCAGATGTTTTATTTAGCGTAGTTTCACAAAACTAAAGTCAGACCATTCCATTTTTGCAGCATCTTGGATTGTCATTAAAATACAATGGTTGCCTCTTTTATTTGTGTTATTTATCTATTTGATTTGCTATATGTTTTAAAATTTCATTGTAATTTTATTTGACATTTCAATTTCACAAAGAAAAGTGCAGCATTTTGTCCAAGTAAAAATCTCAGATTATGAGAAAAAATTGTTAGAAAATCACACAATCACACATCGCATTGTGAGTTGAGTGAATCGTTACATCCCTAATATTTATAGTAGTCGGTTAACAGAACACATTTTGACAATTTTTTTCATTTTTAATTATAATGAATGTCACCTCAAACCTGAATCTCTTTACAGAAGTGATTCGAATGAATCCTCTTCAGTCAAATTGAATCATTTCTTGATCTGGATCTCCTCATCAGATCAATGTAGGATCTTCACGTCGCTGAATCAAATGCAAGCGTTTACTCCTCACGGAATTGCAGCGTGTTCTAGATGATTTCTCTGTAAATTTCTGTTTTCAACTCATTAAACATTTCCAGCCAGCCTGTGAAAACATGCCAATGATCATGCTTCAAAATGTATCAAACAACGGTAAGAACATGTTCCTTGGCACTGTTTGTCACATTTTTAAATATTTCAGATGCCCACTTGCCTCTTTAGAGTAAACACACATTAAGCTGACCATGAGTGTGTGTGAGTTAGCAACTACGAAATTACTCTTATTTCCTGTATCCTGCAGAAAGAGAGCCAGTTTGTTGAAAAGAGAGGCTTCATAAAGGCTCTTTCTCATGAAAACACTTTGCTCTCTGTTGGGGGAGACTGACGTTCCCTTATTGGACTGCATGTTTGGGTTAACGGACATGTGCTTTCTCTGTCAGGAGACTTTAAGAAGCTTTATTAGCATCAGAAACGAGGGATTACATTACCAACGCATTAATAAAAATCACACATGTATACACCCACACAAACACAGTTAGGATAGCAGCGTAAAGTAAGTTTGAATATCCGGTTGCTGTGTACATGTCTCTCCTCCTCGGCTGCTCAATAAGACATGGGCTCTCGTATCAAATACACACACTTGTCTTTGACAGCACAATCCTCTCAGCTTACACACACGGGGCTTTCTGAGAGTGAACTTCTCACGTTACTGAACGCGTCCTCGTTTGGGATTATTTGGTTCTCAACTGAGAGGGAGAAAGGAATGGCAAGGAGACATAAAGGGACTTTTAGCTGGTCTGGTTTCTTTTTTGTGTGGAGAAAGACAGATTGTGATGGTTAGAGATGTGGAAGCATCACTTCTCTCTGCAGAAGAGACTCCTGGAGGAAAAAGGCTGGGCTAAGCAGGTAGAGTCAGTGCTGATTGGTTCATACCTGTGGTACATTGTGACATGATTTAGTTTGGCCGGCAAAATGAAGCAGTTACTTATTCATTGTAGTCTGTTTTGACTCTTTGATGAAACTCTCTTTATGCTTTGATGTTTTTTTTTGTAATTTATTCGAGTTGATTGCAGTTTTTCAAAACCCCTGAACTTTGGCGCAATAAAACCTGTACCTTTTATGTTGCAGAGGTGCACTTTCTCTTTTCTAAGCAGCTAAATGACCTCATAAAATCATATTTGAGGGTTCTGTGGCTGGATCATGTCAGTAGGCTTCGAGATTTGAGAAAAAATACTTAATATAAAAACAAAAACATTTATGATTCATCCAGCACTATAAAACTTTTGTCCAATAAATAGTATTCATATAAATATGTATTAATTTCTATTTTTAATTTGTTGTATGAATTTTGATATTAGTATAATCTGTATTAGTTGAATAATAATAATAATAATTAATGTACAACAAATTAGTAATAATATAATAATAGTTACTAATAATGATGGTAATTATTATTATATTATTATTATTTCTGTAAAATATTACATTAGTTTATTTAATTCATATTAAATATTATCATCAATCATCATCATCATCATTATTATTATTAATAAATCATAATTTTGTTAATAATAGTCTCTATGTTCAGTTAAATGGTTTGGGTTCCTGAATAAATATAATAATAATAATAGTTAATAGTATAGTAGTTTTAGTAGTTGTATTATTTCTGTAAGATATGTTAAATATTATATTATTCTTATTTCTATTAAATATTATTATATTAAATATTACATTATCATTTTATATTAAGCTTAATTACAGTGATTACTTATTTTATTGTTTTTTTGTTTGTTTTTGTTTACTTGCTTGTTTTTTCGTTTTTGCTTTTGTTTTTGTAACAGGAAAGTGCATTTCAGTTTTGATTGATAAATGTTTCTGTCCCATAGTTTGGTTCTCTTTCTCTCTGTGGCTTTGACCTACAGTTGCTCTCTGTTGTCTGTGGCTATGTGCTGATTGTATTTGTGTGTGTGCTGTGTGCTGTGTGTGTGTGTGTGTGCTGTGTTCTGTCTGTCTGGTGGGTGTCATGATGAGTGGTAATGACCTGTGTGTGTGTGTGTGTGTGTGTGTTGTCCTGTCTGGTTCAGGTGCATTACCCTGATTAGTTAAACCCTCATTATGTGTGTGTGTTCTTCATCATTGATTAGAGTGTCCTGATAAAGTCTGTGTGTGTGTGTGTGTATGTGAGAGAGAGAGAGAGAGAGAGAGAGAGAGAGAGAGGTGTAGAAATACTTAAACTTAAGCCAAAGTCAAACAGAAGTTTACCATGTTATCTCTGTGTGTCTCTCTCAGGGTGAAGAGTACTGGGTTCAGGTGTACCGGCTGGAACACGGTGATGGAGGAATTCTTGACCTGGATGATGTTCTGTGTGATGTGGCCGATGACAAAGACCGAGTGAGACATGCTTTCAACACACACACACACACACACACACACACACACACACACACACACACACACACTCGCCAAACACTGCTAGCATTCTCTTCTAAAACGGGCAGCGCTCCTGTGTGTTGCTTTAGTAGTATATATTTTAGTTACAGGTATCAGATGACTGTTGTCTCGCCATAACCATGACCTAATTTGAGGACGGTCACACACACACACACACACACACACACACACTATTCTGAACTCCAGTGATTCTTTCTATTGATATGTCACTAGACCTGTATGGTATCTGCATCTGCAGAAACGCCGCAGGTTTCCACACCATTCCAGCCTACGTCATTCAGAACACATTCTACACATTCCACTGCTTTTGTGTTCATTTTTGAAAATTTTTAGATAATTTGCTAATGACTTCTGCTACCAATTAGACAGCTACCAATAGTGTGTGTGTGTGTGTATATATATATATATATATATATATATATATATATATATATATATTACTATCTTTTTTAACTTTCAATCTTGGGTACTCAATTTTGCATGATCAATAATATTTCACAGTTAGATTGATTTTAATGTAATCTTTAAAGATGAATTAATAATTTAATAACACTGTTGATTGTAATTTTAAGCACAAAATAAAATAAATATAAATTTTCATATTGTAAATTGTAATGTTGTGATGCCAATGACATTAAGTAATTAGTTTGTTTATTTATTTATTTATTTACTATTAGTCTTTGTAATGTTGTGTACATTGCTTGATAATGATAATAATTATTTTTATTTTTGGTGGTGGTGTTATTATTATTTGGAAATTGTAATTGTATTAATAGCAGCCTACATAATGTGGATGTTTCTTGTACTTGTATAAAGTCCCATATTAAAAATCTGTCTTATTTATAATAATAATAGTGATTATAATAACAATAAATATAATCATTATATAACTAAATTAAAAACATTTATAAAATGTAATTTTACTGTACGTTTGTTTTGGCAATATAATTCTAATCCGGTATTGACATAACATGAACAAAATTATTGTCTTATTGATACAGAGCAGAATTTTAATATTGACGCATCTCTTATTTACTGTACTGTACATTCAAAGTCATAAAAGTAAACAGTTGTGAATATTTAATGAGCAGAATGAATGGATGACTGATTAAAATGGCAGGAGAGCTCTCGGTTTTGTGCAGTGTGACTCTGCCCCCCTGTGGTCAAACACAGGCAGTGCGCTGTCCTCTCCACACTGCAGCATCGCGCTGACCCAGGACAGATGATATCGGCTTACCGAGACCACAGACACTTTGCTAGAATGTAGTTGTGTGTTTGATGTGGTGGGTGTGTCTGGGCGTGTGAGTGTTATTTTAGTTCTCTGAGTGAAATAAAAGACACTTCACATATGAGCCTGAGGGAGCATGTGAGATCATTCCACCAGGATAACGCTCACACATTTATAGCTGATAGTGTCTAGTTTTACCTTAAAAAGGCCATACCTTCTATCAGCCAGTGCACATGTCACATCCTGGTGTCTCACACAGATTTACTGCATGACTCATGCTGCACCTGTGTTCAAGGGAAACACTGTCCGCAAACAGGAAGTGCTACAGTACCGTATGCTTTAATGTGGTTTAGTGTGACTCATTCAACTTGGAATCACACAACAGTACAGAAACTCACACATGTATTTGAAAAACTCTCTGCACAAATGTGGACTGTCTAATATTAATAGTCCATAACCAGTTTTCTAATTGTCTGTGGTAAACCATGGTCCATTTCAGGCTAAATGCACAAACCCAGGCAAACACATTCAGAGCAGGGTTATTATAGTTTTGTGTTCTTAATTTACTTATTTATATTTTATAGTAAAAATAAATTCATTTTAGTTTTGTTTGTTTAAAATAGTGCCTATTTTATTTTTTATTTTTGTGTGTGTGTGTGTGTGTGTGTGTGTGTATTATTTATTTATTTAATATTTTAGTTTAAGTATTTTAAGGTATTTTAGTAAACAGACTCATATAATTTAAATATGTTTTGCAATTAATTTAAATATGTAATCTGTATAATTCAAATATGTTTTACGTTTTTTTTTTTAGAATAGTTTTTCTGTATTTTAGAATTTAAAGGTATGTTAAGTTACTGTTAACAAATATAATGTTAAATGTTTTACGTGGTTTAATGTATTCAAAACTTAAAATAAAACTAGTTTGTAGTTTCGGTTTTATTTTTCTTTATTTCTATGTTTTTGGAATCTTAAATTTTTTTTCCAGTTTTACTACCCTTCAGAAGTTTGAGGTTGTGTTTTTTTGTTGTCGTTGTTTTTACTGAAATTAATACTTATTCAGCAGTGATGCATAAAATAGAAAGTAAAAAACTAACAGTGTTTCAAAAATGTCTATTTCAAATAAACTTTCTATTTATCAAAGAATCCTCAAAAAGAAGATGCAAATAATTATCTAGAACAACCATTTTTATATCTGATGAATTTAATGAAAGAATTACGAAGCTACATTTTAAGACATATAAATATATTCAAATATTTCACTATATTACTCTAACTTTCTTACTGTTTTTGATAATAAATGCATTTTTGGGTGAGCTTAAGAGACTTTTTTTGTGAAAAATAATAAAAAAATAATTTATTCATATATTATTTATTTATTCACAGAAAATAAACTCTTTCCTTAATTTGTAAAAACAAAAAAAAAATGTTTTTGCAGTAATGGTGTGAGTGGATATTTCTTTATCATCCATGTTCTCTTTTTATGTACCTTTTTAAAATTTAGTAAAATGAAACACACATTTCCTCAATTAATTGAATTAGATTGTTACTTGATTTTAATTAGCTATATTTTAACATGATATTTCAGTTGTATGCTTTTATATTTTGTTACATTTATTGGTGATGCAGTGCCTTGCCCTGTATATCTTGTTTGTAATGCCTTACTGCAGACACATTTTGTTATTTCAAACTGTAGCACAATTATTTTACAATTGTTTTATTTTATCTACAATTATTTTCTGCTGGAATCAAACTTTTTTTTTTTTTTTGCCCACCAAAAAAATAAAAAAATAAAATAAAAACAGTAGAGGGCACCAAAGATTCACCTTAAACATGCATTCTCTCTCTCTCTCTCTCTCTCTCTCTCTCTCTCTCTCTCTCTCTCTCTCTCTCTCTCTCCAGCACACTTTTCTTTAATCGTCAAGGCTTGTCTTAATGAACAATGAATCTGCTAACGTTTGGCCCTCTGTCAGGTATTGAGAAATGCGAAGCTCTTTTATGTCTACTCTACCCCCTTCTGTGGTAACGTCCTCTATCCTCTACTGGACAGGAAGCGGTCATCGGTTATAAACAGGACGTTTAAGCATCTAAACGGGCTGCTTCTGGTCAGACAATGTACGTGTGGACATCTTGTTTGTGTGGATGTTTTCCTCAAGGCTTGAGGAAGTGTGTGAGTGGTGGCGTCTTAACAGGAAGTGTCTGTGAGTTGGTGCAGCAGGCAGTGTTGCGTTCGGTTCTGACCACATGATCTGGAGCGTGTGTGTATGTACATGCAGACTGTGACCAAGATTCCCCTTGCCACCAGTGGCCAGTTAATCATCGCATAGATGCGTTATAATTGAAGTGCTGTGAGCTGGTGTGGCCGTCTCAAACACTAACTCATTTCCATTAGCAACAGGCCTCATGAGAAACTGAAGCATTGAGCCACGAGAGACTATTTGCTCTCGGTCACACTGGTTTTACATGGGTTTAGGGGTGTTGTTAGGCACAATTTGCAACAAAAATACCTTAAGGTTGGGCATGCTTTCTTTCTTCTGTTGAACACAAAAGAAGATATTTGGTAACCAAACATTTGCTGGTAGTCATCTGTAGTTGTCTTTTTCTCCATGCTATGAAAGTCATTGACAACCAGTGACTGTTGGTTTACCAACATTCTTCAAAATATATTATGATCCACAAAAGAAAGTAAGTCACACAAGTCTAAAATGTGATTAGGGTAAGTAAATGTTGATCAAATAATTTTTGGGGGGGGTTAACTATCCCATTAAGGCAATCTCTGTGCTAATTCACTCTTGAATGTTGAAACATTGAGCAGATATACATGCCTATAAAATTTCTCGTCTGGGCAAATTAACATTAAATATGAATAACTGATCTTGGAAACTAGAGCAATACCATTTGTCCAATCTTTACATATATATATATATATATATATATATAAATTGAATGTAAATTCATGTTCCAGTCACATTTTCTAGGTTAAATAAACATTACTTACACTATCAGAAAAATAGCACATAGCCACAATTGTATTTTGTATTTTTACGTTAAAAGGTTAGTTCACCCAATTTGCTAAATTATGTCTTTAATACTCACCCTCATGTTGTTCCAAACCCGTAAGACCTCCGTTTATTTTTGGAACACAGTTTAAGATATTTTAAATTTAGTCCGAGAGCTCTCAGTCCCTCCATTGAAGCTGTGTGTACGGTATACTGTCCATGTCCAGAAAGGTAAGAAAAACATCATCAGAGTAGTCCATGTGACATCAGAGGGTCAGTTAGAATTTTTTGAAGCATCGAAAATACATTTTGGTCCAAAACTAGCAAAAACTACGACTTTATTCAGCATTGTCTTTTCTTCCGTGTCTGTTGTAAGACAGTTCAAAACAAAGCAGTTTGTCATATCCGGTTCGCGAAAATGAATCATTCGATGTAACCGGATCTTTTTGAACCAGTTCACCAAATCGAACTGAATCGTTTTAAACAGTTCACGTCTCCAATACGCATTAATCCACAAATGACTTAAGCTGTTAACTTTTTTAATGTGGCTGACACTCCATCTGAGTTCAAACAAACCAATATCCCGGAGTAATTCATGTACTCAAACAGTACACTGACTTAACACGCATAAACACAAGAGGCACGGTTTATCGCATTAACCAATCACAGCCGATCATAACCAGTCATATCTGATCTGATCACGGCACACTATGGGAGTCTGTTAAAACTCATTGGGCTTAGGGGAGGTGAGAGAGATGCAGACTTCCGTTGAAACGCATTGCTATTGGACAATGTTGATTTATACACTTTTTAATATTATGTATTGTAATGTTGGCATTGTTATATTTAAATGTAATGCTGAAGAGTTCCAAACTACCACTGGTATTAATACCAGCCTAAAAAACCTGTGCGGTGGGAGCTTCATGGAATGTTCCAATGGCCAAACAGATGCATGTAAGTCTCATTTCACCAAGTGCAATGCTAAGCGTTGGATGGAGCTGTGTGAAGCATGCAGCCACTGGACTCTGGAGCAGTGGAAACATCTGCTTCTCTGTTTGGCATTCTGATGGGCGAGTGTGTAACCTGCCCTTGTCTATTCCAGCTTGACTGTTCCCCAGTGCACACAGAAAGGTCCACAAAGACATGGTTGGATGAGTTTGATGTGGAAGAACTTGACTGGCTTGCACAGAGCCCTGACCTCAACCTTATCGAACACTGAAATGGAAATTGTGAGCCAGGCCTTCTCCAACATCAGCGCCTGACCTCACAAATGCTCTACTGGATGAATGGGCGAAAATGACCACAGAAACACTCCAGAATTTGGTTGAAATATATATGTGCTACCCACCACTTCTCGATACCAAATGTATTAACCGGAATCTGAAGGATCACATGACACTTCTGTGTGTTTGTGTGCTGGCTGTTTTACAACGGCTTTGAATATTGTTCATCCAATCAGATTTTGCAGCTGTAACTGTCCAGCAGAAGATAAACTGTGGTCTCCTCTCCTTTGGTCGGGTTCAGACTCATACGGTCAGTTATATGTAAACTAGGCTATAGGGCAGAGTGTGTGTGTTTGTGTCAGAGCGAGATGGGTACAACAGATCGTGAAGCACAAAGATCATAACCTTTTAAAGAGAGGAAATTTATATCCTCACAGGAAGTATACAAATGTTCTCCTGGGAACTTCCTGTCAGCACACTTGGCGCATACAAACCTCTGTTGACCTCCAGTGTTGTGTGAAGATGTGATTTGTGTTCTCGGGTCAGTGAGTTCTTGTTTTTAGAGCCATTGTGAAATGCATGGAGGAATTTCTCAACGCCGCTATTGCTGGTTCGCCTGTAATGATACTGTGTTTGTCTGGGTATTTCCAATAATACATGAGATGTCATGTTTGTTTAGGGAACCAGTAAAGAATTACTCAACCTTATGAAGAACAGCACTGCAGTGTTATTTGTAATGCTATAGTTCGTTGAGGTTTGGATTATTTAAAGCAGAAAGAAACACACACACATGGATACACTCCAACTAAAGACATTCCTCACGTCTTCATGCATCTTTCACCTTCTTCTCTATTGTTTTCCCGTCTGTTTTTCTTCACTGCGCTGCCCTTTTGTTTCTGTAGTGGGGAAAAACCATGTACTTGTGTGAGTGTGTACATATGAAATGATTTCTTGTTGGATGAACTAGCCTGTTTCTTGTGACCAATTAAAATGTGTTTACCAAGACACCTATTTCACCCAGTAATGGTTAATATGTAAGTGTATGCATATGTAGTTTTTATAAAAAAAAATTTGCTCATCAAATGTGGATATACTTGATTAAAAATACATTAAACCCGTAATGTTGTGAAATATCATTACGGTTTAAAATAACTGTTTAATATAATTTAAAATGTCATTTATTTCTGTGACGCAAAGCTGAATTTTCAGCATCATTACCCCAGTTTTCAGTGTCACATGACCCTTCAGAAATCATTCTTATTAATATCAGTGTCGAAAACAGTTGTGGTGCTTAAAGGATTAGTTCTCTTCCAGATTAAAAAGATCCTGAAAATATAGTCATCCCCATGTCATCCAGGATTTTCATCTCTTTTTTTCTTCAGTTGAAAAGAAATAAAGGATTTGAAGGAAAACATTCCAGGATTTTTCCATATAGTGGTCTTAAATGGGAGAATTTGTGGTTAAACTATATAGTTTTTTTTAAATGACCAGTACTTTCACAAGACAAGGCCCTTATTTCTCAGCTGGGATTGTGTAGAGCCCTTTGAAGCTGCATTGAACCTGCAGCTTGGACCTTCAACCCATTGGGCACCCATTTAAGTCCACTATATGGAGAAAAATCTTGGAATGTTTTCCTCAAAAACATTACTTTCTTTCCATCAAATGTGAAGAAAGAAAGAAAAAAAATCCAAACCAACTGAAGAAAGAAAGACACGAACATCTTGAATGACATGGAGGAGAATTAATTTTCATTAAATGTTTATTCTGGAAGAGAATAATCCTTGAATGTTTTTGTAGAAACCCTGTTGCTTTTTTCATAAAATGTTCTAAATAGAGTATTAAAAAATTTTGCATTTCAGCATTTATTTGAAATCAAAATCTTCAGTAGCTGGTGTCCTTATATGAATTTAATTATAGTAAATAATGTGTTTTTTTTTTCTGAACCGTCAGAGGTGAATCTCTGGCTGCACTCTGAAGATCTGCTGTGATGTGAAACACTGAAAGCCTCACTGGTCATATAATTCTAACAATGCCAAGTTTTAAACTTGTATAATACAAACACACTCAAATAGTTGCGTACATGTCCGTTCCCATGAGTATGATTCCAGACCCATCATGTTTAAGATAATCCACACTGTTCTTCTTCATAAAATTATATACAAAACAGCCATCATCAGTCATTTTCTAACAGACATTCGTAATCATTTTAAGAAATGCAGAAGGGTCACACACAGATTTCAGTGTCTTATTTCCCACATCCAGGATTGTGGGTTGCAAAACACACTCATGAAAAGCCTCAGAGGGGGACCATCCATGTGGATTCTGGGTAGTGTGCCCTTCAGCAGCGCTTCTGTGATTGGTCCAAATCTCCATCAGTCAGTCCAAGCCTCAAATGCACTGAGTGTGTCCAACCATTACAGCCCACCCACTGAACCAGTGCCTCAAGTGTTATCATTCATGTTGACACACACACACACACATGCATAATTGAGACCAGATGTTCACTTTGTAGCATAAGATGTTGCCTTCTGTCCCAAATACACTAGTGTCTTGAGGGACACAGTGATGAGAGCGTCCTGCTCTAAATGAGGACACCACACACACACTCAAGCTCTCTACAGACTTTATAAAGCTACATCGTTGTACACAGGAGTAGCTATGTTTCAGAGTTTCCAAGGAATAATCAAGTGAAAAACTGGCTGTAGGTGATTTTTCTTGTCTTTTATGGTTGTTGGCACTGGTCAGATTGTATGTTATGACACCAATGAGTGCCACAATAATTACTTCATATCAGGCCATATTGTATTTTGGCTAATGATTGATAAAGAAAGTTCTCAGTATCTATTTTAATATTTAACAATGTCATTTATTTCTGTGATGGCAAAGCTGAATTTCCAGCATCATTCTAATAGGCTGATTTGGTCATTTAAGAATAATTTCTACTTCTTATCAATATTTAAAAGTAGCGTTGTGTAAGGTTTTTATGAAAACTGTGTGTTTTTTTTTTCAAGATTATTTGATGAATAGAAAGCTTAAAAGACCAGAATTTATTTGAAATATATAATTTTATTTTAGAAATGCCCCCCTCCCCCTCCAAAAAAAGTCAGACCCCAAACATTTTAGCAGTAGTTTTTATTTGTATTTATTGTATAGTTTCTTTTACAACACTTTATCATGTATGTCATTTATTAGCATAGGTTAATGTTCAAATTTACAATAAATCTAATATATCGTTAACTAACAAGAATTAGATTAATAAATGATTCAACTATTTAAAACAATGAAAAATATATATTTTCATTGTTAGTTAGTGACAACAGATGTATTAACTTAAAAGTTTCTAACATTTTATTGTTCATTATAATAATATATTTTTCTTTACCAAAAAAAAAGAAGAAGAAGAAAAAAATGAAAAGAAACTTTGCAGCAAACTATAAATTATACAGCTGTAACAGGCTGGAAAACAATGGTATTTTACAAGCCTTTTTTACAATTTTGACCAAACCTCATCCATGTTAGCCAGCAACACAGCATTATATAATAATCTGCAGAATTGCCAAAACAAAAAAACATTTTTTTTTTTTAAATTTGCAAGGCATAAAAATGGATGTTAAGCATTGATATTTAGTAGCAAACTGAAGCAAGTGAGCATTCAGTCAACTAGAACTCAGGGTAGAGAGCTGTTCTACTTTGTTTTCACTCTTTTAAATGTAAACACTTCTTTCTCACTCTTTCTGTCTCTGTTTCTCATTTCAGTTGGTGGCAGTGTTTGATGAACAAGAGCCTCATGTCGGAGGTGACGGGACCAGTGCGAGTTCAACGGGCACCCAGTCGCCTGAACTATTCTCTGGAGAGCCATCTGCCTTCCAACCGTACCTGCCCCAGAGCGAGATAGAGGTCACCACATCCACGCTTCGAACCAGTAAGAGATAAATAAAGAGACTCTCATAATGTTGTCTAGGTCTTTGATAGTTTGAAATGTGCCACTTCTGTGGAAGTTTTGGCCTTTTGTGCCACTCATTGGTCTCTCTGTTTCTCACAGACATGCCTTTGCATGTTCGTCGCAGTAGTGATCCAGCACTGTTGAACCTGACAGCGATGTCGCTCTCTGAGCCTGGTTCGCAACCCGAAGAACCTTCCAGAAAAAATCCCACACGATGGTCCACAACCGCTGGCTTCCTGAAACCACGTTTCTCCACCGACACAAACAGTCTGGAGAGGAAGGTATAAAGCTGCTGTAAAGGTCCAAACCTTTGTAGTGGAGGAACATAAATGACTTAAAAGGATATTTCACCCCAAATTATAATTCTGTCATAATTTACTCAACCTCATGTAATTCCAAAACCTATAGGACTTTAATTCTTCTTCAAAAGAAGCTATTTTGACCTTAAATTGTCTTTACAATTATGTGTTATTTTGGAACTCATTGACTTTCATTAAATAAAATGAAACCTTCTTCAAAATATCTTTTATGTTCTGCGGAAGAAATTTATACCATTCAGAATGGCCTACTCTGATGCTTATTGAGTGCAGGTTCTGGAAGTCAAAAATTAAAAAGAAATGGTATTTAGTAGATAAGTTTTTGCATAGGCAAATAGATTTTTAACCCTAACTTTTAAACCTATGTAAGACACAGCATTTGTGATTACCGAGGTTGTTAATCAATGGTATATGCTTTTGTTGAAGCCATCAGTTTGCATTATTTCAAGAAATATTTTAATAAATAACAAATTGCACCAAAAGAGCTCAGCGTGGAATACAAACTCCCATAAAGCTCTACAGATAATTGAGTCTGTCTCAATACACTTTTTAAATACTTAAATATTTGCATATTTTGCAATTTTTTTCAACATTTATAATGTTTGATGGTATTGTTCCTCATTAAAGTTAAGTACACTGTCTCATCTTTTTATCCAATTCTCTAAATAATTTTTGTTTCAAGTAAATGTTTGTGATTTTGTAATTCACTGTTGATACATAGCTTCTTGCTCTTTAAAAAAAAAAACTTTTTGAAAACCCCTATTAGAAGGATAAATGGGGACAAAATCCTTTCAAAACCAGTGCCAAGATAAAAGTGAGCAGGCACTCTAGCACTCTGTTAATGTTCACACAAAGGTTGTCAAGATATTTAGAGGTGGTAAGTGCTAAGTGGGCAGCTGACTTTACTCTCTGATTTGTTAGCTGTATTGCTGTTTGGAGGCCATTAGGTTCCTGCCTGTATCTTTTCTCAAATCATATGCGATAAATCTTTAGAAGCAGAGGTCACCCTCCATGACATATCTATGAACATTTACTGTCATTTCTGAATGGTTCAAAACCCCACATCTCACAAACAGTTAGAGCTCAATAAACAAAGCCGAGTGATTGGAGAAAATGTTGCACTGCTGTTTGTGTGTTAAATGTATTGTGTGTGTGTGTGGGTTCATTTAATGCATTTGCTGATGTGACCATCATTTCTCAGTCTGTTCTCTTCTAGCAGAGTAATGCTTACTTCAATGCTAGTCTTAAAACTCTCCAGACAGTGAGTTATGGATTTTGCTCACTCTTTCACGCTCTCTCTCACTCTCTCTCTCATCTTGTTTATTCCTTTGTAGTATGAGGCTTTGATTTACAGCTTTTTCTTATCCATCAGCACAGTTTCCTCACAGACCAAAAATATTTTGGGGATTCATGGTGGTTTACTGTTATATTAAATTGTGATCTGACCATTAATGTGCATGTGAATCATTATTATCATTAAAACTAAAGAGTTAACAGGGAGTTAACAGTGTAAAAAAAACAAAACTTTTTTCTCTTCAGGGCCGAGGTGTCGACACGTATCGTAGTCTTCCTCGTGATGCAGGGCAGCGGTCAAATCAGAAAGAGTTTCAGCGTGAAAAGGCCCGTTCCTCACTCAGCGCCAATCATCCCATGGTGGACCACTGGCTGGAGCGACATGAACAGGTTAGGACTGAAATGACCTAGATCTTCATATGTATATATTGCTGTTTTAAGTAGTTTCCCTAAATCACTATATAAAAACTAAAATTGCAGTCTTTGTGATTTAAAATTCACACTAAACCATTTGATTTTATTTCTATCAATTTTGCAACCCTTATGTTAAGCATCATGTTTCTTTAGAAATCAACATTTCAAAATGTCCTACCAAGTACAAAATAAGCATTTATTGAAACCAAGCTGTAAAAATTAATCATTGAAAATCTACACTTTTCTGACGTAAGATGGATCTGGTAGGCCAGTCATGGTTGGGTAATCAGTGGAAAGCTGGATAAATCATATTATTGCTAAACCAGAGAAAATAACAGTAAAATGTGTGAAAGTGCATCAAACTCCGTCGTTTCTAGCTGTTTGTGGTGCCTACTGCTCTCCATTTCCTTCAGAAAGATCCCAGTGTTAGGAAAGAATAGCTTAATTGTGTACAATTTTTTAAAAAGTTAATGCACACATTTCAGCGCAGATTTTTTTTGTGAATATGTCACCATGGAATGCAGACTTTGTAAAAAGGCTGCTATTAAAGGATGGCACACTTGAAAACTTTATTGGACTTGACAGCAAAACCACAGTCTTAGCAGATCAAAGCATTGTTGTTCACTTGACATGTAAAGGGGATGTTTCTTGAAGGCACAGCACACTGATTCTTTACAGTGTGAGTCCTTACCCCAAAACTATTTGTAGCTCAATGCTTTATGTACATTAAAATGTATGCTTAAAAACAGAAATATAAATATATTTATTTAAAAAAAAACTTTTTTAAAGAAACATGCCATGACTCGTACTACTACTGTACTGTTTAAAAGAAAGGGTTGTGTATGTGGTCTACTCTACATGATGCTAATAAACTTAGTGTATATGTGTTATATTGTGTTTTCTTGACTGGAATCGAAGAATAGTGAAATCAGTTGCATTCAGTATATATAGAGAGAGAAGAGATGTGTGGTGTATTGTATCAAAGAGAAGATCCAGAGAGAGAGGGCTGGTGTGGAGGAGGGGAGAGTGTGTGTGTGTGTCTGTAATTAATCATAAAGGTAAAACAGCGATTATAAATCACTCTCAGCTTTAGACTGCTAATGAGATAAGACTATATATAGATTTCTTTTTTTTTTCTTTTAGTTTCTCTCCAGCAGGTGCTGCTGTAGGTCAGTTGTATCTCAGTTATCAGTTTTTCTCTTCAGTATTCCCTTATTCTGATATACATATTCACTTTGTCGGTCTACTAAGCGTGGAGCTGATAGATGAACATATGGACAGACTGATCGATGGATAGCTAGGTTGACAGACAGACAAGTAGGTGGGCATATAGACGAGTAAATAGATAGATAGATAGATAGATGGTACATGGTACATGAAAAGACAAGTGGAAGGATGGATAGATAGTTTGATAAAGACTCAAATAAAATTTACATCAATGAAAAATCATACGATTTGACAACGTCATGTTAAACTAATTTAAACACTTTCTGCATCATGACGTAATTACAATACATCATCATAATGCATTAATATTGCTTGGTGCATGCATAGTTCTGCCATTTCTGTGCTCTGAAAGGATCATTTCTAAAAAATGAGTAAAAAAAGAAAATGATACAGGGGCACAAGGCAGGAAGCGACATATAGAGGAGTAGAAAAAAAATACATAAATCACAAGTTAACCACAATGTATTTGACCTTGATGTTTATGCAGTATTTAGAAATAGCCTTATTAAGAACATAGAACATATTAACTGGCATCATTGACACTGTGGAATGTTTTTGCTCGAGTTAACTGCTTATTTAATTTAACTTTCTTTTCTCTTAAATAAATGTTAGCTTCTGTAATGATGTTTTAATATCAGTTACATTACTGCCGGCTTTTAATTCACCAAAAATTGTCTAAACGTCTTTTGTTGTCTGTTAGACTATATTCTAGGCATTTCATATTGTTCATATTTCTCTCTCTTATAATAAGTACTTGTCACTGTATATGTAACGGAGGCCAGCGTGAAGGTGCTGTACAGGTAAACCTCACTCCCATGATCTCAAGAGACACACGAGCAACTTTAGCCTCCTTGTACGTGCATTGGCCTCTAAAATCTAAAATCCCACCCAGGGCACCAACAGAGCCTGGGCCGGCCCTGGGTAGATAGATAGATAGATAGATAGATAGATAGATAGATAGATAGATAGATAGATAGATAGATAGATAGATAGATAGATAGAAAGACAGATAGATAGATAGATGGTACATAAAAAGACAGATGGAATGATGGATGGAAAGATATAGTTTGATATAGACTCGCAGACAGATAGACAGGTAGATATATGGGTACATAGATGTTAGATGGATGGTAGATAGATAGACGAGTAGGTAGATGGGCAGAGGTTGATGGGTTGATGGATAGATGGATAGATATTTCTCCGTAATTCTCACCCTCTTCTTCTGGAGGATGGTCTGTTTTTCTTTAACCAGTTAATAATTGAAAAGCGTGATGGACTAAACGCTCCTTTGTTGCTTCTTTCCCCATTTCTTGTCATGCATAGCAAAACCTCAGCAAGTTGAAGTGAGGCTCACCTAAATAAGAGCAGGAGTAACGCTCGAGCATAAACTAATAAGTGACTGAATTAGGACGAGGTCTTTATCCTGTGAATGTGTATTTGTCCCATCGGGCTTTGCTGATGAAAGCATGTATTAATGTGCAGCTTCAGTGAGGGAAACCATGTGCGTTCAGTAGAAACAGAATGTCAAGGCTCTGCTTTTTTGCGCTATTAGTCATTCCAGTTCAGGAGAATCCCAGACAAATGCCTGGTTACTCAGTCACTGAGGAAAACAATCGCTGGTTGAAATATGCGTTTGCCAAGAGAAAGGTTTGGATCAGATCCGAGCAGGACAATGGTTTGGCAACCGTCTCTGATCATTCATTGGATTTTGTCAGAAGGCCAGCGGTGTCATTCTGATTCAGTTATGCTGTCAAACACACACACACACTCTTGTCATATTAGACAGCTGTTATATAAGGAGACATGGTTATGTCTGCCGTAGAGGGTGTATTTTGTATCACAGCTATTTTCTCCACTTCCTTCCATTGTTTTTTCCACTGTGTTACACTTTTGAACACCCTTGGCCACGGAGGAAAAGAGTGATTGACCAACTGCCCTAGATAGAGAGAGATGGAGAGACTTAGAGACCACAGGGGTAATAGAGAAACAACTCAGGGAAAAACTAATCAAAACATTGAGAAAGAGAAAAACAGATTTTTCTTCAGCTTTTTCTGTTACTTTCTTTTTCTTTTCTTTTATTCTTTTTCCCCTTATACCTTTCTTTTTCTTTTCTTTTTTAGTTTTATATTTTATTCTCTTTCTTTCCTTTCTTTTTTTTTTACATTTTCTGATCCTTTTTCATTTTATTTTCTTTTTTCTTGTCATCATTTTTTCTCTTTTTTTGTTTTTCCCACTTTTCTTATTTTTTTTTCTTTTCTTTTTTCTCTTTCATAGTATTCCTTTTTGTTTATTTTTTTATTTTATTTTTCCTTTCATGTATTTTCTTAATCTTTTTTTTTTGTAGTTTGGATATTTTGTCTATTTTAGTTTTTTTCCCATTTTTCTTTATTTTTTTCTTTTTAGTTTTTTATTATTCTTTTCTTTTTCTTTTTCTATTTCTTTCATTGTTCCCCTTTTTTCTTCCGTCACCGCTCCCTTGAGCTGAATAATGCATGTAAACTGTCTCAGGCCCAGTCTTGTGTTTGCATCTAGAGTTATGTGTGTATCATTTTTCTTTTTTCATTACAGATTGTATGATTAGGTTACATTAGATGAAAACTACTTTCAAAGTTTTGCAGGGTTTATGCAAGAACATATAAGCGTAGTCATGGATGCAGAACAAGGACCTGTTGGCTACTGAAACTTTAATGCATGTGTGTGTGTGTGTGTGTGTGTGTGTGTGTGTGTGTCAGTGGTTGTGTGGTGCTACTCAAATAATCAGGTGACACAGTAGTGAGCATGTGCTCTTGTGTAACTCTCACCTGATCCGTGGTGTATCAGGTGAAACATCTCAGCTACAAACGGAGAATGAATTCCTTCAAACTGTTTAGAAAAAGAAGAACTTCAGATCTCCCTGCAGAAATCTTCACCCAGGTCCTTTCATGTCATGTATACATTGTGATTCTTTTGTCATTTATTGATGTTACATTACAATGTCAAATGTATTTCTTGCAGGTTTTTGTTGAGTGCAATGCATTGTGGGTTAAGCAGTTTTCTTCTTGTTTTAGGATGAGGAGGAGAATGGTAGGATTGAGCCAGTGGGACGTGCGGATACGTGTTTAGATCACATGGGAGTGAGATCGCTGGAGTAAGTACCACACATACACACACACACACATGCTCTGACTGACAGCAGTGGTGATCTTATCTCTTATTTTATGCGAATCTCTCCTTCATGCTGTCAGTTTGATTTGCAGGTAATGAAACGTTTCAGCTCTCGAGTTTTATTGTAAAATACGACTTTTTTTCTAAACGCTGAGATCAGATTGAAATGTTTTGGATTAATCTCTCATAAACTGTCATCTAAACTCTCGCTTGAGTCTCTCACAGTTCTGTCTGTCACTTACTAGATGTGATGGCATTGATGCCAAAATGAGTGTTTTGGTGTGAATCTTTGATAAACCTAATGACTGAAATGCTAGCACACATTTAAGACAAACTTTTTAGTCTTTATAGATGCATGACCAACAAATACAATGTCTATCTAGATGCAAAAGTGCAGTTAGTGTGTCAGCTGAATCACAGCATTCTGACTCTTTGCACGATCTCACTCCACCCTACTTTGTTTTACTCCGCCTCCATTCATCTTTACATGGAACAGCATGTTTATTTACTCTCTCTGATGGTTTGTTTTCTTTTTTCCCCTCGATCCTCCAGTGATATCGTGAAATTGGTGGAAGTGTCCAATGATGGAGGTCCTCTTGGTATCCATGTGGTGCCTTTCAGTGGACGAGACCGCAGGTAACAACCACCAAACTTCATTATTATATCAATAAAAGGACCAAAAGTAAAATAAAATCAATTGTTTTTAGCTTGGGAAACGCAACCACTGAACATAAACCATGCTCATGATCACCACAGCTAAAAACAAAAACATATTTAAACAAAATATTTTGTGAATGTTTAGCTCAAATGTTTTTGAATCGAATATTGATGCATTTAAAATTCATTTTATTATTTTTTTGGTTCCTGACATATTCTGAACCCAGCAAGAGATCTGCTTTAGTTTACTTGAAAGTCTGTCCTCTGCATCAGCTGATGATCTGAGTGATCAGTGTTTGATTTGAGATTGACTAAATGGTTGTGTGACTCCTCTCTAGAGAGTCCATAAGAGTCTGTCCAGAAGAGATAGAGTATCTAAACAGCATCTGTATGTGAGCGGTCACCAGGCAAACTAATCTAGCTAAAAGCAGCTTTATATCTGTGAGCTGCATCTCTCTCCGGGCGGCGAGCTGCAACAGCAACAGGACGTAGAGTTATAAAGATGGAGAACATAATTTTTTTTTGAAGAATTAGCTTTCGTTCAGAAGTGCTTTATGATGATGCATTAGTTTCAAGTTCTTTCAATTCGATATCAATCAAATTAATGCTTCATTTCAAATGGATGACGCTTATGATTAAATAAATAATAAATCTCAGAAATCTTTAGATCAAGTGTGTGTGTGTGTGTGCTGCAGGACGTTGGGTCTGCTGGTGAAGCGTTTGGAGCGTGGAGGGAAGGCTGATGTCCAGGGTTTGTTTCAGGAGAATGACTGCATCATTCGCATCAACAATGGAGACCTGCGGAATGTCAGATTTGAGCAGTAAGACCTGACCTCTGACCTTTGACATCTGATGTCTACAGAGTGCTTGTTGTCCCTTCAATTCCTTACTCTTCATGTCATCTATTCATTTGTTCTGCTCATTTGTTTGTTCCTCCATCTATTCATCCATCCATCCGTCCTTCCATTCATCCATCTGTCAGTCATCATTTATTCACCCATCCATTCATCCAGCTATCCATTTACATGAATCTATCCATCCTCATTGATCTATCTATCCATCCATAAGTTTGTTATCCATCCATCCATTGACATTCATCTGTCAGTCCTGTTTATCCACACATCCATTCATCAATTTGTTCATCCATTCATCCTTTATCCATCATCCATTCATTTGTATCCATCCCTCCGTCCATCCAATTACATTCATTTATCCATCCATTGACAATCAGTCCTGTTTTTCCAAACATCCATTAATCCATTTACGTTCATCTATACATCCATCCATCCATCCATCCATTTAGGTTTATCCATCCATCCATTCTTCCATCGACATTTATCTACCAGTCCCTTTTCACCCACACATCCATCCATTCGTCCATCTGTCTATCCATTTGTGCATCTATCCATGCATATCTGTTCATCGATCCATCCATTGATATTCATCTATCAGTCCCATTCATCTAGATGTCCATCCATTCGTTCATCTATCCATTTGTCCATTCATCCATTCATTTCATTCATCCTTCCATCTGTTCATCCATTTATCCATCCAACTTTGCATTTGTTCAATCGTTCATCCTTCCATCTGTTCACCTATTCTGTCCATCTTTCTTCTTTTCTCTGACATTAAGTAAGCCTCCTATATTTTCTATTTAGCTGTGTCTGATTAAAACCCATCCACTCTCACAAAAAATGTAAAAATAAACACTATTATATATATATATATATATATATATATATATATATATATATATATATATATATATATATAATTAAATACATTTTTAATGCTGAAAATTAATTGTAAGGTTTTGTTACATAAACCTAAATGTTTGTGTGTTTTTGTTTTTTTCTCAGAGCTCAGAACATGTTTCGTCAGGCGATGCGTTCTCCCGTCATCCTATTCCATGTGGTACCATCCACCATGAGATCCCAGTACGAGCAGATATCCCATAATGAACACAACCCCAGAGCAAACATTGACCTTTCTGGACGTTTCAGCCCTGACTCCCTCTCCAATGACCCCGTCGGCCTGGACCATGTCGCTCACCGATTGGCACAACACAGGCCACACCCACCGAATAACCATGTGGACGCCAGCTCTCCCATTCATCATCCTGTTGGCCAATCAGGGAAACCTCCATCAGGTCATACCTCCTCTCCCCAAAGAGGATTAAGCCCCGCCCCCACATCCGGCTTCACCAAAAAAGTTGGGCGGAGACTTGGAATCCAGCTTAGAAAAGGTATCACTAAAAGCGTCCTGTTGCTTTTCTGAAAATGTATAATAAATGAGTGTCACTTAATAAAAACCTGCACATTATGCTGGTTGATTGCTGCAAAGATTAATATTTAGGCATTACAATTTTAACACATTTGTAGCGATCAACCTTTTTTTGATTACAGCTTAGTAAGGGGCAGCACTAGGTTCAATAAACCAATGCCTAAGAGATGTTGTATTAAGACCCCCCCCCCCCCCCCCCCCCAGTGCTGGCAGACTTATGGGGGTCTTGCGCAAAACTGTGTTGACAGGATCTATCGATTTAATGAATTTTTTTGCAATCTGTCAGCTAAGTCCTCAGCTTCACATCTCGTCACTGCCCTCCTCCACTATTAACCACTCACATTTTAATATTTTAGTGGGTTACGCATTTTTAATATAACTAATTGTACTAAATTAACTTGTAAAAGCTCTTTTAACAAATAAAGTAAAATAAAACGAATAAATTAATAAAAAGTTAATATTATTTTGTTGTAATGTTTTAATGCAGGTTAGTTTTCCTTTTCTTAATAACTTATGTTTGTTTTTTGTTGTTTTTATTAAAATGATTTAATGTGCAATGTGGCTGTGTTAAAATATGGTTTCTGCCGTGTTTATGATTAAGACTGTGCTAATGAATCCAGATGTCTATTGCGGAGCATATTTCCCATCCTGCAGAGTCTGCTGCACTGATTCAGCTGGGAGAATGTTGCTCTGTTAACTCCCACACAGCTCCTTCCTGTGTGTGTGTCCCTGCTGTAAAGGTGTGAGATGTGAAATGATTGACAACGGTTGGCACAAGTCTTGGCACCTGTGTGTGGACAGGTGGCCCAGCGGGTGCACAGGGTGGCGGTGAGGTTACAGAACAGCAGTTCAGGGAGCGTTGCTAGGCAGCGCCGCGTGTCAGTGTGATGTGTTTCCATACGGCTGTCTGATTCTCTCAGTGTTTTATTGGACCCGAGTTGCACATCACACACATATAGGAAAGCTTGCAGTGTTCTTTTTGAAAAGTGTGGCTGAACTCAACCTGTGGGGCCACTTTCTCTTTCTCACTCTCTTTCTCTCATGCTCAGATGCACTTATCTCAGCCTTGCCACACAACCTCCAATTTCTGCACCTCGGAAGGTTTAAGCCCAGTCTGTTGGGTCGATAGGTTGTGATCTTGTGTTGCCTTTCAGACCCCATGTAGTCCAGTTGGCTTCTGTTCCAGTCCTGTAGTCTCCATCAACAAGCTGTAGCCTGATGTTTCTCTAAGCCGCCAGCTTCTGATGTCACTCACGTGCAGACAGAGAGAAATTCGACACAGAAAGCAGACTCAAAAATGTGCGGAATAAAAACTAGAGCGCTAAATGCATTTAAACTATAGTCCTTTCAAATATACTCTGATTTTAAGTATGGAACTGACACTGAAATATTATGTAGCAGAACGGTACAGGTTACAGATAAAATATAATACAAATATATGTAAAAATATATAATATAATATAATAAAAAATACTGATTCCAAAAACAGAGGTGATACATTAATAACAAAATCATAAATTTGTTTAATAAATATAATATTTGTAATAACATAACATTTCAATAATATAATGTTTTTAACATTAATTTTTAATGTGTTTAAATTGCATTTATGGTAACACTTTACAATAAGGTGTCATTTGTCAACATTACTTAATGTATTAATTAACAATAAATACTTTAATTCATCATCTTTGTTAACGATAGTTAATAAAAATACAATAGCTCATTGATAGTTCTTGTTAGCTCACAGTGCATTAACTAATTTTAACAAACAAAACTTTTGATTTTAATAATGCATTAATAAACGTTGATTAATATTAATATTAACTAAGATTAGTAAATCCTGTAGATGTTCATTTTTAATTCATGGTAACAAAAGTAGTTATGTTAACTTTCTCGCTTTTTGTCAACCAATTTACAAATTAAGGAATTACATTTTTAGCATCTTTTTTTCAAGATCAGTTTATTTATTTGAAATATAAATGGTTTAATTAATGAATTTATTTTTTAATTAATTCATTTGTAATGAATTTAGTTACATATTTTATATTACCCCCCCCCCCCCCCCCCCCATATAATTTGGCTTTATCAATAAGTGACATCATACCGGCAGACATGTGTTATGCAGCATCAGATCTGTGAATTGCCATTTAACAGGGTTTTCATCATACAACACCAGTTTCTCAGGTTGAAATGGATGGGTGTGTATATCCTTAGGTCTGTCTTATAACTGTGTGTTCTCTGTGTCTGTCAGGGCCTGAAGGTCTCGGGTTCAGCATCACGTCAAGAGATGTCCCTCTTGGAGGCTCCGCCCCTATTTACGTGAAGAACATTCTGCCAAGAGGAGCTGCCATTCAGGACGGGAGACTGAAAGCAGGGGATAGATTGCTAGAGGTGAAAAGAAAATAAATTCATTTTATTTTATTTTTAACAACGAAAATAAATTAATAAAATCTAAATATAGTCCCAAACGAGTGATGTTGTGGTTGCTACAGGTCAATGGGGTGGATCTTAATGGGCGTGGTCAGGAGGAGGCGGTTTCTCTGCTGAGAAAGAGTTCCATGGGTGGAACTGTGACTCTCCTGGTACTGAGACAGGAGGAGGCCTGTCTACCCAGAGAGATGGTGAGGAACTGTCTGTGTCTCTGTGTGTGTTTGAGTGACAGTCAGTGTTGAGGTGTGAAATCCTCCTGCTAATGTCTTCATAAAACTGTCCATCTCTATAGCGCACAACATCTCTGACATTTAGAGTCTCACCATGCTTGTTTGACTAGTGGTGTTTTAGTCAAGGTTAAGTTTTCCAATTTCAAATTTTCCTCACACACTGTTTCCATTTGCATTTCAATGAGAGCTCTATAAAAGAGGACTATTTATGTTGGGCTATTTTATTTCAGTTAGCTTTTTAACCCATTTTTGAAATTTTGAAATTTTGTTTTACCTCAGTTCGAAAAGGGTCAATTCAGGTTAAATTTGGGCACTTTTCAAATTAATATCAAAGGCAAATATCCAATTGAACTGAATTTACCCTCTTTGATAACCCCAGGTGGAGTGATTTTAAGTTCCATCTTAGGTTGCACTGTGTGCATGTTTTGTTTCAGAATTGAGGGTTTTCAGTTGTAGTATTATAGTCCTCTCCTTCCTCACTCTCTTTAGAACACAGAACCAGCAATGCAGAACACAAGAGAATGGGTAAGAACCACACACACACCCGCTCATACATCTCTACATCTGCACACAGAGAGGTTCAGTGCAGTTGTTGTCAGTAATGTGCACCTGTCTCTGATGTTCTGTAATGATCCTGATCCAGCACTAACAGTTTCTTAGGGGCCGTTTATACCTGGCCACTTCATGCGTTTTCTCAGATCGGATAGCTATCCGATCGTGAAAAGACCAGGTGTAAATGCCCTCCGAAACGCATTTGAGACTGATTTGAATCCGATCGCTCAAACCACTTCAGGAGGTGGTCTGGGCCGCATTCCAGACAAAACTAGACAAGTGTAAATGCATCTGCCTGTTAAAACCACATATGTAAATTGTACTCCTCCCCAAAATGCTAAAAAAATAAACGTGTGAGGGCGTGTTATAGGCTATATGTAATGTTATAGCCAGATATGACGACGCTACTGGAACACGCACCACCAGATGAGAAGCTGAGCATATATTCATTAAACCAACGCGCAAACTATCGCAAATCAAAGTGAAAGTAAGTCGCGAACGCTTAACACACAATCATCATCATTAATAGTAGAGAAACGAAATGATCTTACCAGTGCTGTTGCCGCTCTCTATTATTGTGGTCTTTGATTTTGAAATTTTAGCTGATGATCAATAAAATGCAGCTCATATCTGTTGCTTTCGGTGACGTGCACTCCATTAAATCTGCATATAGCGCGGGCATTGAAGATCGGATTTAAATCCGTTTCGCAAAAACACATTCATGTGACCAGGTGTAAATGGAACCATTTTGATAAATCAGATAGCTATCCGATCTGAGAAAACGCATGAAGTGGCCAGGTGTAAACAGCCCCTTAAAGGGATAGTGCACCCAAAAATGAAAATCTGTGTACTCAACTTCATGCTGTTTCATGACTTCTTTCTTCTGCAGAACACGAAAGAATATATTTTTTGGAAAAACAATCATAACCGTAACCAGGGTTTGAAAATGAGTGTGGAATTGCTCTATTATAACACCTAGAAATACAAATCATACACTAAAAACTTTAAAAGAGACAGACTTTTGTGAAATATGTTTTCTCTGCTTTGGGGGGATGTGCATTGTTAAATTAGACCTTATTTATTGCATCACAATTTGTTCATATTTTCCTATAGGTTAGTAGTGGATAATTTTATCATTTTTTTATTTTTCATGCAACAATACTTAATCCTATTATAGTATTCATTGATAACCATTGCTATATTGATGATAAAGTTGTCTAGGGATCTTATGAATGTTTTAGCATGACTTTGTGAAAGTTAAACTTCTATACTGGATGGACAGTGTTTGCATATTTCATTTCATTATGTAACCTACTTGTTCTACAGATCTGTGTACAAGTGTTAAATGCTACTGTTTTTGATAGCGTTGATAAAAATTGAGATAATATCATGATTTTCCTTTCTTTTTTTTTTTGCCTTACCGAATGTGGAATACTGTCAGCAATAACCTGTCTGTGGGCTTTTTTAATAACTGTCAGAGTTTTGTGCAGACGATACAGTGTTGCCAGATATTGCTATGAAAACAAATAAAAAACGAAAACAAATAAAATAATTTAAACCAAAATGTTGACAATATTATAAGATATCGCTAACTCTAAACTGTACCATCCCACTTTGCTAACTTTTTAAACTGTCAAATTAAGAAGAAAATGCTTATAATAGCCGGATCTGGCAACATGGAGAAGGCTGCACCTGTGACCTCTCTCACAATTACTCCACCAGTGTCTCGCAGCGACATATATAGTTCTCGTCATTTTCACTTCATAAACACTACAAATTCTAGCATTCTGTCTAAATTGCAGATACATGCAGACACTCATATAAGGAGTGTTAAATTAGTCATTCAGAAAACAGATGTTATTTTAAAACATGAACCATTTGCTGAGGCCCAGACCTCGGTGACCTCATAGCTGGCTACGACCATGAATACAATTAAAATCAATGGAGACCAGTGATGTTTTTGTTCCCACTGACTTTGTTTGCATGGGCAAAAACATTTTAAAAACGTTCTTTAAATATCTTATTTGTGTTCTGGAGAAGGAATAATACAGTCAAACAGGTTTGAGATGATGTGGGTGAGTAAATTACTTCATTTTCTGTCATTTATGGATGATTATAAGATGGTTTACTCTCCCTGTACCTCAATCTGTATCTTTCTGCTGTATTAATAGACAAATAAGTGATTATTTTTACATACTCACCTGGTTGTGATTATTAAATCTAATCCAAGTTATTTGATTTAAATATGACTTGCACACCTTGAATTCGAACATTTGGTCTGTATAGAGCTGCAGCTGTTACGCTTCAGAAACACTGTCAGTGTTAAAGCTCATCCTGATCCTCTCTTCTTTTTGTCTGTTTTCCTCTTTCTGTCTCTCCCACCGCTGTTTGTGCATTAACCTCTCAAGGCTGATAAGATCTGCTTTAACAGTGGCGGTCCAGAGAGCAAGAGAGAACTAAATGAAAGCCATCCATTTCCTTTTGAGAACATGTGTGTGTGTGTGTGTGTGTGTGTCGGAGGTTGTTGCATTAAAGTGAAGGTGATTAAAGCTCAATAAAGATCGACTTTATAGAGCAGTCACTCAGTAGATGGTTGTTATAGCTGTCTCATCTCTCTCACTCTCTCTCTCTCTCTCTCTCTCTCTCTCCCACACAAACACTCACGCACTGACAGCCGCTAACATGAGGCAGTCACGGGAGAGGTCAGAAGAGCATCAGACGTTATGGGTTTATTATCTGTTTGTCTGAATCAGAGAATAGAGGTTTGGCAGGCATCATTTTTCATGAAAGCTGCCATCCCCGCCTCATTTACATGTTCTGCATTTCCTTCAGAACCAGATGAAAATGGCAGCTGTGTGTGTCAGGGACATAGTAATGGACAGGAGAGTGACTAGAATGTAAAACTGCTTGTGCAGAGGTTCATAGTGTTTCAAGGTGTAATGCACACTGAGAGATAGACATTAGCTATCCTGTCATGTTTTCATGGGAAAATTCACCCAAAAGTGACAATTCTATCATTATTTATTCACCCTAATGTCATTCCGAACCTGTGTTGACTTTATCATAAAAGGAATATTTTGAAGAATTGCACTAGTGACTCTGAGAATTGCTCTTTTTGTGTTCCACGGAGAAAAGAAAATCATATGGGTTTGAAACGATGTGAGGGTGAGGAAATGTCTTTGAATAGTCTCTCTGAACAACTAATTTGTAGTGTGTGTTCGGTCTAAGAGGTCACAAACCATGATAGTTTCTTAACATGAAGATATAAAAAATTTTTCTAATGAACCTGTTTCTCCAGGCTGTCCTTGTTACCCCGTTTTCCATCTCAATCATTATTTTGATAAAGTAAATGAAGCAGCCATTTGAAAATCAAGAAAACTACGTTTTATTTCATTCTCTACAGTCGATAATTACTGTAATGTCTTGGTTTGTTTTTGTAGAAGGTAGAAGACGAGGAGTTGGTCTTAACCCCAGATGGGACGCGTGAGTTCCTGACGCTGGAAGTGCCTCTGAGTGATTCGGGCTCAGCGGGATTAGGAGTCAGTGTCAAGGGTAACAGGTCAAAGGAGAGCCATGCTGACCTGGGCATCTTTGTCAAGTCTATTATTAACGGAGGAGCAGCATGCAAGGTTCGAAATGTATACACACAAACATTTTTTTAAGGAGATTTCAGCTGAAATCTGCAGACTTTTTTCATGATTATGGCACAGTTATTATTTTTTTTTCTTGAATGGTGTATTTAAGATCTTCTTAATCTCATTCTCTGGCATAGGATGGAAGGCTGCGAGTCAACGATCAGCTAATCGCAGTAAATGGGGAGTCGTTGGTAGGGAAGACAAACCAGGACGCCATGGAAATGCTGCGCAAGTCCATGTCAACGGAGGGCAACAAGCGTGGTATGATTCAACTGATTGTGGCAAGACGAATCAACAAGCGCCTTGAGGTAAAGATAGAAGAGTCAAGCAGATGAGTCACTGTTCATGTGAAGGTGTAAATAGTGCTTTATGTATTAGTTATATAAATGAAATGAATTGTCTGTTCCATTGAACACATCTTAAGAAAATGTTATTAGGAATAAACTTGCTACATCTCAACTCTCCCTCGTTATTGGTCATATTTTGTCATGCTACATTTTATTTCCTCTAGTCTTGCTTTAAATTTAAAAACAGACCAAAAAAAGGCATACCTACTTCAGCACACATTAAGGTCGACCACGTGCTGTTTTCTTTCTTTCTCACTCTAAAGAACATCTGATCCGTTTAAAGACCAGGCAATCAGGTCACTGCATTTCACAAATTTATCCACAAGGGCTTTCAAAAGTATTTTCTGTCATTCTGAAGGGAAAACTATGATGGACTCGTGCATTTTTGTGTCGCAAGGCTATTATAGTTTGGCTGGTAATGATGGTAATTGTCTTCACCAGAGCAGGATCATAACTGCACAAGATTTTCCCATCATGCTGAGTGTTCAGTGTCTGCATCTGATTGAGACCGAGCCCACCAGAGCTGATTCTGACCACTTGGTCACCACAACATAAACCAAAATTTAAATAGCTGCCAGTTAAATCTCTGAGAAGTGAAATTCAGAGGTTGTGGGGTTCTGAATCATGATGTTGTTCTTCTTGTTCTGGTTTCTGTCAGGGGGAGAGTCGGTGCAGTCCTCGAGGGTTTGAGCGGACCCTGAGTCCATCTCCTGATGACCACGAGCGGCGGATCTCACACTCGCTGTATGAAATCGAGGGGCTTGATGACAACCTGAGGCCACAAGGCAACACAAACAATCGTAAAATGAGTGCGTTACAACACACTTAGTCATTTCTGTGTTAGCCTAACCTGGTTTGGTTTTTTTTTTCTCCACTTTAAGCTGATCTTTTCAAAACCCATGTAAAATGTCATTTTATATTTTTTAAATGTTTTTCTTTTTAAAAGATCAATCATATATGTAGCTAAATTTAGAGAAAAGCGTATATGTTTCAATATATATGTAAATATACATCAGATTTTTAACCAAATTCTTAATTTAATATTAGTTTTTTTAGCATCTTTATATATTTTCATTTCCCTATGTATAATAAAGTAATAAATTAAATGAATTAATGTTTTTTATAATGTTGATAGACATACAGATAATTGAAAACGAATGTAGAATTTCATTAAAATAACACGTATGTAGACATCTATACATCTCCCTCAGATCAGCAAAAACGTTTGGTTTTTTATTTTATTCAAGAAAGTAATTTATTTGCATTATTTTGCAAGTTAACCATCACCAGATGCTCTCTACAATCACATTTGAGCACAGCATCAGGTTTCAGAAGTAGAATTGGCATCTCTGGGCTGCAGTGTGTAAGAAACATGTGGTCTAATACAAAACATATGAGTGTTACCCTGGACAAACAGATGCAGAGTTGTGGAGGTTCACTGAGAGCTCTCTGTGTGAGAGAAAGAGCCCAGCAGGAGCTGTTATCCTGCCTGTCAACAACTGAATCCACTCATGGGAAATGACAATAGCAGGGTGCCACACACAGATGTGCATATGCTTTCGCATTTACTCAATATATGTGCAGAGTCATGCTCATACCATACCATCCATTTACACTCGCACAGACAGGCTTTCACTTGCTCGCTCTCCCCAAGCACTCCTGCAGAAAGATGCTCTGACCAGAATGTGACCGTGTCCATCCATTTAAAGCCCTGTTTTCAAACCTTCCTCAGCAAACGTGTTAGTAATGGGTTAATGTTGTTGTTTGTGTGCTGATTGGATTTGTGTCTGCTTGAGTGAGCTTCTCTATGAGCATACAGCAGGTTAGTGTTTCATCTTCAAATGCTATGAAGATATGAAAGTTTTTCTTTAATTAATTAGCGTATTAGGTATTTGTGTGGTGGAGAAAACTGGAATTGGTTTGGTTGCCTTCTGGAATTAAAAATCCCAATCGTTTTTGCCATTGCTAAATTGATTTTTTTTTTTTTTATGATAACTTATAAACTTATACTGTGAACTATGAGGTTGTTAATCAAAGGCTATCAGCCCTCATTATTTCAACTCAATCAAAGAAAAAAATAATGTAAAAAAAAAAAAAGGATTTTCTAATGGAAAAACTACATTACGTATCATTCTGTAAAGAAATCTCCACCAGTGCACCTATATTTATATATATTTTTTTATTTTCTTTATATTTCACTGTTTTTAATTCAGAAATGTAGTTTTTAATGCTTTATGGGTTTGTAGTTCTTTTTCTTGCTAGTGCCATAAACTGCACATAATAGTATTTGTTTTTTTCTTTCAAATTCAAGTTTATAATGTTGTGTTTTGATTCATGGCTTATTGTGCTTTAATGAAACTTTTTTTAAAATCTCGATTGGAAAAATAAAAGTACAGTGTTTAACAGAAAAAGATACTCATGAACCATTAACAAGCTAAAGAGCGTGAAGAGAGTTGTTTGGTTCCAGTGTTTCTTTTAAAAAGGCACTTTGTTCCCAACATTAGTGCATTTTGTGATCGTTTACTGTACATCCCACTCAGTTTCACTTATTGAAGTATGTACTGGAAAAAAGAAAGTGTTTCTCATGGGCTTTATTTTAGACTAGGGTAGGACATTTCTGCGCAGATTAAAAACACAAACAAGCTAACAGCTCTATCTCTCTAAAATGCACACTTTCTCTTGGTATTTACTGGAAAAAGGCCCTTTTTTTGCATGAGATGAAATAGAAAATCAGCCATGCAAATTGCTTCCAGGCTGTATGTAAGAGCAAGCAAGCATATCCAAGTGAAGTGGACTCTACACCGTTTCTTTAATTTGTAAATCTCTCGACATGCAGAAAACGACACAAATGATTCACTGTTGCTCGTGATTCTCTGTGACTTTGGCCTGCTTTCCTCAAAATGAGGTGATTTATTTTTGCATGAATTATAAATAACAACTTTATTTTTACCATCTGCACATCATGAAACCCCCACCATGATCAAGATTAGCTGTATTACTTGATTACAGTGTAATAATAAAATCATTTGATTGTCCCTACACCCCTTCCTGCTCTTATCTCGCTTTAGATCATTATCAGCTCTCGCCGACGGTGAACATGCCTCAGGATGACATGGTCATAATTGAAGATGACAGGCCACATGTTCTCCCCACCCAGCTGTCTGACCAATCGTCATCCAGTTCTCATGATGACATGGGCTTCGCTGTAGAGACACCTCAGCCGCCACCCTGGGACCAAGAGCTTCCTGACAGGTAAATAAAAGTGGACAGTTTAGAAAGTTTTGTAACTTATTTATTGAATTATCTATTGTCTTTGTTTCTATTTCGAGCATCAACTCTCTGACTCTTCTGACGATCTTCCTGCTGTAATTGAGTCCATGGCCTTTCCTTTGTTTGTCAAAGGACCCTACATTATTAGAACACAGCCAAGGACTGAACACTGTTATGTGATTTAATCTCTCTTTTTCTCTCCTTCCCTCAGCACTTCCAGTGTTAATGGCGAGGAGGTGTTTCAGAGGGAAGGCTTTGGTAGGCAAAGCATGTCTGAGAAACGCATCAAGCAGCATGGAGATGCGAACCAACTTGACATCATCAAGACCCGCAAGTCCAAGAGCATGGACCTAGGTACTCTAAAGAGTAATCCTAAATTCAGTGCTTGGTCCTAGATACTTTAAAGATCAATTTGAAACACAGTGCTTGGTCTTAAATACTTTAAACCTCGACCTAGAACACAGAAGTTAGACCTAGATACTCTAAAGGTTGGTCCAAGTAAATAAATTCCCGCCCCGAAATCTAATCCATTGCTCAAGTTACTTTCCTCTCTTTATAAGAGCACTTCTCAGAATGCCTCTCATTCTGGGCATCACCATTCACCACTCCACCGTCACGAAGTCTGCACTGGTCTCCCTTGTGCATGTGCTTTCTAATCTGAACACTGTTTCCACTCATCCAATTCTGCTGGATGTTTCTCACTTACCTCTTTATCACTGAAATGGATTTGGTGCCAGTGTGCAGACAAGGCATCCTTCTGCACATCGGCTCAGTGTTTCCACTGAATCCAGAGCCAAACAACAACGTGTTTGACATTAGTGGTTCCCCAATTTTGAGATCAGCAAGTTAAAAGGGATGAAGTATGAAACACATTATTCCCGCGTTTTCTTTGGAGGGAAATGTGTGGAATGAGGTCAGTTTGGGCACTGGCATGGTCTCAGTGGAAATGTGATGACTCTGAATCAGTAGAATCACTGTGAAAACATGCTGTTTTGTTAATGAGCACTGACTGATTGTTTCTGTCATCTGATTTGTTGATGGTACTTGTCTGTTTGCTTGCTGCATGTTGAATGGTCAAACTAACCGTCCGGTCGATGTATGTGTGTGTGTGCCCCTCACACAGTGGCTGATGAGATTAACCTCACACACTACACAGAAAACCACCCAGGTAAGCATGACCACTCCTGCACACACACTCACTTCTCTTCCACACTGAAGGATTATTAAATCCTTGCCTGTTTTTCTTCAGTGCTGAGATTAATTTTTTCCTGCTGTTTCTTCACTGATTACTTTCCTAGTCCCGTTTGTCACCACTCTCATACCCAGAACAGCTTAAAAAACAAGTTTAGCAATGAAATGATCCAGAGAGCACTAAAATACACACTTTATATTTGATATTATATGTTAATACATTTTCAATATTTTAATATTTATGCTCATAGTGCCAGCATTTATTTGATTAAAAAACAGAAAAATGGGAATATTGTGGAATGTTATTACAATTTAAAATAACACTTTTTTTATGTGAATATATTTTTTAAAATATTTTAAAATTGAATTTATTTCTGTGAGGTCAAAGCCGAATTTTCAGCAACCATTACTCCAGTCTTTAGTGTCACACGAACCTTCAGAAATCACTCTAATATGCTTAAAAAAATCATTCTAATGGTGCTTAAGAATTTTCTAATTATTATCAATTAATATATATATATATATATATATATATATATATATATATATATATATATATATATAACATTTGTGCTGCTTTAATGTTTGCTTTCAGAATTCTTTGGTTAGAAAGTTCAAAAGAACAGCATTTTATTTGAAATATAAACTTTTGTAACATTATAAATGTCTTAATTTATTTTATTTTTTTAAATCACTGACCCCTTTTTTCATTTTTACATATATTTTCTTTACATATATTGTTGTATTTTTATATATTATTGCCATGGAGGTACAACAGGTTGTGGTGTTGTAAAGCATTTTGTTCTGAAAATCGTATTTAGTCTTATCAGTTTTATTGTAATATTGCAGTATTACAAACACATAACGGTGTTATATTTATAAATAGCAGGGGCAGACTGACACGCTTCAATAAGGCAGCGCTGCGTGATGAAGATAAATTCATGCAATCTTTTCTGGCCTCCACTTGCATTCATTTATCTTCATCACTTAATACAGAAACGCATCTTCTCTTCTTCATGGCTGACTTAAAACGATATCAGCTCATGCGCGCACACACACACAAACACACTCTACATAACATTCAGATAAATGTAGCTGCTTTTATCAGGGTTCCAGTATAGATTTGTGGCAGACATACTGCATGCATGACTAGTTGAATGTGGTTTGTGGTTTAACTAGCAAACTCTTCCTCAGGCTCTTCCTCACATGATGTTGGCCCGTCTCTTGGCTTAAAGAAGTCCAGCTCTCTGGAAAGTTTACAGACTGCCGTTGCTGAGGTGACACTCAACGGCAACATGCCTTTTCACCGGCCACGGCCACGCATCATACGGGGGCGGGGCTGCAACGAGAGCTTCCGAGCCGCGATTGACAAATCATACGACAGGCCAACAGCCAATGAGGATGAAGAGGAGTGCATGGACACATGTATGGCTGCTTCTGATTGGCTTAATCAACGAACGCACTAAAATTTGGCAAATGTTGTGATAACGGCTGTTAATTTGATCAGCTGGTTTAACTTTTGTTGATAATGACTCATAATAACAGCTTTCCATTTCTGTTTTTTCTGTAGTGGAGGAGGACACTGAAGGAAGCTCTCGATCAGGGCGGGATTCGGTTTCCACGGTAGCTGATCTCACTCCGCTTTCTGTCACCGAGCAACAGCTGATCAATGGCAACCAGCCTCAAAATGATAAGAAGAAAGAAAAAGGGGGGAAGGACAAAAAGAAGTTCGAGAAAGAAAAGGGTAAAACAAAGAAAGGAATGCTCAAGGGTCTTGGAGAGATGTTCAGGTAATTAAAAGCAGATCTGAACAGCTTTTTGTGTCAGATAAAAGAGACTAAGAATAATGATGATAAGAGCACAGATGAGCCCAGAGCACTTTTTTTCATGTCCTTAATTACCTCAAAACCCAACAATAGAATAAAAAGCCTAGTGAGCTGCCCACCGACGCATCATAGGCGTGTTCCAGTCTCAAAGACTCTGCCAACAATAGGCAGAGCAACAAAATTGGTGAAAGATGTGAAATATATGAAAGAAAATAAGTGGTGTTTTTGGACAGACAGATCTTACCGGCACATTACTAAGGTGGCAAGTTTCTTAATTATTCTCTTTTCTAGTTATGACCTAAAGTTGCCTTAGCAAGCTTCATGCTGCCTCATGAATTAAGAAGGCTTTGTTTTAGTCAAAACATTAGATGTCTTTGATGGTTAAAATCCCAGAATGCATGAAATAAATAAAATTTTATTATAAAAATTAAAGGGGTGGTTGATTACGATTTCACTTTTTTTAACGTTAGTTATTGTGTAATGCTGCTGTTTGAGCATAAACAGTATCCGCTGAAAGTTCATTGCAAATGGAGATATTGTCTTTTCATATTACGGCAGTTTAATGCCTACAAAAATCAACTTGTAGAGACTACAAGTTACTTCCTGGGTTTGTGACATCACAAACCCTGATAAACCCAACCCAGAGAACATGCAACGAAGTGGGTGAGGGCATCTTCTTTAGAGAAGGGGAAGAGTAGTTGCCACTCTGTAAAAACTAGGGGTGCATGGAAAACTCTATTCGTATATGAATCGTGGTTCTGTCTTCTAACAATTCTAATAGATACACAAGTTTCTAAATCATTGTTCTAAAGCAGCGGTTCTTAATCCTCTTCCTCGAGTCCCTTGCTCTGCATCTCTCACTCTCTCTCTCTCTCTCCCTCTCTCATTCAGATCTTCAGCTCCATCAGTGAACTGTGTTCCAATTATACATTTTATGTGTATAGACGGGAAGATATTTTTCACTATTTTCACAGCTATGAGAAACGTTAAACATGGGTGCAGTTTCCATACTGTATTAAAGCTTTAATCAGGATAAAACCATATATTAAAAGCTAACATAAGCAGACGCATTTACACATAACAGCGTATCTAAACATATTCGACAACAACAACAAAAAAATAAAACATACCATTAAGAGCCATGCTTACACAGGTTCTGGACGATCCTCTTCACTAATATTCATTCGGGCTCAAATTAAATATAAACAAGGCTATTGTTTACAGTACAAGCGGAGTTCATGCACTGAGGTGAGGGGCGGGATGTTTAGAGGTGCTCTGGTGGGCCAGTTAACCAATCAGAGCCTATCACGTATTTCAGAGGGAGGGGCTTCATAAAAGCAGGAAATCTTTAGCGGAATTGAATGAGAAGGGTTAGAGCGGTATATAATAGAAGTGTTGATAGATAATATCTAATTGAAAATTTAAATTGTCTGTGCTTTCATCATATAAGAGCTAGACACAATATGATTAAAATTTGATTAAAGGGTGTTAATTATGCTTTTTACCATTTTTACCGCAAGTAATATTTTCCAAGTTGTTTTTTAAAGACGTCTCATGCTCACCAAGGCTGCATTAATTTGATCAAAAATACAGTAAAAAACTTAATATTGTAAAATATTGTAAATAGTAGATTTACTTATATATATATACATTTTTTTTTTTTTTTATGTAATTTATTTCTTTAATGGCAAAGTGGGATCATTACTCTAGTCTTCAGTGTCACATGATCCTTCAGAAATTATTTTAATGTGCTGTTTTTGTGCTCAGAAAACTTTTTATTAATGTTTAATAAACTCTTCAAGAAGAGACTAAACAAACACCTACTTAGCTAAAAAACTGTAATCTCCTGATGCTTAATGTCACTTATCCTATATATCTAGTCCTGAGCAGCTGCAGATCACGATAGGCTCTCGGAACATGAACTGTTAATGCCTGTATCTGCTTAAGCTTAAAAAAAAAACAGTAGTTGTGCTGTTATATTTAAAAAAATATCACTTTTTACCAACTAAATGCATTTTATTGAATTATATATATATATAATATAAAAAAAATCTTACTGATACCAAACTTTTTATAAATAGTGCATTGTACAGGTACTATTAGTGTTGTCACGGTACCAAAATTTCAGTATTCGGTACCGATACCAGTGAAAATCCACGGTTCTCGGTACCAATTTCGGTACCAAAGCAAAACACAATATGCTAATAAAAAAAAACAAAAAAACACTTTTTATCACTATAAATAAAACCAATGCAATTCTTTATACTTATTTAAATTTGTGATTAAAGTTTTTTTTACAAGTAATACAATTATACAAAAAACAGTAAACAAGTTTCACCCAAATTTTTATTTGTCTTTTAATTAATGAAATTTGAACACATTCTATTTTTTGGTAAATAAAGGATTTGCTATTAAAACTAAAACATGGAAGAAATATTGTGTGATTTATTTCTTTAAAAAGTTTTATTAATTTTCTCAACAGTATTAGCAGTATCACATACCTTCTATTAAATAATAGTAATATTTCTAGCACAATGCCTTCTTGTAAAAATGAAATTATTTTGACGGGTTGCCGTGAATACCTTTAAACTGACACTGGTTTTACTCAAATGAAACGGTAAAATGCTTGTGAAGTGACTCAGAGTTCTGGTGATGTTGTTTATGTATTTATGTCCACATTGAGATGGCAGATGCTGAGATTACTGCAAATGTTACACGCTTCAGTCTATGCAACCCTCTACGGACACCTCTGCAATTGAATCGCCATTGGCCATTAAATATTTTAGTTTACCAGAGAGTTATTTATATATTATATATCGCCAGACTGATATATAATTAGAACTTTAGTAATTAGAAGTAAACTTGATAACCATGTTTAAATGCATATTAGTCAATTTAACTGAACATTTTAACTGGAATGGTGGTGGTGCTTTTTTTGTCATTCAGTGATTCTGTAAAAAAAAAAGGAGGTGAGCAAAACTAACAAGAATACTGATAAGATAATATTGATACGAATTCTAATAAGAAGAATTATAAAAACACAATAAAGATTACTAAGGATTAATTAGCTGCTGGATTCATGAATATTAATCAGGTTTTGTGCATTCGCTCGAACTGATTTGCTGAAACGAACGATAATAGGTGAGCGCCAGCCAATGAGATTGCCATTTGCGCATTAACTCCACACACTAACGTTACCGGAAAACCCAGCTATTCTTAAAAGCTGAAGATTTCCATAGATATGCCACTATTTTGAAAAGGAAAAAATACAACCAAGAATAGTTTAAATGTAGTGCGTCAATTCTCTCTCTCGGTCTCTGCGTGTGTGACAGCGATCTGTGCGCCTTCACACTAGAGGTACATTAAACACAGGTGCGCTGTGCATCCATTGAGATCACACAGATCGCCTGACTGAGAGTGAAACTTTAAAGCGCTCAGTCAGAGAGTGTTCGGCGAGTGAACATATATCTGAGCTAAACTTATACTTAGCCTCTAACTCACACAATGGCGAGTAAAATCTGAGAATTTATTAGCCATTGACTAATATTAGAAATCATTTAGTCGCCAGAAGGAAGATTTAGTAGCATATGCGAGTGGTGTACTTGCAATGTAGAGGGTCGCTATGTAGTAAACAAACCCGCACGTCTCTGCCATTCATTCATTCACACAGAGACACGCAGAACATGCAGGATTCAGATATCAACCAACTTTTGCGGCTTAACATTAAAATACTGGTCCATATGGAGATTTGATTTGATTAATTTATGCTAACTTTGACAAATTCTTTGACTGTCCATATTAAAATGTAAGTTTCATTTTCATGACTGGATTTTGAGATTCCGTCCGCGTCTTCTGCTTCGCGGTAATCATATCGCTGTATGCGTCAAGAACCGGGTTTGAACGGGACCTCGGTACTACCGGTACTTACAGAAACCTGGTACCGTCACATTTTCATTTTTTTAGTACCGACTTGGTACCGAAGTACCGGGTCTTTTGACAACACTAGGTACTATAGACAGTAGGCAGCATCTCATTAGTATTCAAACTTCCTGTAATAATAGTAAATAATTATGGGATTGAAATCTAACCATTAATATTGATAGACTGTGCGTTTGTGTGCTCTGTGGAGTGACCGTATGTTCCTGAGCTCTAGGCAGAATGGACAATCACATCCAAGACACGGAGGAAAAGTTTGAGTTTCCATCAAGTTTAGTGTAGAGGTACGAGGAGACTGGAGGGGTGAGAAAGCAAGAACGCAGCTCATTTGAAGCTTTTTGAATCTGTCAGCAATAGATAAATCTTTTTTGAAAACGTTGAATATTTTAGCCTGCTTCTGGGGCAGTGGAGTGTTTTAATGGCTGTCATCTGCCTCGCTGAGCCAAAGATACCTGCTACATATTAATGAGCTCTCTACATATTAATGAGCTCCGTAGAATATCAGAACTCAGGCATACAAAGGTACTGGAACTCCTTTCAGCTTTCTCGCACACACTTCAGTCCTTGCACTTGTCAGCGGAATATTAATGAGTCTATATGCTTGATAAAACAAAGATTTGCAAAGAAGAGAAGACTTTTCGTGCTCGCTGCTTTGCAGAGTTGCAAAACAGTGATTAATTTGTTAAATGAATTAGAATAGATGGATTAAGAGCTTTAACGGTGGTTTGATTAGAGGAGACAGGTTTAAGAGATTTTTTCAGAAACATAATGTCCATTACAATCGAAGGGAAACATGACTAGTATTTTGAATCAATAAGCTTTTAAATGCAACTTCCAAAAATTTATTTATATTTTTTTTTTATAATTAAAATAAACTGTTGTTGGGCTTTTCAACAGTTAGTTGACAAGAATGTGACATCAACTTTTGACGTGTTTGTGTGTGTTAAAGATTCGGGAAATACCGTAAGGACGAGGGTCTGGATGGTCCGAAGTGGAAGGCAGAGGAAGCTCATGCATCGGAGGAAGAGATGCACAGAATGAGACTAGAACAAGAGAGGTACACATACACACACACACACACACACGGAGAGAGTGAGAGAGTCAGAGCTAATCTTAACTATCATCAGCCTCTAATCAGAGGCATTTCCTGTCACTTTACCTGCGAGCCGTACCCACTTCCTCTAACCTTCTTCCTCAGTAATTGTTTCAGTCCTGTTGTTTGTGTCATCATTGTTTTAAAGCATTATGTTGCTTTTATATTTTGTGTGTGTTTGCATACTAATGCTTTAACTAAGCCTAATATGTTTTAGTTGTTTCAAGTTCATCGTGTGAATGTTCACCTGCAGGTGTGTGTATGTTCATGTTGTTTTATTAATAATGCCACGTGAACCCCCTCCCGTTTTCCCTTCTGTCCTGTGAGACCATGCTGAGAAATCCCCCCTCTTTCAATCTTTTTCTTAATCTCTCTCTCTCTCTTGTACAGACCCATTTATCATCTTGCTTTTGATGGGGGTTAGAAAGGTGTTTCAGTTTCATGTTTTTAGGACCTATGAAGAAACCACTGATTTCAGGTTTAAAGGCATAGTTCACAAAAAAATTACATTTTGGCATTGTTCACTAATCTAAAAACATTTTTTTTTCTATACAATGAGAGTTAATGGGGTCTAAACAACATTAGGCATTGGGTCTTTGTCTTTCTGTTGTAGTGTATGTATATACACACACACACACACATATACTGTATATGTATATATACATTTCATCATTTAGCAGACACTTTTATCCAAATATGTATGTGCATATATATATATATATATATATACTTATTTTCTACATTATTTATGTAATATAAATACATGCATTTTTATATATAACACATAATAGTAGAAAATTGTTAGCCTGAATGCAATGTAAGTTGCTTTGGATAAAAGCATCTGCTAAATGCATTAATTTAATTTAATTTAATATATTTTTGTATGCAGTGTTGCCAAAGCATCAATAATAATAATAATAAAAAATGCCAGAAATGCTAATAAAATAATTAATTTAATTTGAATAGAATTAACATTTTAACAACCAGGTATTTAGGTTAGTACCAAATAAAACTAAATTAAACATTATTCATTTATACAGGAATAAATCATGTTTTCCTTGTCAGGTCAAAAAATGTCTTCTCTTTTTAGTGTTTTATGTATCCTGATCTGTCCATTATTACTTATAATGTCTATGTATGTCTATGTAGGATCCAGGCTAAAACGCGAGAGATTCGTCAGCGTCAGGCCAAAGAGCGAGACTATGCAGAGATCCAAGACTTCAGCCGGTCCACCCTGACCTCACTTCCTCCCGAAGAGCCCCCATACGCCGGCATCGGCTCACTGGAGCACGGCGGGTACCATCGGATCCACACGCCTCCAGACTCACCCTACACACACAAACAGAACGCTCGCAACGGACAGCCCTCTACATCAGACAGGTATTCACTTTAACAACATTGTCATTTTTAAATAGTATAGTCCTTGCTGAGCTATCAATGAGTTAACCTGTGATTCTGAATTCAAGATGCTCTTCTAAACGCTCTCTTAGAGTTGTGTGAGGTGTGGAAAGCATTCTCGAGGGCTTTCATAAAACCCGATTTGTGAGAATGTTTTGTTTGGGTTGTGTCAGAGTTGCATGTTTTCTTGAGACTAAAACAAATACAGGCAGAGAGAGACAGGAAGACCATTTCCTGTAAGAACCCTCAGGGAACAGGAAATGGGTGTCATTCCAGTGAGATGCGGAGAATGGAACTGTGGGAATTATCCTCTCAAATCTGCATGGGAAGTGGATCTTAAAGGGGCACAATGTGTGGGTGGGGGTGTTTTTATGGGCTTCAGAAGGAAACATTGTGTAGGATTGTGTGTGTGATGCATTATATAAACAGTATAGCATATATAGTGATCTTATAGCTTCCTGTTTTCCGAGTTTCAGCCAATCAGCTTTATTGCAAGCTGTCAGATCATATTAGTTGAGACCATGTAGCTAAAACAGCTGTGGACATCGGAAAAGCCCCTTTCCAATGTTTTAAGATATTTAGACTGATTGAAGCTGTTATTTTATGCCACGATGATGACATTGACATCAACAGGAAGTCATTCTTTAGTGTCTTTAAAACGGCAGGAAAATAGCAGTATCTTTACTTTTAAGGAGCAAATCCTTTTCAACTGTGACAAATGTGTACAGTGTCTTTGCCATTTCCTTTAATATGAATCTTTTTAACTCTTTAATCAATCACCCTAATTAGAGAGAATATCATCACAGTTAAGTGTGCCATTCAATGTTGGATTGATGAACGGAGCATAATGTTTCCTGTTTTTCATTCAGATGTAGTTTTTTTTTTGTATTAGCATTATGCACACTTTTAGCATTTTTAGATTTTAATTAAAACATTTTTGACACATTTCTAAAACCTTTCTACCCGCAAGGGTTTCCGTAAGGTCATTTTAAGAGGTTTTTTTTTCATTTGGCCCTAAACTAAAGCAGACCGACCAAGTCCTTTTTCTTGCATAAACTTGTATTGTGAAATGCACAGTTGGGTCCAGAACATAAGCAATCTAGAGGCATTGGTTAGTCTCTGAACGCTCAGAATAATTCCCAATATCAGTTGTGAAAGAGGTTATAGTGGAAATCTAACAATAATAGAATCATTTTTACAATGTCACTGTTTTAGCCAGGCACACACTTATACCCTCACACAAACACACACATACACACAGTATCTGACCTAGAAATCAGAGTGTTGTTGCATTCTGGCTGTCAGCTGCAGTATGGTTTAAGTCTCTCAGTGCAGAACGGTTAAGTAAATGAGAAATATATCTGTTCAGTCAGCAGAACTACTTTTTAAAAGCTGATAAAAGGCTTATACACGCACAAACCCAGTTCAAGTCCAGCTGAGGTGTAATGATGATACTAAGATGCGAAGTAAGGAGTCTTGCAAGAGATGTTTGTGCATATTGAAGGTTTCTCTCTCTTTATGTGTGTGTGCATATAATTTGAATGTCTGTGTACAGTATATTGAAGTTTTTGCAGTAATGTGTGATGTTTATTTTTTTATTAATTATTTTTATTACATGCATACTAAGTGTGTTTGTATGTATGTGTATATTACACACACAAACCATGGTGGCAGAAAAAAGAATGAAAGACAATGGACTCAAATCAATCTAACAACAGTTAATGAAGCAGTGCATGTGGCTGATGTCGGAGGTTGTCACTTCAATTATAAATCTCTCTCTCTCTCTGCGAGGTCTCTGTCCCCTCACCAGGTTTGATGTGGCTTTGTTAGAACGTGTGTGTGTTTGTGATCTTTGACTCTTTAATCTGTTTAATCTGTGTTCTTGTGATCTGTTGATATGTTTTTTTTTTCTTGAATTGCTCAGAGGATTTAATTGTTAATGGAAGGATCAGAGAAATGTAATAGATCAGAGAAAAAAAGAGGTGTGTGTGTATGAGAGCGAGAGAGCGAGACGGGCAGTTTAAATGAATTAAACTCAATCTCACTTATTCATTTCCACTCAAAACCCCTCCTCTCTGAGCTGGGATTTGATACTCTCAGGTTTTATTAAATTGACTTCTTAGATTTGAGTGAGAGAGTGACAACGTGCACACACACACATACAGCCCATTTCTGCATGTTTTTTTTTCTCTGTCATTATGAGCAAAGATATCTGAGCCCTTCCTGTTCACATGTGAGCTGATGACCATGGGGACCTTGCCCGTGTCTCTGGTCTCCCACCCCAGCGAAGGAGCCCCTGTATAATCAACATTCCTTCTGATAAACTTTAGTTGTGTCGGTGTGTTTGTGTGTGTTTGTGTGTGTGTGCGTGCACTCTTGCTGAGTTGACTATGAGCCCTGTAGGGAATTTTAAAGAATGAGCAGTGCAGAGGCCAATTAAAGCAGCCAAACACACACAGAGGGTAAACATCTGACTAATCCCACAGCATTCATGCTGAGAACTCACACACACATGCATACACACACAAGTTTAAGCTCATTATCAGCATTCCCTGGCACGCTGCGTGGAAAAAAGCACGGATTAAGAAAAACCAAAGCGTCAGAAACAAACTCGCAGCTTACAGATGGATAAAGAGAGTGTGACACTACTGCTAATTAAAAGAAATAAATGAGTAAAGAGGAGAGCAGTGGTAGCAGAATTTAGATGTGCCACTGTCAGGAAAAAAAGGCCACCTCTGTGGTTTGGGATTGATTTCAGTTACAAACAGCATATTGTACACTTTAGTTTCATCTCATGTTGAGTGATAATGTTACGGTTTCTTTCAATGAAGTTGAACAGAATCATCATTTCCCCTCTGAACTTTAGCTGTTTGTGTTGAAGACTTTTTGCTTTTGTTTGACGTTTGATTGGCTGTCCTTCATGTGTTGCCCTGGTTAAGTGTAGTCCGCCCAAAAATGAACATCATTTACTCACTCTCATGTCATTCAAAATTTATATGAGTAAAAAAAGATATTTTGAAGAACGTTGTAAACCAAACAACATTGGAGTCCAGTGAACACAGACTAAGGGAATGATGACCGAATTTAATGTACTTTAGGTATGAAACAAAGTCTCAGCTTTCAGATTTAGTCTTTTTTTTATTCTAACAATAAATACTGTTTTGTTGCTCTTTAATGTGTCATGACCGATTGCTGTAGCTCTTCAGCTCAAGCTGCATGTGATTTAATCTCTTCCTCTTTTCTAATTATAGTGCGAAATAAACATGAATGAACATCAGAAAGTATCTGGTTTCAAATGCGGGGAGATTTTTCAAGTTCAAGTCCACCAGCATTAATCTGATTGATTTGTCAAACAAAAATGGCTGATTGAGCATTATGATTGTTCAGATCGCCTGTCAGTCAAACTCTCTGCAATGGGTCAATTGAAAGAAAACAAGCTGATGGTAAGATTGAATCTATTATTTGGTAATAATATAGCATAACAACAAAATTAGAAGCCTACAACATTCTGTAGGCTGGCCATTTTTGTCCATGAGCACCACTGTTGTAAAAAAAAAGTACAGAAATTATCTAAAAAATTTATAACCTGTATGAAGTTTTGGTCCAGTTCAATAATAACTAACATCCTCGGAAAAAGACATGAACACAACATGAAGATTATAAGGTTCTTAATAACTGTATTGAGTAGAGTACAGAAAGTGTTTGTCTGCCTGTCACTGTATAGTGCTTTAGTAAAAGATGAGTTAGCTTGATTTTATCATGCATTTTCAATGTGTTTCTGAGGCCAAAATAGACTGAAACTCTACCGTGAAACATGCCTAAGTTTGAATTTTTGACTCTAGGTGGAGCTTGTGTTGTGAATGTAACAGTACACCAAGATCTTAGGACAAAAAAAACTAAATCTGTTTTTTGATGCTCTATACATCTTTCGGGTTTATATTGGAAGTTATTTTATCCATTATCATAACACAGCGGATATTCCAGACCCTGCGGCTCATCCATAAACTGCACACATGGTTTGTTTTGGAAAGATCCGCTGAGGGGTCCGAGTGTTTGTAGTAGCTGGTGGTGTGTGGTTTCAGCCACTGAGAGTTTGTGTCTGATCGTGGTCTAATGTTTATACATGAACAGCAGTGGGGTGACATTAATGAAGCCCCACTGCACTGGTGGTTGAACCAGCTCTCATTTGGGCCAAGTTAGATGCTCTAATGATGAATGGATCAAAAGACATTCAACACAATCTAGAGCTACATTACCCTTTTCATGTTGATTTATCTCCAAGACAATTAAAAGGATATGTTTTCTCAGTAATTCTCTCTCCCTCCCTTCTTTTTTTCCCAAGTTCTAGCTAGTCAATTAATGCTCATTTAAAGGAATGCTTCAGCCAAAAATGAATGTTCCGTCATCATTTATTAACCGTATTCATCTGTGGAACACAAAAGAAAGAATCATCTCTCGTACAAAACTCCGTCTGTGTGCTTGTGTGTCTGTTATTAATGAAAATACTGTGTAGATTAACATTGACAATTGACACAAACAGAAAAACAAATCTTTCTCTTTCGCTCTGTGAACTCAAACAGGCCTCCCATAATGTAACTAAATCCAGTATTTGCAATATTCTCTAATGGATTTAATTTGTCACAACTTCTGATTGTTAATTATGAGGCCACACATGCAGATGACAAACCGAGTATAGTGATAAACAGACATTAGTGGATAATAACCATCTGTATATTCCACTGAGACATCAGATTGTGTATTGTGGCATATGGTTTCAGATCTTCTCGGCGTCGCATGCTTAACTTTTACTCGCTTGAGATGTGATGGCAAATGGAGGTCGGAAGTTCAGATCCAAGTCAGAGTGACCCAAAAACCAACATTACCGAGATCCCAGACCTCCTCGATCACCACTATGGCCCTAATTGCTTCTGGGACTGTCTCTGTAGCTTTTATTAGAAAGCAATTGCTAAAGGAGGTATGTGGCCCTGTTTACACCTGGTAGCAACATGCTATTTCTTTGCTTTCCAGTTATTATCTCTAAATTATTTCTCACAAATATAAATTTAATCTGATGACATCTGATGAGCGTTTTCTACCAGAACGTTAATACCAGGTGTAAACATGGCCTGGATTGATTTAATTTTTTTTTTTAGAAACTAGAGAATGATTATTGGAGAAAGGTAGGATAGGATCAGTAGATGTAGCAGTTTTTCCTTTAAAGTGTGCAATACTCTCAACACAATGCTAGACACTGTTTGGTGAGTGAATTCACCTGTGTATTTGCTGCATGTGAAATGATGGTTTGTCAGGTGTGTGTGTGTGTGTGTGTGTGTGTGTGTGTGTGTGTGTGTGTGAGAATCAAAGGGTTCTGCTGAATTGAGTTGGATGCCCTTTCTCTGACCCCTCAACAAGATGACCTACTTTTCTGACAGAACATTGTTCTTCTGTCGGCAACACGCCTCTCCTCTCCTGGTCTTTTTTCCTCCATTTCTTTCAGGATATAATTTCCCAATATGTATGCTGCTTTCTCTGTGTGTTTAGCATTCTACAATTAAGAATCAAGTTTGTGTGTGGTTTGTTGTGTTTATTTTTCTTCTGGGGTGTCAAGTGTGACTGTTTGCAGAGTAGATCTTGCATCTTTTGCAAAACACACCGGGTGTAGACGAATTAGTAGCAACTTAAATCTAGTGAGATGCCTTGATGTCTGTCGTCTACCGAGCTTTGTTATTTGTGTGCTATTATAATATTAATATTGTGATGGATGTTTCTATTTAGATTCAGTTTTAGTAAATTTAGTACGTCAAAAACTAATTTCAGTTAATTGCCCAAGCAACATTTCGAATACAGAAAAAGTATGATTTATTTCAGTTAACACAAACTTTTTCATAGTATTAGTTGTAGTTAAGAAAATTGGGACCTCATAAGTTTCTGATTCAGAAAATTACATTAGAAATCATAGAAATAGTGCTCCTCACGTGGCTCACAATTGAGCTTCACGTTCACATGGTGCTAAGCTAAAAGAATTAACCTTATAACCATATAAATGTATGACACATACATATTCTGTAAAATAGTTAGCTCTTTGTCACCGCTTTTGGTGTTAAATTAAATTAGTTTATTTAAAATTGGCATTTTTTTCTCTTTTTTTTTTTTTTACTGCCACCTTGGATTTTTCCCAATGCAGGCATCTCAGATATCATGTGCATTTTGACAATCACAGAAATCACATGGACTGGTTCAGTTAACATGTTGTGTAGGTAAAGTCAAGCTTACAAAATGCAGTTCAGTAACAGTCAGAGGTTTCCAGTAAACCACGTTCAGCTGCCTGCACACAGTTTTACTGGTGATAGGTGACTTCATATTTCAGAAAGAAGAACTGATTCCAGTGTGACATTAAAACTGTCCCCCTGCAAGCACGACTGCATGTTCAGATTTAATTGGTTCTGTTGTCGCTGCTCGCGTTCAGTCACGCTGTGAGCTTTGCTTGTGCTTGTGCGTTTATAAGACATTAGCTTAGAAATATTATCTCACTGTCTGTGTTGTTAATGGCTGCTGTAGAACGTGTCACTCAGATGAATGAGTCATTAGGAGTTTATATCTGAACGCTGTAACTCATAATCATGACTTGAATATAAATACGAGCTGATTTTGTCAGAAGCACTTCCTCAGCCTGTGTGTGACAGTTAACAGGGTGTTTCCTGTAGGTCTGTTCACAGCACATGACCTGACTGACCTGGAAAGGTACAGTGAAGTATGTGAGGTGTCGCTAACAGGCCGACTGCTGGAGTTACAGGAAGTACAGAGAGCCAATTAGAACATTCAACAGATCTCTCTCACATCCACTCACACCTACTCAATCTCCCCTGTGAAGACATTATAGCCCTGTTCCAAACCCAAGCAAGCTGCCTACTCTACTACATTATGCAGTTTTCTAAATATAAGGCAGTGTTGCATGCAGGTAAACTAGAAGGCATTCTCAGAATGCAATAGAAGTGGGGTTGTTGACTTTTATCTCTTTATTAGAAACTAGAGAATGGCTATTGGAGAAAGTTAGGATAGGATCAGTACATGTTGCAGGTTGGACTCAAATGCTTTGAGAATGCTTTTTAAATTTCAATCCAAATCCTGAAATGTAATTAATTTAGTATACAAGAACTACACTTTATTTATGTGTCATTGTCAACTCTCATTTAGACTACTGCGCCATTAGCTTAGTAATATTCTAGCTCCAAACTCTATAGAAGTCAACCAGTGCCTAGATATTGCGAACAAAGCATTATTTTCACCTAATAAGCTACTTTTTTATTCCTGCTTTCACTTTGCCTCTTTGTTTGTCTCACTTTTTTTTAGTGTTGAGCCTTGTTAAACTGACCTCATGTTGACATGCTTAGTTTACACATCTGTGTCGTAGACATATAAATGTTTCCTTCCAATGTTAAGACACTGATCAGCAAAGCAGGTCTAATGATCAGAATTGAGACTTACTCTGCTGCTATTGATCTGACACACACATCTCTCACACATGATTGTGTTAGCAGAAGTAATGAGAAATCAATAAGTACTGACTCCCTTAAATGCACAGGATTAATAATATTAGGAGTCCGTATGCAACAGTACACACACACACATACGCAAACACGCACTCCATGCCCGTAAACCACCAGTCCATAAGCCTTATCTTTTGGTCACATTAATGAAAGCTCTTTACCCGCAGTGCACCCTGGTAACCACACCACACAAATCTGCCCACCTATGCCTGACTGTAACCATGGAAACCACACACCCTTCACTCACATTATTCCTGTAACCATGGAAACCACATGTAAACCACTGTAGGATGCCAGTGTGTACTGGGATATTTGCATATTTACATGATATGGTATTATATGGTGTTCCTAGAAGCACGTTGGAATCCTATGTACATTTCATGTAACTTGTAAATAGCATTGTAAAAGCATAGTGATGTTTTCAAAAAAAGGGAGTTAGTACTTTTTATTGGTAAAACATTTTTTTTTCACCAGGTGCTGCCAATATACTTTATATGTAATTTGTTATGTTTAAAAAAAATGCATTATATGTACAGATTATCATGAAATTCTATTTATAAATGTATATATAAAATAAGTAAGACTACTAGCTCACAAACTCACTTTTAAGCTATTGTTATACTGATTGGGATGAACGCGAAGAAAATGTTACATTTCTCTTGAATTTTAAATTCCCATTTCAGTCTGCTGTTTGCAACCGTACCTAAAACTGCACTGAGTGAGGTGTTTTCACATCTGATAACACCTGCAATCTGTTATATCTGTCATCTCTGTATGCAATATGTGAACGTGACGGTACAGTTGCTGAAATGAATCATTAAAAAGCAATTGAAAAATAGTGTGCATGCATTGTACAAGATCAACCAACTGTTTCGTGCGAGAAGGAGGGCTTTACGATGCAAATACACAGCATGTATAAGGCCTTTAGAGGGCAATAGGAAAACAAAGACAAAACCCGGATATTTCAGGCAGTTTAGAATTCCCGTCTGTTTGTGTATTGTGTGTGTGTGTGTGTGTGTGTGTGTTCACTTAGCATTGTATACTTAATAGTTCTGTGGTCTTGGGGGTTTCCTGCTGATTTTAGTCCAGTCAGGGTGAGAGGAGGGCAGCTATATTTTCACTGCTCTCTCTCAGTCTCTCAGACACATCAGGAAGAAGCGTTGATGGACGTATTTACGGAAATGTCACCTCTCTTGCTCCTAAAGCTCATATTGTCCCCCAGAGGACGTATAAGTATCTATACTAAGAGTTATTCACACTGGAGGGAATTTTCGGTTATGATCATTGAATTCTTTCAAATGTGATTACATCTCTAGTCAGTTTTTTTTTTAGAAGCAGTCCACCTCCTTCCTATTTTACTATCACTTGCATCATTATTGCTCATAGTACGTATAAAAATTTAAGGCGTCCTTGACATTTGTGTTTCAAACCTCAAATTGTGCAGCTTGTTTTGAGGAAATGTGCACTACTTTCTTAGTCACTTTGGGGTTTAACACGTACAAAACAGTGTGGATCAAAGAATAGTACACTTACATAAAACATACTATGGCAGTATGCCTTTGTGCATATTTAGAATGCAAATCATATTTGAAGGATTTCTGAAAGATCATGTGGCTGCTAAAAATTCAGCTTTGCAAGCACAAAAATTAACATTTAAAATATATTAAAATAGAAAGCTTTTTATGGTGATTTTTTTTTCTTAAAATGTTTACTGTCATTTTTATATTATAAAACTCATCCTTAGTGAGTATACGTGACTTCTTTCAAAACAAAATGTGATCCTGGAGCACAAAACCAGTCTTAAGTTGCTGCCATTTATTTGTAGCAATAGCCAAAAATACATTGTATGGGTCAAAACTATCAATTTTTCTTTTATGCCAAAAATAATTAGGATATTAAGTAAAGATCATGTTCCATGAAGATATTTAGTAAATTTCCTAGCATAAATATATTAAAACTTTTTTTTTTGTGTAATATGCATTGCTAAGACCTTCATTTGGACAACTTCAAAGGCGATTTCCTCAATATTTCGATTTTTTTGCACCCTCAGATTCCAGATTTTCAAATAGTTGTATATCAGCCAAATATTGTCAGATCCTAATAAACCATACATCAATGGAAAGCTTATTTATTAATCTTTTAGATGATGTACAAATATAAACTTTGAAAAATTGAAACTTATGGTTTTGTGGTCCATGGTCACATATAAAGACAAAAATCTTAATTATTCCAAACTTTTGGCCGTTACTGATTGTGGGTCTATGTGTGGTTGAAAAAAATGGTCCTATGTGGGTTCATAAAAATAGTTTTTCGTCATACGCTATTTGATGTGGTGACTGTATTGGTGTTTCTTGTGTTTCTTTGATTGTTTCCAACTGTCTATTCACATTTTTTTGCCGTTGGTGTTAAAAAAAAAAAAAAAACATGAATATGCAAACTCATCCTGAACCTGTTTTTGATTTATTTACTAATTGGACATAAAGTGAGTGATTCCTGCAAGTGGTCACAGATCAGAAACACACACGTAAACATTCTTCTGTCTTCAAAGGTGAAGTCTGTCTACCACTTTGCTGCGCAGTGTCTCATGGGAGCTGAACCCCACTGCCTCCGACGGTGCTGAAATCAATCATAACTGTTTATCCACGCACACACAGGTCTCTGTGACTCTGTGTGCGAGTGCGCAAAGGCCTCTTGAGCCATTTACAAGACAGATCCCACACAAGCCTAAACTGCACCTCTGGACCTCGACCATCTGTGTGTGTGTGTGAGTTTGTATTTATGTGAAGGTCATTCTTTGATGTGACTTAAACTCAAAGCTCAATGGGCCACTATAGCCATTCCTCACATACTGCCTGAAGAGTTTATGCTCCCGTATGTTTCAAATTAGCAGCACATCTGACATAAACACAACACCATCGTTTAAACAGATACTCACTATAACCTTCAAAACCCTTTAAAGATGTTTTCCTACTGTGTCATCAGTACATCAGTGCCCTTTAGGCGGAGTAACTCGACTCTCTGAAAGTCAAATGCTGATTTAAACGCCTTATTAAAAAGAAGTGATGGGATTCAAAGTGCTGTACAGTGTAGAACCACAATTAAAGCCTTGACAGCTCTAACATTAGCAAGAGTTAAGGACTTAACAATGGTTAATTGAAGCAGTCAGTACTGAAATACAGTTTCATGTGCTTGCATGTGTAAACGGAAGCGAGGAAAAGTAAGAAAATTAACTTCATTTGTTTATTGGATTAGAAAATACATCAATAATGTAAAAGCTGCTTGAACAATATAAATATACGAACAGCATCCCTGTTTGATGTGAAAGTATCCAGGTATCGTGTGTGTGCGTGTGTGTGTGTGTGTGTGTGTGTGTGTTAAAAGGGTTAGTTTATCCAAAAATGAAAATTATGTCATTAATAACTCACCCTCATGTTGTTCCAAACCCATAAGACCTTCATCTTCGGAACATAGTTTAAGATATTTAAGATTTAGTCCGAGAGCTCTCAGTCCCTCCATTAATGACATAATTTTAATATTTGGGTGAACTAACCCTTTAAGTGTGTATGATTTGCTACATTTCCCATATAGTAATGTCTGCACATATTGTTTGTTTTACTGAATACAGATAACAAATATATTTATATGTAACATCATGATATAGCCAGTAACCTGGTATAGAAAAATTGTACTGTTTTTAAATGAGGGGGAAAAAAACAAGACCTCTAATAGCTTCAAATATCAGCCCAATCGGACTGATGCCAGTAATTTAAACAAAAAACAGTTATGATTTTGATCGTTACTTGATGTGATTATCAATATATTGTCTGTCGATATAGTCAATGCTTTGATTTTATGCTTTTATGTTTATCTTCCTCACAAGGTGTTGAGTGCACAGAAGCATTTGTGCACTTATAGCAAGCACTGAACTGCCTAAAATAATGTGGTCTATCCATTTCAGCAGGAAGGCATGGTTACCACGGCGATAGTGATTCTTATATGCTCTAATGGCGACAGGAGGTCTTTTAAAGTACATTAAAACCGACGTTATCACAATTCCTGACATCACATGCACACTGCTCTCAAAACAAATTATGAGCTATGATGAGACCATATGTCTCCAAATCTCCTTTCACAAGCTAGAAGCTGTTTACATATTGATATTAGAAGCTGCATTATATGCTCGGGCGGAACATTCATTCCTTTTATGAAGAGATCTGTCAGAGAGAAAGGTTGTATCTGCTCATATCTATCTTTTTGTGTATCAGTGGTTTTAAAAGCTTTGCTGCGTGACTGTACGCAGAGACTTTGCATCCTCTAGATGAGCCATTTTAGTAATGAGTCCTGCAGATCTTAACATTCATTATAATCAGACTTCTCATTCTGTGCACTGGGTGAATGCTTGATGAGGCTGTGAAAGGATGAACGCAGTATGAGGCTGTGAGAAGGTGATTTCTAAATGTGGCTATGAGAGAGTGAAAGCTAGAAGAGGCTGTGGGAGGAAGAATTCTAGATGAGACCATTAGGGGATTGATTCTAAGTGAGACTGTGAGAGGATTATTGTTGGATGAATCTGTGAGAGGGTGAATCTCAAATGAGACCGAGAGGAAGAATTCTAGATGAGGCTGTGAGAGGATGAATTCTAGATGAGGCTGTGAGAGGGTGAATGTCAAATGAGGCTGTATGAGGAAAAAATCTAAATGATACCTTGAGGGCATGAATGTCAGATGAGGCTGTGAAAGGATGAATTCTAGATGAGGCTGTGAGAGGAAGAATGTCTGATGAAGCTGTTAGAGAAATAATTTTAGATGAGGCTATGAGAGGATGAATATCAGAGGAGGCTGTGAGAGGACAAATTCTAGATGAGGCCGTGAGAGGGTGAATGCCAGATGAGGCTGTGAGAGGAAAAATTCTAGATGAGGCTGTGAGAGGGTGAATGCCAGATGAGGCTGTGAGAGCATGAATGGTCCATTTTCCCATGAGAGCATGAATGTCAAATGAGACTGTAAGAGAAAAAAATCTAGATGATACCTTGAGGGCATGAATGTTAGATGAGGCTGTGAGAGGAAGAATGTCTGATGAAGCTGTTAGAGGAATAATTCTAGATGAGGCTGTGAGAGGATGAATATCAGATGAAGCTGTGAGAGGAAAAATTATATATGAGGCTGTGAGAGGGTGAATGACAAATGAGGCTGTGAGAGGAAAAATTCTAGATGATACCTTGTGGGCATGAATGTCAGATGAGGCTGTGAAAGGATGAATTCTAGATGAGACTGAGAGGAAGAACGTCTGATGAAGCTGTTAAAGGAATAATTCTAGATGAGGCTGTGAGAGGATGAATATCAGATAAGGCTGTGAGAGGAAAAAATGTAGATGACACCTTGAGGGCATGAATGTCAGATGAGGCTGTGAAAGGATGAATTCTAGATGAGGCTGTGAGAGGAAGAATGTCTGATGAAGCTGTTAGAGAAATAATTTTAGATGAGGCTATGAGAGGATGAATATCAGAGGAGGCTGTGAGAGGACAAATTCTAGATGAGGCCGTGAGAGGGTGAATGCCAGATGAGGCTGTGAGAGGAAAAATTCTAGATGAGGCTGTGAGAGGGTGAATGCCAGATGAGGCTGTGAGAGCATGAATGCTCCATTTTCCCATGAGAGCATGAATGTCAAATGAGACTGTAAGAGAAAAAAATCTAGATGATACCTTGAGGGCATGAATGTTAGATGAGGCTGTGAGAGGAAGAATGTCTGATGAAGCTGTTGGAGGAATAATTCTAGATGAGGCTGTGAGAGGATGAATATCAGATGAAGCTGTGAGAGGAAAAATTATATATGAGGCTGTGAGAGGGTGAATGACAAATGAGGCTGTGAGAGGAAAAATTCTAGATGATACCTTGTGGGCATGAATGTCAGATGAGGCTGTGAAAGGATGAATTCTAGATGAGACTGAGAGGAAGAACGTCTGATGAAGTTGTTAAAGGAATAATTCTAGATGAGGCTGTGAGAGGATGAATATCAGATAAGGCTGTGAGAGGAAAAAATGTAGATGATACCTTGAGGGCATGAATGTCAGCTGAGACTGTGAAAGGATGAATTCTAGATGAGGCTGTGAGGGGAAGAATGTCAGATGTTGTGTTGGACTGGGTTGGCCCCTTAATCATATCAATGATGAATTTACAGTGAAGTGCACTTTTGATTGTGCCGCACTTTCTTGACCACAGAATAGCTGCCCTAGAGTGCTGAAGAAAAATAATGGGCTAAATTAACAATAAGTGTCCACTTAAACTGTGTGTGTTTTTCATAAGCATATATGTTTACCTGTAAAAAGTCATTTTAAACAGATCTGGTTTCATCCCTTCTCACTCCGTGTTCTCTTTTCTGTTCATTTAAAGTAATAAAAGAGTAGACAAGTTATTACTACGCTGTCATCCATGCTTGGTGTGTATTGATAATTTTGACCTGATTCTGGTGCTGTGAGCTCACAGCTGTTTGATAAAAATGCCAGGAGAATGTGGAACACTGTTGAAAGTGATGCTCTTTAAAGGGATACTCCATCCAAAATGAAAATCCTATCATTTGCTCAACCCCGTGTCATTCCAAACCGCTATAACTTGAGAATGTCTCAATGTTTTTGTCTATACAGTTGATTCAGTGTCATTTGGTTGCCAGTGTTCTTCAAAATATCTTCTTTTGTGTCCCGCAGAAGACAAGAGGGTCCTTTTTGTTTTGTCTTCTTTCGAATATCATACACCTTTACCTCAATATCTAAAATGCTGTTTAATAGAAGCTAATCATGATATAAACGCAGACTAACTCCAACTCAATTCTCCTGAAAAAGAAATTAATGCATTTTTATAATAATGTATGAATAAATTTTACCTTTGGAAGATGGTATAAATCTTTGGTTAGAATTTTTTTTATTTATTTATTTTTTTACCTGACTTGTGGCTGTAATTTTGTCAATTGATACACATTTTGAATTAGTTTTAAGCATTTCATCATGCGTACACACAAATATTCGCTGCAGTCATTCATAAAACACAAACTAGGTTTACTTTGAAAGCCAATTTCCTTTGAGTTCAGAAAAGAGATCACATTTATTATAGTAAAGAGAAACTAGTTATATGGGCAGACACACTTGAGGAATGTTGCATTTTCATAACTATATTGGATTTTCTGGCTTTGTGCCATGCTTTCATAATTATTTTATGGTCGTCAGTCAGATTTAAAGTATTGAATGGACTACTGAGGGCACACACAAGCCTTTCTACTCAAACATGACTGCTAAATAAGCTCCTCTATGTGTGACGAGTGAATGTGTGTGTAATTCCAGTGAGTCTCTCGGAGTTATGCCACTGTTTTAAATGGCTCCAGCTGTTGGCAGTGAAATAAGTAATCTCATGATGGGGTCAGAGGGACATCCTGTCCAGCTTATGCTGTATGTATTTGTGCCCTGGTAAAAAAAGAAATATGTCAGAACAGAACAAATGTGTTTAAGTCAATGCAGCTGGCAATGGAAATGTAATTTCACACAGGTACTGTTACTGCCGTGTCAGCACGTGTACACACACTCACGCTGGCTTTCTTTGTTCATCTGGGCTTTGTAATGAATTTAGATGGTTGAAGGTTATTCTTTTAGCCTTACCGGAAACATTACAGCAGTCCTTCATTGATTCTCTTATTGGATTAAATGGCTCCATGGTGTTGATGTATTTGTGTGTTTTTGATGATTTTGTATTGATTGGTGCATGTTTTGGATCAGGTCTAAGTGTTTCAATGGTAAGAGTTCAGTTGTGGTTTTGGAATGAATGACCTATATGTATTTTTTTTGTGTGTGTCAGTGGCGCCGCTGAGCCGATGCTGAATCTGCACCGCCACGGCAAATGTGAGAAATTATATTTCTGTTGTGAGTTTGCAATCTGAAATGTGATGGATTGCAAAGTCCTAGGTGCTGCGAAATAACATTAAGCATTGCTGGACTCAAAAACAAATTATTCTTACAAGCCAATTTCTTTAAGAAATTGCACAGAAAGAGTCTCACGTTACAGCTGATTTGAATTACTAAAATGAATCCTTCACTAAAATTCACTTATCCCAAATATGGCAAAGCGATAGATGGATGGGTGGGTGGATGGATGAATTGATAGGTTGCTATATGTATGTTATTCTTTCTACTTCAAAATGTTATGATTATGTACAGTTTCTTTTTCAATTATGAAATTACTAGTAATTCTATATATATATATATATATATATATATATATATATATATATATATATATATATATATATATATATATATATATATATATATATATACTTATATGCATGTTTTCTGATTAGTCTACGTTCTTGAATTCTCTCAAGTCCTCTCCTGTGACAAAGTTTATACGGCATCTGTGTGTTTTAAACTGGACATCTGCTCAAGTGTAAAAAGACCCAGTTGCTGTCTTCTATATCGTAAACACTCAACATGTGATTATGGAATTTTAATAAGAGGAAATCTGTCTGGTTCTTTTTCTCTCTCTCACACACACACACACACACATGCTGTATTTACTATACTGTAATATAAACTGCCGCTTGTCCATGTCTGGTGAATTCTGCTGCAGGCTTTCCTCATATGATCTTACAGAGAATAGGAGAGGCCGTGTTTGTTGCCCATTTAGGTATCTAGACCATCTGTTCACCGTGTGTGACACCTTGACCTTTGTTCTCATAAAGGTAGCGGTGCGTAACTAGGTGACCTTTTACACAGGGTCGCACTTCCAACACCTGTCATTCCGGAGAGTGTAAGATCAAAGGGATTATGATGTAATGTTCTAATGTGTCATCATGTGCCCTCTTCCTCCTGCTCCTAACAGGCTGACGCCCAGCAACCATGACCGAATCCAGCGCCTACGGCAGGAGTTTCAGCAGGTCCAGCAAGAAGAGGCGGAGCCAGATGATCACCACCGCGCCTACAGCTTGGAGCAGTCCTGGGTGAGTGTGTGAGCTATGTATGTGCACCCATGATCCCTGGACGTAGGCCCGATGGTCTCTGGGAGCTCCCAGGAAGGATAAGACTAAGTCCAAGGACCTGGCTTCAGGCCTGGGCTAATGCTAACCGCTAACCTGAGACCACTGCATGCAGGAGCATGTCACCTCTGACACTGACATTATCCGCTAACAATGCTAACATCACCATGTGTTCATCCATCTGGACTGATCACCCATCCATTCTTCTGTTCAACCATATCACCGCTGCCATGACTTCAGCAGATCATGAATTAAGGCAAGAACTGCGACTGGCTGAATGTATGTGTGCAAGATAAAAAGTGTGTGTGTCTGAGTTTAAAAATCAATGTTTTTAGACTGAAATTGTTTGGTATTTAAGATATGGAATTCAAATCCAGATCATTCGAATCTGGATTGAGTGTGAACTCAATATGATGATCTGGATTTAGGTAAGTTTAAACCTCTTTTGTCTTTAAAATGAAGCAGAAAGTCCTAAAAAAAGAGGATAGTTCACCCAAAAATTCTAATTCGGTCATGATTTACTCATGTTGTTCCAGACATGCATGACTTTTCTTCTGTGGGAAAATCATTTGTTTTGCTTCCCTATCCTAATGCAAGCATTCCTAATATACCTTCTTTTTTGTTCCACAGAAGAAAGTTAACGTTGACGGAATATACATTTTTTGGTAAACTATCCCTCAGGAATGAGTTGCACTTAAAGATGGTTTCAGAAGCTCTTCTGTGTGGATTGCTTTTAACATAATCATTTGTAATCATCTTTCCAGGGAGAGAGTTTCAATTAACTGTTACACACGGTGTTATGTGTATTTTCCTTAATGTAAATTTCTCTTTTTAAATTTTTCATCCACTCAGCTTTAATGTATGGAATTATTTTTGTTGTTTCGTTTTGTAATGGTAGTGATTATTTAACTGCATTAAATGTATTTTTCGTCCCCAAATTGTCCCTAGTCTTCAAATGTCCAAAAACCCCATCCTAAACTTGGGTTAGTTCACCCAATTTGCAAAATTATGTCATTAATAACTTACCCTCATGTTGTTCCAAACCCGTAAGACCTCCGTTTATTTTTGGAACACAGTTATTTTATAATATTTTATAGATATTTTAGATTTAGTCCGAGAGCTCTCAGTCCCTCCATTGAAGCTGTGTGTACGGTATACTGTCCATGTCCAGAAAGGTAAGAAAAACATCATCAAAGTAGTCCATGTGACATCAGAGGGAATTTTTTGAAGCATCGAAAATACATTTTGGCCCAAAAATAGCAAAAACTACGACTTTATTCAGCATTGTCTTCTCTTCCGTGTCTGTTGTAAGACAGTTCAAAACAAAGCAGTTTGTCATATCTGGTTCGCGAACGAATCATTCGATGTAACCGGATCTTTTTGAAACGGTTCACCAAATCGAACTGAATCCTTTTAAACGGTTCGTGTCTCCAATACGCATTAATCCACAAATGACTTAAGCTGTTAACTTTTTCATGTGGCTGACACTTCCTCTGAGTTCAAACAAACCAATATCCACAAGTAATTCATGTACTCAAACAGTACACTGACTGAACTGCTGTGAAAAGAGAACTGAAGATGAACACCGAGCCGAGCCAGATAATGACTCTTTCACGAGTCAAGAACCGTTTCTGTCAGACGTGTCCGATTCGAGAACCGAGGAGCTGATGATACTGTGCATGTGTGATTCAGCGTGAAGCAAACCGACACACAGAGCTTCTGAACCGAACTGATTCTTTTGGTGATTGATTCTGAACTGATTCAGTGCTAATGTTATGAGCGCGGGTAAACTGAAGGCTTGCAGTCATCGCCAATGACGCCATTACGTCGAGCGCGAAAGAACCGGTGAACAGTTTTCTTCAACCGATTTATTGAATCGAATTGTCAGAAAGAACTACTGGTGATCTGAAAACCGATGCAACCGGTTCTTGACTCGTGAACGAGTCATTATCTGGCTCGGCTCTTTTCACAGCAGTTCAGTCAGTGTACTGTTTGAGTAAATGAATTACTCCGGGATATTGGTTTGTTTAAACTCAAAGGGAGTGTCAGCCACATTAAACAAATTAACAGCTTAAGTCATTTGTGGATTAATGCGTATTGGAGACGCGAACCGTTTAAAACGATTCAGTTCGATTTGGTGAACCATTTCAAAAAGATCCGGTTACATCGAATGATTCGTTCGCGAACCAGATATGACAAACTGCTTTGTTTTGAACTGTCTTACAACAGACACGGAAGAGAAGACAATGCTGAATAAAGTCGTAGTTTTTGCTATTTTTGGGCCAAAATGTATTTTCGATGCTTCAAAAAATTCTAACTGACCCTCTGATGTCACATGGACTACTTTGATGATGTTTTTCTTACCTTTCTAGACATGGACAGTATACCGTACACACAGCTTCAATGGAGGGACTGAGAGCTCTCGGACTAAATCTAAAATATCTTAAACTGTGTTCCGAAGATAAATGGAGGTATTACTGGTTTGGAACGACATGAGGGTGAGGCATTAATGACATAATTTTCATTTTTGGGTGAACTAACGCTTTAAGCCCTTTTTTTTTTACTCTGCCTAAAAACCTTTTTTGTAAAACAAAATACTACAGAATAAAGATGGGTGGTTTGCTTTAATGATACAGTTTTGTTTCTGTAGCTGTTTTTCAAACACATCTGTCATTTCTTCATGGAATCTTTCTTTTCTCAAAGGGATGAGGTGAGAATAAATGGAAAAAAAAATATTTTTTTTTTCTGATCACTAACCATTTTTCCTGAGTGATTGTGTGTCAGCATTAACATCATCGGCTGTTATAAATCTCATATCGTTACTGAACTCGTATCAGAACTTTAATGCCATAATCTGTTTAGCAAACAAATGGTACGTTCCTGTGACACTGATGTTGTTTTAGGCAGTGAAGTGTGTGTGCGTGTTAATGAACTGGGCTAAATGACCCGGCTCCACACATCCTTCATCCTTCAACACCTCTGTCTCCACAGCAACATGGCTGGCAAGCTGTGTCAATCAATCCCAGCATGCTGTTCTCCTTCATTAGAGTTAATGGAATTCTCCGTGTGGATCGGCTCTTGATTGAGCATGCCTGGGACGGCATTCATCTGTTTGACTAAGCGTGACGAGAGCAGGGAACTCAATGTAAATGTTGCCATAAAAGAAATGGATTCTTATGGGTCATGAACAATTTACCGCAGTTACACTGTTCTGAGTACGGAATAAAGCCGTGTGTGTGTGTATGTGTGTGTGAGAGAGAAAGAGAGAGAGGCGGTGTTAAATGAGACTTTTATTGTTTATAATTACACCCTTATGTTCTGTGCCGACCAAGTGTGAATGTGTGTGTGCAATTTCTTAATGAATTACATTAGAGAAGTGCTTCATTATGGTTTCACTGCAAATCCCCTTCAGCATAAAATGAACTGATATTCACTTAATGTTCATAGCATTCACCTAACATCCAGCTAACATTAATCTAACATTAATTTAACATCTGCTGTGTGTCCTCATTCCAGCCTCACCTTTCTGTCCGTAATGTATGTCAGATGAGCTTCTGTAGCTCAACTGGTAGAGCATGTCGCAAGCAACGCCAAGGTCATGGGCTTGATTTCCAAGGATCATATAAAGTGATGAACATAAACCTTGAATGCGCTCTAAATCACTGGATCTTAGAGGAATAAAACTATAACCACAGGAGATGAAACATTTGTGAATACTTTAAGCATAATTTTATATATTTTTACATTTACTTACATTTTAATCAAATTTAATTAAGTAAATATAAATTTTTAACCAGAAAAATCCAATATTTACCTGTACTCAAATTTTGTTTTCATTTGCATATTGTGCATTGGGAATTATTGTCAAGCAGTATATAGAGATAAATAGTTCTTGGAATAATTGCTTGTCTTTTTAATGATGTGGTCATTTGAATAACGGTTAACAATTTTTATAATAATTATTGAGGACCATAATGTAGCTGCAATTCTGTTATGAAGAGTAATAACTAACTCCATGAATATTTTATGGATTATAATCTACTCTAATGGTTTCATTAACAGCAGTAATGCGCCAAAGGTCATAGGACTGGTAATAATGTCACATTCAAACACATTTCTGCACAAATGTCACAGACCTCTACACAAAAACACCTCTGAATCCTGGTAAGTGCGTAGCTTGAGTGTTTGTGTCTGTATGTTTATAATGATCTTTCCAGAAATCAAATTCTCTCTCTTCCAAATTTGTCTCTACTTTTGCTTTAGTTTGACATGTTAATAACTCCTGTTTGTGTTGCAGTCCAACTGCAGCTCTCAGACATCATCTGGCCGTCATTCGGTGTCTGTGGAAGTGCAGTTACAGAGGCAGGAAGCCAGAGATGCTTTCACACATGCTCAGAGACAGTACAGCTCTCTGCCACGGTACGTGTGTTTGTGAAATATAACGCAATGGTGCTGTTATTTATTGCATAAAACAGTTAAACAGTCTCATAAAACTTGTAATGTATATATTTACTATGATTTACTAACAACACTACAGATTAAAAGTGTTGAGGTCAGTAAGATTTTTTATTAAGAAATGCATTAAATTGATTAAAAGTGGCATTAAAGACATTTGTTAAAAAATTCATGAAAGAATACAAAAAAAAATTGTATCAGTTTCAATAAAAATATCAAGAAGCATAACTGTTTTTAACACTAATAATAAGACATTTTTCTTGAGAATCAAATCAGCATATTAGAATAACTTCTGAGTGATCATGTGACACAATGAAGCACTTAGTTTTAAAACTAAAACCGTAAAAATAATAATAATAATAATTGTTACTTGAAACAAAATGAAAATGAAGTAAAATAAAATATATTTTTTGTTTAACTAGAAGTACTGAAATAATGAAAACTGAAAAAATTGATTAATAGAACTACATAGATTCATTATAATAGAACCAAAAGCTAATCAAAATGACAAAAACATTTCTAAAACAAACTAAAATTAATTAAATGCAAATAAAAAAACGATGAAATGCCATTACAATAACTTGCATTTTAAAATAATTAAAATGGAAAAACTACTTAAACATTTTAAATTGTACTAATGTTTCACAATATTTGTATAAATAATAGAAGATAATTTTTACTGTATTTTGCTAAAACGAATGCAGTCATAGTGAGCATAAGAAACTTATTTTTCAAAATAACTTTTGAATAGTAGTGTATATTTGAATATTAGTAAAATAATTACGTTTGAACAACTTTTCTCTTTAAGCAAAATGGGGAAAAAATTAATGAGGAAATACAATTTCATCCAATAAAATTCCTCTTCCTAATACTTATGAAATAAAGGAATTGGCTGGATTTTATTCATTTTGAAAGCTGACAAGTGTGGTTTTGATGGACTGTTATGGAAACTAGAAGATACTGGCAAAAAATAGAATCTATGATATGTCCTTCCTGTTTCAGTAGGATTAAACTATAAATGTCTTTAAGAATATGTGCACACACAGCCTCTTACCTTGGCCATTTCTCCCTGTGTGTAGCCACCCTCGTAAGAAGCCCACCCCAGCCTCAGAGAGTGAGTGGGAGAGGACGTGTCCGACCAGAGACTGTTTCCAGGCAGCTAAAGACAGCGGCCATTACTCCAGCTACCAGGGACCTCGTTCTGTCCCGCGCACTGTTCCTCGGTCTGGCTGTAGGAATGGCCTCTCCATTCCCCCAGCATCCAGCGGTTCTTCAGTGGGGGGTGGCTACAATGCACGTGTCCTCCTGGAGGCACAGGAGCTCCTGCGACAGGAACAGAGACGCAGGGAACAGGAAATGAAAGGAAGAAGCCCGTCAATTCGATTGGACTACGAATCCCAGGATTCCAAAGGACCCCACAGACAGGACGTCCCACCTTCCCCTTCCCAGGTTGTCCGGCTCAGCCGCATAAACACACCTGAAAAAACCCGCATGTTTATGTCATGAAATAAAAGGAGACCCTTTTCTCCTGTTTTTTTTAAGAGGCAAAAGGCTTACAGATACAAACGGTTATTTGTGTGCCAGTTGTACACAGACTCCCACTGTGCCTTTTCTTTGAGGTCACAGTGGTCCCGCCCAATCTGACAGCTCATTGGTGCATCCAGAGGCAAGAAGTCTCTTGATTTGCTGTGAAGACCTTCAAGCTCTGACAATCAGCCGGACACTGACCTGTTCCTCTGTACAACCACGTAGAACTCGAGCAAAATGAGCAGTTTCCTGCTTTGCACAGGTTTTGATGAAGTTTTGTGAAGAAGAGCTTGTTTTTACTTAGATTTATCAGACCGTTTCTTACACATGACGTAAAATTGTCAGTTTAACATGTATTTGATGTCGTTAGTAGGGAAAAAAAAGTGGGACTGAGTACAGGTGGCCCAACAAACCTAGCGACGCCACTGGATGTAGTCAAATGTTTAAAGAACTCTACAAATCTAGGTACAAAACACACAGTCAGAGTGACGGACTCCTGGGAATCCAGCGAAAAGAGAAAATCCCAAAAATGCAATGGAAAATTAATTGATGCTCCTCATTAAATTTTCAGAGCTCTTTCACACACAGACACAGAACCCATGACCCACTGCTGCCTGCCAGGTGTGTGTGTGTGTGAGTTCCTGTCTCCCAGATGACCCACACTGAATTTTTCATCACACACACCAGCTGCCCTTGTATTGACAGGCCACAGCACTGTGTGAAAGTTCAGACAAAAACGATTGTCTTCTGTCAGTATCTAAAATTATACAATATGTATAGCTTGGAAATAATTAAGTGTGTATGTTTTTTTCCCCAAGTGTGATTAAACACATGTATGGAGAGTATGAGCTTAAAAAGAATTATGTATGTATATATGTGTATATATATACATGCATAAATACATATAGAATGTTTAATATATGTGACCCTGGACCACAAAACCAATCTTAAGTCTCTGGGGTATATTTGTAACAAAAGCCAAAAATTGTATTGGTCAAAATTATCGATTTTTCTTTTCTTTTATGCCAAAAATCATTAGGATATTAAGTAAAGATCATGTTCCATGAAGATATTTTGCAATTTTCCTACAGTAAATATATATAAATTTAATGTTGGATTAGTATTATGCATTGCTAAGAACTTCATTTGGATAACTAACTCAATATTTTGATTATTATTATTTATTTATTTTTTTGCTCTATCAGATTCCAGATTTTCAAATAGTTGTATCAAATTTTCCAATCCTAACAAACCATACATCAATGAAAAGCTTATTTATTCAGCTTTCAGACATTGTATAAATCTCAATTTTGAAAAATTGACCCTTATGGCTGGTTTTGTGGTCCAAGGTCACTATTATTTATAGCCTATATTTAATTGAATATATATATACACACACTCTATTTTGTTTTTATTATAATTTTTCATTCATATTAAACTTCAAGTAATAGTCCAGTCTTGTTTTAAAAACTCTTAACTTTTAATAATTTCAGTTTCTTAAACTCAACTGGAGTAAAAATCATTGTTAGTATTTTTATTTAATTTTATAGTATGCCGTGTGTTAAAATTACATTTCAAAAAACAGCCACAGACTAGTGGACTTTATTGATTATTCAAATAGAAAGTCTTTAGCTACTCAAATTCTTAGAGCCAGTTCTTGAAGCGTCACTGAATCTTTGAGATCTCAAACTGGAACTTTGAGTCTCTGGAAGTTCTGGGCTTTGAATCAAGAGCTCCCGTTGAGCTGACACACTCTGAGACTGGAGTGTAAGAGGCTAGGTCAGTGCTCAGTGTGTGCGTGTGTGTACGTGCGCGGGGGCAGTGCCATATGAGCCAGCCGATGCTCGTTTGACACATAACAGTGGGACACATGGTGTGCAACACACACTTCTGCCCAGGCACAGATGGTTGGGTGCGTTTGGTGTGTGTGTGAGAGAGAGGATATCAAGATAACATGAAAAGAGCTTCAGTACGACTCGACTAAACAATCAAGACATTTCAGTTTTTACTCTCGTCTTTGTTCTTCTGTGTCTAGTATGGAAATTAGCTTGTGATCTTGCCCTGCTCATCCTGTTTTTGTACATTTGCCTCCTTTTTAACCTTTTCAAATGAACAAAACCTCTTTTGCACCTTTTTAAATGTCAGATTTCCAGATTGTAACAATTTTAATGAAGAAGTGTTAAATATGTTGCACCTTTGACACAGATTCTTTTATTTATGTTTGTGTCCTAGCAACAATATCCATGTGCTGTTCTAAAAGGTCAAAGGTCAAGAGCGGGCAGAGATAAGGAGTTTCCAGTGGATTTTCTTTATTTTTGTGTTGGTTTGTTTACAGGACTCTGTACAGGGTTTTTGGCTTTTTCTTTTTGCCTTTGTGTCTGTTATTTTGTTGTTTATATGCTGTTCAGAAATCAGTTTAGAAACACGGCAGCTGTTTGGACTGTACAAAACTCTTGTAAAATAAAGGAAGGGGATGCTCTTCTGTTTGTGTTTGTGAGATGTTCGTCGTCAATGTATCATCTACTTTCCTCTGTGGTCTGACATCTTTAGACTTTTTTTTTCCTCATCAGAAGCTGAGTCTACGTGTGTGCCGGAGTTATTTTGAAGCCTGTTTTCTTGATCATGAAATGTTGCTGATCTTGTTTCCACCTTCTGTCATTTTTCCCTTCAGCTTTCAATTGTTTTGCATAATTAGTCATTCTGTCACTGATGAAGGAGAAAAGGTCGTCGGGGTCAGAGGTCAGCCAAAATAGAAAGTCTGTCGAGCTTTCACTCTGCTTACATCCAGATATAAAAATAATCTCCTGTTTATGCCTAAAAATGGTCAAATTAAAATAAGAAATGTGAAACTAACTCTTGATTTGGTGTTTCAAAAACATGCGTCAAAGTTGAAAACAGTTGTGCTTCTTGTTTATTTTTATTTTTTATTATTGTTTTTTTTTCAGGTTTCTTTGGGGGGGGGGGGAAATGACCCAAATAGTTGTTCCATTCCATTCCAATTCCTATAGCTAATGACACACACATCTATATATATATGTATATGTATTTTTTTATGTATATGTATATATGTGTGTATATGCATATATTTATTTATTCATGTGTAAACTAATATTTCAGATTTTAAGGGGCTAGGAAGAATAGAATGAAAGACAAAGATGCAAGGGGAGAGAAAGAAAGAGGCAGAGCGCTGGACTGGAGCAGATGTAGCAGTCCTTCCTCCAGATGTTTGAAGGTGCCACAGTCACCTGGAACCTAGCGACAGATGTGCTAATTACACACACAGACACACACACTTTTCCTTTTTTCTCACATTTATTTTCTTCTTCTTGTGCTTTCTCTATCACACACAAACAATAAGATAAAACCCAGTGAATATTTCTCACTGGCACCCGAAAGCAATATCCAGACGTTCCTGACTTTAATTTTTTTCATTTCTTTTAAGTATTTATGAGTTTTTGAGAGTGTGTATGTGTGTTTCAGCAGAGAAGAGGTTTTTGCTTGAGTTTGAGGATTAGAATTCGTAAATGAAAAAGGGCTCACTCTAACCCAGGGGCAGATCACACACACACACACACTACAGGAGAGGCTGACAGGCTCATCTCAGAGACAAAGTAGTGTGCAGGAGAGAAAATTCAACTGTTCTGCCAGTGAGTCCACATTTAACTGTCCCTGGATCAGTGGCTTGATGAACTGGGTTAGTTCACAGACAGAACAGAAACATTGACTAATGCAGGTAAAGACTGTCAGCAGCCTGAAATATCTAGAAAAAATTACCATTAGTTGCTATTGGGTTTTATAGCAAGTGCAGTGTGTTCTCGCAATCGGCAATGATAATTAAACAATCACTAATTAACCAAATTGATCCCAAACGGTGTGTTTTAGTATTGTTTATATACTGCATGCTATTTTTATATTTTGTTGCCATTTCATGTCATTTTATTAGCTTTTAAATCTCTATAGCTTTTAGTTTTAGTAATTTGAGTAGGCTACTTCAGTTTAGACTTAGGGCCCTACTGTATTTTCAGCACTTGCCAAAGCAACATTTCTAATTTTCATTTGCATTAAAATACTTCATCTAATGTCTATATTTATTTATTATATATTTGTAAATATTTTATTTCCGCTTATTTCATTTGAGGTGAAACCCGTTTTTAACCGTTTTAGTTAACCTGCTATGTGAGCACATGTATTTTACTCATCTGATGCAATAAACTTTATGCCTACAGAGATTTAAAGATGTTGGTGGAAGTATGTGGTTTATTCTTGGTCACAGTTTTAACCGATGGGAAATTACAGAGAGAAAACATGATTGTAATATTTTCTTTTTACCAGCAGGCAATTTTTTTAGAGTGAAAAAAACCCATAAAACAGTAACAAATTCCTTTCCCCTCCCTTTTTTTAATCTTACTGTGTAATAACAATTCTTTGAAATCTGCAATTTTATAATGGAATAATCCATTTTATATTAAAAAAATGTAGCTCTTTGTATTCTCACTGGTCACATGCTTCTTTTTCAGCTTTGACATTGGTATCATTTTGCAGAGGGGCAAACTGGATTTATCCAACTGTAATCATGTGACTATGTACGCCAGCCATGTAAACTCGATAAAATCAAGAAGGCCAGACTTTTATTTGTAGCATTTACATTTTATCGTCTGTTCATTAGTAACTTGACTCTGGAGATGAATTCAGTATTCAGCTCCTGTCATTACCTCCGGAGATCTGAGGGCTGTGTGTTCTGTCCTATGAGGGTCAAACGGGAGAAAGAAGCAAAGAATTATATAGTTCAGAGGACAATACAGAGAGATGGAAAGCGACAGAGAGAGCGAGTGACCTAGATTCTCAAATCACCATTCACTGATGTTTATTCCCATTTTGTCCCAGTGTTTTGACATACTACAGATTTAATGAAGATACATCTTCTTTTCAGCTCCCGATTGGACACGTTGCAGCTTCATTCATCCTGTCAGAGCAGCGCGCGCGCTTTCTGTTTATCTTTGCTCTTCGTTTATCACGTCGCAGCCGGTGATTGAATGATCCTGCTATTGTGGGAAGCAGAGAGAGATTTCAGAGGTTAATGAACACGTCCACAACGAGTCGAAGACAATCAGCCCACCACGGCCAGCCTCGCTCTCTAGCTCCACACTGAAAGTATCTCTGTCAGCGTGGTATTGTCTAAGACTCTCATTGACCATTCACTCCACTTGAAGAGATTGACTCTCACAGCTGTAACGCAGCCAAATCGCTTCAGTCCTCAGCCAGCGGTTGTCAATGAAAATTGCTCTTATTAGATTTCCAATTTCAGATTTGCTCAGAAAACCATTTATGAGATGGAGGAAGGGGGCGGACACGTGGAAGTGCATATAAAAAGCACAAATCTCTGATATCCAGCATAATAATGTATCATTTTAATACGCCGCTTGCTAGAATACTTGATTCTAATTGGACAACTGTGGTTTTCAGATATTTTTATATGATGAATGACCGCTCAAGTGTATAAATGACTGCTGTCCTAGACTAGTTTTATGTCTCTTATCACTTAATGGTTTCTCTCTCCTGGCATTATAAAATAATTACATTAAATATTGATTTGAGTTAATATTTAATGGATAACGTAGCTACACTGCAACTGAAAATAAATGCTTATTTAAAAAGTTAACAATCAGCACATGTAAAATGTTTTAAAAGGAATAGTCCACCTAAAAATGAAATGCACTGAAAATGTACACAATCAAGCCATCCAAAATGTAGAGGAGTTTTTTTTTCATCCGAGCACATATGGAGAAATTTAGCATTACTTGCTCACTTATGTGTCCTCTGCAGTGAATGGGCGCCGTCAGAATGAGGGTCCAGCTGATAAAAACATCACAGTAATTTAAAACTAAAGACTTTAGTCCATTAATTAACATTTTGTGAAGTAAAGAGCTGTTAAAAAAATTATATATATATATATATATATATATATATATATCATGATTAAAACCATTGCTTCCAGCTAATATGGGCCTTCTGCCCATAATATTGCCATCACACAGCTTTTTGCTTCACAAGATATAAAATGATGAACTGGGCTCATACAAATTACTTATATGATTATTATTGTGATGTTTTCATCAGTTGTTTGGACTCTCATTCTGACGGCACCCATTCACTGCGGAGGATCCATTGTTGAGCAAGTGATGTAATGCTAAATTTCTTCAAACCTTTTCTGATGAAGAAGCAAACTAATCTATATCTTGAATGGCCTGAGGGTCAGTATGTTTCCAGCCAATTTTCATTTTTGGGTGAACTAATCCTTTAAGACTCTTACTTCTGTGTTTCCCGTTTCAGGAATAAGAATTTACATTGGACATCAAGCGGTGACCCAAAATGTTATCATGCAAAGGTAAACAAAACGGTTCAACCTTAAAATCGAACACTGTTGTTTATAATATTACATTTATAATTATAATCATTTATAATAATATTAATATATTATTAATAATTAGTTAAAACATTTCCTTAGAATATTTAATGCAGTCTGTATTGTATTCCTTTCTTGTGTGGTAAGCATTTTCTCCACTCTTTTAAAAGTTGATAAGCCTATTTATTTTACAATCGTAATAACGCACAATCCTATTAATGCACGTAATGCAATAATGTGGTTAGTTACTTTTTAGTATTTGTATTCAGCATTATGTTTTTCAGACCAGATGTATAACCCTTTTTAGGGCCACCATCTCTTTCTCCCCACTGGCAGGGATTTGTCCTCATTGCAGATGTCTTCTGGCAAAAGTTACAGTCATATGATGCAGGAAGTGTTTTAGGCTCATGACACAGTTTCTGTTGAGTTAAAGTACTGTTTTCATCTGATCTGGGATCAGTTTTGTTGTCCATGGAGTGATGGAAAGCGAGTCCAGGATCGGAGCATATAAAATATTCCACCGTAGGGTAAATCTATTATCAGTAAATGGCAATAGATTTTTTTTCTTTTGTTATGTTAAAAGCACAGGCTGCTGATAATAGGTCTGTCTGTGCTGAGTGCCGACTGCTATGTTTTACACAGACGACCCGTCATTGCTCATGCATGGAGAACTGTGTCACCAGTTACACATGACAACTTTGTGTGTCACTCACAGTCTGGAGGAGAAACCTGCCAGCTGGCCAGATCGTGACACAGATATTCTTCATAGACTCATAAAACACAAACTTTGGATCTTTTGTTATGCGTGTTCTCATGAAGATCTCAGAAATCTGCTTCACTGTTTCAGTCAGTGAAATTTGTCTAAACTTTTACATGGTAACCTGCAATTATAGCTGTAATGCAGATGGGAAGTTGACTTGTCCTATGATCTGACATGCTTTATTCCATTTAAAACCATTTTAAGCAAAATTGTCTCATTTTTAGGTCCATTGCAATTGAAAGTCTTTTAATGACTTTTAAAAAGAGTATTTTCCCATTTAAAATGAACTAGTGACTGCAAAAAAGTGAAACATGTCACATCCTATTATATACAATACCATTCAAAGCTTAATGGTTGGTAAGATTACAAAAAAAAGAATACTTATGCTTTTATTCAGTGGGGATGCATTATAATATTGCAATAACATGCCAAGGTCTTGATCACAAAGAGCAGCAGGAAATTTTGTCCATTTGGTTTGTTTCTGTTTTATGCTGCATCACATGCAACATAAACGTTCAAACTGGCTGAAATATATCACCTTCATGTTGGACAGCCAAATTTCTTGTTGCTGGAAACTCAGAACACAGTATGAACCGCCCAGGTACATTCAGACTATGAAAAAAAAACAAAAAAACTTGAACATCTGCCTGAAGAATAGGAATCCCTGAGCTTAAGTGACCATCCTGTCTACACATGGACACATTAGTCAGAAATCATCTGGCACTTTTCCGCTGTGATGTTAGCACCTGTTAAAGCACCTGTTACAATCTCCATAGATAAATGCTGAAAGCTTCCTTCCTGTTCTCTTTCTAACTCTTTCTCTATTGTATTGGAACAGGTTCTGCTTAGACAGAGACTGTGTTCATGCGTGCGGCTGTCATAAAGGGATTCTCTAACGTGATGTATTACCTCTTTAAACTCACAAATATTTCGGAGGCCTCACAGTACTTTGCATATGGATCAAAAGGTCAGTCCCTGTGCTTAAACTCAAAGGTCACATTCATATATATCAGTCTTAGCTGGAATTACATCATGTTAGCAATGGGACTGCTGCTCTTTGCCGGAGAGGGGAAATGAAAGCAGCTTTGATCATGACCTTGGACAGAGACACAAGACAAGAGTCATAACTCACACACTCACTCACACACTACCGGCTGCTGTCACGCGGGTCTGTTTAGCAAATCATTCTTTTTTCAGTAAATCTGTGTTTTTTTACATTTAAAGACTACATGCAGTGTGTTTTATGCCAGGATCGTCTGATTGTTATGTGTCATGTTCAATATGATGGCCCTGTCCTTAATCTCACAGTGATGTGGACTATCGGTCTCATAATCTCCGCTCAAGCATGGCCAAAAAATCCATGAGATTGTACGGTGTCCCATTTATCAAAAATAATATCATTCTTTTAGACTGCAAAAACTCATTTTCTTAATACATATTTTACATAAAAAAGCTTTTACTTGAGAAGCAACACTATATAGGATACTGTATATTATAGGCTTGTTAATGTATATTATTACTGTTTTCATAGTTCAAATAAATCATCAAACAATCCTAAAAAAGTTAAATGGTTTCCACAAAGATATTTTTTAAAATATAACTGCTTTCAACTGATAATAATTTTTCATGAGCATCAGCATATTAGAATGATTTCTGAAGGATCGTGTGATGCCAAAGACTTTGCCATCGCATGAATAAATAATATTTTAAAATATAGTAATGTAGAAAATGGTTATTTTAAATTTAAATTCATTTACATTTTATAATATTACCGTTTTGGGTTTTTAATCAAATAAATGCAGCCTTGGTGAGCATAAGAAAACATTAAAGCCATATATTAATAACAAAATGTTAAACGGTAGAAAGAAATAATGAAAAAAAGAGACCCAGTGCTGCTCACATTAGCCACTGGACTGCTCCGTTATTTGAATTCTCTTGATGAAATAAGCAGGACACGAGACACCGAGGGCCAGGAATCACAGGTTTACGTCTCTCAAGCAGTTTCTGAGAACATAGCACATTCTCACAAATAGCTGATTTTGCCCAAGAGAGGCACTTAAGTTTTGAAAACGCATGCAAATATGCACAGCATGAAGAATGTGGCAGATTTAATCTGGTATATCTCGAGGGCTGTTTCTTATTTCTGTCTATCAATATTCAGGACTTGATATGACACATTTGGTAGTACAACGGTGGAATGCTTAAAACTAAAATGTCTCTTTAAGCTTGCTGGGAAACGGGTCTGTTTGGCTGTGAGGCGATAAAGCATTTTAAATGACATCTTTGTGAATAATTCTATTATTATCCATGTTGCTAGAGTCCTGCCTTAGGGAAAAAGGCTGTTAGACTGAACTTCTCCTGTGGCACACAGATACAAACATATTGTCGCACACTGAATCCTAATATTCAAACTAACTTTGACACACTGTCTCACTAGATGTCCACGTCTCTCGCTCTGTGTCTGGCATACTCAAAGGATGGATGTGTTTTTGACTGATAAGCACGCAGACTAGTGATGAAACCTGTCAGGTTGATTAGCATTCATGCTAGCATCAACATTAACAAAAGAAGTCAGCAGCAGGCCACTAACCTCTGAATAGCCAGGGTTACAGTCCTGAATAGTAATGTAAAATCATTTTGTGATGTTTATTTTGGGGGTTACATACTCTTAAAAGGGATTCTGTGCTTGACATTATTCTTCTGTTACTGGTTAAAAATTTACGTTGAGACTGTTTAGATCGTTTTCAATGCATTGAAACCCAAAATGAATCATTCAGACAAGTTTAGTGAACCAGATTAATAATTCATTTGAAAGATCTTGCTCAAAGAAATTATTCATACACAAGTTGGACATAAATTTTTATTCTGTTCCTCAAACAAAACTGTTGCATACTTATTTTAATGTACTCATATGGTACTTTTGGGTGCTTGAAAGCTTCAGTCACCATTCATTTTAAGTACACGGAAAATCAGAGCATGGAAAAGCATCGTTAAAGTTTCTCTTTAAGGATGAAATACTTAGGTAAAGAATGGGATAAATAGTGTTAGTCATGAAAAATGGTCACTATCACTGGGGGAAGCATAATGTTTTAATAGATTTCTTATAAAACTTTGAGGTTAAAGTTGTTATAAGACAATTTGCAGCAGGTGTTTTCTGTAGTAATGTATGTAGTTGCTCATGTTACTTTCATCAGCAAGGGTCTGACTATCATTCTTAAAGTTCAGCATAATGTATGCATTGTAATGTATTATGTTACAGTTTTCTAATAAAGTAACTGGCCAACTGGCATATTTTTTACTCACAAAAGCCAGTTTTCACTCACTTTTGGCAGATGGTGAAAGGTAATTTTGGACTGTGCTTTGGCCATACATTGTATTGGACAGGTTTTTTGGATCATTGTTGAGAATGAAAAATAAAACCGCTGAAAAAATACTGCTCTGGTTTTAGCTTAGTGGTTACAGGTCTGGGTTAATAATGATTAGAAATGAGTTGCTGATTAAATGATGTTGCTCTGGGGGAAACATACTTGTAAAGGAATGTGTGCTTTGTGTACGTGACAAAATGTTAACCCTGTCGAAATGACATGTTCTGTTTTGAATGCTGTTTTGCCTTCAAGTTTTTGTTTAACCCTTGTGTTGTATTCCTGTCATTTTGACTCAGAAAAGACTTTCTTTTTCCTGAAAATACTAATAAAGGTAATTTACTTTTTTCTTAGATTGTAATGCTAAGAAATGCAATACAGTTTCTATCCTCTCCCTTTCTTGTGTTTTTTTTTTTGCCCACAATAAGAATTACTATTTTATCTTCATTTAGTTAAAAAAATTATAATAATAATTCATTCACTTTACAATATTGGACAGACAGTTGGACAACTTTTCTAACACAAGGGTTTCTGGGCTCAATTGAAATATATAATTGTGTATGATAATTCATGCTGTATTGAATTACACTGCCAAATGGGAGCATATATAATGAAAATAAACTAGGCCCAAGAACTGATCCTTGTGGAACACCATACAACAATAGCCTTACCCAGCTTAAAACTGATCTGTTTCACCTGAAACACCAGACTGAAAAAAGTGTAGGTCAGCTAGACAAACACCAAACCAACATAGGCTATCAAGAGCCAACTGGAAATCCATTTTTAGTAGGTTAGTAACTACTAACAGTTTTGTTTTTTTCATACTCTGAACTGGCTGCTGTAATCAGATCTGTCTTTAAGTGCGATTCTCTGGTGGTTTGGACTTGTTTGAGTATATCACGCGCTCCAATGATTTAAATGCCTGTCTATTGTCTGTAAACTTGTGACCCACAGAAAAGAAGTAAAAAGTTCATGTTAATGCTAAAGGACATGCCAAGATATTGCAACACCCCAACCCTGGCTTTTCTTTCCCTCATCATTATTTAAACACTCTACTGAGAGACTCTCAACCGTGTTTATTGCTGCCTAGAGCTGATTAACTGTCTGAAAAGTGTTGTGTGTGTGCGTAGTGCTGTTTATCAGTTGTTAGATGAAGCTCTCCAAATGCTGTAAACATTTTATTTCCCACCGCTGCGAGCTCAGAGGTCATTGTATGATAGAAAGAGTGCGAGAGAGTTCGTAGTTCTACAAACATGCCACCAGCTCACAAGTGGATAATTTAACAGCTGAACCTTGTTCAGCACTAAAGGAGAGCTCTTATGTCTTCTGTTTGGAAATGACAGGAACATAGATATGTTTGGAGGTTTATAGATTATGGAAGTCAGAGGTCTATTTGTTTTAAAAGCATTGTGCTTATGAGTTAGCATTTTTGGATTTATGGCCATTTACAGTATTTTGAGTTTGAGGCTCATAAATATTTACAAGGGCCATTTTAACTGCAGCATTTTTTTTTACTTTGTCTAATTTGCTGTTTTGAGTGAGTTAGGAGTTTCAAAAATGCAAAAATATCTCTGTTCCAAACTCTAGTGAGCTGCCCGCCTTACGGCAAAATCCTACATGTTGAGGAACCTCATAACTGACTGATTTTGAACACTTGATGGTTTACGTGTTGCTACACTAATGGTCCCATACTCTGAAAACACTAAAACAAACTCACAAATACTCTGTAACATTTTTGTTTTATTTGCACTATTACATTTACAATCAGTATTTTTCTAGCATGGTTACGCACCATTCAGAATTTAAATGAAAATGCTATTTTAATTCAATTTCAGTTACTTAAAGGGTTAGTTCCCCCAGATATTAAGTCATTAATTACTGTGCAGAGTACCCTAAGAACTTATTGGGGGTTGGGGCTGGGGGAAACGTAATCTGCAGAATAAGTGTTTTTAAGGGGGGAGAAGAATGTAAGAGAGTAAATTATGTTATTTTTTGTTTTCTTTGCATAAAAAAAGGATTCTTGTAGCATTGCAAAACTGAAGTTGATCCACTGATGTCACATGGACTGTTTTACCGATGTATTTATGTTTTTGGACCTAGGAACATTTCAGTTGCATTGCTGTCTATGGAGGGTCAGATAGCTCTCCGATTTAAAAAAAAATATTTTAATTTGTGTTTTGAATTGAGGTAGCAAATAGAATGCAAAATGTATTGAGAGGTCAATAAGGTTTTTTTTTTACTTGACCTGCCAAAATTTTCATTCGACCCAAACAAAACCCATGTTATGTTTTTTGTTTTGTTTTGTTTTGTTTTGTTTTGTTTTGTTTTGTTTTGTTTTGTTTTGTTTTGTTTTGTTTTGTTTTGTTTTGTTTTGTTTTGTTTTGTTTTGTTTTGTTTTGTTTTGTTTTGTTTTGTTTTGACTCTCGTAGGCTTGTATTCTAAATAAATAATCTTATTATGACACCAAAATGATTAAGGTTAAATTTCACAATTCTTAATTCCAGTTTCAATACAACAGCTAAAATAACTAACCTTAGAAATATAAGTTTTGTATATATATAATATAAACATTAATAAGTATAACAAATGAAAAAGTAACAAAAAAAACATTTAATTTAATTATCCTTCCATTCAATTTAATGACACTTAAAGGAAGAGGAATTAAAATAGAGTACTTTGTCAGCATGAACTGAAAATTCACCTTATATATTTGCATTGTGAAATGCATGTTATTGATCATGTTGTGAACTATGCATGTGTTTCATGTAAAAAAAACTAACATTTCACTTGGATACGCATCAAAGCAGAAGAAAAGATCTGATGCTACTTTCATTTTATCACAGCTTAACAATTAAAGGCTTGACAAAGTTGGCTTGAAAATGCAAAAGATGGATGGATGGATGGATGGATGGATGGATGGATGGATGGATGGATGGATAGATAGATAGATAGATAGATAGATAGATAGATAGATAGATAGATAGATAGATAGATAGATAGATAGATAGATAGATAGATAGATAGATAGATAGATAGATTTTTTGTAATCTAGTTTAAGGAGGAAGAAAGAGAGGAGACAAAGGGAGCAGGGAGCATTTCCATATAATTTTTTGTAAATGTTAAAATATTCATCCCTTTATTTTTTCAGCTCCATTTTTTCCATAGACCCCTTTTGCTCATTTGCACTGTCAACACACTCATCCACTTTAATTATTCACCTTCAGTTATTTCACTCTGACTTTTCCGAGTGACCAAGCTCCAGTCTGGCAGAAGGATGTTTCTATGGCAACTGGCAGGAAACACATCGATTCTGGCTGAAATGACATTTGCTTTGCAATAACGATCTAAGCGAAGGATTTTCGCTTATGTTGTCGTTTAAAATTAGCTGCCTATTTTGATGCAGTGCAGGGCTGGATTAATTGCAGTCTCTCACACCATGTTAATGATAAATACAGACTGCAAAAATTTCCAGGTTCAGCTCGACGCACATTATCCCTGACCTCCAACACTGGAATCAGATGGGAAATTAAAGCAGTAAAGCAGACTGACACATCAAATGCTTCAATAAACCATCTGTTGCATTGTTTCAGATGATAAACAATAGCTTGTGTCTTTTGCCACATCACAATGTGGAGAAAACAAAAGAAAATTAGATAAAGACACACGCAGACACATGCTCCCATGTGTTTCTTTAGCTTTAGGCTGTATTTAAATGCAGACAGAACTCAATACAGAAAGTCAAAGCAATACCACACCACCCAGTGAGTCTGTCAATCAGTGCCTCTTTCTTTTTCTGCCTCTCTCTGTCTCCTTTTCTGTCTCTCTCCCTCCCTTCTTGTGTCCCTCTTTCTTTTCAATGTCATATCCTCAGAGAATTTTCTGTGTGTCTGGAATAAGAATATGAATCCGTCTTAAACTTTCCTTTTGACCTTCATAGTCACCCTTTTTTCCATGCAGTCAGTAATTAATGTCAGAACATGTGAAACATACAGCCAAATAATCACATGGTGTGTGGTCACAAACCAAAGGCATGTGTTCTTCTAATTTTATTTAAAAATAGCAATATGCAATTTTTTTCATTTGTCTTGTCACTTATTTCCCATCCAGCTATTTAAAGACACACGTGAACAGTAAAACCACATTTGCGGTCTACGATCGATTCGGCGCAGCACAGACTATTTTGTGCGTGACTGTGTGTACATACAGAAACATTAGTGTGAGTGATTGTTGTGCCTCGTACCATGAAAAATGACAGACTAGACTCTCCACGTATATGCGGTTGTATGTCTGTGGCAAAGGATAAATGACACTCGGGCGGAAGAAAAAGATGCTTAATATAGACAGACAAGACACATGAGTCAAATACAAACCCTTCACATGCTCACACATCTAAATGTTGTCTCGAGATGATCAATTAGCTCTGAGAGGTACAGAGTGTCAAATCATTCCTTATTTTGAAATTCTAAAAGCCATTACGATTCCAAATTACATGACAGAAATAGTAATGTAATCCATTACATTACACAGTTTTATGTGATGTAATCAGACTACTTTTTATTACTTTTAGATTACTTTTGAACTGCAAATATGCAAATTTATTATTTATTTACTTCAGGGGTTGAATTAAATAAACGTTTCCATTCAGTCCTCTGATTTTCTGAAATTGCGTGACGTGCTTTAACTAGATTAATGATGGTGAGTGGTCAGCACGGCTCATTAAGAGGCCTTCATGTCCACTTAAAGACGATTCCAGCATGGTTAGGATGTCATGTGAAAGAGAAGAAGAGCGTTTACCTCTCTCTGAAGTCCTTCTAATGTCCTTCCTCCGTTCCTTCATTTGTCTTATGGATTTTCATGCTCAGGCAGAAGGGGAAGCCTGCCACTGCTGTTCATGAGAGTTTTACCTTCGACCCCCAGCTATATTTATCCCATTGTGCTGAACTAATTGCTGGTCTGACATCACCTCTTCGAGAAGGACAGCTGATGAACAAAGCATCTGGGGATTATTTTTAGTTTGTTCTTAAGACGGAGCTTCAGGGACATGCAGAGAGGGAGAGAGACAGGAAGTGCTTTTGCAGCTGGATACAATGTTATCTCAGTACCAGGACAGGAAATGAGGTCTAATCACTTCCTGTAGACTTAGAGCTTTGTTAAGACACTGGTTTGGATCTAAATGGCTATTTTCCCACCTGAAGGAGGTTGTCATGGTTTTGAATAAGAAGTGCTTTTTTTATTATTAATGGTAATATATGTTGGTATTTTTCATTTATATTTTTGGTGACACTCCAGTATTGGGACCAATTCTAACTATTAACTAGTTGCTTATTAGCATGCATATTAATAACATATTGGCTGTTTATTATTGCTTATAAAGCACATATTCTGCTTGACTGTATTCTACATCCCTAATCTTACCCAATACCTAAACTTAACAGCTACTTACAAAGTCATAGTTAATAGTTAATTAGTGGCGAGAATTGGACCTTAAAATAAAGTGTAACCCTATTTACAATTAATTTGAAATTTTCATTTTCATGTATAGTCTTCACTCTATAATTGTTAGTTATAGTGTAGTTTTATTAATTTTTTTTCTTTTGTTATCTATATTTTTATTTATACTTTTTTATGGCAAGCAAAATTAGAGCATTAACTAATATAATTGTTTTTAAATGTATTTTGTATTTTCAGTTTAGTTATGTTCATCGTAGTTTAATTTTAGTTCCATCCCACCCCCCACCCCAAGGTAAATTTATTTTTGTTGTTTTTTTTTTGTTTTTTTTATTAATGCACTAATATGATTTTCAGGATATTATTTCTACATGGTTTTCAGTTTAGTTAGTCTTCACTTGATTCTTGTTCGTTTTGATTTTGTTTGAATTTTCCTATTTTTTCCCTATAGTTTTCTATTTTAATTTTATGTAGCATATATTTTAGATTTTGTAATTTGTGCATTACATATTATCTTTTCATTTTTAATGCAGGCAGGTAAATGTTTCAAGCCTATAATATAGCTTTATAATATACCATTTACCAAAATAAAATTAATCTGTGGCCATTTTTTATTTTACTTCAAGGAAATCATAAAAATGTATTAGTCTAGTTTCAGTTATCCTCAGTTTTTTTATTTATTTTTATTTCAGTTAACAAAAAATGTTTCCATTTGGTTTCCTCTAGTCCCCTTTATAACTGCAACATCATGGCACCATATTCCACCCTTCCAATAAATCAAAACATCTCCATCAGACCACTCAGTAATTATGTTTCGTGCTAGAATATTGATTCCAGAACAGTCTCATGCTCTCTGCTATAATGGCTGAGTTTTTTCCAGTGTTAGAGGAGCAGATCCTGGGCCAGTCATGTGTCTTCTTCACTTTTGGGGAAGATCCTGCTGTTCTGGTTCTTGGGTTGATTGTGTGTTCAGTGTTATTTAACAGACAGATTTAGCACAGCGTGTGAAAACTTCTCGATTTGAGGCTCACAACAGTCTAATATAGAACTCGCCACCTACATACGCACCACACACACACATTACACACAAATAGCACGAAGCAGCCCGGCGGCTTCCAGTCTCTGCAGGGTGTCTGGATATGGCAAATGAAATTATTCCCTCTCATACAGAGAGGAATCTTTCTTTCTCTCTCTCCCTTTTCCTGACATTTCTACTGCCTCCAAACAGAACTGAATTAAAAGCTCGTTTGGCATGTATTGTGTCTCTTTGTCACAGAATGCTTGGGGCTAAATGGGGAAGAAGCAGCTGGTCTTAGTTACCTGAGAGAAACATCAGCTCTGTGCATCATCCAGTCATGGTGCTGAAATTAATGATGGGACGAATGAGCAGTTTCTCTCTTGTCTGTCTTCTTCTTCTGTCTTTCTCTCTTGTGTATCTGCGGCTGGCGTTTTCCACAAATGGAGCCCAAATAGGATTTGTAACTCTTTAAAAACTTTTTTGTGGCTTTACTGCAAGCTAGTCCATGTTTGCTTTGAGATATATACAGTATGCTAGCATACTCCTGCCGTAAAAGCAGACAAAATATTTTTTTAACAAATATATGCACTTACAATTTCCAGGCTTTTCCTTACTGTGTAATAGACCAAAGATTATGGCAAGTATTAGTCATAATCTTGTACTCAAATTATCTCAGAATATTATTTATTTACAGAATATAAATATACAGGAATACAATTTTCTATACCTTATTTATATACAGAGTATCTATCTGTCTGTCTATTTATCTAATTAATTTTAAATAATTTAATTATTCATCTTAAACCAAAGCCTAATGTGTATTTATTTGCATTTAAGTTAAATTATATATCTAATATGTATATTTTCATTTATTTGGTATTTTAGGCTAATATTTCAGTTTATTTCATTTAACAAAAAATATTTTTATAATTTTAGTTTAAGTTTTGGTAAAGGACAACAACACTGGTCCTGTCATTACTTTTTAGCAGTAAACTATTTACTGAATAAAACCAACAGAAAAGGAACTAACAGAGTTTCGCTTAAATTAGCATGTCACTTAGCGTGTTTGGCACCAAATGCTGGTGTGTAGTTAATGATAAATGTATATTTCCAAGCAGTAAAAGCACATATTTGATTACAACAAGAATCAATGGTTAAACTTAATAAATGTAGTTGTAAAAATAGAACAAAATGGAATGAGAAATGCCGTTATGAATTATAATGAGGTCTTTGTTGCATCACATCACTTGCTTGTTGACGAGGTGGTAAGCAAAGCTGTGCTGCTGAGATCATTCAGTGTTCAGCACTAAAATCAAAGTAACCATCTTCTTAAAGTTTAAAGCTGCAAAACACACTGATGTCTCAATTAGCTTATCAGCCTGAACACAAAAACATTTGTTGAGAGCTTTGCCTGCAACAACAACTGAAGTCGGCCAAATAACAGACTCAAGAACGCTCCGATTCTCGCTCTCTAGTGTGTGTCTGTTTTTAATGATGGCTTCAGTCTCTTTTGTAATTAGATTAAAAACAACACGTTATCTTAATGAGATGACAGAATTAAGAAGCTTAATAATATCAGACTTTGGTGCCCTGCTCCACTGATTATATCGTTAATTAAACTGCGCTTTAACGAGCTGAATGGATTAACAATTAATGCTAAAACCAGATTTCTCTGCATGACTGGAAACAAAATAATATTATACATTAATGAAGGTGTTTCATTGTGTGAATACTAATGGTTCTGTGGCTCTAAAGTTCACTCTTATTTTACGCAGCTGAAGGTTCACTGCGTAGGTTTTCTTCCTTCCTTCCAAAAAAAAAAAAAAAAAACACTGTGAGAAAATTATGGTACTGGCAAGGGTTTTTAAACATGGTATTAACCTATATTTATATTTATGTACCATGTTATTCTTGGAAGTACACCATATAAATACCATACTTAACTTTTAGTGTTTTGCATGGGTACTTCATATGAATACCATAATACATTTTGAAAATGATCTCTATTGGTAAAACCATTGGCATTTTATTAGTGAATTTGTATTCACAATATTCTGTTATTTATTGTATAGTTAAGTTTGTTTTGCAGAGTTTCGTGGTTGGTGAGACTCTAGGTGGAACAGAAGCACAAAGTCAGCATTTATCAGTTTTATGACAACACACTAACACTATTTTCCCACAGTCTTTCGTGAATATTGCAGAGAAAACATACTCTACCAGAGTCTCTCTCTCTTTCTCAAACACACACACAATTTCAGGGGTGGGACCCAAGGGAGGTTGTTACCTGTGCTGCACATCCATCTCTTGCACAATTAGCATAAAACACAGCGCACACACATATAATATCACTCTCTCCCTCACTCTCATGCACACAGATTTGACCTCTGTACATTAATAAGAAAGTATGTATGTGTGAATCTTTATACCTGAAATTCATGGTAATTACCAAAGTAAGCTGCAAAGATCACAGACAGCTAGAGGAGATATCAGTTATTTTTTGCTCTCTCTCTCTCTCTCTCTCTCTCTCTCTCTCTCTCTCTCTCTCTCTCTTTTTGTATTGTTATATACAGTATATCATTTTATTTATTGCTTCCTTTTTATTCATAGCCACGTCATTTTAGTTCCATTTGTTATCTACTTCATTTTGGAATAAAATGTTTAGTTTCAAAAGTTTGATTATATTCTGCACACTGACATTTTCATTTTTCTTTTTTTTTTTCTTTTTTGCACAATGAAAGGCAAGCTGATTGCTAACTGCTCATTCATCAAACATGCACTCTACACACAAAAAAATCCATAAAATTGATCGTAAAAAAGCAAAATTTTATGTTTTACGGTTTTAACTTAAATTTACAGTTAAATACTGTAATTTCATTAACTGATATAATGTTAATATATCAACCTATTCAACCAAAGCCCATCACAAGCAGCTTTTAAATGCTTACATAAATAGAAGATGCACAGTGCCATTCACACAAACGCTATAAACACTATCATGGTAACACACATGAAACTGAAATAATGCAATAAACATTCATTTAACAACATTAGGTGTAACATACAACCCTATTGTACAAAACTGATAAGAAAAAAAATAAGAAGAAACATAGTTATTTCAACAAAAAAACATCAAATTTGAAATGTAAAGCAGAGAATTCTGGGAGTGTCAATTTACGGTTATTCACTGTAAATTATACATTCTTTTTCACTCCCAAAAACTAAAAAAAATAGTAAAATTACATGTAATGTCCGTTACAGTTTTTCATTGTATATAGTAGGGGAATTAACTGTTACCATTTACCATTTAACAGGTTTGTACTGCAGCATTTTTACAGTCTTTTACCATTAAATTCACAGTCATTTTTTATAGACACACTCATGCTGCACACTCTTTGTGTGCTAATCTAACTGTGGATTTGATCATAGGAGGTCCTTTTGGTTTTTTTGTCTATATTTAACATATACATATGTTTGTATGCTCTGTATAAAATTGTTTAGATGTTCCAGCTGGAATAGAGGTGGAATAGAGGTAAGACTCCACAGCAAGTCTTGCTTTCTCCCAGTCTTATATAATCTAGGGAGTTTCTTTGTAATTCTCTAGTGTGTGTCTGTTAAACACCTGCTAGTTCACTACACATCAATTACAAACTGCTAGTGAGCTACATGCCTTAAGAAAATTACAGCATGTTTTTTAATAGTAAATTATTGTTGGGATGTGAAGAGACTTTCAACCAGCATAACAAAAAAGGGTTTTGAACCCAATCACCTACCCTGCCTAATTTGTGGTTACCATGGTTTAAAGTGTGCTACATTTCAATACAAAGACCTACTTTCACTTTGAAGAACATCTAGCGTGCAACAGAAATATAAGGATCTGCTAGTGCACTGCATAACAAAAAAACAAACTGCTAGTGTGCTACATTTAAATATACGCTTGATCACTATGCCATAAAAGATCACTGAAAGAACAGCTAGTAGATTACACAACTATAGAGATCTGCTAGTGTCCTTCATAACTAAAAACAAACAGCTAGTGCACTACATAACTATAAAGAACCACTTTTGTGCTACAATTGAATGTAAAGATCAAGGTTCTAGTGCACTGATTTGTAAGTGGACAGCATCAACACAACATGCTTCTAGGGTGAAGAACGGTTTCAAAGACCTACATGCTGTTTGAGTCAGACTAATATTAGCAGCTCAAAGGATTTAATGAATACCTAGTCCACTGTAGTTTAATTACAATTACATTTAATCAAGTGTAGCACTAAAAGAATAAAAGACAAAAAAGTACCATAAATGGCGAATTATTACCAGATCTTTGAGCATTGAATGAACACCATGAACAAGATGAATTAATGATGATTAGAAGTCTGTTAGTGTAAAGGTTTATTTTTAGAACGGTTGCTGTGCGGGTTTGAAGTCCGCTGTTCGGTAGCTGGCGGGGGTGGGACAGGGTTTTGGGCGGTGGGTATGTCAGGACGTTGCATCAAGGCAGCATCCTCTGAGAAAAGACAATATTCCCACAGGTTCCTTCCTCCCTCTCTGTCTTTCTCTCTCTTTCTGCCTCTCTCCAGAGAACATGACCATGCTAATGAGCCTTTTGTTCACTGGAACCATGACATGCTGAGAGAAGCTCTCTCCCTCATTCACACTGATTTTCTCCTACACACGCAATGCATGTTGACTTGGACTTTGCCTAATGTTCACTTTTAATTATCCCAGTACACCATAAACAATACTTCAACAAAGGAAATTAAATCATCCTTGATATTAGCCTTTGTTTAGTTTATTTCTGATATTGAGAAGATAAAGAGCTTATTTTAACCATTTGGACACTGGCGAGTAACAAATGTGGCTGTAGCCAATTGTTATACATTCAGGATGTTAATCACATTACTAAAGATGAGATGCGTGACTAGTGGAACAGTTGACTCCCCTGTCCAAAGCTATGACTGTAACCAAATGACGAAATCAAACAGTTGTGGTGTTTGATGTGTCTGCCTCCATTAGCATGCAAGCACAAGTGTTGCTTCTAGACGTGATGCAATATCAAGCACTGTTTATTTTCTAGCAGAGTTGTGCAATGCATTATAATTGTCATCAGGTTTGTGAGTCATTGTTTAATAGAGACCGATGAAACTCAACTCTATGTGGTAATTTGTTTATGTGGGGGTTTGGGATCCTGGGAGAGAAGTACTCCTTGACATTCTCTCCAGTGAGAGAAATAGCAACAATTATAGTATTTTTAGGTTACTAACAAGCACCAAGCACACTGTTTCTGCAACAGACATGAATGGAATTCCTCTGATTTACATTGAAAGAGGGGCTCTGGTCATATCTAGGTACATAGGTGCTATTTTGACTTGGACCAATAGGCAACTATGTAGCTATGCCCTAACTTCATTGCTTCATATTGCTATACAAGAAGTGCTGGTAGACTACATAAAGATCTCCTCGTGTGTCACATTTAAATATAAAGATTTGTATGTTACTAAAAGAACAGCTAGTAGATTACACAGCTATAAAGATCTGCTAGTGTCCTACATAACTAAAAACAAACAGTAAAAACACATATCTAGGTATATAGGTGCTATTTTGACATGAACCAGTAGGCAACCACGTAGCTATGCCCTAACAATTGCTCAGAACACCTTAGCAACCACAAAGTAAGTCTTGGTAACCACTTATAACACTAGCATCATTATGGTGAGTTCAAAGCAAATGGTCAAGAACTGCATTTTTTTATGCTCCACAAATGTGATCGATTGATTCATTCATTAATTTTTTCATTGATTCATTCAATGATTCATTGATTGATTCCTTCATTCATTAAAAAATTATGTGTTCATTCTTTCAAAAATTAATTAATTAATTAAAAAATTATGCATTCATTCATTCATTCAAAAACTATGCATTCATTCATTCTTTCAAAAATCCTTCATTCATTCATTGCAAAATTATGCATTCATTCATTCTTAAAAAAATAATGCACTCATTCATTCTTTCATAAATGATGTATTCATTCATTCATTACATTTTTTACGTTCATTCTTTCATAAATTATTAGGAACATTTATGTTTTATATGTTGAAAATTGATCAATTTTTTCAAATCTTACATTTCAAACATATTAAATGCACTTCAATGGGAAGTAAATTTGTTTTTTAAATGTATTTTGTATAATATAAATATATTTAGATTGAAAATATATTTTTTACAAATATTTTATTTTAAAATCTTAAACCTATTGAAATAAATATAAAAAGTATTTTAATTTCTATATTAGCAATAAGTATTCTGGCCATTTTTGGGCCTTTTTAAAATGTCTATTTTTGTTCTGTTTTTATTCCAGAAAGTGTGAAAATGTAGTTAGTGATTTAGAATGTTTCGTATCCCTCACTCAGTCAGTATGTGCATCTGTATCTGCTCCAGCACATGTTCAGAGAGCTGAGGCTGTTTCCTCAGGGCACAGAGTGGAACCTTGAGGTTTCCGTGGTTACATTGGCTTTTGTTTGAAATGGCTTCCAAGAAAGAACGGATGGATAAATGGATGGATGTGTTTGGTTGTTTACCAAGACTTTGTTTGTAGGAGTTGATGAATGCAAAGAAAACGTGATAAGATGATCAAAATGTGTAAATGTTAGTTTTAGCGCTGTAGTCATGCATAGATGTCACCTGTTTCTGTGTTCAGAAAAAAAATCCTTCAGCTAAAAACCCTTGATGTATTAAAGCCTTTAATGAAAGTCTTCTCAAGCATTCTCCCGTGTATGCGGTGAACAAAAAAATCCCATCATGCTCTGCTTATTTCATACTGTTCCAGCATTTTTTTTGTGTGTGTGTGTGTGTGTGTGTGTGTGTAAGACACAGAAAGAGGGAAAAAAGAAAGGGACTGTGTACTGTATGTGTAAATGTGCTCTGCATTCTTTTTCAGACCATTTGGGGACATCAGAATTCAAATCTGCACAAATATATTGAAATGCATTGATAGCTGTCACATAAATCATAGACTACATAGATCTCTCTCACACACACTGTCCCAGTGCATTTCTCTTTGCTTTATTGAATGAACTAATTTTTTTTTTTCATTTTTTTTTTTTCTGAAGTAGAGCATGTAGAGGCATCCAGATATAAATCTAGATCATGCACATCAGTCGGGTGACACACAAGTCCTTGATGTGACATTTATTTGACATTTGAGGAGATTTCTGTGTGGAATGAGGTGATATTACTGCAGTAAAGCGGAGATAACACTGTTGACAGAGCTGTGGGAGATGGCCACTCTACATGCTTCATATCCTCTGAGAAATATTGATGATATTCTCTCATGATATTTACATTTCTTATATATGTATAAGGCAAATTTGTGGGTCCCAAAAAATTGTCATTCAGAAATCTTCATGGCTGTGATGTCAAAACAAGGAGTGGATTAACATACTGTTATACTGTATGTAACAAATATACTGTTATTTCTAAACAATAGAAGAATATACTGATGTTACTTTCTATGGAGCAAAATAGGACAGCTGCAAAGATGGCCAGTACACTTGCTACAGAACTAGTGAGCAGACTGAGACCTTGACTAACATCATAGATTTTAATGCAGCAAATATGTAGGACATGGCCACTTTAATCATGTAAATCCATCCTTTCTTTTATTTTTATGGAACCGTTTATTGAAACTTTGGATAGATTAAAATAAAACTAATAATAAAAAAGTTTGAATGTGTAAATATGTTGAATATGTGTCATAACTGATACATCAGACTTTAATGGTTCATAGGCTATGGTATCATGAGAATATGGAACACATCACTTTTATTCAGAGACCCAAACTGAACATAAATATGGCGGTAAGATGAAATTGATAGCTTTTCATATAAATCATAGAGATCTATATAACATTATAGCAGACAACTTACATGAAATGTACATTAATTTTAGTTTTCACTCTATATCTTTCAATCATATGTCTTAGTAAGATGACATTTAAATGCTTAGTTCTTTATTATGTAGAACAAATATAATATAATGCAATTCAGTGATGACTGAGAGAGATAAATAAACTTTCCTCAAAATCATGTTGATTCAAATTTCAAACTTAACATGCTGTTTTTAAAAATATCAATAAATATAAATAACACTATACAGTAAAAGTCATTTTTATTCATTAAAGATTTCACTGCAAAACCACACATGTAAAAAGTATAAAGTATCAATCTGAAGGCAGAAGGGATGCAGTAGGTTTTTCAGCCATGTTTTCATCATGTTGGTAATTCAGAGACCTGTGTCATGCATCAAATATGATACACTAGGCTTTATAGCCTTAAAGCTAGAGCTACTCAGTCAGGAATGAAAGGGGTCCAGGGTCAAGCTTTAATCTCAAGTCATTTTTATGATCCCAGAGCAGCTTGAGCCGCAGAAACACGCTAGATTCAGCATATGGAATATCTGTTTTTTTTTTTTTTAAAGCACAAAAAGTGACTCACATAAAAGCAGGGAACAACAGAAGGCAGTGGTTGAATGCGTGTGTGAGGGAGAGGGGTAGAACAGGGGTGACAGTAATTGACTCTCACCTGTTGATGCACGGTCATAATTGCAAACTTCAGTTGTCACCATGGAAACATGCCACGTTCCTATGGTGACATGGAGTGGTTTTCAGGGACAAAATATGATCGCTTGTGTGTCTGTGTGTGTGTGTGTGTGTGTGTGTGTGTGTGTGTTTGTGAGGCTTTTCTGTTGCTCCGATCAGCTGTGATTTAACAAAGCATATCATACACACTGAGGTCTTGCTGTTTCTGTCGTCTCCCTTCACAGCTACCCAATAGCTCCGGTTCCGTCCTGACCGAACGGCGGGAATCCTGGCAGAGGAGACACAAAATATCACATTCCTAAATACAAAATGACTGTGTTTCTCTTCAGGGACTGGTAAAGTTTCTCTCCGTCTCAGCCATCTATCAAAAGTGTCTGTGTGTGTGTGTGCATTTGATTGACTGGGTGTGTATGACTATGTGTGTTCGCTGTGTGATACATGATGTAATTTCAGAAATTTCTCCACATGCACAACGGCCTGAAGCAACAGAGCGGCAACATGTCCCACCCCTTCCGCCCCAGTCTCCCTCTTTCTGCATGAAAGAATGATAAATAGCTTCATGAAACCAGTGTGTAACACACACTCATACACACACGAGGCTGTGTGGAAGGTCAAACTGTATGTAAATGATCTGGTTTTGGATTTTGGTCCCAGCAGATGTCGACTCGGCTTTGTGATTCTGAGCAATAGCCAATCAGATCTGTCCGCTGAGCAGACTTCCTGTGCCTGTGGAGGGCTTTCTTGTTTAATGACAGACTAGGAAAGAATAACAGAACAGCCTCTAAGCATGTAAGAATGATTGGGGAGGGGATGTAAAATGAAAAAGGAATGAGAAAACAGGGAGAGAAAGCCAGATAGAGTGAGAGAGGTATAAAGAAGGTGGAAAGTATATTAACTGCTGATTTCATTCTAAATGGTTAGTCGATTATGCAAGTGAATTTCCCTTTGAAAAGTGGCTTACTGACTTTGAGCTGAATAATGACACTATTATCTTCTGTAGAGCTGCTTTATTGTTGAAATGAGTTTGGTTCATAACTAATGGACTAATGAACTTAGAACTTAACACTGAGACTGTTAATGAATCAATATTGAAGTAAATTGAGCTGAATAATGACACAAATGTCTTTTTTAGATCTGCTTTACAGCTGAGATTATATTTGTTCTATAATTGAAGAACTTTGCAGCGTTAATGCTCTTATTTTCTTGTTTATTACTGTGAAGTTGCTTTGAAACAATACGTATTGTATAAAGTGCTATACTATATTAGGGATTCCCAACTTTTTTGTCAGCCAAACCCCTTAGACCTAAAATATTTACTGAGATGTACTTCAATAACATATTTCCATGTTTATGGTTTTCTGATACTGGTTAAATGTTACATGATTTGCAGGTAAACCAATAAAATATATTTCAGCTTTTTTATTAGTGTTATGTATTTGTTTATTCATTTTTTTCTTCTTTTTTCTCAACTCATGAATCGCAGTTTGGGAAACCCTGGTGAAACTCAAAATATTCTGAGTGAATTTTTTTTTTTTTTTTCACAAAACCAATTCATTTAGATTTTACCACTTGATGTTATGTGACAAATATTTAATGCATAAGACTGAAATGGTTTATATGATATAGTGAGAACTTGAGATAAAACACAATTTTTATTCAGAGGCCCATCCTTAACAAAAATATGCTATTTGGTAATATGACATTTTTGACAGCTTGTAATGTAAATCAGAGGGACCTTTATAACATTCCAGCAGACTACTTGCATATTAATATCAGTGGTTACACTATCTATCAATAATATGTCTTAGTAAGATTATATTTAAAGGAACACGTTTATTTACATTTCACCACTTTAGGTTATGTAAATAAACACTTTTACAATTTATTTCAGCCCCAAAAAAAAAAAAAAAAAAAAAAAGGAAAATTAAACTTTTTTTTGTATATATATATTTCTTTTTGCATTGTGACAATATTTACATCTCTTCTCATTTTCATTGCTTTTCTGCAAAAATACTGATATATTAATTACTTTATTATTATATAGAATTTTTACACCATAGTAATGTCTTCTATTATCTAAATAATAAAATATTTTGTATTACAGTCATGAGAATCACCATAGGGAATAATGAGAGTGTCTTTTGTTATGAAATGTCACAATGCGAAATAAATAAATAAATAGGCTTCTTTCATTACGCAAAATAGGATTTCTTTTCTTCTACTTCTTCTTCATCTTCTTGTTTTATTATGGGGTAGAATGTGACCTGGACGTGTTCTCATCAGATTCAGTCGTGCATGAAAAAACTATCAGGATATTAAACTGTGCTTTTGTTTTTTCAGCTACGTGACTTTAAAATATCAGGTTTGGCGGGAGCTCATATCTGGGCAGACTAACTCTAAATCTCTCTGTCTCTCTCCCTCTTTCATTCTGTCTTTCTCACTCAGGGTAGCAGACATCTCTGTGTGTAGGGGCCTGAGGCGCTGTTGAGTGTGGCATCATAAAACAGGCTGGAGAAGAGAGAGAGAGAGAGAGAGAGAGAGAGAGAGAGACAGAGAGTGCGTGTTTGTGAGCAGATTAACACACTGTGTGTTGGGGGATTTCAGCTGCTCTGGCTAACACACACTCAGTGTCTGATTGAAAAGCCCATCCGAGGCATACGGACAGAGTCAGAGTGCACTGTAAGCTGCAGATTCATGTCAACAGTCTTTAGCCTTATTCTAAATCTTGCTGCTGGAAATTGTCCTGGAAAATGTAACAATATTTGTGTGTTTGTATGTGTGTGTGTGTGTGTGTGTGTGTGTATGTGTGCATGTGACAAATCTTTATCTCTCTGACAAAAGCTTGTTTGAATCAGTAAGCATTTATGGTGTTATCTGACCAGCTCTGTGTTATCAGTAGACATTCATCACCATGACAGATGCACAGCATGCACGGAAAAGTGTATATGTAAAATAGAAGCACATGCACTCAAAACTAATAAGAAAGGTGCTGATTTTGGCATCTATTTAACATCCTTGAAACCTTATATAGCACAAAAGATTCTTTGGGGAAACCAAAATGGTTCTTCTGTAGCATCACTGCACTATATATATATATATATATATATATATATATATATATATATATATATATACCCAAGACATAGATGCTTTTTGAGATTTGGAGAAACTTAGCATTTTATCACAGTGGATCCTCTGCTGTGAATGGGTGCCATCAGAATGAGAGTCCAAATAGCTGATAAAAAAACATCACCGTAATCCACACGACCCCATCAAAGGACATATTGTGGAGTAAAATGCTGCATGTTTGTAAAAAAAAAAAACATAATTAAGAAGTTTTTGACTTCAAACAATTGCTTCCAGCCAAAATACGAGTCATCTACCCATAATATTGCTTAGAAATGTTATGTTGTCTGAATCGGGAGAGAAATATGCACAGATCAAGAACCATTTATTAGTGAAAACAGTCCAAAACTGTTTTTAACAAAAATGTTGTTGGATTTTAATGTGAGAGGAAAACGGAATGGACATTTTCACTAGAAGAAGCATTATTATGGATTATATTGTCACTGAACCATGCTTCTGTATTATAAAGACATGCACTTAAAAGTGCACTCTCCTGATCGGTTAATTGTATTTGCACCTTGACTTCAGAAACATGTCTTTTATTAACTGCTCATCTTGAGAAAATTATTTGATTAATTATTGCCTAGGGCTTTTGACAATCAGCGTCTGCCACTGGATAATAAGACAAAAAATATATATTTTTGAATTCTGTCATTATTTTCTCACCCTAATGTTATTCCAGACCCAACCCATTACTTTCTTCAGAGGAACACAAGAGCAGATGTTTGGCAAAACTTCACAATTGATCAAGTGAGCTGCAAGAATCAGTGGCATCACCGATGTGTTAATCAATCACAATATTACACTATAAGGACCACTTTTTTGACTTTTTGAAAAGAGCAGTATACGATCATTCTTCTTTTAATCTCCTTTTGTGTTACACATAATAAAGAAAGTCAAATGGGTTTGGAATGACAAAAAGAAATTCTTCACAAAGACAAAACTTTCATGAATGAGTGAATTATTCCTTTGAATACTGGATTAGAGCCAAAATGAGGGTCAGTGCCACTCTCTGAACTCTTTAATAGCCAAATCCATACCTCTGTGAGCAGAATGCAGTGGGGGGGAAAGGTTTTGCCCCTCTACCTCTCCCTCTCTCCTCTCTCTCTCCCAGTGGATGATCAGATTGCAGCGCTGGCTTCTCTGGTGCGCTCTGAGCTTGAAAGTGACTACGTGCTACACATTTTTATGTCACTGTGTCACCAGCCAGAGAAACTGATTCCTGGAGTTGGCGCGCTCCTAATCCTTATTGCGATGTGCAGAAACACATTTATGCTTAATGAGTTTCTCACATAAGTTTTTCAAAAAACATAAGCTATATAATACAATAATACATATATACATATTATGAACGCGTTTAATAAATAAAATGCAAATGTTAGGAATGGTAAGGTGCGCAACTGAATCAATATGGTTTTATGGGACATTTAGGCATTAAGGAAATTATTTGGGTTGAAGTTTTTGGTTGAGGTTCGTTTCACGCAACACCAATTTTTTGCTGTATTTAAAACAATACACTTATTGATTTTTATTAAATATTTCTAATGTATAATATGTAACATTCTTGCGATTTGATTTTAACGCAAAACGCTCGAGTATCGTACTGTTGGCCTCGGGCAAAAACGACTATTTAGCGCACTATAGATGTAACTAACTTGTAATCTTACTTCAGTAGTTACTAAAACTATGTTTGAAAGCGTATATTAAAAAATGCATAGACAAAAACGAGACAAACATTTAAGACCCCCTCAGTCTTTTGTTTTGATTTCTTTTTAGGGGTCCTAGTTAGGGGTGCAGCTCCCCCAGAACCCGTCATAATTCGCAGGCTGCTTTGAGGGACATCTTGTTTCAGCACTGCACTCCCACGCAGAGGAGCGCAAAGTCTCTTTGGTTTGGCTCAGTGTCTCCGTGTCTGGTTGGCAGAGAGAAGGGGTTAGAGGGTTTGCTCGTTTCCAGTCCTGCCCATTCTCTCTCAAGGAGGAGGAACACGAGCAACCAGTGCTGCGAGAGTTTTGACACCCCCAATCCTCAGATCGGATGCTGACACATTCACACCAGAGAGAACCTGTTAAATATACCCACCAGTCCCCGTCTACGCGCGACAGAAAGAACGGAAGTCATTTAAGGGAGTGACCCGACCGCGCGCCCGCAGAAGCGCACACAGCCCGTTGCCAACGAGCCGAGGACGCGCTGTCAAGCCTCTCCAGACTTGGATTATGAAATTTTACAGCGCTGACTGACTGTGCAAGATTCTCCCGCTTTCCAGGGCTGTGAGGTTTTTTTTCTTCTTTTCTTCTCTTTATGGAAGAGGAGACAGCGGTTCCCTGGTCTGAGTGACAGGATCTCTCTCCAGCTTCCGAACTACCGCGTGGATTCAAAAATAACTCATACACGAAATCCTGAGGATATAAGTGAACAGATTTCTTTGAGGATGTACTGGCGTTTGCTCTGCGTGACTCTAACGGGGTTGTCCGTGGCTCGCGCTCTAACGGGTGAGTCGGTTATTGTGGTGTCGGCACGGCACGGTTTCTCTGCGCACGGGAGAGCTCTGTTATTGTTATTACTGTCGTTTGTTATCGATGCTCACCTGTAGGGCTGCTGTTTCAGAAACAGGTAGAAACCGTATCTGATGAAGGGAGAGATCGTTCGTTACGCACTACATAAATTCTTCCTTTAAATAAGTTTCCACACTGTAAAAATTTAAAATGTACAGTTTGTTACCATCAGGGGCTATTTGATCTTATCCTTAAAATGTTCGTTTAGAGATATTATTAATGGTATTTATTTGAATAGAACCAATTAATTTAGATATTAGTCTACCACATGACGCATGATTTTACTGTATTTATTATTTTTGTATTTGCTTAATTTGTGTATTAATAATTTTTTTTTGTTTACTTTAGTACACCTTAGATAATACTAATAATCAAATATTACTCGATTCATGTTTTGAGACCAGAGATGCTCCTTATGTATGTGTATGTGTGTGTTTGCGAGAGTTGGGTGTGTGTTATCAGACCAGAACACCCAGACACAGTGGCATATCTGCCCAACACATCTTCACACCCATATACAGTGACCCCTCTCTTAGTCCACGGCCTGTTGTGTTCAGCTCAGATAGCCTACACTGATCGATTTTCAGGCGCGCGCTGTGTGTGACTTTATGGGTGTCATGTTACGTTTGCGCAGTTTGTCACCAATTAGGCTACTAGCAGAGGTGGAAAGTAACGAATTACATTTACTCGCGTTACTGTAATTGAGTAGCTTTTTTGTGTACTAATACTTTTTAAAGTAATTTTTTAAATTTGTAATTTTACTTTTACTTAAGTATATTTTGTTTGAAGTATTGTACTTCGCTACATTTTAAAACACATTAATTACTGAGTAAAAAAAATAAAAATAAAAATAATAAATCGCTCCCTGGAAACTACGGCAGTAAATAATGAGCAGGAGGGCAAACTGGCGCTAAAATCAAAAGAAAGATGCAGACGGACAAAACAGGCGTTAGTGGTGCAGACACCGCTGAAAACGAAACCCCGTCATATTCTGAAGTTGAACTCGAAGGAAATGAAGTGAACCCCTGGCCATATGTATGCTCTATTATGCAGTGTAAGCTGTACTTGCCTAAAACCAAACTAGCAGCTTATAAAATCTCGACAAGACATCAACCCTTCGCAAGAATGTAGAGGTAAGCTAAATAATTGCATCGTTGCATTGGTGGTTAAAATGAAGCTTTGACATTTTAGCAAGAGGTTTTGCACAAATTAGCCAAAAAGACAGTGGTGAGGAGTGTGCTATTTTTGTTTTAATGATGTGCGCGCGCATTTATAGTGCGTTCTTTCACTGTGTGATTCAGTCTCCTAAAATGCATTTAGAATGATCGCAAAATTGAAGATATAGGGGCAGAAAATTCACATATTTATATAATTTCATATATTAAATCAAAATCACACAAAGAATGCCATCTTTTCCATGAATATATACATACATATATATAACAGTTCAGTAAACAAGTTAATTAAGAGACTTGCGTTTTAGACACCATATTGCCTTTTTTAGCTCTATTTCTACAACAGAAAATAATTCCAAACACAGCCACCAAAGCACAGTTTTGCGTCTCTGAGCAACGTGACAGTGTTTCGTTTCTGAATGAATCAAACGTTTAAATGATTCGGTTCAATCGCAATGACTCACTTATTAACAGTGACTTGCTGACACATACTGGCCATTTTAATTTCACATTTAAAGTAGGCTATCTTTAGATTTTTTTAAATAATTAATTTCTTATCATTTCAAATGAGTATTCAACATGTTATGTCTTGTATATCAAAACATTATTCATGCATTTGTAACTGCAGGTTAAATGCATTCTTGTCCAGCACTACACAGTGTGATACATCTAAATGCCACTTCCAATGAATATTCTGCATTTCCTCTGCATTAAAAGATGAGTTTGTTGATACTGATTTCCTTGGCAACAGCCCAAATGTATTATTATTCTAAATAACTGATTCCTTTAATTAAAAACAACTACAACCCGAATTCCGGAAAAGTTGGGACGTTTTTTAAATTTTAATAAAATGGAAACTAAAAGACTTTCAAATCACATGAGCCAATATTTTATTCACAATAGAACATAGATAACATAGCAAATGTTTAAACTGAGAAAGTTTACAATTTTATGCACAAAATGAGCTCATTTCAATTTTGATTTCTGCTACAGGTCTCAAAATAGTTGGGACGGGGCATGTTTACCATGGTGTAGCATCTCCTTTTCTTTTCAAAACAGTTTGAAGACGTCTGGGCATTGAGGCTATGAGTTGCTGGAGTTTTGCTGTTGGAATTTGGTCCCATTCTTGCCTTATATAGATTTCCAGCTGCTGAAGAGTTCGTGGTCATCTTTGACGTATTTTTCGTTTAATGATGCGCCAAATGTTCTCTATAGGTGAAAGATCTGGACTGCAGGCAGGCCAGGTTAGCACCCGGACTCTTCTACGACGAAGCCATGCTGTTGTTATAGCTGCAGTATGTGGTTTTGCATTGTCCTGCTGAAATAAACAAGGCCTTCCCTGAAATAGACGTTGTTTGGAGGGAAGCATATGTTGCTCTAAAACCTTTATATGCCTTTCAGCATTCACAGAGCCTTCCAAAACATGCAAGCTGCCCATACCGTATGCACTTATGCACCCCCATACCATCAGAGATGCTGGCTTTTGAACTGAACGCTGATAACATGCTGGAAGGTCACCCTCCTCTTTAGCCCGGAGGACACGGCGTCCGTGATTTCCAAGAAGAATGTCAAATTTGGACTCGTCTGACCATAAAACACTATTCCACTTTGAAATAGTCCATTTTAAATGAGCCTTGGCCCACAGGACACGACGGCGCTTCTGGACCATGTTCACATATGGCTTCCTTTTTGCATGATAGAGCTTTAGTTGGCATCTGCTGATGGCACGGCGGATTGTGTTTACCGACAGTGGTTTCTGAAAGTATTCCTGGGCCCATTTAGTAATGTCATTGACACAATCATGCCGATGAGTGATGCAGTGTCGTCTGAGAGCCCGAAGACCACGGGCATCCAATAAAGGTCTCCGGCCTTGTCCCTTACGCACAGAGATTTCTCCAGTTTCTCTGAATCTTTTGATGATGTTATGCACTGTAGATGATGAGATTTGCAAAGCCTTTGCAATTTGACGTTGAGGAACATTGTTTTTAAAGTTTTCCACAATTTTTTTACGTAGTCTTTCACAGATTGGAGAGCCTCTGCCCATCTTTACTTCTGAGAGACTCTGCTTCTCTAAGACAAAGCTTTTATAGCTAATCATGTTACAGACCTGATATCAATTAACTTAATTAATCACTAGATGTTCTCCCAGCTGAATCTTTTCAAAAATGCTTGCTTTTTTAGCCATTTGTTGCCCCCGTGCCAACTTTTTTGAGACCTGTAGCAGGCATTAAATTTTAAATGAGCTAATTAAGTGGATAAAAGTGTAAAATTTCTCAGTTTAAACATTTGCTATGTTATCTATGTTCTATTGTGAATAAAATATTGGCTCATGTGATTTGAAATTCCTTTATTTTTCATTTTATTAAAATTTAAAAAACGTCCCAACTTTTCCGGAATTCGGGTTGTAGTTTGAGATTAATAGACCTATCCCAGGGGTGTCAAACTCAGTTCCTGGAGGGCCGTAGCCCTGCAGAGTTTAGTTCTAACCCTGCTCCAGCACACATATCATGTAGTTTTCAAATAAACCTAAATGATTAGATTAGCTGGATCAGGTGTGTTTAATTAGGGTTATATCTAAACTGTGCAGGACTGTGGCCCTCCAGGAACTGAGTTTGACAACCTTGGCCTGTCCCATTTTTGACTCCCTCCCACTGTTAAAATGTAACTAAGTAATTTTTACTCTGAGTAAATTTTAAATGAGCTACTTTTTACTTTTACTTGAGTAGATTTTTAGACTGGTACTTTTACTTGTACTTAAGTAAAATTTCATTAATGTAATGGTACTTTTACTTGAGTAGAATATTTTTGTACTCTTTCCACCTCTGGCTACTAGTATGAGATGCATGGAATGTGCACAACTATGACTGATATCCAAGTATGACAGCCTGAGTTTCAGTTGTTAAAATGATAAATGTGCTACTCTGGTTTTTAGAAAGTCTCTGCGGTGGGAAAATCCCAATCACCAGCGCCGGGTATGTGACCTCTCCTGGTTACCCGTCTGGATACCTGGGGAACCAGCAGTGCAGCTGGCTGATCCAGGCACCTGATCCACAGCAGAAGATCCTTATCAACTTCAATCCGCATTTTGATCTGGAAGGCCGGGAATGCAAGTAAGTCTAAACAACATCTATGTCCTGTTGGGGTGTCAGAGATGATAAATGTCCCCAGAATCCTTTTTGGAATTATTCTGTTTGTGAGCTATATTCTAGGCATGCATTTACAGCTTCTATTGACTTGAATGGGGAAATACCAGTTAAGGCTATTGATTTTCTTTAAGTAAACCAAAATGTTCCTACAGTCGCAGTATTCTCCAATTTATTTCCTACAAGTGGTTTCCATTCTTCTTATACTGTTTCTGGTATCACAGAACACACCTGCTTTCTAATTAGATCAGTTTGGCACTCAGATCTTGAGGTGTGCCACCTGTTGGTTGAAAATGAAACATTTCATATTTATGGATCTAAATTTAGGAGGAATTGAACTAGATCTGTTTAAAAACAAACGTCCTGGGCTTTGATAATGGATCTGCATTTATCACTCAAAGCATTGCTTTTCCCATAGAATAAAAGGGGGATGGTTTTCCCAAGAGGAAATCTCAAGAATGTGAGGAGTCAAAACAGAAAAATGTTAAAGGGCGCGTAGAACGCTGTTTATGGTTTTATTTTCATCAGTTTGATGAGGCTTCCAGCATCACATGAGTAATTAAGCTGATTGTTTTCTTAATGAGGAGGCTGACAGACAATGACATTAAATGATAGTGAGGTTGGAGGCAGAGCTTGTTATTGCCTTGCGGCTCATTTCAGTGGTTTAGTTAACAGCATCAGCACGCAAACACTCGCAAGGCCTTGTGAGGACTGAATCTCATAAATGAGATGGATTCGATGAGTCTCTCCGTCATTTTAAACAGCTCGTAAATGGGGGTGTAAATCAGCAGCTGTCAGTCACACAGACTTGGCTTTACTATTGGGTTGGATTTCAGTGCCAGGGGACCAGTGAAAAGTCCCTTATGTTGAACGTCCTGCTGTGGGCCCCTGAGGGGGCATGAAAGAGCAACAGACAGACCATGACCATCCCTTTATATCCATTTTCTTTTTTAGTTTGTGTGTGTGTGTGCGTGAGGGAGATAGAGATGTAAAAGAAGGGTATGTTTAGAACGGCATGATACCATACTAGAAGTATGCAGTATTGTACATATATGCAAACTGTATGAAGATTTTTTGGTGTGTGACTATAGCATGAGTCACTGTATTAGATTGACCTACATCTTTGTTTTTTTCCAAACTGTACATTATACAATCAGAGCACATGTGTCCCACAATCCAATGCACTCCACTTCTTTTATATCCACTCAAAAATGTTCTGTATCCAGTGTGACAAATTAACCAGAATATATATTCGCCTTCTTCACTAATTATTTGATTAGGCTTCAAAAGTTTAAAGAGGTAGTTCACCCAAAAATTTAACTTTATTTACTTACCCACGTCATTTCAAGCCTGTATGATTTTCTTTTGTGGAAGATGTTATGAAGAACTATTTTTGTCCATACAAATTCATGTCATTGGCATCAAAACAACTTTGGATCATTGAATTTCATTGTTTTGACACCGAATATTGAGACAGTTTTCTAAATATCTTCTTTTGTGTTGCACAGAAGAAAGTCATGCAGGGTTGGAACTAAATGAGGGTGATTAAATAAAATCTTCTTAAGACATTTTCCACAGAATTGAATATATTCAAAATAACCATGTTTTATTTCAGAGATGCTTATTGGACGCTTACTGCAAATTTAAATATTCAATGAGATCACAATTAACAGGCAGTATACAGTATACGGTCCACAATATATCCACACTAAGCTTACTTTTAGTCAAAAACCATCTCTAATTTAAAAAAAGACCAAAAAAGCAGAACCCGAAAAGACAAGAATCGGAAGAGTCTTTGATGATAAAATCATTCGTAACAAACTCTGATGGTCTTCAAGTTTGGTGTTGGGTTTAAGCGGCTAATTATGTAGCATGTCAGAAATAAACCACATTTTCAATCACACTTGATGTGTTTGCTCTGAATATAAATGTAAAGGATTTCAACTGCAGATGTTTATCAAGCTCACAACAGAGATCTTTGAAAAGCTTCCATGTTTGACAAGAAATACAAAAACTGCCATAGATATAGACACACACCTCTGACTGCAATTTGGGCAGATATACAGATGGATAATTAGTCAAGACTATTCAAAACAACCGTTCACACCCTGAGCTTGGTGCGAAACAGTAACTCAGCACTGGTGTTACTTCATTTTCTCCCAGAATTCCAAGGAGTTCCAGAACTTTCCCATCCATTCAGAAACATTCACTGAGCTTAAATGTCCTGTCTCAAAATGTCAGATTCCAACACAAGCGTGTGACTGTCAGTGCATGCTGTGGAATGTCTGGTGTGTTTTGGACGGACTAGCATGAATGTGCGTCTCAGAACAGGAAGGTTAATCAGAAATTCACTTTAACTTGGACCAGATGCTGCTGTGTTGTTCTTGGACTGCCGTCAGTTTTTTTGCTGTGGCAAAACTTGCAGAGTTTATGGTGAACATTATTAAACGAACTCTGCGGAAAAGCCCAGGAGACCACCACGAACACCGTATTCATTCCTTCCTGCGATGCACTGCAGAGAACAAACACATTGGACAAGCTAACAGCCTTTTATTTCAACATTATATAACAGAGCAGAGCTGCTTACAGCTTTCAGAAGCTGCATGAGCTTCTAACTGGTAGAAACCATTCACATCTTCATTGAACTTTTAATTACAAGTTGTAATTCAGACTTGATGGCTGTGATGACAAAAATGCTAGCGGCTTCTGCTGTTAAATGTAGTCAGATAGCACTACATATTAATATTTGATATGCCATTTTATTATAGCCAATGCTACCTGGTACGCTTTCTTTATTCTTATACTGGTGAATTAAAGTAGTGCTTAATTATTTTGCTGTCATCAACAACAAAGCTGCACATGGATCAAATGTGGCGTTATGAACGTTGCCATGGAAACAAATTATATCCGAGCCCGAGGATGTGAACAGGTTGTCATCTTGTAATTATGGTAATTCCAACATGGCATGAATGCAGCAGAACATTGCTCTTAAGTTCTCATTGTAAAATCTTCAAAGGTTCTCTCTGGACACAAAAGCTGAACAATAAAGCGCTGTGTTAACTGAAAAGGACCAAATTGACAGGAGCACATCCATGCTGAGAAATCAAATATTTGGTTCTATTGTAAAGTCTTGCTGTTATACTTAGCTCAACCTGCCTGATTTGTTTACAGTAGTAGCTGTGTATTTATTTTATCTAGTGTCTTAAAGGGCCAGTGTGTGTGTTTCTAGTGCATTCTTGTCTTATCTGAGGGGTCGTTGGAGATGTCGGTCCTGCAAATGCCCCTGGCCTTAGACAGTAATGTAATTAGTGTGAAATCAGTCACATATGTTTCTGTGCCACAGCACACACACATAATCTATAACCTTCATATACCACATAGACACAGAAATGCAGTTTTCCATTTCAGTTTAACTTGTCATTTTGTGATGTGTGTTCCAGGAGAGAAAACACGAGTAGTTTACTGCAGCATTCAAGAGGATTGATTCCTCTGAGTCCCTCTACACACACACTTACAGAGTAGAAATAATGTTCATCATTAATGGCTTTGTTGTGTGGGAATGCTTTAATAATTCTGCACATATTAATCATTAATGACACTCTCTTTCTCTCTCTACGCCTTCTTAACAGCCCTCCAGAACACACTCGCTTTCACACACATTATTGCAAAGGCAAGCATCACTGTTACTATTACTCATACACAGTGATAGAGATTTGAACTGCTAACTCTTAACTTTGGCATGTGACTTTGCACTCTTTATGCCATGTTAAAAAAATCACTCTTAACACTCAGAACACCTTTCAAATGTATAGCAACCACCTATTCATCGGCCACAACACCCAACCTATTGTCTTGAATTTAATAGTTTAATTTTATGATCTACTGTTATGAGTTATGATTTATTTCTTATTATTTTCAGCCCCATCTTTCACGGTTTTAATGTAAAACATAATCAGACACTCACACTTAATCATTTCCCCCTCTTTTTCATGCATTCTCATTTTTGTAAGGACTGAATCTGCTGCAAACCTCTAGAACAGAAATGTAGTTCTTGACAGCTTCATCGTTGGTTTATTTTACTCTCAATAAGTCACTTTATCAGCAGCTTTCAAATCCCCCTGTGTGTCTTGCTCAATAACAGGATATTGTTCAATCCAAAATCACAGACTGAATTTCTGTCTCTGTAGAAAGTGAGAGAGTCTCTCTCTCACGCTTATCAGATAAAACACACTGCAGCATTGAACTCTCATTCGGTTCATTACAAACATGGAGAAACTTACTCCAAACTTACTACAAAAAAATCTGTATTAAATTAGTTAAATATATACAATTTAATAACATTTTCAGTATTAAATAATGTTTTTTTTTATAAATAAATAAACTACTAAATTTACACATTTCTGTAGTATTTTACATATTTCCTCTTAAAGGGATAGTTCACCCAAAAATTTTAATGTTAGCATTATTTACTCACATGTATGAGTATTGTTCTTCTTTTGAACACAGAAGAAAATATTCTGAAAAATGTCTTTTGATAGTATATACAACAAAAAAAACTATGGAAATCAATGGCTACCAGCAACTGCCAAAATTCTTTAAAATATATTTTTGTGCTCAACAGAAGAAAGAAACTCATACTGATTTGGAACAGTTTGAGGGTGATTGAAAAAAGATGGTATTTTAATTTCTAAAATATCTTTTTAAGATTAGAAGAATATAAATGTATTTAACAAGTTGGGACATCTTCCTCTGCTGTGGTTCCTGTTATGTAGTTTATGATTCATTAAATTACCCAGATCATCAGTTTAACTCGAGTCCAGGTTGTGAGCGATCTGTCTGAACGGCAGGAAGCACGCTTCGGCTCCCACGGAGGGTCACGTTGTGGTGAGAGGTCAGAGATCAGACTGACCATCAGTGTCTAGGGTTACAGGAGAGCAAGAGAGCATGAATGTACTCAGGGGGGTGCTGTGTGTAAAACCAATGTCATGTCAGCAGGAAATGCCTCATATTTCGGGTGGTTTTGTTGGAGCTGATGCTGTAGGAGTCATCAAAATGAATCTACATGAGTCATGCAAAAGTTACTCTAGGATGAAACCGGGGGAAGATGTTTCAGAGTTTCCCGTTATACTTTCTATGCAGCATGTGTGCATATAATGCATTGGAAAGGCATTTTCATAATACAGTATAATATGTATTTATGGTCACATCAAGAACAAAGTATAAATTATATAAATAATAACATAAAAATGCAATAAAGTCTTTAAATGCATAAAAAATAGATTATTATGTATTATAATATGTGTGTATATAGTACATTATAACAGTGGATTACAATTATTGATAAGAACATTCAACTGATTATAAATTTAATTATTAGGCATTGTGTGTAACACTGTAAAAAATACATGTTTCAAAGTAAATAAAACCAATTCTTTGAGTATGTTTTATTAGAAAATACTGTCAGTCTTTCTATTTCAAATGTTACTTGCTGTTTTTTATATTATATTATATTATATTATATTATATTATATTATATTATATTATATTATATTATATTATATTATATTATATTATATTATATTATATTATACACAACAGTACTGTACTGAACACTGGTGACTCACTGATAAATGTATTACAGAACACATAAACACAATAATTTTTTTTATTTGTGTGTAGGTATGATTTTGTCCAGGTGTTTGATGGTGTGGATGAGAACGCTGTCTCTCTCGGGAGGTTCTGCGGCAAAATCGCCCCATCTCAGATTATCTCTAATGGAAACTCCTTACTCATCAAATTCACCTCCGACTATGAAAGCACTGGAGCCGGATTCAGTATCCGCTATGAAATACACCGCACAGGTATCAGAAAACACACACACACACACACACACACACACACAGTCAAAGATCTTACATTGCACATGCACACACACTAACACAAAATGAAGGTCTTTTAATCAAAATATTGATTCTCTTTTAATGCTATTTGTATATGCAGGTTACTATATTCCTTGACATATATTGTGCATTAACGTTACGCAAATTTGTTATTTTACATTCTGTGCAGGTACTGAATGTTCCAGAAACTTCACTGAGCCAAATGGAGTGATTCAAACCCCTGGTTTCCCTGATAAGTATCCTAACAACCTGGAGTGCACCTTCATCATCTTTGCACCCAAGATGGCAGAGATCGTTTTGGACTTCCAGAGCTTCGATATGGAACCGGACACAACCGCACCTGCGGGGGCCATCTGCAGATTTGACTATCTGGAGATATGGGATGGATATCCTACAGGTATGAACAAAAAAAAATATTCAGGAACTTGAGGGTAAAAAAAAAAACTTGACTTTCAGACTTCATGCTGAGAGAAGCCAAAAGTTTGTAAAGTGTTAGAACCAGAGGAAAGGCTTTTTAGAAGAACAGAACAACCAAAGACACACACACAAAAATATTATGGCTCTGAATTTTGCACTAAATTGCTTAAACTCATCTCTCTCTCTCAGTGGGGCCTCATATCGGTCGATACTGTGGTTCCAGACAACCAGGTCGTGTGATCTCATACACCGGTATTCTCTCTCTCAGCATCCACACGGACAACGCTATCACCAAGGAAGGCTTTTCAGCCAATTACAGCATTCAAACCAGCTCAGACCCATCTCAACTGCACCAAGGTTTGTGTGAGACTAGCAGTTTCACTTAAAAGTGTTCATTTTGCACGTATATTTCATATTTTGTCATTGTCTTATGTTTGTCTGTTATGTCTTAGACTATTTTTCCTACATCTCTCTTAATGACGCTGCTTCTGATACTGTGATTTTAAGGCTTCTCTATATAAGTGACCTCTGTAAGTGTATGCATTGTGAATTAGCTCTTGAGTCCAATATTAGACAGTAGATGGAGGCTCGATGACTGTGATGTCACAAGAGTGAAATAGATGTTTTTGCAGCTTTGTTTCAATGGTCTTTTGGACCATGATAGGAGCTTTGAGTTCTGAGACTGCATCTTAGTCACTGGGAAAAGCCTGTTTTGCGAAATAAGCTCATGGTTGTCTTTAGTAAGACCTTCTAATTTGTATTGCCTTGTGAAAAAAGTAAGAGACTAAACAACTTTAAATAAAATGCCTGAAAACAGGCGTTCATCACAGTTTCTCTTTACTATACGTTTGCATACTATATGCAAATTCAAAAATATCCTGCATACAATTTTAATATTTGATTTTAATTAACAAATTTAGTGATTATAATGCAAATAAGAAAAAAACACAAGGACCACAATAACAAGATGTGCAGAAATGTTCTAAAAACCTGGTACAAGGGAAAAAGGAGGACCACCCTAAATTAAAGAGGACAATGTACAGTACATGATTATTGATATTTATATGTTGGCGAATCTCCGGAGTTACGTTCAGGACCTTATCAGCAGCTACAGAAGATACATTGCCTCAAAATCCGTCATGTTATCTCCGCTTGGACATTCTCGTGAGTAGCAACGTTTTTGCTAGAGTTTGGTAGCTCAGAAAGTTATATATTTGTAAGTTTGTTTTGTTTTGCTTTTTTATTCAGTGGTTTTGGATTTTTTTATATAATTTAACTGATAGCTAAGTAACATTCTTCTCTCTTTTGTTAACTTTAGTCACTCAAGAAGAAGATGTGCCACAACCAAGCAGCACAGGTAAAACACATGCTTACAAACTTAAAACGAGTTGTAACTCACCAAGTTAGTTAACTAGCATATACTGTCAACAGAGTTTTTTTTTGTTTTTTTTTTATTTACAAACTGTTCATATCCCTCCCTAATGTGGCTAACTTCCTTGTTAAAGGTTCCTCCAGTATCCAGGTGACTCCTGAAAGACGTTGCTTGGAATCTGAGACAAAGAAAGACGCTCCAAGCAAGATAACCATGAACCATGTTTTGGAAAAACAGTATGAAGTTTTGACACTGGAAAAAGTCAAACTGCAATTAGAAATACAAAAACTGGAATTAGAGAAGACTAAGTTGAAATTGGAGCTAAAAAATCTTGGACGCGAACTATAGATCTCATTGTCCACCGTCCAAGATTGAATGAATCAATTCATTGCATTCAGTCATTTCTAATTTCCTTTTGACTTTACTTGTTTAATCAAAAATGAATTTAACATGCATATGTTATTTAAAGAAATACATACTAGTTTTTCAGTTGTTTCTTCTTCATCTAATTTTCTTATGTGTTGATTTGATGAATAAATCATATTTTGCATTAAGTACAATATCAAAATAGTCATTTTTTCAGTTTTCTCAGTCAATAAGAAAAGGTTTTCTACAATCAGTTATCAAATATAGCGCACAGGGCTGCATTTCCCAAAAGCATCATAAGCCTAAATTGATCACAGAGAGGATTGGTGGCAATGGTTTCTACAATCTATATACACTTACAATGCTTTTGGGAAAAGCAGACCAGATTAATCTTCATGTTTGGACTCCGAAGCTGGTTCGTCAAGCATCTGGTCTTCCTCCAGGTCTGGCAGTGCAAGATGTCAATTAAAAGGAAAATCATCTTTAGATCACTTCAGAAAACTGTGGGAAATGTAGCTAGTCAAATTATGCTTATTACGTTGCCATGTTGTGATAACATGACATATTGTATAATTACATTTTTCATGATAAAATAGAATTCTGTAATAAAAATTTAAAAAATCAAGTGACAAGATTTTTTCAAATTTTATGACAGCTTTCCTGAAATTGAAGTGCATGTTACTTGATTTATATATGTGAAGATGAGAATGAAAAGAGAACTGCTGCTGATATTTCTGCACTCTCAGCTCACTCAGTCTGGTGCTTTTATTAAACCCATCTATCAAGTTTTCAGAGAATCACACACTAACTGAGACTGTTAGCAATAATGTGGCAATAATGTGCTTGATGGCACTGAAGTAACACCCACGATCCTTTGAGACCTGAACCCAGCTCAAATTCACTTCTCAATGCTGTGTGTGTGTGTGTGCTTTCAGTTCAGTGTAATAAAGTGCAGTGAGGCTGTCCGTTTATAATTCATCTTCATCGCCCTGCCACACAGGGCACAAGGGTCACACGGGTCACTACATCTGTGGCCAAACATGAAAGGCTAATATTAACTTCCTGTGGTGAGAAGAGAGTAGATCTGACTCTTTGTTCCTCACACATGCACACTCACATAGACAGGCACTGATATTTACCAAAGAAATGATATTTACTAAACTCAAACCTCCCGACAGTATCAGATTAATCAAACGCATGATTTATGAGTCTGTCAAATAGTGGAGACCGCTTCAAATGTTCTCAAAAGTCACATTTTATGAAAGTGCCATGTGTGAGTTTATTACTTCAAAAACATGACACTACTCACAATATATTTGTATGTGTGTGTGTGTAGGTGAGTGTATGTCTCCTTTAGGGATGGAAAGTGGTGAGATCACAGAAGACAGGATAACTGCATCATCACAGTATAATCCCAGCTGGTCTCCACTGCGCTCCAGGCTGAACTTCCCTGAAAATGGCTGGACGCCATCAGATGATTCTGTTCGGGAGTGGATACAGGTACACACACACACACTTTCTCAAATTTTATAGGGAAACACCGTTTCATTTTACCAGACAAGACATGACATACTTGGATTTGTACATAGACAAATATTTAAAAATAACTGAAGTTACATAAGGGGGAAAACAGTGCTTGACTCTCATGAGTGGGTGCTTCTGTTTGGCCTTAAAGAACTGACTTCACATTTAAAGTGATAGTACCCCCTTGCTGTTTATTTTGAGCTTTGTATTCATGAAAGTATAAGACAGACAGAGATGGGACAGAACATCACAGGCAAGACTCGAACCTCCATGTCCACTACATTTACAGATTGGATATCAAATCAAAGTCAGTATTCAGGGACAGTGTTAATCAAAATGTATTATTAAATAAAAACTGAATATATATATATATATATATATATATATATATATATACTGCTGTTCAGACGTTTGGTACTGGTAAAATGTGAACTGTTTTCTATTTTACATATATTAAAATGGAATTTTCTTTTTCTTGATGCAAAGCTGAATTTTCAGCATCATTACTTCGGTCTTCAGTGTCACATCATGATCCATTTCTTATCTTTATCAGTGTTGAAAACAGTATTTTTGTGGAAGCTGTGATGCATTTTTGCAACGTTAAAAAAAACAGCACTTATTTGAAATAGAAACATCACTCTTTATTGTAACTTTTGATCCATTTAGTGTGTCCTTGCTGAATAATAATTTTTAGTAATATTTTATTTCTGACCTGGTATAATTAATAAAAACTGATATATTTATATTTACAAATAGTTCCTTTTTTATTGAATACCATATATCTTAGTTTGATTTATTATCTAATCTGTAGACATTTATGTGATAAAAAGAAAATCTGCAATACTACTTTAGTCAGACACGCTCAATCACACACTGAAGGAAAGGGTTTTCCTGGCTCTGTGTTTCTACAAGGAATTTGATTGGCGTGCTGTCATTCTCACAGCAGTACACACAGGAAGGGTTTCCTCTCTGAAAGAGGACATTTATGGAGCAACCGTAGACAGTGCTTGCGCTGACAGTAGGCCAGCGTTTCTGATGAGAAAACAGACACACATCTGGACAACACATTTCATTCTGACACAGAGAAAGAGGTCATTCCTCCAAAACTGATCACGAGGTTCTAGCACAGATTCCTTTTTAGCAGCAGGAGTGAGTTGAACTAGTGAACTAGTGAAAGGTCACTGCTTTCCTCTGAGAATGAGAGTAATATTTTACCCATTAAGGATATTGGGGCATGATATTTACCAATATAATTAAGTAATAAGAAACTTAACACCCTACAATCTGATATGCAAATAGAAAGATGTTAAATATATATTTTTTATGCAGAATGTAATCTGGATGTGTTTTTTGCTACTCATTCAGGTGGCTTTATCACCAGTACAATGGTGAAAATTTCTACCCATTGTTTACTTCATAGCAACACATAACTTTGTATACACACATACTTAAAAGGTTTGAGGTCCGTAAGATTTTTCAACATCAAAAATTGTAATATTGTGAAATATTGTTACAATTTAAACTAATTTGTTTTAAAATATAATTTATTTCTGTGATGCAAAGCTGAATTTTCAGCATCATTACTTCAGTCTTCAGTGTCACATGACCCTTCAGAAATCATTCTAAAATGCTGGTTTGGTGCTTAAGAAACATTTCTTAATATTTTCAATATCAATATTGAAAACAGTGCTGCATAACAGTCTTGTGAAAATATTTATTAACATTTACATTGATACAGGATTCGGTAATGAATAGAAAGTTCCAAAAAACAGCATTTATTTAAATCATATTCTTTTGTACTGTAGCTTTACAAATGACATTTTCATTTTTGATCAATTTAATGTTGAATCAAAGTACAGAATCTTACTCCTATAAAAATAGCACATATAATGAATAAAAATTACATTTGTAATACATTTTATAGTATATTTATGATACATTTTAGTACCTTATAGTTCACTTAAATTGTACGGAAAGGAAACATTAACTTTGTTTTTATTTGGCATTTAACTGAAAAAAAAGTATAAGTTGACACTGGAATGAAAAGGCTGAACTGTTATGTTTGGCTAAACTATACTTTAACCTTAACACTTTTCTTGGTCTCTTTAGAATGGGAAATTGTTTGCTCTGTTGGTGGGAAGTACAACGAATGTGTGAAGTGAGGCAAACTATCTGGCAGGCAATGTAAAGTGTTTAATATCCTGCATTTTCACTTAGATGACCTCCTTCTTCTCTCTCTTAAACTATCTATCTTCCCTGTCCAAAGTTCTTCATATTCCTGCCTTTGAACAAGTGATCCTTGTCCCGGGGCACTTTTGAATCACACTATGTTTTGTCTTTTGGCCTCAGCCTGGAAACTTTCCCAAGAAAGCAAAGCGGCATGAGGGTCAGTAGAGAAGCGTCTTCCTCTTTCCTTATTCCTCTTCCCTTTTCTGTTTAAATGATCTGTTTCTCTCTCACACACCCACCAATATCCTGTTTTCTACAAAAAGTGTCCATGTTTGTTGTTAGATCCTGGCATTTGAGGGGCTCTGCTTCTGTCCTGCCATTGTTCCCTCGTTAAAGGTTGTTAACACTTGTTGATCTTGTTAGCGGTGGCTGGCTCCAGTTGGCAGCTCGGCTGCTTCTGATACAACACAATATTGAAAAGCAATTAGCCTCATAATACCTTCCTGTTCAGAGAGAGAGAGAAAGAGGGATGGCAGCAGTGCGGTTTTGGTGCATCTGCTCACTGAGACTTGGGTGGAAAGCAGAGTGGGAGAGAGATGTGAACTTTTGTGCCAGGAATGCTTGCATTGAGCCAAACTCTCTCAATAGGCTATTTATGCACATTTCTGTTGCGTCAGTTGAGTTTAATTTATCTCAAGAGTCACGCACACACTTGAGAGACGGACAATAACTGACATGCTAGATTCAATGCAGGAATCGCTCCACGACAACATGATTTGTGATTCCGACCTGGATCTTTGACCACGTTTTAGTGTTATTATGTGGTCATTGTTACTGTAAGGGTCTCCAAACCCTTAGATCAGACTTCTTGTAATACGTGAGGAGGGAAGGAAATGGAGATTCTCGGAACCTGAAACGATATAAGACTATGATAGATGATGCTTTAAAAATTCTGAGGGTGTGTTTAGTTTCATTGGCCAGTTACTGTTTAAAGTGACTCAGATTATGACAGAGGACTTTGTTTGTGTCAATATAGACATAAGGCACGAAGTTATAGTTCACAGATGGAATGAGATTAGAAATACCTCTTTGGTCATACAGTTGCTAGTATTACCTGACCTAAGTAATGAAGGAGTTAATATGATCAAGTGGCTGTCAAGTTTGTTCAAATTATATAAATTTGATAACTGTGCTAATTTGTTCAAGTTGTAGAGTTGAAGTGATAGTTTTACAGTGGGAACCTCATGTTTTATTATTGGTTCATATTTTTCTTCCAGCAGTTTATTGGCAGTAATTAAACCATATTCACATAGCTTGTGCTGTTTTGTTTAGTGTGCATGTGTGGAATCTGACTCAACATGGTTTTCCCAAGTAGCACATGTTTCTGGATCAAAATTCATTTGTTTGTACTAGAACAACATTTCTTTACCTCTGTCATAGCTTTAACCCTAAAATACCTCCCAAAAGCAGAGGGAATCCCAGTCTTGAGTCTAACGTCCTGGTCGGTTGGGATTTTAGCAATGTTGTTCCATGGGGAACATGGACGCTGATCCAGGAACATGTCCTACTTTGGTAAATTATGTTAAGCTTTTAGCCCCCCTGACAAGACACTGCACTGCACTGCTGCTATGCAGCGAACACATCATAGATCATACACACGATCTGAGAGTGAATCGGTGCAGTGCGTCTGAGGGTGATTAACTAGCAGATACATGACAAATGCCCCAACACACAGTGAAGAGTCCAGTTAAAACAACACATTACCGCACACACAAAAACACTTACCGAAGAGTAACAGCCCTCTCTTACGATCTCTGTCTGTCTCTCACAGGTGGACTTGGGTTTCCTGCGGTATGTGACGGCCATAGGAACACAGGGTGCCATTTCAAAGGAAACGCAGAAAGCGTACTATGTCAAAACATACAAGATCAGTGTGAGCTCAAACGGAGAGGACTGGATTTTCCTGAAAGACAAAACCAAACATATGGTGAGCATTTATTTTATTTTTTATTTTTTATTATTCATGTTTTGTATTTTTAATACAAAGTGCTTGATTTTATTTGATTTTATATTTTATTCTACGTACACTTCTGTCAAAATTATGGTCTCGGTCTGTCAAGACATGAATGTTTTTAATTCAGAAAGGATGCATTAAATTGCTCAAAAGTGAAGTAAAGAAGTTATAATGTAACAAAAGATTTTTATTCCAAATAAATCTAAATTAAAATAAATATCATGGGTTCTACAATATATATATATATATATATATATATATATATATATATATATATATATATATATATATATATATATATATATATATATATATATATATATATATATACACACACACACCGTATTTTTCGGACTATAAGTCGCACCTGAGTATGTCACATCAGTCCAAAAATACGTCATGATGAGGAAAAACAAATATATAAGTCGCACTGGACTATAAGTCGCATTTATTTAGAACCAAGAGAGAACATTACCGTCTACAGCCGCGAGAGGGCGCTCTGTGCTGCTCAGTGTAGACTACAGGAGAACTGAGCAGCATCTCTGGCAGCAAAGAGCGCCCTCTTGTGGCTGTAGACGTTAATGTTTTCTCTTGGTTCATTAATCTTAGTTCATTTCTCTTGGTTCATGTCAAATTAATTTTGATAAATAAGTCGCACCTGACCATAAGTCGCAGGACCAGCCAAACTATGAAAAAAAGTGCAACTTATAGTCCGGAAAATACGGTGTGTATATATATATATATATATATATATATATATATATATATATATACATATTTATTTATTTATATATTTATATATTTTTTTTGTGTTTTGTATTGTAACACTTTTATTAGTATTACTTACATTTTTTACATGTATCTTTTTGTTATTTGTGTAGATTATTTGACAATAATGTGTGTAAAACATTAATGCCAATAGAACTCTTTTACCAGTTGAACACTGGTAATGACAAACAGTGGAAAAGGGGGAGGAATATGATACATGATGTCTCAATTCTCTTTTTCTCAGGTGTTTAATGGAAATCAAAATCCCACAGATGAGGTGCGTGCCAGGCTGCCCAAACCCACCCTGACCCGTTACCTACGTATTCGACCTCTGTCCTGGGTACAAGGCATCTGCATGCGTTTCGAGGTGTACGGATGTAAAATATCAGGTATCTCATCCCACACACACACACACTCATAGCAGAGGATTTTTTTGCAGTGAGATTCAGCCATGACATCACTAAGAAATCCCAGCAGGTGTTGCTGTGGTTTGCAGCACTGAGTCACTTTCAGTTCCCCCAAATTCGCGCACTCCGTGTGTGATCATAGAGAATGACTCCACTCTCTATTCACTGACACCTAATACTGACATCAAGAGGTCCATCTGCATGTGTGTCTGTTTATTTAAATACATTCTCACCAGTTCTGACAGGTAGAAGTAGCCTCTATGTCTCTTTCCTGTGGTTCAGAATATTGATGCTCCTTTCATCAGAATAGTTCATATTCTCTCTCCTTCTCTCAGACGCCCCATGCTCCAGTATGCTAGGGATGGTTTCGGGTCAGATTTCCGACTCTCAGATCACAGTGTGGCCGTCGGCAGAGAGGGGCTGGCTCCCAGAGCAGGCCCGGCTCCTAACCGGCCGAACAGGCTGGGTGGTTGCTCACCAGCAGCAGATTGTCGGAAAGAACCAGTCACTGGAGCTGGATCTGGGGGCCCAGCGGATCGTATCGGGTCTCATCCTGCAAGGAGGGAAATACAGAGACATGAATATTTTCATCAAACGCTTCAGAGTTACATACAGCACAAATGGAACGGACTGGAGCCACATACTAGAAGAAAACAGCAACAAAGTGAAGGTATTGCATGTGTAAAAGCCTGTTCACACAAAGAATGACGTCTATAATGATTATATACTATGATTATATTAGCTCCCACACCAACGGTCGGGAACATTCTGTTTGTTACAACCACTCACTGAATATATATTTTGTCCGCCACTTTAAATTCTCAAGCTCTTTAAAGTCAAGTGGCTTCTGATTGGCTGTTCATGTTTTCATCATTAATCAACTGAAAAAAAGTGTTGTTAATTTTTCTGTGTCATTAATATTATAGCTGTGGTCTGGATGTCCCTATTCTCATGGAATTGGAATGATTAGTAAAACGCTGTAATTTATATAGTTATTGTTATAGCTAAGGGTCGTTGACACCAAGGACAATAACTATAATGATATACTATAAAGTTTTAGTAAATGTTCTAATTTTACAAGAATAAGGAAATCCAGACAGCTATAACAATAAAACTGTCCAGCTTATGAACAATAAAAAACATTGAGAGCCAATCAGAGTTCTGTGGAAGCCCGTTTCCGCCACTGAATAAAAAATAAAAGTTTTTTTTTAACTCGTAAATGTGAGTTTATATCACACAATTCTGAGAAAGAAAGTCATAATTGTGTGATATAAACTCACATTTGCGAGTTAGATAGTCAATATTGCGTGACATAAACCCACAATTGCGAGAAAAAAGTCAGAATTGCGAGTTTGTTCTGAGAGAAATGCAGAATTGAGAGATAATTTCAGGTTTTCTGACTTTATAATTCGCAGTTGCGAGTTTAAATCTCAAAATTCTGAGAAAAAATGTCAGAATTATAAGATGTAAACTTGCAATTGTGAGAAAAAGTCTGAATTGTGAAACAAAATGTCGCAATTACCTTTTTTTTTTAATTTAGTGGCGTAAACAGGGTTCCACCTGACTTTAAAGAGATCAAGCTTTTAAAGCAGCAGAAGAACATGCTTGTATCACGTATTTAACGTCAACGTTATTGTCATTTATTTGTGTGGATGCTAATAATAGTAAACGTTATAGTTATTGTTATAATTATCTTCATAGTTATTGTTTTTGGCGTAAATGAAATGCAGTTTTTTTCATCTGTTTAAGCAGACAGACACAAAATGTTCTAAAGAAAAGTAAAAAATTTTTGCATATCCAGGTGTTTACGGGTAATCAGAACCACGACACACCGGAAGTACGTACTTTTGATCCACTGCTGATGCGTTTCCTACGTATCTACCCTGAGCGTGGCTCTGCTGAAGGCATGGGGTTAAGGCTGGAGGTTTTAGGATGTGACCTGCAAGGTGAGTGACAACCAAACCAACCAATCACAGAGCTAAGAGGAATCTCGTCCTATTCCAAATGAACAAGATTGTTGAAATGGTGTATAATTTGTGAAAGCTTCCTTTACTTTAAATAACTTGCCTGTCTAAACATCCTTGATCTCTTTTCAGAGCCCACAACGACTCTTCCCCTCACCACCACCATGGAAACTACAGTAGCTACCATCACCAGCGCTCCAGGGAATATTCCAACAACCACCATTATTCCAACAACAGTGGAGAATTGCGATGATGATGGCAGCTGCCACAGCGAAGCAGTTACAGACTATGACACAACAGGTTAGACACACACACACACACACACACACACACACATGCATTCACCTCACTGACATCTATGAGCTAATTATGTTAATTAAACCATAACACTACCTCATCTCCTTAGAGAAACCTTATGGTATTTTTAGATTTTAATTAAGACATTATTTACTGACTTTATTATGCTGTTTTCATAATAGGGACGGTTGGGAGGTCCCAATAACGTTGGTGATTTTAGGTTTTACTATCACTGTGGGACATTTAAGTCCCAACAAAGAAAGCAATACCCTCACATACACAAACATCCACATAGAGACAGACTATGACCCAAAAGGTTACAAATACAAACACCCACACAGTGAAGCACAGACCAATTACGACCCAAAGGTTACATACAAACGTCTTAAATGGTGACCTATCGGATTACACAAACACGCAAATACACGTTTATCATTTCAACATGCTGCAGAATGAAGACAATGGCTCTCATTCACTAATAATTGTGTGGAATATTTCATATTTATACACACATATGCACTTCTCACTAAAAATTTCCATCTAATTTGCAACACGTGTGAAGGCACATGATTTGGTCTTAACCTCATTCTAATGTTAATGAATTTCGGAGTATTCTAAATGAGCAGACGAATGCCCAAGGTTAGTCATTTGCATAAATCACACCTAAATCATCTCCATTTAAGAGCTTTCTGCATGACCTTTCTTTTCCAGACTTTTGTCGTCAATCTCTGCAAACATATGTCATGCTCCTTAAAACACTTATTCACCTCTGAGAAACACAGCAAACATCTTCGAGCAAATCCGTCCTCAAAACCAGTGCAAACATATGAAACCCCTTTAAAACAAAATCCGCATTACAGAGCTCGCATTAGCCAGATAATAAGCCTCACAGTTTGAGCTGTAATGCATCTTTTCTTACTTTTTCACTGTATATGATTAAATGTATTTAAGATGAAATGTCTGTGTATAAGATTTCATCTTAACATGATTATAAGGCCACCCAGAGTATGTTATTTTTGCGTGTGGTTTCAGTTGTTCCTGCATTTAGTGAATGACAGAGTGACAAAACATGAATCAAATATAAACATACAGAACATGCAAATGGAATTTTACTAGTCTGTATTTCATTAACTCTAAAGCACTTTCTGCATTTTGTTTTCCTTAGAAACTGCAGTGGCAGAGCCATTTATGGAGATGGAAGCAGTACCTGGTGAGAAACTACTACACACACAAACAAAAAAGACAATTATCTGTAGTGGCAATAACAATTTGGAGTGTTGCTGTTGTTGTAAAAAAATAAAAAATAAAAAGTGGTTCACTATCAGTGGGTATTATCTTTAGTGGCTGAATATAATTCCTACAGAAACACATTACGGGAAGCATACATATACTTGATTAGCCTGACAGAAATGAGGAACAAAATCCTCTCTTTGGAGTTTTCCATTTCGAGCGCAAAGAAAATCTCTACTGCCACCAAGTGTTGTGCTGCAAAATTACATGCTATAATCTCCAGTTTCTTAAAACCGATTCATGCGTTTTTCTTGTTTTACACATTAACTTATTAAAATAGATTTTGTTTTACTGATTTAAATTTGGAACAAAAACAAAATTGCTAATGGCATGAGAAAAATATTGAATTCAATACTCAGTTCAAGATATCATTTCTGAAATCTCTGAATTTTGCTTCTCGGTTAAATGTGTCTTGTTTTAAGGATGCTTAGATGTTTATGAAACAACAACACAGAAACACATTGCATATGAAAAGCTCCTAAAACTACCTAGATCATGAGATTTACTGAGTCATTGAAGAATGTGATATCTAGATACAGTGCTGTGCAATTGGCCAGTGGTTATTGGTGATTTAGCAGATTTCGCTGCAGTATCCGTTGGCAGACTCAGGCTTGCTTAATGCACTTCACTCCCCTTTGTGGTTTGAACCTACAACCTTTTGAATACCTGCCAAGAGCTTTGATTAATAAGCTACCAGCAGTCCAAAAAGGATAGAGGCTGTTCAGTCCCATACTGCATTAACTGTGGCTTACCTGAACATCTTTAGTTGGTTTAAATGGAAAGTAAATCCAGTTCGAAGAACTGTAAAGTTGATTTATCTTTGTTTGTGCTACTTTTTAGCATATATTTGGTTTGCATGTGACTTTGGCTGGGCTGATATTCCCTCCTTCTGTGGATGGAGTCAAGATGGAGGGGAAGGAGCTGAATGGTATATCAATAACAAGGGCAAACAAACTGATCACAAACTGCCTAATCTGGACCACAAAGGTAAGAATAATTGACGTTTACATCAGCATAGCAAGAAATATAGATTTATATATTCCTAAATGCACTTTTATTTTAAAGTATAAGGCAGCGTATTGAGATAAAATGTTAATGCTAAAGCTCCTCTCTTCTGTTTCAGGGATGCCTCACAACTACATTTACGCAGCTTCTAACACAAACACGCAGATAGAGATTGAGAGAGAGACGGATACGGAGACAGATGAAGAACTGAAGAGAAAAGGAAGAGTGGCAAGGCTGGCCAGTTTGCCGGTCACAGCCCCGGACTCGGACCTGTGCATGTCTTTCTGGTACCACTTCAGTGAGAAACACACGGGAACTCTGAACATCAAGCAGAAGATGGAGCGATTAGAAGTGGCGGAGGAGAAGAGAGAGGACAATGAGCTTCTGATCCGCTCTGTGAACAGCCAGATGAAAAGCAGATGGAGGGAAGGAAGAGTTCTGATTCCCAGTGCGGACACTCCTTTTCAGGTACTAATGGCCACTTTATGAGCCGAACATCCTGATTCCAACATGACACTAACTCTTGTTCTGTATGTGCATGACAGGTGATCCTCGAGGCTCAAGTGGATCCTACAGAGTCTGGTTACATCTCACTGGATGATATAAAGATACTGGATGAAGTGGATCCTGAAGAATGCAAGGGTATGTTTAACCACACCCCTTTAGTTCAGCCCCTCCTTCTTTCTGTTTGGCCTGCCCTCCTTTTATTAGCAGATTCTCTCACCAGTTAAAAATCTCCATTAATATGCATCATCAAACATCTGCATCCCTTATATAAAAAATCAAATGATATTAACAATAATTGACCACAACAGTGACCACCCAATTTTTTTATTGATCATAAAGGGATAGTCTATCCAAAAATAAAAATTTAACCCTGGACCACAAAACCAATCATAAGGGTAAATTTATACATCATATGAAAAATGAATAAACAAGTTTGCCATTGATTTATGGATTGTTAGGATAGGACAATATTTGGCCGAAATACAACTATTTGGAATCTGAGGGTGCAAATATTGAGAAAATCTCTCTTAGCAATGCATATTACTAATCAAAGATTAAGTTTTGATATATTTACAGTAGGAAATTTACTAAATATCTTCATGGAACATGATCTTTACTTAATGTCTTAATGATTTTTGGTAAAGACAGTCATAGAGGTTATGAATGACATGAGGAGAATAAATGATTAAAGAATTTTTGGGTGAACTATCGCTTTAATTCCAGATGTATACTTTTTTTTCCATAGGCATTTTCTATAATAACGTTCCCACCAATACAATAAGCTCTGAGATAAAACACACCTTTTTAACATTTTTTTTATGTTGAAAATATCTCTAAAAGGAATGAATGAATTTTGAAAGGAGTTCATCTCCTTGATTAGTTTGTGTTTGCATTTCAGACCCAGATAATACAGAAGGTGATGAAGATGAAGTTGATGAGATTGGTAAGACCCGCATTTTATTGGGAAAACATTATAATAAGGCCTCATTTAAGTGTTGATTGCCCAATTCTGTGTACAGCAAAAACAAATAATATAAAAAAATAAATAAAATAATAATAATAATAAAAATGTAAATTGTCTTTTTTTTAAGTGAAATTATTTTTAAAAAACGTATTTTTATTAAAAAAATAGTATAGAAAAAATTACTCTGTTTTTTACTCAGACATTGCTAATACATTTCACAAACAATTACAAAGAAATGGCAAGTTGCACAATTAAACACAATTTTTTAAAAGATAAACTGAGATAGTATTTCCTTGTTCAACACAACTCCAATAATCTGCTATTTGCAACTTTTAAATATATATATATATTTACAGTGTACATTTACTTGATTAGCAATATTGTATGAGATCTTAAACCTATGGCAAAGGTTTTCTTGTTTTAAGCAGAAACATAAAAAAAATATATTTACTCATATATTTTAAACAAGAAAAGGATGATTAGATATGTGTAATTTAATTGGCTATCATCTCCTATTTACTATTATTCAGCTGGCTTATGCTTATGTCTCACAGTGTCTCTGTTTCTGTCTGTCTTTCTCTCTTAGTAGAGAACTGTGAGGGTACTGACAACACCCTGTGGAGTTTTGGACGCGGCTCCATGCTGAAGAGTTTAGACCCCATCCTGATCACCATCATCGTGATGAGTGCTGTGGGAGTCCTGCTGGGTGCCGTGTGCGGCGTGCTGTTCTACTGCGCATGCGCTCACACTACAAACAGGAACCTCTCCGCTCTGGAGAACTACAACTTTGAGCTGGTGGATGGAGTCAAACTAAAGAAAGAAAAACTCAGTGCACAGAAATCTTACTCAGAGGCATGAGGAATGCTGGACAAAGCCAGGAAACATTTGTTGGACAATGCTGGAGGAACGTTCGTAGAAGACCGAGCGTTATTCTCAGGACATGCAGGAAGGGAAACTGGCCTCTAGAGGGCGCCATGTATAGTTTGTACAGCCAGACGATGATTGTCTACTGTTTGTTTGTTTGTTCGTTTGTATATTTGTTGCTGGTGATGAGACCAAGACAAAACGATGTATCCTCTCACACAGCTGGATATTTTTTTCGACAAGCCCATTTTTCAGAGCTGTACACAACTGGGTTTTCAGTGTTACTGTGCTTGTTTATGCTTGGAGATGTGTTTGTTCAGTTGGTAACTTGCTCTTCATTCCAATGGTGCCTTTAAATGTGTTTTTGTTGACTTTTTACACATGGGTTCCTTCTTAGAAAATCACTTGCTTTCGAGGACAAACTTCACAGATACAGGCCATTACAGGTCAGAGGTCAATACATAATAATACATCTAATATAACTCAATAAGACATGAGCATGATGTCTATCTCAGTGTTGAGTAACTAGATTATTTGGTCCATCTCCACTCAATATATATATTATAAAACAACAGGTCAGAAGACATTTTGTAAGGGAAGCATTATAATATGACCAAAAATTATGATTTATTGATTTATTACACAGTTCTCTGCACTGCAGAAATTTAATCAGTATTTTTTTCTTATTTTCAAGTAAAAATGTTAAGATAGTTTTCTTGACAAGCAAAATTGTGAAAGATATTAAGGCCAATGGTGAAAAGTTTTTCTTGTTTTTAACTTAAACATCACTAAAATTTGTTTTACTCATATATTTAAAACGAGAAAAAAATGCTTTAATGGCATTAGAAAAGTATTTCATTTAATACTTAAAACAAGTTTTAATAATTGTATATTTTGCTTCTCGGTTAAATGTATCTAGTTTAAAGAATGTTTAGATATTTTGCTAGTAACAAGACAAAAATTCTCATGAATCAGGATTTTATTTTATTTGAAATGCACTTGGAATTCTGCAATCAAATATTTTAGTATAATTACATCTAAACTAAAAAATAACAGTCCTTCAGGGTCATGATACAGTTCAATACAGGTCAAAGGGACAATGTTTAAATACATAATTCATCTAATATATATCAATAGGACGTACGCATGACATATTTCTCAATGTTAAGTATAGCTAAAAAGAGATTCTACCACTTTATTTGGTCCATCCTGACTCTATATATTGTAAAACAACAGCTCAGAGGACATTCTTTGAGACAGTGTTTTTTTAAACGATGGAATAGTAATGCAGAATTTTTTTCAGCTGCCCATGTGGCATGTGAGTAAATGTGTGTTGCCATGGTATCGAGTGACATCATATTTCAGAATGACATCATAATGTCTGCAGACCATCTGTGTAAACAGTGTCTTCTAGGCTGGACCCCTCCTGATCAGGAGACGCTCACTCTGGGAACGTCTGGGAATCGAAGCGGAGACAAAGCAAATGAAGCATCTAAGAGCGCTAATGTGGAAGCATCTCCCCAAGGAAATTAACTGTATTTGAAGGATGTGAAAAGCACAAACTGATCCGTGCTCTTAAGCAATGAGAGGACAACCTAAGAGAGACAAGACCACAAGTGCTGACAAAGGCATATGGGTCTATTTTTTTTTTCAGCAGCTTGAAGGAGATGCCAGAACATTTTCTCCCACTCAAATGAACCAACGTATGTCATTTTGCACTGACAATTATATTTAATGAAAGATTTAGATAATAATAAAAGTGTTAACTACTTTAAACTGTAAGAGGAATACGACTCAGTGTAACAGCTCACTTTTTTAATGCTATTTAAAATTAAATGGTATTTTTCTTAATTGTAATAGTTGTTTTTGTGTCCAGAGGAACTGAAGAAACAGTTCAGACTCTCACAAAAAAAAAAAAAAAAAAAACACTCAGTTCCACTTGATGTTATGAAGTCCAATCTGTCTGGTGGCTGTTTTGTATTCACAGTTCTGTGATAAACAGAAAAAAAAGACTGAAGACTTATGTCTCATCTGCTTCAACTAATTCAACCAATCACCTGTTTGCAACAGCAAATCTTTGACTAATCGGATTTATTAATTTCTCAACAACAACATTCCAAAGAGCAAAGTTAATAAAGTTTTTATAAATATTTTGTTTGAAATAACTGCCTTTTTATTTATGTGAACATTATTTGTGTGTGTGTGTGTGTGTGTGTGTGTGTGTGTGTGTGTGTGTGTGTGTGTGTGTGTGTGTGTGTGTGTGTGTGTGTGTGTGTGTGTGTGTGTGTGTGTGTGTGTGTGTGTGTGTAAACAGGTCCATATATATTTGGACACAGGCACAATTTGTATTGTTTTAGCTGCTGACCAAAACATATTCCAGTTACGGTTATATAATGGGTAAAATAATTGGAGGAAAGTTTAAGGAATTACAGCTCTTTATTATGTACCTCCCCCTTTTCAAGTGACCATAAGTAATTGGACAGTTGATTTAAAATGGTTGTTTTAATTCCTAAGCAATTTATGTACTATTTTTGTCCAACCCCTCAAATTAAATCTTAAAATCTGCACTTCAATTTTATCTTGATTGTTTCATTTTAATTTTATTATGTTGGCATACAGAGCTACAATTATGAAAATTGTGTCAGTGCCCCAAATATATAATATAAGTGCATTTTTTTATTTGTTTTCTAATTTTACTCAAAGGCACGTCAAAAAATCCTATATTTATATAATTGTTCATTGTTTGTTGTTAGCCTAATTGATTTTTAAAAAAATATCTAAATAATATCTTTCACAAAGTGACTTTTTTTTTAAATGCATTATGCTCACAAGCCATTTAATATTTAATAAAACAACTTAGGATCATTGAAACTGCCATTTTGAAAAACTGAAGAGAGAAAACTTTTTTTAGGGTATACCTTCAAAATATAGTCGACCCATGATCTAAAGTATGCCAGTGTGGCTGTATTGTGGTCACTTGTTTAGCCTATAAGAGCTTAAAGGAACTGTATGGTAAGGTTTTTTTTTTGGTACCTGTAAATATATGTTCCAAAATAATTTGTACTTCTAATGAGGCGATTTGCTTCTTTCTTTCACACTTGATGTGCTGTTTCCGCGTCTCTGCCACTAGATGATGCTACTCTATAAATCCAACGTGGCTGCAGTTTTAAGTCGATGTCACAAAAGGGCAAATAATCAGGGTTCTAAATTAACACCCGCCAACCCGCCAAATGCGGGTTAAAATTAATTTTGGCGGGTTTTTATTAAACATTACTAGCCAGTTTGGCTGGTGATCCATGGCATGAGGCTCTGTTCTCGGTCATTTATCCCCCTGGCAGCACTTCCTACATTTCCCATGAACACTGTGCTGTAATGCTACGTGATGACGTTTCATATGCCCATTGGCTGCACGCAGTTTGCAGTTAAACCAGCGCGAAAAAACATGGAAACGAATAGAGCGTCCATCAGAAAACACAAGGAAGAAGAACGAATGGAGCCAGAGCAGGGAACATAGACTGAAAGAGGAGGGAGTTAGCTATTAAAGAAAAAAATTAAGATTAAACTAAATGCTGCGGTGGTTTGGACAGATTTCAGGGGGCGAAAATAGGAACGAGGCAGGGGATGAGGACATTACGGAGCCCCGCACGTCACCTGTAGGAGAAAAAACAATCAATCCGTGGCGACGGTTTTGCAATCCGTCCCCTCAGTTTATAAACCGTTCTCGCGAATTCATAAACTGTTCCTTCGGTTTAACAAACCGTGCCCACGAATTTCCAATCCGTGCGCTCAGATTTTGTAAACCGCACCCTCGATTTTTTAATCTGTACCCACGAATTCATAACCTGCATGCGCGCACACTTTCGCAATCCGTTCCCATGGATTTGTAAACCGTACTCACAAATTCATGCAGCAAGCTCCTACGTGTTAACATACAGTTTTAATGAATATTATTATGTGGAATGGGCAGGGGCGTCGGACTGGGGGGGTAAAGGGTACCGAGTACCCAGGGCCCGAGGCAGGGGGGGGGCCCTTAGACGTCAGTTTTCTATACATACATATACATGCACTAACATTTGTATAGCATTTATGTACAACTAAAAAAGTTCCTGTGCAAAACTAAACTTGTAGTTAGGCGCTGGTTTGGTATAAAAAAGTCATTTTCATGCTGTGCAGGGCCCCACACCCCTCTCGAATCAATGCAAATGGTACGACCCGCAGGCCAGGTGCTTCTGCTGCGGACCCGCGGTGATTGAATCAGTTGATGAGACAGGAGCTGGAGTGAGCCGTGAAGAGTCATGTCTCTCCTTAAGAAAGGAAAATCAGGGGCTCAAAAACGAAAAGAGAAGCAGAATAAAGAGAGAAGGGCAAATGAGGGCAAGCAGTTGCTCACAAATTTTTTTGAAAAGAGAGGTGAGCTCCAAATGCATCATCAAGCATTGACATTGTTTTAACATAAATATCTACTCCCGGTAGAATAGCATACATTTATGTTTGCATTTATGAATAATATACCAATACTTTATAGTATCACACCCTTCATAGCGAGCAAACAATGTTTCTGATTATTACATGGCTTGGCTGAATTCCAATGTAGAATGCGGTCTGTTATTTCTTGATAACAGACCGCTGCGAAGTATAACAGACCGTTGCCATGAAAAACAGCGCGTTGCTATGGACGCGGAACGGACTATTTTCTTTGGCGGAAGCAATACAATCGTTTTTAAATCAATAAACTCTTCTGCTGCAGTTCTCCCCACTCTCAGAGTCAGAAGTTTACATGAAAACACTGTATATTTCCCTCCATTGTCAAAATCTAACACCCGCGAAAACACAGATCGTTAGCGCCTATTTTACCGCATTGTTATGCAAATTAGCTCGCACACGCTCTTACATTAAGTACAGGATTGTTCTCAGTATAATAATGCACATCTTAATGATTGAAAAATGACTTATTTTAAAACATAATTCAAAGACTGAATGTCTAGTTTGGCGGTTAGTTTACCCTGTGATTCTATAGTCTAGTCTGCATTTATTTTAAACAGACAAATAATCATCAATTATCTTGTACTTAGCCTACACTTTAAAAAAAAGGTATTGTGACAATAAAGGATATTTTAGCAACCATTTGAAGCCATATATTTCAGTTTCAGAGTCAGACCCTGCAGCAGCAGGCCCCTCATCATGGCTAGGTGAAAGCAGTGACAGTGAGGTGGATGTGAGTGTGACAGTGAGACAAGGTGAGCTTTTTAACACTTAGTAATTAGTAATTAAGTGTTAAGAGGAAATAAGCAAAATTAGTACATTGTTATTGTACACATTTAAACTTTAAAGTGTAATTACTAATTACAGTTTAAAGTTTACAGTTTAAAGTTTAAATGTGTACAATAACAATGTACCCATTTTGTTTATTTCCTCTTGTAGCAGAGGCAGAAATAGAAGATGAGGTTGATATTCATATAAGTGATCAGAGGGAAAGTGAAGAATGTGATGAAGGTAGTCAGGAGCAGGAGGACAGAGCTGAAGAGGAAAGAGAAGAGAATGAGAGACTTAGGGATACTGGAGAGGGATTGTCAGAGGACCCAGGATTATGGTCAACAACTCTTACTGATAAGCACAGGAAAACTATTGTTCAAATGCTAGCAAAAAACTGGACTTTAAAGACCTGATCAGCAAATTTGCGCATGCAAAGACCCGTCAATGGGCATTTAGTAAAAACTGACATTATTTAGTTTGTGTTTCAGACCAAAGTTTTTCTCATTTGGTATGGTCATTTTCAGAACTGCTTTACATTATATTTGATTTAGTCCAGGTTTGGACCTGCTAGACCTTTTGTCATCTCAGTAAGTAGTACTTTCGACAATAAAACAAAAATATATTAATCAGAGTGTGGCCTATTTTGTTTACATTTTAAGTGTTTTTATGATAAAAATGCAATACCTTACCCATTGGTATCACTATGGTATTGGGGGCCCAGCAAGATGGTTTGTACCCAGGGCCCAAAATTTGGTGCTACGCCCCTGGGAATGGGTCTACAGCAAAGTGTCTTAAGTGATTCTCTATCAAGTGTAGTACGAGGTGGAATACAAAGATTTAATAAGAAAGATGTGCATCAAAATCTTGTTAAATTTGTGATAATCTTATAATAGCACTTGATAATTATTGTAAAATAAACCTACCTCTTTTGTAAGTTGTTTTGGATAAAAGATTTTTATGCATAACCTGTATAATAATATATAATAATGATAAAAATAAAGTTATTTTTATAATTTTTATTTGTAGGCTAAATAAATGATTACAAGACAGTAAAAATGTTTGTCATAAAATAATTCATGAATTGCTTTATTTTTAAATAACCTTTGACAGTTTTGGAAATGCTTGTGTACAATTATTTCTTAACATGAAGACTTATTTTTGTGATTTTATTATACTAAGCTCCACCCACCTCACCCCACCTGCCGGAGTTAGATGCATGCTTCACTGTTAATGTTATTATTTAATAATTAGGCCAAAAATAACATTGCATTCAGTTAGAGAGAAAAGGAATGAAAACATAACCGGCATATTATTTGTTTTGTATTGCTTTTTACCCTTATTTTCTTCTTCTTTTTAGCGTTTATTTTTTTGGCCATAAAACACAGGCGGCTGTGTCTTATCCTATTGGTGATTCATGTAAAATAAACGCTAAAAAGAAGACTATTTTGTGAATGCTGATCGTGGTCTCGTTGGATACTATGAAAAATAATGTTTAATAAACAGAAATGAATATTCCGGTGGGGGCGGAGCCACAAATGCGTGCCAGTTTACAAATCCGTGGTAACGGATTGCGAAAGCGTGGGCACAGATTATGAATTCGTGAGTACGGATTCAAAAACCGAGGGTACGGTTTACAAAATCTGAGCGCACGGATTGGGAATTCGTGGGGACGGTTTGTTAATCCGTGGGCACGATTTGTTAAACCGAGGGAACAGTTTATGAATTCGTGAGTAGGCCTACGGTTTATAAACTGAGGGGACGGATTGATTTTTTTCTCCTACAGGTGACGTGCGGGGCTCTGTATTACGGACAGAGAAACAAAGAAAAGAAAATGTAATGCCAAATGGCTGACGGGTCATGAATGGCTTGTGTTTGATCAAAAGAATGTCATAATGCTTTGTCAGGATTGCCACATGTAAATTACGCGAAAGAAAAAACAAAACAAGCAATTTCGTGGTGGGAACTAATAATTTTAAATTTGAGTCAGTGTACATTTTGTTGTATGCATTGTACTTTATATGTGTTTTTCATGCCAACAATGTTAATAGAATTATCAAATGCATTCAGTGGCACTCATAATTTGTTATTTTTACCGAAAAAAAATGGCTAGTGGAAATTCTTATTGGCTGGTAACTTTAGAAAGTTACCAGCCACATTGGCTGGTGATCAAAAAAGTTAATTTAGAACCCTGCAAATAATCTTCCAAATCTGAACGGCCCTTTCACGTAAGTAAAATATTACGTTTTGTATTATGAAACTAATTAATGTCCTTTTGTTTCAATCTTGTTGTTTTCAGGGAAGCTAGACAGAACCCGCTATTTTGAACTGCAACGGTGAAGTTCGTCGTAGTGTCGTCATTGTTACACGGTTGACTAAAACGTTCGCGAGTGCAGAGCGGTTTCACACCAAAACCGCTTGTTCAACACCTCTGCATGTCAACCACTGGGTTTGTTTTGTGTGTGTGTGTGTGCACATTAGCTCATAACAGAGAATATGACAAACACCGAGAGCTCAGCTCAGCTCAGGCTGCTGACCTGTGATTTTATCATTTATTTAGCCTATAAGAAACTCTTCTATTTATATAAAAAGGAAGCAGCCAGTGACCACACACAGCACTCAGTATATACTGTTTCTGGCAGAATTCTCCCTGATGCTTATTAAATTAAATTAAATTTTATATGTATAGGGCTTTTTTACGATACAAATCATTGCAAAGCAACTTTACAGAAAATTAATGTTTCTATAATATTTAGTAGTAGCTTATCAGTGGTGACTCAGTTTATGGTCATATGGCATAAATGTACGGAAAAATCAATTAAAGACAGTCAGACAACGGACACTATTAACAGCAATTATTATGATGCAATCAAACTTGAAGCAAAATTTGGTAGTTCTGTATGTTGTTTCAGAGTTGGCGTAATCTGAGGGCCTCTGAGGGGTTGGCATCATCTCTTCTAAGGTGTTCAGGATCCAGACAGAGAAACAAATAGAGACACAATTAGAGAAGGAGCCATTCTAACCAAGTAAAATTAATTTGTTTAACCCAGCTAAAGAATAATAATGTGCATTTGATCAGATATAACTGCAGTACAATATTATGAGATTGGCCAAAGAGATGTGTCTTTAATCTAGATTTAAACAGAGAGAGTGTGTCTGAACCCTGAACGTTATCAAGAAGGCCACTCCAGAGTTTGGGAGCCGAAAAAGCTCTATACCACCTTTAGTGGACTTTGCTATATCCTAGGTACTACCAAAAGTCCAACGTTTTGTGACCTTAAGGAGTGTGATGGATTGTAGCATGGGAGAAGACTAGTTAGGTATGCAGGAGCTAAACCATTAAGGGCTTTATAGGTAAGTAATAATATTTTGTAACTGATACAGAACTTAATAGGTAGGCAGTGCAGAGACTGTAAAATTGGGGTAATATGATCATAATTCCTTGACCTGGTAAGGCTTTAGCAACTGCATTTTAGACTACCTGTAGCTTGTTTATTGAAAATGTAGGACAACCACCTAGAAGTGCGTTACAGTAATCCAGTCTAGAGGTCATGAATGCATGAACTAGCTTTTCTGCATCAGAGAAAGGTAACATGTTTCGTAGCTTGGCAATGTTTCGAAGATAGAAAAATGCTGTTTTTGTAGAATGGGAAATATGATTTTCAAAATACAAGTTACTGTCAAATTTAACACCCAGATTTTTGAGTGTAGAGGAAGTAACAGAAACATCTATCTAGTTGCAAATTGTAATCTATGAGATTGTGTGTACTGTTTTTTTTTTTTTTTTTGGTCCAATAAGTAAAATCTCTGTCTCATCCAAATTTAATAGGAGAAAATTATTTGTCATCCAGTCTTTTACATTTTTAACACACTCTGTTAGTTTAGATAATTTAGTCTGGTCTCGTTGAGATATATAGTTGAGTATCATCAGCATAACAGTGGAAACTAATCCCGCATTTTCTAATAATATTACCAAGGGGCAACATGTATATCGAAAATAGAAAAGGACCTAAGACAGATCCTTGTGGCACTCCATATTTTACTGGTGATAAATGAGATGAATCCCCATTTAAATAAACATAGTGATAGCGATTGGACAGGTAGGATCTAAACCATCTTAGAGCCTGCCCTCTAAGAGTATGTCTATATATGATCTATGGTGTCGGATGCGGATGCGGCACTAAGATCTAGTAAAACTAGCAATGAGATGCAGCCTTGGTCTGACACAAGAAGCAAGTAATTTGTAATTTTAAGAGCAGTTTCTGTGCTATGGTGGGGCCTGAAACCTGGCTGAAAATCTTTATACAGATTTTATTTTTTTGCAGGAATGAACACAATTGAGCAGACAACTATTTCTAAAATTTTAGACATAAATGGAAGATTTGAAATGGGTCTGTAATGGCGCTTTTCCATTACCAGTACCAGCTCGACTCGGCTCGGCTCGCTTTTCGCTCCGTTTTCCATTGCAGATAGTATCTCCACAATAGTACCTGGTTGTCATAGCGACGCTGCAGGAAACTGCCGTGACGTAATCTTCTACGCGACACACACCCGCTACCCACACACACAGAACAATGGAGGAAATCGAGTGCATGTTGTTTTTGATCCTCGGGATGTGGCTGTTTCTCACAGAAATAAATGGATATATCACGCAATCTCTGGCCAAACTTTTTAAAAATGGCGGGGTTATTCTGGATACTATCTGGATACTATTGCTGGCGCGTGTAATGATGACGCAGTGAATAGTGACGATTCTCTCTGACCAATCAGCAGTCTGCTGTGTTTTCACGTCACATTATAGTATCGCCTCAGCTCGCTTGGAACCTCTCCGGAGGTGGTACGAAAAAAAGTACCTGGAAGCCGGTACAGGTACAACTTTTTCACAGTGGAAAACCAAACAGAGCTGAGGCGAGCCGAGGCGAGCTGGTACTGTGTAGTGGAAAAGCGCCATAATTTGCCAGTTCACAAGGATCAAGTTGTGGTTTCTTAATAAGAGGCTTAATAAACGCCAGCTTGAACAACTATGACAACTCTTTTTTTTTTTTGATTTATATAAGTAAAGTGATATGTCAGTAAAAAGACAATTAATAAAGAATGCCTATATGATATACCATTCAAATGCAAGTTATTGGTTACTACCTGCTAGCTAGCTACACCTCACTGACATTGAATGCTGGATATTTTCATTTTCTCCATAATCATCCATATATATATATCCATTTCACCCAAAATGTCACCTACGCCCTTCTGGTTCTTACCCCTTGATCAGCTCTTTCTGAATGTATATATGCTTAAAGAGTTAGTCAGCTATGATCAGCTACACTGGGTGAGCACTGGGATATATGATCTCATTCCAGTTAACCTTCATCATTTTCCGTCTGTAAACACTGACTCATATGGCTGACATATTTCTTTCCACAAACAGTCAAACTTTTAATATCATATCTATCCATAGACTGACTGTCATCTGCTCTACTGCTCTCCCAACTGTTCTTTATTCCCCCCTTCTCCCTCTTTCTCTGGAATGTCCTAAATGTGAACTGCTTCTCAACATCAAGCCAGATGAAGTCCAGTCATTCCACAGCTATTTTTAGAGTAAACTGGCGAGCTCCCTGTCAAAGATCATTATAACAAAACAAAACAAAAACAACCTAAAAATATTGTTATGAACAATGCAAAGCTGCTGAAGAAGAGAACATTTGTCACAAACGTATATATGACCACTATTAGGCTAACTAAAACAATGAAATTCATATAGCCTATAATTTTTATATTTTTTAAATTTCAATATGATTTTAAAATACCTTATTCCGTTTGTCACAGGAGTGTTGGATGATTACTTATGTAGGCTATAGTAGGTTAAACAATTTCAGAATTTTTAAAAAGTTAAGGGAACTTACTGAGAACGTTATGGGAAAAATACTGACCATGCTCTGTTTATGTAAAGAAAACTTTCCTGCTTTATTGGGAAAATTTCAGGAATGTTAGTTTCTAGTTCCCAGAACGTTCCCAAAAACTAACACTCTGTTGTTTAGCCAGGAATGTTCCAGAAATCCCAGTATTTTCCCAAAACTTTCTGGGAACCAAAAAATTTTCAAATATGATTTTTTTTTTATTATTATTCAAAAATGGTTTTAAAATATCTTATTCAGTTTTTATTTCGTTTTTCCTGCTTATGGAAAAAAATTCTTGACAATGAAAATGTCTTGATTGTAGATAAAGCCAGTCAACTAGCTCTCCTTTACTGTTTTACTTCACTTATTTAAATTAGATTAGAGAAAGACAGAGAGAGAGCATTTTTAAATCATATTTGAATTTCACACACAAGAGACAGGTTAAAGAACGCTGATGTAACGTTTCTCTGAACAGGTAATGCAATGAAGTATTTTTTCACACCTTCAGGCTCTGTTTACTTGCAAAGGAAGTGGTGTTTCCCACAGCATTTGTCCAGACAGTTTCAGTCAAAGTCTGCTTTTCGCTGTTTGCTCACTGTCCAGCATTTAGTTGCTCATCTTGCTGCCATAAACCTGAAATTTCCTCAGTAGTACGAGTTCTTATCACTGTTTAGGCTATAGTCATGGTGAATAATGACATAATAATTCAGTCTTGTATGACACAAAGACGGAAACCGTCCAGACTCACTCATTCTGTATTAGTGATCCTTGACCAGCAGTAAAAAAGACCTAGATTATTCATAAAAGTAAACAAAAGAGCAGAGGTGGAAAGAGTACAAAAATATTCTACTCAAGTAAAAGTACCATTACATTAATGAAATTTTACTTAAGTACAAGTAAAAGTACCAGTCTAAAAATCTACTCAAGTAAAAGTAAAAAGTAGCTCATTTAAAATTTACTCAGAGTAAAAATTACTTAGTTACATTTTAACAGTGGGAGGGAGTCAAAAATGGGACAGGCCAAGGTTGTCAAACTCAGTTCCTGGAGGGCCACAGTCCTGCACAGTTTAGATATAACCCTAATTAAACACACCTGATCCAGCTAATCTAATCATTTAGGTTTATTTGAAAACTACATGATATGTGTGCTGGAGCAGGGTTAGAACTAAACTCTGCAGGGCTACGGCCCTCCAGGAACTGAGTTTGACACCCCTGGGATAGGTCTATTAATCTCAAACTACAACCCGAATTCCGGAAAAGTTGGGACGTTTTTTAAATTTTAATAAAATGAAAAATAAAGGAATTTCAAATCACATGAGCCAATATTTTATTCACAATAGAACATAGATAACATAGCAAATGTTTAAACTGAGAAATTTTACACTTTTATCCACTTAATTAGCTCATTTAAAATTTAATGCCTGCTACAGGTCTCAAAAAAGTTGGCACGGGGGCAACAAATGGCTAAAAAAGCAAGCATTTTTGAAAAGATTCAGCTGGGAGAACATCTAGTGATTAATTAAGTTAATTGATATCAGGTCTGTAACATGATTAGCTATAAAAGCTTTGTCTTAGAGAAGCAGAGTCTCTCAGAAGTAAAGATGGGCAGAGGCTCTCCAATCTGTGAAAGACTACGTAAAAAAATTGTGGAAAACTTTAAAAACAATGTTCCTCAACGTCAAATTGCAAAGGCTTTGCAAATCTCATCATCTACAGTGCATAACATCATCAAAAGATTCAGAGAAACTGGAGAAATCTCTGTGCGTAAGGGACAAGGCCGGAGACCTTTATTGGATGCCCGTGGTCTTCGGGCTCTCAGACGACACTGCATCACTCATCGGCATGATTGTGTCAATGACATTACTAAATGGGCCCAGGAATACTTTCAGAAACCACTGTCGGTAAACACAATCCGCCGTGCCATCAGCAGATGCCAACTAAAGCTCTATCATGCAAAAAGGAAGCCATATGTGAACATGGTCCAGAAGCGCCGTCGTGTCCTGTGGGCCAAGGCTCATTTAAAATGGACTATTTCAAAGTGGAATAGTGTTTTATGGTCAGACGAGTCCAAATTTGACATTCTTCTTGGAAATCACGGACGCCGTGTCCTCCGGGCTAAAGAGGAGGGTGACCTTCCAGCATGTTATCAGCGTTCAGTTCAAAAGCCAGCATCTCTGATGGTATGGGGGTGCATAAGTGCATACGGTATGGGCAGCTTGCATGTTTTGGAAGGCTCTGTGAATGCTGAAAGGCATATAAAGGTTTTAGAGCAACATATGCTTCCCTCCAAACAACGTCTATTTCAGGGAAGGCCTTGTTTATTTCAGCAGGACAATGCAAAACCACATACTGCAGCTATAACAACAGCATGGCTTCGTCGTAGAAGAGTCCGGGTGCTAACCTGGCCTGCCTGCAGTCCAGATCTTTCACCTATAGAGAACATTTGGCGCATCATTAAACGAAAAATACGTCAAAGATGACCACGAACTCTTCAGCAGCTGGAAATCTATATAAGGCAAGAATGGGACCAAATTCCAACAGCAAAACTCCAGCAACTCATAGCCTCAATGCCCAGACGTCTTCAAACTGTTTTGAAAAGAAAAGGAGATGCTACACCATGGTAAACATGCCCCGTCCCAACTATTTTGAGACCTGTAGCAGAAATCAAAATTGAAATGAGCTCATTTTGTGCATAAAATTGTAAACTTTCTCAGTTTAAACATTTGCTATGTTATCTATGTTCTATTGTGAATAAAATATTGGCTCATGTGATTTGAAAGTCTTTTAGTTTCCATTTTATTAAAATTTAAAAAACGTCCCAACTTTTCCGGAATTCGGGTTGTAGTTGTTTTTAATTAAAGGAATCAGTTATTTAGAATAATAATACATTTGGGCTGTTGCCAAGGAAATCAGTATCAACAAACTCATCTTTTAATGCAGAGGAAATGCAGAATATTCATTGGAAGTGGCATTTAGATGTATCACACTGTGTAGTGCTGGACAAGAATGCATTTAACCTGCAGTTACAAATGCATGAATAATGTTTTGATATACAAGACATAACATGTTGAATACTCATTTGAAATGATAAGAAATTAATTATTTAAAAAAATCTAAAGATAGCCTACTTTAAATGTGAAATTAAAATGGCCAGTATGTGTCAGCAAGTCACTGTTAATAAGTGAGTCATTGCGATTGAACCGAATCATTTAAACGTTTGATTCATTCAGAAACGAAACACTGTCACGTTGCTCAGAGACGCAAAACTGTGCTTTGGTGGCTGTGTTTGGAATTATTTTCTGTTGTAGAAATAGAGCTAAAAAAGGCAATATGGTGTCTAAAACGCAAGTCTCTTAATTAACTTGTTTACTGAACTGTTATATATATGTATGTATATATTCATGGAAAAGATGGCATTCTTTGTGTGATTTTGATTTAATATATGAAATTATATAAATATGTGAATTTTCTGCCCCTATATCTTCAATTTTGCGATCATTCTAAATGCATTTTAGGAGACTGAATCACACAGTGAAAGAACGCACTATAAATGCGCGCGCACATCATTAAAACAAAAATAGCACACTCCTCACCACTGTCTTTTTGGCTAATTTGTGCAAAACCTCTTGCTAAAATGTCAAAGCTTCATTTTAACCACCAATGCAACGATGCAATTATTTAGCTTACCTCTACATTCTTGCGAAGGGTTGATGTCTTGTCGAGATTTTATAAGCTGCTAGTTTGGTTTTAGGCAAGTACAGCTTACACTGCATAATAGAGCATACATATGGCCAGGGGTTCACTTCATTTCCTTCGAGTTCAACTTCAGAATATGACGGGGTTTCGTTTTCAGCGGTGTCTGCACCACTAACGCCTGTTTTGTCCGTCTGCATCTTTCTTTTGATTTTAGCGCCAGTTTGCCCTCCTGCTCATTATTTACTGCCGTAGTTTCCAGGGAGCGATTTATTATTTTTATTTTTATTTTTTTTACTCAGTAATTAATGTGTTTTAAAATGTAGCGAAGTACAATACTTCAAACAAAATATACTTAAGTAAAAGTAAAATTACAAATTTAAAAAATTACTTTAAAAAGTATTAGTACACAAAAAAGCTACTCAATTACAGTAACGCGAGTAAATGTAATTCGTTACTTTCCACCTCTGCAAAAGAGCTTTCTGTCTATGAACTTTAAGCCTAGCTGTATCTACGATCAAAACAATATAGATGATACACGACCATACTCAGATCTGATTTAATTATAAGCCTAAAAATGGTTCTTGTGTTAGTATGAGAGAGGGAGAGAGAACTTTCAGTGTTTCTGTTAGTTTTTTTTATTTTTATTCACAGCTGCATCTATTTTAAGTTTAAAGTATCTTTTCAGGTAGGCTACGTTTGTGAAACCGCAAACGTCTCAACATGTGTTAACACAGAATGAAATGCTGGATCACCTGAGACGTTCACATCCGGTGAAAAGTCTGTAACTGATCTGAGACAAAACTATCGAGCCTATGTTAACTGGGTTATGACTAGTGGGGCTTCAGTCGTGAAAGATTCGATGTTCTTAAACGAATCTTTGAAATGAACGAATCATCGTTCATGTCTAAAGTCTGAGTCCTTTTTTTATCATTAAGTATCAACGTGAAACCTTCTTGAAGCTAATGACTGCCTTCCTGCATTTAAAGAATGAATCTAGAACTGGGTAATAGGCTACTTTTAAATTAATAACAATAATTTTACTCTCAGCACAAGCAAATTATAAGCATGGTTTCGTTCGGCATTTCGAATAAAAAACGAGGATTTCTGCAAAAAGAAATTAAAATGGCATAATGTTATTGTTGTTATTTGTGGGGAAAACTTTTATGATCCTCTCTCAGTAGACTCAGAAACTGCATGATTTAATGACTGACTCACAACATAAATGATCCCCAGCTACTTAGCGTAATAATGTTTATTGTTTTGCTTTAGCTTTAAAAAAAAATAATCCATTATACTAAAATGAAGAGAATAATTTCCATATGTTTTGTTATCATTTGTGGGGAAAACGCTTAAATTCTCTTTCTAGTTTTAAATTTGCTCGGGGACTGATGCGACTCGTTCATAATAGCCTATACAAAACCAGAGGCGTCGTGCCCATTCGAAGTGAGGGGGGCACGTGCCCCCTCAGATTTCTGAGCCAAGTGGATTTTAAATGCAGCTTCCAAACGAAAAAAAAATTGCAGAATAATATTTTTTATATATTTGATACAATCACAGCGGTGTGATTAGATCATTCAGTGCACAGCATCAGCTGCTAAATTCAAATCTGCGTTCGCTGGCTGAGACCAGAGACAGACGCGTTCGTACAACGCTTCATGATAACCAATCAGAAACTATTCTGTTGCGCTTATGGATGCAATGGCCAATCAGAGACGTCCAGAAGAGTCATCACTGAAACGCAGTGTTTTGTTCACTTGCTCGCTGACTGAATTATTTAGCGAATTCTCTCATCAGAAACAACAAAAAGTGCAGATGTGCGTACGAATGTAAGTAAGATATTCGTTTCATAATGTAAAGTGCTTCAGTGATTTTAATGGGAGTTTTTGAGAGAGCCTGAACTCTGGCTAGACTGAATGAAAATGTTTTTTGATAATGTAAATGTTCTTTACTCTCTGTAAAATAAAAGTGTTAAAATAAGTATCTTACAATATTGTTATTAAAATTTACATTAAATGTAAATTCAGTCGTATTAAAAATATTTTATGGCATGATATGGCACTTAAGTAAAAAGTCAGGTTTTTATGTGTAGTTAATAGATTACACTACATTTCCATATATTGATCAAATAGCAATCTATAAAGGTGCAAAACGCGTTTACCTACACATATTTGAGAAACGAGATATTTCCTGATATATTAAGCATGTTTGGAATTGTTTTGAATAAAAAGGAAAAAAATAATTTAAAAAAAGCCTATATCAGTTATACAGTGCTTTCGTAGAATGACTTATACCCCCGACCCCCCCACCCCCAAAAAAAATGTGCCCCCTCAAAAATCATGAATGCATGACGCCCCTGTACAAAACCACTTGAGCAGAAAGTCGCTGAATCAATTAATTTGCAAAATGATTCAAAAAGAATCGATTCACTTGATGTGTCAATTGAATCTGAATTCTAACCACTAGTTTGTTTGTGTCGTTCGCAGTGTGGATGGGGTGTTAGCGTTATTTCCTGTGGGCGGAGGAAGGGAGAGGCTCGCAGGGAGTCCACAGACCCACATGCATTAACCACCATCCAGAAGTAGGAAACTGCGTGGAAGGGCGAGTTGGACTCTCTGTCCACATTTAGTCATTTATCTGCCCCTTTGTTTGTTGTAGGCAAGGGAATCGCGTGTTTTAGTTACTTTGTAACCAGCTGTTGATTCAAAGTAGCCCACGGGAACAAAGACCCCACAGACACGGGCGAGCAACTGACCTGTTGGACCAAACGCTGCCGGAGATTCATTTCCATAGCAAATGTGGTTTTAAAAGAGCCCCTGATAGCTTGATATATCGCCGGGGACACGTGTCAAGGTAAGGAACATCAGAATATCACGTTTTATGAAACTTTAGTGTCAGAACTGTATGTTAAATGTATTATTTCAATGGGATTTTGAGCTTTAGGGTTTGATCTGGAGAGGGATCTTGGCTTAAGAACTGGGTGGGGATGTCCCATCGTTTGCACTTCAAAAGACAGACGTGGATCTGCCCCAAAACGCGATTCACAGATCTTATGCGAACAGTGTCCCTTCAGGCTATGTCATTCCAAGACGTCTGTTATCTTGTATCTATTTGTCGCGTCTTATGTGTCCACAACATCTGTTGTAAGTCATCCACTCCAGGCGTGAGAGAGAGAGAGAGTCCCGGCGGGTCCGAGGGGGGCTGTGGGGTTTGAACAATGCTTTATTTGGTAGTCGCTTGTGCAAATGTGCCTCCCTGGAAGTTGAAATGATGTAGCCGGGTTTTTTTGTGTGTGAGTCATGATCCTGTTTGGGACATGCTGAACAGATTAGACCAGCAATGATTAAACTTAAATGAACGCACCGAAGAGTCATATTGTTCCTCAAAGCGCATCGACTGGGAGAAGTTTGGCACAGCGCCAGGACTAAATATGACTGCATTTAATGTGATTAAAGGGATCGTGCTATGTTAGGAGAAATTGAATCATGTCTTTAGACACGGACAGCGCTGTGAGGTGCTCTCGGCTCAGTTTTACAAGGAAAGATCCCGCAGCGGATCTGCATTAAAACTCTCACAGCCTTTATATTCAGGTCACGTGATCGTTTGGAAGAATGTTGTACGTTTTAAAGGAATTCTCATTAAAATGTTTCCGATATAAAATAAAAGAATAGTGATTTTGAAGAATATTTAAAGGTACACAAACATAACATAAAGATTCCATTCATATCAGTAGCCTGATAAAAGCTGCTTTATTGTAGCTACTGAGCGGGTCGCCTCGTCTGGGCAACACCACGTGACCACCTGAATATTCTCTTTGGTTGAACTCTTTTGCTCCTTAATTAATCTTGGCTGACTGAAAATAGCACATTCCTGCAATATCCGAAAAAAAAGAAAACATGTAGGTGATTACTAAAGTTCAGACTGTCTTAACCTACAAAATTAACCTTGGTTTTATTATAGTTAAAGTGTAGTCACCATGTTGTTGTTATGTGATTGTGATTACCATTTGTATAACCAAAGTTTTAATACAAATACTATGGTTAGTGTTGCAAAACCATGGTTAATTTGTGGTTAGTAACCATGTTTTTTCCCGTGAATTTTCATAATTATTTTTTTCCAGTGTCGTGGCATAAAGTTTGTTGTTTGTCTCTTATCCTCACAGAACCTACCCTTATAGAAATACAATGGTCAGCATAGTCTCTAACATTGTTACTACAGCTGTTGTTACTACAATAAAAATGGGAACTTGGTGTCAGCCACCACAAAAAGAACAGGGGCAAAATTCAAAGCTTAGTAGAAGTACATTATTTGAAGGAAGTGGTTTAGTAACATTAAATGTGGAATCCGTGTTATTGTGGTTGAAGCCAAGGCTGAAATATCAGGGATTTTTATTATTTGAAAAGGCCTAAATTCTTAAAAAAAAATGATAATAGATGTAATAAATACATTTTAAACTAAATATCTCATCATGGATGGATGGTTTAGTTTTCTGTTGTCTTTTAGGATGGAGAAGAGTATAAAATATGTTTTGCAGGTCTGTTCTCTGAAATCTCTCTCTTTCTCTCACTCTTTTTTTTTGATAGAGTGACTCTTTAACTGCAGAGGGGTGTGGCTGCTTGTTCTGAAGCTCCTATCCCTGATTGAAACAAAGCCGTTTGCTGTCATATAAAAAGAAACAGAAATGGCAGGCCGTGGCTCCTCCTGTGAGTTTGTTTGTGCGTGTGTGCGCACGTTTGTGTGGTGTAATTCTCTGTTATTAACAGCATAGTGTCTCACCACATAAGATAAGAAAGAGTTTGGATCTGAACATGTAAGGGCAACAGGATAAAGCTTCTGTGTTCAAACCAGACAACTTTAATGACTCTGTGATGCAGACTGATGAGTGATGAGTGACACTTGGACAGACAAAAATAATTTTGAAAAATCCAATAAGCGCTGAATGTTTATACTGAACTGTATTTGTAACTTATCTTATTGTGAAATTTTCTATGTATAGTAGTTTTCTTCCAGTTAAAATGTCACACTTCTCCCTGGTGACACATACACACATACACAACTTCTCTAATAGTCCCCACTGTACATTCACTGTTACACTCAGGTGTATGTCCTAATACAGAAGAAAATATCAGTTGCTACTTGCATGTCATAATTTAACACCTACTTTATTGTGGGTGTCCAGGGTCAGCTATTATGCTAAGTAAGCCACTGTATATATAGGGTGCCATGTAATCAGGTATTGTGGATATGACTGATAAAGGACAGTGTGGGTTGTAAAGGTGGGTGAGAGATGGAGTCAGAATGTGTCAATTGTTTGATTCCAATATGAATGCTGTGTTCCAGACCGGCCCTTTGACTCACTTCCTGTCGTCCCCTCTGTTATGACACATTAACAATGAGACAGGATGGGGGAAGGGATTTGGAAACAAATTGGTCATTATAATCTGAAGGCTCCAGAGTTTTTAGAATTTTCTAAAAGTGCTAAGAGAGACCAAACGAGACTTTGTGTTTGCTGCAATAGTCACAGTTTACTGTGGGGAGGAGTATTACGATAGTTTTTTTTTTTTTGTTGTATGTTTTTTTTTTTTTAGCATTGAACAGGTTTAAGAAATAACTATACAGTTTGTCTAGATTGATTTTGAGTCTGACAAGAAAGTTAGAAATATTTTGAAAACCTTAACCTCAAGTTTTAATTGTTTTTTCATTCTAATTGGTTTCAAAACCTACATGTTGATAGATACAAAATATTATGTAATAAATATTATAACATTCTAATAAAAATGTAAGTGGTTATTGCCTGTCAAAAACACTTTTTGTTGTTGTTGTTGTGCATAGTTGCCACTGCTTTGACACATGCTATTAACTGTGAATTATATGCTATAATATCTATTACATTATTCATTATGTTCATAGCACGACTGATGCCCAATGAGTAACATGGTAAAGATCAATAGAGGGTCTGGTTTTAAAATAAAACCATTTTCCAAACACTCCCCTGTCTGCCATTGTTCAGAGAGAAGAGGTCCTGCCCCAGTCTCACACCACTGATCTAGAAGATGATATGTCTGGATGCTTGAATTGATAATTTCAGCAGTGTTTTGCCTAAGGGGAAATCAAAGCCGTGCTTATAGTACTTCAACATTTTAAAAGTGATGCTGTACCTTCTTTGCAGAGGTGGAGTTTCCCGGAGACCGTGTCTGTCGGTCTCTGTCTGTGGTAAATAGTCGCCCATCACTTAGCGATGTGTGTGACGGAGGGGGGTTGGAAGGGTGAGGCAGTTTAATTAAGGAAATGGCCACCCTGCTGTGGAGGGGGTTAATGGCCACTCTGTGCGTGTTTGTCTTGACCGTTACTTATATCAGAATGTAGTGGATAACTGAAAACAGCCACGTAAGAGTTATGTGTTTGTATTAGTGGTGCTTGCTTTCTGTATTGAAAGAGATGCTATTTAAAGACTCCTATGAACCGGTGGTTCTTAACGAATCAGAAACATGCGACTAGTAGCCCATAGGCTTTTTTCTGAATGGTTTACTCTTTTAAGCTGGTTCTTTTAATGGACTGAGTACTGATTTGAATCGGACAATTCTGAAATGACATTTGGTGGATACTGAATGAATTGCTTTGTTTCAAAACGGATCTGACTGAAAGTGACTCTCACTGAAATATAGGCCTATGTGAAATCTCTCTCTTCCCACAGTGTTTTTGCTATTGAATGAATGATGCATATACCTCACTTACAATTTCACTTTTGTTTTTCATAGAACTCAAAAAGATTGAATCAAATGATCGTTTATGCACACTCAGAATCAAAGAAGCTCCAAGAAGCTGAAGGAGTCTCTCTTTCTCTCTCACTCACACACACACACACACTCGCACATTAGATTTACATCTAGATACACACCCAGACCTCAGGGCTGCATTTTCAAGGCCTTGACACACAGCGCAGCCTTGGGGAAAGCAGACAAGGCGAAATTGAGAAGCTCTCTGTCTCTCCCACACACTAATACTCTCCCTGAAGATAGTGTTACACAGTGTGACTGAGAATGAAATGGTAGGCTGAAGAACCAGCTGTCTCACAGCTTAATCTGCCTCTGTGTCAGCCTGACAAATGAAGACTTGTAAATGTGGAACCGTCAAATAAATGACCAGTGAGGTCACTTTGAGGAGCTTATATCTGAAACTTAGACTACTATAATGTCACTGGTTTGAGATGCACGGAGCCAGAGATTTTCTGCATGTTACTGTTACTATGATGACATCTTTCAAGGACATTTTTCTTTAAATACTTAATTTCATCACAAACTGTGTTAGTGTTTGTGACTGAAACCTGATTATTTAATGTATACAGGTCAGAGATTTGTGTTCAATAAGGATTTTTTTTTTTTTAAGGAATCTAATACTTTTATTCAGCAAGGATGTGTTAAAACTAGTGACCATAAAGACATGTTCCATTTTAAATGCTGTTATTTGAACTTTTGGCTTTGTTTCCATAAAAATATTAAACAGCACAGATGTTACAGTGATGGCGATAATAATAAGAAATGTTTTTTGACACCAAATCTGGTTTGTCAAGGATCATGTGACACTGAGAACTTGAAGTGATGACTGCTGAAAGTGTAGGTTTGTCATCAAAGAGAAATCCACGAACGGTAGTGTAAATGTGAGCTGGATTTGGTTGGTAAATTAGAATTCTGTGTCGATGGTGTGAAGCTACCACAATGAATCATATTGAAGCTCATATGATTCTTTAGAAGGAATAATCCGGAAAACCTGCTCTGACGCACCAATGATGCGTTCAGATAGGAACTCCCCATGCCTGAGTCAGCAGCCTAGACTGAAATTTGTCAGTCTGTGTGTCCTTGGACATTTAAAGTCATAGTCGGTTGTATGTTCTGAGCCAGGTGGAAAAAACCCCTCTCCAGTATTTTGAATTCAGACTGCAATGCCTAGTTCAACCACTCTGTGTAAAGCCTACATATAGCACATTTAAGTATATGACCATTTACACTGCAGTATGACATTCCAAAACAAACATATGTGATTGCAAAATCAGTTTGCGAAGTTTATGTAAAACGTGTCATTTTTCACAGACTTTAGCTAGAGTGAAGTTATAAATTACAGAGGTGTCAAAAGAATAAATATAGAAAGAATGAGTGCATATGCCAAGACAAATCACTCAATGTCCTTCGTGTTATCTCTCTCAAAGCTCACACATCTGTGGAATTAGTGAACGGCAACAGGGTGCTGAAAGAAGCACTGTTTGCTCATCTTCAAGTGTTCACAGGTCTCGTGTGTGTGTGTGTGTTTTTGTAGATAGAGTAATGGTTGAGTCTACAGCAGTTCACCCGCCCGTCCAGTCTCAACAGCACACATGCCTGTGTTTTGAACTAATAATATGAGTCTGTGTTGATTTAATTCATGTCACATGTATCCTCTGCTTCAGAACAGCTGGAGTTTTGCTGGATTTGCCCCTGCTATGTGTGTATTTCTCATGCGGGATTGTGAAAAGTAGTTAATGTGTGCCTGAAGTGTTGTTTTGGATGCTAAGTAACAGCATTGTGTGTTTGTACTCATGTCTTTCCTAATAAGGCCAAATCAGCAGTGTTTGGCACTGGTGTCTGTCTGTACACCAGACAGATTGAGGCAAAAGGACCTCCTCCTCTTGAGTGAGGTGTTTCATGTGAAGAGCAGATCCATCGTCTTACCAAATATGGGAGTAGAGTTTCACTGTTTCTGGACGTCTGGCTTGTGTAGAAGCAAAACGTTCTGTGTGTGTCTCTCTGCTATACTATAGTAATAATAATAGGCTTTATCTTGCGCTGTAATATTTGACCTTACAGTATGTGGTTGTAAAACGTTAGCCCTGCAGTGTGTCTGTCACTGTAATACAGTCACTTTAGATAAGAAGCTGTCTGCTATATAAAGAATCTCTGTCAGCAGTTCTGTGCAAACTGTTGGAATGTTTTACTGTCACCATGCATTTGTGCTTGGAGAAACAGGAAGTGACCTTGTAACACTCTGCCTACACATCAAGAAGTCATAAACACATACATGTGCACACCCTTTCCTCTAAGTGTTAGTGTTTTTCACTGCTACTGATGTAGTCAAAATGCTCCATATTTAATTCAATTGTTCTTTGCAGAAAATAAGATTATTATTATAAATATTTAATTGTTTACATTGAGTTGACCCCTGTTCTTGTGTTGTTTTCAGATGGACGTGAGGCTGCTCCTGATTTCTGTTCTTCTGGGACTCAGCAGGGCTCAAATAGGTAAAAACTTCAGATTTTAAAAACATCAGATATACAGTGGAGTTCAATAGTCTGAAGCCACTGGTGAAAATACTTCTATTGTGTGTTTTATTATCCACCCGTCCTGTATTTTCTGTAGTAAATATATTTTATATTGCACCGTTTTAACATATTTAGGGCCAGATTTACTAAACAGGGCAAATAAGCGTTAGAATGCAATTCCATAAAAGCGCTGATGGGAGAGGAAAATTGTGCGTGTGATTTACTGACAATGCATACAGACAGACAAATCATTTCCATTTCCAACGAACAGCACAATCTACCAAGAGCAACGCAAAATACCACCTGCTTTAAGACTTTTCTGGGCGTTAAAAAATAGCGCAAAGGTTAGTAAATCACATTGCATGATACATTTTAATACTCTCCTCCCATTAATTTTGCGTCTGAAAAGGAAACTCATACAATCCTGCTTATTGAATAAGGTCAGGCGCACAAATAACTGTGTCCACGCCTTTCAACGCTAATTCTTCACTGCGTGTATTTAGTAAATCCTTACAGTACTAATTTAATACAAAAAGACTATGTGTTTTATTAACAAAGTTCGGGAGGAGCACAATCAGATAATCATCCAATCTGGCACAGGTGCATCTCGTTTAGCTAATCATCTTAACTAGCACACAAGCGTGTATATATATCCAGCCTTCCTACCTCCTGTCCTACGACAGTTTTTCGGCAACCATCCTCCACCCCAACTCCTCACTTCTAATCTATTTATCCCAAATTAGGGATAGGGGGAGTTATTTGGGTTCCGGGCCCGGACCCCTCCCCCAGGACAGCATGCCAAAATATGCCTACTATTCGCCTTCAGATTAGATATAAGGGTGAACTCGTGAATTGATGGGTGTGGGAACCCTGCAGGTTTATGTGGGTTAAAAGTAGGGTAGGTGATTTCTGAGAGGGTAGTAATAACAAGCTAGCATTGAAAGCATAAGATCCCAGCCTCCCTGCAAATCACTCTCCAAAGCCACACCTCCTTCAAAACACATGACTGCACACAGACAGACCAGAGTCTAACCAGCAACATGCTGAGAGACTGTGTTGGTGCAGGGTTGAATGCAGTGCTGACCGATGCCGTCTCATTCACCGGTGAGAAAACATTACAGTACAAAGTGCATGATATTACAATAATAGCACCTTCCATTCTCTATCGGTCTGTAATAGCATAATTGAATCTGCTGATGACGCATCATGTCGGTGTGGGCAGAGTGCACATACTTTGAAAGGCAGGCAGAGTAGCCTATCAGAGCTCTCGGACTGCAGGATATGATTGGACAAACATTTTATGGAATTATGCAATTATTAATGCAATCTTCGATGTTGTCCTCATCTCATGTTAAGGACTTGTCTTTTGTTTTTCCTCCAAAAATTGCTGTTTGCAATTAAAACAAAGCATTTTCATTCTTATCTGTATGTGTAGGAGCAGCCTGACATTTGAGTTATATATATATATATATATATATACACACACACACACTGTATATATAATTTTTCCAAGAACACACACCAGACCAGAGGCTGATAAAGTACTCGTAATACTGTCCAGATCATCTTAGACATTTGCAGGATTTTCATTCCAAGATATGATATATCTCAGATATGGCAGCAGTGTGGAATCTAAGAAAACAACCAAAAGAAAAATCTCAAAGCAATAATGCAGAATAATAGGAATGTGATATATACATCATCTTCATCTTCTAAGTGCTGTCCCACAGTCCTGTGCGGTTTATTCTGGATTTGCTGGCCTCATGGTTTCCACTAAATCTTTAAAGAAAGCAGTAAGGATGCCATCAGTAATACAGTTCACATGACCTCACTACAGCATATGGTCACTCTGCATCTATTTTAGAATGACAGTCTCATGAGAGAGAGAAGCATATTGTGTATGGCTGGCCACAGTGTTAGTTATTAAATGCTCTTTGGTTTGGATTTCCTGTGTTAGTGGTGGGAGGGAATTGAGAATGATGGATGTTTTTGTTGTGTGTGTATGTGTACAGATGGTAACGAATGCACCAAAGCCTCGGCCCAGTCCTGTGGAGAATGCATTCAGGCCGGAGAAAAGTGTGGCTGGTGTACAGACGAGGTAAGTTCAGACGAAACCATTAAAGTGACCCTATTAGGGGTAATGAAAGGTTCATAGTTTGGTTTTGGGAGACTCCAACAACAGGTTGACATGCATGCAAGGTCAAAAAACACTTTCAATGTCTTATAATATGCGTTTATTTTTACCTGCTTGCTCAAGGACTCCCAAAAGATTCACTCAACGATTTATTCTTCCAAACCCCTCTGCCTTTGCACGACGCTTATCTGTGGTGATTGGTCCGATTGGTCTCATTTTCATTTCATCATGAATACCTGTAATGCCTGATAAAGCAGTGTTTGTGAGCGCAGTGCTGCTTTGTGTAAGGTGTTACCGGGGATACCGCTATTTTTACAAAAAAGTGGCACCTAGTGGCAAAGAATAAATTAGCATTTCATTCATACTAATGGGAAAAGACCAACAAATGGGCAGGCAATATGCTAATGTTTCGTGTTAACAACAACATTAAACTGCTTGGGATTCGTTTTAAAAATGACTCGTTTCAATTATTCAGAGTCGACTCTTTCTTTTGAGAGACTAACTCTTTATACACAATTCACTTTCAGATTTTAAACAGGATGTTTTCATTCACTTAGAGCTGTGTTACATAATGTGTGAAAGCTATTTTTCAAAAATCCACAATAGGGGCACTTTAAAGATGGAAATGGCTGCTTTTGCAATTATGTGCATTTAGAGAAAAATGTCACGGGGGAAACCATTTCCTGTAGTTAGATTATTTGTTTATCTTAGTCTGTAGAGGACATCCTGTGAATCTGCAGACAATTCTGTCTGCTAAAAACATATTTTGGGCGATCAAAGTATCCAGAGGAATCAGTGATTTGAAGTGACATCACCTTCTGTCCTACCTTTATTCACCTGTAGTTATTATTACCTGTAGTTTTTATTACTGACAGTTTCTTGAGTCATTTTAGTGGAATTGAGCACATTGTATCACTCAGTGTTCATGAGTCAGCATCCTGTGGGATCATGTCTGTTCCTGCCATGTGGAGCAGATTATGGCAGGAAAGGAAGCACCAATCATGGACCACATTAACGAAAGCGGGAAGTGTACTATCACTAAAGCGGGGGGCTTGAGCTCTGTTGGGAAGGTGGCCCCCTAATAGTTTCAACAGGCAGACTGCACATCCTAATCCTGACTAGCCCAACACAGCAACATTGGCATAACCAATTACTATTTGACTGTCTGACCAATGGCAGGCAGGTGGATTTTATTTTGTTTATTTATTTTTATTTGAATTACTATATTTAGAAATCATTTGTTTTACTAAATAATCAATGAAAAAAAGGTTAATTTAACTTCTCTTTATTATGAACTTTATTATTTTTTTAATTAAATTTATTGGTTTATTCAAAATTAATATTTGTTTCAGATCATTTTTCCCTTGGGTTTAATGTAGGAACTTAACATATTGTATTGTTTAAATTCTATCCTATTAATTATTGAAATTTATTTTAACAAATATTTAAATTAGGTAGAACTTTACAAATTTACAGTGAATATTTAGAGACTGGACCTATTCAATTGAATATCCCTGCTATAGATAGCTATAGTGTTATTTGATACAATAACATTAATTGATATATTGTCCTAAAAGAACCCAATTCTCTTTATATTAGTTCCTTAAAACTGCTCCATCTTTTGTAAGATTAAATACTACTGATGCCATGCTCCAGCAGGTGCTATTTTTGATGGAGTGTTTATAATCTTTCTCTTTTGTGTTTCTTCTCTTCCCTAAACTCCTGTCTCTTTCTGCAGAACTTTTTAAAGCAAGGCGAGCAGAAGTCCACAAGGTGTGATGAGATTGAAGCTCTGATTAAGAAGGGCTGTAATGAGTCCAGTATAGAAAATCCTCGGGGAAATGTTACCGTCAGCAAGAACCAACCTTTAACAGACCGCACAAAGGATGGAGCACAACTGAAGCCAGACCAGATCACCCAGATTCAACCACAGAAACTCACCCTAGACCTCCGATCAGGTACTATATACTCCTTCAACAACTCCAGGAATGGTTAATTAATAATATAGGTCATCATTCAGTAAAGTTGTGAAGTAATGGTCTCTCTCAATGTATAATCAGTTCACTCCCCTGTAAAGCTTTAGTCTGAACGCATGGTCTTCATTCTGACCCAGGTGAAGCTCAGAAGTTCATTCTGACATTCAAGAGGGCTGAGGATTATCCCATAGATCTCTACTACCTGATGGACCTCAGCTACTCAATGAAAGATGATTTAGAGAACGTCAAAAACCTGGGAACCGACCTGATGTCTGAAATGCAAAAGATCACATCTGACTTCAGGATCGGTAAGGGACCTCTGAGGATCCATGCTGGATTTGTCTTTAATTGTATTGTGCTGCATTGCTTTCATTCTTCGTCAATGTTTCTAGGCTTTGGCTCCTTTGTGGAAAAAACTGTCATGCCATACATCAGCACAACGCCAGCCAAGCTGCTAAATCCCTGCACATCAGACCAGAACTGCACAAGCCCGTTCAGCTATAAAAACGTGCTGAGTTTGACTTCCGATGGATCTCAGTTTAATACCCTTGTGAGCAAACAGCAGATCTCAGGAAACCTGGACTCACCAGAAGGAGGGTTCGACGCCATCATGCAAGTGGCTGTCTGTGCGGTACGTATATATATATATATATATATATATATATTCATACAATATCATGTTTGTATTATATATGTCAGGTTTGAAGGGATTTAAGGTTAATCTTCATCTTAATTGTGCAACAGAACCAAATTGGCTGGAGGAATGTGACCCGTCTGCTTGTGTTTTCCACGGATGCTGGATTCCACTTCGCTGGAGACGGAAAACTGGGCGGCATCGTGCTTCCTAATGACGGGAAATGCCATCTGCAGGATAACATGTACACTATGAGCCATTACTATGTAAGTGTGTGTAACGTCATTGAGTCATTTCTGCATATAGAAAATATGTGAAAGTGTCTCATTTATTTTCATTCCTTCTAGGACTATCCTTCGATCGCACATCTGGTTCAGAAATTAAGCGAAAACAACATTCAGACCATTTTTGCTGTAACTAAAGAGTTCCAGCCTGTTTACCAGGTAATAAAGCAGCTATCTTTTGTTTCTACATCAATAGGCAAGTCGGATTCTGTAACACTACTGGAAATAAAATACTGCATGGGAAAAAATGCCTGGGCAAACTGTTTATATCTTTGTCTACAGGAGCTGAAAAACCTCATTCCAAAGTCAGCTGTGGGAACGCTGTCCTCTGACTCCGGAAATGTGATCAAACTCATTATTGATGCATATAATGTAAGTAGATCTTAGTAACTGAAGAGGCTGTGAATCAACTTAGTGAAATTCTTTTAGCGAAATGTTTAAAATAATTTATTCTTTGTTCTCGACAAGTTCCTGACAAATAAAATATGGAAATATCACAATGAAGTTTACAGTAAAAACCATTGTTAAAGATATTGTAAAATATATAATTCTAATTTTTGAAAAGCTAAATGTTAAACAATTTAAAATAACTGTTTTCTATTTAATACGTTGTAAAATATAAATGTATAGCCGTGATAGCAAATTTATTCAGGCTATTGAATGTGTCAGGATTCAGTATCAAATGATCTGTCAGAAATCATTATGATTTGCTGATTTTCTGCTCCATTTTTTTTTAGCAATAAAGAGGTGAAAACAGTTTATTATTAACTGTGTTTAATGTTACTTTAATCAATAGAAAGCTTCCTTGCTGAAAAATAGTATAATCCCCCCCCCCCCCCAAAAAAAATTGTACGTCCAATTTTTTTGTCACTTTTAAATTTAAAAAATTTGAATTTGAATAAACATGTAAATAATCCTTTCATAAATCTGTCTTCTCAGTCTCTGTCTTCTGAGATCATTCTGGAGAACAGTAGGCTCCCCGAAGGTGTGTCCATCTCCTACATCTCCCACTGCAAGCAAGGACAGAACGGGACAGGAGAAAATGGGAGAAAGTGCTCCAACATCTCCATTGGGGATCAGGTGAGAATAGTTAAAACCCTCTATGACAGTTTCATCAGATGTTCAGTACTTTCCATTGGATACGATTTCCTAAATAACTGACACCTTTGCTAATTCAGGCCATTTTTATTTGCTCTTCCTCTTTGAAGAAATTTGATATAAGCATGAATAAAAACTACAAAGACTGCAAATCAAATCAGCACTCTTAATTCTCGTCACAGGTGACGTTTGAGGTAGCGGTCACGGCTAAGGGCTGTCCATCTAATGGCAAATCAGAGACTTTAAAGATCAAGCCGCTGGGTTTCACTGAGGAGGTGGAGATCATCCTCAACTTCATCTGTGAATGTGAGTGTCATAAAGAAGGAATCCCAAACAGTCCGCAGTGTAGCGACGGCAATGGCACTCTGGAGTGTGGAGCATGCAGGTGAGTTGAATTGGTTAGTTAGTTAGTACCTAGATATAAGACCAAATCAGTGGCAATAATGTAATCTATGTCTGCTTATTTTCAGGTGCAATGAGGGACGTATTGGCAGGGTTTGTGAATGTAGTAAAGATGAGGTCAGAACAGAAGATCTGGATGCAAACTGCCGCATGGATAACGGCACAGACATCTGCAGCAACAATGGAGACTGCGTTTGTGGAACGTGTGAGTGCAAAAAAAGAGACAACCCAGAGGAGAGATACAGTGGAAAGTTCTGCGAGTGTGACAACTTCAACTGCGACCGCTCCAACAACAAGCTCTGCGGAGGTACGACTGAAATAACACTGTTCTGATCTGATCTTCACATATGTAGAAACCTATGTAAATGAATTAACAGTTACTAACTTTCTCCACCTTTCCAGGTCACGGTCGTTGTGAATGCAGGAAGTGTATCTGTGACGCTAACTACACAGGAAGTGCTTGTGACTGCTCATTGGACACCTCAACCTGTCTGGCCAGTAACAAACAGATCTGTAATGGTCGGGGCAACTGCGAGTGCGGCATGTGTAAATGTATTGACACAAAGTTTCAGGGTCCAACCTGTGAGATCTGCCCAACTTGTCCTGGAGTTTGCACTGAACACAAGTGAGTTATTAACAGGACATTTGCTTGAACAACTGCCTCAGCTAGCAGCACTAAATATATTTTCCTGTCTTTCCTCACAGGGATTGCGTCCAGTGCCGAGCATTTGGTTCTGGTGATAAGAAAGACACATGTGAGAAAGATTGTAGCTACTTCAATCTTATAATGGTGAAGAAGAAGGACGAACTTCCTCAGCCCAACGACCAGCCCTACATCAATCACTGCAAAGAGCGGGATGCTAACGATTGTTGGTTCTTCTTCACCTACGCTACCAGGAATGACAACACCATTGAGGTCCATGTGGCAGAGGAACTTGGTAAGTGGAAGATGAAATAAGTACCAGCAGGTCCTGAGTTATATTGTTTTAGTTAACTGGTTTTATTGATAATGCTTTGTGCCTGTGTTCACAGAGTGTCCCTCTGGCCCTGACATCATCCCCATTGTAGCTGGTGTAGTCGCAGGAATCGTTCTGATTGGTTTAGCACTTCTGCTCATCTGGAAGCTGCTCATGATTATTCATGACCGCAGAGAGTTCGCCAAGTTCGAGAAAGAGAAGATGAACGCCAAGTGGGATGCGGTATGTTTCTCTGATTTGCATTACATCTCATGTCGTATGAGGCCATTTCAGTGGCCTAGAGAAAGCGGTCCGTAAAAATAGCATCTACATGAAATGAATACGTAATATTTCTCGATATAGTTATATTTTCATCTAGCACAGAGCAGATAGCTGGAATGGGATGTCTGGCCTCATTGTGTGGGGTGTGGCCTCTCTGGCACGAGGGGAGGTCATTTCTGCCACCTGCTGGGCACTGCTAGTTCATGAATCCTACATAATATTGCAGCAAAAAAAGGGCTTAGTGATCAAGAACATGTGGCTTGGAGGCTTGTGCAAATGCACATAGGTCTATTTAAGGCATTTAAATTAATGCATTAGATGTCTTTCATCTAGAGCAAAAATTATCGATTGGGTAGCTGTATATTAGCCCTGTAAAGCCTATGAAATAATTGTCTGGAAAATTAAGTAATATTTTTTTATTAATAGTATTATTAGTATTTTTTTCATATTTGATTAACCAAGCTTTTATGGCCCAAATAGTATGTTGTTAAATGAAGTTCTGATAGATTCTAATGTTATTCAATGAGATCTAACAGACTGTTTACATAAAATGCATGTAAATGTCAGCTGTCACTCTATATATCCCAATAATATGTTTAGTAAGGTGACATTTTAAATGCTTAGTTTCATGATCAAAGCTCTGTAGTTTTAATTGTAGTGGACAAAATACATTGATGATTAAGAGATTAAATGTTCCTCAAAATCCTGATGTGGCATATTTGACACATTTTAACGTTTTTTTCCCCCTAAAAATTATGCATGCATAAGCAAGTTTAAGTTCTTTCAGTCCATTAAATGTTCATTCAGGTTATTCATATGTTTAGTTAATAAAGATAATTAAAGATTTCACAGCAAAATACAAGTGTACGATGACTTGAAGTTTTTAGAATTATATTAAAAGGCCTTTACTTGCTAAAAAAGTATGAATTGATTACAGGCTTTATATATGCATTCTTATGTCGTTTGTACTGAACTGGTCAAAACCACAGGGTTTTCAGCTGTTTGTTTTCTTTATTTCAGTTCATATGTTTCTCACTCTGTCGTTTATATTCGTTTCTTTCTGCCTTTCTTTCTTCAAACCTTTTCTTCTTGTCATATCTAGCAAGAGAACCCAATATACAAGAGCCCCATTAATAAATTCCAGAATCCAAGTTATGGAAATAAAGGCGTCACACTCTGAGTCTGTACTCTTCTTTGCTGCTTGCATGTGCTTTTTCTTCCTCTTTGTGTCTTTCTATGACTTTAAAGGGTTAGGTCACCCAGATAGCAAATTTATGTAATTAATAACTTACCCTCATGTTTTTCCAAACCCGTAAGACTTCCATTTATCTTTGGAACACAGTTTAAGATATTTTAGATTTAGTCCGAGAGCCTCCATTCCCTCCATTGAAGCTGTGTGTACGGTATACTGTCCATGTCCAGAAAGGTAAGAAAAACATCATCAAAGTAGTCCATGTGACATCAGAGGGTCAGTTAGAATTTTTTGAAGCATCGAAAATACATTTTGGTCCAAAAATAGCAAAAACGACGACTTTATTCAGCATTGTCTTCTCTTCCGTGTCTGTTGTGAGAGAGAGTTCAAAACAAAGCAGCTGGATATCTGGTTTGCGAACGAATCATTCAGTTCACCAAATCGAACTGAATCGTTTTAAACGGTTCGCATCTCTAATACACATTAGTCCACAAATGACTTAAGCTGTTAACTCCCTCAAACAAACCAATATCCCGGAGTAATGCATGCACTCAAACAGTATACTGGCTGAACTGCTGTGAAGAGAGAACTGAAGATGAACACCGAGCCGAGCCAGATAACGAACAATAGACTGACTCGTTCACGAGTCAAGAACCGGTATGATGTTTTGGTCACCAGTAGTTCTTTCGGACAGTTCGATTCAATAAACCGGTTGAAGAAAACGGTTCACCGGTCCTTTTGCGCTCGACGTAATGGCGTCATTTGCGATGATTTTCCTTGATTCAAGCCTTCCGTTTACCCGTGCTCATAACACTAGCACAGAATCAGTTCAGAATCAATCCCCAAAAGAATCAGTTCAGTTCAGACGCCCTGTGTATCGGTTTGCTTCACGCTGAATCACACATGCGCAGTACCATCAGCTCCTCGGTTCACGAATCGGACACGTCTGACAGAAACTGTTCTTGACTCGTGAATGAGTCAATGTTTTGTTCGTTATCTGGCTCGGCTCGATGTTCATCTTCAGTTCTCTCTTCACAGCAGTTCAGTCAGTGTACTTTTTGAGTACATGAATTACTCCGGGATATTGGTTTGTTTTAACTCAGAGGGAGTGTCTGCCACATTAAAAAAGTTAACAGCTTAAGTCATTTGTGGATTAATGTGTATATTAGAGATGCAAACCTTTTAAAACGATTCAGTTCGATTTGGTGAACTGAATTATTCGTTCGCGAACCGGATATCCAGACTGCTTTGATTTGAACTCTCTCACACAACAGACACAGAAGAGAAGACAATGCAGAATAAAGTCGTCGTTTTTGCTATTTTTGGACCAAAATGTATTTTCGATGCTTCAAAAAATTCTAACTGACCCTCTGATGTCACATGGACTACTTTGATGATGTTTTTCTTACCTTTCTGGACATGGACAGTATACCGTACACACAGCTTCAATGGAGGGACTTAGAGCTCTCAGACTAAATCTAAAATATCTTAAACTGTGTTCCAAAGATAAATGGAAGTCTTATGGGTTTGGAACAACATGAGGGTGAGTTTTTAATTCCATAAATTTGCTATCTGGGTGAACTAACCCTTTAACATCAACCTCAGACCCATGTATAACATGAACAGTTTCTAAATAGTCATTTGCAGTTATTTATTCTAATTCACTCATTTTTAGGTAATGCCTTTTTATGGCATTTTACTCACTCACCAGCATGTCATTTCAAACCTGTATGACTTAAGATCTGGGAACACAAAACCTCAGACTTCACTTTTATATGATCTTCTGATACTTAAAGGAATAGTTTACTGGGAAACATAAATGTACTCTTCCTCAGGCCATCAAAGATGTAGATGAGTTTCTTTCTTCATAAGAACAGATTTTGAGAAATCTGCAGTGAATGGGTGCCGTCAGAATGAGAGTTCAAACATGGATAAAAACATCACAATAATCCACATGACTCCAGTCCGTCAAATAACAATGCTTTTATCAGCTGTTTGGACTCTCATTTTGACTGCACCCAATCACTGTAAGTTTCCACAAATCTATTCTGATAAAGCAATCGATTTCAAGCTAAATATCTCAAAATCTGTTCTGATGAAGAAACAAATTCATCTTAGATGGCCTTTCATTCCATAAAATTTCCAATACTTAAAAAGCTTAGGTATTTAAATAGCTGCATATACAATATAACAGTGTTTGTGTTTGATTGTGTGCCTTTTGTAATGCTTGCTAGTTTTAATATACTGTTTTTTTTTTTTTTTACACAATCAAAGTTTACTGTATTTGCTGTGAGGTGTCCTAACCTGGCAGTTGTGGAGTTAAATTAAAGGTTGATCTTATTATCCTCTCTTCATTTTGATCTGCAGGGTGAGAACCCCATTTACAAGAGTGCTGTGACGACGGTGGTCAACCCTAAATATGAGGGCAAGTAACGGACAAACGTATCCATCTTCAAGCAACACTGTATGCAGAACAATTCAAGAGGAATGGAAAAGTTGAAGTTTTTTTTGCGTGTGTGTGTGTGTTTTTAAATCACCTTTTAGCTGTGCATTTGCCACTGTTCAGTATAATCTATTAACCTGTGTTTATGCATTGTTTTGGAACTGTACAGTATGTATAAACTTTTTTTTTATGCAATCTTAGACAGTAATTTCAATGTTTTGATTTTTAGCCACAGATCTGCCTTGTTTTTCTGAATGTTGAAACTGATCATGTTGGGTAGATGATGGGTTTTGTAGGTATGATGTGGACTAGTATGCATGAAGAATGAATATCCACGATTCACAAGACTAGACACAATGACCAGCTCGAGTCCAGTAACTAGTTGATCATTAGAGCCAGTTTGTGTCTTCTGATGGTACAGGAAACTTTCTGAACCTGTGGATGGAGTGTCCTGTCACTGGTGTAGTAGGTAGCTGTAGCGGACCACTGCTGTTTGTACACATGGTGCTTTTCATGTAGACGCCTAAGTCGTCTGCATAATCCTGGATGATTTGAGTCCAGATTCTAATGTTTAGGTCTGTGTGACCATGGATCTGTGTGCTCATGTCACCTTTCTTTGGTCTGCGAGTCAGATGGTTTAGAGTCCTCTTAATTGATTTTAATAAATCTAAAATGGACCGGTTTAGTATCTTTTAATTATGTCACATGCAAATGTACATTTGTACAAGTGTTTGTTTTTAATGACTTGGCAACATCTGAGTTGTTAAGAGGGACATTTTCATCATTGTCTCTGAATGGAACAATCAACGTAATTATTATTATAATTGAAAACATGAGCGTAAACTCGTATGAAAAGATCTTCAGGTTTTAGATTTGTTTGAAGAATGAGGAAATCAAAACTCAGGTCCTGAATTTCTCTCCATCACTGATGCCAAATATTTACGTCTACTGTGCGAGAACTATATTCCAGATGTGGATTTCACATTTGCTTTTGTAATTTAATTTGTCCCTTTGTAACATCATTGTCCATAAATGAGACTAACTGCATTGTTGGTAAAGATCAGTGTTAAAGAAAGAGAACTTGTTTTTTCCTTTTATTTTCACTTTTTTTTTTTTATCTCTCAAGCTTAATCATGTTACATACACACTTTGCATTTTAAAGTGCCTTTTTCATTTTTTTTGCATCATGCCCACTCTCTTTTGTTTCTAAGACTTATTTATTAAAATAAACAACCCAAAACACTGGACTGCATTGGTATCTGTGTCTGTGTGTGAGTCAGCATGCTTTATAATTGAATGTAATGTCATTCTAATACAGAGATTTTACAAAGTTCTGTCTGTTTTTGGCAGCAATGTGAATTTTTGCACCAAACTGTTGTTATTTGTGAGTTATGGCTATGTTTGGAATAGTTCACTAGCTTATACTCATTAAATATTGTGCAGTAACTATACACTGCCAAACACTTACTTAAAACCATAGACTTTATTCTACAACAAATATTGAATTTATCTGTATTCTGTGCATGTCATATGTGCTGTATACTGCAGGAGTAGTAGTGAGTTAGTATGCTATATAACAGCCAGTATTTGCTTTTCTCTTCTTACTGCTACATAGTGATTGGTTGTCCAACCCAAACCTCACAGTACTTCAGTCTGTGTTTCCTGTGTGTGTGTGTGTGAGAGAGAGAGAGAGAGACTGCTGCTGTATCTGAACTACTGAACAAGACAGGAAAAGTGGAGCAAATAGACATTTACTTCATAAACAGACTTCTTGAAAGAGCCTTAGGAGTTAAGGTAAGTAACTAAGACTTCTATATATATACTTTTTACATTTACATTTATTCATTTAGCAGACTCTTTTATCCAAAGCGACTTAAAGATGTGGACAGTGGAAGCAATCAAAAACAACAAAAAGAGCAATGATATATAAGTGCTATAACAAGTCTCAGTTAGGTTAACACAGTACACGTAGCATGGGATTTTAAATAATATAATAAATAAAAAGAAAACCGAATTAAAAAAAAGAATAGAGCAAGCTAGTGTTAGAGATCTTTACACACACACACACACACACATACAATTGCATAATAAATAAAATAGAATACAAAAAGATTAGAAAGGTAGTTAGATTTTTTTTAAAGAATAGAATTAGAATAGTGAGTGTTAAAGTTAGAGGGTCAAATAAAAATGGAAGAGATGTGTTTTAAGTCGATTCTTGAAGATATAGATATATATATATATATGACTTTTTTTTTTTTTGCATATTTGTCACACTTAAAAGATTCAGATCATCAAAAAATATATATATTTTACAAAGATAACCCAAATAAATACAAAATGCAGTTTTAAAATAATGATTTCATTTATAAAGGGGGGGAAAAGCTGTCCAAACTAGTGTTAATTTTGTCAGCTATTTTCAGTCTTCATTTTAGTCCTGAGTTAAATAGTTTTTATCATATTTAGTCAACCTTATCCTCTTTAGCTTAAGTCAAATTTTAGTCTAGATTAATCAAAGATATTAAAGTGTGCAGTATTTTAGCAATAATATTATTGTTAATTGACTGCACAGCAGTATTAATTTTGGCAGCCATTTTTAATTTAGTCTTCGACTTACTTAAATGTACATTTTAGTAATCATTTTAGGTCAGCCTTGTCCTGTTTTTTTTTAGTCACGTTTCAGTCAATGAAATGTATGAGCATTTAATTAAGGTTTAAGTCTAATCTTACAGGGTCGATTCCAGGATTTTCTGTTTAGGGGTCTCAGCCCCCAGTGAGGGTATTAAAAAAAGTTTGATTAATGGGGTTGTATACTAAACTTATGGCAGTATTCCACTGTATTCCATGGCATTAGAGTACTCAATAAGCCAAATTCAAGTCTTCATGATCTCTCACACACATCCTGTTTACGGTACAATTTTTTGTACAAGTAGAACTAGGGCAGGGGTCAGCAACCAACAGCACTTTCACCCCTCTGCAGTGGCTCGTTCACAGGCATAGAATATGTGGATCATGTTAAAAATGCATTTTGTATTTACTTGCATTATCTTTGTGTATTATTATTATTATTATTTATTTTTTTGATTATATGAATCTTTAAAGTGTGACAAAAACCTTCTCATGGGACTGTATATATATATATATATATACACACACACACACATATTTAGCTTTTTCTTTCTCAATAACTTATCTAAGTCAACGATTAACTGTCTCTATCATTCTTCCATTCATGCCCTTGTTCTTTTACATTTAGATGGATATAAAGGTGCTATTAATATCAGCTCTACTAGGATTTGCCTCTTATGTCAGATCGAAAACAGGTAATGCAAGTCATTTGTAGCCAGCAACACGGCTACTTTCTATCTACTCCTTTTTTAGTGCCTGGAGGTATGAGGGGCAATTTTATGAGTTTATCCCATAGTGATATTGTGAGAGTAAATCAATTTTTGCATAAATGTACAAAGAAACACAAATACTTTAAAAAAAATTATAATATATGTAAACAAATAATATTCTGTATAAGAGAGTTACTCACTTGGAAATGGTAATAGCCTATTAAATCTGACTGAAAGTTGTTGTCTGTGTTTTGTGTTCAGACAGCAATATATGTATTTCTGCAAATGCCAAAACATGTGGAGAGTGTATTCAGATCGAGCCACAGTGTGCGTGGTGCAAAGATCCTGTAAGTTACATTGTCTACAAAGCTTGATGGTCTTCTCTTGACTCTGGAAGATGTTCTGAGTCTTACCAGAATGTGTACTTAGTAAGTCTCTGCTTGCATCTTAACAGGGTTTCAAACCTTCACGGTGTGATGACAGAGACTCTCTGGAAAAGGTTGGGTGCACTCCACTCGGCATAGAAAACCCTCGAGGAACGGTCACCATTGACAAAAACAAACCCGTCACAAACCGTAAAGTTGATGGAGGACAGAATCTGAGGCCTGATGAGATCACCCAGATCCAGCCACAGAAACTCACCCTGAACCTACGATCAGGTACTGGACCCCATCTGTGAACAACAAAAACATCACTGGATGTGTTTGTGAGATAAAGAATAAGGACAAATTCATTCAAAACGTCAATGTAAAAGTTTCATCATTTACTCACCCTCATGCTGTTTCCAAACTAAGTCATACACAAAAAGTATGACTTGGACCACAGAACAGAATGAGAATTTACGAAGAATATTTGTATTTTCAAATACAATGAAAGTGAACGAGGACTGAGATGATGCTTGTGAATGAGAAAAAAAACTCAATGTAGGCTACTATAAATGTGGTCCAAGTCATATGCAAGTCTGCGTATTAACTCAAAATTCTGACATCCGAAGTCTGATTCATTAAACGAACTGTTCTTTTGAGTCCAATCATTTAGTTTACCGAGCCAGGTCTGGATGACGCGTTCATGAATTAGATTGATTCAATTGAGTCGGTTCTCGTGTTCAACTTGCTGATTCAATAGTCTGACAGCAGCGGTAATAAACAGGTCATGATGATCGCTGACTCAACGAGTCAAATTTCCAGTTGTTTGTCTTACAGAGATATTGTATGACTTCTGAACATTTGTTATGTAATGCACAAGTCGATATTTTATTATATTTTGTTGTTTTATCTTGGAGTTAGACAGCCCTTGGCAGTCCTAATTCATGTTGGAAATGTGACGTGACGTGACATACAGCCAAGTATGGTGACCCATACTCAGAATTTGCGCTCTGCTTTTAACACATCCAAAGTGCACACACACAGACCAGTGATAACACACACACTGTGAACACACACCCGGAGCAGTGGGCAGCCATTTATGATGCCGCGGCCGCCCGGGGAGCAGTTGGGGGTTCAGTGCCTTGCTCAAGGCCACCTAAGTCGTGGTATTGAAGGTGGAGAGAGAACTGTACATGCACTCCCCCCACCTACAATTCCTGCCGGCCCGAGACTCGAACTCACAACCTTTCGATTGTGAGTCCGACTATATACACATTAGGCCACGACTTCCCCCAAGAGTGACCAGAAAGTGACCAGAAAGAGTGACCAGGATATATATATATTTTTTTTAATAATCTTTTATGTTCTGCATAAACAAGTAATACGACATGAACGATGAGCAATTTTTAATTTTGTTGTTTTTTTCTATTAAGTGAATTGATGGTGTAATTATAAATAATATGTGGTCACCTATAAAGTAGTTAGCACATTTAATGTTTATTTTTGTCCCTTGATTGTCTTTGTCTCCCTACAGGTGAATCACAGAAGTTTACTCTCAAGTTCAAGAGAGTAGAAGATTATCCCATCGATCTGTACTTCCTGATGGACCTCAGCGACATGCAAACTAATCTTGAAAATGTCAAGAACTTGGGAACTGAACTTGCCAGGGAGATGCGGCAGATCACAAAAGACCTGCGGATAGGTTAGGAGAACACATGCTCACATTCACAGCTGCTTACACTCTTAAAGCTGTTAAATGATCTGCTATCTTTTGTTTAAAGGTTTAGGTTCATTCTTGGAGAAACCTTTCATTCCGGTGATGCCAACATATTTGAAGAACCCATGTTTTCCAAACAATTGTACATCACCATTCAGCTACATAAACGTCCTGAACTTGACAGATGACACTGCATTGTTTACCCAAGAGGTCAGCAAGCAGAAAATCTCTGGAAACCTGGACTCTCCCAAGGCAAGATTTCAAGCAGTCATGCAAGCTGCTGTCTGCACGGTGAGTAGAGCTGAACATTCGCTAAATGCCAGAGAACTGGGCAAAGTTTTCAATTAATTTTATGCACATGCAGTGTTGTACTTACCCTGCGAATGGCTCCGTCCAAAACAACATTGTTTTTGTTCCAATAAAATAATTTTTCTAATGGCAAATTCTCCAAATTTAGAAATTCAGAATCTGAACTTAGATTTTCTTTTATGTATACATCATCATTATCTTCATTTACTGCTTCTGACTGTCACCTGAGGGTTCTGATTTAATTTTAAAACACTAAGCGTGTTGTCAGTATGTGACTGAACCATTGTAAAATCAGAAACACATTCAATATCTCTTAGAGTCCTAGGGAGCAGCATGCAACAAGTTTGGACAAAATCTGACCATTTGAAGCTGTGTTATATCTGCTGTGTTTGGATTGTATTTCAGGAAGTGATCGGCTGGAGGAATGTTACTCGCCTCCTTGTGTTCTCCACGGATGCTGGATTCCATTTTGCTGGAGATGGAAAACTGGGTGGCATTGTACGACCAAATGATGGGAAATGCCATCTGGAGAATAATATGTACAATATGAGCAATTACTTTGTAAGTATGTATTTAATAGATAGATAGATAGATAGATAGATAGATAGATAGATAGATAGATAGATAGATAGATAGATAGATAGATATTCAGACAGTCAGAGAGACCACTAGAAATGTCAGAGTGTGTCTTTGATTTTAGTTGTTTTTTACAGGACTACCCCTCCATCTCTCAGTTGGTAGACACACTGAGTGACAACAACATTCAGACCATCTTTGCTGTGACACAGCAATTCAAAGATCTTTATCAGGTGTGTATTCAAAGATCTTTATCAGGTGTGTGCAAAATTTACAGGTGCAAAATTATCTCTTCTCCACATTGCAACAACATCATGTTCATCATCTCGTAATATAAGCATCGGGTTTAACTCAGATTGTAGTCTGTATTGATTCATAATGCATTTGTGTTAAGGTGACCAGAAATGCCACTTCCTGAGGACATATTCTGCCCTGGATTTCTAAATTGCCTAAAATAACTAGGTTTTGGCAATTTGTGCTGTGCAGATTGATCATTTAGCATCTAGTAGTACAAGAGTGATAGAGAGCAGAACGGATGACTCCTTATGCTTTCGAATCGCTCTCTCTGTACTTTGATAATTATTTTAGGCAATTTAAAAATCCTGGGCAGAAAGTGTCCCCTGGAAGAGGCATGTTTGGTCACTGTAATTTGTGTGTATGTGTGTGTGTGTGTGTGTGTGTGTGTGTGTGTGTTTGTGTGTGTGCAATAGGAGCTGTCTGCTCTAATCCCTAAATCAGCAGTGGGGACACTATCTACCAGCTCTTCCGATGTCATCAAGCTAATCATTGATGCATATAATGTGAGTTCAAGTTATTTATGTAATGTCTTTATGTAAGTAATGGATGGATGTGATCAGCTCTAGTTCATTTTAGGGCAGGGATGTACAAACGTGTTCCTGGAGGGCCACTATGCTGCAGAGTTTAGCGCCAACCCTAATTAAACAAACCTGAACCAGCTTATCAAGGTCTTCAGACTCACTAGAAACCTCCAGGCACGTTCGTTGGAGCTAAACTTTGCAGGTTGTTAGTCCTTCAGAAGGTTTACAAAATACAGCCACTTCCCACTGCATAAGAGTTGTTTAAAATCTTTTGTACTTGACCCTTTTGAATGATCAGAAAAAGGCAAGACACTTATTGCTCAATCAGATCAACAGTTCTGCAATCAGTAAAATTATAAGTTTGAAGTCCACAGTTCACACCCAAAAATGAAAATTCCATCATCACTCACTCACCCTCATGTCATTCCAAACATTTTTGCATTTTTTTTTTGTCTATGAAACACAAAATAAGATAAAAACCTGATTCCAAAAAAGTTGGGAAACTGTACAAATTTTGAGTAAAAAAAGGAATGGAATAATTTACAAATCTTATAAACTTATATTTTATTCACAATAGAATATAGATAACATATCAAATGTTGAAAGTGAGACATTTTGAAATGTCATGCAAAATATTGGCTCAATTTGGATTTCATGAGAGCTACACATTCCAAAAAAGTTGGGACAGGTAGCAATAAGAGGCCGGAAAAGTTAAATGTACATATAAGGAACAGCTTGAGGACCAATTTGCAACGTATTAGGTCAATTGGCAACAGTGGTGTCAAAAGTATTGACATTCATTACTCAAGTAGAAGTATAGATACTAGGGTTTAAAAAGACTTTTGTAGAAGTTGAAGTATCAACTCAAGCTTTTTACTCAAGTAAAAGTGTAAAAGTACGGGTTTAAAAAACTACTTAAAGTATAAAAGTAAAAGTAATGTTAGGAAAAAAAAATGCCATTAAGAACAAAAGCTTAGGCCGCACCACAGGGGCCTACAGTGCACTATCCCACCAGATTTTTCTATAGGCCATAATGACTATAATGTTATATTAAAATGTTCATGTTGAAAAATTTGTGATGCACTAGGCTACCTGTTTCAGCCGCATATACGCCCATTGAAAATGAACGCACTTTAGTACAATGCAAATACATTAAAGAACTAGAGATATGATGACTAGTTGCCTATAAGTATTGTAATGGTGCAAAAAGTCAAACTTCAGAGGCATGTCATCAATAACCTTTAATGGAATGTAACTTTACATCCAAGCTTAGCTGCAGGAATCTGCAAGGGCAATGGACAAGAACATTGGTGCAGGCTTAGTAACACTTACCCTTGTGTGGTTGTCTATTTACAATGAAAATTAGTGCTGTCAAAATGAATGATTAATCCAAGTGATTAATCAAAAAATAAAAATGAAAAATAACTCATAATCCTGATACCTTCTTGATTGATAGCTTCCTGTATTCGCTATACACGTCTGCTATGTCCAGTGTGTGTGTGTGTGGGTGGGGGGGGTGTAACGAGTTACAAAGTTGGTACAGCCTACTTATCACAACATTGTCAATCGCGACGATAATTTATTAAAACGTCTCGCTACCGAACTACCTACAGTAGCTTTATTCGTGGAGGACGAAGAGAAAGCACCCATTTGGTAAATGAGCCAGTAGTGAAAAATAATATCTTTTTAAGTTCCAGTGCCATTTTGATACTTTTAAAACAGTACCGGTGCCTAAACGGTGCCTGAACCGATACTAAAAAAAAAAAAAGAGCCACAAAAAAAACTATGGATAACATTAAAGAACATTACAAATATTTAAAATAAATGCATAGCTTTCACCTTGGATGCTCTCATTTCCCAAGTTGTGCTTCCTTTACTCTAAGGCTAATAAATGTATTTCACAGTCTGGGTCATTATTTAATACAAAACCACACATATTATTTCTATTGTATCTCTGTCACTCACTCTGATATTTAGTTAAAATGAGTGCTGTCTATCACTGTCTTTAATCAGTCTTGTGAATTACTGTATGGTCATTCTTTATAAAGTAGCAACATTCTCGTTTGTAAAGTACAGTACTGTGCAAAAGTCTTAGGCACATTAGTATTTTCACCCCAAAAAAGGGTTTTAAGACAGTTATTTATATCTTTTGCTGTAGTGTGTCAGTAGGAAATATCAGTTTGCCATTAATTTTAATAATAATCTAATGCGATTTCAAATGCACCAGCAGTCTGACAACGGCGAAATGAATGTTTGGAAATGTAAACTGATATTTTATACTGACACACTTCAGCAAAATATATAAATAACTGGCCGAACACCATTCTTTTAAGTGAAAATACTAACGTGCCTAAGACTTTTGCACAGTAGCCAGTGTATGTATAAAGTACATATGATTAAATTAAGTATATTTAAATAAGTGTAATTAAAATATGTGTTAAGGGCTAGATTGTCGCTGGAGGAAACAGCTGTGGTGTGATGAGCGGTAACAAGCGAAAACTTTACAGTAGATGAGAAACCGACTGCTCCCTCGTGACCTTTTGTAAACTGTATTTATGGCAAAGAACTGCACAGATACGGATATTCTAACAATCCATCGATAAACACATACCTTGTGTCCTCTGTTTGTGTTTGAGTCCCCTCGTGCTGCTCTGCCGCGGTCTGCGGATTGAGGAGCGCGCTGAAAGACGGAGAGGAGACCGGTCTGAAGCCGGTTTCATATGAAATTTAAGGGGACTGACTCTGAGGCGATCGCAAATTTGTGTACAGTTTAGGGTGCTAAATGCTACAGAATATAAGGAGTAGAAGTAAAAAGTCGGCTGAAAAATACTTACTCAAGTAAAGTAGAGATACCCCAAATTTCTACTTAAGTAAGGTAACAAAGTATTTGTACTTCGTTACTTGACACATCTGATTGGCAACATGATTGGATATAAAAAGAGCCTCTCAGAGTGGCAGTGTCTCTCAGAAGTCAAGATGGGCAGAGGATCACCAATTCCCCCAGTGCTGCCGTAAAAAATAGTGGAGCAATATCAGAAAGGAGTTTCTCAGAGAAAAATGGCAAAGAGTTTGAAGTTATCATCATCTACAGTGCATAATATCATCCAAAGATTCAGAGAATCTGGAACAATCTCTGTGCGTAAGGGTCAAGGTCGGAAAACCATACTGGATGCCCATGATCTTCAGGCCCTTAGACGGCACTGTATCACATACAGGAATACTACTGTAATGGAAATCACAACATGGTCTCAGGAATACTTTCAGAAAACATTGTCGGTGAACACAGTCCACCGTGCCATTCACCGTTGCCAGCTAAAACTCTATAGGTCAAAAAAGAAGCCACATCTAAACATGATCCAGAAGCACAGGCGTTTTCTCTGGGCCAAGGCTCATTTAAAATGGACTGTGGCAAAGTGGAAAACTGTTCTGTGGTCAGATGAATCAAAATTTGAAGTTCTTTTTGGAAAACTGGGACGCCTTGTCATCCGGACTAAAGAGGACAAGGACAACCCAGATTGTTATCAGCGCTCAGTTCAGAGGCCTGCATCTCTGATGGTATGGGTTTGCATGAGTGCATGTGGCATGGGCAGCTTACACATCTGGAAAGGCACCATCAATGCTGAAAGGTATATCCAAGTTCTAGAACAACATGTGCTCCCATCCACATGTCGTCTCTTTCAGGGAAGACCTTGCATTTTCCAACATGACATTGCCAGACCACATACTGCATCAATTACAACTTCATAGCTGTGTAGAAGAAGGATCCGCGTACTGAAATGGCCAGCCTGCAGTCCAGATCTTTCACCCATAGAAAACATTTGGCGCATCATAAAGACGAAGATGTGACAAAGAAGACCTAAGACAGTTGAGCAACTAGAATCCTGTATTAGACAAGAATGGGACAACATTCCTATTCCTAAACTTGAGCAACTTGTCTCCTCAGTCCCCAGACGTTTGCAGACTGTTATAAAAAGAAGAGGGGATGCCACACAGTGGTAAACATGGCCTTGTCCCAACTTTTTTTTAGATGTGTTGATGACATAAAATCAACTTATTTTTCTCTTAAAATTATAAATTTTCTCAGTTTAAACATTTGATATTTCATCTATGTTGTATTCTGAATAAAATATTGAAATTTGAAACTTCCACATCATTGCATTCTATTTTTATTCACAATTTGTACAGTGTCCCAACTTTTTTGGAATCGGGTTTGTATTTTAAAGTATCGAATTTCAAAATATCTCCTTTTGTATCCCACAGAATAAAAAACTCATACAGGTTTAAAATGACATGAGGGTGAGTAATTGGTGACAGAATGTGAGTGAACTATCCCTTTAAAAGTAGTATTTGAATTAATATTTGTGAAGCACTAATGTACTCTCTGTGTTTAATTGTGTCAATCAGTCTTTGTCCTCAGAGGTCATTCTGGAGAACAGTAGGCTCCCCGAAGGTGTGTCCATCTCCTACATCTCCCACTGCAAGAATGGAGTGAGCGGGAAAGGTGAAAATGGGAGAAAGTGCTCCAACATTTCCATTGGGGATGAGGTGAGAATAATGTCCTCCAGCTAGACACTTATGCAGTTGCAGCTATGGCATTTTCATCAAATATTCAGTACTTTCCATTAGATACCAAATGTCCTAAACAAAACTGACCCTTTTTATCAATGTTAAGTGCCCCAACATCTCCACTGGGGATGAGCAGAGAGAGTTTGCGACTCTCTGCATTTTTTAAATAAATAAAGTCAATATTTGAACATAATTGTCAAAATTGAAAGTTCCCTAACTTAATATCTGAGTATATTAGCTTATTTACAGTTACATTACCTCACATTTCGTACATTCTGATGACTTAATACACTAACATAATGTAATAAACATTAACTTAATAACATAAATTGATTGTTACACAACCCTAATGTACACTACTGATAACAAAAATGACAATTTGTAGTTTTTACTTACAAAAACCATATTTGTCAGTATTTTATAGTAAAGAGCTCACAAATAAAACTTATACACCCGATGGGCTATTTCAATTCCCATAAATTATATGCCTCTGTTATTTATAAAACAATGTGTTGTGCCTCATAGGTGTTGTTTGATATAGAAATCACGGCTAAGGGCTGTCCATCTAAAGGTAAATCAGAGACTATAATGATCAAGCCGCTGGGTTTCACTGAGGAGGTCGAGATCGTCCTCAACTTCATCTGCGAATGTGAGTGTCATAAAGAAGGAATCCCAAACAGTCCGCAGTGTAGCGACGGCAATGGCTCTCTGGAGTGTGGAGCATGCAGGTTTGAGAGGCTGTTAATCTCATATGCAAATGCAGATAATATAATGATCTGATTTAATGTTTTCTCTCATATCAGGTGTAATGAAGGCCGGTTAGGCAGATTATGTGAGTGCAGTAGAGATGAGTTCCTGACAGATGATCTGGATGCGAACTGCCGCATTAATAACAAAATGGACATCTGCAGCAACAATGGAGAATGTGTCTGTGGAACGTGTGAGTGCAACAATAGAGACAACCCGGAGGAGAGATACAGTGGAAAGTTCTGCGAGTGTGACAACTTCAACTGTGACCGCTCCAACAACAAGCTCTGCGGAGGTACAACCCATTTTGTACTACAGTATTTATAAACATTTTTGAAATGTTCAAATGCATTCTGTCTTCTACTCAATTAAAAAAAAAAACAGAACACTGAATCAAGATGAATTGGTACTCCCACCTTTTTATTTGCACATTATTATTGTTTTAACGGTTTTATAAAATGTGTGTGTGGGGGGGGCATTGGTTGTTTTAAAGGTGGAGCATTTACCATTTTGATTTTATTTTGACTTTAATGGATTAAAAACCTACTATATTTGCTATATTATTATGCATGCCAATGCGGTATATATATATATATATATTTTTTTTTTACCTTAATGCGTTTTTTTTTTCTGAAAACTGTATCAAAATATCTGTCAGTGGGGTAAGAAAAATCATTGTTTCCCTTTGAATTACGTTTTCTTACCGTATTTTATTGTTTCAAGCATAATTACTATTTGATAAATTTAGAAAGAAAAAAAAAGAGTTCATATTTTGAAACATTTTAATTTATAAGTAAATGTATCTTGATTTAAATATTAGCTATTTTTACTGGAAAACAAGAAAAATATATACTTATTTTATTTTATTTTATTTGGAAGTAAATTAGGACACTTATAACAGTGGCATTTACCCCCAACAGGTCACGGTCGTTGTGAATGCAGGAAGTGTATCTGTGATGCTAACTACGCAGGAAGTGCTTGCGACTGCACATTGGACACCTCAACCTGTCTGGCCAGTAACAAACAGATCTGTAATGGTCGGGGCATCTGTGAGTGCGGCGTGTGTAAATGTACAGACTCAAAGTTTCAGGGTCCAACCTGTGAGATCTGCCCAACTTGTCCTGGAGTTTGCACTAAACACAAGTACGTAATTAACAGGACATTTGCTTGAACAACTGCCTCAGCTAGCAGCACTAAATATATTTTCCTGTCTTTTCTCACAGGGATTGTGTTCAGTGCCGAGCATTTGGTTCTGGTGATAAGAAAGACACATGTGAGAAAGATTGTAGCTACTTCAATCTTATAATGGTGAAGAAGAAGGACGAACTTCCTCAGCCCAACGACCAGCCCTACATCAATCACTGCAAAGAGCGGGATGCTAACGATTGTTGGTTCTTCTTCACCTACGCTACCAGGAATGACAACACCATTGAGGCCCATGTGGCAGAGGAACTTGGTAAGTGGAAGATGAAATAAGTACCAGCAGGTCCTGAGTTATATTGTTTTAGTTAACTAGTTAGTTAACTATATTGTTTAGTTAACTAGTAACAGTGCCTTTCAAAAGTATTCATACCACTTAATTTTTACACGTTATGTTATGTTCCTGCCATATGTAAACTGCTTTAAATAACTTTTTTCCATATCAATCTACACTCCATACACCATATAGACAAAGCAAAAACAGAATTGTCACAAACGCATAAATATATATATATAAAAAAATAAACCTGAAATAATTACATTGCATAAGTATTTGACCAAATATTTAACTGAAGAACCTTTACAGCCTCAAGGGTTTTTGTTTTTGTTTGATGCAACAAGATTTGTTCATCTGCATTTGCCAATTATCTGCCATCTTTCTCCTCACCTCTTCAACTCTCAAGCTGTGTCAGGTTGGATGGGACAGACTCACATTTTCAGGTTTCTCCAGAAATATTTGATTGGGTTCAAGCTCAGGCTCTGGCTGGGCCACTCAAGGACATTCACAGAGTTGTCTATAAGTCATTGCTGTGTGTTTAAGGTCATTGTTCTGATGGAAGGTAAACCTTCTGCCCAGTCTGAGGTTCTGGATGCTCTGCACTAGGTTTTCATTAAGGCTATCTCAATATCTTGGTGAATTGAGCTTTTCTTCTGCTCTGACAATTCCTTCAGTCCCTGCCGCTGAAAAATAGCTCCACAGATTGAGGCTGCTACCAGCACACTTTACTTTTGGGATTGTACACTGCAGGTAATGAGCAGAGCTGGTTTCCTTCAAACATGATGTTTGGAATTGAGGTTCATCAGACCAGAAAATATTATTTCTCTCAGTCTCAAGGTCCTTTAGGTGATTTTTTGCAAGTTCCAAGTATGTTTTCATGTGTCTTCACTGAAGAGAGGATTGAATCTTGCCACACCGCCATAAAGCCCAATTTGGTGAAGTGTTGCAGTGATGTTTGTCCTTCTGTAGATTTCTCCTATCTCAACATATGATCATGGAGATGAACTATAGTCACCATCAAGTTCTTGGTCACCACACTAACCAAAGCCCTTCCCCATCAGTTGCTCAGTTTGGCCAGGAGGCCAGCTCTAGGAAGAGTCCTGGTTGTTTCATACTTCTTCCATTAAGGGTAAGGTTGACCCTTAAATGAGGCGGTATTTTTTTCTGAACTCTTTCCCAGATGTCTGGCTTGATGCAAACCTGTTTTTGAGCTCTATAGGCAGTTCTTTTGACCTCAGGGCTTGGTTTTTGCTCTGATATGCATTATAAGCTGTTGGACATTTTATTAAGATGCCTTTCCCAATCATGCCCATTCAATTGAATTTGCCACAGGATAACTTCACTCAAAGTGTAATAACATCTACAAGCAATATGAATGATCCTGAGCTAAATTTATACGGTCCCATATAAAGATATGAATACTTATGCATTCAAATGATTTAAGTTTTTTATTTTTAATAAATTTGCAAATATGTTAAAAAAACTTTTTTTTTATGTGAAAAGTTTTTTAAAGCACATATATTATTGTAAAACTATACAGAACAAACCGTCATATTGTCATTACCAAAACAATGTGTTAGAAAAACATAAATAAATAGAATAATTCTAGGTCTTTAGGTGTTTTAAGTTACATGAGAATGTGTTATTCATACCACAATACTAAATAATTGTTATTTAAAGTTATTTTTTATCCCTTTTTATTTTAGATCCATTAATATAGGACAGTAGAGAGATGACCGGAAACTACTGGGAGGAAAGGGGAGCAGTATCTGCAAAGGACCTTGAGACGGGAATCGAACTCGGGGCGCCGTGAGCGCAGTTGCGCTATTTGTCTATGCCACAGGGTTATTGGTGCCAACAATAATTGTGTCTTTATAGAAATGTTATAGATGTATTTTTCTTAAGAGAAACAAATCAAATAAATTAGTCTTTTAATTTTAAATGGACAGAAATATACAGGTGCTTCTCAATGAATTAGAATGTTGAGGAAAAGTTCATTTATTTCAGTAATTCAACACAAATTGTGAAACTCATGTATTAAATTCAGTGCACACAGACTGAAGTAGTTTAAGTCTTTGGTGATTTTGGCTCACATTTAACAAAAACCCACCAATTCATGATTAGAATTCAAATTAGAATACTTCATAAAACCAATAAAAACATTTTTAGTGAATTGTTGGCCTTCTGGAAAGTATGTTCATTTACTGTACATGTACTCAATACTTGGTAGGGGCTCCTTTTGCTTTAATTACTGCCTCAATTCAGCGTGGCATGGAGGTGATCAGTTTGTGGCACTGCTGAGGTTGAATGGAAGCCCAGGTTTCTTTGGCAGTGGCCTTCAGCTCATCTGCATTGATTGGTCTCTTGTTTCTCATTTTCATCTTGAAAATACCCTATAGATTCTCTCTGGGGCTCAGGTCTGGTGAGTTTTCTGGCCAGTCAAGCACACCAACACTATGATCATTTAACCAACTTTTATTGCTTTTGGCAGTGTGGGCAGGAGCCAAATCCTGGTGGAAAATTAAATCAGCATCTTCAAATAATGGTCAGCAGAAGGAAGCATGTGGTGCTCCAAGATTTCGTGGTAAACAGGTGCAGTTTCTTTGGTATTCAAAAAACACAATGGACCAACACCAGCAGATGACATTGCACCCCAAATCATCACAGACTGTGGAAACTTAACACTGGACTTCATGAAACTTGGGCTATGAGCTTCTCCACCCTTCCTCCAGACTCTAGGACCTTGGTTTCCAAATGAAATACAAAACTTGCTATCATCTGAAAAAAGGACTTTGGACCACTCGGCAACAGTCCAGTTTCTTCTTCTCCTTAGCCCAGGTAAGACGCCTCTGACATTGTCTGTGGTACAGAAGTAGTTTAACAAGAGGAATACGACAACTGTAGCCAAATTCCTTGACACTTTTGTGTTTTGTCGCTCTTGATGCCTTGACCCCAGCCTCAGTTTATTCTTTATGAAGTTCCCTAAAATTCTTAAATCGATTTTGCTTAACAATCCTCATAAGGCTGCGGTTCTCTCTGTTGGTTGTACATCTTTTTCTTCCACACTTTTTCATTCCATTCAACTTTGTTAACATGCCTGGATACAACACACTGTAGGATTATCCTTGAACAGTCCATTTCATTAAATGAATCCAACACCGCATTCCACAGTTCGGAACGATTCCCTATCGAACCATTCATAAAACACAGTCATGGTGCCAAGATGGCTAAAGGAGATGTCACCCCCCCCCCCTTTCCCTTTTTGTGCCTGTCTAATCTCATACCGGCGATTCCAGGACAGCAGGAAAAGATTTCTCTTTGTTCCCCAAACTTAAGACCAAATGGCCAAGAAACCCTGTGGTGACCCCAATGCATAAATCCCCAGCCTTATCAGGAAACGAAGGATGCTAAGGCATTCCTATGGCCCAGGATCACCACAAACCTTAAACCAGGGAACACCTCCTTTCTGCAGCTGTAAATTCCAGAGATTTTTGTCTCCAAAACCAACAGACTGAAATTAACCCACTTGTGGTTTAATACAAACAACGGTCTCAAAATTGCTTCCAATAAGCTGAATTAATTACCAGGTTTTTACCTCACATATATTTTAAGTATCATGTATGTTTTATATAACCTGTGGATTTATTTCTCTGTGTGTTTAACTTTCATTACAGCCCATTCAAAGGGTTTTCTACCTCAGTTATAGGAACTAATCACCAGAAGTTGCCTCATACATGTGTATTCTCTGTATTATGCATGCTTTATATTACTCAAGTTAATTTTGTGTGTTAGACACTTATCACGGCTAAATCCTTATTTACTTCCACCTCAACTATAAGAGGTGGTAAATGTATATGGTATATGTATTTTGGTACCTACTTGATGGGTAAATGATTTCTAGAATTTTGATATTAAGTAGATGTGTGTAGGATGCACCATATTTAAACTATTAGTTTGCTTATTAAAGCGTTCAACTAAACTCTCAGGACATTACGCTAACTACATGCAAGAACCGGAGAACAGGGCGTAGGTCCCACCCAAGACAATATCTGATTGGCTGTCGCACTAGGAAGGACGGGTCAGATGGACATGCTTATGACCCAATGACAAGCAGCTATGCGTTGCTTTTTGCCTTCCTTTTGCAGTGACTTTTGCTCTTGCCTATGTTTTGTGCTGACCTTTCCATCGTCCAGCGTGTATGCTTACGTACTCTTCAAACCACCAAGAGCTCACTCAAAACTCATCAACTCTTCCGTAAGATCCTTCGTTGAACTTCGTCAAAAAGTAAACCCTCTCAGAGTCGCTCCAGACTCAGAGGAAACTCCGTTGCATAGCCACCCGCAATCCAGGAAGTCTCGCGAACAAAGCGCCACCCGGCAAAGACAACCAACCACTCACCATCAAGTGCTGTCCCCAGGGGCGTCGGACTGCAGGTAAAACCAGTACTGATTACCAGTGCCCCAAAGGAAGAAAGGGCCCTTGAAAAGTCTGGAATATATTTAATTTTTTTATTTGGGGGCCCATCAGGACTACCTGTGCATAGGGCCCGGGATGTTGTGCAACGCCCCTGGCTGTCCCTCAGAACGCGTCATCGACCGACTGCCACCCAATCAGCACCAGAGATTCCGCCTCAAGCAACTTCGTTACAGAAGGGAACGAACATGCCCAGAGGAGCATCCAAACGCAAATATCTCCTAATTCTGGCTGAACTGGTGCAAATCTTATTAAGAAAACGAACTAAGATTAAGTGTCTAACACTAGACACCTGGGGCTCCATTCACCCTCCGTTAATAACATCACTTTTCTCTGTCACTGTTTGAATGAATGTTTGTGTGTTTTCATTAGTTTAGTTTGTGTGTATTAGAGTAGTTCAATAAAGCCTTAGTTGATTTTACATACCAGTGTCTTGTGCTGTGTGCTTACAAGTTACTGCCTTACTCTGTGCCTTTAACTTGATTTTGTTACCTTGCTCATAATCAGTTATCATAATTTTATGATATTATTACCGTAGGCCACGGGATAATATTTTGTCCAGAACTGATCAAATACCATAATCTCAATTTATCGGTGGACGAATAGTTTATAAAGTGTTAAATATTAATTCTGAATAATTTGCATACTAATTCGGTTCTTATTCACTGTAATTCAATCCCCTTTGAGTTATATTGATCTTAATTCCCTCATTAATCTTACAACTCTGTGACAGCCATCTCATTGGCAATGAATTTTTGTGACACATACTTCTTGTGAAGGGTGTCAATGACTGTCAGAGACCATTTTGAAGGCTAAGGAAACCTTTGCAGGTGTTTTGAGTTGATTAACTGATTGGCATGTCATCATATTCTAATTTGTTGAGATCGTGAATTGTTTTTTGTTAAATGTGAGCCAAAATCTATGGAATTACATTTGGTTCAATAAAAAGGAACGAAATTTTATAAAACTGAACATAACTTTTTCAGAAACTATCAAAAATATGCCATTACAAAAGAAGAAAACACAATGAAAATGAAAAAAATGAACTCAGTAGCACAAATTTAACAGGCTCTTCAAATATGCTTCATTCTTTGTTAATGTTTTTCAAAGATTCGTTTTTGCAAATCGAGGATTCTGAATACATTGCCACAGATTTCGCTTACGCTTCACAGTTTTTCATTTGGTGTTTTGAGAAAAACCTCTCGTGGGGGCGGGCTTAACAGTGATCTACTCTGATTGGATAGTGAGCTTTTGATGGACAGGTGCTCTCTGACCTGGAAGTACAGACGCCACTTAGTGATGCGCATATTGGAAAGCTCTCGTGTGATTAAATCTGGTCTCTACGCAAAAATTCTTTTTCACAGACAAAGTGAAAGAAATTTATTTTAAGGTCATACACAGGTTCTACCCTGTAAAGAAGTTTATACACAGATTTAAATCTGACAATGATCTTACAAGCTCTTTTTGTTTGAGTTCTGAAGAAACTGTACACTTATTTTGGTCATGTCAATACACTCAGAAACTTTGGGATGATATTGGTGTGTTTGTCAAGTGTAAGATTTTGTCAGGCTTCTCAGTAGGCTACATATGAAAAACATTATATTTGGGTATTATGACTGACCCCACAAAAATATCAGTTTTTATATTAATTTAAAAATTTTCCTAAACAAATTTCACATTCACAAATGCATGCCCTCTTTTCTTTAGTTCTATTTTATTCTTTTTTTGTTTTGTTTTGTTTGTTTGTTTTTTTGGTTGATATTATGTGATGTATGTTTATACTTTAGTTCTCTGCATTAATAAAAATAGAAAAATAAAAAAAGCTCTTGCGGTGATTTGTATGCAATACGTCGTGCCTTGTATTACTAAATATGTAAATAATATTTGACCTTCGATCGTCTCAGTCTGTAAAGATGAGCTCTCAGGAGACACAGAGCAGGGTGACATCTTCCTCCTCTGCTTGTCCTTTAAGGCAGCTTGAAGTAAGCTTGTGTTACTGAAGTAACCAATAACATCGATACAAGTTTTTTATGTTACAGTGTGCTACAGTTTGTTGTGGGCAGGGCCGGCCCTGACCAATTTGCTGCCCTAGGCAAGATTTTACCTGGCGCCCCATGCATCACAGCCCATTTTACCCTGTCATTGTGTTCATGATTTAGCATATATATATATATATATATATACACACACACACATTACAGCAGAACTGTTTCCAACACTCATAATAAATCATATTACAATGATTTCTAAAGGATCATGTGATAGACCGGATGTCACATGTGACACTGAAGAATGGAGTTATGATGCTGAAAATTCAGTTTTGCATCACAGAAATAAATGATAATTTAAAGTATAATAAATTGAAAACATATTATTTTAAATTGTAATAATATATCACAATATTAAATTTTTTTCTGTATTTTTGATCAAATAAATGCAGGCTTGATGAGCAGAAGAAACTTCTTTCAAAAACATTAAAAATAGTAATGTTTCCAAACTTTTGGCCTGTACTGTATCCCCCCAAAACTGCACAACTGTAGAGTAAAACATTAATAAAAAAGTGATAATAAAAAATGCGTCTTAAAACTGACATGATTGTACAAAATCACAGTCTGGGGACTCAGAACTCAGAACAACTGCTAACATTAAGTTTAAGGTAAAAATAACTGCCATGAAATTATAGTATCTTACTCCTTTGCAATAAATTGTTCTTTCACTACATCTCTTTACCTTTGTCTTTATCCTCTTCTCTTCTTTTTGGTACTGTATCTATCGCAGACTATGCTCATTTATAATGTGTCATGTAAATTCGGCCTTCCGTCACAATCAGGAAACTTTCACCGTGTCTAGAACTGGCGCGAGCTGCCAGGCCCGTTTCTACGAGCTGTGCGTTAACAAAAGCAGTGCTGTCTACATTGGATGCGGCGTCGGGCACGCTACACAACAAATTACCAACAACTGATCGTGCGCGCGCTCTGTTTCTGACGCACTTCAAGCACTCGATGGGCGGGGGAAGATTGAAGAGCCGGACTTTTTTTTTTTTTGCTTTATTTGGTAGTATTTCGAATTAATGGTTTTTAAATAGTAGCCTATTATTAAAAAAAAAAAAAAAAAATTCACTCGTTCGCTCATTCTGGCGCCCCTATGGATGAGTGGCGGGCCGGCCCTGGTTGTGGGTTATTATTGTCATTCAGTAACACAAGCTTACTTCAAGCTGCCTTGAAGGACAAGAGCTCATCTTTACAGACTGAGAAGATCGAAGGTCAAATATTATTTACATATTTAGTAATACAAACATAGACTGTAAAAAATACAAATCAGCGCGAGAGATTTCCAATATGTGCACCACTGAGTGGCGTCTGTACTTCCCGGTCAGAGAGCCAGGGGCACCCCCAAGAGGTGGCCAGGGGTGGCCACGGCCACCACTGAATAAACTCTGGCCACCCCTGTGGCCACCCCTAGGATGATTTTCAGTGTGTAACCTACTATAAGTTTAAATGCAGAATGTAAATTCGTAATAGTTTAAGAAGTGGGGGAAAAAATAAATAAAAATGCAGCACATGCTGCAGCCACCAAAAAAAGATCGTAGATTGGCAGCACAGGAGTAGTCCTCCCCCCGTCGCCCTCCCCGTCCAAACAAAACACAGAGTGTGCACATACGTCTAGATGGTCTAGACTGGTTCGCATACGCATTTGTAGTGCGTTCTTTCACTGGAAATTTAGAATTATCACATTTTTCAAGATATGGGGCAGAAAATTTATAGATCTATATAGTTTATATAATTTCATATAGTTATTATTACACAAAGAGTTACATTTTTCTCTAAAAGTCAGCATAATTACAAGTGTGACATTGCTTTTATACAACAGTTCAAACAAAAATCATTCCAAACACAGCCACTGTTTTGCGTCTCTGAGCAACATGACAGTGATTCGTTCCTGAATAAATCAACCGTTTAAATGATTCGGTTCAATCGCAATGACTCACTTATTAACAGTGACTCACTGCCACCTACTGCTGGTTTTAATTTCATATTTACGGTACCTTCTTATTTTTTAAATAATTTCAAACATCAGTTTTCAATGTTTTATTTTTAAAATATCAGAACATTATTTATTAATTTATAACTGCGGGCTAAAGTTACCATGTCCCACAGAGCTGCATTAAACAGTGTGTAAAAACATCTCAATGGCACTTCAGATGCAGCTTCTGTTTTCTCTGCATTGCAAAGATCATTTTTGTTGATACTGATTGCATTTGCTTGGTAACAGCCAAAATGCAAGTATTTGACCTAAAAGATGGTGCACACTTCTAGAAAAAATGGCGTAAAGGTAAAAATAAAAAATTGAGGAGTCATCTGTCAGCACAACTAGAAATAAGATATCAGCACAATTAAAGTGACATTATTGTCTATTTATCGTTATCGATAAAATCCCAGAAATACCAGGGATACCATTTTTTGGTCAATATTGGAACCCTTAATTATTTTCTCTTTATTTTGGTGTGCCACCCCAAGATTTACTGTGGCCTCATCTGGCCACCCCTGTTAAAATTTTCTGGGGGCGCCACTGCAGAGAGCACCTGTCCATCAAAAGCTGACTATCCAATCAGAGTAGATCACTGTTAAGCCCGCCCCCACGACAAGATTGTGTCAAAACACCAAACGAAAAACTGTGAAGCGTAAGCGAAATCTGTGGCAATGCATTCAGAATCCACGATTAGTGAAAACGAATCTTTGAAAAACATTAACAAAGAATGAAGCATATTTGAAGAGCCTGTTAAATTTGTGCGACTGAGTTGATTTTTTTCATTTTCATTGTCTTTTTCTTCTTTTGTAATGGCATATTTTTGATAGTTTCTGAAAAAGTTACGTTCAGTTTTATAAAGTTTCGTTCATTTTTATTGAACCAAATGTAATTCCATGAAAATCATCACAATTAAAATAACCAAAGAATTAGACTACTTCAGTCTATGTGCATTGAATTTATTTAATACATGAGTTTCATAATTTGAGTTGAATTACTGAAATAGATGAACTTTCCCTCGACATTCTAATTTATTGAGAAGCACCTGTATTTGCCTTGCACCTTGACTTAAAAGTCAATTTTTTTAAACGTTTTTTTTTAGATGTATACATCCTCTGAAAGCCGAATGAATAAGCTTTCAATTGATGTATGGATTTGGATATCAGGATATATTTGGCTGAGATACAACTATTTTATAATCTGGAATCTGATGGTGCAAAAAAAAAAGAAAACAAATATTAAGAAAATCCAATTGAAGCTCTTAGCAGTGCATATTACTAATCAAAAAGGTTCGATATAATTACAGTATGAAATTCACAAAATATCTTCATGGAAAATTATTGTTACTTAATATACTAATGATTTTTCGCATTAAAGAAAATGTCTAACCCTAACCCTAAATCTGTTTTCAGCTTTATTGGGATACAAAGGTTAGAACATTTAATGAACTATGAGCAATTTCTTTGTAACTATAAAATTATATTACCAGTGCACTAAAATTTTACAAATAAACTGGTTTTGAGCATCTATTTATCTTTTATTTATCAAGTATTGTATCCTGCAGGTTCTACAATATTAACATTACATCCATCACCTTTCAGTTGTAATGGCTGATAGTTTGTGAGCGTCGCAAATGAATGAAACTAAGCATGTTTTCACTTCAATCCTTTTTTAAAGCTTTCTTTGCTAGCTCCTCGACAGCTTCATTTCCAGAAATCCCTTTATAACAGAATCCAGTTGCCACTACTGTCATTTGATTATTATACAAGATCATAAATATTTAATTCATTTTTCTATGGGTGATTTCTGGCTAGATAATATTATTTTTATTACTGATGCTTAAGTCTTATTTCCTCCTCAACCCATGTTAAACCTATTATAATGGCAATTATTTTTATACAATATATTGATAAATTAGATGTCTGTCTGTCATTTCTACACATACAACCCGAATTCCGGAAAAGTTGGGACGTTTTTTAAATTTTAATAAAATGAAAACTAAAGGAATTTCAAATCACATGAGCCAATATTTTATTCACAATAGAACATAGATAACGTAGCAAATGTTTAAACTGAGAAATTTTACACTTTTATCCACTTAATTAGCTCATTTAAAATTTAATGCCTGCTACAGGTCTCAAAAAAGTTGGCACGGGGGCAACAAATGGCTAAAAAAGCAAGCAGTTTTGAAAAGATTCAGCTGGGAGAACATCTAGTGATTAATTAAGTTAATTGATATCAGGTCTGTAACATGATTAGCTATAAAAGCTTTGTCTTAGAGAAGCAGAGTCTCTCAGAAGTAAAGATGGGCAGAGGCTCTCCAATCTGTGAAAGACTGCGTAAAAAAATTGTGGAAAACTTTAAAAACAATGTTCCTCAACGTCAAATTGCAAAGGCTTTGCAAATCTCATCATCTACAGTGCATAACATCATCAAAAGATTCAGAGAAACTGGAGAAATCTCTGTGCGTAAGGGACAAGGCCGGAGACCTTTATTGGATGCCCGTGGTCTTCGGGCTCTCAGACGACACTGCATCACTCATCGGCATGATTGTGTCAATGACATTACTAAATGGGCCCAGGAATACTTTCAGAAACCAATGTCGGTAAACACAATCCGCCGTGCCATCAGCAGATGCCAACTAAAGCTCTATCATGCAAAAAGGAAGCCATATGTGAACATGGTCCAGAAGCGCCGTCGTGTCCTGTGGGCCAAGGCTCATTTAAAATGGACTATTTCAAAGTGGAATAGTGTTTTATGGTCAGACGAGTCCAAATTTGACATTCTTGTTGGAAATCACGGACGCCGTGTCCTCCGGGCTAAAGAGGAGGGAGACCTTCCAGCATGTTATCAGCGTTCAGTTCAAAAGCCAGCATCTCTGATGGTATGGGGGTGCATAAGTGCATACGGTATGGGCAGCTTGCATGTTTTGGAAGGCTCTGTGAATGCTGAAAGGTATGTAAAGGTTTTAGAGCAACATATGCTTCCCTCCAAACAACGTCTATTTCAGGGAAGGCCTTGTTTATTTCAGCAGGACAATGCAAAACCACATACTGCAGCTATAACAACAGCATGGCTTCGTCGTAGAAGAGTCCGGGTGCTAACCTGGCCTGCCTGCAGTCCAGATCTTTCACCTATAGAGAACATTTGGCGCATCATTAAACGAAAAATACATCAAAGACGACCACGAACTCTTCAGCAGCTGGAAATCTATATAAGGCAAGAATGGGACCAAATTCCAACAGCAAAACTCCAGCAACTCATAGCCTGAATGCCCAGACGTCTTCAAACTGTTTTGAAAAGAAAAGGAGATGCTACACCATGGTAAACATGCCCCGTCCCAACTATTTTGAGACCTGTAGCAGAAATCAAAATTGAAATGAGCTCATTTTGTGCATAAAATTGTAAACTTTCTCAGTTTAAACATTTGCTATGTTATCTATGTTCTATTGTGAATAAAATATTGGCTCATGTGATTTGAAAGTCTTTTAGTTTTCATTTTATTAAAATTTAAAAAACGTCCCAACTTTTCCGGAATTCGGGTTGTAATTCTGGGATATACACCTCATGCAATTGAATCGTTTGATCCGCCTGTATATATATCTACTTTCATTTTCATTAAAAAAAAAAAAAAATCCTGAATATGCTTCTTTGCATTGTATTATTAGATTATTAGATTTTATTTTGTTCATTGTTGTCATGCATTATGGCATATTATTCAAAAACTATTATTCAAAATATTTTAATATTGATAAATATTTTATATTAAATTATTATTATTGAAATATTTGTTACATTTTTATGTCTGATGAGAGTCAAATCTTTTTTTTCTTCTTATTTTCTAATGTGAATCTGTTCTGGGGGAGGAGCCTCACTCTGACATGTCCCACCCAAACCTCCCAAACCTTCAGTTTGTGTTTCCTGTGTGAGGTGTGAGACTGCTGCTGCTGTATCTTCTGTACATTCTTCATATGCCTACAGGGCTGTTAAGGTGCACTGTAACCTGAATTGTAACTCAAGACATCTGGAAAAGTTGAGCATATAAACATTAACTTCATAAACTATATAAACTTCATAAACTTCTATACAGCCTTAGGAGCATGTGTTAAGGTGAGTAACTAAGCTTTTTTTCCCCCACTTTTCTTTATTTTCACTTATTTTAAAATGGTCTACACTACACTTCACTAGTCATATATTCTGCAAGTAAATATTGTGTCTGTGTATATATATATATATCAGATATATATCAGATCGAAACTGTTCAAGCAAATCTATAATTCAGTGATCAATCATTTATGCTAATGTTTGTGTGCGTGTGTGTGTGTGTGTGTATTATATATATTACCATGCAGCTAGTGAGATAGTAAAATAATAGTTTTTGTCTTTTTATTTAAATAGAGTCTGTTTCTTGGTGCTGCTGTTTCCTTCTCAATAACTTATTTGTTATCAAAGTCAATGATTAACTGTCTCTTTCATTGTTCTGAGTCAGAGACACTCCTGTTTGCCTGTCCTTTTTTAACGGCAACCTACATTTTGGTGCAAAGAGTTTACTTATCAAACTAAAAGAGTCAAGATTATTAATGCACATTTAAAAAAAATCTTTCACAGTACAATTTATGTGAGTATCAGACAAGGACTTTGTATTTGTACATAAGTGATTGCTCTCTCTCTCTCTCTCTCTCTCTCCCTGATGCATTTCTGTGTAATTCTTTTGCATTTAGATGGATATGAAGGTGCTATTAATATCAGCTCTACTAGGATTTGTCTCTTATGTCAGATCAAAAACAGGTAATGCAAGTCATTTGTAGCCAGCAACATGGCTACTTATTAGTGCCTTAGGGGCATTCTTTTAATGTTTAGGTTTATGAGTTTATTGTATGATTAAGTGCACTGCTTTGCCATGAATACACAAAGAAATAACTTTAAAAATACCTTCTTAAGTTAATCTGCAAAAGATCTACTTGTTGGGGTTTCTTTTCACGATGTTTTAGTCACTGCATGGGAAATGATGACTATTTGAATATGACTTAACATTGTACTATTTTAGATCTTGTCTTCTAAAGTTGTTGTCTTATGTGTTTTGTGTTCAGACAGCAATATATGTATTTCTGCAAATGCCAAAACATGTGGAGAGTGTATTCAGGTCGGGCCACTGTGTGCATGGTGCAAAGATCCTGTAAGTTACATTGTCTACCAAGCTTGATGGTCTTCTCTTGATTCTGGAAGATGTTCTGAGTCTTACCAGAATGTGTACTTAGTAAGTCTCTGCTTGCATCTTAACAGGGTTTCAAACCTTCACGGTGTGATGACAGAGACTCTCTGGAAAAGGTTGGGTGCACTCCACTCGGCATAGAAAACCCTCGAGGAACGGTCACCATTGACAAAAACAAACCCGTCACAAACCGTAAAGTTGATGGAGGACAGAATCTGAGGCCTGATGAGATCACCCAGATCCAGCCACAGAAACTCACCCTGAACCTACGATCAGGTACTGGACCCCATCTGTGAACAACAAAAACATCACTGGATGTGTCTGAATGTGTTGTGTGATATAAATCAGGACAAGTTCATCTAAAATGTCATTTCATCATTTACTCACCCATATGTTTTTCCAAAATTGTGTGTATTATTTCCTTCATGAACCCCAGAAGGATTTCAGAAGAACATATTTGCTACTCTTTTCAATATAATGAAAGTGAATGATGACTGAGGATGCTTGTGAAGTGGGAAAAAAAAAAAAGTACAAGTAATTACCATAAAAGTACTATAAATGTTGGAAATATTCCAAATCTTCTAAATCTATACATTAGATTCGTAAAAGAAATCGGCCGATATTTATTTACTTAAAACCTTGATATGCGCTCTCATTGACATTCACAGGATAATCAACAAGAGTCTTACTAATAAACGTATCTTTTTTATTTTTATTTCAATGAATCAGCTGATTTAGTTCACCGAGCTGGTCTGAAAGTCTCGTTCACTAATGGATTCGGTTCTTGAGTTCACCCACTGACTGACCGGGAAGATTATCAGTGACTGAATGACTCAAATTCCTGTTTGTCAAACAAAGCTATTCTACGACTAAAGATTTGTAATGTATTGCACAAGTCAAATAGATGACTTTTGCGATATGTTGCTTTTTTTGTTGTTTTGATTTTAGAGTTTGACAGCCCCTTGACAGTCCTCATTCCCTTTCATTATGTAACCAGGATAAAAATGTACAAAATGCATAAGCAAGAAAAAAGTCATAAAGATCTGCATATGATATGTGGGTGAGTCAATGTTTTTTACTATTAAGTAAACTATTCCTTTATTAGTTAACATAGTAATAGAAGTCTGATCACTTAAAAAATAAGTTTAGCAAACTGGTCATAGCATTCATGGCATATTTATTCTCCTTACAGGTGAATCACAGAGGTTTACTCTCAAGTTCAAGAGGGCAGAAGATTATCCCATCGATCTGTACTTCCTGATGGACCTCAGCGACTCCATGGACATAAATCTTAAAAATGTCAAAAACCTGGGAACCGAACTTGCCAGGGAGATGCAGCACATCACAAAAGACCTGAGGATAGGTTAGGAGAACACATGCTTACATTCACAGCTGCTTACACTCTTAAAGCTGTTTAAATGATCTGCCAACTCTTGTTTAAAGGTTTTGGTTCATTCTTGGAGAAACTGGTTATGCCTTACATTCTGATGACACCGAAGTTTCTGAAGAACCCATGTTTTCCAAGACACTGCTCACCACCCTTCAGCTACAAAAATGTCCTGAATTTGACTGACGATGGTGCATTGTTCACCCAAGAGGTCAGCAAGCAGCAAACCTCTGGAAACCTGGACTTTCCCGAGGCAGGATTTGATGCAATCATGCAAGCTGCTGTCTGCACGGTGAGTAGAGCTGAACATTCCCTAAATCCCAGAGAACTGGGCAAAGTTTTCAATAAATGTTTGCACATGCAGTGTTGTACTTGCCCTGCGAATGGCTCCGTCTACAACAACTTTCTTTTTGTTCTAATAAAATAGTTTTTCTAATGGAAAATGCTCCAAATTTAGAAATCCAGAAGCTGAACTCAGATTTTCTTATAATGTATACGTCATCATTATCTTCATTTACTGCTTCTGACTGTCACTCAAGGGTTCTGATTTCATTTTAAAACACTAAGTGTGTAGTAAGTATGTGACTGAGCCTTTGTAAAATCAGAAACTGCTGTGTTTGGATTGTATTTCAGGAAGTGATCGGCTGGAGGAATGTTACTCGCCTCCTTGTGTTCTCCACGGATGCTGGATTCCATTTTGCTGGAGATGGAAAACTGGGTGGCATTGTTCGACCAAATGATGGGAAATGCCATCTGGAGAATAATATGTACACTATGAGCAATTACTTTGTAAGTATGTATTTGATAGATAGATAGATAGATAGATAGATAGATAGATAGATAGATAGATAGATAGATAGATAGATAGATAGATAGATAGATAGATAGATAGATAGATAGATAGATAGATAGATAGATAGATAGATAGATAGATAGATAGATAGATAGATAGATAGATAGATATTCAGACAGTCAGAGAGACCACTAGAAATGTCAGAGTGTGTCTTTGATTTTAGTTGTTTTTTACAGGACTACCCCTCCATCTCTCAGTTGGTAGACACACTGAGTGACAACAACATTCAGACCATCTTTGCTGTGACACAGCAATTCAAAGATCTTTATCAGGTGTGTATTCAGAGATCTTTATCAATATGTTTGTTATACCTTCTCAGCATTGCAACAATATCATATTCATCATCTCATAATATAAGCATCAGGTTTAACTCTGATTGTAGTCTGTATTGATTACTATAATGCTTTTGTGTGTGTGTGTGTGTGTGTGTGTGTGTGTGTGTGTGTGTGTGTGTGTGTGTGTGTGTGTGTGTGTGTTTGTGTGTGTGTGCAATAGGAGCTGTCTGCTCTAATCCCTAAATCAGCAGTGGGGACACTGTCTACTAACTCTTCCAATGTCATCCAGCTCATCATTGATGCATATAATGTGAGTTCATGTTATTTATATAATGTATATGTCAATAATGGTTGGCTCTGGTGAGCTGTAGTTCCTTTTAGGGTTGAAAGGAAGTGAAGCTAAAACCACTCTAACTCTTTACTTATTTGCAAAGGATTCTACTTTACACCAATTCCCATGCATAATGTTTGTTTATAATATTAAATATGTACTACTCATTTGAATGATCAGAAAAAGGCAAGACACTTATTGCTCAATCAGATCAACAGTTCTGCAATCAGTAAAATTATAAGTTCAAAGTCCACAGATCACACCTAAAAATGAAAATACCTTCATCACTCACTCACCCTCATGCCATTCCAAACCTTTTTGGATTTCTTTTTCGTCTATGAAACACAGAAGAAGATATTTTGAAGTATCGAATTTCAAAATATCTCCTTTTGTATCCCACAGATAAAAAAATCATACAGGTTTAAAATGACATGAGGGTGAGTAATTGGTTGCAGAATGTGAGTGAACTATCCCTTTAAAAGTAGTATTTGAATTAATATTTGTGAAGCACTAATGTACTCTCTGTGTTTAATTGTGTCAATCAGTCTTTATCCTCAGAGGTCATTCTGGAGAACAGTAGGCTCCCCGAAAATGTGTCCATCTCCTACATCTCCCACTGCAAGAATGGAGTGAGCGGGAAAGGTGAAAATGGGAGAAAGTGCTCTGACATCTCCATTGGGGACGAGGTGAGAGAGTACAGTTCTGAACATCTGCACTTGTCCGTGCATAGAGTATCTCTCTTTTGCTAGCTGTGGCTTACGCTTAGTGCACAAGTTCTCATATGATACCAAAATTCCAGCTAATGCCCATTCACCAATGACATTCTAGTTTGCATACTTCTAAGAGATATACCAGTTTAGACTGAAGCAGCACTGAGCAACACCCAATGAAATTGTGAAAGGAAAGACTGGAAGAGGATGGTGAGCTGTTGGGAAATTTTTTTTAATTAAATCTAGTTAGAACTAGTTATTTTTATTTTCAGTTCTGTGCAAATCAGCACAAAGCAATCTGAATGTTTCACTTCTTCAGTGCAGTACAAATCTGGCACCTGTGATTGCCAGAAATTCTCCATAAAAATAAGTTGAGAATGTTTCAAAAATGATCAGATGGCATGTTAGTGTCATACATAAAATTGTATGACATCTAACAGAGTTCTGATTACTCATCAGGGTTGGCAGTGCATGTGACATCAAAATAATGAAATAAGCAGTGTTGGGGAAAGTTACTCCCTAAACAAATAACGAATTACGTTACTTTGTTACTTTTTATGGAAATTAATGCGTTATGTTACTTTTGCGTTACTTTCACGTTACTTTTTAAATATGAGCAGGGCTTGATTGTTTTTAATATAGTAAGTTCTATTTATAGCAAATTTAAATGCACATTACACACCAAAAAGTGTAATGAATAACCCTCAGGCTGAAGGAAAAGTAAATTCACGTCTGTACAGGTGAACACTTCAGCAACAAAAAAACATTGAAGCACAATTGTTAATTTATTTATAGTCATTTTTGCTTATATGGTTGAACTGGATCGTCAAAGGACAGCAGTAAAGACACTGGTTAATAAAATGGGATTCAATACATTTGTCTTATTTAACATTTAATTAGGTTTGCACCATATTCTGAGTTTGCATTTCACTGTTTTAATTCATTTTGATGAATACTAAATCAGTTTTTTTGTGAGTGGGATGAATAAATGCACATTCACATTTAGTCTTGAATTACCATACATCTTGTTCACACAGTGCACACAACACCTCTGTACTTCCGATTTCTCCCAATATGGGGACAGGAGACTCTTCAGTCAATAAATGGGAAAATAAAGTAACTGGCATTACATTTTTGAAAAAGTAACTCAGATATTTTCTCGTAAATTAAATAATAATGCGTTACTTTACTAGTTACTTGAAAAAAGTAATCTGATTACGTAGCTCACGTAGCTTGTAATGCGTTACCACCAACACTGGAAATGAGATAATTTAGAAAACAAAATGCAATGCCCAATCATGTGTTGATATACAATTAAGTTTTACTATAGTGTTTTAAAACTTTGTAAAACTTCCTAATGTTTTTACAGCACACAACTCTTCAGTGAATCTCTAAATACAAAAAGCTTCTTATTTGTAGTGTGCACAAGGCCTTAGAATTTGTGATGTGCTTCATAGGTGATGTTTGACATAGAAATCACGGCTAAGGGCTGTCCATCTAAAGGTAAATCAGAGACTATAAAGATCAACCCGCTGGGCTTCAGCGAGAAGGTGGAGATCATCCTCAACTTCATCTGCGAATGTGAGTGTCGTAAAGAAGGAATCCAAAACAGTCCGGAGTGTAGCGACGGTAATGGAACTCTGGAGTGTGGAATATGCAGGTTTGAGAAGCTTTCAATCTCATATGAAAATTCAGATAATATGACAATTATCCTGATTCAACATTTTCTCAAATATCAGGTGTAATGAAGGCCGATTAGGCAGATTATGTGAGTGCAGCCAAGACGAGGTCCCAACTGACGATCTGGACGCGAAATGCCGCATGGATAACAAATTGGACATCTGCAGCAACAATGGAGAATGTGTCTGTGGAACGTGTGAGTGCAAGAAAAGAGAAAACCCAGAGGAGAGATACAGTGGAAAGTTCTGCGAGTGTGACAACTTCAACTGTGACCGCTCCAACAACAAGCTCTGCGGAGGTACAACCCATTAAGAATTTGCGCTTCTGTCTTTTGCTGTATTTTATTGTTGAGAATGAATTCTGACATTATATATTTGTTCTGGAAAACATGACAAAAATACTTGTAACTGAGGCATCCTTTCCCCCACAGGTCATGGTCGATGTGAGTGCAAAAAGTGTATCTGTGAAGCTAACTACACTGGAAGTGCTTGCGACTGCTCTTTGAACACCTCAACCTGTCTGGCCAGTAACAAGCTGATCTGTAACGGTCGGGGAATCTGCGAGTGCGGCGTGTGTAAATGTACCGACCAAAAATTTGAAGGTCCAACCTGTGAAATCTGCCCAAACTGCTCCAGAATTTGCAATCAACACAAGTGAGTTATTGGCTGAACAATAATGAGGTTTGACTAACAAAGCTAACCCAGTAGGTTGAACCACTGACTTGTAGTCAGTTTTGTATCTGAATAAACAGTGCAATCATGAAATGATTTAATCTCAGCTTTCTGCTCTATTCCTCTCTGTTTTGCCTCAAAGGGACTGTGTTGAGTGCAGACAATTTCGCACGGGTAGCAAGAAAGAAACATGTGAGGAAGACTGTAGATCCTTCAATATTACATTAGTGAAGACTAAGGAGGAACTTCCTCAGCCGAATGGCCAGCCCATCAATAAATGCAAAGAGCGCGACGTTGACGACTGCTGGTTCTTCTTCACCTACAGTACCAAAAACGATGACAGCTTCGATGTCTTTGTGGCTGACATAAAGGGTAAAAATGACAGAAAATTTTACCACATACCAGTATGACATTTTTTGCAGATTTATATACAATAATGAGTGTCTGCTTAAGCACTTGACTCTGAAGTTTTAAAGTAAACCTGTTTGATTTGACTATTTAAAGTCCCCTGTTCACACCAAGAACGATAACTACAAAGATAACGGTATTAGCATCCACACCAGCGAATGATATTGTCTGTTTATTCTAAGCACTTTAAATTCTTGAGCTTGTTAAAGCAGGATGGATTTTGATTGGCCATCAATGTTTTCCATCAGCTGGAAAAAATTGTTTGGAAAATGATTCCAAAAATATTGTTTCTCTGTGCCTTTATCGTTATAGCTGTGGTGTGGACTCCGCTATTCTTTAATATTAAGAACGATTTATAGAACTATATCTTTATCGTTATCTTTATCGTTATCGTTATCGTTATCGTCCTTGGTGTGAACGGACCTTAAAACCAAGTTTCACTTGAATATACATCACAATAGTGGAGAAAAGACAATTGCAACTTGTTTCATGTCATCTTTCTTAATTTATAGTTACTGATAACTAGTTTACAAGTTTTAGATTGTTTCCCATAATGCTTTGTGCCTGTTTTCACAGAGTGTCCCTCTGGCCCTGATATCATTCCCATTGTGGCGGGTGTGGTCACAGGAATCGTTCTGATTGGTTTAGCACTTCTGCTCATCTGGAAGCTGCTCATGATTATTCATGACCGCAGAGAGTTCACCAAGTTCGAGAAAGAGAAGATGAATGCCAAATGGGACACAGTATGCATCTCTTTATTAGTATTTATTTTTTAATATTGCAAATAAATACATTTTTAGCGCTGTACGTGCTATGAAAAAAAATATTGGGATAATAATACCTGCTGTTCTGATTAGGCTGAAAACCCCATCTACAAGAGTGCTGTGACAACTGTGGTGAACCCCAAATATGAGGGAAAATTATAGATCTTCAGGATGGCTTGGAGCAATGGTTCTCAACCGGTCTTTGCTTCATCGCCCATTTTATGCATTGGTGACCTAATACAGTATCATAAAGTGTATTTAATGTAATCAGGGGCATGTTGTGACATTGGACAAAAACACCTTTTTGGATGCCAACAACAATTTTATCACCGCTTTCAAATTTTTATAAACTATTTATTTTGTGGTTTTAGTGTTTGCCTTCTGTCCATTACTCAGCCAAATGCATGTTTTGAGTCCTAGCCTACCAGTTGAGAACTGAATTGTAAGCTAGTTTCCCTTTGCTTAATTATATTTTTTTCTATTTTGCAATGTTTACATGTAAATATTAAACTCCTCATTTGAGATTATGATATTCCAGATCACAAGAAGTCACAACAAGATTCACCAATGATTATTATTTTTGAATACTTTATATAAAGCCAATGAAACAGTGTTGGGGTTATTAAATACATTCTTGACAGTCTGGTTGTGTGGGTGACATTTGTTTCTCTATAGCCAGTGGTTGTTTGGATTTGGGGGAGGGGCGTTCTCATGCTAGAGAGCATTTGATTGGACAAAACTCTGTGTGGCTGAGTCATCAATGTTTTTGTTTTCCCAATTCCCAAAACTGTAAAAAAAAAAAAAAAAAAAAAAAAAAAAAAAAAAAAAGTTGTTCTCATGCATGATAGCTACATTCTCAAGTAAAAATGTACAAGGTATGCAAGTTAAAAGGTACACCTTTACACCTTATTTACCCCTAAAGGATGCATACAAGTATCTTAAAAGTACATATTAGTACTAGGGTGACCACCTGCTAATAAACCCAAGGGGGGACAAGGGGTACAGAGCAGACTCACTGATAGTTCCCATTTCTAGCACATACCACCTTACATGGTATATTAATAATGCCCTATTCCCCTAAACATGTATAATTGCTGATGTATGCTCATGCCAGAATTGACAGATGCACTTCCACTTACGATTTACTTTAGCTATTTTATAAATTTTTCATTACAATTTATTCACTTTAAATAAATTATAATATAAAATTATAGGATTAAAATTAATTGTAGTTGCTCAACACCACAGGAAAAGTAAAAAAAAAAAAGTCTGACATCACAACTCAAGGGAAGGGAATTCACTCATTCACTAATCCCTATATAGTGTATGGCAGTTGAGTTCACTATATCAGGAAGGAGTGAATAAATAAATAAGTGAACGGATTCGGACATTGACGTATAACCTACACTGCGCGTGAGACTTGGAGCTGTTGCAAAAACATTGCCATGTGTACTTTTATATTACATCTACCTAATTTTAGAAAATAATACTAATAGCAATAATACTCAAAATTACTTTATATTGCAGTTATACATACCTCCCGCGTCAGCTTTGTGGTTTCATCGATAGTATATAGTAATAATAATAATAATAATATATATATATATATATTGTAATGCTTTTATGTTCATAATCATTAATTGCTATTAAAATAACGTACTGAGAACAAAAATAAACACACATAAACGTTCATAATTATGTATTTATTACTTTTAGTATCTTGACACTTGCTCAAGCAGCGTTTTGAGCTCAGATAAGATGGTTGTGGAGCGTCCACAGGCGACTGTTAATTTTACATCGGAATACACTACCTGTTATTAACGGAAAAATGTAAATTATCCACCAAATTATCATTTTTGTAAGTTAACAACGATGCCACCTCAGTAAATTAGTCAAATAGTAAACTGAGTTATTGCCTACATAACATATTTTAATATAAATAATGTAGCAAAAACGTTAAATAATAAAGATGTAAACTTCATCTCTCATTCAAACTCGCTCGCTCCCGCTCTCGCAGTAGCGTGCTGAACTGTCAAGTAATGTTCGTTTGACTGCCTGGGGATCGAGGATATAGAGCCATCAACTTTTTTTGAGCAAGCATTGATTTTGCGTGACACAGTCTCAATTTGCGGGACGCATGAATTGGGCTTCAAACGCTGTGCGCGCACGTGCTACGCGGGACGGGTGGTCACCCTAATTAGTACCCAAATAGTACATATTTGTAACAAAAGTTACCGCCTCAGTGACATATTTTGTACCTATTTCTGACTTTAAAGTTTTAGTTTTGACAAACAAACACACTAGGACTTTTGTTTTTCGGTTGCTAGTGTTCTTGTTTTACCTGATACCACAAACGGCGTAGTATTTACAGTTGTATACCGTTGAAAGCAAAATGGGTCAAAATTATCAGAAGACAATAGATGGGGTTATGTGTAGTTTTTTGCAGTAATTAGTTTTGCCATAGCATCTCTTCGTGCTGCTATTAGATCATATGCCTGAAGCTTCCCACAAGTGATTGGTGCCACTCACTGACCAATCAGGCGGCGTCTCGCTGCCATTGCAAAGTTATTAACCCTGTGGCAGTCTCGGACTGTCCCCGGGGTCTGCTTACAGCCTTAATCTGACGCAAATAACTCCTCCATTTCCCTACCGGATCTCTTAACGGGGTTGCGTTGTCGTTTAACCGAGGAGATCCTTTAATCGCGGTGTCGAACGGAAGGCAAAGGCGAGAGCGCGCGCGCGCGCGAGAGAGAGAGAGAGAGAGAGACAGTATGTCTGACGACTGTGCCGTTTGTTTGCCAAACACCACCTTGATGCGTTACACAGTTTCGCCGTCTGAAATACTGAAATGTGGCAAATCCAGGACAGACCCGTGTAGAGCTCTGGATCTAGAGCTGGTAAGTCTTGACTATATGTCTGTCTCCCGTTTAAAGTAGATCGATTAATGTCGTTTTGGTAACATAAAGGCTTGCTGAATGAGCGAGTCCAACTGTGAACTTGGCAGTCGAGCGTCAGCATATTTCCAACATCATTGTCACATCAGCCCGGAATAACCTCAAAATAGCTTCTTTAAAAATGTCGTAATTGTATGATCTCTCGCGAGCTGTTTGGGTGTCGAAACAAAGCCGAAGGTGCACTTTTCGCGCAGGTTAAATATCTGCAGAAGGTTGACTGCAGATGGCCGCATCATCTCCGCACTTTAACAGTCTACGTGTGCTCCTCTTTAAAAGCTTGGCTCGACTCGGTTTTTTTTTTTCAGATATTTTTTTACGCAGTTAACCAAAATAGGAGCAGCTTTTATGTTTTCTTCCGCTCCGCGAGTTTTGTTGTTCGTTTACGTAGAATCCGGATCGGAGTTATATAATGTGAATGGTCAAACGGATTTGTCGCGAAGCGACCGAAAATTCGTTATTGTTAAGTGTTTTAACATGGTGGCGCTATTGCAGATTTGCTTTCCATTAATTCGAGGTTGGAAATAACAGGGAGCAGTGACAAACCCCTTTGTTGGTACAAGAAAGCTGCGTGCATTTGCACTTATGTCATACTTTGGCTGTTGTCCCAGAGATATGGCAACACCTTAACCCTTGAGGTCAAGAGTATGGTCAATGCTCATGTTTATGTCAATGTGTGTGATAGGGATGGACGATGATGCAGGATGGACTGTTACCCCCCTGGAGGGTCAGACGGGTACATCGGTGTGGGTCTTCTGGGAGCGGAGGTAAAAGCACACTTGCACTAGATTTTATCTTGGGTGCTTTATCTTTGCATATTATAAAATCCCTACATAAACACACGTGATTTCATCATATGTTATTAATGCAGTGCTTTTTATTGTTGCACACTTTAAAATCTATGTTTTTCTTGCTTAGTGTATTGTGGTCTTATGATGTAAGTGCATTGATGTATGAAGGAGAAAGTATATACGAATGCTTTAGCAAACAGAAGGGGAATGGTGAAGGTTTTTGCAGTGAAATGTGATCTTGTGGGCGTCTCAATACCGCCATGAGGCACTTGTCTCTTTGCTTCTAGTGGGAATAGTGTTTGAGATTATGCTGCAACATCTCTAAGATCCCTTTAAAGGGAAATTATGGCTTTGTTGTTGTCTTTGGTAGAAATTTACAAAAGGTTCACATCTTTGATATAAGCTGCATTGCTTCCCTGATGTTCCAATGATGATAAAGTCAAGTTAACTTTGTCATTCTGCCATGTGTGGGGACATATAAAGGAACAATGTTGTTCCTCATATTTCTGTATATAAACATACATAAACCTTACCTATTGGTAGAAGTAGTTACATTTTCTGCAGCTGTCAATCATAGTATAAGAAGTACTTCATTAAATGAATGTTGCTAGTTAAGTAGGTTACTCTAAAGTGACATGATGTAATGAATTAGGTCAGTAACAAACTAGACGTTCACCTAAAAAAAGGTAATCTCAATTCAGAAGGATGATTAACTTCATCCTTCAAGCATCAAATATGATTTGACTTAAAATCATAAAAAATCTAACTTTTACAGTTTTTTTTCTTGACAAATATACACTGCATTTTATTTTTTAACTGAGTGAAGAATTTAAGTCCTTCGTGCATTTCGATTAACTTGATAACTAGTCCTAATATTTAATTTCAAAGTTAAAGGGTTAAAGGGGTCATATGATGCTTTTTTTTTTTAAGGATCATTATTTTGTGTATTTGGACTCCGCATTTGGACAGTCAATAGTAAATACTTAAATAATAAAACTCACTTACAGTAGCTCATTCAGAAGTGCCAGATTGTCGTAGCAAAGTCAGAATTACCTCCTCTCCTAGGTTCACGAAACGGTCATCCATAAAATGCGTTGCTGTTCTGTTGTGAGTAATCTTAAAGATTCCTAAATGCATCTACTTTCGGAAGGCCAAATAAAGTGCGTTTACCTAGATACACACAGCATCTCCCTGACATGGCTGCTTCAACACTAACTGTGGTTACTGAAACCATGCCTTTTTTCTTTGCGTGAACATTTGGGCAGCATTACGCAAATATTTCCACATAGTGACATATGGTGCGTTCAAGTCCTTCGTACGCACGAGGAGGGAAGTCGCAAGATGGCGGAGTACTTTCTCTTAATTAAAAACACAAAAATACAGCTATTTTCTTAAACTCTTGTTCTAGAAAATGAAGAACAAAGAAATGTGCATTAGGTATACTTCGTTTTTTAATGTTTTAAATTAATTTAAGAAGCCGCTGCCAACTTTATTGTTACAAGTTGCATTGTTATATTATAATGCCATCATATTATGCGTCGTCGATTAACTTACTGCGCTGTAAATAGAAAAGCCTGACAATCACAGCTAAATACCTTTAGGTATTGTATATTCCGCCATGTTAATCACTGACACGCCCCCAACTCGTACAGATCAGGGCTTAAAGAAAATCTCGAGCTCCCCACTGGTATTTACGATATTGTGGTGGCGTTCATGTGCATTCAACTCGTAAATACAATCTATACGAGATGACTTGAACGCACCAATAGATCTGGGGGGCGTGTTTTTCCATCTTCGGATTTGAGACTTTGCAACTTTACAGATCTTCATGCACAAAGAAAGAGCTTGTAAAACTCCAAATAGAAAGGAAAAATGGAAATCGCATATGACCCCTTTAATATTCAAGTTATATTGTTTTGAAACCCTCTATATAGTTTTTTTTAATCTATACATTTTTTTTTTTTCAAAAGACATTCAAACTTCTGCCTGGAAAAGCATGTTACATTAAGTGTATATTAATTGTAAAATTATTGTTTTTTACAGCTGATTTATAAAGGTTTTATGACAAATGTAAAAAAGAAAGTAGATTCTGTAATGAAGCTGGGAAAGTCTATACTTTGCTTTTTAATGTATTATTATTATTATTTTTTTTAGGTGAAAATTTCTTTCAAATAATTATTTTTCAACATTGAAACGCACCTTTCCTGTTTTTGCCTTGTGCTGTCACTGACTACAATTAACGATTTGGTAGAAAAGCACTTAATAGACAGCCAAATGGCCTAATCGTTTAAGAACGAGCGTCTTTGAATAGACTTTATTATTCTATCGTCCCTTTCCTCGTATCAGTTAAATTCTCCTGCACACCGGTGATAAAGACATGTTTTTGAAGAGGCGCGCTCTGCTGAAGGTATGGGTGTGGTTTTCACTCCCTCCCGTCTCTTCGCGCCACACGAGCGCATGCGCTGTAAGCCTGCGTGGGAATGGCTGGTCTGGGATCAGGGGGTTGGGCCGCTGAACACGAGCGGACCGTTAAAGAGTGTTTTTAATGTCCGCCATGTTGGCCATGGCGCACTGAGCCTGGAATCAGGGACCGGAGCGCGCTGGAGACACACACCGAGAGAGAGCGACCCACACCCGGCCTCGCGCCTCCGCTCGCCCCGCCAGCTCCACCGAGCGACCCGTGCGCTGCTGGACACCGAACCGGCATCATCCATGAGAACTTTAACCGGACCAGTAGGGAACATTAGGGGATCGGATAGATTTATGCTGCATCTCGAATTATAAAGAAAAATGAGTAAACTGTCGTTTCGGGCGCGGGCGCTGGACGCGTCCAAGCCTCTACCCGTCTTCCGCTGCGAGGACCTGCCCGACCTGCACGAATATGCGTCTATTAACCGAGCAGTGCCACAAATGCCAACGGGGATGGAGAAAGAGGAGGAATCGGTACGTTTTATTGCTTAGAGTCATGTATTTTGAAATTAATTTCATTTTTATTCTCAGAGGCGCGTCCCTTGTTTCTCTGCGCCAGTGTACACAAAATGGCCGCCATTTCTCCTGCAGAAAAGCTTCAAATACGTTGCTAGGGTCTGAGACGGCCGAGGTTTCGTATCTTCGGTCCAAACTTTAGAGGTTTTTCTCAACAAATATAATCTCGGAGGTGATTGATAAACAGTATTTTTGACAATAGACTGTTTACGGAGTACAAAGGAGTCACGTGACCACGGGCAAATCCACCATTTTGTTGATTTCTTAGCGCTCCGCAGAGGTGCAACACCGCGCGCTGAACTAAAGGGGGCGCCAATATCTGCGCCCCTTACATATAAACAGCCATCACCAATTAACACCCAGCAAAACAATCGGTGCAGTTTTCTGTCTCACATTTTGAACGATTCAAAATGGTATGGTTTTATTTTCTAAAGACCCATAAGCTTCAGTGAGAATAGTTGTCATGTCAATTAAAGCATAAGTATATTTCTTTGTAATTGCATGTTTCTAATCAAGGTACTCTCTTAGAAGCATTTACATTTATGTGCATTGTAAAATGCATTGGTGAATAATCTCTGAATTGACAGAGGATGCTTACATGGCTCTACCAGTCTGTTTAGGTGTATGCAATGATCCATTTGACCGCTGCAGGGGCGCACAAGGCCTTGTTTTGTTTTCTCAACACAGGCATCTGGAGCTCTTGACAGCTGCATTTCATCTGTACATCCACATCATGCAAGCAAACATGATACACATCTCTCATGAGAAGCGGTTTTATCTTTCAGCACCTATTAATGTGGAACTATTTATATCAGACCCATTAAGACCCATGTGTATTTTTGTGTTTGTATCACATAATGCATAAAAATAAAGCAAAACGTTTTAAGCTGAAATGTAGTCTTTCAAAAAAAAAAAAAACCAATTTCTAGAATGAAAATGATTCATATTTACCGCACAGCTCTGTTGGGGTAAATATGTGTGTAGTAAACATGTCTGTCCAAAAGTGATTGTGTTCAAATGCAGGCTAACCTCAGGACTCTGGGACAGGTGTCAGATTAATGCTGTCTGGTGTTTGTGCGCGAGATGGTGCTGCTGTCCCACTCAAGAGTGTTTTATAATGCACTATTAATGGGGTATCTGGGGGTCAGAGTGACCACATCAAATAATGTGCGCTTGGTCAAATTAGTGGTTGATATATGTGGATTTTCAATGCTGGATGTGACTTTCAGTACCGTGCACATCATTTCATATTCGGCATAACAATCAGTGGTATGTTTTTTTTTGTTTTAGATTGTGTATGTGTAAATAGACTGCATTATTACCTAATTCTTTACATGTAAATAAAGTAGCGGTCAGTGTCTGCTGTCTGGGATTGGAGTGGTGTTGTTTGAGCACGTGTAATTGTTTTGGTTGGGTTTGCAGTTGACAGATCCAGCTCTGCTGTGTCAGGGGCTTTCCTTGCAGTGCGTAGGCATCGGTCTCCGTTGTCGATTAGTACAGTCTGTATCCATGTTTTGGTGTTTTTAGAAGTGGTAACTTATGAATTGTGCTGACAGTGTGCTTGTTGCTGTTTGTCAATTTGCATATTAACTACTATTTCTCACCTGGCCCCTGCATTGTTTTGCATTTGCCCTGTTGCGTTATTCTTTTACTGTTGTGATGCTTTGAAATGTGATGAATTTATCAGAAATTAGATGGTTTTTTACAATTTTTACAGCTATATGGTTTTTAGGGCCATATTTTATAGATCACTGTGTTTGTCTATGTGTATAGCTTTTCTGTCTCGCATGAATGCATCAATGCTTGTATCTTCATGTATAGTCATCAATGCTTGCATTTACATGTGCAGTATTTGGGGGTTATAAAAGAAAATAATTATGCACAATAAAGCAGTCTAAATAAGCTCAAAATGGATACAAATAGTAGTTATCCAGCAAAAAATATCATAATGCATGATTTTATTAAAATGTGCATTTATATTTTGCAATGCATGATTATATATCAAATGTGACAGTGGACCACCAAACCAGACATAAGGGTCTTTTTTTTTTTTAAAGCTGTATAAATACGCATTTGATGTAGGGTTTGTTTGGATGTGATAATATTTGGCGGAGAAATAACGGTTTAAAAAATCTGGAATCTGAAATTGCAAAAAAATGTCCCAATGAAGTAGGGCTGGACCAGAATATTCGATTATTCAAATATTTGTTCGATGGGTTGGCATTTGATTTTCAATTTTGAGGTTAGAATAATCTGGGTGTTTTTTGTTTCTGTTTTGTTTTTAACACCAAAACGGTCTTCATTCCTGTTTTTCTTACTGTCAGGCTGAACGATTGTAAGGACTGTCAGTTACAGTTTTATTTCCACGTGAGCCTGGTACGGTGCGACGTGATTACAAACCGTTCTTGGCCCAGAATTCTAGGTACAGTTAGATAACCGTGATGTTAGAGTGGGTTTGTGTGATGTCGCCACTCTGTTGCCTGGCTTCGAGTTTCTCCATAGCTGGCTAAGCAAACGTGTGCTATTTGATAAAACAGCCAAGTAAACAGCTACACAACGTTTGAGACCGTTTGGTCTGTGGAGGAAACATTTGTGCTTATTGATATTATACCCGTCGTCACCTTCTGTTTACTTTTCACGTCAAGAGTTGTCTTTTTATCTGTTACATAATGAAGTAAATATCAGATAAAAAATAAAAAGTCTCAAAAACAGAAATATCTGATCATCATCCATATCACAGTTATATTACATAAACCAAGGCAACGACTGATGCATTTGTATTGCATTGCATTCCAAAGAGCTCCGTTATCAGCACCACAGTGGAAAATAAAAACTATCCGTGCTGACTGGGACGGAATAGAATCAGAATCAGAATCAGAATGAGCTTTATTGCCAGGTATGTTCACACATACGAGGAATTTGTTTTCGTGACAGAGCTCCGCAGTGCAACATAACAGCGACAGAACAAAAAACACAATAAGGAATAAAAAAATACAAAAAAATACAAATAGGTGGGTAAGGATTGACAATATACAAATTGACAATGTATGGCAGGTATATTAAAAAGAGCATTTATGTATGTACATGTATATTATGTGGAAAAATTGTAACTGTACGCTAAGTATGTGTGTTTGGATAAATAAGTGTATGTGTATATAAATATAAATATAAGTAGTATAGTCTGTTCCATGTATGTACATGTATATTATGTGCAAAAGATTTACGTGTACGCTAAGTATGTGTGTTGGATAAAAAGTGTAGTGTATATAAATATAAATAGTGTAGTGTGTCCCACAGTTATTATCAGCTGTTCATAAGATGGATTGCCTGAGGGAAGAAACTGTTCCTGTGTCTGGTCGTTCTGGTGCTCAGTGCTCTGTAGCGTCGACCAGATGGCAACAGTTCAAAGAGGGAGTGTGCTGGATGTGAGGGGTCCAGAGTGATTTTAACAGCCCTTTTGCTCACTCTGGATAAGTACAGTTCTTGAATAGATGGGAGGGTTGTACCGATAATTCGCTCAGCAGTCCGGACTACCCTCTGTAGTCTTCTGAGGTCCGATTTAGAAGCTGAGCTGAACCAGACAGTTACTGAAGTGCAGAGGATGGATTCGATGATGGTGGAGTAGAACTGTTTCAGCAGCTCCTGTGGCAGGTTAAACTTCCTCAGCTGGCGAAGAAAGTACAACCTCTGCTGGGCCTTTTTCACAATGGAGTCAATGTGAATGTCCCACTTCAGGTCCTGAGAGATAGTGGTGCCCAGGGACCTGAATGACTCCACTGCAGTCACAGTGCTGTTCATGATGGTGAGTGGGGGGAGTGCAGGGGGGTTTCTCCTGAAGTCCACGATCATCTCCACTGTTTTGAGCGTGTTAAGCTCCAGGTTGTTGAGACTGCACCAGACAGCCAGCTCTTTAACCTCCTGTCTGTAAGCAGACTCGTCACCGTCCTGAATGAGGCCGATGAGTGTGGTGTCATCTGCAAACTTCAGGAGCTTGACAGAGGGGTCCTTAGATGTGCAGTCATTAGTGTACAGGGAGAAGAGCAGTGGGGAGAGAACACAGCCCCGGGGAGCTCCGGTGCTGATTGTACGGGTGCTGGATGTGTATTTTCCTAGTCTCACTAGCTGCTGCCTGTCTGTGAGGAAGCTGTTGATCCACTGACAGACGGAGGTGGGCACGGAGAGCTGAGTTAGTTTGGGCAGGAGGAGGTTTGGGATGATCGTGTTGAAGGCAGAGCTGAAGTCCACAAACAGGATCCTCACATAGGTCCCCGGTCTGTCTAGGTGTTGCAGAACATAATGCAGTCCGATGTTTACTGCATCGTCCACAGACCTGTTTGCTCTGTAGGCAAACTGAAGAGGATCCAGCAAGGGTCCAGTGATGTCCTTCAGGTGGGCCAGCACCAGTTTTTCAAATGACTTCATGACTACAGACGTTAGAGCCACAGGCCTGTAGTCATTTAGTCCTGTAATTTTAGGTTTCTTTGGGATGGGGATGATGGTGGAGCGTTTGAAGCATGAAGGGACTTCGCACAGCTCCAGTGATCTGTTGAAGATCTGTGTGAAGATGGGGGCCAGCTGGTCAGCACAGGATTTAAGACAGGCTGGTGTAACACAATCTGGGCCTGGTGCTTTTTTCCTTTTCTGCTTCCTGAAGACCTGGCGCACCGCATCCTCGCTGATCTGTATTGCAGGTGTGGGGGAGAGGGGGGATGCAGGAGGTGTGAATGGTGAGAGCGCTTGATTGGAGAGGTGTTCAGGGTGGGTTGCAGGAGTTGTGAGTGGTGTGAACAGTTGTTTGGAGAGGCATTCAGGGTTGGTTGCAGGAGTTGTGAATGGTGAGAGCGGTTGATTGGAGAGGTGATCAGGATGGGTTGCAGGAGCTGTGAATGGTGTGAACGGTTGTGTGGAGAGGCATTCAGGGTTGGTTGCAGGAGCTGTGAATGGTGTGAACGTTTGTTTGGAGAGGCATTCAGGGTTGGTTGCAGGAGTTGTTATTGGTGTGAACGGTTGTGTGGAGAGGTGTTCAGGGCAGGTGATGGGTGTTCTTTCAAACCTGCAGTAAAACTCGTTCAGATCGTCTGCCAGTCGTTGATTTTCCACAGTGCTGGGGGGTGGTGTCTTGTAATTGGTGATCTTCTTTAGGCTTTTCCACACTGATGCGGAGTCGTTCGAAGTGAACTGAGTCCTTATTTTTTCAGAATAATTCCTCTTTGCCACTTTGATCTCCTTTTCCAGTGTGTATTTAGCCTGTTTATACAAGACATTGTCCCCCTTCACGTAAGCATCTTCTTTGGCCTGACGGAGCTGTCTGAGTTTTGCAGTGAACCACGGTTTGTCATTGTTGTAATTTAGTTGAGTCTTGGTAGGAATACACATATCCTCACAGAAACTGATATATGATGTTACAGTCTCTGTGAGCTCGTCCAGATCGGTGGCAGCAGCTTCAAAAACACTCCAATCAGTGAGGTCAAAACAAGATTGTAAATCCTGCTCTGCTTCATTAGTCCATCTTTTTACAGTCCTTAATACAGGTTTAGCTGATTTTAGTTTCTGCCTGTAGGTCGGTATAAGATGAACCAGAAGGTGATCAGAATGTCCCAAAGCTGCTCGTGGAACAGAGTGAAATGCATCCTTTATTGTTGTGTAACAGTGATCCAATATATTACTGTCTCTTGTGGGACAAGTAACATGCTGTCTGTATTTTGGCAGTTCACGGGAGAGATTGGCTTTATTAAAGTCCCCGAGAATGATTAAAACAGAGTATGGGTGTTGTTGTTCTGTGTCTGTGATCTGCTCAGCGAGTTTCTGTAAAGCTGAGCTCACGTGCGCTTGAGGAGGGATGTAAACACTAACCAGAATGAACGAATGAAACTCCCGCGGCGAATAGAATGGCTTGCAGTTAATGAAGAGCGTTTCGAGATTTGAGCAGCACGTCTTCTTTAACACAGTTACATCTGTACACCACCGTTCATTGATGTAAAAGCATGTCCCGCCGCCGCGCGATTTCCCCGTTGATTCTGCGTCGCGATCCGCTCTAAACAGCTGAAAGCCCGGCAGATGGAGCGCGCTGTCCGGTATGGTGTCATTCAGCCAAGTTTCCGTGAAACACAGAGCAGCAGAGTGAGAGAAATCTTTATTTGTCCGAGAGAGCAGAAGCAGTTCGTCCGTTTTGTTGGGTAGAGAGCGGAGATTTGCCAGATGGATGCTAGGCAACGGCGTTCGAAATCCGCGTTTTCTGAGTCTCACGAGCGCGCCCGCTCGCTTTCCCCGTCTGCGCGTCCTCTTGAAGCGTGTGATCAGCGCAGCCGCTCCGCCTTCTCTGCAAGATTCGGTGGGTGATTCAGATTTCTCTTGGCACAGCGATTAGAAGACTTACAGGTTGCTCACGTGACATCTACGTCATCAAGCTCAGTTTGAGTCTGCGCAGTACGCTCAACCCCCAGGAAGTGCGTGCTTCACTTGTCTCCGTTGAATCCAATGGGGTTGCTGTGTCCATTTCTTTTACTGTCTGTTAAAAGTATTGCTCTTAACAGACCTGTGTGTTTTGTATCACTAGTTCAGTGTCCATTCTCGGACCATATTAGCTAGGGGTGTGCACGGATAGTCGAACATTCGAATGTTCGTTCTGCTCTAATTATTCGATGAATAAAAATGATATTTCGAATTTCGCAAAAAAACAAAAACAAATTTACAATAAAACCTAATTTGGTCACTTTCTGTGATTCTCCACGGCATATTTGAAGATATGCAAGCAAAAAATAATTAATGAATGAATAAGTTCCGTTCACATATTGCGCCTAAAAATGCGTGGCGCGGAAATTGCAGCAAAGGATAAATGGATTTGCATGACGCGGAAATTTCAGCAAAGGATAAATGGATTTGCAGCACAAAAATCACTTTCAGTAGCTCTGCTACTAAATTTATTTCAAAAACGCGTCGCTTCCATTATGAGCGCGCATACCACGCGCCTACATTGGAAATAACGAACTTGAGTGCACAAAAGGCGCGATATGTGATCGGACCATAAGAACTGAGGTCTTCTACAGTACTTCAAATATGCCGTGGAGAATCACAGAAAGTGACCGAATTCAAGAACATTGTCGCGGCATCTCTCAAGCAACGAATAAACACAAAGTGAAAACTCCTCTTCTCGCGTCTGCCCTAGACCCTCGGCACAAACATCTCAGGTTTCTCGATGAAAACATGAGAGAAGTAAGAAGAAAAAACTTTTTTTTGAACATTATCAGAACATTTTCCTTGATGCGAGTGGTGCGGATGCAGCCGCTGCCACCAACGATGAAGAGGAGGCAATGCCCACTCCTCGGAAAAGGCTGAGCCAGTTCTTCAGCGATGATTACAGAGAGTCCAGCCGAGACGAGTGGGAACAGTTCTTGCTGGAACCATGTATTTGAGGATCCCATTCAGTGGTGAAACGAAAACACGAAGTGCTTCACAAAACTTATTCGCTTAGCACACCGTTATTTGTGAGTCCCGCCAACGTCTGTGCCGTCCGAGCGCGTTTTCTCCGCGGTCGGCTTTATTGTTAACAGACTAAGGAGCCGACTTTCCCCCGATCATGTTTACATGCCTGTGTTTCTTAACAAGAAAATGTAAAACAATAGAAAAAAAGCAAAAAAGATTTGCTGACAGTTTAAAGTTTCAAAGTTAAGTGTAGGCTACGTTCTACAATAGCCTAATAGCTGCAGGCTACTTTTACGTTTTTTCTTTGTTCACTTTTCTTTTTGGTTTTAATCTGTACTTTTGTTTGTTTGCACGCATTGTTAAAGGTTTTCAGCTACATAACACGATGTGTAATGTTCAAGCTTATTGTGTGTTAGCTTGTTCAAAATGACGGAAACAATAAATGTTGCTGAAAAATAACGTCTGTCTCATTAAACTTAATTTAAATAAACGAATATTCGTTTTTTTGTCAGCTCAAATATTCGAATGTGATATTTGCGGAAAACGGCCATCCCTAGTTTTTATCTTAAATTTTACATTTTATTCAATTATTTTGCAATAATCAGCGATTTCCATGCTGTTAAATAATATTTTGGTTGATCAGAAAGTGCAAATTGAATACAAAATATTAATTAAATATTAGAATACATAAAAAAATACAACAGTGACACTAATATGAAAACTTAAAATAAAACTTTTTTTCCGTCATATTTGTGGCCATAATTCAATTCATATGGCTTCGAAAATGCGCAGGTGGTTTATGGAAAATAAAACTTAACTTTAAAAATAAAACTTAATTACAACTATTACTCTTAATAACGTAGATGAAAATATAAAGCACAAATCTGCCATACATTTATAATGAGAACTTTATATGAATCTCTAGTCAAATCTGTCCTTGCCCATATTTCAGCGCGCTGTCATGAAAACATATCAGCGGGAGCTCTCTCTCTCTCTCTCATAACGCATAACTTAGCATCCCATTGTGCTAATACAAGTTGTAATGTTACGTCTGATATGTGTCTCAGTTATCTGATTTATCAAAGGATGTGTCATAGAATTAGCTTCCGTTTATTGGTATAGGCTACTCTTCACCTCAGGCAGATATTTCTTGCTCCTTTATTAATAACATTGCTTCATCATAATCATGATCTAACCTGTCCTAATCATGTTCATGTTTTCATAGACAGATTTTCATGTCAGATTTTTATTTTTTCATTTTTTCATTTTCATAACAATCTTCAGATTTTTTTCATTGTATACATTATGGCCATGCACACATTCAGGGTTTTTCAGAGATACCAAATGTTTCCCCATGACCATTCCCTCTCCTTGTCTGTTACGAAACATATGACTGTTACGAAACAGGACGTTGATTTCATACATGTCCTCATATGAGGACACCGGGACTAAAAGCATGTTTATTACACATTTTGGGAGACCTAACAAAAAATTTACAGGGAAAGTAATTCTATTTCAATATTCTATGAAATATTATATATTATGAAAATCTTGTCAATTACTACTCCCATTATTACACTTCTTTTTTTCATTACGTGTTGCTCTAAAAAAAAAACGTTAATATGCGAATTAGATTAGTTTATAGATATAATGAGAACCTGTCTATTACCATTTTGCAGAAAGAAAACTTGTATAGTCATTGTTATAACATAGTTAAGAATCATCATACAATGTTTGGCCCAAAAATAAAAATAAATCTTGAAAACGTATTTATTGGTGATATAAAAAAAATCAGTTGTTTTTGCCTATGCATGTTCATTCACAGGACATAGCATGACTTATGAATGAAATATATATATTTTTTTGTACATTTTATTTTTTAATGCTGTAAACCAGCGGTTCTCAATTCCAGTCCTGGCGCCCCCCTGCTCTGCACATTTTGTACATTTCTCTTATCGCTTCAGGCTTTTGTTCTATTCAAACATAAGTGCCCTGCGAAGTGGACATCACAGGATATTCTGCCATGATTCCGAAGTGAACGTAAATGTTCCATTCAGGGTGCACTGAAGTGTGCGAGACATGAATTTAAATTGTATTTATTTACAGAGGTATACGTCACATTTGTCCGTGTGTGAAGATGTTCCATCCAGTCAAACCCCACACTTGCATTTGCAGTTTAACTAGGCTAAATCTTATTTTCATCTGTTCATGTAGGAACACCATCTCCAGCGGGCCATCTCTGCTCAGCAGGTGTACGGGGAGAAGAGGGACAACATGGTGATTCCTGTCCCAGAGGCTGAGAGCAACATCGCCTACTATGAGTCCCTCTACCCAGGGGACTTCAGGATGTCCAAACAGCTCATTCACATACAGCGTGAGTCATACAGCCTTTATCCAGACCAAATATCTCCTTCAGCTTGAGGTTTGTGTGTCCTTCATGCCTTTACTACTGACTTCACTGAGCTGTGACACAAAAGGCAGCAGACAGGAAATAACAAATGTTTAATGCTTTTAAGAGCCATTCAGAATGACTTGGGCACTGGTAAATCACTTATTGTAATATAAGAAAATAATAGTCCGATATATTATACAGACAAACAAATAGCCCCAAACTCATTTAATTGGAGTCAGTGTTGCAATGTGTCTGCTCATAATGGTTAAAATTTCAGTTTGGTGCCGCAATAGGCACAGAAGTTAAGGGTTGCACCTATAATGACTAAATGGTTTGAAGCCTGCAATGAAACTTGCTTCATCATGGTTTTGGTTTTCACAGTAAAACTTCTCTAACTCTGCTTTTCTTTTTTTGCACCCTCCAAACTGGTCCCGCTACATACAGCATTTAGTCTGGACACCGAACAGCCAGATTATGACCTGGACTCTGAGGATGAGACATTTGTAAATAAACTGAAGAAGAAGATGGACGTGGGAGCCCTGCAGTTTGAAGAGATGATCGACCGGCTGGAGAAAGGCAGCGGACAGCAGGTAACGGGTGGGCAGAACCGGGAATTGTCAGAAGATTTGGAATTTAGTTGTAGTTTTTTTTTTATTTTTTTTTTTATGGTTGTTATGGGGCGTTCCACCAGAATAAATTGCACTATTCGCATGTGGTTGGATGTTTGAACATTTTGAGTTTACTCACTTCATTCTCGTCATGGGAGGGTCTTCTGCCAGTTGAATTCACGCAGCATTGTGATTTCAACCACCATTTATTCTGATAATTTTAAAAATATTACTGTTATCATGTCATGAATAGTAGTTTTAAAAGTATTGATGTTCGTTAGCCTGTTATGTTGTTTTCAACAAGTTTAATATGAATTATTTTCTCTTTCTCTCAGCCGGTGTCTCTACAGGAGGCCAAACTCTTGTTAAAGGAGGATGATGAGCTGATTAAGGCGGTGTATGAGTACTGGAGCAGGAAGAGGAAAGCATGTCAGAGCGGCTCTCTCATCCCTGTGGTCAAACAGGAGAAGCGTGATGGCTCCAGCACCAGTGACCCATATGTGGCCTTCAGGCGCCGGACGGAGAAGATGCAGACACGAAAGGTGAGAGGGCAGTGCTCATCAACGAATTGGCTCTGCTTATGGAATGACAAGAGAATCCATTCACACATTATCTTTATCCACAGAATCGTAAGAACGACGAAGCTTCATATGAGAAGATGCTGAAGCTGCGTAGGGACCTCAGCCGAGCTGTCACAATCCTGGAGATGATCAAGAGACGAGAGAAGAGCAAACGAGAGCTGCTGCACCTCACACTGGAGATTGTAGAGAAGAGGTGCACATATACAACCTGGAAATGCCAACTTATTTTGCAAATCTTTGTATAAAACTTTTTTTTTGCACATTATATATAATGAATGCACATTTTAATTGATTTATATTTTCTCAGCAAATGCTAATATGCAATTATTTATAAAGTCTGTATATTTAATGTATTTGGTGATTTTAGAAATTTAGAATTTTTAAAAGTAGATCTAGTATTTTTTTTTTTTTTTCAGTGCCTAAAATTGCACAAAATTTTGTAATGCAATTTTTTTTTAAATGTACGATTTTTGCAGTTTAAACCATTTTATCAGTTTTTTTTTTTTGCAGTCACAGAAACCTTGGAAAATTCATGGAAATTCACTGTTTTGGGAAACCTGGTATTCTAGGTTATTTGGCACAGGAGTGTGTATACTTTAAGCTCATTGATGTGTGTTCATTTGTGTGTGTGTGTGTGTGTGTGTGTGTAGGAATGGCATGGCTGATTTCGGAGGTGAGGTGATGGCAGAGGTTCTGGCTCAGAGAGCTCTGGAGAAACCAGTCATCCCTCTGATCCCAATCACCAACAGCAACCAGTACAGACACACGGAGCATGACCGGGTACACACACACACACACACACACTCTAATATTTCTGTTTATCGGGGCCAGTGGGCTCCCCTCTTATGGCCAAAACATACTTTGCACAAGTACACAAGTGCTGTGTTTTATAAGACTGTTTTCTTTTGTGTTTTGTTCCTTCTTAATTGCCTTAATATTTCTGTTAGCGTGTTAATGTAGGGAATTATTTTTTTTCTGGTTTAACTGCTTTAAATATTTAACACTGGGCATGGCTAGGGTTGGCCACCCCACTCACAACTGCTGCTTCGTTGCTATTTTTTTGCTTAAAGTGTTTATTTAGTCCTAGAATGCCATTGCAGCCACATCCAACAGGAGGTTTTTCAGACGCGCACTTCAATTTCACTTCATGCTTCAGTGGCACGCACACGTACGTTAGTGCGTGCTGTAACCTGTTATCAATTCATATTAAAGCGTGAATAATACTCTGAGCGTAAGTGTCAGAACCGCGTCACGTTCAGCAGCGGCAGCTCTTAAAGTATTAGCAACCAAATAACCATTAGGGATACTGAACATCTTTAATTGATTGACAGCACTAATTTCTGTGTTGATTTGGGTTTGTTTCTTATGTTTGGCTGAAGATGGATAAACCAGAGGTTGTGCGGCAGAAACGGAAGTATGAGAAGAAGGCCAAGCCATTGCCATTGGCAGGCTCTGCCCATTCAGGCCCAGCAGTCTTTAACACTAAAGACCTCAATCAGTATGACTTTCCCAGTTCAGACGACGAGCCCTACTCACAGGTACACAGGTTCAATGACAGATTCACAACAGATTTTTGTTTGTTTGTTTTCTCTTGACTTAACACACTCTTGTTTCCTCAGATGTTCTCTGGCTCTTCAGAGGTCGAGGAGGAGAACGATCCAGATGGTGTGTTTGGGTTCAGGAGGAGAACAGGCTGTCAATATCATGCTGTACGTTGTGATTCATCCTGATATGCATGAATAAGAGCGTGTTGAAAGGTTGCAGTCTAGGCTGTATTTTATTAATAAATGATTGTTTTCCTCAAAGGCACGTTCTGGACCTGTGGGCGGTTGGCCCTGGTCAGACCCTGCCGAGGGAGGGCTAGCAGATGTGCGGTATCGCTATTCTCTCACCACGCTCACGGTGCCACGACGATGCCTGGGGTTGGCACGTCGGCGAGTGGGCAGAGGGGGCAGGTGAGTTAAGACAGTTAAATTGCATATTTTCACACAAATAATTGCAGTTTCATTCAGTTAATTTAAATTGTTCATTTGAGGACTTTGCTCTGCAAATAATTGTGGTTTCAATTCAGTTTGTAATTTGCATTCTTCATCTGATCAATACTTGCGAATTCAGTCAATTTGCATGTAATCACATAATTTGCTGAGAAAAAAAATATTTTAATAATTTCAGTTATTTGTGAATATTTTTTAACTATTGACCATTTTTATTACATTTTATTATAAGTTCATTTTATTTTTCAGCAAATACTTTTACGCAGTTCTTTTGTAATGGGTTTTTTTTATTTATTTTTATTAATGTGCATATCGTGGTTCATTCAGTTTATATATGCATGTATGTGTGTGTTAACTCACTGTGCAACAATAGACGAATTCTCTCGTTTGTTTGTAGGGTTTTGTTGGACCGAGCCTACTCTGAATGGGATACTGTGTATCATGGGCTGGACCCAGATTCCCCCACATTCCCATCATCGTCTCCCACCCAGCAGCCCAGCACGGATACCTCACACACCAGCACAGATACCTCTGCCCCCTCCTCCACCTCACCAGACCTCACACAAATCCTGCTCAATATCAAAGCCTGTCGCTGGAGGCATTTCAAGCCTCGGACGGCACCGCCAGACGACCCCGACAATCCTGAACACTGGTCTGCCCGGAGACCTCGCCGCGGCTTCCTCATCCGCCCTATCAGCACGCTTCAGACACAGAGAGGCCCTGCCTCCTCCGCCAAACCACGTGTACCTCCACCCACACCCGGTGGGTCCCCTGATGCCAAATAGTTCCTGCTTTGTTCTTTTTCTCTGGTTTTTAATGAGTTGTAAAGTTCATTTCAAAATGTTTTCAAGACTATGAAAATGTTAGAATAACTTTTGTTGGCATAATGTGATGATTGTGAGTCTTGACGTGAGCAGTACCATCAGTTTTTGGCATGTGGTGATCTTTTCTCTGCACATGTGCTCCTGCAGCGTTCACAGCGGAGCAGTACCAGCAGCACCAGGAGCAGCTGGCACTGATGCAGAAGCAGCAGCTTGAACAGGTTCAGCTACAGCAGCAGGCCGGCAGCACAGCCATCCCCAACAACCCCCAGGTGAGCCTTCGGTGACATAGACCTCCAGTGTACACTAAACCTGGCATCTTTCCTAGAGCCTTGCTTCACGTCGTGTCACTGTACATTGACGTGAGCAAGAACATGTTGATGTGCTTTCTAATTTCGATCGAAAGATTGTCCTGTTTTGAAGTAGTACATGAGACAATGTTTTAAGACTTATTGTGGTTAATAATCATGAGTCTTTCATTATCTGAGGAAATATTTTGTGTGGCAACGATACTTAATTCCTGTTCCCAAAATACTTTTACAGTTTATGGACCCTTCACAGCTAGGTTTGTAATTGTAATGTTGGAAATGTCAATATACATTTGTGTTTTATTAACTTTTTGCTATTGACATCCTTGTTCTTTTTGAATGATGTCTCTTTCAAAGGTTTTTTTTTTTCTTCTTCTTTTAGAAAGTCTTGGAAACACTCTTAACTATTGTGATGAGTGCAAAATGTACATTTGTAATTTTTTTGCGTTCACCATTATTGTAGTTCACCCCAGGATTTTTACTAGGGTCCATATGTGCTTCTCTTTATATATGTGTATAATGTGTTTTCAGATGTTACATTTTAAAGATGAATAGAGATGGGATGAGTTATAAAAAAAATAAAATAAAACATGAGTATTATGTATTATTGATAATAAATGCAGTGTTATGAGCAATAACAAGGTCAAGGTGTGTTGGCATCTTGTTTATGTGACTGCAAACCATTGACAATTCCCATAATGTAACACAACCTCTGCTGTTTTGATCACACAATATCCTTGAAAATGAATGAAAAGGCTGTTTTCAAGTTGAATTTAATCTAATCCACTGAACAGATTTTGTGTTACTGAGCTGCTGTTTTGTAACTTCATTAGTTTTCTGTACTTCAGAGTTTGGTGTCGAAGACGATAGATGCTGCCGGTGCTCAGTTTGCTGCCTCTGCACTGGTGACTCCTGACCAGCTGGTGGCGCTCAAGAGTAAAGAGGAGGGAGTTGGTGTCAATGGAGTCGTTTCAGCCTCAGGTTGGTCTTTCTAAACCATATGCATTCACCATTAATATATTTATCAGCATGCAATGAATTCTGTTCTCATGGTCTTCCATCGTTTGACTCTGCAGGCGTCTATAAGGGCTTACATCACACGAGCTCTGCAGGGTCATCCATCCTTCCGTCTGCGGGCCCTACCTCCACCTCATCCCCCTCCCCCGCTGCCACCGCCTCCACCACTAACAACGGAACCTCCTCGGCCAATCACCACGTCAGCACGTCTGGCCCAGCCCCCGGTCAAGCGCTGATGGGCGGGGCCGTGAGAGTGAGCGTCCCCTCACCAGCAGGCACCTTGAGCGTGCGGCAGCTGCAGCGGCAGCTCACTGTTCCTGCCTCTGCCCTAAAACTCGCTGCCAACGCCAACAGACCCATCCCAAAGGTCACCGCGGGGTCGACTACCCTCGACATGGGGCCCAGGTGAGTAACTCTGTGGGGTCAAAAGAACATTTCTGGTTGAATAGAAATTAAAAGTACCGTCTGTCGTTTATCATATTGATCATAATTTGTCCAAATTGTACAATCCTAAATAAGTACAGCAAACATGAGCCTTTTTTTTTTTTTTTGCTAATGCATTATTACAATCATAATTGTTTATTATTATTATTATTATTATTATTAGAAAAATAAAAATTAGATACTTTTCCCCCTAATCGTTCTGACTTACCATGCACTAATCTGTATTAGTCGATTATTATTCTGTCAATCAATGCGGATTCTTCCGATTTTTTTGTTACATTGTCTTTGACATCATCTAACACTCACTTGAAGTTTGTCTTAAAAACATAAATAATTTTACAGTTGGTAAGTGTAATCTTAATCAAAACAAATAGTTTTTCAAATTTACTTTTCAAATTTAACATGACATTTTAATTTTCAATTAGGAAAATATGAAGTTTTAATAATTACTATATGTTGGTTCTGAACTAGTGTTGTCATGTTTCTGATTGCAAAACAGAAATATTTTATTGCATTAGAAAAATAAAAATAATTATAAATGCTGTTTTATGTTCACTTCACTGTTTTTTTTTTAATTAAGGATCAGTTTTTGTTCTTTGATTTGAATTTGAGGTCTCCTAATAAGTTATTTTGTATTGAATATTTCTTGCAGGGAAAATCACGATCAAGAGAAACCTCCGTTAAACAGTCTAACAGACAAAACCGTTGCTATGGAGGTGACGTAGCCCCGCCCCTCAAGTGTTCACACACCTCCTCTCAGTCGAGGCGTCTCCTTTAGGTGCTATGCATCATAGCGACGCTGTTTCCGTGGCAGCCGTTGGGACTTAATTGCAATGCTCATATGTTTTGTTTTTATCTTTTTCCAAAATTTTGTAACTGTTAAGATAGCAACATCTGTAAATTATGAAATATGGAAAATATTCTATGTACATACATATTTGTAATACACCCCCTTGTATATAACATTACTTGAATACAGAAATTGTTCATTTGTGATGTTTTGCACTTGGGAAAAAAATCTGAAAAAAAACTGCGATTTTCGTAGTGTGTGTATGTGTTGTGTGTCTGAGATTGTGAATGTTAAAAATGTCTGTGAGACTGTATCTGAATGTATGTCACATGCATGGTGCAAAACCTGCTGTTTTATCTATTTATTGTGAGGTGTTTACAAAATCTTGTTTGTTTTTTTCCCGATAGTTTTTTTTTTATTTTTTTTATACACTGTAACCTCCTGGGTTTCTGTGCAGCGTGTGTGTGCATGTAGCTACAGCAGTTGTATGTGAACATCTCTTGGAAAAAAGCAGTCCACTCCACTCAAGCACTATTTTTTTTTTTTTTTTTTTTTTACATTGCTGCTTTGTATGAGTCATTTTGTTTTGGAATCTGAGAGACCCTTTTTTTATTTGGGGTTTGTGAAACTTAAATGGGTTTATTTTTATTACCTCTGTTGTGATGACTGATTGTACGTCCCGTGTTGAGGAGCGAGTCTGTTATTTGTGTGTAACAGTAGTTCTTAAGGGAGAGGACTACAGTGACATCATCATCAACATTCCACTTTATATGAAAACAAGGAAAATGAACAAAAAAGGGACGTTTTGTTTCCTGTAAGACTTCATGTTGACCCGTCCTGTGGGGCCAGCACGAGCTCTCTTCTGTGAAGAGGACGGTACTTCACAAGGCTACTCGTAGTTGTTTGTATGTACCACAATCTGAATGCCCGTTCCAATGGCATCATCTATCTTTGAGGTGTTTTTTTTTTTTTTTTCCCAAGTCCCACCTGGAAGAATGAATTACAAAATAATTATGACAAAAAATGTTTAATAAACCCAGGGCATTTAGTGTTTGACCAGCACTACTCTGTGTGTCATTTCTCTGTCATTTCTTCTTTGAACAAACACAGCTGCTTCACGGAGTGGTCAGGATATTCTTAAAGAAAGTTGTGCAGGTTTAGAACAACACTGCTGTGGAAATTAATGGTTTTATTTTTGGGTGAACTATTCCTTAAAGTGGTACTCACTAATTCTTTAATGCAAATCAGTGGACATCTGCAGGGACTTTGTTTTCATGTTTTATTAGACTTTCACATGAGCTTGTAGCTAAAACCAAACGGAATTATCAAATTCTTATTTTTTACAGTGTTGCAAAATCAAATAAACCAATGAAAAGAACACACTACTACAGTTACATGAGATTTGTCTGTTTAGTTACTGACATATGAATGTATATCCAGAGGAGAACTGACCCCTGGTATAACCTGGTTTCTCCCAAGGCTTTTTTTTATCTGGAGTTTTTCATTCCTTGCCACAGTTGTCTTTGGTTTGCATATACTAGGAGACCATAACATTTTGTATCATGTATCTATTTTTGTTGAACTGCTTATGGGTGAGTGATATGACCATAATCTTAATTCCCATTGTTTATACATGTTATTTAAATGATGATAAACATCACCAAATAGTAAATGGGCTTGTTAATACACTAAATTGTTATAAACATCACAAAAGATTCATAATCCTCTGTATCACAACATAATTAATAACCCCACCTTAAAATCTTTTTTTTTCTTTTGCATACAAACCGTTCTCACAGTCACACAATATATAGAGCAAATCTCAACTGCTTGTTTGTATCATCAAATGTTAACTTAAATGTTATACAATCACCCAGCTCTAAACTACCAAAAATGAATCATCATGAAACTGTAAAAATGATTTAAAACAATCTGTATTTTTAAAAGATTTATACAAATAAATTGTCTTGACAACTATTACAATACAAAACCTAACTGCATTTTAGTTGTCATCATCTCCATCCACAGCTCTGGTCATGATGCTAGTTATCATGCCATACCATTCGTTTTTAAAACAAGGACCTTAAAAATGGAGAGAAGCAAGAGATTAAACATGTATTATTATATATGATCATATGCTATTATACTGAAAACTTTTAATATACAATGTTTACATAGAAATATTGTATAAATCATAAAAAGTCAATCTTTTGTTTCTGGCTAATGTGGCTATCATTTTACAGTTCTCATAGTTATCAATGCATTCATTTGTTAACCTTAGTTTTTACTTCCGTAACTTCTCCATAGAAAAGCCATGAGAACTCAAATGAATCTCCACGTTCTGGTTGCAGCTTAGTGAAAGGTCCAACAATTTTGTACATTTTTGAGCCCGTTCATAGCAAGCCCACCTTCATAACAAGAAAGCACAAAGCATAGCATCACTGCAGATGCAATATGCTGCACAAGTCACATAGACATCTTTTATGGTGTTTTTGTGTTTTGAGTCTTAAAATCTCTAACCTCTATTAAACTGCAAAAAAAAAAAAAAACTAGTTTATTTACTGATTAAAGAAGTATGAAGATAAACCAATACAAACCCTTTAACTTTCAAAACACAGGCTGGTCTTGTGCGTGACCTCTGCAAGATCTCAATTGCCTCCTCCAGTAAAAAGTAAGCATCTACCCTAGTTTAAGATAAAATTATGAATATTTTAGGAACAGATACTATTAATACTTTGCATTTGACAAATTTTATTTGAACAGTTCCATAACAACGGATGTTATATGGATGTTGCCAAGAACAAATCTTCTGAGTTGTTCCACAGAAGAAAGTTCCACAGGTTTGGAACACAAGAATGAGTAAATGTTTTGGGTGGAATATTCCTTTAAATATGACCAACACAAGAGTTCCTAACAGACAACTGTATACAAACACAGGACAGAAGGTGATTACAGATCTTTTTCTTACTTGACTTCTGTTAGACTGGGGCAGTTCTGGATGATCTGAAGGGTCCAAACACACCATCTCTCGGTCAGGCGGTCTACTACTATTTCTATCTTTTTCAGTTTAGAGAAGTATAGAATATTAATTAATGCATCTGAATCATTTTGGGTTATTATCTGAAAAAGTTCGATCCAGTTGATGTTGATGAGCTCTGAGTGTGGAAATGTGAGACTGAGTGAGCGCAAGGGTGCTTCAGGGCCTTCATACCATGATGTTCCTAAGCGGACACTAGAAAAACAAAACAAAATTGGTATCAATAAAGCAACAGATGTGAATTTAATCTGATTACGTTGTTAGGTGTCTATAAATCAACAAGTTAGAACTTGAGACTTTTTAATATTCTGATTAATTGATGGTCTGTTGGGAAGAAGTAATTATTTGCAACATTGACAGTAAACAAAAAAGCAGAAAGTGTGGCATTTCATTGTTTTATCTGTTTTGAGTTTCCAGTTTAATTGCGTTACTTTAACCATAATAATAATCTGAAGGTATTATGTTGAAGAAATAACATGCCAGACAAATGTGAAATATTTACTTACAACCCGAATTTCGGAAAAGTTGGGACGTTTTTTAAATTTTAATAAAATGAAAACTAAAGGAATTTCAAATCACATGAGCCAATATTTTATTCACAATAGAACATAGATAACGTAGCAAACTTTTTTGTGTTTTTATGTTTAAACTGAGAAATTTTACACTTTTATCCACTTAATTAGCTCATTTAAAATTTAATGCCTGCTACAGGTCTCAAAAAAGTTGGCACGGGGGCAACAAATGGCTAAAAAAGCAAGCAGTTTTGAAAAGATTCAGCTGGGAGAACATCTAGTGATTAATTAAGTTAATTGATATCAGGTCTGTAACATGATTAGCTATAAAAGCTTTGTCTTAGAGAAGCAGAGTCTCTCAGAAGTAAAGATGGGCAGAGGCTCTCCAATCTGAGAAAGACTGCGTAAAAAAAATTGTGGAAAACTTTAAAAACAATGTTCCTCAACGTCAAATTGCAAAGGCTTTGCAAATCTCATCATCTACAGTGCATAACATCATCAAAAGATTCAGAGAAACTGGAGAAATCTCTGTGCGTAAGGGACAAGGCCGGAGACCTTTATTGGATGCCCGTGGTCTTCGGGCTCTCAGACGACACTGCATCACTCATCGGCATGATTGTGTCAATGACATTACTAAATGGGCCCAGGAATACTTTCAGAAAACACTATCGGTAAACACAATCCGCCGTGCCATCAGCAGATGCCAACTAAAGCTCTATCATGCAAAAAGGAAGCCATATGTGAACATGGTCCAGAAGCGCCGTCGTGTCCTGTGGGCCAAGGCTCATTTAAAATGGACTATTTCAAAGTGGAATAGTGTTTTATGGTCAGACGAGTCCAAATTTGACATTCTTGTTGGAAATCACGGACGCCGTGTCCTCCGGGCTAAAGAGGAGGGAGACCTTCCAGCATGTTATCAGCGTTCAGTTCAAAAGCCAGCATCTCTGATGGTATGGGGGTGCATAAGTGCATACGGTATGGGCAGCTTGCATGTTTTGGAAGGGTCTGTGAATGCTGAAAGGTATATAAAGGTTTTAGAGCAACATATGCTTCCCTCCAAACAACGTCTATTTCAGGGAAGGCCTTGTTTATTTCAGCAGGACAATGCAAAACCACATACTGCAGCTATAACAACAGCATGGCTTCATCGTAGAAGAGTCCGGGTGCTAACCTGGCCTGCCTGCAGTCCAGATCTTTCACCTATAGAGAACATTTGGCGCATTATTAAACGAAAAATACGTCAAAGACGACCACGAACTCTTCAGCAGCTGGAAATCTATATAAGGCAAGAATGGGACCAAATTCCAACAGCAAAACTCCAGCAACTCATAGCCTCAATGCCCAGACGTCTTCAAACGGTTTTGAAAAGAAAAGGAGATGCTACACCATGGTAAACATGCCCCGTCCCAACTATTTTGAGACCTGTAGCAGAAATCAAAATTGAAATGAGCTCATTTTGTGCATAAAATTGTAAACTTTCTCAGTTTAAACATTTGCTATGTTATCTATGTTCTATTGTGAATAAAATATTGGCTCATGTGATTTGAAAGTCTTTCAGTTTTCATTTTATTAAAATTTAAAAAACGTCCCAACTTTTCCGGAATTCGGGTTGTATATCTACACATGTACAGTTGAAACTATTAAACTATCATAAAGGTGATTACATGACCATTGTGAGAAAATGTTATCTGATGAACAGGAAAAACTAAAACAACGTTTTCTACACCTGGATAGCTTTTCACTGATTGACAGATCAAGTGTATTGATAGAACAATTGCCAACATTTCCAGTCGGGGACATGACATGAACTCTGCAAAGCACAGGGGGAAAAAAAGTCCACTGAAGGATGATAGCATGTGTGTATGAAAAACATTAAATGTATAAAACATATTTTGAGTCGGTGGTATTAAAAAAAAAAACATTACTCCTGGGCATTCAGTGTCTGTCCTCTCGTGAGGGCACACAGCAGTTTAACAAGATCAGATTCTGATGCATCTTCTAGAAGCAAACTTTAAAATCAAATACAGAAGATTTCAGTAATGACTAAATAAATTACATTTTCAATAACAAACAATAACAATGTAATGATACATTTAATGTATAAAATATTTGTTATGTCAAAAAACCTTCTTAATAACCTTAATACTATTTTGGGATAAGTTTGACAGGTGTAAGACGTTTATTTTACATTGGAAATACTGGAGAAACAGATTAAAATAAACAACCAGTGGTGGTCGTATCACAAAAAAGGTAGGAAGACAGACAGGGTAGAAATATCATTGCATTATCAGTGTAGGATCTGTTTTGCACCAAAGCACTTACTGCAAATGTTTAATCTTGTGGAGTGCAGGTAGATTCATCATCAACTTTTCAGGCGTTAAACTGGAAGAGTGGAGATCCAGTTCTTTGATGCTCTAACAGCACTGAATGCAGTACAGCAGGGCCCAGTAGTCTGTTCTTCTCAACAATTGAGCATATGTATCCAACTTATTCAAGGATTCCATAGCTTCTTACACAAAGTCATCTTCATGGAGTTCATAAAGACAGTGAAGAAGAAAAAGAGCTCCACTATTAAACAAATAATCAAAATGAAACTCTTTCAAAATCCATTTTTTCAGACAAGCCTGTGTGTTTGGGTGAACAAACAGCCCATGTTTCTTCATAAGTGTGTGTTTCACAGCCTTATTCAAGAGACCAAATGTAAACTGCCACACAGCTGGAAAATGTGGTGGGTAACAATCGGTATGATTTAATATTAGCACTGCCAGTTTCCTCTGGGATTCTTCTTCATCCAGAAGGACATAGTTGAGAGCAGTAAAGAACTCATGAAAGCTGAGATGCATGAAACTGAACATTGTCTCCTGGTGGATTCTTCTCTTAAAGAGGAACTTGCATAGGAATGGATTTTTAGCAGAGTCTGGAACAGTTTCATGCACGCTTTTCTCATCAAACAGCACTTGTCTTTCCAGCATCCCTCTCTCTGCCAGTTGACCCAGACTCCTCAGCAGGATCGGGACGGGCTGACTCAAACCCTGGCAGTGATGATCCAGCAGAGTGAACACAAAGTCAACGTAGATGGAGGTGGTGGTTTCCAGTCCGCTTGTCACATCTGCACCATCATTGAACCTCTCTCGCATAACCGTGCAGATGATCCAGCAGATGACAGGGATGGAGCAGGCGGTGAAGAGGGTCTCATTTGTCTTCACAAATGTATAAGCCCTTCTGAAAAGTTCCTCATCCTGAAAGAACTTCTGGAAGTACTCCTCCACTCCCTTCTCAGAGAATCCCATAATCTCAGTGAAACGCTGAGGTCCTTTGAGCAGCTTGCTCAACTTGTCTATAGCTGTAGATCTAGTGGTGACCAGCAGGAAGGACTCTGGCAAGATGCGACCCCTCAACAGGGCACAAAGTGTGACCCCAGCTGGAGCTTTCTGAATCACATCAGTGTGAGGTGACATGTAATAAATCTCCTGTGTGAGTCTCAACTCATCAAACCCATCAATGATGAAAAGCATCTTCTGTGGTGACTTCTGCAGTATCTGTGAGATCTGACCTGGTGTTAAACTGCAGCTGTAGCTCAAGATCTCAACCAAACTCTTTCTGCCAGGAATGCGGTTTATTTCTTTACACTTTAAGTGAAATATCAAACCGCTCTTTGTAGAGTTTATCAGATGCCCAGTCCATCAGGATCTTCTGTACAGTTAAGGTCTTCCCATTCCCTGAGTTTCCCTGCAGTATGACAGATCTAGGACTGATCCCATGGTTATCTGGGTTGAACAGAGAATTCAGATGGACAGATTTATCACTGCTCCTGGAGCCGAGGACCTGCTGGAAGTCCTCTCCACTGGAGCGGAGCTCTTCTTCTCTCTCTTGCTGATCTCTGTGTCTCTGAAGGATCAGAGGTTGTGTGTAGCGCTCAGACAGCAGCACTCATTCACCAGGCAGTGAGTTTTACTCAGTTACATACTGACACTCACTGCAGATCTGTGTCTTATGTTTGAAAATCAATGATCTTGTTGCTTCAGAAATAAAACAATATTCAGAGGTTTAGTGCCTTTTAGAACAAATTCTGATGTTGTTGCTTGATACACGGTTGCTTATTAATTGTTTTAAATTAATAGACAGAAGGAAAAATATTCAACACACATCAGACTTATCTGTTACCTGATGTTTGTGTTGTTTCAGAGTGTGGGCGATCAAAAGTGAAACCTGCAGAAAATTTAATTACTCTGAATATGAATTAATTATAAATTATAGTTTGTTTACAGCTAGATTAAGGATATATATATATATATATATATATATATATATATATATATATATATATATATATATATATTATATAACTTTATTAGTACATATTTGATACATATAGGCATACACATATTTTAGCATATGATTTGATACATATATTATATAAATAAACAGAAATACTTACCGTGTGCATTATGTAGGAAGTGGACATTGCCTGTTATTGTATTATTAGTGAGTACAGGAGCTATAATATGACTTCCACTCTGAGCTGCAGCTGACATTTGGCCCAGCGCGAGATCTGAAACTGCCTACATGACAATAGTCCGAAATATTAACGGAATAAGCACTTGTTCAGTACAGCAATACAGACTTTGTATAGAGCTAAGGATCAGAGAAAGATTTGACACAAGCTTGAACTTAAAAGTAGCCTACCTTTATTTTACAGAATAAAAATCAATTAACTAAATATTACGTTCTCTAGTCTTGAATGACGAAATTGTCATGAGAAAAAAAATGCTTAGTTTTACATACTGTCGAGAGAGCCCATTTCCGTTAATTTCCTGCAAGAATATAAACACACACACACGCACGCTGTGTTAGTATTTCCAGTATAAGTCTTAGTTGTCATATTTTTTGCAACGCTACCTTATTTTCACCAGGAAGAAAGCAAGAATGGCTCATGTCGAAGTAGACGACAAACGGCTGCTTGATCAGGCAGGTTTGACAGTGGCATATCAAACGGATGTCAGAAAGAGAAGTGTGTGCGACAAACATCTCGTCAAGTCTCTTGACCAACCTAAAATACAGCGATGCTAAATCATATATTAAAACTGTTCAAATTGTTGATCTGATGTGTTTTTAAGCCTGTGTTATAATGAATTAGAACAAGACTGAAAAGACATTAACAATACATATTTTCCTATTAATTATGTTTTTCTGTGTTGAAATACATTTTATTTGTTCACTGCTCAATTAAAAGAATAGTTTAGATTCTGAAAAACTGTAATCCTCAATTTCTCTTAATCTGTTCCAAAGAACAAACAAACTTTTCTACATCTTGGATAGCCTGAGATGAATACATTGTCAGCATAATTAGATTTTTGGGTGAATGATTATTTTAATACCAGCAGGAGGAGACCAATAAATATATATGAATATTATAAGTCCTTTAACACAGATCATTTTAACACATTTGTTAAAAACCTTAAAGAACCAAAACACAGAAGCACAATTAAAGGTGGTGAAAGTCATCATGACAGTTTATTTGTTTAAAACCAATAATAAACACTATTACTTTTTTTCTCCTTAAGAAAAAATAGATCTGGAATCAAATTGGCCTAGGGCTATACCAGAGTGAGACATATTTAAATAAAATGTGAAAAAAATGACAAAAATTCAAAATAAAAGTCTACAGGGAAGAGTAACTAATAGTAAATAGTTCAAAACAACTAAAGTTATTTTTTTTCCTCTTTATACATACTCCAGGTATTACATTACATGCTGTATTTGTAGTTGCACCAAAAGACTCTTCAGCAGCTTCAGTTAACATCAGGCAGTTCCAAGTTTAGACCTGGGGATCAACCGGGAAAGATGAGTGAAAATTACAATGCTGCACTAAAGAGATTCTTTACACTACATAACAATAAAGGCCATATTGTATAAACCCCTTAATTATTCTCAGCTAATCAGAACTCACTTGATGTCTTCTGTACACTTCTCTCCACAGAACTCAATGGTCACTCTCTGGTTGCAGCTGAGCTTCTCGATCTGCTTGGTGTGACGAGTGCAGCGGTCAAAGGATTTACTGCATCTGAACCTTCACACAGACACAGAACAGCAGCACACATGCAATACAGCATAAACACACTTATTTTAAAAGACATGGATAATAGAATTAATTTAAAGATTATTTGAAAGAAACGAATCGTTCATATTTGGTCAAGAGACAAAAGCTGTTGATGCCTTACATGTGTGAAATCATTGCACAGACATGTAAATATGAAAGATTAGAGAATATGCATATTTTCATAGAAGAAAAATCAAGCATTCCTCTACAGTTGTCCACACCACTAGTAGATTGTTTAGAACTAACATGACATATGTCTACAAATAAACATACATGCAATGATAATTTATATTACAAACCCTCTAATGTTCACATTGCACTCGGGACGTTTTGTGGATTCCTTCAATAACTTGATTCCCTCCTCCATTAAAAGACCAGGGAGCCACTCAGCACCATTAGAGCCCCTTGAACCAGCATCAAAACTACAAAACAGAGATTGTTACAATGAGATATGGTGGACATGTTTAATTCTACACCAAACCAGCTCACAAAATGTGAATTTTTTTTTAAATGGCATTTCACTTTTATTCCTCTATGTATTTCAGACCTTACAGTAACAACGTGAAAAAAATTTGAAAATTTAATTTGTTAAATTTGTGAAAAGCATGACAGGGGGCAATTGCTTATTCTATTGCCCTTCTTTATTTTATGTTTACTTATTATACATAGAATTTCTTGGACAAAGATTGCAACACTTACTGTATAATGACCATAGACTGTATAAAAACATGGACGTAGTGTCCGTGACGTCACCCATAGACTCCTGAAGTGTGTTTTTGAAGCCTAAAGTGTGTAGAGCGGGCCGTCGCCATCTTGGCAGCGCGTCACCGCGCGACTCTCCCAGACAATCAAAAAAAAGCCACACCCACCTAGCGCGACGGAGCAGTGTCAGCAGTGGCAATCCACCTGTCACTCAAGTGGCCACGCCCTTAATTATGCAGAACTTTAAGTCTTAATATAATTTAAACGGATGAGTTATAAAACAATTCACCCCCTCACAGTTGTCATGAAGGGCAAAATTAGCTATTTAGACCAAAATATTTTTTTGCATCAGGATGTAAACATGTTTTTTCCTGCTGTAAAGTTGGTCATTTTAACATGGGGAGTCTATGGGACTGACTCCCTTTTGCAGCCAGCCTCAAGCGGCCAGTCGATGAATTGCAGTTTTAGTCACTTCCTTATTGGCCTCACGAGAGAGAGCGGGAGGTTGGCGCTCGATAATGACCCATTTATAAAGTGCACTAATAAACAAAAACCAAACTGACAAAGAGAAAGATAAGGACTCTTACCTGATCACAGCTAGTCTAGGACAAGACTCTATGAGGAAGAGGATTCTGGAAGCCCAATCCTCCGTCAGGATGGGAACGGAAAGATTTATCGCACTTAAACCAGACACAGATGACAGCTGAGACAGCAGAGCATTGACCTGCGTGTCAAAATCTGCACTTCTACAGAAAGAGAGAAAGAGTTAGAGAGAGAGAATAATCTCTATCCATAAAGAGCATGACAGGAAGGTAAAGGTGGTTTTGAAAACATACTCCTCTGTTATACAGTTTACACTGTGGAAGGACTGCAAGAAGCTCTTCACATTAATACTGGATGCCTTTGAATGTGGAAATTTGAGAATGATTTCTGACATTGACGGTTCATTGTGTAGGCCTGAACACCATTTCACCACATTCAACCTGTCAACAAAAAACACATTTCCTCATATATCTGAATCATAATCAAGAGTACTTGATGAATGCAGGAGTCTTACAAAGAGATTGCACAACAATACATAGTGAAACTTAGCAAGCAACTGTATTCATTAGAGATTCATACAAAATAATACGAATGATGAAACAAACACCAGTCCTGTTGTGTGGTAAAAAAATCCTTACACAAGCTTTCCTTCAAAGCTGAAGAGTCGCAGAGAAGAGCAGAGACTTTCTGCATCATCAGTCCTTAAGCTGTCAAGCAGAGCATATAACAAACATTAATTTCATTCCATTAACATCTAAAATTAAAATCAAAGAGTTTGGGTCTTAGCTGAGTGAAAATTGATCCTAAAGTATGCAAATGTAATAAAATGTTCTTGAGATACCTGATCTCCTCCCATTTCGCTTTGGTCTGCAGGAGGTCTGTGATGACGTGGGCAGTGTCCGCTGAGATGCTCTTCACTGCAATCTGAAGTCCACCCACGTTCTTCTGTTTGTGCAGAGCATTAAGAACCTGCTGGACACTTTCATCTGACAGACAGCGGCTGTTCAGCCTGTAAAAAAGATTTATATGCTTAATAGTTATATCATGACATTTATCAGCCACAAATATGATCAGCAGCTCTGTGCTGAACAGAAAAGTCACAGATCTTTACCTCAGTTCTCGAAGCCGCTTTCCTTCTCCAAGAGCTGAGAGCAGATCAGTGACATCTGTGTCTGAAAAGTTTTGCACTGTCAACCTGAAAAAAAAAAACTTCACAATCACTTCACTCATTGATTGATCTAGCAACTTTGAAACATTGTTATTTTTATTTTTTTGAAACAATCAGGGGCCTGTTTATAAAACAGGTTTACCACATAAGCCAGGTTTATTTCAGTTAGTCTGATGTATTATCAGTTGATTCGGTTCAAAATAAGTCAGACTAACTGAAATAAAGCCTGGCTTATTTGGTAGTAAACTTGTTTTATGAAACAGGCCCCTGATATACTATAGAAATCTGCATTTCTCATAGTTATGCATATACTTAATATAAAATTTGACTTTCCTCTGACATTTTTATATTTCACTTTCCATAATTGCCCACTTTTTCAACAGCATCTTAAAATCCAATAATTGTGACTATATCTCAAGTATACATTTTTTTTTAAAAAGGGGATAGTTCAACCAAAAATGAAAATTCTGTCATTAATTACTCACTCTCATGTTGTTCAAAACCCATAAAACCCTTGTTTATCTTCGGAACACAAATTAACATATTTTTGATGAAATCTGAGAGCTTTCTGATCCTCTCTAGAAAGCAACGCAAGTACTGTATGTTCAAGCCCCAGAAAGGTAGCAAGAACATATTTAAAATAGGCCATGTGACATCAGTGGTTCAACCTTAATTTTATGAAGCCACAAGAATATTTTTTGTGGACAAAGAAAACTAAAATAATGACTTTATTCAATAATTTCTCCTCTTATACATGACATAAGGGTGACTAATTAATGACAGAATTTTAATTTTGAACTATCTGTTTAAATTTTCTCACAATTAAGAATGGAATACACTTCAAAATCTTTGCCTGGATTTTTGCCCCAATTTACAGTCTGGACGAGTTGACACTGTTATTTCTATATGGCAACAGATATTGATTTCTTTTGTTTCTCATTCAACATGTTCAAACCTATCCTCACTGGTTTATAATGTCAAACAACATATTAGAGATCATAAAGTAAAAATAACTGGTCTGTATTTGTGCATCACTAGATTTGCAGACTTACTCTAGTTCTGGGGTCCTGCACAGCACAGGTTGAAGCATCTTCAGCTCCTCAGCTGCAAAGTTGAGCTTCAGGTTTCTGAAGTGAGGACAGCAGTCCAGACAGTACAACAACGCCCAGCAGTCCGTCCTGCTCAGTGGATCCCAGGACATGTCTAACTCCTGCCAAGCTTCCATAGCTTTCTGCACAAACTCCTTCTCATGAAGCTCATAGAGACAGTGGAGAATAAAGGGCAAGAAATTGTAATCTCTACTTGCGCTAACATGCAGGATCCATTCTTCCAACTGTGTCTGCACAAAGGAAGGGACAGACAGACTGAGCGTCTCTTCTAGTGAGCTGCTCACTGCTTTATGGGAGAGACCGCAGAGAAACTGAATCACAGGCAGGAAATGAGGTTCAGGGCATCCATACTTCAATGGAAACTTCTCATCTAAATATTGAGCAAGATAGCTTTGCGTTTGAGAGTGGAACCGCTCCGTTAGTTTATCCAGAAAGTCTCTTTCAGCCAGTGAGATGAAGTACAGAGCGGTGAAGAACTCCTGAAAGCTGAGATGCATGAAACTGAACATCGTCTCCTGGCGGATCCTTCTCTTAAAGAGGAACTTGCACAGGAACGGACTGCCAACAGGGTTTGAAACCATTTCATGCATGCTTTTCTCTTCAAACAGCACTTGTCTTTCCAGCATCCCTCTCTCTGCCAGCTGACCCAGACTCTTTAGCAGTATCGGGACGGGCTGACTCAAACTTTGGCAGTGATGCTCCAGAAGAGTGGACACAAAGTCAACGTAGATGGAGGTAGTGGTTTCCAGTCCGCTTGTCACATCTGCACCATCACTGTACCTCTCTCGCATAACTGTGCAGATGATACAGCAGATGACAGGGATGAAGCAGGCGGTGATGAGAGTTTCATTCGCCTTCACACACTCAAAAGCTTTTCTGAATAGTTCTTCATCCTGAAAGAACCTCTGGAAGTACTCCTCCACCTCTTTCTCGGAGAAGCCGATAATCTCGGTGAAAAGCTGAGGGTGCTTGAGCAGTTCACCCAGGGTTGTTGTAGCTGTAGATCTGGTGGTGACCAGCAGGAAGGATTCTGGCAAGATGTGGCCCCTCAACAGGGCGTTCAGAGAAGCCTCAGGTGGAGCTTTCTCAGAAACATGGCTGAGTTTGGGCATATTCGAGGTGTCACTGTAAGAAAACCTGAGCTCATCGAATCCATCAATGAGAATGAGAACTTTCTCCGGTGACTTCTGCAGGATCTGTGAGATCTGGTCTGATGTTAAATTGGAGTTGTGACTCAAAAGCTCTGCTAAGCTTTGCTCTCCAGATATGTGGTTCAGTTCTTTGCATTTCAAGTGAAACAGACAATCAAATTCCTCTCTGTGAAAGTTTCCAGATGCCCAATCCAGCATGATCTTTTGAGCGGTGAAGGATTTGCCATTCCCAGAGTTTCCTTGGAGAATGACAGAACAAGGACTGATTCCCTTATTATCGACACAGAAAAGCGCATCCAGGATGGAGCTGTCTTTGTCCGCATTATTCCTGGAGATGAGGAGCTGCTGGAAACTCTCTCCCACAGAGCACATCTCTTCTTCTCGCTCTCTCTTTTCTCTGTGTCTCATGATGATCAGAGGTTGTGTGTAGCGCTCGGACAGAAGCACATATTCACCAGGCAGAGAGTTATACTCGGTCACATATTCATATTCCCTCTGGATCCACTTCTTATATTTGTCTGCGTATAATTTATTTATTAAGCTCATTATTGGGAAAGGAACATATCAGCATGTAAGCACTGTTTCATAGCATAAATTGTAGCTACTAAAACATCTTCAACTTCACTTTAAAGGAAAAATTCATCTAAAAATGAAAATTGTGTCATAATTTACTAATCCTCATCTTGCTTTTGCATCTCTTTTCCATAAACAAAATGTGACTTGACATTGGGAACTGACGGAAACTGCATCATAAAGTGGTCTGGAGAACTTGCATCAAAGTCCAAGTCTTTTGAAGCTATACAATAGCTTTATGTGAGGTACAGACCAAAATATAAGTCAACATTCACTTACAAAGAAGCTCTAAAATACCTCCGAAAGATGTAGGGCCTATATCTTTATAATAGTGATATACAAAATTGGAATGGCATGAGGATAAGTAAATGATGGACTTTTCATCTATTTGTGAATTATGCTTCCACATTTTTGCATATTTTTTTATTTACTGAAATATGTGTGCAAACAAAAAATTTGTCAAATGAAACTTAATTGAACAAATTAAGTAAAAATTTGAAGTTAAAATGATGTAAGTTAAAATGATATGCTTACTTAAGCTTTCTATGAGAGCTTCTGCAGTTTGTGCAATATTACCTGTAAAGGTACACGTATTAACATTACAAAGTTCACATGCATATGATATATAGGCCAGAACGAGTATGCTCTTACCCAAGGATCTAAACAGACATGACTCGTGTTTTTCCAGTCTAGAATAAAAGGCAGATTTAACCTTGTCTCCACCAGAGTGCAGCACTTCATAAAGCTCTCTCATTTTCTCCTGGTTAGTGTTTGCAGCTCTGATCTTACAGTATGACTCCCACTCCATCATGCCACCTGACTGCAGCTCTTCCACTATCGGCATTACCATATTCACTCTCTGGACAAGTGTCGCCCAGTGGGCATCCACAAACTGAGCACCTGTTGGAGAGATGATAAAATGATAATTGCTCACAATTGCTTTTCCATAAACACCACCTGCTGTCAGACAATGGATTTATGCTTTTATCCAGTCCGTTTGCTGTTCTTGTTCAGAAAATGCAAAAACTGGATCAAATTTGTTTTCTAAATCTTAACAGGTGGATGGAAAACACCGCCTGGTACCACACTTTAATCAACAAAATTGTCAGCGTATCCTGGGATGAAGCTGAAGCGCTGGCAGAGGACTGACAATGGTGGACATAAAACTGTGATTACACACACATATATATATATATATATATATATATATATATATATATATATATATATTACAGTGCTATATGCTAAAATAATAATAATAACATCAACAATAACAATAATAATTTAATGTCATTGTATGGCCCCCTTGGAAGTTTGATAAAGCACTGGGCACCGGCCCAATGGTTTATATCCACCAGAATAGAAAATAAACCACCAAAAGCTCTACTGTTATGCCACATCAACAAACAAAAAATAATTATAAATAATAATAATATTAAAAATAATAATAATAATAGAGCTTTTACTCAGGACTAATTTAATATATTTTCGTGAAATGTTTTGCCTGAAAAGTGTGCATGTGTGATTTACAATGACATCAATTTTAAGCTAGCAAATGCTTATTTGGGCCACTTTATCACTGACTATTTTATGACTTTCTACTCTTTTACTGTGGTAACTGTACTTACGCTCTGAATCTTGGTCCATGGTGTCTCATTTGTGTCTGTGTGCTACGTCCAGTTGGAGAGAGCTGAAATGAAACAAAGTCAGAACTAATTTTGTGACACATGGTTAAAGATGAAGTAATGCAGAAACATTACTTAGTTTGGTGTGCACTTTAGCATTCAAGTACAATAAACCGAAGTTTGGTCTATCTGAATATACAGTAACAACGAAATCGTAGATACAGAAGGTGCAACTTTAACAGAAAACAGCGACATTACAGAGAATCTCACCTGGTTTTTCAGGGAAGTGTTTAGAAGCAACATGAACGCGCTCGTAACATTTGAAACCGCTTATTATCGACATGTCTGCTTCTTAGATCCGAAACCCAGCATGAACCGGATGAGTAATAATTCGCCACCCCACCCACACGGAGGCAATGCGGGAAATATTTCAGAAACTGTACTTTGACCCGTTTGGACATGGTTTGGACACCCTACATGAGCGCGCTGGTCAGCCTTGTTAAATAGACATGAAATACAGTTTTTTAGTGGGATTAAATTGTACTATGTTAACATTTAATATCTTGTCCAGCTCTAACTACCCCTGTCTCGTTCAAGCTGTTTTCGACTGCTGGTCTTATCGTTTAACTCAACATATATTTTAACCTTCATATTTTTAAGTAAAATAAAGTATAATAGTAAGTAAAGTATAAATAACATTTGCACCAACTTGCGTATTGTTGTCAATTGTGGGCCTCTTAATAAAACTAGGCTCCATGGGCCATAAAATATAATACAAAACATAAAACACATATGCAAACTCTCTAATGGCAAAATAAATAGTTTAATTAAAAAATCTTGCCAGGGTTTACAGGGTTAAAATAACAACAACAACAACAACAAAAAAGTGAAAAGTACTGTGGCTTTTCCGTTGTGCAGTTATGGTATCAGATGGTACTAACCAATATTAATACATATATTTTAGGAGATGTGTTCCTGGAAGTGGTATCTCACCTTCCTCTAATTCTTGATTGATGCATACAGAGACTATATTTTGTGTGTGTTCAGAGGAGACTGACCTCTGGTGTAGCCTGGTTTATCCCAAGGCTTTTCACCTCCAACTTTATATGAAGTTTTTCATTCCTTGACACAATTGCCTTTGGCTTGCCCACTAGAGGACTAAAGCTATTTTGTATAATGTACTTTATATTACGCCTTTTGTTAAACCGACCAGTGGTGGGAGACATGACCAAAAAAACCTATCGTTCATACGTGGCCTTTAACTGTGGCAGTTGTATACACCAAATTGTAATAAATTAACACTTTTCTCCTATTTATCAAGCTGTACTATTAGTCCCAAAACAAAGGCCTTAGAAATGGATAGACGAGATAAAACACATGATAAATCATGTAGAAATATGTCAATATATAAAGCCAACCAGTACATTAAGAATCACACTGCACACTATGATCATACTCTATAGCTCTCAAAACTTGTACATTTCCTGTACAATGTTCAAATGATATTGTATAAATGATAAAAAAAAAAGTAAATTATTTGCGTTACTTGCTGGTGTCATATTATAGTTCTCATTGTTTTTGGCGCGTTAGGAAAGTCTCCATAGAAAAGCCCTGAGAATTCAGATGAATGCTAATTTTGTCATCATCTACTCACTGTCATGTTTTGCCAAACTTGTATGACTTCTGGGGACACACAAGAGGATATTATAAATAATACATGTAATAAAATAGTTTCAGGCCAAAATCTTTTTTTTTTTTTTGTGTAGTTGTTGTTGTTTTGTGCATAAGTCAGTGGGAACTGGTCTGGTATACCACAATCCTTTAAAATATCTAATACTGGATTACACAGAAGAAAGAAGTCATGTATGTTTGTATCGACTTGAGGGTGAATAAATTATGGTAGAATTTTTGGGTGGACTTTCCCTTTTAATATTTGCCACACAGTACTTTCTAAAAATAGACGAAATTCATATAGAAAAAGGACAGAAGGAGATTTCAGTTCTGAGTTCTGTTCTGTTTGAAATGGAGTAGCCAAGATATTATTTAAAAAATTCACCTTTTGTGTTTCATAAATCAAGTGGAATTGGAACAACATGAGGGTGGGGAAATAATGACTGAATTTCATCTTTGTGTAAACTATCCTTAAACATTTTGCATATTTTGCAATAGGTTTACAACCGAAACATAAGCACATTTTGCATATTTATTTATTAATTTATTTAAATAGGCATAGAACCAAAGCATAAGCATTTAAGTTATAACTGAACAAATTAAATTAACAAGATGAAAAGTTAAGATTTGGAGTTTGTGCAATGCTGCTTGTATACATATTTTAATAGTACAGACTTTACATGCATATGATATAATAGCCGAAACTGTTGTGCACTTACCCAAGGCTCTAAACAGATCTGGCTCCTGCTTTACCAGTCTAGAATAAAAGGCAGATTTAACATTGTCTCCACCAGAGGGCAGCACAGTTTATAAAGCACTTTTATTTTCTCCTGGTTAGTATGCGCTGATCTGATCCAGAACAATTTTCAAGGGCCCCTACATTACCAAATTATAATAGGCCAGGCCTATTTAAAAAATTTACCAATATCGAGTTGTTGATATTGGTAAATTGGTGAACCACAATTGCTCCAGAAGTTTCAAGAACTGTATATTCTTAAATAAAATCAATAGTGTAGCAAAAAGACTGCTTATTTGCATCACTTCAGATTTTAAATCAGTGCAACAAACTATTTTGCATTTGACCTTTTCTTCTTTTACTGTAGTAACAGTACTTACACTGAGACTTGATCAATGGTGTCTCATAAACACTTATGAGACACCACGGTTATGTGTTGGAGAGAGCTGTCTTAAGTTAACCTCTATAGGAAATGAAACACATGTAAACTAATGCACCTAGTTTGGAATGACTTCTAGCGGTTGTTGAAGACAGCTTTTCAATTACCCTAGTGGTCTGCAGTAAAGGAAATGATATGTAAAAAATTACTTTGACGTGCACTTTATTGCAATCGAATAAACCAAAGGCATATACAAAAAAAAAAAAACTGTACAGGTACACCTGCCTACAGGAGGTGCTTGAACTACAATGATCTGAAACATATGTTACACTAACCAACAACGATATCCCAGAAAATCTCACCTGATACAGTATGTGAATTTCTAAGGCCTCTAAATGATCAAAACAATCTTAAAACTTGCTGAAAAAAGTCTGTTGGACACAATCATCTACATGTCTTCTGCCCTCTGATTGATAGTTCATACATTTAATCTGAGGCCTTTTATTATACAGTCGTGGCCAAAAGTTTTGAAAATTACATAAATATTAGTTTTCAAAAAGTTTGCTGCTAAACTGCTTTTAGATCTTTGTTTCAGTCGTTTCTGTGATGTACTGAAATATAATTACAAGCACTTCATACGTTTCAAAGGCTTTTATCGACAATTACATGACATTTATGCAAAGAGTCAGTATTTGCAGTGTTGGCCCTTCTTTTTCAGGACCTCTGCAATTCGACTGGGCATGCTCTCAATCAACTTCTGGGCCAAATCCTGACTGATAGCAACCCATTCTTTCATAATCACTTCTTGGAGTTTGTCAGAATTAGTGGGTTTTTGTTTGTCCACTCGCCTCTTGAGGATTGACCACAAGTTCTCAATGGGATTAAGATCTGGGGAGTTTCCAGGCCATGGACCCAAAATTTCAACATTCTGGTCCCCGAGCCACTTAGTTATCACTTTTGCCTTATGGCACGGTGCTCCATCGTGCTGGAAAATGCATTGTTCTTCACCAAACTGTTGTTGGATTGTTGGAAGAAGTTGCTGTTGGAGGGTGTCTTGGTACCATTCTTTATTCATGGCTGTGTTTTTGGGCAGAATTGTGAGTGAGCCCACTCCCTTGGATGAGAAGCAACCCCACACATGAATGGTGTCAGGATGCTTTACTGTTGCCATGACACAGGACTGATGGTAGCGCTCACCTTTTCTTCTCCGGACAAGCCTTTTTCCAGATGCCCAAAACAATCGGAAAGGGGCTTCATCTGAGAATATGACTTTGCCCCAGTCCTCAGCAGTCCATTCACTATACTTTCTGCAGAAGATCAATCTGTCCCTGATGTTTTTTTTGGAGAGAAGTGGCTTCTTTGCTGCCCTTCTTGACACCAGGCCATCTTCCAAAAGTCTTGGCCTCACTGTGCGTGCAGATGCGCTCACACCTGCCTGCTGCCATTCCTGAGCAAGCTCTGCACTGGTGGCACTCCGATCCCACAGCTGAATCCTCTTTAGGAGACGATCAATGCAACGCAATGATGGCTGCACGCGTTTCTTTGCAGGTCATGGTTAACAATGGAAGAACAATGATTTCAAGCATCACCCTCCTTTTAACATGTCAAGTCTGCCATTCTAACCCAATCAGCCTGACATAATGATCTCCAGCCTTGTGCTCGTCAACATTCTCACCTGAGTTAACAAGACGATTACTGAAATGATCTCAGCAGGTCCTTTAATGACAGCAATGAAATGCAGTGGAAAGGTTTTTTTGGGATTAAGTTCATTTTCATGGCAATGAAGGACTATGCAATTCATCTGATCACTCTTCATAACATTCTGGAGTATATGCAAATTGCTATTATAAAAACTTAAGCAGCAACTTTTCCAATTTCCAATATTTATGTAATTCTCAAAACTTTTGGCCACGACTGTAGTTTTAGACTAACTCTTAAAATAATTCAGGTTGTGGTTCACGTCTTTGGGATGTAAAATCTTTAATGATTTTCATTAGCTTAAACATATTAATAAATGTTATATTGTTAATAATATTTCTAGATGAACTTTTACTGGACTTACGCAAAGTAGATTTACTTGATTATCCGTGCATTTTATGTGTTAAAATCTATACATCAAAAAAGTTACAACAGACTCAGTTATCATTGTATTTTACTGAAATATATGTTTTACTTACAATTCAATACTACAGAGCTATGATCATTAAATTATAGATTTAAAATTCATCTTACTCATGTCATATTCCTGGGAGATAAAGAGAGACTGATACAGTATTAAACGATAATTGATGGTACTTCAAAGAATACCACAGTAGTAACCTTAAACATGTTCAGAAACATGTTATTAATAAATACATGGTACATGTTAGTGTTATGATCTGATTTATATAAACATTACCAACACACACACACACACACACACTATAAAAATATGTCCAGTTCAGGGTGTCCAGAATTAAACATCAAGGCAGTATGAGGAGTCCTGTGTGAGCAGAATGGCCTCAGGTAGGACGCCCTGTGAGGTGGACACCATCCTGATGCTGTTGATGTGGGTCAGTTTCCTCTCATACTGAAGCAGTTGTCTCCAGAAGCCTGCATTTGGTCGAATGAAGGGCCGTGCTGCCAGAACCCGCTGATGAGCCTGAAGCAGCGAGAGTCCCTCAAAGCGCATGAGATACGCCATGATAAGAGACGGAGACCTGCTTCTCCCGGCCGAGCAGAACACCAGAGAGCATCCAGAGCGGTTCTGCTGGATCTGCCCAGCCACGCTGTCAAAGTGCTGCTCCAGAGGGGCGTGAGGACGGTCCTCCACCGGCACCCAAATGCACTTCACCCCCTGATACTCGGGACAGGGGTATTCAGCACAGGCGTTCACCAGCAAAGTGATGCCTCTGTGCTCCAGCGCTGACTGATTCACGGCCTCCACTCCACTCAGGTACAGACTCGGGGTGATCTGAGAGATCATCACTGTGAGCTTAAGGGAGAAATAATACATTAAAAGTTCATTTCTAGAATTAATTAATCTGAAATACATAAGCATATTTCTCACGCTTATAATGAAATAAAAAGTTTTACAAGTACAAATATTCCATATTAAATCTCAATTAATGTAAGCTCATACAAATGCATGTGACTTTACAATATATATATATATATATATATATATATATATATATATATATATATATATATATATATAACTGGTCAGAAAACATTTGAAAAAATAAACAAGCATATAGTTTAGCATATATGCTACAAAGTTAAGTAAATTTGAAAAATTATATTTTATCAATTTGCTTCAGTACAATAACAGTATTCATTCATTTGGAAAACTACTTAATTTAGCTCTCTTTATAATACAACATTTAGTATTATCTTTCCAGTATAACTATTACTACAGTATAAATGGGTTTTAATATATTAAAATATATTGATTCCTTTTATATGTACATGTTTATTTATAACATTTTTGGGGTACATGACATCATTAACCAATTCTCACCATAAAAAAAAGCTTTTCATTTATATAAAGCTCTAAAACCTACTGGCTGATGTTTTAGTGCACTTCCTATAAATATGGAAATAATAAAGTGTCTCAATTAAGTATGTGCAATTTCACATGATTAGTGAAAATTGTCACATTGTGACCAGAATTTTTGGTACACATTACTAATATATGAATTGACATATATTAGTTTTGTTGATTGTGGTCATAGAATAAGTAAATATTCAATTTCTGTTGTTAGTGAAAATTACACTAAAATGTTGCAATGACAAAATACTGCACAAAATTTAAAATTCTGCCCTAAATAGTATTGAAAACTACTAATATCACATTGAATTTAGTATGGATTGTGTGCACATTGGGACGCAGGCTTAGTATGCCATTGAAGGACACTTGTAGGCTAACGTTACATAAATTGGCTCAACTAGGACCTACCTAACAGCTTTAGTGAGTAACAAAATTGTGCTCTAACTGACAGCAGACGATTTTAAACATGCAACCCAGTTTACCTCAGAGCTTCGAGGTCTAAGACAACACTTTCATTCAGTCTTTCCTTTGGCTTTGGTGCATGTTTGTCTATTAGGGTCTAATACAAGCAGCTTTACTTTGCAGCAGCAGCATTATAAAGAACACAAGCACCGTCACGAAACAATATCAAAGTTTTAGTACAGCAATTATGTAGCCTTAAGACACACGGTATTGCTACCATAGAAATATTACTCAGAAAATAAAAATAATCCGTACGTAACACGCATCACGTTCGCCATCGGCAAACAGCAACAGCCGACGGGAGCCCCCAGTGGACACATATCGGTACTGCAGGCGTTCTCTTAAAGGGACAGTTCATCCAAAAATAAAACCAGTCAACATTTACTCACCCCGTCTTTCTAAAGCTTTTAATTGAATACAAATACCTACAAAACTAAATAAAAGCTCTACAATAAACGTAATGTTAAATAAATGTAATTAGCCAGCAGAAAATAAAGTCCGCACACGGTTATATAGGTATGAATGAGGAATTGGATTAGCTTTATTTTCATGTATATAAGAAACCTCTATAAGATTGTAAAGATGGGTAAAATTATTAATGTTTTTTATTATTATTATTTGCACCTTGCATTATGTTTTTTTTCTATTGCATTAAATAGTTTCTACCATTAATATGTATAAGAATACCTTAAGGTATTTTGGATATCTTATGGTGTTTTTATATATATATATATATATATTATTTAATTTTTTTTTTTTTAAATAAAGGCCATCCAAATTAACTTACACTGTCAGGGACAGATACAATGAAATTGTTCACATGTATGTTGTTTTACATTTTTAATGAAGTAAAAATGGCAGATTAAAATCTGTGTGAATGGCAAAATGCATTTTTCATTGTCATTTAAGAGTGTGGCACTGTTAAGTCATGATGCAATCAAAATGACAAGTCAAAGTTAGCAAAACAAAATGGAAAAACAGAGACATGTTTCAGAATATTGTTTTAATCACACATACATGCAGTTCATCCAGAAAAAGTGTCATCAGTAATTTCATCCCCTCGCACTCTCCTTCAACCAGAATCTTCCAAAAACACCTTGTACTGTTGCCATGATCCAGCGCATTTGTCCATTGGTGGAACTCTCTGTCAACAAGTCATGGAGTTTCTATTACACAGTAATAAAAAGATTAGCTATTTTTTTTAAGTTTAATTAAATGTGTGGCATTCCCCATGAACATCAATTAATTATCCTTCATGCACTGAAATGGAAGAATTTAGGGCTAATAACACAACTGCGCTGGTCCTTATGATATCTCTTATAGGTACAAAACACCCAGAAAGCAATACAGCTGAAAATTATACAGAAGGTGGTCCTGTCCTGAAACTCACAATTCATAAGCATTTCTTTATCAATATCAGGAGTATTAAGTGTAAACAAAAATAGTCTAGTTTGAGTAATAACGACACAGATTAGGTATTATTTCCTGCAGCACAAAAAGGAGAATTCTATCTTGAATTCAAACTAAACAACAAATGTCTGCAATGTCCTCAAGGAGATACCAGTTATTAGGGTATGAAACATAAGCCCGCCCACACCATCATTCTGCTAAACTGATTGGCTGATCAGTCACAGTGGCAGAGCGGGAAAGCAATGACGCCACCTGAGGACTTCTACAGATGTCAGCTGACCACTTAGACATACAAGTTCAAATACAAAGTGATGCATTAGTGAGGATACATGATGAAAAAGTTAGAATACAGACGTTTATGACTGTTAAAATAAGAACTTGATCTGTGAAAAGCAGGACAGGACAACCTTCAGCTGTTTGGCTAAAAAAACATCAACATCAAAATCTAACCATTAGCCTTTGCAACCGCAAGTATAAATTGAAATAATTCCAGCATTAGCCTGCTGTGTAAGGCCTGGTTACTCAAGTCTACAGTCCTTTCTACGCTCCCCTTTAGAACCATTAGTTACTACAGGTAGTAAAGCCCATTTGGTTTCTGATCTGAATCTGTTCAGAGTGCTTTCACAAAGTAATATCTGAGTTTGTAGTGATACAGGAGATCCGCTGACAAGCACGCTTGGATGTCCCCAATTTAGGGCTTTTTCTTGCTGCAGTCTGGCGCTCACTTGTATGAAATCGGGCCAGAAGCGAGTTCTTTTGCACAGTTATCAGGCAGTTGCTTAATCAGAGGTTACAGGTGTGCAGAGAGCAGCTGAAGACTGATAAGAACTGATTGCACTGGCTTCTGTCAATTGTTCACTTTGCTTACATTTATTTCTTGATTTCCTTTTTATATCATGTGTTATGTGTGAGAGTGCAATATTCATAAAATTATTTGCTTTGGAGGGAAAAAAAAGATGGGGAGTGGAACTGTACAGCCATGAATGTTTCGATTCGGACGTCCTCCCATGATGTGCACTGGCAGGAGGGATTATGTTAATGGAATGACAGATCTCCATGAAGACTTCTTGCATTCTTGCAGCTTTGGTAGTGAGGGAAAAACTCATCTTCAGCTAAACAAGACGAGAAGAACTGGCAGTGAGAATACTGGATCCAATAAAGTTGTGCTTCACAAACCCAAGGATTTCATACTCCCATGTGGGGAGCCCATGATTATTATTAAGAATTGTAATTCTTAGACACTGAAGTAAATTAACAAAATTTTCCATAAACTAAGCTGTTGCACTAGAGGTGGGTCAGCAATTGTGCCATTGTGGTCTTCCTTCAAACAGAAGCCACAGATTCTTTCTTAAACTGTACAAACCTCTTCTCTTGTTTAGCTCCACCTCCTCTGATTGGAATAGGTTGGCTGTTCTGGAAGAGTACACCACCACCTCCACGCACCACGCTGGGGTGTGTAGGAGAAGCTACGGGCTGCTGTCCAGGCCTGATGGGTTTAGCTATAACCAAAAAATACAAGTAAATCATGAGAGAAAAACTTTTTCTTTTTGTTGCATTAAAGGAGTAGTTCACGTTCAGAATGAATTTACTCATTTACTCACTCCCCACTGACTTGCATAGTAGGAAAAAATACAATGGAAGTCTATGGTGCTCATCAACTGTTCAGAGCCCAACATTTTTCAAAATATCTTCTTTTGTGTTCAACAAGAGGGAGTGAGTAAATGACAGAATTTTCATTCTGAAAGTGAATTACTCCTTTATTTTTAATCAAGGTGCCTGTGCTTGTGTAAGTGTTCAGTCACCTATCTGTGCGGAGTGTCCTCTGCGGGCCATGTTTTTGGCTCTCACGGCCTCTTTGATGCGGTCCACCTCTGTCTGGTAGCGCTTGCGGTCACGGGACGCGTTCTCTTTGGCCTCTTTGAGTGCTGACTCTAGAGCCTTCACACGCTCCGCCGTCGCCCGCAGACGCTTCTCCAGTTTAGGAAGCTCACAGCGCAGGTCAGCGTTATCACGCACCAGCTAAAGACAGAAAAACACCAGTGAGTGAAAGAGAGAAATCTATTTTACAACAATCACTTTTGTTTTTTCGATTAGAAAGTATTTTGTAATTGTTTATCTTTTCATAAATTATGCATGTTGTTTTGCAGTTTTATTTCCATGAAAATACTTTGGAAATATGAACCTTAAAACATCGGTGATGCTACTAAAACATACTAAAATTGGCAATAAAGAATAAAGAGTAAGAGAAAAAATGTTAGATGCATAAGCAAAATAAAAGGAATTATTTAGGTAAAGAGTTTGTACATTTTTATTTTGAACAAGTGAAAACATTTACTAACGTGTGAATCATATTAAGAGGACTTTTTTGGTTTGGATTTACCTGTTTATGGACCTTGGTGAGTTGTTCTAGATTGTTTTCCAGGAAAGAGATCTTCTGCTTCTGAGCAGCACTGCCACCAGTTTCATCAGAGTCCATCTCTGCACTCTACACACAGACAAAAAAACAAAATCCTTCTATTAAATACCCACTTAGTTGACTACTTGGAAATAAACTCTGTATATGGATTTACACTTTGTCAAAACAGACAAAGAAAAGAGGAATAAAGAATAAAGGAAGACACGCGACAGATTAACTCCTACCTTTTTCACACGAGTGGCCAGATCCTGAACAAATAGTTTCCTGAGGTTGTGCAGAGTCTGCAGCTCTTTGGCCTTAAATAGGTGAAAAATAACGTTATTTGAATATACACACTACATGATGTGAATAAAACTCATCTTTAGTCGCTCTCTAGTGCTGACATGAAGAACTGCACTCACCACAGTCTCCTCCAAGCCTTTCAGATCCTGTCTGGCCTGTTCTCTGCGGTCCTGCATCATACTGTAATGTGCAAGTAAAACAGCTCATCACTAGAGACATCTGTAATTTATTATAAATTTAATATGCAGCTGTGTATTTACGCCTAATACAAAATTGCTCTGCTTTTTGATTTATTACCGAAACCTGGGAAATGTAGGTTTCATAGAGATTCATAAACAGTTCTAGCAATTTGACTGCTACAATAATGGAGTTGAATAGAACTGACTGTACATTACATACGTGAGCTCGTGTAGTTTGCGGCTCTTCTCCTGGTCGGTGGATTTGAGTTTTTCATGTTCTACCCTCAAACGCTCCTGCTCCAGCAAGATCTTCTGATTCAGACTAGAGAGAGGAGAGAATTTATTAGCTATTGGTGCATTATTATTAATACTGCTGTGAATCACGAGCTGCTTGTCTGAAGTTTAACTTTGATATGATGTTATAGATGAGTTATGACTGTGTTGTACTTCTGGAAATCAGTCAGTACATTTACACACACTTCACCAGTTCAGTTTCTGACTGAAATTGCTTTGTCAATTGAAATGCTGTATCATACTCTTGTAGATCTGTAATGAGTTTCTCTTTGGTTTCCAGTTCGTCTCTCAGGCTGCTGATCTGTTTCTGATGCGCCTCTCTGTGACTCTGGATCTGCTTCTCAACCGCCTCCTAAACACACAAATATACACTCGTATTAAAAAAACAAGCCCATTTGTATGTGTGTGTGTGTGTGTGTGTATACACATTTCTTACCTTGACCTCATTGGCACTCTGAATCTCACTCTCTTTCTCCATTGCAGTGACCTTCTCTGTTGTCACAAACACAAACAAAACGTTGGAAGCAGAAACTACTGTATTATTTTGAAATAGCATATGCACATGCATAATCTGTTTTTGAATATGATCCTGTGTGTACCCTGTGCACTGATTTTGACCAGCTCTTCATTGAGAGAGTCCACATCCTCCTCAAGCTGTCTCTTCTTGTGCTCTACATTCTGCAGATACTCCGTCAGAGACTTAATTTTTGCCTCATGCTGCAAAACAAACATTAATTTGTTTATATCAAATATGTATTTATTCCTATCGTTATGGTTCAGTAGATTAGTGCAAGGTTTGCCATGTAAGAAATAACTTGAGAACTTAAGGAGGCAAGAGTGTAAGACCGTACCTGGGAGATGCGTAAATGGCATGCTGCAAGCTCCTTCTCAGTTTCATCCATCGTTTTGTTGCTCTCAGACTGAGTGTTTTCCAGCTGCTTGCAACGTTTGACCATTGATTTGACTTCTGACTTCATCTTACTGATGTAGAGTCTGGCTACAGTGAACTCTTCATCTATAAGACCACTGCCCTCATGCTGCTGCGGAGAGAGAGATTCCCCAGTATCGCTCAGTTTGAACTCTTTATTGTGCCATCATCACACTTATCATCCACCAATCAACTAGTTATGGTTATTAAAGCTACTAAATAATAACCAATAAAAGGTGAAGTGTATAATAATTGATTAAAATCTGTCAATACATTTATATAAACACTTTATAGATACAGATACTTCGTTTAATAACTACAATAAGCCATTCATAGGCTGGTGATTCTAGTTCGGCGGAACATACACACTTCACCTTTTCCAGCTATACCTTAAAAAACCTATATGTATGTCACTCACCTTGATGTCATTGTTGCCCACTGCAATTCCAATCTCAGTCAGATCTTTGAGCAGTGATGACATCATCTCAGTTACCCTCTTCTTCTGGTGATTGGCCATTTCTTTCAGTTTCTGCAGCTCTGAGTCTATAGACGCCAGAATACTCTGGAACAGAGAATGTTTTAAAGTCAAGTTTAGCGTCATTCTTGTCATAGCAGAGTGTAGGTAAAAGACTGATGTATAATTAGCCATTCTGGCACTTACAGATTTCTGACCAAGTTCTTCGCTGAGGGCTTCGAACTCCTTGGTTTTGTCCTCCACCTCCTGACTTTTCTGGTCGTAGTTGACAGCGAGCTCCTCCAGGGCCTGCAGCACCTCCTTCACCTCCTCTTTAGATGCATCGTTCTCCAGCTGTAAACGAGTCAACTCTGACTGCAGGTTATCATGGTCTCTTCTTGACGAGGCCAGCAACTGCAAAACATATGCAAAAACATACACAAGCATGAATATACAAAGTGTACTTGTTAATACTCTTTTACGGCAATTTCACATGTGCACATCAGAGTTCACAAACCTCTTCCTGGTCCAACATCTGCTGCTTGAGCTTCTCCACCAGCTGAGACTGCTGATTAATCTCTTCATCCTGGAGAGAGAAGAGGAGCAAAACACAAAAATCAAGCTCTCATTCAAGTGCAATCATTCTCTTTAGGAAAGTCATCATGCTTTTATTCTTCTAACCGTGACTGTAGCAACTAGGGTATTTTGTAGATTCATATATATTAAAAGAAACTGTGAGTGTACCTTGTCATCAAGCTGCTTGTACAGTTTGGCGAGTTCAACCTCACATTTTTCCTTCTCAACATCGGTGAGTCGGACTCCTAGCATCCCTGGCATGGGCGGCATGCTTGGTGTGGATGCAAATTTATCATTATTAATGGTGTTATCCAGCGCCAACACTTCAGCATTAATCTTCTCCTTATCAAATTGCTCCTCTGCAGGTACGCTTTCACCTGCAAAACACAAACAGAGAACTCTACATGTAGTTTCAAAAAAGTTCAAAAGTTTAAACCTAAATAAAATATTTGAGGACTTTAAAAAAAGTTAAAGGAATGTACAATGAATCTTATCAAACACTTAAGATACAAAAATGCAAAACAGAAGCATTTTACAAGTGGTTTCAGGCAGCACTGCAAAGTTTTGAATGCATTAAGAACAAAACTAACACAAATGTAAAAATATAATAATATACATAATAATCAAAAATAGGGATCTGACCATTTCTCCAGCGGTTGAGTTCGTTCTCCAGCCATGTGATGGTGTTTCGAAGGCTCTTGTTTCGTTCCTTCTCTCTCTCATATTTCTTCTTCCATTGCTCTGCTGTCAGCTCTACATTCAAAATCACTGTGTTCTTAATCGTCTTGGCTCTGCAAACATAATCCCAATCACAGCTGTAAACTGGTGTCTTTCTCTTCACACAATCTTTGCATAAATATATAGTTGTAATTATTCTTGCATAAATTTATTACAAACAAGTGAGAGCAGTGACACCTTTATTATGAATGATGAGAACAGACAAAGTGACAAAGCATGAATGTTTCTGCTCACCTCTGTCCGAACATAAGGGTTGATTTGGTCTCGGCCTCGTTATATGAGGAAGGAGAGCAGCAGATGACTATGGTGGTCCTGCAGTTTCCACCCAGAGAATCCTGCAAGATCCTTGTCATTTTACTGTCTCTGTATGGAATGTAGGTCTGAGAAAGAAATTAGATCGAACATGAATAAAACATTTAAATATATCATGAAGTTAATTGATGAAGTAAATGTTAATAAAGTTCAATGACCACAACTGAGGGAAATAAAATAATTAAGTTGTTCAAAGGTGTTTCGAGAAGCCCTTGTGCCAAACTGTTCTGCAGACAAGGAGAACACAAGGACTGTTGTGTCCTAGCATGGTAGTTTGCTGCCTATCATGTGAAAAACTGAAACTATGTTTCTGGGTTGGTCTCAGTATAATTTTTATAAAGTATTTTACTTGTACTTTAATTCCTACTTGTGTTTTTTAACATGTTAAACTCATAGCCATTTAAAAGAATCTTTTACCCAAACAATGAAAACTACAGGATGCACAATACTGGCCAAATCTCACATTGTGTATGAAAGTACAGGAATTTTCACCAGATTACTTAAAGATGCCACTATAAAAAACAAAAAAAAATTCAGAACTCAAAACTTTCTCGTTAGTCTAAAAACTGCTTATATTGAAGCCAGTCTGCCAAAACGACAGCTTGTGGAATGTGCCACTCTATGATAGCACTATTGTGGCTAAACACTGCCTGCGCAGAAGATCAACGCCTGCTTCTACATCACTGCCTGTTCAGCCCCGCCTACCAATTTCTGCATGTAGAGTAATTAACGAGAGGGGCGAATGCAGATCTACGAAGAAATCAAATGATAAATATCCTTCAAGACAACAAGATGCTGTTCAGTTCCAAGTTGTCTTTTCATTGCCTTCCTTCTGATCCCGACGTTAGGAAAGAGTGGATGAACATAATTTTTAATGAAGTTCCAGACCACGTCAAAGAACTTGGTTCTTTTTCCACTTCATTTTAACACGGATTCGTTTACAAACTAGGAACAAGTCGACGCAGGATTTTCAGAAAGACTGAAACTAAAAGACAATGCTGTGATGCTGTGTCGAATATAATATACACGCTTGCCTCACAGCTCGAGGACCTAAACACTACAAAACAAAGTGAACAGAATGGAGTGTACAGATACATATGTGCCTGTGTGTGTGTGAGAGACTCACCGAGCTCTCGGCTAAGGCTGATATCACGTTGCCCAGAGATGACAGAGACTTGTTGATGTTTTTGGCTTCATCCAGCACAGCGCCTTCAGCTCCTGTTTTACTGACCTGTGAGAGAACACAAGAGTTTACACACTCAACTCATGTTTTACTGCGCTACACGATAGGGGTTGCACTGACTAATTGACTTTTATGTCCTGCCAATGTGTTTTAAGCTTGATGTCGACTAGTCGCTGGTCCTATAAAGGGCGCAACAGAATAAAAAATATTTCAAGGCATGTGTCTTATCCACTGCGCCAACACCACCCCACAGATTCATTCAATAGCACAGAAATGATTTCTGAATAATATAGCTTAGAAACTGAAAGGTTCTAGCACATGTTTCTAATCTAAATCCCACAACTACACTATTAGTAGAGAGATGCTGCCAAGTAGAATGAATACACGGAAGTGGAAAAAAGAAGTGCTGGTACTAGTGGAAGTGGACGTCACTATTCTCTCCACAATCTCTGATGAAATCGGCTGCATTTTCTCTGCATTAGTGCTGTTTTGAACTTATTTTTGGAATTTACTTACTGGATCCTTGGCCTTTCCAGGAGTTTACCAGTTTAAAAATGATGTGATCACAAAAACCTGCTTTTCATTTTTAAGGTATCGTTTTAATTATAATGTACTGATTCAAATGAGTAAATCAATAACTATTTATTATTCTACTTCTCTGTGTGCCCCCCCCTGAAATTCTCTCGTGAACGAGCAGAAATCTGTGAGAAATATAAATATAAAAGAATTGCTAAAACTGAACTGTTATAGGAGCAATAGTTATGTGGGCAGCACTGTGTCATATGCCATAGCATAGATGTGCATAAACTGTTTGAGTCTCAGCCTAATGTTTAGGCTTATTTGTTCATTAATGACATGATCAGCAACTAGTCGACTTTGAATTTCAAACACATAAATGTTGACTTGAAAAAAATCTGAAGTCGTTCAACCCCTACTACAAGACAAAAGTCTTTCACACACACACACACACACACCTTCTCACTGCCTGCCAAGTCGACTAGGTAGAGTTTCCCGCTGAGCTTCTGTTCTGTCTGTGTGTTCTCCTGCTTCACATTGATCAGGAAGATACTGTGACTCCTGGAGCTGTGTTCATTCATGTCTGAGACACACACAGAGACATTATTACAACTAAGCCCACATAGCATTGTTTACAAGCATTAGCTCAATGAAGGAACAAGATGTTACAGTTTCCTGGTAAGATCTGTTTTAATCTGTTTATGGAAAGATACTAGTATTTTATTCTATTTATTGAAAAGATTTATTCTCTGTGTGCATTCATACTTGTCACAGCTACGTGTCTGTTAGATTTGCCCTCGTCAATAGTGTCCATCACCTCCTCTGGACTGGAAACAAATCGCTCAGTGCAGCCCTAAAAGCAGAAGGACACACGATTATACTAAACAACTTACATTCTTTAAAGAACAACGGTAATTACCACTTTGTGCAAGGATTTTAATGGGGCACTGGTAACTTTGGTGACAGTGATAGGACATCAGGTTTCATAAACTCACCTTGACATAAGGAACCCTGTTTTTGTCTTCATGTACAGATAAATTAGTCTTTGAAACTAAAAGACAACAAGAGAGAGCGATAGAAAGAAACATTATGTCACAACAAAAGCAGCATTATAATTGTTGTTCTACTGATTTTTAGATGATCTGAACATCATTAGAAGTGCTTTTAAGATGAAGTGCCTAGCAGACGTAAGGCTTAAAACAGCCACCACACTCACCATCCAACAGGTCCCGAATCTTATCCATATAAATCTCAAAATATGACACCTGACAATAAGTAAAAACACAATCAAATAAACAGATATGAATATGAAGCAATATGTCAAGCTTTTAAAGAATAAGAAGAAATGCTGATAAAATAGTGTGCAAAGGCAAAGACTTACTTTAATGTGGAACTCCAGGTTTTCATCCATAGAGTAAATGTAGTTAAAGATGTCTTGCACAATTCTGGGAATGATTCCCATTCCATCAGTGTCATGGAGATTTCCCTAAAGAACAAACACAATTCCTCATTCATAAAAGTAGAATAAACATTGTGTAAAGACACCTGTTTTCTTCATTAGATGGTTCACACTATGGCTTAAGAGCTTGGTCAGTAAAATGTATTATGATTCTGAAAAAGTCTTATGCTCACCAAGTCTGCATTCATTTGATCAAAAATACAGTTAAAAGGATTCTGGATGAATATTTTAGGATTCTTTGATGAATAGGAAATTTAAAGAATAGCATTTATTTTCCTTCTTTTGTAATATTATATAATGTCTTTACAGTCACTTTTGTCGCTTTAATGTTTCCTTCCTTGCTAAATAAATATATCAATTAAAAAACAAATCTGACCCCAAACATTTGTATACTGAACACCTTAAGCCTCAACCTGCTATACACTTTAAAAAACGACCCTAAAAATGAAAGTATATATGACACATGAACCTAATAGATCTTCCACACATAAGGCATGGGGAAAATATTCATATTTACATGTGATTATTTAATAGTGTTTTGCATAGAAATTATGACTTTTTATTTTCACCAGAGATATGTCAGCTGTATTTCTCCCTCACCTCCATTGTGTGCGTTTTGCCAGAGGATGTCTGACCATAGGCGAAAATGGTTCCATTATAGCCACCAAGTACATCTGTGAGAACAGGATCATGCTTAAAACTTATTCCATGTTCTGCTTTTTGCTTTGATTCAGAGGTCTATCAAGTGACCTTTTTGCTTTTACCTTTGACGATTTGTTGAGCGCAGGCTGTGTACACTTGCTCCTGAGACGTATTGGACTGGAAAACTCTGTCAAACACATACGGCCTACCCTGTGGAGAAAAGAAAGCCCATTCAGGACAAGTTCCATTAAATCAGTGAACTAAGGTTTTCAAGAGCTACTGTGACAAAACATGCAACAGCCTGAATTGTTACAAGGTAAACAGCTTGGATTGATTTATCAGCTGACTACGGTAGATGTGAAAGAATGAAGATTTGTGCAAGTAATTTGTACAATTAATTAAAAACCGCAGCATGAACGTAAAATAACATATACTGCTGTCTCAAAGGAACATGGTGGTTATACCACCATAATTACAAAGAAATGATAAAATCATTCATTTACTGGCTCCAAGTTGTATTGCATAACAATATTGAATACTACTAATAAAAATAAAATCTATATTACTTTCAATATATTAAAATAACTTACTATTACTAAAATGTAGTATTTAGGTATGCTGGGATTAAAACTTGAATGAGCAAAAAAAAAAATTAAATAAAAAAAATTACAAAGTATGTCATTCTACCCCAGTGTGTATTTGATAAAATTTATTCATTTAGCAGAAATGTTTATCCAAAGCAACTTGCAAATGATGCAACATGAAAAATACAACAAGTGATTTATCTTAAGTCTGTTTACATGCAATTTTATTGCATGTTACTGGGGTGTTAGGACCCACACAGACTACAGCGTGAGAATCCCCTGCTGGCCTCACTAACACCTCTTCCAACAGCAACCTAGTTTTTCCCAGGAGGTCTCCCATCCAGGTACTGACCAGTCTCAGCCCTGCTTAGCTTCAGTGGGCAACCAGTCCTGGGCTGCAGGGTGATATGGCTGTGGCAAAAATATTTTCATATTTGTTTTATGAACTGAAAAAGATGGTCAATATCAGTAAAACAGATTGCCAGTTTCAATCTACAATGCTCACCATAAAATGCCTTTACTCTTATGCTAGGGCTGGACACAATACTGATACAGAAGCAAGGCCAGACTCTTGTGAGAAGAGAACATTTTCCCAGAGTTCTAATCGAGACTCTCTCTTAGACACACAGAGGCCCAGGGGCTGCACAGGGTGGAGCGCTCTATTTCCAAAGCATTATCTCACCTTCCTTCTAGTGCTAACACACTCTTTTCAAATGACTGTGGATAATCTTGAAGGAGTCTCTCTCCAATTCCTGAGCATTCTCTCACGTTATCTTCATACACACAAGAGGACTATTAAGAGAGCGACCACTGAACAAAAACAAACATAGCCATCTTTCAGGACCGTACCCAGGACAGGAATACCCGACCCTTAAAAAGATCATAAAAGATTTGTGAAACTGAAGGGGATGTACAAGAAAAACCTTTTTTATTTTTTACATGAAAAGGGATGGTAGTCACCTGTATGATTCATCTTACTAAATGGCATGTTTGCTTTCAAATGTCATTCATCATACCATAGTTTAGTCAGCCATGAAAAAAAAAACCTTCAGAGCTTATGGCATATGACTGTCATGTTTGAACTGGGTTTAAAGATAACAAAAGCACAGTGAGAATGATTGATCAATTCCTCACACACAAGTGTTCCTGTCGTTCAGTGGTAGAGCATTGTGTTAACAGCGCAAAAGGTTGTGGGTTCAATTCCCAGGGAACACACATACTGTTTAAAAAAAAAAAAAGTAGCCAGAATGCACTGTAAGTCGCTTTGAATAAAAGAGTCTGCTAAATGCATAAATGTAAATACATGTAGATGCCAATGCAACACTAATATTTCTGCACATATATAGGATGTTACATTCAGGTCTTTGGATCATTAGATGCCTAGTTTTATATGTTAATAGGTATGTGCTAGAAAAAGAGGTTTAACCAAGCTTTTGTTTTCAAATTATCCAATAAGCAACCTGATGTCCAATTTCACCTGTCAATCACACACATATACGTAAATGTGACTGCTGATGTTATAAAGAGCAGGAGTTTTCAAACTAGTGTCCAATAAACTTTCATGTTTCTGTAAGGGTTTATATAAAATAAAAATATTGTATTGGCATTTCGATTATTTGCCTAGGTTTATTACAGTAACAACATAAAATTTAGTTAATTTATCAAATTACATTGTCTTGTCACAAAACTTTTCACACATTTTCACACACATACATCATAAATTGGTATTTATGAATGGCAATATGTAGCTTCATTATTGCCTAATATTGCTAAATATTAATAAAAGAGATTGGGACATATTTGGTGGATTTTGATATCGAAACGTTTGATTTTCACTCAGTATTTACAAACGCACACAAATATGGACATTTACCAGCTCATTTAACATATATCTACACCCAAACTGACAATTGTATTGTATTGTACTGTATTGCATGTATAAAATAATAATATAAAACTATAAGGTGCAACCACTACTTATCATAAACTGAATAAATAAAAATAAAATACGTTTTCGCTGTCCTAAAAGTGTAAAACTGTGTTTCCGCATTGACTGTGCAGGGCTGGCTAACACGGTTAGCATGAAGCTCATGAGAAAACGACACTGAAATGAATTTAAATTAACATTTATGTCCGAATGAAACGGTCGGTTTCGAGAAACACCGGACCTGATGCAGAGGCTGGTGTCGGTGTCAAATATTCAGATGAACAGCTCGTGACAAATTCTAGTTCAGGTGGACTGCGGTCATTAGCATTAGCCGCTCGCGCGAAACCAACCGAAAAATAAAGGATACGAAATAACTCGGTCCAAACATATCACTCACCCCGATCACGACGCTGTCCTCTCCCTGAAATCTGGCGATGTATTTGTCCCCCCTCGTCACCTCCGAGCTATTCAATGGCCTGAAACGGCACATGACTTTAATGGTGCACTCCGCCGGGTCCGCCATCTTCCCCCGGTTACCGAATCACGAGAATACCGGCCAAAACACACGCACACATACGGATACAGACACGGTTGGAGGAGTGGGGACACCGCCTCGCTCCAAAACCCCGGCCTGTGTTGTTGTTTCCCGGCCCGTGTGTGACAACACAGAAAGAGCCGCGTTGGAGGATCAGCCGGCCTCCGGTTCGGTGACGTCACTTCGCACTCGTCACCGTCACGGAGATTAACAGAAAATAAAGAGGACAAAATAATAGATTATATGGTAAACTAAAAAATTGTCTAATAACTTAAAATTACTCCCAAACTGAAATTAAAATTCCACAACAATTAAAGGTGACATTAAATTATATTAAAATTATTTTTTTTATTAAAGTGACGTGATATCTTATTGGTAAGCATCTAGTTTTATGCTTTTTTTGTTTCATCTCTGTGATTATCTTAATGTATTTACAATAAAATCTGATTCAATATTGTATAAGTGTAATTGTTTCATTATTTTTATTATTTTCATTTTTTCATTCGACTTTTATTATACTTTTTACCACCTGTCTTTAGCCATTTGCAACTTCTCTTCAGTAAAATAAAAAAAAAAGAAGCTATTTCTATGTTTACTGAAGTTGATCACACTTCCATCGGTTTTCATTCACAATGATTCATAAGCAGAATGAACAACTGCACTGTTGTAAATTAATAAATGTGATGTCATATTCAGATTCCAAAGGCCTAAATAAATGACATAGTTGCCTTTTGTTCTCTCATATTTTTATTTACAGTGCACATTAGTGACAGTATCAATTATAATGTGTCATTGGTTACAACAAATATAATTCATCGTTAAATTCCAAACATTATTAGCTTAATGTGATAATGTTTTTACTTATATTTTTATTGATAATATCACATACTGCACCATTATATATAATATGTGACTTTGTATTATCTATTTTGTAATATCACACAGTTTTGCTGATCCAGTCTAAACCCAGGATAGAGAGGCTGAATGAATGTGGTGTGGACTCTGTGAATGAGGGTCATTGTGTCAGATATATATATATGTATATATATATATATATATTTTTTTTTTTTTTAACTCATATGCTTTTAATGTGAATACAGCAAAACTGTGTGACAAATGTCGCTGTCTAAAACACACAACTGGGGTATAAGTCTGCTGTGGAGGAGACTTTAATTAAAATCTGGCCCATATAACAAAGAAACCAGACCTTGAAATAATATCAAACATGAAAAGTCGTGTACTGACGACTCTGTAAATGTAATTTTACAGATTATTGTAATAAATAAATAAAAGCCCTTTTCTCAGTGCATAAAGTCCAGAAGTTTTCTGCCATTTTAGTAACAATTTGAATGAAAATTTCCTTTACAATTAATCCTACTGTTACAGACCTGTTATATACTATAAATCTGGCAGTCTGTGAAAACTCGTCTAAAGGATTTGCCAGTCCTGGAGTCTTAAACTTGGCTGCAAGTTGCTCTACTTTACGACTTCCCTCCGAATAGTAGCAGTCCATACCATTACACTGGTGAAGGTGATCATGAGTTTGAGCTCAGTGTTTTTGCTGATGATGTGGTTGGCACATACTTTCAACACCTCATCTTGTTGCATTTGCAGACGGTCTTCCTCACTGGATGGAAAAGGATCTTGATGTCTCCTACAACACGTTCTTTCCACTGTTCATTTTCACAGTCCCAGCGGTAAAGTTCGGTCATTTCTTTGAATAGGATTTCTTCATCCTCCTCACCAGACTTCACCTCCACCTCTGGCAAGGAAACAATTGGCTTAAACTGGATACCATCAAGGGTTGTTTCATCACTTCTGCTCTCTACTCCTCCATTGTATATTTCCTTTCCTTCATTTTGTGTTGCTGTACTTCCAAAGTCCTGTGAAGTGATGTATTGATCTACTATTAGTCCATTTATTTAGATTAAAACAATAAAACACATAGCAATCATGAATCTTATTGGTGCTATAGGATGTGAATGAGGATTCTTGTATGTTCATTATTATCTATCATATTTCAACCATGATTAGAGTCATCTGATAAAAAAAAAAAAAAAAAAAAAAAAAAAAATATATATATATATATATATATATATAATATTCTCATCATTATATCATGTTACATCAATAACGATCCACACTCATTTCTCACTCCTATCATAGATGCTCTTATATTACACCGATATATCCACCCAACCACTCCCAACCTCCCAGTAATAGCATCCACACACACTCTCTACACAGTACCTGCTCCCAAAATTCAAATTTATTTAAATGATCTGGCTAAAGCTGGTCAGTGTTTTTACTCACTCTGCTCCCTTTAACCAAAAATTTATTTTTATTTTCTGTATTTTTATCCAAAGTGAACTGATGGAAATCTCAAGAAAAGGAACACATAATCTGCATCAGGAAATATGAATTTAAATATCAAATAAAACAGAAGGTGTATTTTTTAAACTATGTTATTGTGTGTCTGAACATGTGTTTGCATAGTGACTTACTTGGTTGACACTCCTCTCTGGTCTTGGGCTCAAGAGGGGGAAAGTTCTCAGTGTATGTTACTACAAATACAAATATATTATGTACAGTCGTGGCCAAAAGTTTTGAGAATTACATAAATATTGGAAATTGGAAAAGTTGCTGCTTAAATTTTTATAATAGCAATTTGCATATACTCCAGAATGTTATGAAGAGTGATCAGATGAATTGCATAGTCCTTCTTTGCCATGAAAATTAACTTAATCCCAAAAAGACCTTTCCACTGCATTTCATTGCTGTCATTAAAAGGCCTGTTGAGATCATTTCAGTAATCGTCTTGTTAACTCAGGTGAGAATGTTGATGAGCACAAGGCTGGAGATCATTATGTCAGGCTGATTGGGTTAGAATGGCAGACTTGACATGTTAAAAGGAGGGTGATGCTTGAAATCATTGTTATTCCATTGTTAACCATGACCTGCAAAGAAACGCGTGCAGCCATCATTGCGTTGCATAAAAATTGCTTCACAGGCAAGGATATTGTGGCTACTAAGATTGCACCTAAATCAACAATTTATAGGATCATCAAGAATTTTAAGGACAGAGGTTCAATTCTTCTAAAGAAGGCTTCAGGGCGTCCAAGAAAGTCCAGCAAGCGCCAGGATCGTCTCCTAAAGAGGATTCAGCTGCGGGATCGGAGTGCCACCAGTGCAGAGCTTGCTCAAGAATGGCAGCAGGCAGGTGTGAACGCATCTGCACGCACAGTGAGGCCAAGACTTTTGGAAGATGGCCTGGTGTCAAGAAGGGCAGCAAAAAATCCACTTCTCTCCTAAAAAAACATCAGGGACAGATTGATTTTCTGCAGAAAGTATAGTGAATGGACTGCTGAGGACTGGGGCAAAGTCGTATTCTCCGATGAAGCCCCTTTGCGATTGTTTGGGGCATCTGGAAAAAGGCTTGTCCGGAGAAGAAAAGGTGAGCGCTACCATCAGTCCTGTGTCATGCCAACAGTAAAGCATCCTGACACCATTCATGTGTGGGGTTGCTTCATATCCAAGGGAGTGGGCTCACTCACAATTCTGCCCAAAAACACAGCCATGAATAAAGAATGGTACCAAGACACCCTCCAACAGCAACTTCTTCCAACAATCCAACAACAGTTTGGTAAAGAACAATGCATTTTCCAGCACGATGGAGCACCGTGCCATAAGGCAAAAGTGATAACTAAGTGGCTCGGGGACCAGAATGTTGAAATTTTGGGTCCATGGCCTGGAAACTCTCCAGATCTTAATCCCATTGAGAACTTGTGGTCAATCCTCAAGAGGCGGGTGTACAAACAAAAACCCACTAATTCTGACAAACTCCAAGAAGTGATTATGAAAGAATGGGTTGCTATCAGTCAGGATTTGGCCCAGAAGTTGATTGAGAGCATGCCCAGTTGAATTGCAGAGGTCCTGAAAAAGAAGGGCTAACACTGCAAATACTGACTCTTTGCATAAATGTCATGTAATTGTCGATAAAAGCCTTTGAAACATTTTACATTTACATTTATTCATTTAGCTGACGCTTTTATCCAAAGCGACTTACAATTGCTATATATGTCAGAGGTCGCACGCCTCTGGAGCAACTAGGGGTTAAGTGTCTTGCTCAGGGACACACTGGCGGTTCACAGTGGATTCGAACCCGGGTCTCCCACACCACAGGCATGCGTCTTATCCACTGCGCTAACACCACCCCTATGAAACGTATGAAGTGCTTGTAATTATATTTCAGTACATGACAGAAACAACTGAAACAAAGACCTAAATGCAGTTTAGCAGCAAACTTTTTGAAAACTAATATTTATGTAATTCTCAAAACTTTTGGCCACGACTGTATATCTTTTTTTTCTTTTTTGTAATCTTTGCAAATGATACGTCACTTAATTCTGAAAGTACAATAATAATTGAGTACTTACATTTACCAGATATAATTTTTATCCCCTCTGTGCAGAAATGCTCCAGTTTCTCTTTTAGATGAGAGACAGATTTACCAGCATCATCAAAAGAGAGACGAGAGCTGACAGTGATGCTGGGTGAGTCTGTAGATCCAAGAGGAACGAGAGAGACTAGAAACTCTACCCAGACACAAAGACACATCTCACAAACAGATCTTCTTCAGCAGACAGCAGTTGTTCTTCTGCTCAAAACTCACCTTTTGAGACTCCATAGCCTTTCTCAGCTCTTCAAGCTGCCTCTGTCTCTCCTGGATTTTGTGGCAGAATTTTCTTCGATTTTCCTTCAACTGTCTCTGTTGGGAAACTGCATTGTTTAGTATTTTTTGTTTGATAACCAATAAGTTTTGACTTATATTCAAATATACTATTGACACTAGTATTTAGAAAACACATGGCACAGCCAGATAAACCATTTATACTTTAAACAAATTATGACAATATGTTTAAAACATTTTCAGATTTACATTTGATATTTGCATTGGAATCCTTTACATCAGTTCATACCTGTTTCTTAGCCCTCTCTGCTGCAGCTGATACAGTCTTATGGGTTATGTGCTCATGCATCACACACAAATAGCATATACAGTGCTGATCAGAGAGACAGTAGATCTCCAGCAGTTTCTCATGTTGAGTGCAGATCATCTTCTGCAGTCATCCAGTGGCATCCATTAGATTGTGTCTCTTACCTCTTGGCATGCTTGGCATGCTTGGCAAGTTTATTTATATAGCACATTTCGTAATGGTAATTCAAAGTGCTTTACATAAAAAGAAACAAAACAAGAATAAAATAAGCAATTTTAAAACTTTTAAAATTATTTAAAAATGTACTTATTTAAAATGAATTTAAAACGGTTAGAAAATGATTTTACATCAAATTAAATAAAAAAACAGTGAAAATATAGTGCAATCAGTTCGGACATTGCACAGTGCTCATTCAATAAATGCACAGCTAAACAGATGAGTTTTAAGTCTAGATTTAAATGTGACTAGTGTTTTAGCACATCTGATCTCTTCTGGAAGCTGATTCCAACTGTGGGCGGCATAGTAACTAAAGGAGGACTCCCCTTGTTTTGTGTGAACCCTTGGTATTTCTAACTGACTCGATCCTAATGATCTGAGTGGTCTGTTAGGCTTATATTCAGTGAGCATATCTGAAATATTGAGCATATCTGAAATATATATATATATGAATAAAGTCTCATGTTGTTCAAGATGATTTTGACAGTAAGAGTTCAGAAACACCAGACAGGACTTGATGGCTTTATATTTATCTCCCGTCACACTCCACATCTCCAGATTCAGCACAACACGGAGCAGGATGAGCAGCTTGTAGTTTTGTGTACTTGAGCTTCTCCAGCACTTCAGCCAGCATAGTGTTTTCACCTAAAACAGGTCTTGGAGTGAAGGTCTGTCTGCACTGAGGACAGCTGTAGACTCTCTTCCTATCATCCAGATTCCAGCAGCATGTAATACAGCTTCTACAGTAACTGTGTCCACAGGGAATGACCACTGGGTCCTGAATTAGGTCCAGACAGATTGAACAGCTGAACTGATCCTGAGCCAAGGAAATACTATAGATTTTGCCTTTATTCTGTATAGACGAATACATACGGCAGCTCAACAACAGCTTATTCTTAGGAACAGCAACAGCAAAATAAAAGGAGGAAAAACCACCTAGTCAGGCTCTTACAGACTGACTAGGAAGCAGGGATAAGTTTCACTTCCATTGAAATTAAGGCAGGAGTGAGTAAAAGAGAGAGAACAAACAAATATACCTGGCTGCCACCTGCAGAACTGGTTGCTCCACCCCTCATTATTACATTTTATGTTGGACCTTTTAATTGTCTGGTTTGATTTTGTTTTCATGGACTTTAGTTTGTATTTATTGTTATGGGTTTTTCACTAATTTGTCCACTCCTGTTTCTTTTAATAAACTTTTTATGTTTTGAACTATTTTTGTAATTTCTTCCCTTTATCATTTGGTTCGACATCACATTAATATTCTGGGCATATGAATATGACTTTTAGTGGAAGTATATGTAATTCACATATTTCTGTAATTTGCAGTGAAGCAGTTAGAAAAATAAATTGTACTGGTAATTTTTTGCCTGGTCTATATTTAGTAATTTTACTGGCATTTTGACTAACCCTAAAACTCAACACAATGAAGTGCAAAAATTCCAAATTCTTTCATTTTAATTCAGGACATTGTAACCGCTCCCAAGCCTGGAGGCAAGTGCCTTACCAGGCCTGAGATAGGAGGAAAGTGGTCATCCCACCAAGATGACCAGAACTGGGTGACCAGGGAAACTAGACAAGAAACCGTTGGAACTGTTGGATGGACAACACCCAACTGCCATCCAAAATACTCTGGCGATGATGGCCATCAACGTGGAAAGTGCGCTGGGACCTGGTTGAAGCAAGTTGATGACAACCTCAAGAATCATCATCACACTTGTGAAAGCCAAGACCCATATCCACTGATCGTTCAGCATCGAGACAAGAACAAAATGATGAAATCAAATGAATAACCATTACAACTAACAAGGAGCAGGAAACAAGTGCAAAACAGAGTCCATGTGGTGTGACAAGTACACTCTGCACTGCTACATTTTTTTAATACACTACTTCTTTACAGTGTATAATTTTTATGTGTCTGCTGTCTTAAATTTGTATAGTGTGTCAACACTGTGTGTTTGTTTGCACTCCATGTCCATGTATTTCCACCACACAGCTGGACTTTCATGTTCCTCAGCACAAAGTTTAAAATATGGATGGATGAACAACACATCATTATGCTTCTCATGTTTAAATTGGTTTTATTTACATATAAATAAACAATAATAATTATTTGTATCTTACTTTCAACAATTTTTTACACATTTATTCAGCTCTGGCTCTTACACTATGACCATAAGCGTACTGATATCTAGAGGGTTAGTCTCATATCTGATGTGTGTGTAATGTCAGTCACATCAGTTGACTGATTTATCAATGTTATTTGTAGAATTTCTGTACTATTGTGTTACATCACCTTATTTCATCATCTCCCCAGAAACCAGGTTCTCAAGTTCACATTTACATGTAATCAGATTAGATATGATAATATATGCAATTTGGCCCAATGCAGTCAATGTGAGGCATTGTTGTGGGATGCTGCAAAACTGTCACTGCACCGAGGTAAGATGGACGGCTATATACAGGTCTCATTTCACGCTGAAAAAATAAAAAAGGATTGGATTACTTGTGCGAGTTCCTACCGAACCTTGTTAAATTTACTTCATACAGATTTTGAATGAATGTGGTGTGGACTAAATGAGGGTCATTGTGTCAGAGACGCTGTAGAAGGACAGAGTTCCTGCACCGTGATCCACATACACTCCATTGGAACTCTAATATCAGTTCTTACCTCTTTCTCAGTCCTCTGTGCTGCAGCTGATACACTACAGTCTCATGGTTTTTGTGTTCATCCATTGTGTTCAGATAACATATACAGTGTTCATCAGTGAGACAGTAAATCTCCAGCAGTTTCTCATGTTGAGCAGGCACGTGCACACAGACATAAAAAAGGCGGTTGAGCACCTGCCCTTTTTCTTCCTCTTCAGAAGTGCCCTTTTTTGCTGGGGAGTTTTTTTTTAAGAATATACAGTATGTACAAATGTGTGTTTCTGTTAGCGCACAGCTTACCCTGTCAAACAAATAAATCAAAATCAGGTCAGGTTGGGAAATTCGATGCATTTCTCCCCTCCGCGTCTCTTTGCAGCACAGCAGTGTAGCACTGACCGGCACATCACACATTGACTGTTTTTATGATCACAGGCAGACAGCCCCAGAAGTGAAGCCCTCTCTCTCTTTCCAGTTGTGTTTGTCTTGGTGTGGAGGTGAGTGGTAATGAACGAAAGACTAAGCTACTTGTGCCTCGAATTACAGCTAATTATCCGAAGGCAAAAGGCAAATATAGGCCTATTTAATTTGTCTTGCTAACATCCATGACTCATAAGAGCTATGGCTGCATCCAACAACTTAGGCAGGTGACTTGCTGCCTTGGTGCTACAGGCAATGACTTTGCAGGCGGTTTTTGCACAAAGGCACCTCATGAAACTGAATTTAGACAGGCTTCTGAGGCAGAGTAATGGTTTAATGATCTACAGCAAAATATAGAGAGCTTTGGTGATAACTAAGCGGATATTTCATTACTGGAATATAAATTTCTCACTAGAAATTACATCAAAAGTTGAAAATGTTGATCCAAAACATAGATTTACACACAAACTGACCACCGACCGCAACTTTTAGATGCCATCTTTATTTTTTTGGCTTAACTGTCACAGAATGAAATGCAGAGGATTGTGGGATATCAACTGCAGCAAAAGTTACATCTATGCTGCCTTCAGAAATTGGCTAGATGAAGGTATCCCAGAATGCAGCCTATATGTTAACTAAAGTTTAGCTAGGAAATCTAGGTTAGACCAGTGCGTGTTCTTTCACTGCATGATTCAGTTTACTAAAATTCTAGATATGGGGGCAGAAATGTATATATATCATTTCATATAGTTATCAGTATCACGCTAAGACTGACATTTTTTCCACCAAAAAGCAGCATGATTACAAATGTGATGTTGATTTTATATAAGATACTTATGTTTTAGACACAGTATTGACTGTTTTTGTTCTATTTAGACAACATATATAATTCCAATTTGCGGCTCTGATTTGGTTCAATCGCAATGACTCTTATTAACAGTGACTTGCTGTCACCTACTGACAGTTTTAATTTTACATTTAAAGTACTTTTTAATTAGAAAAAAGTGAAATATCTGTATTCAATGTTTTCATGTTTAAAATACAAAAACAGTATTAATGCATTTGTAATTGCAGGTTAAATGCATCCCTGTCCTGCATTAAGCAATGTGTAAATGCATTTAAATACCACTTCTGATGCAGCTTCTGTGCTTTCTCTGCATTGCAAAGTTTAATTTTGTCAATACTGATATAATTTGATTGGTAACAGCCGAAATGACTTATTATTCTAATTGACTGATTCAATTTAAGAATTTGACTGAAAAGATGATGCAGACTTTAAAAAAAATGGCTTTATAAAAGTAAAAATGCCAATAAAAGGTAAAAAAATAAACTTATTCGAAAAGATACATTTCTATCACTGCTATGAACTGATTACCATACAGAATATGCAGAATATCAAAAACTTTAGGAGTCAGCTGTCCAGAGTTGTCCTTAAGATATCAGCACAATAACACATACAGCAAAATATTGTCTAATTATTGTTATCAATAAAATCTCAGAAAATATTGAGATATATACTTTTAGTAAATATCACACACCCCTAATGTATTTTACATTTTGTTAAAAAATATATATGAGAAGTGCTCTTTTTTCCACTTGTTCCCTGTCCCTCAAAATGTCTGTGCACGTCCCTGATGTTGAGGGCAGATCATCTCCTGCAGCCTTCCAGTGGCATCCATTAGATTGTGTCTCTTACCTCTGAAGAAAGTCTCATGTTGTTAAAGATGATATTAAAAGTTCATACATAACAGCCAGGTCTTGATGGCTTTGTTTTGACTCTAGCACAGACGTCACACTCCACATCTCTTACACATAATATTGAGCAGAACAAGCAGCTCGTAGTTTTGTCTTCTTGAGTTTCTCCAGCACTTCAGCCAGCATGGGGTTTTTACCAAAAACAGGTCTTGGAGTGAAGGTCTGTCTGCACTGAGGACAGCTGTAGACTCTCTTCTGATCATCCTGATCCCAGGAGCCTGTAATACAGCTTCTACAGTAACTGTGTACATTGGTAATGATCATAAATCAAATATACACTAGATTCTGCCATTTTGCTAAACATAAAGACAGCAGTTCTTCAACAGAAACATTAAAGCACAAAGAAACATAAGACAAAATTTCACTGCCAGACTGAGCAGGAGGAAAATAGATTAATATTTTATGACGGTAAAGGTAGGTGTGCTGGATGGAATAAAGTTCAAGCAGGAGGAAATGTATGAGTAACCTTTGCTCTTGCAGATTATTTTGAGCAGACTGTGATGAAGAAGCTCAATTAATGTACTGGTTATAGATTCTCTGCACTTCTTTTTTATAAAGTGTTAACTATTAATTAGAAAATATATTATGGCATATGTCAAATTATTCACAATCACCAGTGCCAGGATGTTTGTGTTGTTTTATTTATTTATTTTTAGTCTCTATTCAATTTTTGTTCTTTGTATAGTAGCCTACATTGTGATATATAGTTTTATTTAGCACTGGTAATCAAGAATTTTTTTATTTTATTTATGTGTGTAAGAAGTAATTTCCCCTCAAGATCTGGAACGAGGACGTGCCATAGCAGAACAGAATAGTTAGTTATATCTAATATATTCATTCCACATAATATCTAAATACCTGCTGTCTTAATTTTTGTGATGTGTTAACTACTTATGTGATGTTTTTTATCTGTAGCCTCACGGTGGCGTCAGATTACCGTGACACGGCCTTCCAGAGTCGGTTCACCCAAGCACCGGCCCGTAAGCGCGCTCGTGGGGAAAGTGGGCGCGAGCGTGCCGGAGGAGTTCGCTCGCGCCGCGGCTCAGGAAGGAACTTCGACGCTTAACTGCCCAGCAAGACCGATGAATGCCAAACTGGTCATTTTCTTAAGCCCTAGCCCACGAAACACCTGGAATATCTCGTCAGGTACGTTCATCTGTCGGTAACCCGTGGAAATAGAAACAATTATAGGTGTTTAATCGGGTTTACGGATTTTGTAAACGTGTTAGCTGGTTAGCAGGTAGGAATGAGAGCGAACCTGTTCCCTCAGGTCTAACGTTAACTAACTCACCTCTTCTCAGCGGAGAACACTTTATCGCTGAATTTGCTGAGAAATTTACAATTGAAAGTTTAATTTGAAATGTTAAACTTACACAGGTGTGTTTTAATGTGTGCCGCTCACCTGAGGGAAGGATTCCCAACTCAGATAAAAGATCTTTCCTTTAGCGTCCTTATGGTTTTAACATTTGTTTGTAATATATTTTTTTACAAATATTTTGGGGATTTTGTTTTGTCAGTTGGATTATGTTTGACAGGGAAAACTAATTTCGTGACATTTGACATTGATGTGTCACTGTTTGAAGTGTGTATATGACATGGTTTAGATTTTTGTCATACGCGGAGGTAAAACGACAAGGAAATTTCACATATATGAGGGAAATTATAATTGTCAACAGCATATTATAAAGCGTTAGTTTAAATGTACTGCCAAGCAGTTTAACACTGAAGTCAAACGGCCTTACAGAGTTTAAATCCCGGATTAAAATGTATATAACAGCACTTTCAACAGTCATGTTGACAGGGAAGCAGTATGTAAGTGATTGTGTTGGAGATAATGATCTCTCTCTCTCTCTGTGTGTGTGTGTTTCGGTGGGTGGAGCTTTTGTCACATGCTTTGCTCTCACATTGTCTTTAAAATTTGTGCATTATTTATTTATTTGGTTAACTGGAATATTGGCTTTGTGCTCATTGGCATTCTTGTCATTCAATAAAGGTTTTGCCATGACAAATATAAATACCTTGTGAATGAAACTTGGTTGGTATTCTAGTCCAAAAACATAAAAGAAAGCTTTGATCTTTCTCCAGGTTTCCCAAAGTAATGGTTAACTTGGAAAAGTATTGTAGAAACAAAAAATAGTTTAAAAGTGTCACATGTAGGGTTTATAAATTTGCCTATTTATTTTGATGGCTAGAAATTGTGTTTGAGAATTCTTGTTTCCTTTATGTACAAAGACATAGTAATCATGAATAATCATGAATTACTAAAATGTTTGGAAAAGGCACAAAAATTAATTGGTCAAAAATGTAGGATCCTTTTCTTTTTCTTTCTTTAGCGCTTTAAGCGCTTTGAGTGCCTAGAAAAGCGCTATATAAATGTAATGAATTATTATTATTATCTGTCTGCATCCCAAAATCCCATTCTCAGACACTTTACCGCAGGATTTATTCTTCCTGATGTCATCACTCATTGGATCAGGCTTGTGTAAGCTAGTGTTTAGTTGCTTAGTTCAGCTGTCTCTGGTTAAGTAGCATGCCAGCATGGGGTATCAGAGATTTCTTTTGATGCTGTGCTTTAATTATGAGGACGGAAAGACCCCTGCACAATCAGTTGTGCAAAGAAAGTTCAGCCACTTTTATTAAGATTTTTATTATATTTTTATTATTATTATTATTATTATGTAAACATAAAATCAGATTTGGCTTTTGCAGTTGGTTATTGCCAAAGAGCATTTCCTTTAATATATTACATAAAATGTGCCATGTCCTGTTTAGTGTCTGAACAAATAAATTACAGTACGTTACCAAGTATTAACATTATTAAGAACACTGTAATTGCCATTATCCCAGCATAGTCATGTAGAAAACTGAATGTAAATTTATTAACATAGTATCAGTAATGTGACAGAGTCCTTGGTGTGTGTTAGCCAAATCATTGCTGCACTATCCAGTGCGTTGTGATAGGCTGAATATCTCAAGCATGTGATTGAAATGTTACGCACCTTACCATACTGTGATGCCATGTCCCAGCGCGACAAGACAAAAACAATAAAACCCATTACAAACTAGGCATTTTCAGCTTCCAGTGGGGACATAATTACAGATTATAATGACTTATACTGTCTTTTTATGCATTGCGTTGCATCGCGCTCCATAAACATAAAACCATGTCTCCATTTGTGATCGGAGAAACAACAAGCGGCACTCTACACTGCTCAGATTTCGTGTATGAATCATCAGTGGCAAGTTCTTTAAAAAAATATATATGAAAATATACTTACCTGCTGTGAGTCAGAAAAGCCGGCATTGTGGGCTACTCTCCCAGGATCAGGAAACAGTCCTCTTTAAAATGTGTTGCACACACATAAATATTTGGTTTCACCTGTTCTGGAACAGTGTTGTAAACTTAACCACTGATTTCTAGTTATGTCCTCTTTTGGAAGACTAAACAAAGTGTTTTTGCTTTCGCATGAAACACACAGCATCTCCATGACATGGCTGCAGTAGCAACAATACTACAGAAAGAATAACATTTATAGCTTCTTTCTTTGCCTATACATTGGGTGGTGTTATGCAAATCTTAACACACAGTCACATAGACATGTGGGGGCATTTAAACAGTAAAAGTGCCCCTTCCCGCACCCAAAACCAGTTGTCTGTGGATAGTCCCTAACAATTACTAGTGGGATGTTGTGCTGCTCCACTTCACAGATGCTCAGTGAAAGAGGAGTGTTAGAATAACAGGGCACTCATTTATGACCGTTTATTCACCAGGAAAAACAGCTTGTTCTGCGTGTCATATGTCATTGCAATATTTCTACGTCACTGCACATGTGCAATACTCCAGGTTTGGTTTTCAATCTGATCAAGTGTTTACTTGTCATCTCACTCAGATTTCAAAAGGAATAAACCACCCCTTACAATCTGATCGAAATCTGAATTGGATCTGGCCAATTCAATCCGATTGACATGGTTACATGTGACTTTTTTTATTAAGATTGTGCTTCTAGTCCTATTATGATCAGATTAGTAAGGTCCATGTAAACACAGCTACTGTCTTGACTTTGCAATCGCAGAACATTTCAACAAAAAATCCAAGATGGCAGTCAATTGTTTGAGTGTCAGTGTATGAGTTTTTAAAGGTCCCATGACATGAAAATTTCACTTTATGAGGTTTTTTAACATTAATATGAGTTTCCCTGGGTGTCCTGCTCTGCCTTTGAGAAAACGAGAGCTCAGACGGGCCGATCTGGAATCTAGGGATGCGCCGGTAGTATCGGTACCGAACGGTACCCGGGCAAATTAAATTTGGAAGTGATCATCCTTATCCCCTTGAAGTGGGGACTAGTACCGGCACACCCCTACTGGAATCTTTCCCTTATGTCGTCATAAGGGGAAAGGTTACATTCCCTTTCTCTGCTTTGCCCGCCCAAACATTTACATTTAATTCAGTCGCAATGTCAGCACAGGCGTTACAAACAGACTTTTACGATATGGATTCGACAGCACCGCCACAAACAGTGAGTAACAGTGTTCATTAATGCCTGATCTGTGATCAGTGGTTTATGATGCTAATTATTCAAGTTCACACAGACTTTATTTCTAAATTGTTTAATACTGTTTATTAGGGCTGGGATAAACGATTATTTTTTAAACGATTAATCTAGCGATTATTTTTTCGATGCATCGATTAATCTAATGATTAATTTTCCCAGACCGATTCGATTTCGATTATCTCCCCATTAATTGACTACTAACAATTTATACATGTTGAATTACATATCTGAATGAAAAAAACATGAATTCCTTAACATTGCAATATATGTTTATTGCTCTTAAAATTACAAAATAAAAGACTGACTAAGAATGCATTACTTTGCACTTGTATAGAGATAGCATTCAATAAAACCTTGAAGCCTTGAAAACACATAGCTTACTGAAACAAGCTTATTGAACACATAGGGCCTAGCTTACTGAAAAAAAGTTCTTCTTTCAGATGAAAATAACAACAACTTGATGTCTAGCATTCAATAAAAAAGGTCACCCAAAATACTTGTTTAAAGCAATTGAAAGAATACAGTAACCAATGTAAACTTGATTGTAACTTTGGTGTTTCTTTTTCTATCGTGTTTAATGATTTTGATTAATATGCACGAGGGAGAGAGAGAGCAAGAATCGCTCGTGTTGTTTGAAGACTGTGAGTGCACGCGCGCAGCCGGGGGCTCTCTCTCGTACGCACCCTGTCAGGCGCAGCAGTCATTCTATTCTACATCACTCACCGATCAAATAAGGCTTTGTCAGCCGCCAAAAAAAAGATCAATGCAGAAAAAACCCTGGATTGGTTATATAACGTTGGAAAGAATGTTGATCCGGCCATCGCGTATATTCAGCACACATAAGGTAAACGTTTTGCAAACGTTTTTTAGATAAATAAAAACAGGTCGACGAATCGATGCACATACTTTGCGTCAATGTATTTTTTGCGTCGACGTCATCGATGACCTCGACGCGTTGTCCCAGCCCTACTGTTTATGCATCAGTGAATCAAGCCAGTCACTAAGCGATCAACTTCAAGTTGTTCTCTTAGTAGCATAGCATGAAACAAATCTGTTATTTAAATTGTGATTTAATTAACGTTACAGAGATTGATCAAAGAATGCCTTTATTTTGTTCGGAGCTGTAGAACGCCTTTATTTTGTTCGGAGCTGTCACACATTGCGAGTATATCTGCACACTTGCCCAAATGGCCGTTATAATGAATGATGCTGTTATGTTGCACAACGAAGCTCTTACTGTATTCATGTCGATATTGTGTTTGCTGTTAGTTGTGGTGAAAGCATTTTGTAAGAGAAAACGCATTGCAATGACGAGATTTCTGCATTCCCGCGATAAACAGACTCTTGTCTACTTGATGCTCATCACTGCAGCCTTTCATGTGATGGGGAAATATGTAAACATTAATGCTATAATCAACCCTTCCACGATTCGTTCATCTCGACAGTTGTAATAGTAAAAAAAAAGACATAGTAAAAGTAATTTGAGAGGGGTTCCACGTGTAATACGCATTTCGAATGCAAAGATGTCAGCCAACCACAACAGTTGTCGTTTACTCTGAGTCTCACAGCAGACACGCCCCTTCAAACAGAGCATTCAAGCCAGAGGAATAAAATCAGGATATAAAAATTCCTTTTATTTCTAAATTTTAAATGTAAAAATTATACTAACAATATAAGTACACCTCAGGAAACATTAAAAAAGCATTTAAAAAAAGGAAATAATCCACATCATGGGACCTTTAATGTTTTTATTATGACATTTTTTTTATCTATTTAATCAAATCTTTTTTTTTTTTGTGATAAATCACAATTAAACACACACTTTATGAAATTAAGCACAGACCATTTATCTTGTTTTTAATGTTTATTTTGTCATCATAATTTCTATATCCAGCAAAGTAAATCAAAATATTGAAGAGTGATTCTCAAAAATCTGTATTGTCTGCTTTTTTCAAGATAAATTTAGATGTAAATTAAGAAAAAAGGACACTTAGTAACTCCAAAAGTATACCAAAGAACCAAATGATATAAGGACATATGAAAGAAAAAAATCTGAATTTTATAGTTTGTGTACAGTGTAACAGCAAAGAGCATTTTTACATTTTAGAGAAGCCAAGTTACCAAAAAATACCCTGAACCAACCACCTGCTGAATTCATATATCTACTACGTTACACAGATCCTTTGCATATAATTAAACATGACAAATTAAAACATTATCATGAATGTGTGTGGAAACAATGTGAATGTACTAGCATCTTGTCAGTAAAGCCAGTCCTGTGATTAGTAGTAAATCTCCATCACATGCTTTCAGATTGAGCAGAATTCTCTACACAGAGCCGTAGTTCTCTGACAATTAGAATATCTTGTTCATAATCGCATAAGAATTTAGAATTCCAAGCAGTCAGAAAGCAACAGGTGCTTGGAAACGCTCTTTTGTACTCATTTATTGACAAGTCGGCTGTGGTACGGCCAGCTGAAAGCGATGCTTTTCTGCTGCTCACTGCACAGAACAGACACCGAAGCCCCTTTCACACTTCCATTCCGGCAAATACACGGGTAAAGTGTTCCGGCAATTGTTCCCGGGTCGCTAGATTTTGCACTTTCACACTGCCTGTGATTACCCGGGATATGTGCGTGCTTTCACACACAACCCATAAAGATCCCGTAACGACACGTGACATCAGGGCGTGACGTGTAATGTACGAGTCGAAAATGTTAGGCATGTTATACTTTCACTGAAGCAAGCGAACGATCTCGGTGTCAGCGGGGAAAGTAAGGAACAAAGTGCAAATGTTGATCTTCCTTCAAAACAGCCGGTAAAAGAGTTGCGCGATAACGCGCGTCATCACTTCGACACGGCATTAGATCTGGCTTTTGTTCACATAGCGCTCGTCCCGGGTTGAACCCGGCAATGTTACTAGGTCCCTGACCCGGGTTCAATGCCGGAATCAATCCCGGGACGTGGTTGCTTTCACACAGAAGGCGACCCGGCAATGTTCCGGCAATATGCCAGGTCCGACGTGCAGTGTGAAAGGGGCTCGAGAGAGACGACACTGTGCCGGGAGAGTCAGACCTCACTCTCGCGGGGCAGCATTGGTGACATTTTCCAACTGAATCATAGCTAAGGTTTTTCCCAAAAAAGTAGTTAGGTTTGTCAGTATATATATTCTATTGAAAAAAGCTGCTAAAAGCATCTGAAAGTTGCTAAATGTGTGTGTGTGAGGCATGGGAGATGATGGCAGCAGACGGTGGATATGTGTGGCGGACGAGTTCTTCTGTGTCATCACGTTCTACTAGTTATACAGCTTAAGTTTCGTGTCCTCACCACTGTGAAAAGAGACCCCTCTCAGACACTTTCTGAACATTATTTAAATGACACCTGTGTTGCTGTATTTAAAAAATTCATATAATAAGAAAAATAAACACTGTTATTCATTTTGAAGCGGTGTGACGCCTTAAACCTTGTGCAACTCTGACGCCTTAAACCAATGTAGCAACAAGACCCAATCCTTAATTGCAACTAGGGCTGTGCGATTTGCGATTTGAGTGTGTGCGATTTCTAAATCGCTTTATAGCACGACCTCCTGCAGTATGTTATCTGAACCAATCAGGATGCAGCGCGAGAACAGAGCAGACTGGGCATATGCCTAACTCCAGGTTCACACACTCTGTCTGTGATGTGTAGCCTTTTTTTTCGAGCCCATGTAAATGGAACAGAACATTCACTCTGCACGCAGTAAAAAGATGAGAACAGAAAAGGTTAAAAATAGAAATGTGTGAAAAGATTTACTATCTTGCGCATCAGCACAGAGAGGACATAGGTTGTGCGAGAGGAGACACGTTTTAAGGCAGCGTGTATCTGAGCCTTATACAGTCAATGATCTGAGCACGCGCATCTGGTTTTGTTAACAGAGCAAAGGAAATCTGCGTGCGTCAGCGTCTATCCGCTCATGCATTATTTTAATGTGCTTTCGCATTACAATAATGTGCTCTCGTTGCTGCTTCTGAACTGCGTACACATAACTTACTGTATACGCACAGCAGATGGAGTACGTGTGAACCTTGGGCAATAAATATATTGGGCAACACATAACACCTGAGGCACCGCTACAGTGAGCTCTATGACCAATGCATGGCAAAAAAAATATTATGTTAAATATTATATTATTTTTTTATTATAACCTTTTTCCATATGTCTAGATTTTGTTTGACATCTTTACTTAGTGATTATTTTGACTTAAGTCTGTTCTAGAGACATATTACAACTTTTTGATAAAGCTCTCATTGGTTTTCTTTTGGAAATATGTTTCAAATTTATACTGAATGCATTTATGACTGTAAAGCATGTCTGTGTCAAAATTGATAAAAAAATCGTGATAGGTTTTTTTTTGTCCATATCACACAGCCCTAATTGCAACATAAATCTACCTTACTGGGTCTAATTATAACAAATAGTGCCCATAGATTTACTTCAGCTGGCATATTCTGTAATGATGTCAGTGATCACTGTGTAATTGCTTGTGTCAGGAATACAAAAATGTAAAACTCTGTTTTATTTTTAAAAGATATTTAAATTTTTTTGAAGAACAAGCTTTTTTGCATGATTTATACCATAGTGATCTTAGAAGAGTAACTTTAATACAGGATGTTAAACTGGTAAGGGAATATTTACAGTAAATTTTGCAGTCCATCTATAACAAACATGTCCCCATTAAAAGTTCAGGATCAATGGTAGGGACAATCCCTGGTTTTCAGACAGTCTGAATCTGAAGTGTTGGTTTTGGACCAGAGACATTGAATTGGTTTAGAAATTACTTGAAAGAATGGACTCAGTATATGTGTGGAGGATCTCAAATCAGATTTTCTTGGTATATCTAAAAGGGTTACATTTTGGGACCTATTTTGGTTTATATTATATAAATAAAACCTATAAATGATTTTGGTAAGGATATTCAAGCAAAAAAAAAAACACTTATGCTGATGATACTCTTATTTATACACTTGCTCCATCTATAACACAGGCGGTAAAAGAGCTTGATACTGCTTTTCAGTCATTGGAAGGTGCTCTGGTGAGCTTAAAATTTGTTTTAAATTCTCAGAAAACAAAGTTTATGGTTTTTTCAAAAGCTTAGTCAGAAGTACTTGATAATCTTAGTATTTTTACATTTGATGGTAAAATTATTGAAAGATTATCTTCTTGCCAGTATGTAGGCATTTGGATTGATGATAAGCTTTTATTCAATGTACATTTTGCTAATCTAATCAGGAAGCGCAAAGTGAAGCTTGGCTTATAAAAATATAATTTATAATTACAAAAATATAATTGTAGAAGCTACCTTCCTTAACTGTGCTTGAATATGGTGATATAGTATACATGCATGCAGCCTCCTCCATCCTAACGAGCCTTGATCCAGTGTACCATTACATTTAATAAAAAATGCTAAACTCCGTACTCATCATTGCATTCTATATGAGATGGTGGTTTGGACGTCACCAACCATACATACATAGCACTGGTACATTTTTATCTATAAAACAATGTTAGGTAAACTGCCAGCCTTATTTCTATACCCTTCTTTGTCTTCGTCGTAGTTCTGGCAGTTACCATCTACGCTCTTCCAATTGTTTGGTTTTTATTGTTTTCCGAGTTTGTACTGAACTGGGGAAAACTTATTTGTATTATTCACCCTGGGCATTGAATAATTTGCTGAAAGATCTAAATTGGTGAATTTAAAGGCATCATAAGGAGATTGGTAATGGAGGCTTGTGATTGTTTTTATTGAGAGGATATTATGTTTAAATATTGTTTTAATGTGTATTTGTTGCATTTTAAAATGTTGTCTAACTGTATGGCTGCTCCCTTGGCCAGCTCTCTTGTAAAAAAGATTTTAATCTCAATGAGACTGGTTAAATAAAGGTATAAAAAATAAATGGTATAAAAAATAAATAAATAAACACAGTCATCAGTCATTGATATTTCTGATAAAATGCCCCCTTGTCTCTCTTTCTTGTTTAGCTGATTCCATATCAACCCAACACACATTACCATGCTCCACTCCTCCTGCTATTGACCTTTGACCTCTGACAGCAATGGCAGACCGCTCAGTGGCTCCAGGTCAGACGTACATAGAGGTGGAGTATGACTACGATTACAAATCCAAAGACCGTTTGATCACCATTAAACAGGGGGAACGTTACCTGCTTTTGAAGAAGACCAACGAAGACTGGTGGCAGGTGCGCAAGGATGAGGCCAGTAAACCCTTCTATGTCCCAGCGCAGTATGTGCGGGAGGTGCGACGTGCTCTCATGCCCCCTCCCAAACCCCTCAATGCAGCAGGACGAGGGGAGACCGGACCCATTCGACCATCTGGCCTGGAGATTCAGCGGCCAGATGACAACAAGAAGAGCCCGTGTCCCTCGCCCTCTGGCATTGCTTTACTGCCGCCTAGGGATGACAGAGGCAGCCCGGGCAGCCCGACGGCGCTCATGCCCCCCATACAAATGAACACTTCACCTGGCTCACTTCCTCGTTCAAGAGCCGAGTCCCCAAGTCACAAAGGAGATGGAGAGAAAGATAAAGAGTTCGAGAAGAGCAGTCGAGGACTGGAAAAAGATGCAATACATGAAGAGTTTGCCAGAGAGGGAGGCGGCTTGGATAAGAACCGAAATGATTCAGAATCCGGGGATGATCTCAGCAGTGGTTCAACAGATAACCTACAGGTGAGAATCACTTATATACCCACTCATTAAACGTGATGTTATTCAGATTCTGTGATTTAGTGTCACTTAGCAGAATTTCAAACATAAAGCTTGTTTGCAAACACTTTTTACACTCATCACACCCTATAACACAATATCTTACTATTTTATCTGGTGCTTGACAGTAAAGAGGTAACGTGCAGCAAAACTTGACTTTAACTTAGCTGTTGAAAAGCTCCACAAGTATAGTGTCTCAATTAAATGCTGAATACTTGATCAAATTCCTCGTAATAATACTGTCAATGATTACCTTTTTTTAACCCATTGTCTATCTGTGAATTTTGGCAAGTCTTAAAAATTTTTGCTTGCATTTCTGCAACCCAGTGTGGAAATATTTTCCAGTGTATTACATTAGCAATGTTTAGCCGGTGTGACAACACCATCTGGATCAGCCTGTTACAGTAGCTATGCCTCAGACTCTTGCTATTGGTTGGTCTAAAAGTGACCGATGGATCTTAGCAGGCTGCTCTAAATGTTTTTGTGGTGCCTGGGAGGCTCAATGTTTACACTTTTTGGGAGATAAACTCATGTATGGCACACTTATGGTAGTCAATGAACAATAAACTAGGTGTAGAGAATGTATTTTGACCTAAAAAAATATTAAACATTTAGATGAGTTTAATTGGCAAATTTTCTGGTATTTAATAAGAGATTTTAGAAAAGCTGACACACTTACAATCTGTTTGATACTCACAAAAGACACAAACACAAACATGTTCATTCTTTAAACACAGTTGTGTGTGAAAACTGTATTGGACTCTATTTCATTCTCTTTCTCTCTCTCACAGTCACATTCCCTTCTTTCCCTAAAGCTCTTATTTTCGTCATCTCCTCCCACCGTTTTTCTGTCTCATGCTTCTGCTGTGTCATCACATCATTTCTGCTAAACAGCAAAATATTTGCTGATGTGTCATAATGGCATGTGTAGGGTGGCGTGAATGCTTTGTTTTTAATATTCACTCACACAGATAGACTAGCGCTGAAAAAAATTGACTGATGCATTTAACTGATAAAAACTGACAGTATAGACCTTTTAAATAAATGCTGTTAAACTTTATATTTATCAGATAACCCTAAAACACATACATCAAACTTTTCACAAAAATATTAAGCAGCAAAACTATTTCAGCATTGATAATAAGAAAGTATTCTTGCGCAGCAAATAAGCATATTAGAATGATTTCTGAAGGATCATGTGATGTTGAAGACGATTAATGGGTGCTAAAAATTCTGTTTTGCATCACAGGAATAAATGTTCCTTTTAAAATATATTCAAATAGAAAACAGTTGTTTTGAATAATAATAATACTTCCCAATATGATTGTTTTTACTGTATTTTTCATTCATTAAATGCAACCTCCGTAATAAGAGATGTATTTGATAAACATTAAAATATTACCAGTCCCAAACCTTTAAATGCTAGTGTATATTTGCTGCATATGTAACTTATTTTGGCTTGTTTAGGATTTGTCCCCCTCTGTTTTTACCTGGTTTCTTTGTCAATGTCATGTAAAAATCATGGTGATACCTGATTAAATATATCTTCTGTTGTTTTAATTGTGTAGCAAAATCTCTCTACAAATTTCACATTTTCCATCTCACTGTAAATACTGTCTAAATGCCAACCTGTTCCCATCCCCTGACGATGGCCTGCCTGTAAACATCAGAAATCCTCAAATCAAAATAAGGGTCTTGCCATCATGGCATTTCAGTAGTCTTCAGTATGCCATAGGTAAAGACTCTTTAAAACTGAGCAAGGCGTGTTCTGTTTGTGCAAGTGTGTCTGTTAATGTGCGCGACCAAAGGTCACCTGCAGACACATGGAGGACATACCATTACATCTCACTCTCCTGAGAGAAAGAGAGTTTGATGGGAGAAAGAGATGAAAACTCTGTCTGTAGTTCCTTCTGTGTGTATGAACAGAAGGATTGTCTTTATGTTCATATGAAGATTTGCTTAATCTCTCTGAGAACAGAGTGAGAATGGGACAGAGTTTGGGTCGGGATGTTCAGCATGATGTGATGGTGTTGAATGGGAGGGGGTGAGGAGAGTGATGCTCTGTGTTTGTGTGCGTGTGTATTAGCGCTCTGCACTGGCTCTAGCATCCTGCATCCAGCTCAGTTCAATGTCGCTTGCTGCTGCGTCTCCCGTTATAGGATATTCTGCACTAAGCATCACTGCGGAGACACCATGTACCCAGAGGAAATGGTAAGAGAGACACTCATACCCGTGTTTACACCACGCTTGGCAGTGCAGGAATACACTTACACAAACACAATTTCTGCATTTATCACAGCTATACTTAAAAATAGTTTTCTGTCTCTCTCTTTGTTCTCATTTCTTCCTTTCCTGCCTTACACATACATTTAAAGGTTTACATAGCCAATCATGACAATTCTGTTATTGTTTACTCACCCTCATGTGTTTCAGAACCTGTATGACTTTATTTCTTATTTGGAAGATATTTTTGTCTATACAGTTAAAGTCAATGGAGTCCAGTGTGAAAGTATTATATTTCCTCAAAATCTTTTCTTTTGTCTTGCACAAAAGAACGTCAGAATTGTCATGTTTGGGAAAACTATTCCTTTAATTATTGGCACATACAGTAGACAACTTATTGTTTATGATGGACTCTGTTCTCTCTAGCCTTGTAAATGCAGTTGAACTTGCATGTGCAACACAAATGTTCACACAGGTCGCTGTATAAACAGTCACACACGAACAGCAGCTTTCACAGAAATAGGCAAAGCCAGAACATGATGTGCTTGTATTATTGTCTTGCGCTACCGTTACATGCTGATGTGACCAGGATGTGCATGTGGGTGATGTGCATTGCTGTATTACATAAGCTTTGCTACATAACAGTTCAGTGGACAGCTGGCCTGAGAAACGCACAGACACTGCATCAAGAACACACACAATTTAAGAAAGCATGCACTCGGCATATACACACACATCCACACAAGCAAGCTAAAACACACAGCATACCAAGCTTTGGCTTAAGTGTGTGTTTTTGTCTTTGCTTTTTACACAACTGTAATGATGTTATTGTAAAAAACAGTATGACTTCTGATTCCTCTGCCCTGATGCAGATGAAACGCATAAGCTGTTTTAATCTGTTTGCTCTGTCGACTGAATGCAAGTGTTCAACTGCTCCATGGGCCTATTGGCCTGTAGCTTATATAATACTATAATGCTAATACTGTATGGTAGCTACTGTTAATACACTTCACTGTAAACATGGATCAGTATCATTTAGGGCTGTGCGATATTGGGAAAATATATAATTGCGATTTATTTATTTTTTTGTCAGATATTGCGATTTTAAATTTGCAAAGTCAAGCTTCAGCTCAATATTGTCAAATAATGTGCAGCACAGTATGAGTATCATTACCCTGCTGAAAAAAAAACAATTATTACAGTTTCTTACAGTTATTACAGTTTACATATATATATATATATCAGTACAGACAAAAAGTTTGGACACACCTTCTCATTCAAAGAGTTTTCTTTATTTTCATGACTATGAAAATTGTAGATTCACACTGAAGGCATCAAAACTATGAATTAACACATGTGGAATTATATATGGAATTATATACATAACAAAAAAGTGTGAAACAACTGAAAATGTCATATTCTAGGTTCTTCAAAATAGCCACCTTTTGCTTTGATTACTGCTTTGCACACTCTTGGCATTCTCTTGATGAGCTTCAAGAGGTAGTCACCTGAAATGGTCTTCCAACAGTTTTGAAGGAGTTCCCTGAGAGATGCTTAGCACTTGTTGGCCCTTTTGCCTTCTGTCTGCGGTCCAGCTCACCCCTAAACCATCTCGGGTTCAGGTCCGGTGACTGTGGAGGCCAGGTCATCTGGCGCAGCACCCCATCACTCTCCTTCTTGGTCAAATAGCCCTTGATGCCTCCCTGTTGGAAGACTCTACAATTTTCATAGTCATCAAAATAAAGAAAACTCTTTGAATGAGAAGGTGTGTCCAAACCTTTGGTCTGTGTTGTATATATATATATTTAGCAGACAAGATTATAATGGTATAACTAATTTTATAGAATTAACTTAGTTACTGAATTTCACTGGAAATATTAATTTTTTTATATAAATAAAGAACTGTATTTCTGTAGTCAATTATTAAAGTATTACATTTTACACTGTATTTGGGATTTAAAGAACAAGTGGAAAATGTGCTGAATTTTTCATTACATTCAAGTGAAATGATCAAGCAGTTAGACAGGTTGCGCAAGTGTGCCGAGCCTCATTCATACTGTCACATGCGCTCGTGGAGATTTGCGGTGCTGGCCTGCGGGAGAATAAATCCGAGTGTTACGAAACAGGCTGCGTGAGTGCAGCAAGTGTGTACGGCTCGTCCGTGACGCGGGATTCGCGCCGCATGTGGAAGAGAGGAGTGAGTATGAGAAGCATTCAGAGACACAGGCTGTGTGTGCGATCTTCTGAATGGGGAATAGCGAACATGCAATAAGAGATGCTCTTGATATCCATTGTGACGCAGCTTTTGTAAATTATATTTTTTGTTCATTGTCTGTCCCTTCAAAGCTTAAGTTACATAACGTTTTTCTTTAGTTTTAATTTGCCTAACTATTGACCTAACCCTCTCTCACTGTCTCTCTCCTGCTTTCCGTTTTTTTTTTTTTTTTTTTGTAATGATGGGCGTTAAGTTGGTTAGAGCAGAGTTGATTGGGTAGAATGGAGGTGAGCTCACTCTATTGGTTAGTAAGATTGTCACTCAAGGCTAGCAGTCATGCATATGCTCTGGAACAGAGTAATATCGCATCCACATCGCAGGCTTTTGCGATTAGCAAATCGCAATGTCTCAAATCGCAATTTCAATGCGATTTCGATTCGATTTCGATTAATTGCACAGCCCTAGGATCATTGCTGCAACAGCTTTATTTAACATTTTTGTTTATGTTGTGAAAGTTTGTTTTTGTGTAATTGTCCCCTGACAAAAGTATACAAATAGACAGCAGTCTACTGCTAATTTCATTTCTGCTTTTATAAGGCTGCTGTGAGCTCAAGGTTTAACCTGCCTTAAAGAGTTAGTTCACCCAAAAAGGAAAATTATGTCATTAATAACTCACCTTCATTTCATTACAAACCCGTAAGACCTCCGTTCATCTTCGAAAAACAGTTTAAGATATTTTAGATTTAGTCCGAGAGCTCTCAGTTCCTCCATTGAAGCTGTGTGTACGGTATACTGTCCATGTCCAGAAAGGTAAGAAAAACATCATCAAAGTAGTCCATGTGACATCAGAGGGTCAGTTAGAATTTTTTGAAGCATCGAAAATAAATTTTAGTCCAAAAATAACAAAAACGACAACTTTATTCAGCATTGCTTTCTCTTCCTAATAATCAGATTGAATGGTTAAACAAAGGAATTAATATATACAAAAAAGTATTATAACGATTGCTTTTATATTATTAGTAATAGGCAAACATTATAATACTTTCTTGTTTGCCGTCAGCTTTAAACAAATCTTTGAAGGACTAATGAACATTTATTATCACAAACCTTGCAAATTTTGTCGAATAAAGCTGTGAGATCTTGTGAAGTGTTCATTTTTATCCAGCATGATCGCGTGTTCTCTGTGTGATGGTCGGTTCGTGTTAATTGAATGCTTTAAACTTTAAACTCATGATTTCAAATTTTGCTGTGCTTTATGCATTTGTCCGCTGTCATATTAATGTTATTTTCTCTGTGTGCTGTATGTAAAATGAGTGTTACCTTGGCTTTATTTGGAAAAATATGATTCCCAATGCACACAAACTTCCCAGAATACTAATTGCCCTGTTGGTTACAGTGTTTACTTCCTATATAATTATATTTTTATTAAATATTAAGGTATAGGTATGTTTATTTTACACATTTCTTTTTTAATCCATTGTCAAATATACCCCCGGTTTCACAGACAAGGCTTAAGCCTAGTCCTAGACTAAAATGCAAGTCTGAGTTGTTTCAAATGAAAGAAACTTGTACTGATTGATCTTAAAATATATCAGTGCCTTTGTTTTGTCTCAAGATGCACACAAGTAATGTTTTTTTCTAAGGCATGTTTATAAAAATTACTTAAATGTCCTAATTGAACTATGGCCTAATCCTGGTTTAGGCTAAGCCCTGTCTATGAAACCAGGCCTAGATTTCTTAAATATTAATACAATTTTTTTTTTTTTTTTTACAAATTATTTCGGTTTTATATCTGCTATCAACGTCCCTGCTTTCCAAGATATCGGCATTGGCTATCTAAAAACCAATATCAGTGGACAACTAATAATCTGTCCCATCATTCTTGGCACAGAGGACACTCACAAATGTAGGATTACTCCTCATAAGGCGAGGAGCTTTCTAGTGCTGGTCAGTAGTGACTGACTGGTTGTGTGTGTCTATGTGGTCTATAAATAATCACAGAGGGTTTATTTATATACAGCAAAACCATAAGAAATATTTGCATTTGTTACCCAGAAAAGACCCTTATGTGACAAAATAAGAGGAGTAACTCGAGACACTATTAGATTAACAGCTGATGCATGCTGGGAGGCTTTGGTTTGCATTTTGAGGCTGGATTGGCTATTGATATTTCAGTATGATTTAGACTTTGGTTTACAGTATTTTGAGGGTGTTATTCAAATGCTTTTCTTCCATCTTTACTCTCTCATTCTTTTTCTTCTTTTGAACATCTTTGATTCCCTCAGTCTATTGTGTTTTGGGTGCATGCCTATTAGAGAGCAGCACAGAAACACACACGTCTGTGTCTTTAGGGCATGTTTGCACACAGTGTTCTGCTGATTTGGGGTGTGGAGTCTCCTCATGTCAGAGACAGAGCTGTGGAGTGGGGGAATGATGACAATGTGAAGTTGAAATAATGGAAGAATGAGTCTTACATTTCAAAATGCTCTGATTAATTTGTAATATAATTCTTATCTTTTATTTGTTTATTTCTAACAGTTCAAGTCCAGTTTTTTGTCCATTACTGTGTATGTTACATATTTAGCTTTTTTTCTTTTCCCAATTCGATTTCCCTCTTGTTTCTTCATCTTAGCCATAAATGCTATGCACATATTTGTAATGACAGTAAGAGTTAGAATAGGGTTAGAAACGCTAAGAGAGGGAGTTATAGAGGTTATAAAAAGAGAAATAGAGGGAGTTTTTCTTTATATAGAAGTAGAGAAAGAAGTGGGAGCTACGAGAGGTAGTTAGAGGTAACGAGAGGCAGAAACGGAGTTAGCTTTGCTCTCCTGCTTTGAAAAAGATTCTGTTCTGACTTGCTGCAACTTCACTTACGCTTCCTCATTCCAGCAGTCTTCTACTCGCTCACATACACATAATCCAGTGCTGTATCCTATTCTTCTTTTGGCTCCAATTGAAAATAAATCATAAAATGCTGACTTGAAGCTTCTAAATCTAAGAAATGCTGTTAAACCAGAATTTGCAGTATGAATTTAGTGTGTAAATACTACAAAGATAATACATGTTGTTTCTTTGCTGTTGCATATAAAATCAAACCTGCAGGTCAATTTTTTGTGAGGAGTCATGTGTTTTATTTTATCTGAAGGCCTAGGTCTCCGCTCTTAATCTTGAGGATTCACACACATACAGCACTGCGCCACCTGTTGGCTCTTTCTACACATCTCTCATCAAGCTGGTTTCTTGATGCTTTTCCCTTTGAATATCTAATTTTGTTTTGAATTATCAGGTCAGGTTTGTTAAAGGCATTGTTCTCCTGAAAATGAAATTTTACGTAAAATGTACTCGGACTCAGGCCACAAATTTGGCATTACTTCATTCGCTCAACTATGAAACCTCTATAGTGAATGGGTTCTATCAGAAAGATAGGTTAAACAGCTGATAAATACATCACAATGATCCACACGACTCCAGTTCATCAATGAACATCTTATGAAGTCAGAAGCTTGATCTGTGTATATTTCTCTCCTGATTCAGATAAGAATACTTTTTAACTGGAGAAAGCAATATTATGGATACATGACTATCAATTTCATGTTTGGATGAACTATTTCTTTAAAGTTTAAACAAAAAATGTGGTTCTCTCTTGATGTGCTATTTTTTGTGTATGTTTGTGATCATATGTGTTTATATATTACTCGTTTGTTTGGGTTGTCTTTGTCATATATATTTTTGTCTCCTGATCATTATTCAGTGTATGTAAAATGCTTTATTGATGAGTTTCCATTGTGGAAACTAGTTGGATGATTTTTGTTTTTTTTTGCCCCAGGCTGTAGCATCACACACTTATTTGGACTCAAACACTTTCAGTAGTTTTGTTTCAAATACATTTTTTTTTCACAGTGCCCTTTTTAAAATGTTTTCTCTTTCTCCAAGACATTACATAATCCCACCCACAGCGTATGTGAGATGGTGTAATTGGCTGGGTCCGGTTTTAGTGAGAGATTAGCTACTGACAGTATTACCATTAGTTGTCAGTGGTGTGACATTGTTAGCATTCACTATTACGTGAATGTTTTTCATTAGTTATGGAAATGTTGGTTCTTATATTAGCTGTTAACCTGTGATTATCTTTAATGAAAGTTGTGATATTTCGATAAACTATTTAGTGCACACTAGTATTAATTAAAGAGCCAAAGATAATTGAAACATTAATTTTGTGGCGTCGTCTTGCCAACACTTCATTACTGCTATGAGCCTGTTGTCCCCAGCAGCCTGAAATTAGTGCTTATGATTGTTAACTATAATTAGCTATTAAGCCTATTTCTCTTTGACACAGACTGCCATTACTTTAATTTTCAGTACAGTTGTTGATGAAGTCTTGTATATGAAGTCATTACATTATCATTGTGATCACATGATTATTTATTTGGGTATAGGTTTGTTTTTTTCTCTCTCATTGACCTTAAACATCTGAGTTTGATCACACCACACCATTAGCTTGTGTTTGTGTGCTTTAGCCCATATCTGTAATCTGATGACATTATCCTCTGTGGCTTAAACTGTTAAGTGCCATCCAGATTCACCATGCACACATTTATGTGAGCTCATTACCTTGTTTCAGATGGTGCAGTGATGCATGCTGGGATTCTTTGGCTTTGGAAGCTAGGACTGGACTGGTTCACTTAACTTATATTTTAATTTATAAAAAACAAACAAAAAAAAACCTTCAGCTTTGCAAATATATCAAGAGAGCTTTCTCTCTCACACACACTTAGTTAAATGTGCTTAGTCATAATTTAATTACCCATGGGGCTGTTGTGTAACAGGTTTGATTGAATGACAAGCCGTAGAGTACACTGTTTGGAAATAGTCGTTCACTTCCTCCATCTCTCTTTAGCTCTCTCTGTTTCAGTATTTAGTAGGACTAGAGATTTCTCATTTTATTCAGTGCTTTTCCCTGTACTGTGTGCTTTATTGTGCAGTTTTCCTCATTATCCAGATTATTTAGTTTTTATGCCTTTAATCTAATCTTGTTGAGAGGCCTGGTGGTAAAGCAAGTGTGAGATCAGTTGTGTGTTGCCAGGATCTGGAATGTGGTTGTGCAGGTTCTTCTACAAATAAGTTTCAGGTATGAATGACAGTCTCACTTTCTATCCCGTTTCCCTCTTTGACTGTGACGCCATCTATCACTCTAGTCTTATAATGTCCCTCATGAAGAAAATACTATTCTTATCAGCTCCTGTGAGCAGTAGGCATGTATCAAAAGTTGAGATGACATAAAACCACTTTTTCGGTTTTTGCTCAAATGAGAAAATATGTCAAAAATACTGGAAAAACAGAAACTTAACAGGTTGGATAACAGGAATTTGGACATGGAGAAAAATCAGTGTGCACGTGATGATGTATCATATAATACAATTAAGGGTATAATTGTATTTCAGTCAGTATGGTTTGTTTTCTGTACAGTTTTTGTACTGTTTCTATACAATAACATGTTTAAGCTTGTGTTTTAATATAAAGTAACAATAATTGAGCCTGTAAGTAGCAAAAGGAGTTGATTTTAAACCATCTTCAGTTCTCTGTTATGTCATACTGCACTACTATAGGGCAGAATAATGGAGTAAATGTGTCCAGATGCAAACATTTTATATATGTATATATTCCTTCATTTTTAAATCGTGTTTCTAGGCATTCCAATTAAACCCTTAAAGGGGTGGTTCGGGATTTTTGACATCGGACCTCATTTTTAAGTCAGCCTGGTTGTTATTCATCAGTGGAGACACTTTTTTTTTTAAATTATCCAGTCTTTATATTTGGATAGATAGCTGATGCTAGGCTAGCACGAGTCAATGGGTATATGTTAGCCAGCCATTAAAAACCGTTTTACCCGCTCCACAGTGCACCAAACGCAAATCAATTATAACACTAGACTATCGATGCAAATGTCCGTTGATAGAATAATGTTAGAAATCAAACTTACCTTTCATCACATTGCATTAGTTATAATTTGTTCCCTGTAATCATAAGCCTTGTCGACAGCAGCAGCGGAGTGATATTGATTACCTAGGCAACCGAGTGAGCCGGTCCACACATGACGCAAGTGTATTTACCTGCCGCTGGCACACTGATTATCACTAACATCACATAAGCAGAGCAAAGTAGAGCCGGAGCAAAGTAAAATTTCGCAGCGGCTGAGAAACTAGTTCCTTTAGGATCATTGAGATGAAAGGTAAGTTTGATTTCTAACATTATTCTCTCAACGGACATTTGCATCGATAGTCTAGTGTTATAATTGATTTGCGTTTGGTGCACTGTGGAGCGGGTAAAACTGTTTTTAATGGCTGGCTAACATATACCCATTGACTCGCGCTAGCCTAGCATCGGCCAACTATCCAAATATAAGGACTGGATAATTTAAAAAAAAAAAATGTCTCCACTGATGGATAACAACCAGGCTGACTTAAAAATGAGGTCCGATGTCAAAAATCCCGAACCGAAACCCCTTTAAGACTTTCCGGACCTTCTGTATTTCTGTGTCTAGTGTAATTTACTCCTTATTCCAGATCTGGTAAAAATTCTATAAACTCTTCCTCTACCCACAAAAATCCTTTGTTGTTGCATTGCATTAAATCAGCAGTTCTCAATTCCAGTCCTTGTGCCCTCCCTGTTCTGCACATTTTGTATGTTTCTCGTATTGCTTCTGACGTTTTGTTCTATTTGAACATAAGTGCCCTGCGAAGTTGACAGCACAGGATATTTGGCTATGAGGCCTAAAAAAAAAAAAGTTTGGTTCCGGTTGGTTGTCAGTTGAGGTCATTGGTCGGTAGGGATTTTTTTTTTTTTTAATTTATTTATTTTTTTCTCCAGTGGCAGTTTTACACACACACACACACACACGCACGCTGATTTTAAATGTGTGTACCGGTACTTTTACGACAGTGATTCTGTATTCCCGTTTAAAGTGTGTTGTTGCCATAGACACGCAAAACGCACACACACACACAAAAAGCCTTCGCGGGAGTTTGACAGGCGATCTCATAGTAGATTAACATGGAGGATTTGAACTTGAAAATCGGAGTGTACAGACATCTTTTTGTAGTCAAACAACATTCTTTGTTATGTTCATTTATGTGGTTTATTTGATTTTGATGCTATAAATTAACTAGAAGCAAGAGACGATCAGTTAGTTTTAACTGATGATCTAACTTACAGCGATCTGTTCGACACATTCAAGAGCCACAAAACGGTATTTATTGTTTACATTTCTTTAAAAAATGACCACATTTGAAAGGTGAAATAACCAAATGAGACTTTGTTTCATATTAAAAGTAAGCTGGTAATGTTAATGTCCTGTCTGTCAGCATGTTGTCAGTGCCCTCTCTGTTCCACGATATATTGTTGACTCCCCCCTCCCCCCGTGTTTCTCTTAATGTTACGATTTCCAAACCTTAAGTTATAGCTCACTTTAGGAATTGACAGTTAAAGGGTTTTGATGCAATACTTAATGGTTTTTAACGGATTACTTAAGTGTAAAACAGCATTTAAAGGAAACTGTTATTTAATTAACGATGTGTGAAAGACCGTTCTTCCCCAGTCTCATAAAATAAATTTGGGTCGCACATAAATTGACAGGGTCGGTCGGAAACTGGAACCAAACAAATTTTTTTTTTAGGCCTGATCCCAGTTCGAAGCGAATGTATATGTTCCTTTCAAAGTCCATTGAAGTGTGCGAGACATGAATTTAAATTGTATTTATTAACAGAGGTAAGCTATATGATGTCACACTTGTCCGTGTGTGAAGACGTTGCGCAGCTCAAATCTGTAAATGAATATTCAGAAGTGAAAACTTTTAACAGATTTCCCCTGTTTAGGGAGTAGGAAGCAATGAACACTGTGTAGGCACCATGACAAGTGGAACACAATTCATGCACAGAGCTCACTTTTAACGAGCTGATTATCTAAATCAGTTGTGTTAACAGAGAGAAATACAAAATACGCAGAGCTGGGGGTAGGGCTGAAACGATTAGTCGACGTTATCGACAATAAAAAATTGTCTACAAATATTTTTGTTGTCGAGTATTCGTTTGATTTAGTTTGACCTAATTTAGAGCCTGCAATAATGCGGTTTGACCAGTGTGGCGCTGTGGTGTGAAACTGTAATTCAGCCCTCCTTGATGCAATTCAAGAGAAGAAGAGATACAGTGCTTGCTCAGCGCTGCTTCAGAGAAACTGAATGGCGTTTGGATATGAAAATATGACGCGCGCTTTCCTCTCAATAATGAAATAAACAACAACAAAAATATCACAGCAGTGTGAAAGCAGCAGTTAAAAATGCACCTTATTACACTGATGTGGATGTTTGCACGAGCGCAGTAAAGCATTCACGTCACGTCAATAGTATTTTATGCAATACCTTAAATCAATCAGTTTTACGGTATTAAACATTATTATTAAATATTTGATTAAAGTGATAGTTTGGTTTGCAGAGATCAAAGCTTAATCTAGCTCAGGACTGTTTTGATTATCATAAACCAGTAAGATATTTTAAGAGAGATTACTCTACCAGTCAAAAGTTTTTGAATGGTAATGTTAAGATTTTTTGTTTTTTTTCTTTTTTTAAAAGAAGTCTCTTCTGTTCACCAATCCTGCATTTATTTGATCCAAAATACAGCAAAAGCAGTAATATTGTGCAATATTTTAACGATTTAAAATATCTGCTTTCTATTTGAATATATTTTAAAATGTATTTATTCTTGTGATCAAAGCTGTATTTTCTCCAGTCTTCAGTGTCACATGATCTTCAGAAATCAGGCCAACCTTAAAAATATTTTGGTTTGCAGTAACAGTAAAAATATTGTAAAAAAGGGTCGGTAGGTCTATATATATTTTTTTCAAGATTCAATGTAAAAAAATTTTTTTGCAATTTTGGTGATGCTGATTACGTAGGTATGAATTTAAACAAATTAGCATATTGTGACGTCATTGACTGGGTCTTCAACCCTTGCCTTCGGGCGCATCATTGCAAACCTCATTTTGATGCAGGCTATATAGACCACAAACAAATTGAAATCTTTGTTAAAAACATGTTTATTGCATGAATTTCAGGTGAGAAGAAAAAAAATCAGGTACTGTTATACTGTTTTACTTTCATCCACCACTAGGTATCAATGCAACCTACAAATGAGAGACCGTTTACTTTGCTTTCTCGGGTTGTCACTTTTATGAAAAAAAAAATCCTGTTTGATTTGAGAGACAAGTGTTCATTGAATCGATTGTAAAATCGATTTTGCATGTCTAGATGCATTTTATACAGTAAATAACACCAAATATAGGTAAATCCGCGGACAACAGGCAGGACAAATGTTGAGATTCAATATATTGGTAAAGACCAATATTTCTGATGATTTATTGGCGTGAAGTTATGTGCACAATGACAAACAGGAGTGCAACATACTCGAAAAACAATAAGCAGAGTGGACTGCCATAATGCAAAACATTTACTGCAGGCTTCAACATGGCTGTGTTTACGATTAGAAATGTCAACAACAACAAATCGCATATAGCGATTCTAGCCCGAATATGTATCTGTATGCATGAGACTGTCTGAATACCGGCAGAATTCACATTTCTGTTGTAAAAAGAGAAACATTGTGCAGAAGTATTATTTGCTGTTATGCATGTGTGTCCGAAGCTGCAACTGCTGTGTGACGCGTGTTCAAAAAAACTTTGGTTTACAGTGTTTTGAGGGTGTTATTCAAATGCTTTTCTTCCATCTTTACTCTCTCATTTTGTTTTTTGAAACTTGTGTTGGTTGATTCATGCAATAGATTTTCGAACATAAAGTGACAGTCGACACGGTCAAGGTTTTAGACTAGACGGGAGAAGGGATGGGAAAAAATCTGGGCACAGTTTTTCTAGAACTTGGTGCCAAGTTACAGTGGTGTCGAGCTGTTTTAATGAATGTTTTAGATGTATTATGGTGCCCGAACCCGTATGACTTTGAACAGTGACCGCGAATATTTAGTTAACTGCAGCCGCAGCCATCATTACCAAGCGTGAACCATTGACTCTGACAGTGAATGAGAGTGTGAGACGAAGTGAACGCAAAGGCCATACTGTGACATCTGTGTAAACATAGATGATGTCGCGGCTTTTTTTAAAGAAAGAATGTAGCCTTCGTTTGTATGTATGGCTAAGCAATTTATATATTTACAATACTTACTAAAATATAATTAATATAATTTTATTGCTTTTGTATTAGTTGTTTGAAGAGTAAAAAAAAATAATTGGTCGGCCTTAACGAAAATGTACAACCGGCAAGTCGGTCGGACTAAAAGCAAAAAAAAATCAAAAATTTGAGTCTGTCCTAAATTGACAGGGTCGGTTGGGTTACGGCAAACAAGAATTTTTTAAAGGATGGGCTCATTCTAATATACTGATTTGCTGCTCAAGAAACATTATTATTTGTTATTATTATTATTATCAATATTTAAAACAGTTGAGTACATTTTTTCAGGATTCTTTGATGAATATGAAGATTCAGAGATCAGAATTTATCTGACATAAAAAGCTTTTGTAACATTATACGCAATACCATTCAAAAGCTTGGAGTCAATATCCTTTTTTATTTTTTTATTTATTGGGGTGGGGGGGGTTGTTGTAGAAATTAATACTTCTATTTAGCAAGGATGCTTTAAATTGACAAAGACATTTATACTGTTACAATAAATTTATATTTCAGATAAATGCTGATCTTCTGATTATATTCTGATTAAATTATATTCAGCTGTTTTTAACATAATAATAATAATAAAAAATGTTTTTTGGAGCAGCAAATCAGTATATTAGAATGATTTCTGAAGGATCTTGTGACTGGAGTAATGATGCAAAAAATTCAGCCTTGAAATCACAGGAATAAATTACATTTTAAAATATATTCAAATATAAAACAGTTTTTTTAAATAGTAAAAAATCTCTCAAAATTTTACTGTTTTTGCTGTACTTTGGATCAAATACATGCTGGCTTGATGAGCAGAAGATACTTCTTTAAAAACAATGTTACTGTTAAAAAAATGTTTGACTGGTAGTGTATATTGTGAATAAAATCGTTTATCCAAAAATAAAACATCTAATCACTTACCTTTATTTTGTTTCTTATCCATATTATATACTTACAAAAGGAGATGTTAGACAGAATGAGGTGTCATTCAGTTAATTTTAGTAATTATAAGTATAAAAGTAAAATAAGTATATAAGTAATTAATATAGTAATTAAATGTTAAATAAGAAGGTTTCTCTGTCAACTCATTTTGTGTCAAATATATTTATTTGTATAAATGAATTGTATAATGATTGTAATTACATAATATTATTTCCCAAAGCTAAAGTGATTAGACTATCTTTTATTTATTATGTATAACAATATTTTAACTAATTGCAAGAGCTGAATAATCAATCAAATTCTACTGATTAATCAGTAAAATAATTGACAATTAGTCGATAAATCGTTCTAATAATCGTTAGATGAATTGATTATCAAAATAATCGTTTGTTGCAGCCCTAGCTGGGGGGCGGGAGGACTGGAATTGAGGACCACTGCATTAAATCTGTTAAAAATTAAGTGTATTTAAACACAAGCTTTTTACGATTTGAGTTTACTTTGATTATTTGTGCTATATCAAACAACCATTTCTAACAGCGATTGTCTCTCTCTCTCTTAATGCAGATTTTAGGTTCAGGGCAGGGCAGGCCTGACTCTCCTGTCTACACAAACCTACAGGACCTGAAGATCTCTCAGTCCTCCACTCCTCCACTGCCGTCCTCCTCTCCGCTCCACACCAATGGCGACTGGGAGACTCACAAAGACCAGAATGGAAGACACTTCTACTACAACCGCAGCACGCAGGAAAAGACCTGGAAACCCCCACGGGCACGGGACAGCCTCACCAGGAAAGAGGAGAAACGAGACATGACTGACACTGAGGTACACACACAACACCCTCAGATTAGACTCAACACAATAGACAGTGATACATGCATGCACAAACACACATGCATGTATTAGCTTTTTTCTTGGTAAATGCATGATTGGATACTTAAACCCCATCATGGTCGTGGTAAATGCATGATTGGATACCTAAACCCCATCATGGTCGTGGTAAATGCATGATTGGATACCTAAACCCCATCATGGTCTTGGTAAATGCATGATGGGATAGCTAAACTCAGACTTTCTCAACCTAAGCTGTATATTTTTATGCATGCAAAGGATTCTGGGTAATTGATTTTCTCTATCTGGTGGGTGAAGGGTTGATTGACTGACTGGTGATTTATTTCTCATCTCTCTTTTCCTTGTCTGCCTCTCTGAATTAGCGCTTTTACTTTGTCTCTATATTTCTTTCTACTCGTCTTGCTTTTGTGTGATTGGCCGGGTGAAGGTTCTGTCATCGGAGGAAAACTGTCTGAGCAGCCAATCAGACAGCCAGTATGGTTCGCCCCCTAGAGGCTGGTCTGAGGAAATGGATGAGCATGGACACACTCTCTATGTGTCTGACTATACTAATGAGAAGGTACAAAGAAAAACTCAGTGTGTTTTCATGGTTGACATTTTTTTTTCTTCATCTTAATGAGCTCACAAATGGAGAAACTAACTTTTCAATGAACAACTCGCTTTTTTTTTTTTTTACCCCTCGTCATGTCTATTAAGTTTTTATGCATTATGTTTTAAAAACTTCCTTTCTGTTGCATTCTGTAAAGGCACCTTTTCAGTGACTGTCTCCTACAAACATTTTCCAACAGATTGGAAGTCCCATGGAGAGTAGTATGAGCTGTGTGGAATGTGTATGTGAAATTTTCTTATCCAATTTAAACTTCATTATATGAAATATTTGAAGTTTTGCGGCTAGACTGTACTCAACCACTCAGCAACAACAAGTATTTTAATCAAAACTACGCGCAAGGTGAGAATTACAAATATTTTTGCACTAATACGTTAATCGTCAATATATATTCATACATTCATTATACTTTAATTGTCAATAGGAGGTGAAATGCGGCAAAAAATGTTGGAGATAGTGGAAGGGTGCCTTTAGATATGCCTTTGTGAAGGAAAAGGAATCAAAATCCAAGTGAAACCAGAACCTGCCTTACAAGGCTTTGTTTTGTATATGTATATAGTGGTTGAGACACAAAGACGAGCGAGGCCGGCTGTATTACTACAGTGCAGATGGCTCCAGATCTGAGTGGGAGCTTCCTAAAATCGGTCTTAAATCACAGGTGAGACAACAGATTCAGGTGCTTACCAGCATTAAAATATTTAGTCAGGAAATCCCAGAAATCCCGTTCAATTTGGTTTATGAAAACCTACTAATCCTAGTGTCAGTGCCCTGTGCAGTGCTTAATTGAAAGTGTGTGTCTGTGTGTGCATGTACACGTTTTGAGAGTATTTCAGTTTGTTTCCCTAAAATTACTCATTACCAGTCCTAATAATCTTGCCTTTTCTTGTTCCACCTATTTTAGTCTAACCACTCCACTCTGCTACCAGGAGATGCGCACAAAACTCGTAGTCTTGACCGAAGAATGCCCGATTCCATTCCTATCAGGACGAGACACAGCGTATATTTGCACGAGTCCAATGACAAGGTACACATGCATATGCATACGAAGAGGCATCATAATAGTGCACGAGGCAATGACAACATGCGTAATGAAACTGCTCAAATTAAATACAAATGGCAAGTTTAATGAAGTTTTAAGATGGTTTTATCTTCATTAAGTGGTTAGACTCTTATTTTTCAGTTTATTATGAATATAAGTTTCACCCAGTGCTTAAGCGGATGGCTGAAACAGCTGATATTTTAGTTTATCTAACTGCTACTTCTATTTCTTCTAAAAGTTTTACTACAAGCTTCTGACTTCTGCTGGTAATTTCAGTATATATTTTTATTATTTATTTAATAATTTAAATAGATTAAAAGCTTGACTATGATTTAAATAATTCATAAGTGTCCTAATGAAACTGCTTAGGGGTGATTATTTACAAGCACTGTCAAATGCTGGTCTGGTTCAAATGAACACTGAACCTTTCTTTAAATGAATGTAAATGGCTCCCATCCTGATTTGGGATATGATGTTTACATGTGCTTTATGTTTGACTGAAGTTAAAACAGAAATCCGTCAAGGACCGGCGAACTTTACCCCCGCACCGCAAAATCACCCTCCGCTCTCCCCCTTATAGGCTACAAGTCAGTGTTGCCTCACCTCTATATCCCAGCAACCAATCACATCGTCTGAGATGATTGCATGCACCCTCTCACCCACTGCAACTCATTTCACTATATACAGTGATTTCTTCACAAATACTGTACAAAATGTGTTTGAACTTCATGAGAAATTGCACATGAATATATGTGACCCTGGACTACAAAACCAGTCATAAGAAACACGGGTATATTTGTAGCAACAGCCAAAAATACATTGTATGGGCCCAAATTATCAATTTTTCTTTTATGCCAAAAATCATTGTCATATTAAGTAAAGATATTTTGTAATTTTGGCATCCATAATTGTAATCGCAATTAGAAATTCGATTAATTGTGCAGCCATATTTTGTTGTCCAGGGACACATATTATTCTTAAAGGAATTGTTCGCGATTAAATTTCAACTGTCAATCATGTACACACGCTGATGTTGTTCACAACCTTCTGTCTTCGGTGGATGGTTTTGAGCGGAATAAAGTTGAGCTGATGACAGCTGTATATGTATATTTTTGATTGAACTCTTTAATGATTTGAGAAATGCTTTACACCTGTGTGATTAATCCCATTCTTTGATTAAATGATCAGTAAGTCCTGTTTAGTTTTAGAATGGGTGATTTTTACTTTAATACTTCCGGCAAAGAATAGAATATCCTGACTTCCCTTGAGATGGAGGTATATATTGTATATAATGTTGTCTGGATTACATCTTGACCGTTTTTGATCCTAATTAATAGGTACAGTGATTGATGACTATTGATAACTGTGGATTACTTTTCCTGATTATTACAGGTGTTGATAAAATTGTACATGAGTCATTTGGTTTGTTGTTTTCCTGTATAGGACACCAAAACTGGCTCACCTGACTCAGACTCCTCCTGTCCCTCCTCTCCTAAACCCCCTCACTCTGTTAGTATCAGCATCATCCCTCTCTTCTCCTTGCCCTGCCCTACTTTCACTCCTCTCTTAATGCTGAGCTATTATGTGTGCTTGCTTGTGGTGTGGGTTTTAGAATAAATCAATAGTCCACGAGGACTCTAAGCATTAAGGGTTTAAGGGTGTTGGATAGGCTCAATGTGAAGCGGAGTGCTTTAATGGTTATGGATGGTTAAATCACTGGACGACCTCTAATGGATCAATGCATTTAGAATGCCACACCAATATGACAAAACTTTTTTTGTTTTAAAAGTGATTACATTGCACAAAACTGACTTTCTTTTTTAATTTGCTAATGATACAGAATTTAAATGGATGTGTGATCACAGGTGTGTGCACATTTGCATGTGGTTTGAATGCAACTCATCCAATCAGATTTTCAAACTATCCATTTTATAAGGTTGATTTACTGGTTGCGTCTGTTGTGTTGCTTCTTTACTGAATACTGAAGAACAGAATGCAATATGGCATACTGCAAACACTGCAAACAGGCCTAAAGCATCACTATGCTTATGTGTGGTAATTTCTCTCTTTTGGTGGTTCAGCCTCTGTTGCGACTAGACTAAGTTAGGTTTCTTCTGACTGTGTTCTGAACTTGATTCTGTGGCCAATTGCTGTTCATCACTTTTATTGTAGTTTGTTTATTAAGGTTTGTCTTCTGTCTCTCTTCTCACATCTGTTTCTCTGTTCTAGCCGTCAGAGAAATGTGGCACTTTAAACATGACTAAAATCACTGAACATGGAAAGAAGGTCAGGTAAGTAAAAGCAAACAGGGAGGGAATGATCCCATTCATTTGACAGAGCAAACAAATTCTTAACTGTGCTGTGGTGATATTTTTTTTGTTTGTTTGCCTTTTGTCATGCCCACAGGAAGAACTGGACCTCCTATTGGACAGTTTTGCAGGGTTCTTCACTACTATTTAATAAGGGCCAAGGAGGCGGGACTGGTTGGGTGAGTGGCAGTTCAGTGCTGAGAGAAAATCATCAGTAGCTTATGTGATATGCTCAGTTTTATATGTCTGGTTGTGTATGTTTTATGTGTTCATTCTTTTCTCAACAGTTTGGAAGAGACCAGAAGCTGGAGTTTAGTGTGGAACTCAAAGGAGGTTCAGTGGACTGGGCAACTAAAGACAAATCCAGCAAGAAAAATGTTCTAGAGGTAAAAAGCTGGTTGGAAACTGGTTCACCTAATTCTCTCACTGTTTGATTTGGTTGAAAGAGATATGAATGTTGAACTGTTATTAAGGTCATGCAGTGGATTATCCTGTCCTTTTTGCACAGAGCTTGGCCGATGCTGTGGTGAACAGCTTGATGTCTAAACATGATTAACTGTGAGACAAATATTGTTGTTTAATTTTGTTGTTTTCATGTGTCTAGTTGAAGACTCGACACGGCATGGAGCTCCTCTTGCAGTCTGATAATGACAGCCTCATGAACGAGTGGCAAAAGGCTTTGACTGAAGCCATACACACATATGTAAGATCACTCTTCTATACGGCTTCTCTTGCATTACCTCGGCCCTCTAATTATTCTGATTTCTTGTATGTGCATTTTGTGTTGCAGGCTTGGGAGTCTGATGAGGCCATTGAGGAAGACATGCTGGAATCTCCTGACACTGAGAAACATGACAAAGAAAAAGAGCAAAGAAACTACAAGAAGAGCAGAGGTGTGCATGTGTCTGTGTGAATGATTCTGTAGAACGGTTTCAAAACCTAGGCAGCTTTTTAGTGTATTGCTAAGCTAACAACACAGTACTCTAATAAGAATAAAAATGCATGAGTCAATCAGCGGTGGGTGATTTATTTATAATAAAGCCCACTCACATCATTCAGCCAAGTGCACCTGGAGTAGTGTTGCTTACTTCTCTTTCCATAATGCTTTAGATATTAAGAAATCAGTAAGCATGGATAATGCAGATCAGAAGAAGAAGACCAAGCTGATGAAGCTCCTCACAGGCAGACCCACTTTACAGGCCGTCAAAGACAAGGGTTACATTAAAGGTACATGATCATATACACACAAAACTGAGTGAACAGTTATTGGACAAATTCAAAGACTGTTTTATTATTTGTTTCTCTCTCTGTAGATCAGGTGTTTGGCTCCAGTTTGAGCAGTCTTTGTCAGAGAGAAAGTACCACCGTCCCTCTCTTTGTCTCGATGTGCATTGAGCAGGTGGAGAAGAACGGTACACTTCTGTTCAGCCCATGTGCAGCGGAATATTGACTACATCTAAATCCTAAATTTGCTTTCACCCCAGCTTTGAATGTTTATTCTTAATAAAATTTGAATTACTAATTTTTTTTTTTTTTTTTTACCCTCGTCACTGACTAAGGTTACATGCACATCAAATTCCATGTAAACTTAATCTTAATATTCCTGTATACATGATTGTTGTAGTAGCCGATCTATTCATCTGCTTTCTTTCCCACTGTAATTTTTTAAATAAAAACTAATACAAATTTGACAAATCAAAATGACTACAACTTTAAAATGAAAGTGAAAACAGTAAATATAGAAATATTGGAAATATAAAAAACTATAATGAATCAATTAAAGTAAAATGACTGCTTAATATCAATATTGATGTGCACATAAACTGGATGAGTTGATACTCACTGCTGTGAACTGCATGCTAACATGCATTCCAAAGGTTTGTAATGCTTGTCATTGTTTTTGTCTCTTTCTCACCTCTTCTAGGGTTAGGAGTGGATGGTTTGTACAGAGTCAGTGGAAATTTGGCCATTATACAAAAACTGAGATTTGCTGTTAATCAGGGTACATCATGCTACCTTTTACACCCATACTGATTTATACTTAACAAATTGCTCATATGTATGATAAAAAAAGAGATGATTATTTTGATCACTTTGATCTACATAAATACAGATGAAAAAGTGGATTTAGAGGACAGTAAATGGGAGGACATTCACGTGACCACTGGAGCCCTGAAGATGTTTTTCCGTGAGCTGCCAGAACCTCTATTCCCCTACGCTTTCTTCAACAACTTCATCTCCGCTATCAGTGAGTGGAGATCAGTATTTAACACTGGTGTTTAGAGGGAGATGTTTCACACTCATCTAACAGTGTCATGTGTGCTTCTTTGTAGAAATGATGGATTATAGGCAGAAAGTTCAGGCATTTAAAGATCTGATGAAGCAACTGCCACGGCCAAACCATGACACCATACAGGCGCTCTTCAAGCACTTGAAAAAGTGAGTATAAAAGAAGGAGAGAACAACTTACTGTAGAAGGCACATAAACATAAATGGAAATGATTAATCATAACTCTCTTGTGTGTTTGCACACAACACTCTCTCTCTCTCTCTCTCTCTCTGTAGAGTTATCCAACATGTCGACGAAAACAGGATGACCACGCAGAGTGTAGCTATCGTGTTCGGCCCAACGCTTCTACGCCCAGAGGTAGAGACGTCAAATATGGCCGTGCACATGGTCTATCAGAATCAGATCGTTGAGCTTATTCTTATGGAATATGAGACCATATTCGGCAGGTAGGTCAACCCTTTGACCAAACCCAACGGGACACAGTTACTGCTGAAGACCGACAGCCCATTGGCTTCCAGACTGAACACTGAACATAATGTTTGGTACATTTACGCGAGAGGAATACCCGTATTAGGAAAAAAACAGCATTCTGGGTTCAACATCAACAGTCAAATCCTTTCTCAAATCTTTATTGGACTAAATTATAGTCTCTTTTTTTTTCTTGGCTGGATGTTGTATTATTTTTATATACCAAAATTTATTGGACCATGTCATTTTTGGACCATCTTTGGATTCATTTGGAGCAACAAGGGCTTGAAATATGAATGTTTTCTGTCTGACTGAAAACAGTGTTGCATATGGGAGAAATCTGATGCTTCGTTTTAGATTTCCGTTCATTACAAGTACTACATTTTGCGTCACGTCTTGTCACGTCACGTCACGTATTATGGTAATACTGTAATATGGTTTGGAACAACACATCAACTGATTGACTGAGATGTTAGACATGGATTTTATTCTATCCTAGCAATTCTATTTCATGGGAATGTATTGTACCCTTGAGATGACCGCTGCTGCGAAACACTGGAGGTTTTGTGTAGACTCTCAAGATTTGGATACACAATCTTTTGTTTGAGTCTTTGCCTCAATTTCCTGATTATTGATCAAATATCAAAGGATTTATAAAAAGTTCTGAGCTATGAAAATATAAGTCAAGTATATTTCAGGCTGTGTGAGTGCATATGTTCCCTTTTGGTTCTTAGAGAGACACTGAAATGAAATGTGTGCAGGACACATTTTACCCCATGATGATGTTAGACTCTCCACTGTTCCTGACCAGACCCCAGTCGTGCATTGAAAACTCCCACAGCCTATTTAATAAATGAGTACTGTACACTCTAGACAAAATAACATGTGAAGATCTTGTGTAAGAGAGAGAGAAGAAATTGTGAGTGGATAAAACTTGATCGCTCTTTCTAAAGATGTGTGATGAGTAAAAAGAGCCACAATTGTATTAATACAGAGGCAGGTTTATTAAAATGTTGTAAAGAGAATTAATTCAGATATAGTTATTTGGTAATTGCCTATAGAATGTAATTCGTTAAATGTTCTGCTGTACATTGCAGAGCTTTGTCTTGATCAAAATAAAATTGATGAGGCAAATTGGTCACCTTATCGAGTTTTGTTACTCCCCTCCACCAGGGGGCAGCAAATATCTCAATAACACTGGTTTTGTTTTTAATGTGTTGCTCTTAAACTTCTCGCATATAATTTAACTACTGGTATACAAACCAACTTTTATGTATTTTGTATTATATGGATTTAATCAAAACGCAGCCACTTTATAAAGGAATGTTCAGATTTACAGGCTTTTATTGTAAATGCTTTTTTGATTTGCTTTTTTTAGGGACTCATCTAAATTATTGGACCTGGAACATTCCCTTAATGCTGTTGATATAGCATGACAGTTTATATTTTTATAGATGAAGATGCAGACTGACCCCATTAGGAAGAAATTTGGAATTAGTCTGACGCATTTTATTCACTGATTTCTTGTTCTAATAATCTCTTATTTCACTCTTAAGTGGAAATTGCAAACTATTAGTAGAAAAAAACAAACTTATTAGTAGTGTTCCTTTGCTCAATTGGTAGAGCACTGCGATATCAAGTGCAAGGTTGGGGGTTCGATTCCCCGGGAACACATATTAGGTCAAAATTGATAGCCTGAATGCACTGTAAGTCGCTTTGGATAAAAGCGTCTGCTAAATGCATACATTTTTTTTTATTTCCTCTCCATTCCAATGGATACGTTTTCTTGCAAGTCTTTGCAATAGTAGAGTTTGTTCTAATCCAGTGTTTTGCTGGATTTTTAGATACTAAACCTCAAACAGTGGATGCTGTCACTTAACAGTGCTGAACATGTACTCTGTTTGCTTTTTATGGTTTACATATTAGAAGCTTTAGGTCAGAGTTTTAAATGAAGCACTAAACATCTTGGATACCCACTGTTGTGCGGAAATTATTCACAAAATTTGTTAGAGAATGAATAAGAAATTTAGAAATGACCTGGTGCTTCACTTCATTTTATTTTATGGGGTGGCGTCAAAAAAAGGAAACAAAAGAAGAAAAAATCCTACAAACTGGTTTATCACCTCATGGAAAATGTGACATTTACACACACACACACACACACACACACACACACACACAATGCAAAGTTGGCACAAATAAAAAAACAACTTTTGGTTCCAAAATGGCTATTTCAACACCAGTACAACAACATGAATCCATGCTATTTATCACAGGTTTAAGGGTCATTTACTATTAATTACTGTGAAGCTGTTGGAAATGGGTCAGGGTTCAAGAAAAACTGAAGCAATGGGTGCAAATATCTGCCTGATTGACTTTTTGTGATAGAGTTAAAACATTTTATAACATTAATACTCTTAAGTTCGGCTTTATATACTGTATATCAGCGTTTAACTTCCATCGTGGCACTGAGATTAATTGTAAAATACATTGTGTTAAACTACAGTGTTGTGTATGTATTACACACGCAATAAATAAAGCAATACAAAAATAAGACGTATATAAAAAGGTTCTACAAATAATACATTTGTCGATGACAATAATACTGATGGTATTACACAATATACACATGCATAAACACAAAAAAGAATAAACATTTCGAAATACATTGAAATTAACAATACTATAAGGTCTGCTCAGACACAATCAACTTAAACCTTTTTAATCCTATGCGTCTCTTTCAAAGTGCTGCTTTCTCTGTGCACTTCACAGTCATATTACATTTGCTTTCTGCATGACTTCGGGATGCTAGGTTTTGTTTCCTCTATTGGGCCATGCACGTTGGAAGTCTAAAGAGAACACTTGCTGATGATTATAGGTTGTGCTCTCCAATACAATCCTATGCTCATACATTTCTTTCAAGTATATTTCTTTCATAATTGTTCATCAAATAATCCTTAACCTGCTTCTAATTGGTTTGTATTCATTACTTGGTTTGGCTAGTTGTTTAAGGTTATTCTACATATGTTTGGCTACATATGTTGTATTTTCTTTTTCTGGCAATACCAAAGTGGGCTAAGAGAGAAAAAAAACTTTTCTAAACACTGAAAACCAGCATGAGCTATAACAGCTTGACAAGTGTGCCATTTGATTGACTGAGGGCAGTGTTACAAACTTAAATATGTCTGTAAAACTGTCAGTGTGGACATTTTATGTATCTTTATAGTTGGCTGAAGTCTAGATTGTCCGGTGTGACTGTGGAGAACTGTTAATGTTTGTGAATGGCACTTACAGCTTGGCGGTCTTGCATAAGGCTGTGGGTGTGCAGAGCATCTCCTATGAACACAGACTGACACATTACAACATAAAGCCATGTGAAGATAAATGAAACAAAAGGTCAAACTGCCTTTTGAGGTTGACATTTTTTTTTCCCTGAAGTTTTTTTTGTTTTCATATGGTGTCATGATCGTGAAAAGTATGTTTCCAAACTTTTTTTTTTTACAGTTACAAATATTTTGAAGTGCTTATTACAAAACATTTTTAAATCAAATTCAAATCTGATTTGAATTATTATTCAGTTGAGTATTTCATTACAAGTGACCAGTTTTAAAATGAAAATAAGCATTCCTATGAATATTTCCATAATAATTTTTTTCTTATTTTTATGTAAATGAGCTATTAATAGTGAAGTGCAATTTAATTTCCTTCATTAGGCAGATAAACAATCAGAAGGGAAAACGAGGCAATGCAAACAACGACTTGCCTGATTAACATGACAAAAATACTCAATGGTATCTTAAACTTGAGGCATTAAGTATCTGTGGTTAATTTCAAAAGAAATGTCCAGGTCATATTTCACCCCAAAAATTTAAGTTAAAAATTATATTTTGCATCAAGAAAAGAGTCAAATTTAAAAAAGAGCATTTTTCATTGGATTTGGACATTTAAGCATATTAATGAGTTTTCATTACTGTGATGTTATTAAAAATACTGTAATCCAGTAATGAAAACCATTCTGTCTGGACACAAAAAGTTGCTTATTTTTTTCAGCATGAATTAAACTTTATGGTATAAATTAAAATCAATGTATATTTACAACTGTTTTAAAGTATTTTTTTAAAATGTATGTGATGGTCTTAAAAATAGCCTTCATTGTCTTCATGCAAAATATAAAAATTTTTTTCTTCTGATTTTTCAAGTGAAATATGACCCTTCTTGACAGTTTTCATGAGAACCCCCCCCCCCCCATAAGTAAACCAGTTATACCTGCAGTGCAGAATTTAGTTTTGTTTCTCAAAACTTTAAAATACTGATTTTCGTAAACTTCATTGGCAAATATAAAAGTATAGAAATCTGACTGTACAGAGCAACAAAAACACGTGAACACTGATAAATCGAGATACTGGGGGTGGTTAAGTAACGGAACAAAGCCAAACAACTGAAACTTTAAAGTCCTACGAAGTCTAGTTGAGTTGGAGTGTCTGGTTTCTCCTTCTTAAAAAAACAAGGAGATATTGTTTTGTATATCAGGCACACCTGGGTTTTATACACCGTAAAGAACTGAGACAGTTTCTGTTGCAACCGACGACTGTACGTTTACGATGAAGAGCTCATCACCTCTTTCATTAGTCTCACATGAGTGACTGTAAAAAGAGTGTTCATCCTTCAGTCCTCGGTTGCCATCTCTGTATTTTCTTCATTATTTGTGAGAACTGTGTCTTCCTCCTTTGATTCCTCCGTCTCCATAGCATCTTCAGCTTCCACAGTTTCCTCCTCCAAAGTGTCAGCATCTCCGATCTCCACTTCCATCACCATTCCTTCTTCCTCAGTCTCTTGCTCCTCAAGTCCTCGGTCCTGCTCTTCCTCTCCGCCACTCTCCTCCTCATCTTCGTAATCCTCTCCCACTCGCACCACTCTGATATCGCTCATGTCCAGAGCGATCAAATCCTCTTCCTCCTCTCCGTCGCTCTCTCTCTCGTCCGAGTCGAGCTGAGAGGGAGGAGTGGAGGTGCTGACCTGCTCCGGCAGCTCATGAGTGTCTCTCTTGCAGTAGGAGTATCTGTGGTTCATGTGCTGAGAATAAGAGCCCGAGTGAGAGAAGCGTTTCCCACACTTGTCACACTGGTAGGGCTTCTCTCCGGAGTGTAGTCGGGTGTGCTCGATCAGGTGGTGCTTGTGTTTGAAAGCTTTATTACAGATGCCGCACTCGTGAGGTCGCTTACCTGGAATGATGATGATGATGCAATACGATGAGGTTAGCATATTACCAGGTAAAGTGGCAGGCAAATGTATTGGGACACTTTAAAAATGTATGAATGCCACCGCATTAGATCAGGGGTTTCAAATGTTATTAGCTGAGATATAATATGATATCATATACTACTAAAGTAATACAGCTTAAATGGAAAAGGAAAGGAATAGTTATGTTTTACTGTGGAGTTGGAAAAATTATAATTCTTTCGTCTTAATTTCTCAGTAACGAGTTACTAGCGGAAATCTACGGTAATTTGTATATTTATGAATTATATCTATATATTTTATTATTCATTCAAAGATAATAACATTTATCAAAAGAAGTTATGAAATGTAATTACATTTTATGTTTTACTTGTTTACAGACTCAAAATGCAAATATCTTACCTGGTTGCATTTGCAAACAAATGTTATGTGTAACCAGGAGGTGGCGCCATATGTTTCATGTTTTTCTTCCCACCTTAATTGCAAACAGGTGTTGCTTGTTATCGTGATACTGGTATGACCTGAACAGGATGAAAGCTTACAGACTCTCTTCTCCTAACTCAGATGCTACATAGAATGTGTTACTGAGAATGCCTGGAATATGTTGATTATGGAGAGTTTTGTATGGAGCTTATGATTGTTTTTTTGTGTTTGGACAGAGTAAGGCAAGATTTTGTCAGCTTTTTGTTCTTTTCTTTTTTTTTTCTTAAGGAAAAGCTAACTGTTAGATTTGTTTTGTTATCTGAGGTCCCTCTCCTTTTTTATTTATTGTATTTATTTTCATCTTATTTAGTTTTTGTTTTATAATAATATTAATAATAATGTTGTTGTTAATTATATTGATTTATTTTTTGTTATATGAGGACCTGTCCCTCTCCTGATGAATTAAATTATTCCCCTGGTTTATCTTAAACTTTATTTTACTTTATCATTATTTTTACATTACCTATACATTATTATTATATACATATATATTTTATGTATCAGCATGTGTTTTATTTGGAAATCATTCCCAACACTTTAACTTTGCAGGCACCACCAGATGAGGTACAGGTATATTTATCGGACATGACTACATTTTTAAGTGTCCAATTAAGGTAAATCTTGTCATTTTTCCGTACCTGTGTGTTCATACTTGTGTCGCAGCAGTGAGCTGCTCTTCTGGAAGATTTTGTCACACAGATCGCAGGCGTACAGGCCACCGACAGTTTTCCTTTTCTTCTTCATTAGAGATGACTCTTCATCATTCTGGTCCTCTGACACACAGTCTGAAGCCGTGTCCGGCACCTTCTGAGGGAAAGACAGACAGAGCGAATGAGTCCGGAATGATGTCATCATGAAAGGTATGTGCAGAACCTAACGTTTGTGTGTATTTGTTGTGCTTACCGGACAGTTGTTGAGTATCACCTTCCCATTTGTGTCTGTCAAAGATTTGTCGGGTGTTGTGACACTGGGGTTGGTGGTGTAGGTGTAGGTGAGCTGAGGGATGAGGATGGTTCGTTTGTTACCGGATATTGCTGTGCTGATGCATGGAATACCACCTGGCTCTGCTATAGCAACCAGTGTTGGCAGTGACGCGGTCACAATGTTTAATGGACCCGTGCCAGCCTGCGTCACATAGATGGTGTTCCCTGGCAACAGTTGCTTCTTAAGGCAGGTGAGGTTGAGCGGTTCCTTTTGGGTAGAGACCGGCAGCTTAGTGGTGGTGCTGGCTTGAGCGGAGCTGGACTTGGGGAGCGAGAGATCCAGAGGCTCACACTGCAGCTCCTCCTCTACGTCTTCTGTCTTGACAATGATGAGATCATTGGTGGAGACACCGGTTGGAGGGGAGGCGGGTGAAGTGGCGCTTTCACTTTGGGTGTCTGCTGAGGTGTCGTCAGGGGGTTGTGTGGGACTGCAGGTGGCTTGGGTGGAGCTCGTTCCTTCAGGTGCAGCAGGTGGTGTAGTTTTCTTGGTCAGAAAAAGCAAAACATTCATATGTTTAGGAAATACACATTCATTTTCAAAAGCATCATTAATGACAACATTAAGAAAATGTCTTGGGCTTGACAAGATTATTACATAATTACTTGTGATTATTTCATCTAATAATCTGTGATTTTAACATACACTTTACAAAAAAATATTTTTAATCCAATTGCATTTTGCCATCCAAATATTTTTAGAAGCAAATATTGGAATGCCATAAAAAGTGAAAATATGAAAATAACAATTATTAACTTCTTATGTTAACTATTGTATTATGACATTATATTTGATTGAATAAAGTTGTTTATTAATAAGAAATATTAATATTTGTGAAATTTGTGATTGTGAAATATTATTAACATTTTAAATATTTTAATTCGTTTCTTTTTGAATATATTCAACATTGAAAACATTACTGCTTAATATTTCTGTATTAAATTTATTTGAAATATATATTTTTTAATATAAATGAGTCTTTACTGCTGCTTTTAATAAATTCAATGCGTCTTTGTTAAATAAAAATAAAAATATATATATTTTTTATGGTTGTATATACACCGTATATATACAGTATATATTTTTATTTCTAAATATTTAATTTAGCATTTAAAAATCTGTCATAATGTTTCAGAGCTTTAAAGAAAGACTTAACAGCTTCCTAAAATCCTAACGTTTTATCATGAATTCACCTTAGATAAAAATGAATTACTTTTTAAGGTGCATCTGTGTTAAGCATTTACTTAATTATGCAATGATTAGTATCTATTGTCAGAAAAGACAAAATTCATAATTGTGACAGCCCTATTTTACCATTATATAAAATGTTCTGTACATACCTCTTGATTGTTTTTCAGGTTGCCTGCAGTCTTGAGCAATATCTTCTTGGAGCGCATCTTCTGGTACCACTTGCTGACCGCCTCAAGAGGTAACTTGACTGTCTTGGCCACCTGAGACAGCTGCTCCTCACTAGGATCTTGGTTCTGACTGTAGGCCTTCAGAAGAGGAAGGAGGCGTTCCGCTGCTCCACTCTTATCCTTATCCAGTAGAGAAGTGAGAGATATAGTTGTGGGCGACGCTTTGGCGTCACTGTCTTCACAGTCTGAAGGTTTACGTTTACTCGAGGAGCTGTCGCAAAGCAGACATGTTGCGTAGTTATGGAAGTTATCTCCACAGGTGACTCCGCTGTGAACCGTTCCAGAGTGTGCCACTGCCTCAGTTGTTGCTGTTGTTTGTTTCCCTTCTTTATTTTTATCTGTTTGCATCTCGTTCTCATCTTCACTCTGCATTTCGGCCTTGATCTCGGACGGAGAGGCCGGTTCGGTTTTGATTATGATTTTTGGTGGTGCGTTCAGGTTTTGTTTTTCACATCTATCCTCCATCGAACCTGTATTTTCCGTTGTCTCCTTCTCTGCTGTTGGAGTGTTTGTAGTCTTCTCTGGAGTTGATTTAGTCTCAGTGCTCTGTATGTTGGAACTAGGGACAGGTATTTGTCGAACGACGAGGCTCTGTGTCCCATCAGCCCTTCTCACCAGCAGTAAAGTTTGCTGGGTGAGCTTTGGTTGTGCGGCCCGAGCTTGAACCAACCTGGCGGCCTGCGCAGGCGTTATCTTGATGATAGACGGCGGTTTGCTGAGGTTTCCGGTTTGGAATGGTTTAATGATGTTTACCTGTGTAGGTCTAGGTGTCCCTGATATTTGTGTTTCGGTCGAGTTGGACTGTACTGACTGAAGCTGCACCACGTTTGGCTGTGCAACATTGGTCGATTTTGCCTGCGCTATATTGGTTTGCGTCACTGTGGGCTGCGTTGTGTTCACTTTTACTGCTTTGAGTTGTGAGTCCAGCTGGGGGTTGTAATTGATGAAAATTTTGGCATTTCCGTCTTGTCCCACAACGGGCAAAGAGATGGCGGAGATCACCTGTGGTTGCGTTTGCTGCGGCTGCTGCTGCAACATGATGGCTTGCGGCTGCGCTGACACTTGACCTACGATTTTAGCGCTCGTTCCGTTTGCATTGGTGCTAGTCAACACCTGTCTGATGACATTACCATCCATCGCTGCGTTCAGCGCATTTTGTAAGTCACTTAAGTTAATACTGATTGGCTGGACAAGCCCGACAGTGGGCAGGACCAACGTCTGGATGATGCCTTGTGGAGGCGGGACTCCATTGGTAGTGGTGGAGGCTATTGTGGGTGTTGCTGGTGCAGGTTTGGGTTGCTGTTCGATAGGCTCCTGTTTGATCTGTTTCAGGGGGAGTTGCTCTTGCAGAGGTTTGTTGGTTATGTCCACCTTCTCCCTCAGAAGGATATGTGTAGGGTGAGAAACGGTAAGAGCCGTTTTCACTCCAGGTGTGCGAGGCAGGCCGTTGACCACAGGGGTCGCGCTCGCACACTTCTTACTGCTAATGTGAGAGCTGTAGGACCCCGAGTGTGAGAAACGCTTCCGACAGTTAGAGCACTCATACGGCTTCTCACCTGGATAAACACAGAGAGAAAGAAGCTTATGACTTCTAAGTATATGTAGTTGAACATGTTGGGGTCAGTAGGTTTTTGAAAGAAATGAATGCTTTTATTCAGCTAGGTTGCATTAAATGAATGTATGTCAGTTCCCACAAAAACTTTTTAAGTAGCTTTACACTGATTTTCAACACTGATAATAATAAGAAATGTTTCTTGAGCACCAAATTAGCATATTAGAATAAATTGTAGGGTCATGTGATACTGAAAACTGAAGTAATGGCTCATGAAAATTCATCTTTGACATCACAGGAATAAACTCTATTTTAGAATATTTTAAAATGGAAAACATATTTTAAATTGAACAAATATTTAACACTTTTAATAGTTTTTACTATATTTTTGATCAAATAAAAGCAGACTTTTGAGCTTTAGAGACACTTTTTTTAAAAACATTTAAAAAAATCTCACAAACGCCAAACTTTTATACACTAGTGTATACATTAAAAAAGTGCTCAGTGCTAACAAATAAAGCTATTTATTTATTTAGTTTATTTAAAGCAGCTTAATGGGAGATGTTTTATACTGTTAAAACTTGCATAATTAAACATTGTAAATAACATATTCTTAATATAATAATTTTACATAGTCCACATTTGTACATTTGTTAAAAAATAGAGGTTATTATAGAAGCTTGTTAAGGAAATTGTATATCTCACAATTGCTAATTTATCTCACAATGTAGCTTAAATATATATTTTTTTACCTCTAATTTTTTTAATGCGTTTCCATTTTTTTTCTTTAGTTTTTCAAAGCATACTGAAAAAAAAAATATTACTCAAACATTTGTTTTTGCAATTTCTTGGTGTTTCCCTCAGACAGCGTGAACATGTTATATTTAATGATTCAAGTATCATTCAGTTCATAATTGGTGGTGTGTTGCTTAACAATTCTTGTTTACTCAATAAACTTAGCAAAATGCAGGGCTAACCCGTGTGATGCAGGATTTTATAATCTAGGGTTACAAGTGATGCTAAAAATAAAGGTTAAAAGTGGAAAGTGAAAATTTTAAGTTGTTCCAAACCTGCCTCAATTTCTTCTGCTGAACACAAAAGAAGATATTAAGAAGGTTGTTGGTAACTAAACAGTTGTTGGTCCCCCCTGACTTCCGTAGTATAGAAAAATACAATGAAAGTCAATGGAGACAAACATTTTTCCAAATATCATCTTTGTTTTCAGTAGATGAAAGACATTCATACAGGTTTGTAACAACTTGAGGGTGTGTAACAATTTTTATTTTGAGTTTACAAAAGCGATAACTAGAGTTGCATCCACTGCCAGAATAATTTCTGTACTAAACTGACCACTGTGTATGCGTAGGTGCTCCTTCAGGTGATGTTTGTATTTGAAGGCCTTGGAGCATTCTGTACACTTGAACTTTCTGTTTCCGCCTGACTGAGAAGTAGTCCGCTGAAAAGAGACAGACAGGAAAAGGCCGTTTGAAAGCGTTTTTGAGTCAACACGCGGCTGTGAACAAAAGCTCTGTGTGATTTCCTCCACAGAGGTGTGAACATTGTGAAGGTGTGAGAGCAGCGCCGTACCTGCTCCCGGATGTGTGTGTGTGAGGTCATGTGACGGACGAGCTGCGTGCGGTAGGTGAAGGTGTAGCTACAGAGGGAGCAGCAGTAGTTGTCCTCGTTCTTTTCATGGCGTAGTTTAATGTGATCCTTCAGCGACGTGTGACGCTTGTAATCGCGGGAACAGTGCGGACAGGTGTGCAGCTGCGAGAATGTGTCAGGAGTACCTGACAGACAGATGCTTAATTAAATACACTGTAGCCAAAAAAAGCAACTGAAGGAAAGACAAAAACTTGGTGGCTACCGTTCTCATCGTGAACCCCTCGCTCTGGCGTTCTCTGATGTTCCTCTGGGTCGTCTGAGTAAATATGCTCGGTTTCCGTCTGCTTTTCCTCACCGGCCACTTCATCGTCAGCACCATCTTCCTCATCAGTGACACACTCCTCTTTCAAACACACACAGGCAAATTAGAACAGGCTGATTTTCTCAGCATGAAATACAGGTGTTGGTCAAAATAATGTGAACACCTGGGAAATAAGCAATATGATATAATATTCAAGTCAGGTTACTTGTCTGGTTAGAGAAGAAGCTGAAGTCAGAGAGTACAGACAACTAAAAAATTGATTAAAGATCATCACAACATTTTTTCGCTGTTGCCTATCCATGCCCTTTTCCTTTTGGGTTGAAACATACACATAATGATATACAAAAAACAACCTGACTGCATCTTTGTTTAGTGAAACAATGTGAAACACGCATTGGGTTTAATCGAAACAGATTAACCTACACACAGACACTGAATTTTTGGGTTGGGTGGTAATGTAGCAGTCTTATGCAACTACAGTGTAATTATATTTGACTGGGAAGTGGGCCAGTATGGCCCACAAGGACCAGGTGACGCATTACGAATGAATAACGACCTGAGAGAGGAATGAGCTCACATACACCTGATCCAGCCATCCTAAACTAACAGACTCTCACAGACATGTCAGTTCAATTATTTTTCCCTGTACTAAAGTGATTCCAATCTCTTAGACTTTCCATGACAAGCAGGCCTAAGTAGAGTAATAAGCCAAGCCTTCCCTAGTTCTCAGCAACTCGAGTGAAACTGAAAACTTGTTACATCTAAAACTCCCTGTTGTTTTCTGCGCTGTGTCTGAATGTCCTGTCTTAAGCTGGAATATAGTGCATGCCATGCTCATATTGACTTTGTAAATACTAACAGAGGAAAAACTGGGCATCATACACTAAAAGACTGAGGAACAAACACTAGACTTTCAAGTTATTCCAGGCACAACAAACTCGAGCAGAAACATGCACTTCATTTCTGAGAAGTGAAAACAATATGTGTTCTAAAATCAGCTCAAAACATCATACGCATTTCATATCTTCTGACTGGATGAAAAATTCTGAAGCTAAAAAATCTCAATGCCCATCATATACTACATATTTTTGTGAAATCTGTCAACTTGGATTGCCCAAATCTGTTGTTTCTAGCACTGATCCCCCCAGACTGCATATTGGGGCAAATATTTGTGCAAAACTTAAATTAAGTGTATTCCAGTCTTTATACTGGCAAAGCCTAAGAAATCAATTAAAAATAATAATATAAAATTCATAAGAGTGGCTGTTTCACTAAACTGACCTTTGACACTTATTTCTTGTATTAAAGCATCTGGCCCCAGGCTGCCATCTGTTTAAAAGAATAAAATAAAAATAATACCTCAAGGTTTTGATAAAATCAATATATTATTAAAATTGTTTCAGAGTATTTTTAACGCTAGTAACCAGTTAACATTACTAGTTTGTTCTGATCATGAAATCAAAGAATTGTTTTTACAATAAACTTTCAGAAACGTCTCAATACCGCACTGAGGGGAACAGTTCACCTATCTAGTGATGAGTGCAGCAGCTGTATCAGACTCTGCACCACAAAAGCCATGCTGTGATAAGATGTTGTATATCAAACATTAGTCACTCTTATTCTTGCAACTTTCTCTCTTGCACAAATGTTTACATGGTTACGAATCAAAATAATTACATTAACTACATTAAGTTAATAATCTCTTATTGTTTTACTCACCGTCCTGTGTGCATGTATCGGAGAGCTTCCGTGCTGCTTTGAGCTGAAATACTGAGGACTTTTGGTCCGGATCGTCAGCAATACTGTCCTCCTCTACAATGTGCAGTTTGTCTTCATCGTCTGAATCTGAGGTCGCCTCCGGCACACTGCTCAAACTCCTCACTACATGAAAAAGAGAGAATGAATTAGTTAAGGATCACAGATGTTCCCGAATCCCAAATGAACAAAGATATCCTTACTCTTTTTGCACTAATGGCCATGTTTGATGCTGTTTAATCACATGTGCACATGTGCATGTGTTTGCAAACAGGACACTTGTTTGTTCTGTTCAAGCGGTGATGTGTCTAATCAGTAACAGCTGTGATTTTTGGCATAACAGAGGGTTCAAACATGTAAACACACACGCACACTCGCATACAGAAATATATGAAAATGCATACAATACAAGTTATAATCTGTGCCCTGAAGACAGGAAGTGAAATTCGGTTCATTTTAGATCAGTTTCCTGCAGCCTAGAAAAGCTTTCACCTGCTGTATGACATCATCAGAAACACAATAGTAAATGGAAAGACAATATAAAAATGTTTTTAATAGTACGTCATCACAGATTTTGACCTGGATTATTTATCTAAATCCAAGAACACTGGTTTTTAAAATGGCTTTCAATTGTGCACAAGAATATGAGCTACTGGAAAACTCATTTCTGATATGATTGTGTTTGTGCTTGTGCACAAGGCAGGATATGAAGAATACTTCCACATGTGCACAGATTTAAACATGTTTGGTTTCTATGGAGCTCATCCAGTTTCTTCTGCTGTCAGAATTAGAGGATGTCAACAGGAAGTGATGTAGAAGTGATCAGATTATGCAAAGAACAGTTCCTGTTTAAGGTTTCTGTTCCTTGAAATTACCTACACAAAATAATTTCACATACCTGTGCATGCCAGAACTGAAAATTATGAATTTCTGCCACACAGATGGAAAAATCATTCATTCTAACAGCTGATTCAGATCACAGCTGAATATCTGGCCCATTCAGTAGACAGCTGAAAACATAGTATTTATTTCTGTCTGTTCTTCACACAATGCTACTGTATCAGAAGTGCATGAGTTATACACTGCTTTTTGTGTCTCTTTTGGAGCCTGACTTTTTCTGGACTCCTTTATACTTCCACATTTTGACTGTTTGGAAACAAGCAGCGTAAACATTCTTGAGAAGATCTCCTTTTGTGTTCCACAGAATGGAAGTCATACAGGATTTGGACATGAGGGTGAGTAAATGACAAGAAGTTTTGATTTTTGGGTGCACTGTAAAGGACACACACACACACACGTGCAGTCTTTTTGGGTGTGTTTATAGTGCAGCACCTGAGCAGACAGTGCTGGCAGGTAGAACCGTTTGAGTGTGAACTCAATCAACACAATCAGGTCACCATGGCAACCTCAATTTCATGTGTCATTTCCTGGGATGAGGTGATTTGGCTTGTTATAGAGTGCACCTGCCACCATATGCACACATACGCACACAAACTCTGAATTCATGCAGGAGAATATGGTTTCAAATAGGAACACCTGATATTCTGAAGGATAAGCAACTGAAAACACAAATAAACAACTTAGCGCACAGTTTGCATAGAAGAGCATGAGAACCTTTTAAAAAAAAAATATATATAAAAATTTGGTTTAATACAAGATACAAGACAATGGCCCAAGACATCTGTGTATATAAGCAATTTGTTTGAACTTTCTATTCAGTCATACAACTGTTTTCAACTTTAATAATAAAAAACGTTTCTTGAGCATCAAATCCGCATATTAGAATGATTACTGAAGGATCATGTGACACTTAAGACTAGAGTAATCATCAGAAATTCTGTCATCAGAAATATTTTTTAATGTTATATTACAAATTGCAATGATATTTTACAATATTATTGTTTTACTGTATTTTTGATCAGATAAATGCAACATTGTTGTGCATATTTCTTTAAAATTTGAACAGTATGTTTTCAACTGATACCAGATTATCTTGATTTTTTTTTAATGTTTATACAAGCATATGTATGTTTATACATGGTTGAGTGCATATGCATATCCAGTTTATAAACTGGGGAAATTTAGTATCTGTCAATAAATATAAATATCTATGATGTGAAACGGCTTTATCTTTTTCTTATAGTAAATTCAATCACCAAATAAAATGTGAAATGTAAAAATCTTTCAAATCATGCTCAACTGAATAAATATATTTTAATGTTCGTGTTTGTGTACAGTAGAGAAAAGAGAAGGAAAGATGACAATAACTATCTCTATGGCATGTAATGTGTGTGTGTGTGTGTATGTTGGGACATAATCAATTTAGAGTAACTTGGGAGCAGTGGTCACCAGCTCTTTTGGTTAATAAGAGTCCATATGCACACTATATGAGCCACGTGAGACCAATTAAACACACTGTACCGTCTACCGGTGTGTTTTCTTTTTTTTCTCATCATCCATGTAAACTCATTCACCAACATATCACTGCTTCCTTCTATCACACAAACACAAGTCCCTCCCAATCCTCCCCCACCCTAAAAAAGAAAGAGAAAAGCCCTCCTCTTTACCCTGAGAAACTTTCCCCCTGCGGTACAAAGAGGCGGCAAACCGCCGGGAGAGATTAGCATGCAAAAAGAGATGCTCAGCAGTCACAGGCCCCCCACAAACACAGAGCGAAATGTGAAAAGCTCTTTAATGCCCTCTGTATCCCTTTTCTATCAACAGGGAAGTGTGAGATGAGCTCAGTGCTACAGGTGCTTGTTTTGTCTTTGCTTGTCCCATGCATACATGCATTCAGCCACCATACATTAACTAATGCATTACAATATACTTGATTGTTATAAATGTAAATTGACATTTTAGGGCTCTTTTGTATTGTTTAGAAAATGTAATTCACCTCACCCTGTAAACATATAAGATATTCTACTTTATCAGAAATATAATATTAAAACTAACAATAGAGCCCGACCGATATATCGGCCGGCCGATATTATCGGCCGATATAAGCTAATTGCATTTAAATCGGCATCGGCATTTATAACGGCCGATGGAACATGAGAAACAGAGTCTCATGCTTCACTCATTTTATGAGTGTTGCATAGTGTGCCCACCAGAGGGAGCTCTGCAGCTCCAGAGTTAACAACAGCGCCAGAAGTCCACTACAGAAGAAAGCGATCAACTGTTTTGACGGTGAGTCTGTCGTTCGTCATGTGAAATGATTGTAGATTTAGTTCATACCCTGTATATAAAAACTGTGTGGTAGTTCTAGCTAACGGTCCTATCATTATTACTTCTAAATATTCTGTAACATCACTTACAGCCGCTAATGCATTGCTATATTAGATTAGCCACAAAGCTAATACCATGTTTATCAGTGGAAGAGCGCGAACGTTAATAGGAGGTCAAACTATAACGTTAGCGTTTAACTTATTCTTATTCTATTGCGGTGTGTTTCCCACATAATGACCGCGTAATTGGGCCTTTCACACAGTACGCGGTATGCACGGCGCTTGCCGCTGGGCTCAGCGTTGCCCCTTCAGATACAACGCGATTTGCGCTGCGCTATGGCATAGGCGGAGTTTTAAAAACGTTTAGCGGGAGCTCTTTCATAGTCTGTTCCTCCTCCTTTCGGTCAGCAGCAAACATGTATCTGTCCCGTTGTAAGAAGCGAGCGATAGTGCTAGTCCTGCTGATGAGAATTAAGAGAGAAGCAAGGAAGAAGAGGCTACCCTCAGGTCCAGAGAACAATTTGGTGAATTCAGGCTGGTTACGTTACTCTAACGCTAATAGCTTCCTTTTTAGCAGGCCCCTTAAATGCTTGCTATTAACTTGTTTGAAGGTGGTTCTTCTCAAAATTGACAGCGGTGTGTTCATGACACTAACGTTAACCATTCAACTTCGAATTGATTCCGTAATCTTCCGGTAATAGTAGGCAAGACGATGTTTTGATTCAGACTGCACAAAGAGAAGAGGAGAAGATATACGGGTCTGTTGTGAATGTGTCTGTGAGAGCAAATATAGTGTAGTTACAGTAACTACAGTAGGTGCGTCAGAAATGATTAAACCAGAGGGGACATGTAAATAAATGTGAGCTGAACAAGCGCTTTTTTTTTTTTTTTACATATTGTTTCAAAGCAGCTTTACAGACATAACAGGAAAATGTTGAAATAATATTGTTAAATATAAGTAGGTAATACCTATTGCTTGACAAATAAAAAAATATATATATATTTCTAATTTTTGCCTATGTAGGAGATCCCAGTTTATTATTATTATAATTCTAATGATGACATGAGTAATGATACATGGTGATATTATTAATACACATGCTTATTCTTTCTCAGTCTCTTTCTGCCTACAGATGGCTGAAAAAGGTGAGTGCTGTAGCAGCAAAGTGTGGGACTACTTCTGCAAATACTTTAACTTTAGTATTATAATTTATTTACAGTAAACACACAGACTGTTAAAACCAGCTTCAACTGGAAGAAAGTAAAAGTGTTAAATGTTTAAAACCAGACTGTTTTTTGATCATTAAAAAATATATACTTTTGATGTGCAATTGTTTTGTCATTGAGACTGTAATCTAAGGCTTTTTTTTTTTAACATAGTCCATTCTGGAAAATGGTTTATACAGCCCACATACATAGAACAGGCAGATATTTTGCTATTGAATGTTGTGTAAATGCAGTTTATAGGAAATGGGTCTAATATCCAGATTATTTTTTAAAATCAAAATATCGGCTTATAAATCGGCTCTTTTCGAGTTAATATCGGCCCCCAAAAATCCATATCGGTCGGGCTCTAACTAACAAGACATAAAATTACCATAAAACAATTTCAGATTATTTTGTGGTGTTAATGATAAAATAACTGACAATAAATCTGTGAGAAATGCAATTAAAAAACTATTATATATCATCTTATATTGTGTATAAATATATAAGCTTCTTATATGCTTAGATATATATATATATATATATATATATATATATATATATATATATATATATATATATATATATATATATATATATATATATATATAAAATAAACTATTCTTCTTTTCCATCTTTATGACCCTATAACTCTAGCACTCTCTATTTTAATTATATTCCTTAAAAAAACTTGCCTCTTTTAGACTTGCCCTCTATTAATTTACTAACTGCTTGTTTTCTTACATTAAAATAAATAACAGTAGCTTCTTTAATCTTTTTGCATTCTGTTTGTTTTCTTTTTATTTATTATACAAATAACAAAAACAAAAAAGGCATCTGACACCAACTCGTTCTATTCTTTTTCAGTTCTATCGGTTTCATTATATAATTATAAACAACAAAAAAAACCTGCGTTAAGCTAACTGATACTTGTTATAGCACTTGTGTATCATTGCTCTTTTGTTGTTTTTGATTGCTTCCATTGTCCTCATTTGTAAGTCACTTTGGATAAAAGCTTCTGCTAAATGTAAATGTAAAATATGCGTGCACACACACACACACACACACACACAGTACTATATATATTACATCTATGTATGTACATGTATAATTAATGTATAGTTATACAAGTGTAATCAATTTTAGATATGTTATTACTAGGCAAGAATATATAATTATATTCTCTCTCTCTCTCTCTCTCTCTCTCTCTATATATATATATATATATATATATATATATATATATATATATATATATATATATATATATATATTGGTGTGTGTTAAATGTATATTAATTATGTGTTTTTAATTATCATTAACACTAGAAATTAGGGCTGCATGATATTGGGAAAAAATTACATTGCGATATTTAATTTTTCTGCGATATATATTGCGATATGAAATCTAATCTAATTTTTTCTTACAAGCAAAAATGGGGTGAGCACACTTACATTCTCATTTTAAATGATTTAAACATCAGAGTATTATTTAAATTGGAGTAAATTATTTGTTTGTAACTTTAGGATATGGTTTGAATTGTTAACATATTAACTAACATGAACTTACCACAAGCAATACTTTTGTTACTATATTTATTAATCTTTGTTTATCTTAGTTTATAAAAACACAGCTGTTCATTGTTTGGTAATGTTTCTTCACAGTGCATTAACTATGTTAACAATTACTGTACAACTTTTGATTTCAACAATGAAGGCTATAGCCTAAATGTTGAAATTAACAATGTTGTAGAAGTGCAGTTTAGTAATAGTAAATGTTAAACAATGTAGTTAAATAGTTTAATAAATAGAACATTATTGTAAACATTATTGATTTTTTTATACACCAATTCAGACATCTCGTGAGTTCAGTGTTGGACAGGTCAGTTGTTTAAACCATTCATTAAATTGAATCGGTTCAAAGGAATCATTAGTTCGCGAATCAGATGTGTACTTGTGTAATTATCTCTGCAGTTTAGGATATCGCACAAGATTTGACAACCAAGAAAACATTTCATCACTGGATAGTTTTTTTCTTTTTCTCTACACCATCGTGTCAATTGATTTTGATTAATATGCGCGAGGAAGAGAGAGCAAGACAGCGCTCGTGTTGTTTAAAGACGGTGAAGGTGAGTGTGCGCGCACGCGCGGCCGGGGCTCTCTCGTGCGCGCTCTCTCTCTCTCTGCTCGTTCTTATATGTGCCCTTTTAAACTGACAGGACTTAAAAACACATGCAAATTATAAACTTTCACTCTATGATGGTTAAGCTGTGCAATTAATTCGCGAATCACATTCGTCAATGGCCGGGGAGCAGCTGACCTGTACAGTTAATAAATAACGGATCAACTACGACAGCCTACATCGCACATCCTGCGATGTGACTATCGTGGATTCGTAGATCACGATATCGATGCTTAAACGACACATCGTGCAGCCCTACTAGAAATAAACATTTACATATATATACAGCGGGGACAATAATTACTTGTTCCCCTGCTGGTTTTGTAAGTTTGCCTACTTTATGGTAGGTTTAATTTAACATATAGAGACAGAATACCTACCAAAAAATCCAGAAAAAACACATTATATAAAGGTTATAAATTGCTTTGCATTTCAGTGAGTGAAAGAATATTTGATCCCCAACCAAACCATGACTTAGTACTTTGTAAAAAAAAAAAAAAAAAAACATTGTTGGCAAGCACAGAGGTAAGATGTTTTTTTTGTTGGTCACCAGGATTGAACACATCTCAGGAGGGATTTTGATCCATTCCTCTTTACTGATCCTCTCTAAACACTTGAGTTTTTTTACCGTTGTTTGGCAACTTAAAGTTTCAGCTCCCTTCACAGATTTTCTATAGGATTGAGGTCTGGAGACTGGCTATGCCACTCCATGACCTTAATGTGCTGCTGCTTTTGTTGCCTTGGCGGTATATTTCATATATATATATATATATATATATGCTTGGAAGACCCATCCGTGACCCATCTTCAGTGTTCTGGCTGAGGGAAGGAGGTTCTCGTACAAGATTTTAAAATACATTGCCCCGACCATTTGCCCTTCAATGTGGTGAAGTCATCCTGTAACCTTAGCAGAAAAACAGCCCCAAAGCATAATGTTTCCACCTCCGTGCTTGACTGTAGGGATGGTGTTCTTGGGGCCTTGTGTAGATCTACAGTCTTGTCTCTGACATCCTTTTACAGCTCTTTGTTCTTGCCCATAGTAGTGAGAGAGGTTGGAATGGAAGATACAGATTGTGTGGACAGGTGTCTTATACACCTAACAAGCTGAAATTAGGAGTAACTTCTTAAAGTGACAGGACTAATCTGTGTTCCACATGGGCAAATAACCAATCTGTGGGAGCCAGAATTCTTGCTGGTTGGTAGAGGATCAAATACTTATTTCACTCATTGAAATGCAAATCAATCTCTAACCTTTATATAATTAGTTTTTCTGGATTTTTTTGGTTGGTATTATTTCTTTATCTGTTAAAATAAACCTACCATAAAAATTCCAGACCCTTCATTTCTTCGTAAGTGGGCAAACTTACAAAATCAGCAGGGGATCAAATAATTATTTTCCCCACTTTATATATATGTACACACACACATATAGTATAAAATATAAAAAACACACAGTGAAATCTTAAAACAAGAGAATCATCCTGACCCGACAGAAATGATAAATGTTAACATGTGTGGCTTTAAAGGTCAAAGGTTGATCGAGGGTCATGAATGAGCAAGGGAAAAACAAAAACCTTAATGTCTTCCTGTAAAATACCACAGATGCAAAAAAAGAAACTACTAGGCCTATCTGTATGCCATTTTTTTCTTTCTGTATCTCACTTGAGATGTGCGTGAGAGTGTAAACTGCAACTGAACCAATGAAAAAGAGTCTCGAAAGGACCGTGTGACCTCATTTCCGTGCTGTGACTACCTGGGTCTCTGGAACATGTCAAGCACGAGAACCAGCGGCAAGAAAAATGAAAATAAAAGCATCACTGCTCCTAGTGCTTACGTCACACCGGCCGTTCATCACACAATACATCCGTCCGCACCAAAAAATAAGTAAATAAATAAAAACCCGGTTTGCTGTGTATTCTTATAATATTTAATAACCAATTCATATCACACGAAACATCCACAACATGTAACATAACAGAGACTAAACTGTGAGAATACACTCGGTAACGATGGGCACAGTGAATCTGCGCCTCTATACCTTAATCCTAACGTAACCTTTGTTTCCATACAAAGAACGTGTGCTTTAAACGACGAATCCCCACAAAACAGCTTAAATCAGGTGTTTATGCTATGTTAAAACAGCACACTTAATAAAAAACGCCAATGAAGGCACCTATGTAGGTGTTTCGTCACCTATCCTACCTGGCTCGACTCCGACTCGCGCGAGCAGCAGCCCCGCCCTCACTGCAGCAAATAACGGTCCACACCGCCATTACACAAATAAAGGTACCTTACGGAAAAAATGACCTGTTTGACTTCTGACCAGTAATACGACGGAAAGCACAACTAACAATCAAATTACCCACTATATCTTTCGTTCCCAACCACTTTATGGCAGCTGAAACTGGACTCCTGCGCGAAAATAAAAACAAAAACAACAAAACCTGCGTTCTAGCAACGAGCGTACAGCGTAATATTACTCCGTAGTAACGTTATATGAAATCCAAATAAAAGGTAATCGGTTATCACTGTGAGCGATGCTGACGACATGCACGTCTGCCATCAAACACCATCATCTTCTCTCTCTCTCTAACGTTAACGTTACCTGCAGAAGTTGCCATTTGCTGTAGCGTGCGCTGGGCGACTCTCTCGCGCTTGGCTCGGGCAGATACCGTTTCACACACCGATTCCCTTCCACCGTCTGGGCAATCACGGCTCTGGACACGCGAGGAGGGCGATGAACGGTAAAGGAGGACATTGGCTCGCTCCGTTGTCTCCTCACCGTTCAGGTGGTAAACACGTTGACGGCTCCTGAGCGTGTTACGTCGCGAGCGGATCCGCGCTCGTTGTCACACGCACGCACGCACAGGAAAAGGTAGCCTGGTGCTCATAACTGCACGGCCGACCGAATTACCGGAAAGGTTATTTAAAGAGAAAGCAACGTCAAACCAGAAATCAACAATATCTATTCAGTGTTGGACGTGGATGTTTAGATAAGAAGTGGACGAAAGCAATATGCTCTTTTAAAATTACTTTAGTAAGAGATGCAGAGATGACTTCTTATGCTATTTCTCTGCAGACTGTAGCTTAACATTTCTTGCTCTGAGGAAATGGCAAAATCTAATTATATATTTAAATGGAACACTTTTAATAATATGGCAGAGTATTGTCTGTTATTAATTAAACTAAAGTCAAATCTATAACAAACATCCAGCTAAAGAAAGATCGCTAAGGGATTAAGGACGCTCTTAAAGGTATAGTCAAGAAAAAAAAAAATACTATATTATACTACTTCCTTATAGTCACTTATTGCAAATTTTGCAATGCAAGTAAATGGTTACTGAGACTGTCATTCTGCTGAACATTTCATAGACATACGTTTGAAAACATGTTAAATGATAACATAATTTTGGGGATGAACTGTACTTTTAAGTGTTTTGTTAGATTTGTGAGCAACAACTGTCAAGAATCCCAATAAGAGACGTCATTTGAATGCAAATAAAAGTGTATGCTTTAGTGTTGTCAGTACTCTAGTTTTGAATGAGTGTAACACCATTTGATTCACTCTACAAGTTTTTGATCAAGCAAATTCTAAAATAAAACGAAACGCGAGTCGTTCCGTATAACGGTCCGGACAGGCTCAGGTATACGGGTGCAGCACACTGGTACAACCCAGCCCTTTCCCATAATACACAACTTCATAAGTCGTCATTAAACTAGTCCAAAGATGGGGAGAAAAATAAAACAACCGGATGATTTTTAAAGCAACTTCTCGGCCTTTCCGTTCTCGTGTGTGTGTGTCTGGTTTCAGCCTGTGGGACTCACCGTTGTTGCGTCGCGTCTGTGTCTGTTTTCTGCGCTGGCACCTGGGGCCATCCGCCATTATTTTTGCACTGTGTCTGAACAGTCTATGGTCTGAACTCTGCCTCGCGAGTTGAGCCCCAGTCCCCCCCCTCGGTTACCCCCTCTCCGCACCTGCTTTACGACATTCTGCTTTACGACATAACCTTTTAATGCAGTGAGAACACCCATAGACAGTAAGAGGGAACACCTCTTCTCTGACGCACCCCCCGCCTCCTGTGTGCAGCTAACCACTTCTTCAAACCCGGGGCAACATTCTATATGTGTAATAAGAGTTTATTACATTAAGAATCAAGCGGACAAAAATAGTTTAGAGGGCCGTTTACGATTAACAGGGAATAAGATTATTGTAATATCGGGAGCGCCCCCGACAGGCTGGGAAGTCTGATGACGTAGTTTAAGTCTTTAAATTCTGGTTAAATGTTAGTGGTCTTCCGTGCAGAGATTTTGCTTATTGTTAAATCTCTTATGCACATTGATGATAAGAAGAATAACAAGTTTATTAAGGCTTGTGGTGATATTATACTTAAAGAATGATTTTTCCTGTATTTTTCTTTTTTCTGTTACTTTTTTTGTTATTGTATGTCAATGCAGTGTTATTTTGTATTTGTATTTTTTATTTGTATTTTTTTGTCTTGCAATTAAAATGTCAGTGCCTGTGCAACATAATGAAAGTAGTGTGACACGTCCGATGCACAGAAGTTCAGTTGTTTTCTGTCTTTCATAAGCAAAGATACTGGGGTTGGCTGGATTAGGTTTTTATTATTATTATTATTATTAAATATTGGAATATATTGATCCACACTCACTGAAATGAACTGTTTAAAAGATTAAAACCTGGATGAGGTAGACCCATCGTTAGTGAACATGTTCTCCAAATATTCATATTAGGATTCGAAAAATATATTTTTTTTTAACGGATGATTCTCAAAATATTACATACGGTCCTCCTCAAATCCTATTCTAAATGTGTGGATGCTATGACAGGCTGCAAAACATTTTTGTGATAAAACATAAACTAAAGATTATGACTTACATATCATAAATTATGTTAGTTGATATTAAAAATATGATTGTCAGGCAGACGTGTGGTGTAGAGTGGTTTCAAATGAATGTTTTCATCTTCTCTGTTGGTTTTAATTTTAACACCAAGCCCACAACAAAACTTTATTCTCGTGCCTAATTTACTCGGAAAGTGGACTGTGCTGTCCTCTGCTGGAGGAGATACTCTCCTGCATCTATGTCATCAATTAATTATTACCTATTATGCCACAGGTTCGACTTTTTATGTCATAATAATTTACACAAGCATGATTTTTCTTAAGTATCAGAAATGTGCTTCGATAAATTAGAGTATTGAAAAAAAACATACCATTATTATCATTAATAAAACAAAAAAATATATTTTATATTTCCTGTTGTGATGTCGTTTATAGAACGCTTCCGGAATGTGATAACGATCAGCAATGTAATGTATTCTACATGTGTAATACGTGATGACGTAAGCTGTAGGTCATGATGGTAAACCGTGCAAGGGAAGTACGACGGAGGTACGGAAGTGATAGTGAATAAAACACATCAGTTCAGTTGACATCTGTTGCAGTCTGAATTTATTACAAGACAAACGATAATACATGGTGTCAGAAGTTGTAAATGCAAAGAAAGAAGAATGGCACAGTTACAGCCACCATCGAACCTATGTCTACAAGGAAACCTAGCCGAAAACTGGAAGATATGGATTAAAAAATTCGACCTGTTCCTAACGGCTAGCGGTATCGCGGAAAAATCTCAAAAAGTGCAGTGCGCCACATTTCTACATGTCGCGGGTGAGGAGGCAATTCAAGTTTTCAATACTTTTGAATTTGGTGATGAAGAGAGAGACAAAATCAACGTTCTCAAACAAAAGTTCAAAGACTATTGTGAACCAAGAAAAAAAATCTACCTTACATCCGTCACATTTTCTTCACGAGGGCTCAAGGATCGTCGGAGAATATTGACTCCTACGTCACGGACCTAAAGAACAAAGCCAAAGACTGTGAGTTTGGAGAAGGGGTTTGAGAGATTCTGTGAAGCGTAAAGCTCTTTTTCTTTTTGGGAAAAAAATACAATACCGACTTCTGTTTCTTCCAAGAGTCTCACTCAACTGCTAATGACTGTAACTTCTGGAAATCTGGTGATGTTCTACATTATTACTGTGACCCTTGTGGGCATTTTATTTTTTTGGTTCTTTGCACTAATAACATTTTCATTTTTTTGATTAATGTGTATGGTTACAACTCTTCAAATGAAAACAGAGCTCTTTTTGAGGTGATTGAAAACAAAATTGCCTTATGGCTAAATAAATATCCATCTGGTATAATTTGTATTGGAGGAGACTTTAACATTGCTCCAGATAATTTGCTAGATCGTATGCCACCAAAGAACACTCCATGTAACTTGTTATTAAAAACCTTTATGGAGAAATATGACTTAACAGATATCTGGAGACAAAAATATCCAACTAAAAAAACATATACTTGGTGTAATGCTGATTTCTCCAGGCAATCAAGAATAGATTTTTGGCTTACGTCTAGGAATGTTGACTTACAAAGTATCTCTGTTGAGATAATTCCAACCCCTCTTACTGACCATAAAGCAATTTTTCTCAATATGCAGATATCCACTTATTATGATCCTGCAAAATCATCTTATTGGAAACTCAATAATTCTTTGCTGAAAATCGAATCAGTAAAAATAGAGATTACACGTCTCATTAAGTATTTTTTTAAAAAGGCTAATACAGAAAAATTATATTGCACTAATTGGGAACTCTTTAAATTTGAGGCTTCAAAATATTTAAGACATGTTGGCAGTCATCTTGCTAAAGTTAATAAAGAACAGGAAGATATAATTATATTTGGAATTACCTCACTCCTAAACAAAGGGTCTAATAACTTTTCAGATATAGATAAAGCAAATTTGGCAGAATTACAAAGCAAACTAGACAACATCTATAAAAAAAAAGGCTGAAGGAGCCTTTATAAGGTCTAGGAAAAGATGGCTGGAGGAAGGTGAACAGAATACCTCTTACTTCTTTAGATTAGAAAAGAATCATGCAACGTTAAATACTATTCATCAATTAAAAATTAATGATAAAATATCCAAGGACCCTAAAGAGATTTCAGAGTATTGCTCCACCTTTTACTGTAATCTATATGCGTCACAATATGATGCTAAAGCCTCAAATGACTTCTTAAATTCAGTAGAAGTGAATAAAAAAATAAATAATTTAGATAAGGCTGTGTGTGACCAACCTATTAGTTTAGAAGAAATAATCAATTCAATTCATAATTTAAAAAATAATTAGTCTCCTGGAACTGATGGTCTCACCTCAGAATTTTATAAGTTATTTGCTGAGCAACTAGCCCCTTTTCTTCTTTCAGTTTTTTGTGAAAGTTTATCTAAGTCCAGCCTCCCATCTACCATGACTCAGGGGTTAATTACCCTTATTCCTAAGCCTAAAAAAGATTTGACTATAATTGATAATTGGCGGCCAATTAGTCTTTTGAATAATGATTATAAATTAATTGCTTCTATATTTGCAAAAAGAATTAAATATGTATTAGAATATATTATAGATGAAACTCAGTCAGGTTTTATGAAAAACAGGCACATTTCGAAAAATGTAAGGTTGGTTTTAGATACATTAGATTATTCTTATTTGATTGATGATAATAGTTTTATTTTATTCTTAGATTTTCGCAAAGCATTTGACACTGTGGAGCATCTTTTTTTATTTTCTTCTTTAAAGGTTTTTGGGTTTGGTGAGTTTTTTTGTGCAGCTGTTGAAACCCTGTATAATAATGCTAATTGCTGAATCAAACTCAAACATGGAACTACATCTAGATTTGATTTAAAAAGAGGTATTAGACAGGGTTGTCCTATTTCTCCATATCTTTTCCTGCTTGTAACTCAGTTATTATCTATGCATGTTAGAAAAAGTATTCTTAAAGGTATTTCAATTGCAAATAGAGATATTATTATAAGCCAGTTAGCCGATGATACAACCCTTTTTTTAAAAAATAGTGATCAAATTCCAATTGCAATTAATGTTATTAACAAATTTTCTTTTGCCTCTGGTCTCTATCTTAATGTCAGTAAGTGTGAACTAATGGCTGTTAAAGACTGTGATTTAACAAGTATTAGTAACATTCCTGTCAAGGAGAGTGTTACATACTTGGGTATCATTATTGTTAAAGACCAGCTGAAAAGATGTTCTTTGAATTTCAACCCCATAATAGACAAAACCAAAAAAATATTGATAAAATGCTATTTGATTTCTTATGGAAAAATCGCACACACTATGTAAAAAAGACTGTAATTATGAACTCATATGAGAATGGTGGCCTTAATTTTCTAGATTTCACCACAATGAACCATACCTTTAAGATTAATTGGATTAAGCATCACTTAAAAAAACCCCACTTCTGTTTGGAATTTTATCCCTCACTATGCTTTTTCAAATATTGGTGGTCTTAGTTTTGTTTTGTTGTGTAATTATAATATAGATAAAATTCCAGCTAAGTTATCTGCTTTCCACAAACAAGTGCTCCTATCTTGGTCACTAATATATAAGCACAATTTTTCTCCGCATCGCTGTTTCATCTGGAATGACAGAAACATTCTTTATAAACGCAAATCTCTTTTTTTAAATAACTGGTTTGACAACGATATTAAATTGATAAGTCAGTTATATAATAAAGAAGGAACACTCTTTTCTTATGATGAATTCCTTTCTTATTATAAAATACCAGTCACTCAAAAAGAATTTGCAATGGTTTTTGGTTCAATCCCTTCTGGTACACAGATGCTATTTAGAGGTATTGATAAAGACCATTCTCCCGGTTCAGTATCTTTTGATGTTACTAAATCTTATGTTGGTAAAATTTGTTTTTCATCATACCTCAAGAGTAATAATAGAGCTATTCGTACTCTTTTCCAAAAAGAAATTGTTACTGTGCCTTATATCTTGTCTCGCTGGGCCTCCTTATTAAATGGAAATTGTATTTGCTGGAGGAAAGTGTGGTTATTACCACAAAAGTATCATCTTAGAAATAAGATTAAAGAAATTTCTTATAAACTTATTCACAGATTTTATCCAGCAAGTCATTACTTACAAAAATTTAAAAAAGGTATAAATGTAAATTGTACTTTTTGTAATGAATATGAGGAAACTGCCTTGCACTTATTTTGGCACTGTGCATATTCAGTTACACTATGGGGTAAGGTCCAAAAGTTTATTAGGGGGAATATTCAGTGTTTAAAACATTTTTCACTCTTATGGGAGAATATACTTTTTGGTTTAACTGACTATCCTGACGAAAAAGAACAGTGCTTTTATTTAATTAATTTACTTATTCTGTTGACCAAATTTCACATACATAAATGTAAATTTAGCAATAAAAAACCCAATTTTATGGTTTTGTTAACTGAAATATGTATTTATATTGACAGTATCAGAGACTCTGTGAACAAAAAAGCTGTAAGAACTTTGAAAATTTGTAAATTTTACAATTTGTTTATTTGATTCTATATATGCGTGTATAATACTTTCCTCCCCCTGGCAATTGTTTTGTTTGTTGTAATTTGTATTTCCATTTTTTTCTGTTTCTTTTTTAACTTTTTTGTTTCTTGATAACATGTTGTATGTTATAATTTTTTCGAATAAAAAAAAAAAAAAAAAAAAAAGACTGAGTTTGGAGAATTGCATGATTCATTAATCAGAGACAGAATTGTTTGTGGCATTAAAGATGACACATTAAGAGCAAGATTGCTAAGAGAAGCAGATCTCACATTAGCAAAAGCTGTGGACATCTGTCGAGCTAACGAAATCACATCCAGTCAAATGAAAGCACTAAATGAAGAAGTAGACATGCACAAAATTAAAGCAGTAAAATTTAAACAGAGAATTAAGAGTATGCCAAGAGAAATGCAACATGACTCGAGTGAAAATACAAAATGCAGCAGATGTGGGTACAAACATGAACAGAGAAAGTGTCCTGCCAATGGACAAACGTGCAGACTGTGCAATAAGAAGAACCATTTTGCAAAAATGTGTCGAATTGAGCATAAACAGCCAAGAAAAATGCACACGCTTGAACAGACACAGGAAGACGACCAAAATATGTTCCTTGGCACGGTTGAAGTTCAGAAAAACAAATTGAAAACCATTCAATCTCTCACCACAGAAACGCAAGAAGATAAAATAAAAATGGTCAGAAGTGCTCAAGATAAGTGACTTGCAATTGAAATTCAATTTGGACACTGATGCAGAATGTAATGTGCTCTCGTTAAAAATCTACAATATGCTGGGCATAACGGAGAAGCTGAGTAAATCTACCTGCAAGTTACTTACGTACTCTGGACACCAGATGTCGCCATTGGGACAGACACAGCTCACATGTGAGTATAAAGGTGAAAAACAAAAGATTCAGTTCCAGATTGTTGAAAGAGATGCACCTGCTATCCTAGGAAGATCCACATGTCAAGCACTAGGGATGATAAAGAGGATACATGACGTTTCTGTTGATGATGATGGCATTCTGAAACAGTATGAAGATCTGTTTAATGGTCTAGGATGCATGCCAGGATATCACCACATTCAAGTTGTTCCGACGGTAAAACCTGTAGTACATGCTCCACGAAAAGTTCCTGTTGCACTGAAAGAAAAAATAATTGAAGAATTGCACAGGATGGAACAGATGAATGTCGTTGCAAGACAGACAGATCCAACTGATTGGGTGAGTAGCATGGTTACAATTGTCAAGCCAGACAAAATTTGAATATGTCTCGACCCACAAGATTTGAACAAGGCAATCAAACGTGAACACTACCCACTACTCACAGTAGAAGAGGTTGTATCCAACATGCCAAATGCTAAAGTGTTTTCTGTGCTTGATGCCAACCAAGGATTCTGGCAGATTAAATTGGATGATGACAGTTCCAAGTTGTGCACATTCAACACTCCTATAGGAAGATATAGATTCCTGCGTTTGCCATTTGGAATATCGTCAGCATCTGAAGTCTTCCAGAGAGCTGTAGTACAGATGATTGAAGATCTGGATGGTGTGATAAACATTGTGGATGATTTGCTGGTTTGGGGTGAAACGGTACAAGAGCATGATGCCAGACTGAAAAAACTGCTCCAAAGGGCAAGAGAATACAACCTCAAACTAAACAAAAAGAAATTTCAAATCCGAACATCACAAATCAAGTATATTGGTCATGTGCTGACAGCAGAAGGACTGAAACCAGATGAAGAGAAGGTGAGAGCTGTAGTTCAGTTACCTCCACCAGAAGATAAGCAAGCTCTTCAAAGATTTCTAGGTATGCTGCAGTATCTTGCCAAGTTTATTCCTAACTTGTCGGAAGTAAGTGCTCCAGTCAGACAACTGCTGGAGAATGATGCTAAGTGGTTCTGGGGAAGTGAACAAGAGAAAAGTTTTCAGAAACTTAAAGCTCTAGCAACAAATGCACCAACATTGAATTATTACGATGTCAACAAACCGTTAACATTGTCAGTAGATGCCAGCTCTGAAGACATGGGTCTAGTTTTGCTTCAAGACCAGAGACCTGTAGCATATGGATCAAGAGCGCTCACGGATTGCCAACGCCGATATGCACAAATCGAAAAGGAACTCCTTGCCATTGTATATGGATGTGAAAAGTTCCACCAATATGTATATGGCAGAGAAGTCCAAGTAGAAAGTGACCACAAGCCGCTTGAGAGCATCTTCAAAAAACCTCTGCATCAAATGCCATTAAGACTGCAACGGATGTTGCTAAGACTTCAAAGGTACAATCTGAAAGTCATGTACAAGCCAGGCAAAGAAATGCACATAGCAGACGCATTGAGTCGCGCTTACCTTGATGAACACAATGAAGACCTGCTTGAAGAGGAGCTAGAGGTAAACTGTGTCACACCTCAGCTACCTGTGTCTGAAAAGAAACTGGAAGAGTTCAGGAAAACAACAGCTGAAGATCTTAAAATGCAGAAACTGAAAGATTACATACTGAATGGATGGCCTACAGAGAAAAGTTCAGTGCACAAAGACATTCAGAAGTATTGGACTTTTAAAGAGGAAATCAGTTATGCATCAGGTCTCGTGTTCAAAGCATCAAAACTCATAATTCCAAGTAGAATGAGAAAATAAATGTTGGACAAAATTCATGAGTCGCATCTGGGCATGGTGAAATCCAAGGAAAGAGCGAGAGACATCATTTATTGGCCCGGAATGCCTGCTGAAATTGAAAAAATTATATCTCAATGTGCCACATGCAACACTCATCGAAACAGTCACGCAAAAGAACCGCTAATACCTCATGCACTGCCAGAAAGACCATGGGCAAAAGTTGGCACTGACTTGTTTCAGCACAATGGTTCTGAATATTTGATGTGTGTGGACTACTACCCCAAATTTCCAGAGATCGCAAAGCTGAATGACACTATCAGCAAAAGTGTAATCCTAGCACTGAAATCACTGTTTTCAAGACATGGTATACCGGATGTGGTAATATCAGATAATGGTCCACAATATGCCAGTCAAGAAGCGTTTTGCAGAAAACTGGGAGTTCGAGCACAAGACGTCTAGTCCGAGATATGCTCAATCTAATGGACAAGCAGAAAGAATGATCCAAACCATCAAGAGAATGCGCACAAAGTCACAAAGTGAGAATGGAGATCCATATATTGCATTGCTGGAATACCGCAATACTCCACTAGATGGCATTGGTCTGTCACCGGCACAACTTCTAATGGGAAGAAGATTGAAAACCAAACTGCCGACTTCAAGCAAATTGTTGACTCCAAAAGGAAGTAAGAAAGTTCAAGAACAACTTAAAAAGAGGCAGTTAAAGCAAAAATTGTACTATGACAAAAACACCAAGCAGTTGCCTGAGATATCACCAGGAGACAAAGTGAGAGTTCAGCAAGGACAAATCAAATAAAATGGAATCCTGCAACCGTTTTGAGGAAACATGACTTGCCAAGATCGTATGTTCTTCACACATCAGATGGAAAGATCTACAGAAGAAACAGAAAGCATCTGTTAAAGACAAAAGAACAAGAATTTCCATCAACAAATGATCAAGATGACTTTGACACAGAGTCAAACGCAAGTGCAACACTGGAGAGAGAAATAAATCCAGACACACATCAAGATTGTTCAACTGGAGGACAAATCAAACCAAACATCATCACAAGATCAGGAAGGGAGGTTAAAATTCCTTCAAGATTTAGAGACTATAAAATGCACTAACTTGAGACATCTGAGTAAATGTTTAATTACACAACAGAGTAATAATGCTTGTTGGTGTATTCCATATTGAGTATTGAGATAGTTGTTAAAGTTCCATTAAAAAAAAAGGGGGGGATGTAATGTATTCTACATGTGTAATACGTGATGACGTAAGCTGTAGGTCATGATGGTAAGCCGTGCAAGGGAAGTACGACGGAGGTACGGAAGTGATAGTGAATAAAACAATTCAGTTCAGTTGACATCTTTTGCAGTCTGAATTTATTACAAGACAAACGATAATACAAGCAATACCTTCTATATACCGTACGATAACAGCAGTTATTTTCGCCTTGCTGCAGGCCAAATTGATAATATCGAAGATGTTCTAACGTCATTTTTCGAACTTGCTGAAAATTCTCGTTGAGTTAAAACAGCGCCGTATACAGATGGAGGTTCCTGACGGTGAGTAGAGGTGTTAAATGTGATACATTTGGAATCTTCTTGCTGCGCTTTTTTCCCGCCAAATTTACGATCTCTTACAATCTCTTTACAAACTTGCAGTCTGAAGCAAATGTAATGAGATGATAAAACAAAGGTGCACACGTTAATGAAGCCTCACACCGCATTAATATCATGCAGGAAGCAAAATCTGATAAGTATTGGTTATGCAAAATCGTCAGAGCGGCATACCTATGTTATCTCGATTGACCTTTATGGTTTTTTGGTACAGATTTTAATTTTAGTGACCAAGCAGTTAACAACCCTGAATATAAGAGGCGGAGAAAAAATCCTGAACCTCAGAAGCCATCTGATGGTATTGACTCTCTCTCTCTCTCTTTTTTTTTTTTGGCTTATAAAGTGACTTAACTTGAGTTTTGTTTTTGTTACAGTCAACATGAAAATGAATGTTTTCTATATTATTTATTTTCCATTGGTACTGTAAAATGTAATCACTTTAATTACACCAAGCTTATTTAAAACTTTCTCAGTTTTAGAATGCCTTCATGCTGCTTTTTAGTTAATCTTCAATTTTCTTGACATGAACTGCCATAATTCTTTTTAAGTCCACGAAAAACACCTAGCATTGTTGCCACCTACAGTTCCCATTAAAGTAAGTAGAATTGTATTTTCTGACCATTCCTCCATGCAGAATTCTTTTCTGAGTAATATTGGTGGTCTCTTGCATGTACAGCCTGTTTCTCGTGGGGCTTCTTCCTTAATAAATTCTTGTTTAGATCAATTTATGTACTGATTGCAGATGATATATTTATTGGTGCACTTGAATCTAATTTTATGCACTTATAATTGTAAAGGTGTGATTTATTTTCTACACTGGAAATTTCTGTTCCTGCTTTTCTAATTGTTAAAAATGTACATTCTTCAGCATTGTCTTGTCATTTTATAATATATATTTTTTGCATTAAAAGATGGATTCACAATCACATCTTGTCGGAATTACTGTGATTACAAGATTCAACCTCTAAAACACATTCACTACCTCATAAACTAATGCAAGATTATCCAGAAAATAAAAAAGACATACAATAAAGTTTAATGCAGCCAGCACAGAGATGGATACTAATACGAATCTAATGTTTAATATCCCGCTAAATAAAATAAAAGTTATTTGTTGTGCTGTGGAAAAAGTACATTGTACTTGGTTACTTTAGGCTCATTGGAGACCATATAACCTGTCAAACATTGAAGAGAACCAAAAAGGCGATGTAACAGTGTGCACTTCTTGTACTTGATCTGCCGAACACACTCATCCCTTTTGTTTATTTATTATTTAATTTTTTTGAAGATCTCTCATTGCTTTGTAAAAATCTCGCCAGCATTGGAAGAGACTCCACATAGCCTGTCTTGGATGACCGGTAGGTCCTTATTTTGACTTTGATTTCTAGACATTGATTATGAGTATAAAATGCAATATATTTGAAGTTTATTACAGATTGGTCAAATATATCCACTGTTTGAGATTGCAGGGAGACTGACTTGATTATACCATTTGGAGCACCTCAGTTTGTGGCTGAGCTCTTTTAGTACAGTTCTCTGATTGGTTTAAGGTGCTCCCTGCTTCAGGATTATGGGCAGTATATGTCTTAACAGGAAATTTGGAAGTTACACACAATTAAAACAATATATAGTTAAATACACTCTGACAACCTCTTTGTTCATGGTAGGCCACAGTCTTAAGTAAAAGTAAAATGTTTTTTCCCCTTAAATATCTTTTTTTTTTGTAGTGAGAAAGTAATCTTTCATTTTAATTAATTTCTTGGGGTATATTGAGACAATAGAAGAAGCTGTAGGTTACTCAGTGTCTTTGAAATTGCAAGTTTTTTTCCCGCTTATTTGTGTCTTTCGTACTCTATAGTTGTCTCTGCAAATTAAACTGGCAAACGGTAAAGAAACCGTTTTAACATTTAAAAAAAGGACACACTTCATCAGTTTGCAGTGTGGATAAGTTATTGGTGTGAGTTTGATTTTATACATTTATCACAATGATCTCTCACTCAACTTGATTGACCCAAAATACCTTCATTGTGAAGTCCTAGTGCTCTAGCCTGACTATATGTGTGTCCTATATATTTATTTACTCCACACACAAACATCAGGTGCATATGTAAAGCCCAGTGACCCCTCTGAACGAAAATATAGGAAGAGACCGAGAAAAGTCTATGAGAAACAAGACATCGGTATGGACACTTTTTCTACTTGCTCTGCTAATCGCACTTTTTCTAAAAATAAATGGCAAAGATAAATAATCATTGTAATTATATTGCTGGGTAATCAACTCATTGTCCTTTAGGAGCTGAGGATATTGTACAGCGGCATAAGCTTTCAGTGAAAAGGAAGTATGAGAGTGTATTGAGCTTCCTGTGTGGTGAACAAGAGTCCTTTTCTGCCCTGTTTACTGAACCAGTGATTATGCAAAAAAAAAAACAAGTGAAAGTTTTAAGAACATCTGTTTGTCTGAATTGTTTCAGTTTTATGGTCTAAGTACCATAATCCGAGGCGACTCTGGCAGTGGTAAATCCATCATAGCACAGAAGATTATGTTGGACTGGGCATCTGACACAATTTCTCTTAGACGTTTTAAGTTAGTTTTCTATCTGAAGTGTGAGGAGCTGATGTGTACTTCTAAAGAGATGAACATAATTCAACTCTTGAGCTACAGCTGTAGCTTAACATCAGATGAGATCTCACAGATGTTACAGCAGTCACCACAGAAGATTCTTTTCATCATTGATGGATTTGATGAGCTGAGACTCACGCAGGACATTTATGACATGTCAGCACACACTAATCCACTTCAAAAAGCTCCACCTGAAGTTATTCTTTGTGCCCTCTCAAGGGGTAACATCATGCCAGAGTCCTTCCTGCTGGTCACCACCAAAACTAAGGACACAGTAAACAAGCTGCTGAAAGGACAACCCTGTTTCACTGAGATAATGGGCTTTTATGAGAAGGAGGTGGAGAAGTACTTCCAGAAGTTCATCTTCATTAAAGCATATTATTCTGTGATAGCGAATGAAACCCTTTTCTCTGCCTGTTCCATTCCCATTATCTGCCGGATCATCATTGAAAGGGTAAAATTTGGTGCAGTAACAAACAAAGTAAAAACCACCACCTCCATCTACGCTGACTTTGTGTCAACTCTACGAGAGCATCACTGCCAGGGTTTGAGTCAGCCTGCACTGACCCTGCTGAGGAGTCTGGGTCAGCTGGCAGAGAGAGGCATGCTGGAACAACAAGTGCTGTTTGATGAGAAAGGCTTGCATGAAATGGTTTTAGACCCTGCTTACAGTCCATTCCTGTCCAAGTTACTCTTTAAAAGAAGAATCTGGCAGGAGACGATGTTCAGTTTCATGCATCACAGCTTTCAGGAGCTCTTCACTGCTCTGTACTACGTCCTTCTGGATGAAGAACAGTCCCAGGAAAAAGTAAAAGAGCTGCTTCACACTGTAGAGAGAGGATGGGCTTTGTCCTTTTGGTCTGATAGAGACTTTTCAATGGCAGATGTAGAAGCAAGACATGCAAAACTGCTGCAACCTGTGATTCTGTTCCTATGTGGTCTCTGTAAGAAAAAATGTATCCCATCATTCTTTGAAAAGCTCAACGTGGCCCTTTCAATCAGCGTAGAAACCCAGCTTAAGGAATGGATCATTCAGTGTTCACAGAGATATCAAAATGAACACATGCTGTTCATTCTCCATTGTCTCTATGAGCTTCATGATAATTTGATTTTGATAGATCTCTCTTATACTCCACTGAAAATGACAGACTGTTGGGTGTTGAAGTACTGTTTACAGTGCTGTGAACACATCAGAGACCTGAAACTCCATGTAACATCTGATAATCTGAAGATGCTCCTGCCTGACCTGTCCCGCTGTAAACAGCTGTGGTGAGTGAAATTCAGGCATTAACAATCTTAACAGTCTTTCCCAACCTTTTAAGATTTACTATCAAGACTTTCATGTCACCATGCAACACATGTACTGAATGCCAGTCCTAAACTGCTGTGTTAGGATTTCTTAAATAAATACCTGATAAGCTGTCTTCTTTTTACCTTCAAAGGTTAATAATGGATCGCATTTCAGACGATGTTGTTTGTTTGATCACAGCCTCTGGTGGAGGAAAGAGTCTGCATAAACTGATGTAAAGTGTATTTCATTTCGAATAACATTTAAAAAAAAGAAATCCATTATTGCTGTATTTAGATATTCAGTATATTTCATGAGCTTGATGTAATATATAAATTGATTACCAGTTGGAGTAATGCATATAAGTGTATATATATATATATATATATATATATATATATATATATATGTCTTTCTTTATTTTAATTGCCAGTATAAAGCTGCTTGAAAACAGTGGAACTGTGTTCTGCCCAGAGATTGTGTCCATCAAAAATAAAGATATCACATAAGAAGAAACTCACTACCGACATCATTTATCTAACTTGTTACATACTGAAGTGTAGTTTCATCCTACACTGTAGCTACACTAATGTTTGTTCATATCTCTCACTGCTTCAGGTTGTCTGTTTGCTCATCAGTGGTCACAGAAACATCATTAAAGACAGAATTTACTCTAACATGTCCAAACTCATTGATTTCCACCATCAAGTGGTTGAAATCACAGAATGAGCGGGCTATGTACAGTTACAGTTATTTGTGAGTGGAGGCTTCATTCATTCTTTTTTTCAGATAACCCTTAAGAATTGCTGTCATTTCCATCATGCTGAGAATTTTAGAAAATAATTATATTTTTCAGACAATGTTATTTGGTTCAGTTGATGTAATTGACTTGACAGTGTGCATCTCTCCCAGAGCAGCAGGGTGATGATACACTTTTTGAACAAGGCTGCTGGGTAGTGTGACTGAGTGCTACTTGGGCACTTGGCCATACAACAAATTTCTATCTAGATATTTTGGATGGGTTGTGGGCCCTGTGTTTCATCTGGTTGCCCATTGACAGCAACATTGTCCAGCAACATTGCTTAAAAAGTTGCCCCATGTATCATCACCTTTTGTAGAAAATCAATTTATTTCTTTCATTTAATTTTATTTTGATTCTTAGATGTAGATTTTTAAGCTTTGTGCTTGAGAACCAGCATGACACAAATATAAATTAGTTTTTTGTTGTTGTTTAGTGGTCTTGAAGAAGAGGAAGTTCGTCTATTGATGTTCCTGAAAACTCTGACTGGTTTGAAAAAAGTCTGTCTGCAGCTTTCAAACCTGACTAACAAATTGGCCAAAAACATCCTGTATCTCATTCAGGACTGTCCCAGTCTGATTGAACTCAGGTAACTCAACATCTGGCCATTAAAATAGGTTTGATTCAGTTTTGTTATTACTTGTGTACATCTAAAATAACTTTTTCCACTTGATTGAAATATTAAATATCATTACACCTTAGGTTTTCCCCACTCATTGACCATGTAAACCAGAAGCTCTTACAGTTTAAAACTTATGTAAATTTGTTACAATGTATTTTTCAGTTTAAATATCAGAAAAAGCATCCTGGTGCAAATCCAGTCCCTGATGGAAAAATTAAAGCACATAGGTTGGACTCTGACTGTGTAAGATTTTATTATACATTTCATTATATTTTCTTTCATTTCGATATGGACATTATTTTTCTGTAAATATAATGAATAATTTTGCAGGATAGTCATTGATGTTGAATGTTATTCTGATTAGCTGGAGGACATCCCTGTTTATACATCCAGATGTGGAGAGATTCACAAAGGAGGAGGTGAAGATAAAGAGAGAAGAAAAGGAGAGTAAATGTAAGCAAAATGTTTTTACTTTATTTATTATTATATATATTTTTTTTTATATAATTCATAATCCTGTCCATTGTCCTAAAAATGAGAAGATCCAAAAGTGGTGATATTTTTTTTTTTCTGTGATAAGTTTTCTGAGACTTATTACTGTTGTTTAAATTATTTTTTTTAGTTCCTAATTAAAGTTATTGGCCAAATGGCATGTATATGTTTTATTTGCTTTTATTTATTAGTTCAATTTAATTAAATGGTTTAATTAACAAACCCGTTTTTACTCTTAATTAGGACTCAGGTTTGTTTTAATTTCAGGATTGAGAAAGCAAAATATCATCTCAGCGTGATTATTCAGTTTTGAGTTTTCAACTGAGGTGTAGAATTGAAGGCAAATAATAATAAGTTTTCATTTAAAAATTCAGTGTCTTTGTTTTCAGTGTTTTTTAAGTCACAGAGTCATTTTAAACAACTATACTGGACATCAGCATTTGGTTTTGAACAAAAAATTCAATATGAATCGATTTTCTTAAAACTTTATTTTTATTTATTTATTTATTTATTTTACTTTGTTTTTCCCTTGTTCTTAATGGTCTTTAATGTGTTTGAATTGTGTTTTGTCTAACAGTAGAAGAAGTTTCAGATTATGTGTCTCATACGTCCTTAAAGGTTGAATCACCTACTGAACAATCAGTGAGTAGCAGCTGTGCTGTTAAGGATTTCTTTCTTTCTTTCTTTCTTTCTTTCTTTTTCTTTTGTTTTTTTTTGCCAGTGCACCTGTATTTAGTTCAGCAATATGCTTTCAAAAAGCTTCCAAACCATCTCCAGACTCATTAAATTATCACAAAAGTATCAGAGTGAATATTTACCTTTTCAATAATAGTACTTTGAGCATAAACTATTCCCTTCGTTTCTATACTTCAGTTTTTAGAAGCAGAAGTGTTCACACCTGAACTTATTCAGAGAGGTGATGAGGAAAAACACAAGAATACATACAGGTATTGATGCATACACTATTGTTTTTATTTTATGCCTAAACTATTGAGTTAGACTGTGTTTTTTAAATAATAAAAGATGCAGGTGGTTATGACTTAATATGAAAATTATTACTCTGTCCTTCAGGTATCTGTGTGCACATGCTGGTCAGTTTCGTTGCAGTCTGACCAATCTTGTGTTTGTGATGGAGGGTGAAGGAGAGGTGCTGTATAACATTGTCTCTTAAACCCCCGTCTTTTGGATGGTTTGGGTCAGATGAAGCCTGCAGGACCCTTGTACAACATTGACTGTGCTGCAGGTTCAGTCTCACAACTGCGCCTTCCACACTGTGAAATATTCACTGGTATGTTTATTTCTATGTACTAAATGTTTCACAGTGGTTGACAATTATAGAACTCAATTTACATATCAAATTATTTGAAATTGCAGTTATTTGTAGATATCCATGAAAATAATCAACAATGTGCAAAGGTCATGAATTTTACCAAATAAGATAAACGTTTTAAAAAAAAAATCTTAAATGTATTTTTCAGAGAAAAATAAGGACGGTTTGGCTGTGGCACATTTGACTGGTGGTAATATAGAAATGATACAGCCACTCAGAGTGACAGAAACTCATGTGATCATTGACATCAAAGACCTCTCCATATTTGGAGTAATAAAAAAGATATTTTCTGGTTCCCCCATTGTTGCCCAAGTGTTGCTGTTCCTTCGGCCTGTAACTGTTGAGCTGAATCAGAAAATACTTAATGTCCACTTGCTTCCAGGGAATGTCCCAGTATCAGAGGTACTGCAATCTAAACGTATTGTTTATTTGTGCTGACTTTTGTTACTTTGTTTAACAGAGTATTCTAACAAAACTTGAATAGAAAAAAAGTTTCAAAGCTACTTTAACAAATATTATGATTTTTTTTTGGTATATCTGTACTAGGCTTAATGTCAAATTTTTGTATAGCTTTGACACATTCATGAGAAAAGAAGTATCCTTCATTCATTGATTTTCAAAGAAACACCAGATCCAAACACAGACAATAGAATGCAACATTGCATTCGACCAATCATCAGATCTCTTAAAATAGTTTGCATTCAATCCTGCTCAATTTGCTCCATTCATACAGCATCACTGCTGCCATGATCACCTGAAAATGTTATGCTTAGCACCAGCTTAATTAGCATGTGACATTGACGCCTGCTTGAACTAGATTGTAGTTGGACAAGTGAAAATTATGCCAGGTTTTAGTGCTGAAATGCATTGTGAAAGTAACTTTTTTGACCTCACAACCCTTCCCCTCTTTCTTCAGGTCCAGCGCTGCCACCAGGATAAAACATATATTGAGACAAGTTCACAATGTCATCTGTTTCCTGGCAGAAAATACAGTCTGTGTTGTCAGCCAGAGGACTGTGAAGTGCAACCAATGGTAACATTTTATTTAATTGAAAAGACATGTACTTTATACATAGACCGCACTCAAATTAAATAGCTAAATTTTAAGTGTGCTATATTAGATATTCAGCACACTAATATTAGATAGTTGATATACATTAGTTTTGGGTATTGACAGATTTCTTGAATAGTTGATTCCAATTCAGAAGCTCATGATGGAGTTTAAGTGCCCCTATTATTGATTTTTTTTAATTACCCTTTTAATTACCCTTTACCCTTTTTTCTAAGTCAATGAAAACATGCTGCAAAGTTTTAAATCTGAAAGTGAGTTGTGTATAAATTAATTGTCGATCAAAAGGAGGAGTTGAATCATTTAAACGAGCCATTTTTTAAATGAATCCCAAGCAGTTTCATGTTGACGTCAACATGAAATATTAACATATTGCCTCCCCACTTGTTGGTCTTTTTGTGTTGTTCTGAAACACAGATTGTATAAAAACAGGTCTGAATGAAAGTGCTAATGCACTAGGTTCTGCTTTTGGAGCGAAAATAGCAGTTTCCGCAGTAATGGTTATACACAAAGCAGCACTGCTTTCACAAACTTTATCAGCATTACAGGGATGATGAAATGAAAATAAGACCAATCGGACCAATCACTGAATAGCAGATGCAGAATAGCATCATGCAAAGGAGGGGTTTGGAAAAATGCTGTTGGAGTCTCCCAAAATCAAACTATGAACCTTTCATTACCCATAATAGGTGCACTTTAAATCATGATCAATCTTGATTTTTGATTCGGTAATAAAAAATTCTCATTGGGTACATTATTTTTTTATAGGTTAAAATTAACAATAGAAATACTGCATCTAATTTTATATATATATATATATATATATATATATATATATATATATATATATATATATATATATATATATATATATATATATATATATATATATATATATACATGATAATATATTTATGATAAGCCATACTTCAAAAAACTGTCCAGCTCTAACCTCCTAAACATGACCATAGGCATGAAAATCTTATATGCTTTAATAAGTTTTAACAGAGTATGTTGTGTTATACTGTTGGTGTTCTTTTTTCAGTGTGAGATTTTTGAGTGTAATAATTTTGGCCAAAACTATCATCCCGTGTTTGAAGTGTTTCTGGATGTAAACATCAAGGAGGTCAGATTGGGTGTTTTTGATGTAGATGGGAATGAAGTGTGGAACAGACGGCGAATCCTTCTTACAGGTACTCATGACTTCATTTTTTCCCCTAAAAGTTGTTACACATGCTGCTAACATAAAGTAGTCAACTATACTTAAAGGAAGCAATACAGTGTCTAAATAACAATCAAATTATGCATTTATTTTGTGATCAGCAATATTATGTAATATGACACACAATAATGATCTCTGTTGCAGCATTAAACAGATAATCTTAAACCAATAAATACAAACCAAGAACAATATATATATTACTGGTTCATTTGCATGAAAAGTCCAAACATTTACATCCAAGTATTGACACTTGAAATGGATTGTAGGCTTGGGCACAGAAACAGTATTTGTTATGCCATTAAGTAACAAACGTTTGTTTATGACTGGTATTTTTCTGTGATTTATCAGTGATCTCCTATATGTTTTTGTTTTTAGCACCAAGTCAAGGTGTAGAACCTCCTGCTCAAAGGATCACAGGTTTGACTTCAATGCAATGAAAGCAACATTTAATTTGTTTTACTCCTTTTTATTTGTTTTAATTTGATCTATTCCTTTGACTCTTTTCAGGGTTTCTGTGTCTCTTAATTTGTTTTTTTCTTACACATATTAAGATCTTAAAAAGGTCCAAACCGCAGACATGAAAAACAACCGCAAACTTGGCAACACTGGTTCAGGGGGAGCGTCATTTACTACACAGAGCCATAGTCTACCGACAACTAACACAAAATCGCTTTCAAAATCGACAAAGAATGGTCTCCGATTTTAAAATCGATTTTGTGTAGATTGACAGTGAATTACGTCTCAGTGTAGTAAATGCCAACCAGTGTTGCCAAGTCTGTGGTTGTTTTTCATGTCCGCGGGTCGAAGCGACAAAACCAATAACGTGATATTTAGCCCCTACAATGCTAATTTTACCAAGGGAACCCTGGTCAACCCTGCCAAAAAATGTGTATTTTAGCCCCGGGAAGCAAGTTTTATCGGGGAACCTCTGGGAAACGCGATTGGGCTAGTTTTTTACTAGTTTTGAGAAGCAACTGGGCATGATTTGTTGTGAAAACCTGGCAACCCTGATCTGAACGCACGTGCTTGAGATATTACAAGAGCGTCTTTACTGATGAGATGCGCATGAAAATCGCATTCGATTTTTTGCACAGCCCTAACGTGCAGGAACCCTGTTTTTCACACATATTCTTGAAAAGTACCTTGAAGTAACTTGAAAGAATAACTTTAAATTGTATTTTGTTTTCCATCAGAAACTGAATTTGTGAAAAAAAACAGAAAGAACCTGATTGAGAGCGTTTCATCGGTGATGACTATTGCTGATGGTCTGAAGACGAAAGAAATGATTACAAACGAAATGTACAGTACAGTTTATGCTGCAGAACCACGACAGGAGAAAATGAGACTGATGTTCTTGGATGTTCTTGACCCTGGAGGAACTGCTGTAAAAGCAGAATTCTACAGACTGCTGAAGGAGAATGAACCTTATCTAGTTGATGAACTGGAGTCTGGATCCAGCTCACTACACAGTAATGCTGAGAAATCTCAGCCAGATTGAAAGCATGTTATTTACATGTAATGACTGAGATCCATGTGCTTGTTTTCTTGATTTATTTTTTAAATATCTAATTATTCATTATTAATATTATTTATCTCTTAATAATCTATCTGGCATGATTATATGTAATGCATGATTGTTGATCATTAAAGCTTAGGTTATCAGCATTAAAAAATTCAATATGTAATTTTTGCTTTTTGCAGCACCTTTTGTTTGAAAGGATGAAAATAACTGCATTTCATTATTTCAGGTTTTCAGTCTATATCTCAGTCTGTTCAGATACAGATAGAGAAGCACAGTGAGATTACATTTATTGTAATGCATTTGTGAGAGTGCTGAGTGTTGACAGTGTTGATAATCATATATAATCTATGTCTGTCTTTAAACGATAGGGCACCTGACCCCCGCCCTCTCTGCCATCCTGGTTAAACCACCGCTCGCTCCTCTTCAACCACAGCCATCTGGATGCTGTCTCTGTCTGCTTTGCTGTATTGTTCACCAGGTTCTTGCAGGTTGCCCCTCTAACCCCAAGCATCCCCAATGCTGTCCAAAGTGACTGTCCCGGGAACCCTCTGCAACCCACCTCCACTGGTAGATTCCCAGCTCTCCAACCCCTCTGCTGGCTCTCTGAGATGAGGGACTGATACTTCCCTAGCTTGCGTTCATGTGCCTCCTCAATCCTTTCCTCCCAAGGGACTGTCAGCTCTATTAGGGTCACCTGACTTGTTGCCTGGGACCAGAGCAAGATATCTGGTCAGAGGCAGGTAACGGCAATCTCCTCTGGAAACTTGAGCTGCATTCCGAGGTCAACTCTCAGTCTCCATCTTTGAAGGTTTGTTGGTGTTGGCAGGACATTGTACATGGAGCTAAGGAGGAACTTAATTGGATGCTCCTCCATATTCCAGATGTCCTTCGAAATGAGGGATCTTCCTCTGACACTTTCCCACCGGGTCCAGCTACCTTGCTGTTTCATAGCTACTGCCCAGGCTTGTCTACTCTCCTCCTCCGGCGGTAGCGATGGGTTGGGTATTGGTAAACATAATGACCGCTCACCGCTATCAACATTTTTTGTTACTCTGATTCATGTCGTCATTTCACTCCGCAAGTAGTCCAATCATTTGTCACGACTGAGGTTCAAAGTGTATGTTTTTTTGTCCTTTGCCAATCACACCTATGATTTATTCACTGCTGTAGGGTAATTAAAATTAATATGACCCTGACCCATTTCGACTTCAACTGACTTGATTTCAATAGAAACAAATAAAGTAAAAAGAAAAAAACAGAATGTAGTGGTTTAGGTTTAACCATTCTGATAATACTGTAACAATGTCAAGGAAATTGTTCTTTGTATTAAACAGTGCTGGCCATGCTTCTTTAAAATATATATTGAAAAAAGTTGTGTCCGTTCACTACACATAGCTGTAGTTCACTGAAAAGCTAAAACAAAACAAAAATCGCAATTTTATTGCGTAATTATGAAACTGAAGAAATAATTTGCGATAATGACAGCTGTTTGTGTAGCTTCTCATTGAACTATGGCTCTGTGTAGTAAATGCAGCTCCATCTGAAAGCATGTGAAAATACCACATTTAATAAAATGTTTTAATCCAAACACACTTAATAACGTCAGTCAAGTGTTTGAAATAAATCCTATGTGAGATGATGTGGCTTCTTACACAGAATAAGGCATGCAACATATTTCATAGTATTCTAAGCAGTGATAATGACACTGCATTATACATATACTTTATTTTAATATAAAATAATAAGAAGAACTCCGACAAACCAAATATTGTCGTAGTCGTGTGTTTATCGGTCACGTAAAATCTATGAACGCAGTTAAATCTGTTCATCCAGCTGCAACGACAGGCATTTCCTGGATTTCTTCTTCGGGGCATAGAGAGTGCGAGAGCACCCTATTGCCATCATATGGAGATTTACTGCTGATCACAGAACCGTGCTTCACTGAAAGATACGCATGAAAATTGCAGCTTTGGGTTCGATTCCCAGGGAAACACATGTTAGCCAAAATAAAAAAATATTAGCATGAATGTACTGTAAATTGCTTTGGATAAAAGCGTCTGAAATGCATAAATTTAAATAACTCAGAATGCATGAAATAGGATTAGACCCCACTTTAGACCCATATTGCAGTGACAAGTTTGTTGCCAGCCACTGACAAACAGATAAGTACCGCACATGCCACTGGTAGTTGTAATTTTTTTGTTATTTTGGTGCTATTATGCACAGCATAATTAATTTTAATGATTAAATTTTAATAAATTAAATTTTGACTTTTAGGAGTGTTTGGAATCAACCTCGGCTCTCCTGGTGTGTTGAGGAAACTATAGCGACAGTGTTACGCATGCGTGGGATACTTTACTTCCTGAACAATTGCGCACCGTAGTTGTGTTGCTTGCTTGCACATTCACACGAACCCCGCCACAGTTCGGGAGCAACCGAACTCAGACCACCTTCTCCAGGTAGTCTCGGGTTCGGTACCTCAGTGTGCAGGGTCCGATGACAGCGTCCACATTAGTGATTTTTCATGCGATCCATGCCTCATTCTGCAATAAATTGCCAGAGTGAAAGCCCCCTAAATGAGCCAGCAACATGACTTGCTTTGGCAATATGCCATGTTGCCAGTACCTGAAAGCATAAATATTCTAATCAACAGAAACTAATTGGTCTTCTGTGAAAAAGGACACTTCTACATGTAGTAGCCTCTTTCCACATTTGGCATTTCGTTGTCTAACGGTCTCTTTTGCCCATTATTCTATACAGAAAATTTTTTACGTGTAATATTGAAGGGTTTCTTACATGAAAAACCCACTCCAAGTCCTCCTAAAGCATTTCTGTTGGATTGAGATTAGCACTTTAACTTGGCAATTCCAGAACCCCCCTTTTTATTTGTAGCCATTTCTTGCACATATTGGGTCTTGTTGAAAGGTCTACTTGTAATTTTGCTTACAGTTTTTATCCAGTTCTTCATGTAGAATATTTTTCTCATGTAGGCTTCATCCTTAATTGCTTACCTTCCATTTAGACCAGATTTATGTACTAATTGGATGATTTTATTGTTCCCAAAAATAATTTAGACACTTCAATCATTAAGTGGTTGAATTATAATGCTTTCTACCTGTTAAAATCAGTGAAATGGCAATCCATGACCTATATGTCCTAATATGTTGGCAAAACACTCATTGATGATCATGTATGCTGTAACTGTCAAAAATGGAAGAGAGATCATAACACTGGCCGCTTGTACTTGATGTGCATAACATATTTGTGAAATCTGACTTTGTCAAAAATGGATCTGAACAAAGATTTAAGAATAATAAACTATAAAGCACAATCTAACCAATAAATAGTATTGGAAGAGAGTTTGCTAAGTATGATTTCAAGTTATATCATTTGTTATTAAGTTTATGCAGTCACACTGAACCCCTATAGAACCAATGAGCCTGGTGATGTAAATTCATTTTGTAGAGTTCTTACTGAGTTCTTACAAGAATCTTACCAAAACACAGAGTAATATAGAACCAAAATCATTGTCTGCCCTGTATAATGAACCAGTGATCATTCAGAAAAATGAAAATGGAAGCTTTGAGAACATCAATGTGGACAAGTTGTCGATGTCATGTGGTATGACTGTCATTCTCCAAGGCGACTCTGGCATTGGCAAATCCTTCAAAGCAAGCATAGACAATCATGTTGAACGGGACATCTGAAGCTTCTAAAAATGTGTATGTAGTTTTCAATTTCAGATGTGAGGAGCTGATGTGTTTTTCTGAGGGATTAATTTAATTGAACTCTTGAGCTACAGCTGTAGTTTAACATCAGATGAGATCTCACAGATGTTACAGCAGCCACCAGAGAAGATTCTTTTCATCATTGATGGATTTGATGAGCTGAGACTAACGCAGGCCGTTTTTGACATGTCACCAAACACTGTTCCACTTCAAAAAGCCCCAGCTGAGGTCATTCTGTGTTCCCTGTTGAGGGGATACCTCATCCCTGGGATCAACCTGCTGGTCACCACCAGAACTAAGAACACAGTGAACAAGCTGCTGAAAAAACAACCATGTTTCACTGAAATCATGGGTTTCTCTGAGAAGAAGGTGGAGACGTACTTCCAGACGTTCTTCAGCAAAGAGTATGACTTTGTGAGAGCCAATTCAATTCAAGATTATTTGTATAGTGCTTTTTATGAAACAAATCATTGCAAAGCAACTTTACAGAAAATTAAGTTTCTACAAAATTTAGAAGTGGCTTATAAGTGGTGACTGTCAGTTTATGTTCAGAAAAAATATAGTCAACCAGACGATGAACACTATTAACAGCAATTATTAACAGTTACACTTCTAGCAATATTTGTTAGTTCTGTATGTTGTATTAGGGTTAGCATCATCTGAGGTCCTCTGAGGGGTTGGCATCAACTCTTCTCAGGTTTTCTGGATCCAGACTGGAGCTTGTGTAAATCCTAGTTACATCCCGTGGCAAAACAGAGAAACAAATAGAGACATAATTAGCGTAGCTGCTGTTCTAACAAAGAAAAATTAATTACTTTAACCCAAGCCAAAGAATAGTAATGTGCATTTAATCAGATACAACTGCAGTCACAAATTATGACATGCATTATTTGAATGCTTGGCGAAAGATATGTATTTTTAATCTAGATTTAAACCGAGAGAGTGTGTCAAATGAAAGCCTCCTCACTGCCTGCTTCATTCCTGTTATCTGCTGGATTGTTAGTGAGATGTTCAGACTTGGTGCAGATGTATCAAGCAGACTGGAAACCACCACCTCCATCTACCTCTACTAGAGCATCACTGCCAGGGTTTGAGTCAGTCTGTGCCGACCCTGCTGAGGAGTCTGGGTCAGCTGGCAGAGAGAGGCATGCTGGAACAACAAGTGCTGTTTGATGAGAAAAATGTGGATGAAATAATTTCAGACCCAGTTGCCAATCCATTCCTGTGCAGGTTCCTCTCTAAGAGAAGAATCCGTCAGGAGACAATGTTTTGATAGATCTGTCTAATACTCCACTGAAAAGGACAGACTGTTGGGTGCTGAAGTAGTTTACAGTGCTGTGAACACATCAGAGACCTGAAACTCCATGTAACATCTGATAATCTGAAGATGCTCCTGCCTGAACTGGTGTAGTGAGTGAAATTTTGACTTTGTGCCTTTTCTGACAAATGAAATTATACATTATCATGATTATTATTCATGTTTATTGCGGTTAAATTTTAACTGGTTCAAAACTAAAGCAATATCACACAAGCAAGAGGGCTGTACTGAATACTGAAGTACTGAAAGTAGTCATTATCATGTGATAATTGATTTGATATTATGTACTATATAAACAAAATCTAAGCATTGATCAAGAAGTTTATATTGTGTTACTTGCGTTTCAGTGGAAATATGGCCAGTTAGATTGTTTTTATCTGCCATCCAAAAAAGTTACAAACTAGCTGGCTTTTCTTGCTCAATTGTTTCTCAACCTATTCTTCAAAAATGGGAGAAAATGTTAACATTATTATTTTTTTTACATTTTCAAAATAAATAAATAAAATATATATAAAATCTGATATACAGCAATTCTGCAGAACTTTTTGAAGCAAGGCGAGCAGAAGTCCACAAGGTGTGATGAGATTGAAGCTCTGATTAAGAAGGGCTGTAATGAGTCCAGTATAGAAAATCCTCGGGGAAATGTTACCGTCAGCAAGAACCAACCTTTAACACAAAGGATGGAGCACAACTGAAGCCAGACCAGATCACCCAGATTCAACCACAGAAACTCACCCTAGACCTCCGATCAGGTACTATATACTCCTTCAACAACTCCAGGAATGGTTAATTAATAATTTAGGTCATCATTCAGTAAAGCTGTGAAGTAATGGTCTCTCATGCAAGTGGCTGTCTGTGCGGTACGTGTATATATATATATATATATATATATATATATATATATATATATATATATATATATATATATATATATTCATACAATATCATGTTTGTATTATATGTTTAAGTGGTGGGTACAATGATGCATTTTTTTTTCTCTTTCGCGCAGGTCATGTTTTGAAATACGTCCTGTATCTTATTAATGTAAATAAATAAAAATGTATACAAAAATGTGATGATGTCCGACTTGTTTTATGAAGAAGAAAGCCGTACAAAGCATTAGACATATGATATATGACCAGTGTTGGGAAGGTTACTTTGGAAATGTAATAAGTTACAGATTACAAGTTACCCTATTTAAAATGTAATAGTAGTGTAACTTTTTTAATTACTTTAATAAAGTAATGTAACTAATTACTTTTGAGTACATTTTGATTACTTTTATAAATTTCTAATGAATGTTAATTTGCAACTGTTAATCATCTTGAACCATTTTACTCCATGCAGGTTTAACCTTACAGTAGTGCTCAATACTGTCAGACTTTCATCATTCTTCATTACCTGAATTGAGATGATCACATTTGAACACATCCACCACACAATCAGACTTTAGTACTGCTTTTTACTTAGAGATTGATCTGAAGTTCAAAGCAGATTTAAAATCAAAAGAAATAGTTTATAGATACTGTTTTTGAAACCAAATCTTTGCATAACTACAGGCATCTAACTGCATTTAACAATGGTTTGGGGAAAAATAGTTAATAAAAAAATAAAAGCATATACATCAACTCAAATACGGTTATCTAATAAGCATGTGTCCTATTTTGTGTACTACTCCTGAAACATTGGTGTCTTTTTGAAACACTGCTGTCTCTTTGTATATGATATGATGATAGTTTCTCAAAATAAGTAAAAAATGCTCATGAAGTGACTGTTCTAGAGATTAATTTCCATGAGGGGCGGACTGGGAAAAAAAATAGGCTGGGAAATCTCCCACTCATACACCCACAACCCATTCTGAAACATGGACAACCCTATTATTATTTTTTTGGACCTGACATGAAAAAGATTTGAATCCTTAGGTTGGGGGACTTGCAACGTAGTTAAGAGTTCTCTCCTGAACTGCACATTCACTTCCATGATCCATCCATCTCTCTCATGACTTTAATACTGAAGATTTTTATTTGACTTTTACCATGTTTTGTAAGTGCAATTTTGTTTTTTTGGCAAATGAATTACCACTTGTATTTATTTTTACTACAAATTCCATAGTTAAACCACGGTTAGTGCCATACCATAGGCTACATTAATTTTCCTAAGGGTTGTGTTTTTGTATCCACTAGCTCCCCCTAAACCTATGATAAAATATGATGATTTGTCTGCTAACTTACTACTGTAACATTACAAAAGATAATAATGACGTCGTTTATACAGTATTTTGAGTGATTGCGAGCAATGTGCTGCTGCTGCTTGACTAAGTAAACAAAGACAAAACTACATTAGCATATTTACATATGAAACTGACCTGCACCTGAAACCCTGAACAGAAGTGTCGCTTCTCTGCTCCAGCTGTGCGCTTACACAGTTCACTCCGGTCTCTCTCTCTCGCATTGATTACTCGGAGTCTGATCCAAACCGTTCGGCGGAGGCGCGGAGAGCGCGCGAGCCCAACCATTGCCAGTCACGACTAACCGATTCATGATTTATTAGAGATTTAATTATCGAATGGCGGATTCGGAAATAATCGCTTTAGTATATTCGGCCTGCAATTATACAATAACAATATTAAAGTAGAAGGCCAAATCGTCTGCCAGGCCACCGGGAATAGTCCCGGTTCTCACGATGTCCAGTCAGCGCCTGATTTCCACAGACACGCAGAATGTGCAGGATTCATATTCAGTCTTTTTGCGGCTTAATATTTACAGATATCAGTCCATATCGGGTTTTGATTCAAGTGTACTGACCTACTTTTGATTTATTCGTCCAAAATGTGGCATATTGCGTCCGCGTTATAGGCTGAATTACATTTTTATGACTGGATCCTACGAATGTGTTTTCCGCGTCTCGGAGATTATGGGCCATATGTCTTAGTATGTGGATGTGTGTAAATAAGTAAGCTGTATGTGGATGTGTGTAAATATTCAAATGTAATCCTCTTTGTAATCGTTACAATTTTCATAAGTAACTGTAATTTAATTACTCATTTTTTCTTAGTAACTGTAACTGATTACTGTTACATTTTTTTTGTAATTAAATTACGTAACGCCGTTACATGTAACTAGTTACTCCCCAACACTGTATATGACCCACTAATCTGCTTCATATCATCATATAAGTACCATGTTGACAATATGACATGGCCATGACGTGGTTTAATGTACCTAAACAATGATTACCAATTTTCTCTTTCATGTTGCTTTGTTATAACCACTGAAAACGGGGAAAAAAATCTAACCCAAAATCGGGCCTCGCTCTACATTATCCCGCTTATTACATGGCTACCCACCAAATAAATCAATAATTTGATTTAAAAAAGAGTTTATTGATTTAAACACTTATTTGTATTGTATTGTATTGTATTGTATACAATTGTATTGCTTCCGCTAAAGAAAATAGTTCCGTCTCTACGATTAGAATCCTGCCGCGTCCACAGCAACGCTCTGTTTTTCATGGCAACGGTGTTATTATCAAGAAATAACAGACAACACAACTTAAGCACTACAAATTTTATCAAGATTGAAAAAGCAAAAATACGTGTAGCACATGAACACTATTGACTATCACACCATGATCTGAATGCTCTCAATTCACAACAACATGCATCCATCCAATCTACATCAGGCATTTTGACTAAAACTTGATCCATTCCTCATCATCATCATCATCATCATCACAACTATTTCAGAATTCAGCAATAGATTCAAGCAATAATTAAACAAGATACTGACTACTCAACAATCATCTCCCCCAACACTTGCTGTATGAACGCAAACCGTAACTAGCTAATTAAGTTGGTGGCTAAGGAAGTCTAACGTAACATTAATTGCAAGAGAAGAATTAAAACAGCCGATCCCTTGTGTGCAAATGCACAAGACCTAGCCATAATACCAGCAAATCTTAATAAACATAAGTTATCGCGTTTTACCTTTGTGTCAATGGTCTGCAGACCCATGCTGTGTGTACAACAACATCCATTTGTTCTACAGGTTATCACTTTGATATGTTATAGTCCATGGCACTAGGATGCAACCTTGTGATATTGTATGAAGGCTAAATGACTTGCTCGTCTATGATACATTCGCCAGAAATTCTGGCCAATCCCAACAAAGACTAGGTAGCCTCGTTCCCGCTCGTTCACTGTCCATTTCAAACTGTCAACTCATTTGAAAAACATTCTTTAAAAAAAAGAAGCGCGATAGTCATATAGACGGTTTCATCGGGCGCACGCGCCTGGACCTAAGTTAACTTCCGGTCTGTGTTGTGTATATCGGTCTGGCTGCAGTGCCTTCTACAAACGCGGTTAAAGTCAAGGCGATGAGTAGACTGAGGGCTCAGGTGATTGTGCTGCGGGATGTGTTTCCCATACATTTATTTATTTTTGGAAACTCACCACAATTTTAAAACTGATCGATTTTCAAAAAGGCTTCGCTGAATAAACATGAGTAACGTTATGTACTGCACGTTTAATAATAATAATCCCTTACATTTATATGTTTAAATATCAAAACGAGGCACAGGTGTTTTTTATATCGCTGTATTTCTGAAGGAAGACTTGCATGTTATATGCCTGATAAAGCAGCGTGTGTGAGCGTACTTTGTTTACAGCTGTTACTGGGGAAACCTCCATTTCTCGCGCTTTATGTCTATGCTTTAAAACATCTCCTATTGGCAAAGAATGGATTTGCATTCTCATTAAGTCCGCCTGATCCATGCAGCAAACATATTTTGTTTGTTATAAAAAAATATCTACTCTAGAGGGACTTGGCTGTTGTTATTGATTCTATTTGGAAGTCTACCGGAAGTTAAGTTAGGTCCGCAAAAGCGCGCATGCGCAGTAACGTTTGTTTATGTTGTTGCCGTTGAAACCGTCTATAGAGAAAATAATAACAGTGACACGATGACTCCCCCTCCCCCAACCTAGAACGTATCCCAATGTTACAGTTGTTGCAGTTTTAATGAACAGAAAAGCGTGTAGCCATCGCAGCAGCAGAACTCGAGGTTTAAAAACCCTCGAGTTCTTTTACTTTAAAAAAAAAAAAAAAAAAAAAGTGGTGGGTACAAAATGACTCATGACGAAATCTGGAGGGGACGCGTCCCCCCCGTCCCCCCCGAAATCGACGCCTATGATGTTTGTATTGTATTATATATGTTAATCTTCATCTTAATTGTGCAACAGAACCAAATTGGCTGGAGGAATGTGACCCGTCTGCTTGTGTTTTCCACGGATGCTGGATTCCACTTCGCTGGAGACGGAAAACTGGGCGGCATCGTGCTTCCTAATGACGGGAAATGCCATCTGCAGGATAACATGTACACTATGAGCCATTACTATGTAATTGTGTGTAACGTCGTTGAGTCATTACTGGATATAAAAAATATGTGAAAGTGTCTCATTTATTTTCATTCCTTCTAGGACTATCCTTCGATCGCACATCTGGTTCAGAAATTAAGCGAACAACTGTTGTTGTTTTTTTTAAATCTATCTTTCTAACACAATTCCTTCTGGGGGGTATTCCAGAAAGCAGGTTATGTGACATACCCGGGTATGTTTAAGAGTAAGTAAATGGATAACCTGAACTTTCGGATCCAAAAACGGAGGTAACTTTCAGGTTATGTTAGTTGTCATAGCAACTCACTCTCTGAACATAACCTGCTCCAGAGCAGGTTATGTTCCAGGATTAGTTCACTTCAGCGAGCCTTCAGTGGGCGTGACAGATACCGCACAACATTATATAATATTAGAATATGTAATATAGCCTATTATATATATATATATATATATATATATATATATATATATATGTTAATTAGGAAGCGCTAATATAAGTAATAAATAAGGTAATATATTATTCTAATATGATTATTTATTTTATTGGCATATATAAGAGTTATCTGTAAATTATGTATTAAGAGGTATGTATAAATTATAAAACACTATGACAAGGTAATGTTTAACTTATATATATTTATATATTTTATTTATTATATGTTATATCTCACTGCATGGAGTGGCATTTTTCTATAATGTATAAATTCTAAATCAAAATACATATCTGATATGACTTAATGTATAATTAGCATAAAACAAGCAATATAATTCACATTCTCAAGTATTAAAGATTAAATGGAAAAAAATAAAAATGATTGCACAGCCATCAATTAGGTGGCGATATGCTCTAAGCATGTAAACAACTAATTAACAAAAGAAGAAGAAAGAAACAGCATGGCGCGCTTTTTCTTAGCGTCCGTTTCTATAGTGACTCGTCAAATCGTCGCTCTGTTGAGAATGTCTTGAGTCTTAACCAGGAACATACTCTGAGTTGAATTAACTTACTCCCGGACGAGTTTTTGGAACCACATACCTCGAGTAAGCAAGGTTTGGGGTTAATCAACCGAGAGTTCAGGTTTTAGTTCACAGTAAGTTAACCCTGCTTTCTGGAATACCCCCCTGGAATGTTAGTTATTGTTATTATTATTATTATTATATATTGTTATTTATTTCAACCATAATGTGAATTCTTGGGTAAAAAAAATATAGAGATGAACTCATTCGGAGAGTTTCATCAGTGATGATTGTTGATGCTCTGAGAACCAAAGACAAGATTACAGATGAAAAATGTAGTCTTTATTAAAGTTCATGCTGCAGAACCAAAACAGAAGAAAATGAGACTATTGTTGGATATTATTGACTCTCAAGGAACTGCTGTAAAAGCAGTATTCTACAGACTGCTGAAGGAGAATGAGAATTAACTAGTAGATGAACTGGAGTCTGGACCCATAGATCACAGAAATGCTGAGAAAACAGAGGAACTTCAGGCAGTTTGAGACATAATGTAATTAGTGTTATTTATTTCCCAGTGTTACATTTTAAAATAGTTTATAATTACTGTCTGAAAACTGACACAAATAGAGACGGTCCCTAAGTTAAGTTTGAATAAGAAGCTAAGAAATGCGGAAGCTGAATTCAGCCTCCCCTACTTCCTTTTTCTCGAACGAGGCTTTTGTATGTTTTTATAGAATGACAAAAGAAACTGGCAAAAAAATTTGTATTTTTTGTAGCTACTGCAGTATGAACATCGGAACACTATTCATATAGGAATATAGCCACTGTATTTTAAAACGCAGAAGTTACTCCTTCACGATGGCGGATCCTCATAGTGAGTGAACTGTTTATTATTTATTTTTGCCAACTCTGACAATAGTCTTTAGTACAAAAAGTACTGAACCTAATTAGTATAAATCCCGGATTTTTAACCCAGAAATAATTTAAAGAGGTTGCAAGTCGCAGTAGCACGAATTGAATGAATGTGCCCTGCAACATTAATTAAAATGTAATGCTAATTAACAGTGAGTGGTGGTTTTAGCCGTCGAGAGCGTCAAAAATCGCCCTGGCTGCCCTGCTAAAATACTCTAAATGGATAGAATCATGGCGCAAATGAATAACATTTACATAAACAGAACGCTAAACACTCGTATGATCTTGTAGCAGATTAACAGAACAACATCATGTTAAGACATCATCCAAGGGGGGTATTCCAGAAAGCAGGTTATGTGACATACCCGGGTATGTTTAAGAGTAAGTAAATGGATAACCTCAACTTTCGGTTCCAAAAACGGAGGTAACTTTCAGGTTATGTTAGTTGTCATAGCAACTCACTCTCTGAACATAACCTGCTCCAGAGCAGGTTATGATCCACGATTAGTTCACTTCAGCGAGCCTTCAGTGGGCGTGATAGATACCGCACAACATATGTATATATATATATATATATATATATATATATATATATATATATATATATATGTTAATGAGGAAGCGCTAATATAAGTAATAAATAAGGTAATATATTATTCTAATATGATTATTTCTTTTATTGGGGGTATGTATAAGAGGTATGTATAAATTATAAAACACTATGACAAGGTAATGTTTAACTTATATATATTTATATATTTTATTTATTATATGTTATATCTCACTGCATGGAGTGGCATTTTTCTATAATGTCTAAATTCTAAATCAAAATACATATCTGATATGACTTAATGTATAATTAGCATAAAACAAACAATATAATTCACATTCTCAAGTATTAAAGATTAAATGGAAAAAAATAAAAATGATTGCACCGCCATCAATTAGGTGGAGATATGCTCTAAGCATGTAAACAACTAATTAACAAAAGAAGAAGAAAGAAACAGCATGGCGCGTGTTTTCTTAGCGCCCGTTTCTATAGTGACTCGTCGATTCGTCGCTCTGTTGAGAATGTCTTGAGTCTTAACCAGGAACATACTCTGAGTTGAATTAACTTACTCCCGGACGAGTTTTTGGAACCACATACGTCGAGTAAGCAAGGTTTGGGGTTAATCAACCGAGAGTTCAGGTTTTAGTTCACAGTAAGTTAACCCTGCTTTCTGGAATACCCCCCAGGTAGCAAACAGACGTTGGCACAACGTTGGCCCAACGACTGTTGTTGTGTTGGGCCAACGTTGGGTGCTGACGTTGGCCCAACGTAATTTTGTCCGTTGGGCCAACGTTGGGCCAACCATATTATTGGACGGCCAGCAGACCTTCTGCCAACCTAAAAATACCTTACCAACCTTCTGCCAACTTAAAAACCACTAAAACAACATTGGGCCAACGTTGGGCCAACCATGTAATTGGACAGCCAGCAGACCTAACAAATTTAAAAATATAGCCTATTTTAACCATCTGTCAACTTCATTAATAGTAAATCTGCAAACTTATAAATAAATATGCTTTACCTACCTTACACTCAAATTTTAAGATTGTGACATGGCCTATTCATTGTTGAATTGCATTAAGAGATGGCACAACAGACAAACTGAATTGGTTATAAAAATGAATTTATTGGTAACAAAATTAACTTATTGCAGTTTAATGAGAAAATGTGCAGATTCTCTTCCATATTCTGCAGAGTTTTTTGAAGCAAATTAGAGATTGTGTGTGGCTCTGATGATGAAGACGGAGCGGAGGAGAAGTAGCAGCATACTCCTGTAAAAAAACAACATACAAACAACTTTTTAGAACATTTAAGATTTGTCGGTCTATTTTAACTACACAACCCAAAACAGAAAAAAAAAATCCTGCACAAAATTTTCATCATGTTGGGGTAGCAAATTTTTTATACATCTTAATGCAGTGTACGCCTAGTAAAGATGAAATACACCTCTGTTTAGTGGTGGGGTTAGACAGAGGAAGAAAAAACAATCATTGGAAGACTCTTACATTCACTTTCACAGCTGCTGGAATCTGCTTGAGGCTTCTGCTTTTCTGTGTTAAAGAAAAAAATATAGTAATTATCAAAATGTAAATTACTTAAAACTTATATATTAATATATATAATAATTTCTAACATATTTGATCAGGCATAAAAGGGCTTGTGTACCTTTTTCTGTTGCTCTTTTTTTTCTTCCTCCATTTCGGTCTCCACTATACTTCAGCCAGGTTTTTATTTTTTCCTCGGCTTCCACCACTTTTGCTCCTTGTTTTTTGGCTGCATCTGTCAGCATGAAATTAAAGAAAATTGAACAGAGAAAGGGTTAGCAGATAGATCATATCTGAGGTGTATTTTGTAGAGTTCTGTATGATTAATGGATTAATTGGCATTCTTTCATTGACTTGCATTGTATTTTATTCAATGACACATTATGTGAGACTGTAAGGGGTTGTTTCCTCGTTTGCTATTTCAAAGTTATGTTTAAGTTTTGAATGTTTGAATGTTTTTTTTAAAACATATCACCTATAACAACTTTTGCTAGCAAGAGTGTAGAAAATGGGCTCTTCTGTCCTCTCCCTTGCCAATTAAAATTGTTGGCCAACTCATTGGTTATTATTTCCCTCATGATTCTGTGGACAATGTCTTTGGCAGATGTTCCACCCAAGCTGGTAAGATATCTTGTCTATGAAAAAAAATCATGTGTTAAGCAGCAGTAAATCTAGATCTCTCTCTACGTATGTTAGTATTCTTTTAAGTGAAGTAACAGAACATCATTAGAATTTACTAAAGAACGTTGTGTGTCTCTGTTTGACAGCCTATCCTCCAGATCTTTTATGCCTGTCATGCTCCTTAATGGAAACTGAAACTCCTCATTTACAACTTCAGCTGCATTCTCTCTTCGCATAATGGCCTGAAGGAGGAGCGTATTCTGCCTGACTTGACCCTTTATCTCTTCCAGCATCTGGTAGAGCCGGAGTTCTCTTTCTGAATCAGACAAACATACGATGCAACATTATAACTACACAGAATTGAACATATAAAGAGAGAGTCTGCATCTCTTCTTTAGTTGTCTATCATAACATAACTTTTCCAGCCTTTTGTTGAATCTATCCCAGCTTTTTTTTTAGACGTATTGCTGGCATTAAATTCAAAATGTGCTTACAATTCCCATAAAATAGTAAAATTTGACATTTTCAACATTTGATATGTTGTCTATGTGTTTTTTTCAGCTAAATATGATTTTACAAGATTTGGAACTTTGTTTTTATTTTGCATTTTACCTAACGTCCCCAGTTTTTTTTTATTTTTATTGTGGTTGTAAATCAAAGCTCATTGATATTAAGGCTAATTTTTAAAAGCAGGGCTTAAAAGGTTTATCATTTGAAAATAGTACAACTTAGCCAGGTGAAGTTGGTTTTATTCTCATTTTTGGTTACATACATTTTATTTTGTTCCTTGAACAGTTTCTAATCCATGTTAGAGACTAAAAAGGAAATTACTAAAAACTCCTGTAAAAAAAAAAAACCTATTGTAAAAGGTTTGGAATAATTCTACGTACCATCTTTTCTTGGTTCAGGGACTGTCACAGCAGGTGCTGATGGTGCAAATGGTGGTATGACTGGCAAATTCAGTCTTTTGGCTCCATTACTGCAGAAGTTTTTTTTTTTTTGGTCTTTCCATTGTCTCTGCATATGGAACAGTAAGAGACAGAATCCGTACAATGTATAATACATTGCCAAACATCACAACATTTACTTCCGTCCAGAGCTTTATACAACAGGAAAGTGACCAATGCTCAAAAGTTCCTTTCAACATATCGTCCCCTTGGAATTAAATATAGTTTACTACAACTCAATTTTGACAGAAATGTCAGATATAACCTTGTACTGTAATTGCCCAACTATTAGCTGGAGTTTATACATTTATTTTGCTAAATTTCTTCAGGTTAATACACGAGAGCGGTTAATATAGTATTAATGTTTTTTTTTAACTTGCATAAAACACTCTCCTGTGGCTTATACACAGGAAGTTCATTTAATTAATTCTAAGGGGACCATATTCCCAAGTCTTGGATTTAAGGAATCTGTGGTGACCAGCTATGTTGGGAAATGATGCAATAACCACTGTATGTTTTCGTCTGTACCTGTGTGGAGCCAGCTTGTTGAGGCCTGCACTGGAGGTCTTCCTGAGGCTGTATTAGATGTAAATCCATTTACATATTTTGATGATGGTCTGTTGGACACATTAAGAGTAATCAATTTTTTTAAAAGCGCAGTGCATAAAAGTAGTAGGCTATAAAAGGAGAACAGAGAACAGAGGAAACATACACTCTTTTCCGTACACTGTCCTCATCTGTAGACTCCAAACTGTTGCCTTTACAAAACTTCATCAGCTTTCTTCTGGCTTTTTCATAGGAATCTAAACATAGAAACAAACAACATCACTAAGCCTATTATCTGAACATTTGAAAAGAATTGCTTGGCATAACTCACAAGGAGCATCTTTTAATTTTTGAATAGTTATTTCTCTATATTTCTCAGTAATAATTAATAATTAATTCCTTAAAGACTTACCATACTCAGCCACCCATTCAGTTATATATTCGTTCCATTCTTCATCAGGAGTTTCATTTTTTTCAACCGCTTTTCTACATTTTGTACCATTATATGGGGGCCAAAAGGAAATTTTTTTGTCGATGCTCAGCCAGTCACTTGGTATCACCTCTGTCTCATTCTTTTCAGTAAAAACAACTATAGAATACATCTATAAAAAACAAAACAAAAAAAAAAACAATATATCTAGTGTTACAAACTATATACATTTATTGAAGCTCTATTACTTATCCAGTGGAAATCTATCTAAACCAAAATATTTCCTAGTCTTATTGTTACTATTCTTTATGATTGGTAGGTTCTGTACATTTGTCAGATACAGAAGGGGGGGGGGGGGGGGGGGGGGGGGGTTGGGGAAATCAAGCAGTATGCAGCAAAGGATATGCCACAAACCCATCCTTATACTGTACTTCTGTATCTGACAAAACTGCTGAGATGTCACATTGTATGGAAAAGGCCCATTCTTATGTTCCTGGTAAAAACCATCCTTGCACACCCTTATTTTAGTTCTGACACTTGCTTTTTCTGACAATCTCCTGATGATCTGTTGAAGGGGCTGGGTAGGGGTCCTTATCATTTTTTTTAATGTGTAGAGGAAGTTCTCAAATGGGAAAGCTGCGAAATTATGCAGCACACCAAACTGCCTTGCATCATTGGCAAGATGTATCAGCCCATGTATGTTATACACAACGTAATTACCATAAACAGACTGAAAATGCTCGACAAAGGTGATCAGTAACTTTTCAGCAAAATCACAGTACTGGAGTAACAGTGAGGGGCAGCATAATATTCAAATGGCTACATGCAGAAGCATAAAATTGTGGTATAGAACATTCGGCAGATGGTCTTTCAGTGCTACTGGACCAGTGTACAGGAGAAAAGTTCTGAACTCTGTTGCTTTCCACCTATCTACCTCAACAAGGGATCTCCCTTTCCGTGCAAACTCTCTGGGGAGTCTCATGGCAAAGGACATAAGCACTGCAGAAATTTGGCCTATCTGATGAGCACCTAAACGAGATGGAAGTGGTCCCCTCATCCAAAACCCTATCAACTTTCTCACAACCCCAAGAAAAACCAGGTGCATAACATCTAATGGAAATTGGGAGACCATACCAATTCCAACCCTTGTCAACACACTGGTCCCTTTATGGTGAAACTCATCGTCTTTATTAATAAAAGACATATCTGTCCGTAAAGGTGAATCGACTTCAGGAAAAGTCATGCGATTTTCCGCCCATGTTCCCTCCTGTGTGCATTTTTCACAGCCGTGGTATGCATTGTGGGCTTTAATGTTTTTTACGAAAGCCCTCGCACTTGCATCGCAAACAAAATTTGAAATTTTAATGTCTACACATTTGCCAAGTACATCCACACCCTCTAATTTAAGCTTTCCATATTCATTCACAAATGATTCTAGGAACAGATTGACATTCTCTGGTTTTTTAGATCCAAGATATAAAGCGATGACGAATGGTTGCTTTGTTTTGTCTTCCTCTAGCAATCCTAGAATGGGCCAGAACTGCTTATTGCTGCTTTTGAACAAAGGTAGTCCATCAATATTCACTTGTAAATGAATGGCCTTTGGGAGAGGGTCTGTCTGGTTTAACACATGCCTAATGCCTTTCTCAACTCCAAAATAATGCATGGTGCCACCAGCCATCTGCTGGACCTCATAATTAGTTGGAGTGCCTAAAAGAGTGCGGGCATCCTTTGGGAGATATGGATGATATTTTCTCAGGATGCCCAACAGCCCATTTAGATGGCATTGTGGTATTTGGCTGTCTATTGCCCAGTCTCTGAGCTCCTCCCCAAGACACTCTGCAGACTCAACAAATTCGTCATCACTTGAGTCAGTTTCTGTCAGAGCATTTGACCAAAATCCATCAATCACGTTATCGTCAATAGAGCTGAAACAACGAATCGATTTAATCGATTAAAATCGATTATTAAAATAGTTGTCAACTAATTTAGTCATCGATTCGTTGCTAAATAACTTTATTTGCCGTAAGCGGCTCATTTCGTGCATATTTCAAATCTGCGGTGACCAAAGTGTGGCAGTAATGAGCCACCGGAGGTTTTACTCAGCCAGTACAACAGGAGAAGTAGCGAATAGCCAATAGCTGGCCTTGTTTTATGTCACGTGCTTCCCGAGCAGCGTCTCTGCAGCCATAGACTATGTCTGCAGCATTCAGCGTGATGTGGGAGTACTTTACATTGAGCCTTTAAAAAAGAAGAGTAACCTGTAAACTCTGCACTATTGCACTGTTTAAGGGGACGTTCACATATCGCGTCTTTTGCGCGATCAAGTTCGTTATTTCCAACACCGCACCGCATCGAGTTAAAAACATTTAAACTTTTCAGAATGCCGCAACCGCACCGCGGGTCATGTGACAAGAACTAACCAATCAGCTTCATCCTTTCCCGTAACAACGTTAAAAGCTCAGTCAAGATGAAAGGAACAGCTGATCATAGTTGTATATGGATTTCCATTTTGAAATAAATTTAGTAGCAGAGCTACTGCAAGCGATTTTTTTGAGCTACAAATCCATTTATCCTTTGCTGAAATTTCCGCGTCTTCAAGGAGAGAGCAAGGAGGTTGCTTAGCAAAGGCAGACGCCTCAGGGGCGCTTCTGCGCGAGCGCTTTGGAAAGAAGGAGAAAGCGGTGCGCCTAGCGTTTTCCACGCGTTTTAGGCGCGATATGTGAACGGCCCCTAAGACTTTCATTTGTGCAGATTCTCCAGTACAATGTTGTTTGCAAATGTTTAGTCGTAAAAGCTGATAACATTGCTTTTTAACAGTTAACATTTAAAGCTTTACAAACATGTTCTGTGATCAGTTTGTCGTTTACCAGTTCAAAATCCAGTCGTGCAGCCTAATTATGACTGAATGAGAGAGGTAAATGTAGATATTTGAAATGCACTTTTTTTTCTAAGTATTCACTGCTCTTTTTCACACAGCAGGTTTTTTGTGTGTGTCCTATTTTTTTTCTGGACAACCTTCTGATGGATTTTACTTTAAATTGTGAGTTCCATTCAGGTTTCATGCCATTGGCACTTTTTTTGAAGGATTGTTTACAATTTCACAGCAAAAGCTATAAAGCTGTTTCCCAGTAAATAATAAAATACAATGCACTGCAATTTTATTCTGTTTTATCCTTATTCTTCGTGAAAATATTTTCTGAAAGATTCCTTAAGCTTTGTTCGGGATGTTAAACTACTTTAGGAGCTCTAAGGACTGCCATGGTGAAAACATTATTTGAAATCTCCTTGTGAAATTTGCTAGAGTATGGGTCAGTGTTCTGATTGCAGAAGAGTTCAACAAAAGAATTACTAACACAATAAAACAACTCCAGGTATATTTTTGATGAGGATATGACAGTGCAAAATGGTTAAAATCTCTTAAATCTATGCTGAATGATAAAGACCATTTATTAATAATTTACTTGGGGAAAAAATGGAAAAAACTAAAATATAAGTACATAAACCGATTAATCGTAAAAATAATCGACAGATTAATCGATTATCAAAATAATCGTTAGTTGCAGCCCTAATCGTCAACATTAAACTCAGTCTCTAACTCGTCTGATTCATAGGACACAGGCCAATCAGATGCAGCATCTGACCACACATCATCAGCAGGGGCGTTTTTTAACAGGCATATGTTTACGTCGGCTGCGTCAGATTCAGCATTGACATAAACCTCACTAAGAATATTGTAAGCCCTCCGCTTTGCCTGACGTTTAAGTGTTCTGTCTGAATAAATGTTGTTTGCAGACATAGTATGCTGCCAAACAAATAATTTACGTTAATTACAGTTACTACAGCTGATTTCGCGTCTGTTTAATCTAGATTACGAAAGCTACAATTATAAGGCTACATTTACATCAGATTGCTAAAGTGAAGCCATAACAATGCCTCACTATATAATAGACTGATTATATATTAAAACAATATATTGAATCGACCAGATTACCTTGGACTGGCTGAGTTAACGGTTGAAGTGAAATCTAGAAGAAGGCCAACGGTTAGAAGATAACGGAAAATAACGGTAATTCTAAATCACGCGCTCACTGTTCTCGTGGAAGAATGAGCTCGCACTCAGCTCTTCTAACTTGAGAGTGCGCGCGCGGCCGGAGCGCTCTCTGCTGCGCTAGTCAAGCGCACTAGCGCAACATCTGTCCCTCACCGAGATGTAGAGGGTATCGATTTTTACTGTTTTTATTTTATGTAACCGTCTCTTGTAATACGATGTCCTGTCATTTCTTTGTCGTCTTTAATAAATACATTGTTCTGATTTCACACATTTGAGGCATTGTATTGCTTGGAAACAACGTCATAAAAAGGAGCCAGACACTCTTTTCCCCATGTTTACTGGGAAGAATAAACATGAAATGATGTATATTTTTGAGAGAAGTGGGGGCCCTTGCAGCTGACCATATCAACGTTGGCCCAACGTTGTATTTCTGTCCGATAGGTTGGGCCAACGTTACCAACCCATATAGACGTTGGCCCAACGTCTGTTTGCTACCTGGGATGACACTGATTGACATCTTTATAAAGAAGGGTCTGGCTGCAGACTTGCACTTGCATTCTCAGTACCCAGCAAACATTTGGACGTCTTTTGACCGTTGAAAAGACGTTCGTCCGACACGTCGCGTCATGGTTGAAAAATAGTTCCTAAATCAAAGTTGAACCGACGTCTTTGACGTGAACTGCACGTCTTTTCTGCACGTCTCCTGGACGTCTAAATGCGTCGTCTTCTGGACGTCCAAATGCATCGATTTCTGGACGTCGTTGTCTTCTGGATTTTTAAATGCGTTGCTGCATAGTGGTCTATATAACCTGCATCAAAATGAGGTTTGCAATGATGCGCCCGAAGGCACGGGTTGAAGACCCAGTCAGTGACGTAACGATATGCTAATTTGTTTAAATTCATACCGACGTCATCACATCACAAAAATGTACTTTTTTTTTTTTACATTGAAACTTGAAAAAAAAAAAATAGACCGACCTACCGACCCTTTTTTTAAAAACTCTTATCTTCTTATCTTCACGCTCATATGCAGACTTACAATTGTAATAATCACATTATTTAACTAAAACAAATCATACTGGTGGATTCACTCTAATATCGCGTCTTTCCTGAGACCGCGGTCTCCATCATTAGCATGAAATGCATAACTAGCACACGAGACACACAGACGTAACTCGAAGCCAACTTTTACACAACTCATTAAACAATTTAAACTCTCATTTACATTCGTCATAACTCTCTGACATGTCAAGAACATATTATTATAACATTAATGTGTACCATACCTGATGAGGGGAGATAAAAGTATAAATAATACACAGGACATGGAGCCGCTGCATCATCTGAGTCTGTGTATTGTTTGAGCAGCGCACGCGACCCCTCCCCATACAGGCGAACACTCCTAAAGGGAAAACAATCAAACACCGATCGATTGAGCAGGGAACATCAGTCGTCAATGTAATAAACAGTGTAAAATACATTTTAGAAAGACATTCTCTCATCTTGACACACATAACATTTCACCTATTATTTACTAATATATTTTATATTTTGTGACCACCACACAAGTGTTGTGAAGTATTTGCAGCGTGTTTCGCTATATGCATGTGTTGTGATGACTTGCAGCGCGTTTCGTTATATGCATGTGTTGTGATGATTTGCAACACTTGTGTTGTAAAACTGATGAAGGTGTTTGATGTTTTTCAATTTGCATGTGTTTTCTTAAGTTGCAGCGTGTTGAGCTGTCTCGGCCACCGTACCAAATGTATTACATGTCATAAAAACGTCTTTTTGGGCAAGAACCAAACATGGGTGGCATGTAGGGTAAATAAATGTTGTTTTTAATGGGACCGAATTTGTATTTAACGAGATTACAATTTAATAATAACGTCAGACATTTATAATTATATTTCCTTTCCACGATTATTCAAACTCAACAGATCTGTGTGTGATTAGTTAAAATACGCAACACTGTAAAAATGCCTAAAATGAAATACAGCGAAACATGATAATTTACGACATTGTTTATTGATATACATGGCGTTATTTTACTGACAAATGTCGAGAGCGCATTATTGTAGCACGAAAGCACATTAAGATGTCCTTTGACAGAGGTCCTTTTGAAGGGCTTGGGCGCCGCGTTGCATTCTGGGATGTGGCGGCCATGTTGATGGCCTCGCGAATGTAAACATACAGCAAGTCGAACGTGAAGAAGCACAGTTGGGAGAAAGAAAAAAGATGTTAAAAACACAAAAAGGTTTTGGGATTTACAGTGATACGCTAAATAGGGATGCCAGGGACCGGTAATCCGGCACTATTAACCGTTTGGATCCATATGAAATTTCCAACAAAGAGTGAAGCACCAACGACGACTTGCTGCCGCATTTTTGCATTATAATGTTAACATTAGATATCTTCGGCTATCTTGTTTGTTTTGTGAGCGCCTACACTTAAGAACAGTTCCGAAGCTAAAAGTCATTGGAGTCTCATGTGTGGTTCACAAACGGATGGGTTTAGGAGCTGCAGATCATAAAGCCGACAAACAGTATACAGTACTCCGGACAAAGGTAAGCTGCGCTCTACCTAGCTGCTAGTTAAGTAGCTAACTGTTAATGCTAACAACCATTCACACATATGTACTTTTAACTATGTGTTTCAAAAGTGTAGTTAGAAGCTGTCAACCCTCCCGTTTTTTCCGGGGTTCAGAATCAGATCAGAATCAGAATCAGAATCAGAAAGAGCTTTATTGCCAAGTATGCTTGCGCATACAAGGAATTTGTTTTAGTGACATAAGCTTCCAGTAAACAGAGACAACAACACACAGACAAAAAAAAAAAAAAAAAAAAAAAAATTTACAGGAGGTTTACAAATTGGCAAATAAATAAGTGTATAAACAATTGTGCTATAAATGATAATGGAATAGGATTGAGTGAGATGCAGGAATGTTCTAGGATGGAGGGGTAACAAATAAATATAAGGATATTGCACATTTTTACATAAGTTTAAGTGGGAAACATTTAACTGTTCATGAGGTAGATTGCCTGGGGGAAGAAACTATTCTTGTGCCTTGCTGTTCTTGTATTTGCGGCTCTGAGGCGCCGGCCAGATGGCAAAAGTTCAAAGATGGGGTGACTTGGATGTGAGGGATCCAGAGTGATTTTCTGAGTCCTTTTCCTCACTCTGGATGTGTACAGTTCTTGGAGGGTGGGCAGGGGAGCACCAATAATCCTTTCAGCAGTCCGAACAGTTCTCTGTAGTCTTCTGATATCTGATTTTGTTGCTGAACCAAACCAGACAGTAATTGAAGTACACAGGACTGACTCAATGACGGCTGAGTAGAACTGTTTCAGCAGCTCCTGTGGCAGGTTAAACTTCCTCAGCTGGCGAAGGAAGTACAACCTTTGTTGGGCTTTTTTCACAATGGAGCCAATGTGATTGTCCCACTTCAGGTCCTGAGAGATGGTGGTTCCCAGGAATCTGAATGACTCCACTGCAGTCACAGTGCTGTTCATGATGGTGAGTGGGGAAAGTGCAGGGGGGTTTCTCCTAAAGTCCACAGTCATCTCCACTGTTTTGAGCGTGTTCAGCTCCAGGTTGTTAAGACTGCACCAGACAGCCAGCTGCTCAACCTCCTGTCTGTAAGCAGACTCGTCACCGTCCTGGATGAGGCCGATGACTGTAGTGTCGTCTGCAAACTTCAGGAGCTTGACAGAGGGGTCTTTAGAGATGCAGTCGTTGGTGTACAGGGAGAAGAGCAGAGGGGAGAGAACACATCCCTGAGGGGCACCAGTGTTGGTGGAGCAGCTGTTTGACATGAATTTCCCCAGTCTCACTAACTGTTGCCTATCTGTCAGAAAGCTGGTGATCCACTGACAGATAGAGCTAGGAACAGAGAGCTGGGTCAGTTTGGTCTGGAGGGTTGTTGGGATGATGGTGTTGAAAGCCGAACTAAAGTCCACAAACAGGATCCTCACATAAGTCCCTGTTTTGTCCAGATGTTGCAGGATGAAGTGCAATGCCATGTTGATTGCATCATCCACGGACCTGTTTGCTCGGTACGCAAACTGCAGGGGGTCCAGTAAGGGTCCAGTGATGTCCTTCAGATAAGCCAGAACCAGTTTTTCAAACGACTTCATGACGACAGACGTTAGAGCCACAGGTCTGTAGTCGTTAAGTCCTGTTATCTTGGGTTTCTTTGGAATGGGGATTATGGTTGAGCGTTTGAAGCAGGAAGGCACTTCACACAACTCCAGAGATCTGTTGAAGATCTGTGAAAAGATGGGGGCCAGCTGGTCAGCACAGGTTTTCAGACAGGCTGGTGTAACGCCATCTGGGCCTGGTGCTTTTCTTCTTTTGTTTTTCTTGAAGACCTGGCGCACATCATCTTCACAGATTTGAAGAGCAGGAGGTATGGAGAGGGGGATTGCAGGAGGTGTTAATGGTTGTGTAGGGAGATGGTCAGAGTGGGTGTTGGGGGTTTCAAATCTACAATAAAACTCATTCAGGTCGTTAGCAAGTCGTTGATTAGCCTCAGTGCAAGGGGATGGTGTCTTGTAGTTTGTGATGGCTCTCAGTCCTCTCCAAACTGAAGTAGAGTCGTTGGAAGTAAACTGGTCTTCCAACTTTTTAGCGTAGGTCTTTTTAGCCGCTCTAATCTCTTTGTTCAGTGTGTTCCTGGCCTGATTGTACAAGACCCTGTCCCCATTTCTGTAGGCATCCTCTTTGGCCTGACGAAGGTGTCTGAGTTTTACTGTAAACCATGGCTTATCATTGTTGAATGTTAAATAAGTCCTGGTAGGAATGCATATATCCTCACAGAAACTAATATAGGATGTTACGGTCTCTGTGAGTTCGTCCAGATCGGTGGTAGCAGCTTCAAAAACGCTCCAGTCTGTGATGTCAAAACAAGATTGTAAATCCTGCTCTGTTTCGCTGGTCCATCTCTTCACAGTCTTTACTACAGGTTTAGCAGATTTAAGTTTCTGCTTGTAGGTCGGTATAAGATGAACCAGACAGTGATCAGAACGTCCCAAAGCTGCTCGTGGAACAGAGTGATATGCATCCTTTATTGTGGTGTAACAGTGATCCAGTATATTACGGTCTCTGGTGGGACAGGTAACATGCTGTCTGTATTTTGGCAGTTCACGGGAGAGATTGGCTTTATTAAAGTCCCCAAGAATGATTAAAACAGAGTCCGGGTGTTGTTGTTCTGTGTCTGTGATCTGATCAGCGAGTTTCTGTAAAGCCAGACTTACTTGCGCTTGAGGAGGGATGTAAACACTAACCAGAATGAACGAGTGAAACTCCCGCGGCGAATAGAACGGCTTGCAGTTGATAAACTGCGTTTCTAGATCAGGACAGCACATCTTCTTTAATACAGTTACATCTGTACACCACCGTTCATTGATGTAAAAGCATGTGCCGCCGCCGCGCGATTTCCCCGTTGATTCTGCTTCGCGGTCCGCTCTGAACAGCTGAAAGCCCGGCAGATGGAGTGCGCTGTCCGGTATGGCGTCATTCAGCCAGGTTTCCGTGAAACACAGAGCAGCAGAGTGAGAGAAATCCTTATTTGTCCGAGAGAGCAGAAGGAGTTCGTCCGTTTTGTTGGGTAGAGAGCGGAGATTTGCGAGATGGATGCTAGGCAACGGCGTTCGAAATCCGCGCTTCCTGAGTCTGACGAGCGCTCCCGCTCGCTTTCCCCGTTTGCGCGTCCTGAAGCGCTTGATCAGCGCCGCTGCTCCTCCGATAACAATGTTCAGTAAAACGTCTGTATAATAGAAATCCGGAAAAATATCATGTGGTGTGTTCTGCCGAATGTTCAGCAGTTCATCCCTGGTGAAACTGATCGTGTTTGTTAAACAAAAAACAGGAAAAACGAACAAAAACAGTACAAACACTGGAGAGCCAAGCACTGAAGCAGCCATGTGCGGCGCCATCTTTGCAAACGTATTTCTCACGTATTTGAGCTTTTTTTCCGCTGTCTTCCCATTTTAGTATTTTCCTGCAAAATATCTCGTTAGCCCTTCCATCGTACCTGTCAGTCTCTGTAACATTACTGTTGTCCTGTTGCTACCCCTTGCCCTTCCAGCGAAACTTACTTGAAAGCAACCTTAGCATGATGTTGGGCTTTTTAAGATTAAGATTTCACGCCAATCTGTAAGCAGTCATGTCAGACCTAGCTTCACAACTTGCTGTCAGCAGAGGTATAGCAACAGAAAGATGAATGTTTAATTTTCCCCATATTTTGAATGAGTAACCGGAGAAATTTCCCTTATTTTCAATGTTGACTTAAGCTATATAAATTAATATTCAGATGTTATGGTCTCCGTGGTCGCGCCTCCAAGCAGGAAAGCGGTGTAAAGTTAATCCATTCTAATTTTATTTTCCCCATGGCGATTATGTGTTGCGCTATTACACCCCACAATACAGCCACGGTTTACCATGGTTGAAATAGATTTTTAATTAATCAAATTAAGACACACGGATGAGAGGGAGTATGTCTAAACACTGCGCAGTAGTCCGAGTAGCAGTAAAGGAGGCCATCAACGTGGCGGCCACACCAAGTAATGACATCACGATGCCCAAGCCCTTACCGTTGCTCTCCGGTAAGAGTGGGCGCACTGAAAACGGGTCTCTCCTCTATGCTCTCCTCAGACTGTGTCCTGTGCACCCTCAAGTCTCTGTGGGCTCATGTACTATAGATAGTAATTATTTTCACACCTGACTTAAAAGAAGTCAAAAGCTATTAACCAATCAAATTTCAAAGATGGATCTGTAATTTCTTTACTTAGTCATACTATTAGAAATGAATCAGGTGTTTGGAAAATTTGTAAATAACTTTTAACCTTTAAAACTTTCTGAACAATTTATCTAGACGAACAGTAAAGCTCATGTGGTCGTATAGGCCTATATATATTGTGTACTTGGATTGTGTATATAAGTATATATCTTCTGATTTAAGACAGAACTATTTAGATAGGGTCAGCTGCACTATTCCCTAAACCTATACTTAAAGGGTAAGTTCATCGAAAAATCAAAAATATGTTGTTAATAACTCACCCTTATTTAGTTCCAAACCCGTAAGACCTCCGTTCATCATCAGAACACAGTTTAAGATATTTTAGATTTAGTCCGAGAGCTCTCAGTCCCTCCATTGAAGCTGTGTGTACGGTATACTGTCCATGTCCAGAAAGGTAAGAAAAACAACATCAAAGTAGTCCATGTGACATCAAAGGGTCAGTTAGAATTTTTTGAAGCATCGAAAATACATTTTGGTCCAAAAATAGCAAAAACGACGACTTTATTCGTCATTGCCTTCTCTTCCGTGTCTGTTGTGAGAGAGAGTTCAAAACAAAGCAGTTTGTCATATCCGGTTCGCGAACGAATCATTTGACGTAACCGGATCTTTTTGAACCAGTTCACCAAATCGAACTGAATCATTTTAAACGGTTTGCTTCTCCAATGCACATTAATCCACAAATGAGTTAAGCTGTTAACTTTTTTTAATTTGGCTGACACTTCCTCTGAGTTAAAACAAACCAATATATAGTAATTCGTTTACTCAAACAGTACACTGACTGAACTACTGTGAAGAGAGAACTGAAGATGAACACCGAGCCGAGCCAGATAATATGGTGCCCGTAAGGGGACTTGTTCGGTTTACTTAGTTTTGTCGTGGGAACGTGATAATATGTCGTGGCCACGAGATATTAATTTGTGGGAACGTCATATTAACTTGTGGGAACGTCATATTATGTCGTGGCCACGAGATCATTTTGTTGAGGTAATAACATCCTTATGTCGTGGCCACGAGATCATTTTGTCGAGGTAATAACATCCTTATGTCGTGGCCTCAAGAGGCTATGTTGAGGGAACAACATCCATTTCTCGTGGCCATGACTTCTTATGTTTAGGGAACGACATGTTTTTCTTGTGGCCACGAGTTAAATGCGTAAACAAACCTGCGTGACCATAGCAACCCGGGATTATCAGAGATGGATCCATTCATATTTTATTTTGAATTATGAAATTATTATATTATTTATACATATTACATTTATGCATTTACATTATGACATTTTATGTTAATGTCAAGCCTTTACAGTACGCTATTATTTACAAAAGTATTCAGAATGTTAAGTAAAGAGAACGAAATTGAAGCAAAAAAAATGAAATGAGTCGAAATATAAACGAAATATAAAAAAAACCCCAATAATAATAGGCTAATAATAATGTACACATATTACAGGGGAAAGACTATCAGTTAATGGATTTACAAGACTAGGATGGATAAAAAAAAGTTTTTATATTTTATTATGCACTTTATGTAATATTTATTTATGATAAAATTCATTTGAATGCTGACAATCGCATGTAATACAGCCCGGTAGCCAAAGCATATGGTTAAAATAATAATTTCTTAATTAAAAATAAAATATGAATGGATCCATCTCTGATAATCCCGGGTTGCTATGGTCACGCAGGTTTGTTTACGGATTAAACTCGTGGTCACGAGAAAAACATGTCGTTCCCTCAACATAAGAAGTCATGGCCACGAGAAATGGATGTTGTTCCCTCAACATAGCATCTTGAGGCCACGACATAAGGATGTCATTACCTCGACAAAATGATCTCGTGGCCACGACATATGACGTTTCCCACAAGTTAATATGACGTTCCCACAAATTAATATCTCATGGCCACGACTTTTCAGGGTGGTAATTTTTTTTGTTTACTAACCAAACTAATATAATTACATATTGAATATAATTTTATTTCAGAGGCCGTCACAAAGACATCAAGATCAGGCGATCAACCATTAAACCCTTTAAAAGAAAGATTATTGCTTATGATGCAAGAAGGTATGTTTTCTCAGATTAATTCTTTCTTTAACCATACAACTTCCCTGCTATAGGGCTATATATATATATATAAGGATATTATTATTTAAATACAGTGCCCTTTAGACAGAGACCTCATTAGACAAATTGTGAGGAATCTATACTAGGTTTTGGCCGCTTCGCCCCGGGACCTCCAGGGCTCTCACCGCCTTCGACGCTCCACACCGCGGGCCGCCGCCTCCGGGAGAGGGACCCATCCCCCCACCCCTCCCCGTACCTCACCCGCCACTGGTCACCCCCCATCGACTTATGTTTTGGCCGGCCGTCCGCCCTGGCCACTGGTACCCCCGGGACGCCGGAGGGGGTGTCAAACCGAGGTCTTAGTCACTAAACTACTTCTGCTAAATCAATCATCCGATCAAAATTCATCAGATCAATTCTATAACCACTTCTTTATAAACAGGGCCAGACCAGACACAATGTGAAACATTTAAGTCATATCATGTAAGTGAAAATTTATTTTCTTTATTGTGTGTTTGTTATAATGTGACTGTGGTATACCTAAGCACTTCAAAGCTCTTTATTTTCAACCTGATTTTAAAGCTAATAAGTTAAAAATTAAAAAGCAGATTTTAATGAATTGTGTAAACATTCATAATTTTCTCTTTTTTTAAGCCTTTCATGCATCCTAGATTTCCGACTGAAGGACTCCCCATAGACAAAGGTAGGCTCATATTCTGACTTTATAATATGAGAGCTCTAAAAAATGACATGAATAGCGTTGTCCATGTCATTTGACACTCCAACCAATCTTGAGTAGTTATGGGGTGGAATGACACGTGTAGCTCTTGGACCACCTCATTTCGGAATTAAAATGCTTTCAAATATATATGTTAATGTTCTAACATGATTTTCATCTGAACACCGACAGTGAGTGAGCTAGTTAAATTTGATGCACTTTAAAGCAGAAGTCTGTTATGCTGACCAAAGCTGCATTTATTTAATGGAAAATACAATACAAACTGTAATACTGTGAAATATTATTACAATTTAAAAGAACCATTTTCTGTTTCAATGTATAAAATATAATTTATTCCTGTGATAAAAGCTAAATTTTCAGCAGCCATTACTCCTTTTGAATCGATGCTAATATTTACAGTATGTATATACTGTTTTTGATCAAAATTTGTTTTCCTTTTTTTAATAGACTGTGATGGAATAATATACAGTATATCCCTTATTATATAGAGTAGTTTAATATAATCTTACGGCATAGTATCCCAAGCACTTAACACATAGACTAAATATAAACTGCTTATGCTGTAGCTTAACATATTTCACTGTTGTTTTATCTGGACAAAAATATGAATATGACTCAAAATAGCCTTTTTGGTGTGTTGGGTTGGCCCATATTTTTGTGTTAAAAATGAGTTCTCTGACTGGCAAAACAAAAATAAGTAATATTATGGATCACCAGTTGAAGAAAAATGAACACCCTAACCCTGGGCTTTTTTCAGATTGTATATATAGCTTATCTTTAGGACTGACTGTTCTCAATGTGATCGAGCGATAAAATCGGATCAGTTTGTTCAGACAGTGTAGTCAATATCCTGTGTAGCCATATAAGTCATCACTTACAACAACTGCTGTTCCACAAAAGTCTTCAGTATGATGGGAAGACAAACGTTTAGTGATAGTTGTATGAAGCACGAAGAGTTTACATTGGTATAATAGCATATACAAACTGTTTCTTTGAATTCCATTGTTACTGAATTTGTTTATCCAAAATATAAATGATAAAAATGAAATATATAACAAATGTTTCTGCAAACAGCCCTGTTATACATACCTAACTGGATGTCAAATTGCCAGAGGTGTGTTTTATGCTACTGATGCAAAATCAGATCCACGTCAGACAGTTGGGTTTAAGAAAGTTGTAAATTTATTCAAAAGTTTAAAAAATTCAAATAAGCAATAAAGAAAATCAGTTTAGAAAAAGTTAAAAAAAAAAATCATATTCAATCCAATCATCTTACAAATAAACTGAGTAAAATACATTTAATCAAATAAGTCAATATAAAACAAACTGAATCAATCTGAAAGGAATAAAACTTCAGAAAAGTCTAGGTGCACCTAGTCGTTAGAGCAAGAAATGAGAAGTGAGAGGAAAGCAAAAAAAAAAAAAAAATGAGGAGGAAGAGAAGGGGTGTAGTATACCAAGTAGGGCTTACTGGAGCCTGCGGTGGACATCCAACCCGCCCACATCGAAAACGAAAGCCACGCCCATATCAAATACGTCACCTCATGTGATTTCCCGTAGCGGGAAACCCGGAAGTATGTTGAAGCAATTTATGGAAGTTTAGGGGATCTAAATAAAATGATACTGTACTTCGTTTTACTAATACATGTTTTATTATTTTTGTAAAGGATGTCTGGACTAAAATGGCTTGTGTTGATTATAGTAGGCTAATTGTTAATTAAAACTTTTAAACCTTACCTTGTTAATTTAATGAGATAAATTCACATTTATTAAGATCGATTTTGACCTACCCAAAATTGAAATGCATCTAATTTAAAGTGGACAATTAGATTTTGGTATTGTAAAAGTATGCAAAATTATTGTAAAAGTTGGAATTGTATAATTGTCATTTTAATTTTCTAAAAATGTATTCCACTTATCATAAAGTGTTAGCATTTGAATGATAGAATCAACAGTTCCCCATATGCAGTAGGCTACACATACTTGGCAGAATAAAGATTGTATTGATAGATTAGTAACATGACATTGACCTAGGCCTTGATATGAAACGTGCCCAGGTCCTCCACATACTGGAGATGAATGAAAAAGGCATCCATTGTTTCATTGGGTATTTTTATATTTACTATTTTACAAAAATGATTACATGTACAATTTTACACACACACACACACACACAAAAAAAAAAATATATAAATATATATATAATATATATATATATATATATATATATATATATATATATATACAGGTCCTTCTAAAAAAATTAGCATATTGTGATAAAGTTCATTATTTTCCATAATGTAATGATAAAAATTAAACTTTCATATATTTTAGATTCATTGCACACCAACTGAAATATTTCAGGTCTTTTATTGTTTTAATACTGATGATTTTGGCATACAGCTCATGAAAACCCCAAATTCCTATCTCAAAAAATTAGCATATCATGAAAAGGTTCTCTAAACGAGCTATTAACCTAATCATCTGAATCAACTAATTAACTCTAAACACCTGCAAAAGATTCCTGAGGCTTTTAAAAACTCCCAGCCTGGTGCATTACTCAAAACCCCAATCATGGGTAAGACTGCTGACCAGAAGGCCATCATTGACACCCTCAAGCAAGAGGGTAAGACACAGAAAGAAATTTCTGAATGAACAGGCTGTTCCCAGAGTGCTGTATCAAGGCACCTCAATGGGAAGTCTGTGGGAAGGAAAAAGTGTGGCAAAAAACGCTGCACAACGAGAAGAGGTGACCGGACCCTGAGGAAGATTGTGGAGAGGGACCGATTCCAGACCTTGGGGGACCTGCAGAAGCAGTGGACTGAGTCTGGAGTAGAAACATCCAGAGCCACCTTGCACAGGCGTGTGCAGGAAATGGGCTACAGAGAAGCAGCACTGGACTGTTGCTCAGTGGTCCAAAGTACTTTTTTCAGATGAAAGCAAATTTTGCAAGTCATTCGGAAATCAAGGTGCCAGAGTCTGGAGGAAGACTGGGGAGAAGGAAATGCCAAAATGCCTGAAGTACAGTGTCAAGTACCCACAGTCAGTGATGGTCTGGGGTGCCATGTCAGCTGCTGGTGTTGGTCCACTGTGTTTTATCAAGGGCAGGGTCAATGCAGCTAGTTATCAGGAGATTTTGGAGCACTTCATGCTTCCATCTGCTGAAAAGCTTTATGGAGATGAAGATTTCGTTTTTCAGCACGACCTGGCACCTGCTCACAGTGCCAAGACCACTGGTAAATGGTTTACTGACCATTGTATTACTGTGCTCAATTGGCCTGCCAACTCTCCTGACCTGAACCCCATAGAGAATCTGTGGGATATTGTGAAGAGAAAGTTGAGAGACGCAAGACCCAACACTCTGGATGAGCTTAAGGCCGCTATCGAAGCATCCTGGGCCTCCATAACACCTCAGCAGTGCCACAGGCTGATTGCCTCCATGCCACGCCGCATTGAAGCAGTCATTTCTGCAAAAGGATTCCCGACCAAGTATTGAGTTTATAACTGAACATAATTATTTGAAGGTTGACTTTTTTTTGTATTAAAAACACTTTTCTTTTGTTGGTCGGATGAAATATGCTAATTTTTTGAGATAGGAATTTTGGGTTTGCATGAGCTGTATGCCAAAATCATCAGTATTAAAACAATAAAAGACCTGAAATATTTCAGTTGGTGTGCAATGAATCTAAAATATATGAAAGTTTAATTTTTATCATTACATTATGGAAAATAATGAACTTTATCACAATATGCAAATTTTTTTAGAAGGACCTGTATGTATATATATATATATATATATATATATATATATATATATATATATATATATATATATATATATATATATATATACACCGCCAGTCAAAAGACAAAAGATTTTTATTATTTTTTGAAGTCTCTTCTGCTCACCAAGCCAGCATTTATTTGATCCAAAATACAGCAAAAACAGCAATGTGAAATATTTGTACAATTTAAAAGAACTGCTTACTATTCGAATGTATTTTAAAATGCAGTTTATTCCTGTGATCAAAGCTGAGTTTTCTGCATCATTACTCCAGTCTTCAGTGTATTAACATAATAATAATAATAATAATAATAATAAATTGTTTTTTTTAACATCAAATCAGCATATTAGAATGATTTCTGAAGGATCATGTGACTGGAGTAAGTCACCTTTTAAATCACAGGAGTAAATTTAATTTAAATAGAAATATAGAAAATTGTTATTTTAAGTAGCAAAAATATTATACAAATATTTAAAAATTGGACTGTTTTTGCTGTACTTCAGATTAAATAAATGCAGGCTTGATGAGCAGAAGAGATTTCTTTAAAAACATAAAAAATCTTACTGTTCAAAAATTTTTGACTGGTTGTGTTTAACAAAAGGTATGCTCCAAATATTATAAAGTCTGAGCAGCTGAATGATTAGATAAACAGAACAGTTCTTGACATGCAGTACACACACATACATACATAGACTACACAGATAGATTCCTTGCTTTAATATATCCTCCCTCCAGGTAGTCTTTGATGGCATTCTGTTGATTTTTACTGTCCATCTGGAGAAAGGCAGGTCCTGTCAACTCCCCACAAAATGATTTGTAGAATTTTGTAAAACATGACAAACAAACATTATGTGATCTTTCCGTTAATATAGAAGAATACAAAGATAATGTGACATACACAGAATTATGGAGCAAGACATAGTGAAATGATGCGGTTGTCCAACCAAGTTACCGTCAGAGGTGGGTAGAGTACCCAAAAACGGTACTCAAGTAAAAGTACTTCTAGAAATATTTAGTAAAGTAAAAGTACTAGTCTGAATAGTTACTTGAGTAAGAGTAAAAAAGTATCGGATAAAAAATCTACTCAAGTAGTTAGTTACTAGTTACTTTGAGTCATTTATACTGAGCCTGTTTTTATTTAGATATATAGATAAAATGTATGTTATGTGTGTGTGTATATATATATATATATATATATATATATTTCATCAGCCTTTACTCCAGTCTTCAATGCCACATAATCCTTCAGAAATCATTCCAATATGTTGATTTACTATCAATGATGTTCTTTTTATCTTTCTATCCATCAAATAATCCCAAACTAAATGTCACAGGTTCCAAAAAAATTTTTCTTTTTCGAACTTTTTCTTCCAGTGAATTTTATTTTATATAGTGAATGTGCAGTAATATCAGTTCTTTCAGTATTAATCGTGTAAATAAATAGTGTTTTATATAGGTATTGTGTATTGATTTTTATATTTATCATCGTGAATTTTATATATTGTGTGGGTGTGTGAAAGCGGTTAACAATAACGTCAGCAACATAGTGCAGTGCTTTGTACCTGACTGCAATCACTGCTCAGTAGTCAACACATGTCGTTGCCATTACACAAATGTTCAGCAAATGGACAAAAAGGTATGCCTAGGCTAAATATTGTTTTGATAGTGGCATCATAAAATGCTTGATATGACTCATACTGTATGAAATCTACAGTAGCCTAGCTAAAGTGGACGATAATGCTAACGTTACCAACCTCCCTGCAAAACTCACCAAAACTTTGTAGGTCTTGTCCCACAAGCTGAGCCTCGGACAAGCTACACTCAACTAACGTTACTTGACCCTATCTAAAGTGGTTTTCACCCATTTGAACACTTGTTTTTCTCCTTGAAAAAAGCCATCATAGCAGCCAAGGAGCACATGATTGCACTGATAAGTCAACTGTGCAAAAACGCAACACGGGTTTTTATTTTATTTTATTTTTATTAATGATCTTCAGTCTTCATGGACCTTCGCGGGGTTTAACCAGACAGTTACACGAGTTCCAACAATCAGATGCATCACTGTGGGATTGTGGGATTGTTCAGGATTGTGGGTAATGAAGTACTTATCCAAGACATCACGAATAAAATGCATTTATCTCAAAACAAGGTTAGTGCCCCATGAACTTTTGGCGTTTATATGAGCATATACTATTGCTTAGTACAGCCGTAGCTGGTTTTAAGTCTACCATGTATGGTTAAATTTTTATGGCTTATTTCCCAAATGTCAATGCAGAAATTGTATTGAATTTTTACTTCCTGCACCGGCTGTGGGCGGGACTGTGATGCTCTAATGGCAAATTATTATTAAGCATTATTTATTTTATTTTTTTTCATTTTTATTAGAAACATTCCCAGACGCATGAACTATATAATTAAATATATCGATTCTCACATTACATAGATTGTTAATAATGATAATATGCGATGGTCAAAGTAGCCTAATTATGTAATTTATTATAAAAACCTGTCTGTTTACTTAAGTAATATAGGTGTCATGCCATTACATATTTTTAATACGACTTACTTTATATTAAATATGAATTTAACATTGAAAGTTAATGTGATATAAAAACTGCTACTAATCTTTCATTGTTCAGAAAGAGAGCAAATAACATTTACATTGTTAAAGATCTTTTTCACTGACAGTTTAGAGTTCAGTCACTCTCAAAAACTCCCATTAAAATCACTGAAACTGTTAACACTGTGAAATCAATATCTTATTTACAGATTCGTACACAAACATCTGCACTTTGTTGTTTCTGACGAGAAAATTCGCCAGAAAGAGGTCTTTAGTCAGCGAGCGACTGAAGGAAGCACTGGCATTTTAGCGATGATTCATCTGAACACCTTTGATTAGCCAATGCTTTAATAAGCTCAAAAGAATCATCTGTGATTGGTTATAATGCGCAGTGCTGTAAAAACGCATCTATCTCTGGCTCAGCGCCAGCAAGCGATCACAGATCTGAATTTAGCAGCTGATGATATGACGCTGAACGTTCTCACGCCGGTGTGATTGTATTAAAATTAATTAAATCTTAATCTGCTATTTTTTTGTCTTTTGGAAGCTGCATTCAACTTGGTTCCCTTCTGTTATAAGTCACACGTACAACAAACCAATGCCACAGTGGTATCGTGTACTGTAAACGAATGTAGTAACGAGAGGAGCGTCGCCCACAGTAACGAAGTAAAAGTACAGATTTTTCCCCAAAAATTTACTCAAGTAAGAGTAAAAGTACCCATCTTTAAATATACTCCCAAAAGTATTAGTTACCCAAAAAATTTACTCAAGTAAATGTAACGAAGTAAATGTAACTCGTTACTACCCACCTCTGGTCACCATGCATGGGTACTGTGATCAGGGTATATCATTAAAGATGTAATATCAGAGGTGTCAAGTAACGAAGTACAAATACTTCGTTACATTACTTAAGTAGAAATTTTGGGTATCTATACTTTACTTGAGTAATTATTTTTCAGCCGACTTTTTACTTCTACTCCTTACATTTTCACGCAAGTATCTGTACTTTCTACTCCTTACATTTTAAAAATAGCTTCGTTACTGCTATTTCATTCCGGCTTGTCATCATTCAAAAAAAAAAAAAACCTATCCAGATAAATTGCGCCATCCGGATGGAGTGAATTTGATTGTGGTTGGATGAGAAGTATAAACATATACCATTCCGACACCCTATTGGTTTGTATGCGATCCATCGCACCTGCACAGAACACAGATCACATCACACTCCAGCAAGGACATAGCCAGTTTTGGGTTCTCCTCCCGTCTTTCAGCGTGCTCTTCAATCCGCACACTGCGAGTGGACTCATACAGAGACAGAGGACACAAGGTATGTGTTTATCGATAGATTGTTAGAATATCTGTATCTGTGCAGTTCTTTGTCATAAATACAGTTTACAAAAGGTCACGAGGGAGCAGTCGGTTTCTCATCTAGCTACTGTAAAGTTTTCGCTTGTCACACCACAGGTGTTTCCTCCAGCGACAATCTAGCCCTTAACACATATGAGCGAACACATACTTTAATTACACTTATAAAAAATATACTTAATCTAATCATACGTACTTTATACATACACTACTGTACAAAAGTCTTATGCACGTTAGTATTTTCACCCAAAAGAATGGTGTTCGGCCAGTTATTTATATATTTTGCTGTAGTGTGTCAGTATAAAATAACAGTTTACATTTCCAAACATTCATTTTGCCGTCTTTGCTTTGCTGCTTGTGCATTCAAAATCGCACTAGATTATTATTAAAATTAATGGCAAACTGATATTTCCTTCTGACACACTACAGTAAAAGATATAAATAACTGGCATAAAACCCTTTTTTGGGGTGAAAATACTAATGTGCCTAAGACTTTTGCACAGTACTGTACTTTACAAACGACATTGTTGCTACTTTATAAAGAATGACCATACAGTAATTCACAGGACTGATTAAAGACAGTAACAGACAGCACTCATTTTAACTAAATATCAGAGTGAGTGACAGAGATACAGTAGAAACATTATGTGTGGTTTTGTATTAAATAATGACCCAGATTGTGAAATACATTTATTAGCCTTAGATTAAGGGAAGCATAACTTGACAAATGAGAGCATCCAAGGAGCGTGGGAAAGCTATGGATTTATTTGAAATATTTGTAATGTTCTTTAATGTTATCCATAGTTTTTTGTGGCTCTTTTTTTTTTTTGTTTTTGCACCGTTTAGGCGCTGGTACCATTATAAAAGTATCGAAATGGCACTGGACCCTACTTAAAAGTTATTATTTCTCACTACTGGCTCATTTACCAAATGGGTGCTTTCTCTTCGTCCTCCACAAATTAAGCTTCTGTAGGTAGTTTGGTAGCGAGACGTTTTAATAAATTATCATTTGCGATTGACAACGCGATTGACAATGTTGTGATAAATAGGCTGTACCAACTTTGTAACTCGTTACCCCCCCCACACACTGGACATAGCAGACGTATATACCGAATACAGGAAGCTATCAGTCAAGAAGGTAACAGGATTATGACTTAGTTTTCAATTTTAGTTTTTGATGAAACACTTGGATTAATCATTCACTTTGACAATACTATAACGTTTATTGAAAATAGACAACCATACAAGAGTAATTGTTACTAAGCCTGCACCAATGTTCTTGTCCATTGCCTTTGCAGATTCCTGCAGCTAAGCTTGGATGTAAAGTTACATTCCATTAAAGGTTATTGATGACATGCCTCTGAAGTTTGACTTTTGCACAATTACAATACTTATAGGCAACTAGTCATCATATCTCTAGTCCTTTAATGTATTTGCATTGTACTAAAGTGCGTTCATTTTCAATGGGCATATATGTGGCTGAAACATGTAGCCTAGTGCATCCCAAATTTTTCAACATGATTACTTTAATATAACATTATAGTCATTATGGCCTATGGCCTTTAGAAAAATGTTTTTTGAGGAGGTGGGGTAGTGCACAATAGGCCACTGTAGCATGGCCTAAACTTTAGTTCTTAATGGCATTTTTTTCCCTTACATTACTTTTACTTTTATACTTTAAGTAGTTTTTAAACCAGTACTTTTACACTTTTACTTGAGTAAAAACCTTGAGTTGATACTTCAACTTCTACAAAAGTCTGGGGGGGCAGGTAAGTACATATGTGTGAGAGGGATGAAGTGTGTTTGTCTGAGTGGGTGAGATGAGTGTTATGTGTGGGGGCAGGGTATAAAATATATTGCAAATTGATTCATAATTGATTTTTTGTAAGACTTGTGCCATCTATCTATCTATCTATCTATCTATCTATCTATCTATCTATCTATCTATCTATCTATCTATCTATCTATCTATCTATCTATCTATCTATCTGTCTCTCTATCTGTCTCTCTATCTGTCTCTCTATCTGTCTACTCATGTATGTATGTATTTGTGTGTGTGTGTGTGTGTGTGTGTGTACGCTTATGTATGCATGCATGCCACGAATACATACATACATATATACATACATGTGTGGATAGATAGACCCCCCACCCCAACATAAAAAGACTCATCTCACCCCCCCCCCCAACACACACACAAACATAAGTATATTTGTTGCTAACAAAGCTATAACGATGTCCACCGCTATGTTGGGGACGTTTTCGTCCACTATTGGGTAATGTTGAGTTTTAATTTGGCCACAACTTTCTCTGTGTTTCAGAAAATAAAATGATTTTTGGTGACACATCTTACTTTGACACACATTTTGGGGAAATGCTTTGAAAAAAAAATGAAAAAAAACCCTGCAACAATACACTTTGGGTAAATTCACAACCCTTTCATTATGTTTGTGGATGAAAACATCCACTAAATTAAACTGCTGTAAAAATGTATAAGATAAATATTTTTTTTCAATTTTCTTTAGCATAAATATATTGATCAGCCTCAGTCCTGATCAAAACTACTAAATGTTTTTTTTTACTCTTTAATTTTCCCTTAAAGTGACTGTGGACTGTTTTTTCCCTTTATCACAGTCTTTGGCATGTAAAAGATTAGTAAAAACATTGGCTTTGATGCATTTGTAGATTTTTTGCAGCATAAGATTAAATCTTTTTCTCCCTCATTTACTGTTTGTGGCTACTATTGCCCCATTGACTACCATTATCATGTCACTTTTTGATTGCAAATCCATGACACCATATAATCATGCATTCTTGATTGTTTGGGGCAGCTGTGGCCTAATGGTTAGAGAAGTTGGACTTGTTATCCAAAGGTCACATGTTCGAGTCTCGGTGCTGGCAGGAGTTGTAGGTGGTGGGAAGTTAATGAACAGTGCTCTCTTCCACCCTCAATACCCATGACTGAATTGCCCAGTTGGTCCCCGGGCGCTGGACCTATAACTGCCCACTGCTCCGAGTGTGTGTTCACAGTGTGTTCAATTCCCACTGCTGTGTGTGTGCACTGTGGTTGTCCACCAACATGGAGACAACTCCCTTCCTTTAGCCTGCCAGAGGCGTGACTCCAGGGATGATGGGTTATGCCATCGCAATGGTCCAGAAGTGTGTGAGAGAGACCTTTGCACACTTACCTTGATGCGTCTGAGAAAATCTAAATATGCACCTCAGAACTACAGTACATGGAGTAAACAAAAACAGTAAGTAAGTGTACCTGCTGCCTTTTGATAATAAGTCTTTTCTTGATGGTAAAGCCAGTTTAAAACCTTAAAATCCTTCAGTGATACACTTTTCCATTTTTCAGATTAAAACTTTGGTACAAGTCAAGCCCTTTCTCGTGTTGGTTGCTGCTCTTTTCACCATCAAATGACCAGCTGGATGTCACGCAAGTGTTTAAATCTACTTACCTTGTTTTTGATTAGTCTGTACTTCTCACCACCATCAAAAGGCAGCAGGTGCATAAATACACTTACTTTGTTTTTGTTTAAACATGTAGTTCTGAGAGCCCGAACATAACTAAAGGGTAGTGAATTTAAACGATACACAAGGGTTAAACTTTAGCAAGATCAGATAAGCAAAGGGATAAGCCCCTATTTCATGTTTAGCTGCCCCCATGATGTTCCAAGAGTTAGTTTTGACCTTGCAGATCATTATTGAAATGACTTGCAAATACATACGAAACACTGTATATAACACCTTGGACCTAATATGAACTAGACAGCTGTATCTCCTAACAAGTCTAGATGCAGACAACTATATATGATTTAACACATTTGAAACCTTTTGAACTTTAGATTTGAAAATACTTAAGCGAAACATGCTTTCTTTGAAGATAAAGAATAGATGCGTAGAAATATCAAGAACACAAATTACATCTGTCCTAACCCTAAACTTAATATAGAATATTGAGCACTCCAAAATAAGGTGAATGAAAATAAGTTTAAGCAGCACTTATCTCTATATAGCACACGCAGAATATTATTTAAAGGAGCATTTCACCCGCGGGAACATTGATCTTCATTGAAAGTGGGTCATACATGTAGTAGAAATCTATTCAAACTTTCGAATTTGGTGCCTTTTTGACAGAGTTATTACAGAAAGTAACTTTAGGGCTCATTTGTATGGAAAACCACAACTCCCACAATGCAACACATTTGCACAGCTCCACAAGCCACTCCCACTAATCCAGAACACCGCTGTTAGGCTGTTAGGCAATATTGTCTACAAGACATTGAGGACACAGTTAGCGATGTATGGTATTTACGTGCCACAGTAAGCTTTTTGTGCATTAAAAAAGGTACTGCACAAACAGTTTACAGTTGACGTTACGTAACTTATTAACCGGGAATCATTTCGTGATAATAATGCTTGAAGAAATTGTATACATTTCACGAAATGAATAATAAATTAAATTGAAACACTTATTTTACAGTTAGACGTCCATTTGTCCCTGCAGGCTTCGGCTGGCGTTTCCAGTTTACCTTCGTAATTCTGAAATATGTCTCCAGGACGCCTCTGTCCATATGCGGGGCGAAACTAGGATGGTTCACAACGCAAACATCCGTGTCCTTGTCTGCCTCAGACATTTCTTCGAGGAGAAATTGGCATCTTTCAAATTCTTTCAGCAGACGGACTCGAGCTCTGTGTCCGTAGGCGCACAACGAGAGCACAGGCACCACCAGTCCGCACCAGCTCGAGCACGCCCGGGCTCCTCGTACGCGACAGGCAGGTCTCCGGCCTCGGCTGCAGCCGCCGCCTCCTGTTCCTCCATCAGCCTCAGCTGCTCTGCGCTATATTGCGGCTCGTATAGATAGCCACGAACATTTGTTTCGAGCAACAGACTTTCAAAATCCTCTTCTTCCGTATCATGAGTTGTTCCTCCAGCCATTCTCGTAAATCTGACTCCATAAGCGCTTGTTAGCTTAGCTACATAGCTTCCAAACAAGATGGCGGATTTTCATTTTCATTTCTGTAAGTTTAGTCCCACCCACTGATCTGTAATAGGCCTGTAGGGTGAGTGGGTCCCACCCCCTGGAATAATAATAAGCTAGTCTCTGTAGTCTCTACACTTTTCAATGAATTTTGACTTCCTGCTTATAATGACGCAAAATGACGATTTTTACGTCATAATAAGCAGGAAGTAAAACAATTAAATCCTTATTTCTCCCATCTCAGGGAAAAACAAAGGAAAAATCCATGATCATTATTTAAGAAGAAGAAGAAAGTGAAGTGACATTCAGCCAAGTATGGTGACCCATACTCAGAATTTGTGCTCTGCATTTAACCCATCCGAAATGCACACACACAGAGCAGTGAACACACACACACACTGTGAGCACACACCCGGAGCAGTGGGCAGCCATTTATGCTGCGGCGCCCGGGGAGCAGTTGGGGGTTCGATACCTTGCTCAAGGGCACCTAAGTCATGGTATTGAGGGTGGAGAGAGAACTGTACATGCACTCCCCCCACCCACAATTCCTGCCAGCCCGGGACTCGAACTCACAACCTTTCGATTGGGAGTCCGATTCTCTAACCATTAGGCCACGACTTCCCCTCATAAACATGTGTATGTAGCTGGTGGTTGATCGACTTTTTTGGGTCAAGAATTCACATATTCATATAAGAAATTATGCATTATGTTTTATGAATTATTCTTTATAATTTATTCCATTATTACTTTTCTTATGATTATGTATACAACAAATTATTACGCCTTCTATACTTTTAAAGGATCACTTCACCCATTATAATATATGACTGGGTTTCTAACAATACAAAGCTAAATGCAAATGGGTGAAGTGATTGGCATGTTATGGAATTTAACTATGGCAATATATTAACATGATATACAGAGCCGGACAGTAACGGAGTCCATTTACTTGAGTACAGTACTTAAGTACAATTTTGAGGGATCTGTACTTTACTCGAGTATCATTTTTGGGGAGTACTCATGACTTTACTCAATTACATTTGAGAGGCAAGTATTGTACTCTTTACTCCGCTACATTTCTATCCATAACCGTAAGTACCCGTTACTTCTTCGGCCCCGTCCACCCAGAGACGGACCCCCGATCTTTTTTTCCCTCGTCTCAAGAAATATCCGCGCCCACACGAAACCGATGTCGTATACATGCCAGACCAGCATGTGGAGCTGTAATTCTGCAACAGAGATACCCTTAAAACGGAGAAGAAGACATGGATTTGCTGATAAACCTTGCACGTGGTACACAAACGAACATGGAACAATACATTTATTAATCCGTGTTAATGTTAGTTAATAAAAAATACAACCGTTCAGTGTTTGTTCATGTTTTTGTTCATGTTTTTGTTGCTGTTACATGATGTAGTGGTGTTTGACTAGGGGCGAGACGTGGGCTGATGACGTTATATTTTCAGAAAATGTACGGATTCGCCGTCCAGATGAAACGCAAAGGAGGCGTTTTCAAATATATCCACTCTGGGACCCGGTTTCAAAACATCGGTTTCACTCTTCCAAAACGCCATATCCATGTGGACGAAAATGCCTATCCGCTAAAACTTTTGTGCGCCCAAAAAAACAAAAATGGAAAAAATAAAAATCTCGGACACCCTATCAAACTTGGATAGTGCAGGAAGGAAGAGGAGGCAGCGGAGGAGGAGGATGATGAGGCGCGTAATGACAGACCTTCAAAGAATAATAAAGATAATTTTTTTTTTCTGTTCAGTTTTTTGTCTTATTTTTGTTCTTGTACTATTTGATTGTTCTTGTAATTACATAATGTACATTTCTATATTTTGGACTTTTATTTATGTTGCCTAGCAGGTTTTTTGTCTTATTTTTGTTCTTGTACTATATTTTTTGTTTTGTACTATTTGATTGATCTTGAGTAAATAAATAATGTACATTTCTACATTTTGGACTTTTATTTATGTTGCCTAGCAGCTATGGATTTAAATTTTACTATTATTGGTGAACATATAGGTGCATATATACGTGCATATATGTACCTATATGGGTATATGTATGCACATATATATGTGTACATATATGTGTAAATACGTATATGTGTATATATATGTGTACATATATGTGTACATATATGTACATATATGTGTAAATATATGTGTACATATATGTACATATATGTGTAAATATATGTGTGCATAAATGTACATATATATGTTCATATATGTGTACATATATATGTGTGCATATGTACATATATGTACATATAATATAGGAAAACGGCCAATTTTATATATGTCACATATATTAAAAACCTATATCAAAACCTATATTGAAACATATATGTTTATATAGGTTTTTTCCATGTGGGTAAATAGGTCAATGAAACTGAAATATTTTTGGATTGAATTTGTCTGTTGATTTTTCATAGTGCAATATATAGAGATGATTCCCACTCCTGAATATGAAAGCAGGAACGAGTTTCTACAACGTAAGTTATTTTGAAAGAGTTCATAGAGAGAGTCTATTTATGAGAACTGATAAATCACACTGTTAATTCAGTTTGCTTGATTGAATTGAAAGTCTTATTTGTTCATTTACACTGTTAATAACAGGCCCAATCAATAGAATGAATAACGTGAAATGTGTGAAAATCACCTTTACTTTCTACTACATAGCAGTTTATTCCCCAAACAAAACTGTCTTAGTCCAAAGCTAATATAGTCCACCAGCACTGTATCACTCTGCTTCCTTGTTTATGTACTCCAGAGAGACTGTCAGTTGGTGGGGATATTACAACATTATATTTTGTTGCTGTGTTTAGAACTAATGCATTTTAATGTAATTCTCTGTTCATAGTTACTGTGTTCATTTATGGAGCACAAATATAAAAAGCAACTTGCAATATTTAGGAAACAAATTATACATAGTAGACTTGTTAAGAATTAAGCATTTAAACAGAATAGCCAAAACTTTACAGACAATGCAGTCTATGAAAAGTATTCAAGAGAAATAAGAAAAATAAAATGTAATACACATGTTTATTAAAACTACACTTTCCATGTATGATACACCTGTGTATCCTCTCTCATGGCTCCTCTGAGAACTTCCTCATTCCTCAATTTTTTTCATCCTCGCAGTGCAATAAGAGAATTGAGATGTCCTTAAAGTGTAACTAAACCCCTGCTCAGAGCCTGACTCCACCCACTGACAATATTTGAAAAATGCTGAAAAGTGGGCAGATCACAGCGGAGATAGAGGGGATGAACCTAGGGCGGGGCTGAGCGAGTGCGGCGTGATCCTGAGACTCGCAGTGACGGATTGATTGACAGCTGCTGTCAGAGACGCTAAAATGGAGAGTGACTGTAGTGACGCAAGTAGCTTTGCAACAGAGCGATCATTTGAAGTAGAGGACTTTTCTCCCCCACTTTTACCTGAAGTGGAGGATGTCGAGGTGTCTGTTCATATCAATTCGAGCCGCTGGCTCAAACTGCGGTCTTTACTCCCGCACCGCGTCGCTTTTCAGCGCGAGCTGTGTAGAGAAGCCCATTTCCACCTCCATTGCGTTGGAGAAGCAATCCCGTGTAAGTTTGCACACTCGAGCTCTAGGCGGGAACTTGCAGTCTTCCAGGCCAAATGCATGCAACCACTGGCGCTTAATTTTAAAGTCTGCTGGAAAACTATGCAGTCCAGCAGTGCTGTCGCAACTAGCAACACACCTCCGTACCATCCTGACCACTGTACTAAATACAGATAAATCTACGCTAACTTGAAGATCTAAATAACTATATAATTGCTATGCTAAATAGATGCTATATTAGTCTATCCTGATCGTTACCAATACTCGCAATTCCAGCTCCTGACTCACTACAGTGAATTTGATGGTTTTATACTGCCAAGGGCGTGGTAGCTCGTACCAAGGGGCGTGGTGAGCTGGAAACTGCTTACGTCACCTGCCACCGCTTACGTCACTTGCCACCGCAACATCCAATAGGAAAAATCAACTGCAGTAGCCACCGTTCAACCTGAAGAGGGCAGCACTCACACGTTTTTACACCATATATTGTAGAATTAAAACACTTTATACTCAAATGTCAAAAAAGTTACTCGAATCAATGAACAGCACTAATAAAGCCCCATTGTTATAGATCATTAACTAAAAAAAGTTGGTTTAGGGTTTAGTTACTCTTTATTGATGGCTAACTTTGATCAATATCAAGGTCACAGGATGGAGGACCAAGGAAATGAGGAAGCATCAAATTGAGTGTTAAGAAACACCTATGCAAATTGTGCAATGCTGTGGATCCTCAGGACCAGAATTAAGAACAACTGTTTCAGACTAAACATTTCTGATTGATTTATAGCCCCCAAAATCACACTTGATATCCTACTTGACCTGATTGAGTAAAGCTGGTTGTGCTGTAGCTTTACATTTTTCACTGCAGTTCTCAATTAAGCTGACTTGTGTGTCTGTTGAAAATCCTTTTTCCCAGAACACTTCAAGTCGTCATCAGATTCAGATGATGAGCCCAGTGACACTTTAGAAGCAGAATACAGGAGAAAGTTAATATTAAGACCAACAGGTATGGACTTTTACATTTTATAAACAGTAATTAAAAAAAAATATTCCTCTTCCATTATTTTTCCTGTTCCTTCTTTCTCTCAGCCCATTCTAAGAAATCCCCTTAAAGTTTATCATTGGAAAAATCATCAGTAATGTATGATAGTGGTGGAAATTATGATTCTTTCAAGAGATTCGTTCATTTTCAGTTCGTTCACCAAAAATATTCGTTCAAATTCGTTCACTGATTCGTTCAGTGACCATTTCTTCGTATTACACAAAATATGCCAGCAGGTGGCGAAAAAGAGTGTCTTAAGTCAACGAACCTATTCACTTGTTACAAAAACTGATTTGGCTTTATTAAAATGTGTGCATAATCGCATTCAATATATAAAGTCTATTTAAGTTGTTCAGATGAACAAAGCACAAGGTTTTCTTGCATAATTATCATTTTAATTGTTTGGTCAGACAGTTCATATATTAGCCTATATATTCAAATTCATAAATCTGGGATTTAACGTGGAATTATGTTCTGTATGATAAATATGAAAACAAGCGTATGTGCACAGTACCTATAACTGCGTTTTGCATTTTGCGAGATTGACATGCTAAATGCCCAACTGACCCGGTTTACTCTCATTAATTTCATTCACGAACCAGATAAGCTATGTACCAGTTCATTTCATTCACGAACGACATGTATCCGTTCAATCAACTCTTTCATGAACGACATGTGTACCAGTTCAGTCATTTCATTCACGAACGAAATGTAATAAATCATTCAACTCGTTCACGAACGACATGGGTATCAGATCAGTCATTTCATTCACGAACGATATCTCTAGATCTCGTTCAGACTCATATGAAACTCGTTCAGTGAAGGGCGTATTCGTTCACTACTTTCAACAAATCACATGCTCCGTCACATCTCATACTCGAAGGCTATTGGCTCGAGTTTAAGTAACTCTCTGACAGGACGAAACAGTTCACAGAGCTACCCGGTTCACCGAGCTGCGCATGCGCTGCTAATAGCGCCGCGCTGCTGTGGAGGGAGGAATTTCAGTGAACGAGAAATATGAGTCAGTGGATTACGTGAACGAGAACGATTCGTTCACCTAAAAGATTCGTTCAAAAAGAACGATTCGTTCACGAACGACACATCACTAATGTATGGTGCGTGTGAGAGGCAATGGTCGGTACACTTAATTTTGCCGTGACCACGAAATAATAATTTGTTTGAACGTGATATGTTGTGGCTACGAGATATTAATTCATGGGAACGTCATGTTATGTCGTGGCCTCAAGATGCTTTGTTGAGGGAACGACATCAATTTCTTGTGGCCACGACTTCTTATGTTGAGGGAACGACATGTTTTTCTAGTGGCCATGCGTTTAATGTGTAAACAAACCTGCATGCATGACAATAGCAATCCGGGATTATCAGAGATTTATTATAATATTTTATTTTGAATTAAGAAAATATTATATTATTTATTATAGAAAATATTTTATTATTAAATTATTATATTAACCATATGCCTTGCCTATCGGACTTTATTACATGCCAATGGTGGCGCTAGGGCGGTGCTTGACAGGGCTATATAATAAATAATATAATATTTTCTTAAAACAAAATATGAATGAATACATTAATATTTTACGTGGCCACAACATATTATCACGTTCCCACGAGTTATGTCATTGCTACAACAAAACTAATTGAACCGACCATGTCCTCTCACGGGCCAATCAAACACTTCATTATTTTGTGGTGTAAATAACTTTTAGAAGTTAAGCAAATAATTTCTCAGTTCACTGCTATGAAGCTTTTATTTAAACGTTTTAATGTTTTTTTTTTTATCATATATAAAGTTTGCATTCATTATTTGATTTAAGTGTTCATGTTAAAATCAGTGATAACTCTGGAATATAGTCACCACTGATAAACTACTTCTAAATATATTGTAGAAACTTAATTTTCTGCAAAGCTGCTTTGCAATGTTTTGTATCATGAAAAGCACTATACAAATAAATTTGAATGGAATATTTACCTTACACAACTAAGACAATACATATAAATCAGCATGTGAATTTATTAAACACCTAAATATGATAATCTTCCATAGAACAAAGCTTGTGCTTCTGTTTCAGAAAGCTGTTTGTTTTCTACATTTCCCAGAATAGACATATTATACAACAACAGAGTAAATTATGACTTTTCATTTTCCCTTTAAGGTCATTTCAAACTTGTCCCTAAAGCATTATTACAATGTATTCATATTTATACTTCATCCTCAGTTTATCTGACATGAACTTTAATTATTTTCAAGAATCGCAGTGGAGGACATTTGTAGATGCTGTAAGTAAAAATGGATTTTCTGTGTTTGGTGTAATTAGTCAACGATATAGATGAGGTGTCTTCATTTTTAACCATTATGTGTATACATCTTGCTTTTAAATCTTTAAATCAACAGAAATTCATTTGTTTTCTATAAAAAGGACATAGTAGTTACAAACCTGATTCCAAAAAAGTTGGGACACTGTACAAATTGTGAATAAAAACAATACAATGATGTGGAAGTTTCAATTTTCAATATTTTATTCAGAATACAACATAGATGAAATATCAAATATTTAAACTGAGAAAATGTATCAATTTAAGGGAAAAATAAGTTTATTTTAAATTTCATGGCATCAACACATCTCAAAAAAGTTGGGACAAGGCCATGTTTACCACCGTGTGGCATCCCCCTTCTTTTTATAACAGTCTGCAAACGTCTGGGGACTGAGGAGACAAGTTGCTCAAGTTTAGGAATAGGAATGTTGTCCCATTCTTGTCTAATACAGGCCTCTAGTTGCTCCACTGTCTTAGGTCTTCTTTGTCACATCTTCCTTTTTATGATGCTCCAAATGTTTTCTATGGGTGAAAGATCTGGACTGCACGCTGGCCATTTCAGTACCCGGATCCTTCTTCTACGCAGCCATGATGTAGTAATTGACGCAGTATGTGGTCTGGCATTGTCATGCTGGAAAATGCAAGGTCTTCCCTGAAAGAGACGACATCTGGATGGGAGCACATGTTGTTCTAGAACTTGGATATACCTTTCAGCATCGATGGTGCCTTTCCAGATGTGTAAGCTGGCCATGCCACACGCACTCATTCAACCCCATACCATCAGAGATACAGGCTTCTGAACTGAGCGCTGATAACAATCTGGGTTGTCCTTGTCCTCTTTAGTCCGGATTACATGGTGTCCCAGTTTTCCAAAAATAACTTAAAATTTTGATTCGTCTGACCACAGAATAGTTTTCCATTTTGCCACAGTCCATTTTAAATGAGCCTTGGCCCAGAGAAAACGCCTGTGCTTCTGGGTCATGTTTAGATATGGCTTTTTTTTTTACCTATAGAGTTTTAGCCGGCAACGGTGAATGGCACGGTGGATTGTGTTCACCGACAATGTTTTCTGGAAGTATTCCTGATATTGTGATTTCCATTACAGTAGCATTCCTGTATGTGATGCAGTGCCGTCTAAGGGCCCGAAGATCACGGGCATCCTGTATGGTTTTCAGGCCTTGACCCTTACGCACAGATATTGTTCCAGATTCTCGGAATCTTTGGATGATATTATGCACTGTAGATGATAATAACTTCAAACTCTGCATTTTTTCTCTGAGGAACTCCTTTCTGATATTGCTCCACTATTTCTCGCCGCAGCATTGGGGCAATTGGTGATCCTCTGCCCATCTTGACTTCTGAGAGACACTGCCACTCTAAGAGGCTCTTTTTATACCCAATCATGTGTCCAATTGACCTAATAAGTTGCAAATTGGTCCTGCAAACTTTTCCGGCCTCTTATTGCTACCTGTCCCAACTTTTTGGGAATGTGTAGCTCTCATGAAATCCAAAATGAGCCAATATTTTGCATGACATTTCAAAATGTCTCATTTTAAACATTTGATATGTTACCTATATTCTATTGTGAATAAAATATAAGTTTAAGATTTGTAAATTATTCCATTCTTTTTTTATTAAAAATTTGAACTGTGTCTCAACTTTTTTGGAACCGGGTTTGTACTAGTTCTACATGTAGTATCCTGTATTTCCACAATTTTAATTTCGTATAGTTGTCTAACAGTCTCTTACAACTGCTTGGAGATTATTTTGTCCATTCTTCCATACTGAAAGTTTTTAACGGTGTGATATTCAAAGGGTTTCTTGTATGACCCACTTCAAGTCCCATAGCATTTCAGTTGGATTGAGCTCCTAAATATACATTTAGGCACTTAAAATGTTAAATTATTGAATTATAATGTCTTCTACCTGTTAATATCAATGAAATGCCAATCCTCAACTATGTTCTAATATATTGAGAAAACACTTATTGATGACCATAAGTTATGTACTGTAACTGTCACAAATGGAAGAGATATCATAACACTGAAATTTATGACAAGCAATTTGTAACTGCTCTGCAAACATTGTTGTTTTTTAGATTTCCTTCTTCAGAACTGCAACATTTTTTTACGATGTTGCGCAAATAATTTTTCAGAGTTTCAAATTTGTCAGTGTTCTCCCACTGTATTAGATTGTTTTCCAGGTTTGAAACCTTGTAAATAGTGATCTGAAAACTGGTGTGCGAATGTGTGAAATTTTGTTTTGAAACTCTGAAAACAGAGCTTTGCAGGCTTGCAAAGTGGTAAAAAAAATTACATCTCTTCAAACATAATTTTGTTTTTGAGTTTTCCCTCTTCAGAAGTGCAACACTCTTTTTTATGGTGTTGTGCAATCATTTTTTCAGAGTTTCGAATTTGTCACTGTTCTCCCAGTGTATAGTTTGCTTTCAAGATTTGAAACCTTGTAAATGGTGATCTGAAAACTGGCGTGCGAATAGGTGAAAAAAAGTTTTGAAACTCTGAAAACTGAGGTTCGAAAGGGCGAAGCTTATTACGTTAGATTACATTTGCACTCCTACTGCAGACTATTTTTTTCAGAGCTGAGTTTACAACACCCACTTTGCGGAGATACGCCCACACAGTTGCGAGTTTGCGACTCACCTGATTTGTGGCAGCGTTGTCACGCAGCTCTGCTCTGAAACTCAGACTGAGCGAAAATGAAGCCTCGCAACTAAAAAAAAGCCTGGAGGGAGGATCTTCTGCTCTTGGCCAATGCTTTGCTGTCTGCTGACGTACAGTCCAATCACAAGTCGTATTTACTGGAAAGGTGGGATTGACCGACTGCACCGCCAATGACAAAAGCGCACAGGATACGCAAAATAAACGGTCCTAAAATTTAAAATAAGGTTACCGACTTGTCGCTGGAATTCACCATACAATTGTCAGTAGCCAATGAGTTTACCACTGATAGACCGGCAGTGCATCAGTATACACACTCACCTCACGCAGCGAACGACCCACTTTCCTCAACTCAGTTTCTTTCTCGGGGGGGCGGGGGGTTGGTCCTGTAGCTAATTTCACATAATGATTACAATGATTTTTTTTTTGTGCTGGTAGTAGGCTAGTGCTTGCACCTTGTCTGGTTTAGGCCTGTCATTGATAAATAATGATGACAATAAAAACGCCAGTAGGTGACAGCAAAACCATGGTTTTAAGTAGGCTATTTATTGAATCGTTCAAATCAAAATTTTCGTTCAAAACGGCTGATTCTATTAGAAAGGAAACAAAAGAGTCCATTTGAATGGACTGTTGAATCACTGGCTCACTTGATTCGTTGAAAATCTGATGAATTCAAGGAACAAAACACCGTGTTAAGGGCCGTTCACATGTCGCGCCTAAAAACGCGTGGAAAACGCGTCGCTTTCTCCTTTTTTCCAAAGCGCTCGGGCAGTTGTGCTCCTATGCGCTGTTGTAGCTATAAAATTAATAGCACATTTGTGCTCGCACACGTGCTGATACTCAATAATTAATGTTCAATGAATATAAAAACGTACACCATTTTTTTCATGGCTTAAATTATAAGGACATTCTAACTGTATTTATTAATTCTAACAGGCTTCGTTCTAACTGTATTTATTAATTCTAACAGGCTTCGTTGCGAAGTGAATGCTTTTGGACTCTTAGGACGTGTTTTTGTTGGGTTTTTGCAAAGTCGGTGACTCAAAATGTCAGCTCTATCCTCTCTCAATCCGTCACAAACAGCGTATGAGGACAATGGAAGCACTAAAAAAAAATAACAAGTATCTATATACTTGCTATAACAAGTATCAGTTAACACGTAACAAAGGCTTTTAAATAATATAATAAAGAAATACTGATAACAGATAGAATAGAAAAAGAATAGAGCAAGCTAGAGTTACAGGTCTTTTTTGACTTTGTTATTTGTATAATAAAAGAAAACCGATCTAATACAAAAGAATAGAAAGCTTAATATTATTCTTTTTTTTAAGAATAGTGAGTGTTAAAGTTAGAAGGTCAAATACATTTGGAAGAGATGTGTTTTAAGCTGATTCTTGAAGATGGATAAGTCCTAGCCTACTACCAGCACAAAAAAAAATCATTGTAATCATTATGTGAAATTAGCTACAGGACCAACCCCCCGCCCCCCCGAGAAAGAAACTGAGTTGAGGAAAGTGGGTCGTTCGCTGCGTGAGGTGAGTGTGTATACTGATGCACTGCCGGTCTATCAGTGGTAAACTCAGTGGCTACTGACAATTGTATGGTGAATTCCAGCGACAAGTCGGTAACCTTATTTTAAATTTTAGGACCGTTTATTTTGCGTATCCTGTGCGCTTTTGTCATTGGCGGTGCAGTCGGTCAATCCCACCTTTCCAGTAAATACGACTTGTGATTGGACTGTACGTCAGCAGACAGCAAAGCATTGGCCAAGAGCAGAAGGCCCTCCCTCCAGGCTTTTTTTTAGTTGCGAGGTTGCGACGCTTCATTTTCGCTCAGTCTGAGTTTTAGAGTTTCAGAGCAGAGCTGCGTGACAACCCTGCCACAAATCACGTGAGTCGCAAACTCGCAACAGTTTGGGCGTATCTCCACAAAGTGGATGTTTTAAACTCAGCTCTGAAAAAATAGTCTGCAATAGGAGTGCAAATGTAATGTAACGTAATAAGCTTCGCCCTTTCGAACCTCAGTTTTCAGAGTTTCAAAACTTTTTTTCACCTATTCGCACGCCAGTTTTCAGATCACCATTTACAAGGTTTCAAATCTTGAAAGCAAACTATACACTGGGAGAACAGTGACAAATTCGAAACTCTGAAAAAATGATTGCACAACACCATAAAAAAGAGTGTTGCACTTCTGAAGACGGAAAACTCAAAAACAAAATTATGTTTGAAGAGATGTAATTTTTTTTACCACTTTGCAAGCCTGCAAAGCTCTGTTTTCAGAGTTTCAAAACAAAATTTCACACATTCGCACACCAGTTTTCAGATCACCATTTACAAGGTTTCAAACCTGGAAAACAATCTAATACAGTGGGAGAACACTGACAAATTTGAAACTCTGAAAAATTATTTGCGCAACATCGTGAAAAAAAATGTTGCAGTTCTGAAGAAGGAAATCTCAAAAACAAAATAATGTTTGCAGAGATATTTTTATTTTTTTGCATTTTGCAAGCTTGCAAATCTTATTTTTCGACAGTGCAAAACTTTTTTTTGTAAGATTTTGAGTTTTCGAACACTTAGTTTCAACCTTTCAGAACTGTATTTTCAGTTTTGAATCATGGCAGGATTTAAATCCCATAAACTTCTATTAAATAGAAAAGCCTGGTGATGTACATACAACAATTTGTAGACTTATTACAGGAATCTAACCAAAAAACAAAGTGATATAGTTTATATTTATAAACTTTTAAACTATTCAAATATTTCAGTATGTCAGCTATAAATAGAAAATATAATTTCTTAATTTTTAACATTAACATTTGAATGATTTACAGTTTCATGATTTACATTTTTCTGGATCAGGATCGGGATGGACTCCATACAGCCAGTTTCAGGGTCTCCGCGGATCCTTAAAAAGTATTAAAACGTCTTAAATAAAATATACGTTTTTTAAAATGTATTAAATTGCAGTAATTTTTGAAGAGTGGCATTAAATTGAATCTGGGCGGTATTAAATTTCATGTAGGCGGAATGAAAGATATCGGAAAAACTATTTTCCATGCTAACGTAATTTCACCAGCGCACGTCCCTGTCTGAAGACAGTAAAAAGTAGCGTGTGCCTATAGCACATGCATCAAACACCATTTAGGGGGCAGTGTTTTCCCAGTAGGCCTGTCATAGAAACAGACGAAGAAGTGTTTCATTTGGCAGACGCGAGCCAAGAGGGGAAAGTATGGAAGCATATGTACCCATGCATTTGGAATGTAATATGCAAAATGACAATGCAATATGTAAAATGACAATGCATTTCTGTATTTACATTTACATTTTCCAATACATTTGTGCAACGTTTGGTGCAAAATGAAAATTAAATTACATAATTTTCATTTGCCATTTCATACACCAGTTTTAATATGTAAAATGAATACTAATTTTAACGCTTTATAAGTTGCAAAATTAAAATTAAAATGTATTACAGAAATGATTAGATATGTCTAAAATGTTCAAGCAAAAACTGTGGCAAAATGATCATTTAAATGCTATTTTTCTTAAATGCATTAACACTCACAGTCAAGACACTTACGATTGCATTTTCATTCAATGTCCCGCAATGAATGTAGCAAAATTCAATGTGCACATTGAAAATGCATTCCGAGCCGATCACGTCTCCGCCCACGTCTCCGCCCTCACTGCGTGAACAAGGCGGGGCTTGCAGAAGGTCAGAGACTCAAATCTCAAGAAGAGGATTCAAGTGAGAGAACATGGACAAGACAGTTGGTCCGTGTACGTTTTGATCATTTCGGTTTATGGCTTCAATATTTCATTCGCACTTGTGGGCGGAGCTGAAACGCTGCTTTCATCTGATTGGTCGAATCGCTCAACCTTCAGCTCGGTCTTTTCATTCTTTCAGGCAGAATTAAAGTCAGTGCGAGTGAAGCACTGTAATGTCTGAAACTACACTCACTGTTAATTAGCATAATATTTTAATCAGATGTAGCTGGGCACAAAATTACATAATCAGAGAGTAGCCTACTTATTTTGGTTTGAATATTTTATTTTAAAATAGACATTTCAAGCTTTCTGCAATATATAGCCTATATATAGAGTTTCGGCACCCTCCAGTTCACATGCAATGCAAGTGATCGTGCCGGCGCCTCATTACATTGTCTTCTATATATTTGCTTCTTATTTATAAAATACGGGCAATTGATTGATAAAACACTGATCAAAATTAAGATTGTGTCTAGTACTATATAAATCACGAAGGTTTATTTGGCATCTTTATTTCAAACGACCCGACCGACCGCGAACCGAATATCATAAAAAATATTTTTGGATGACTCGTAACCGCGGGTGACTGCAGGCACCCGCTCATTTTGGATCAACCCGCGCATCACTGGTGAGCACCGTCTTCAGGGCAATGTTCCCTGACTCGGAATGTGCAAAAACATTTAGTTGTGGCAAGGACAAAACCTCTTATCTTGCTCGATTTGGACTTGTTCCGTACATAAAAAGGCAATGTCTGTCAAGTGTGAATCAAGGCAGCTTCGTTCTCATGTTTGACGAAAGCATGAATAGGACCACCAAAAGCAAACAACTGGATTTGCATGTCAGGTACTGAACTGAGATGCGTAACGGATCAACAGTAAAAATTGTGCAAGAATATTGAGGTTCTTTGCTGTTGTTTGGACACTAATTCCCTTTTTTTACTCCGTGTTTAACTTGTCATTTGCAATGTGACTTGTTTACGCACTGTTTGTATGTTATTTACAGCAGTATTGTTGTAGTATTGAGAAGGCAGTTGCCTGACATGCACTTTATTTTGCTAAATATGCACTGGCTATTTGCACTGTTGTTCAAATACAAATGTGCTTTGTTAACCTGAACAGCCTAGAGTGTCGTATGTATATATATATATATATATATATATATATATATATATATATATATATATATATATATATATATATATATATATATATATATACAGTACAGACCAAAAGTTTGGAAACATTACTATTTTTAATGTTTTTGAAAGAAGTTTCTTCTGCTCATCAAGCCTCCATTTATTTGATCAAAAATACAGAAAAAGCAGTAATATTGTGAAATATTATTACAACTTAAAATAATAGTTTTCTATTTGAATATACTTAAAAAAAATTATTTATTCCTGTGATGCAAAGCTGAATTTTCAGCATCATTACTCCAGCCTTCAGTGTCACATCCAGTCTATCACATGATCATTTAGAAATCATTCTAATATTCTGATTTATTATGAGTGTTGGAAACAGTTCTGCTGTCTAATATATTTGATGAATAAAAGGTTAAAAAGAACTGCATTTATTCAAAATATTTTTTTCTAATAATATATATTCTAATAATATATTTTCTTTACTATCTCTTTTTTTCAATTTAACACATCCTTGCTGTATAAAAGTATTGATTTTATAAAAAAAAAAAAAAGAAAAAAAAATTACTGACCCCAAATTACTGACCAGTAGTGTATATTGTTATTACAAAATATTTATATTTTAAAAACATAGCTTCTTTTTTTAAAACTTTTATTCATCAAAGTATCCTAAAAAAGTATCACGTTCTGAAAAAATATTAAGCAGCAGAACTGTTTCCAATTTTGATAACGAATCATCATATTAGAATGATTTCTAAAGGATCATGTGATAATGATCCTAAAAATTCAGCTTTGCATCACAGAAATAAATGATAATTTAAAGTATAATAAATTTAAAAACATTTATTTTAAATTGTAAATGGTAAATGGACTGCATTTATATAGCGCTTTCAACAGACCACATGGCCATCCAAAGCACTTTACAATTTGCCTCACATTCACCCATTCACACACTCATTCACACACTGACTGCGGTGTCAGCCATTCAAGACTCCATCCAGCTCGTTGGGAGCAGCTGGGGTCAGGTGTCTTGCTCAAGGACACCTCGACACTTGGTTAGGGGGAGCCAGGGATTGAACCACCAACCTTCCGGTTTGTAGACAACCTATGTACATGAACCACTGAGCCACTGCCGCCCCATGTAATAATATATCACAATATTAAATTTTTTTCTGTATTTTTGATCAAATAAATTCAGGCTTGATGAGCAGAAGAAACTTCTTTCAAAAACATTAAAAATAGTAATGTTTCCAAACTTTTGGTCTGTACTGTATATATAAATATATATAATTTTTATTTATTTATTTATTTTGCCGGGAAAATGGTCTTAATTTTTATTCTTGAAGGTCTTAAAAAGGTCTTAAAAGTCATTAAATTTGTTGATCAAAAATGTGCAGATACCCTGAGTTTGGGGTGACAAGTTGGCCCATATTTTGATTTAAAAATGAGAACTTTGAAAGAAAATAGGGGGAAAAAACCTGCTCCGAAAAGAATATTACATTGAAGAAGGCATTTTATTTATATTGCGCCTTTCCATAGTGTGATTATCTTTATACTTCATCCTCAGTCCATCTGGCTGCCTCTAATTCTTTTCAAGCACTGGAAGCAAGAATGAGGAAATCACTTGCACATTAGAACATTTTTTTTTTTGCAAAATCTCAACAAAAAATAAAATAATATATTTAAATGTTTTTTGTTTATTTTTAATATTAACATTTTAAGGATTTAAAATATTTTTAAAAACCAGTAGGTATAATGCAGTAGTAAGTTGCTTTCTGTTGAGTGCAATACACTCTTACATTTTAATTAATTAATTAATTATCTGGCTTTCCTTTAGGATCTCAGGAGATTGCTCAATATAAGCTGTCAATCAAACAGAAGTATGAGAGTGAGTGGAGCTCACTGTCTGGTGAACGAAAGTCATTGTCTGCCTTGTATAATAAACCAGTGATCATTCAGAAAGATGAAAATGGCAGCTTTAAGAACATCAGTGTGGACAAGTTGTTGATTTCACATGGTACAATGCCTGTCATTCTCCAAGGCGACTCTGGCATTGGCAAATCATTCATAGCACAGAAGATCATGTTGAACTGGGCATTTGAATTGTCTATACCATTTTATGTAGTTTTCTATCTGAGGTGTGAAGAACTGATGTGTTTTTCTGAGGAGATGAATTTAATTGAGCTCTTGAGCTACAGCTGTAGTTTAACATCAGATGAGATCTCACAGATGTTACAGAACCCACCAGAGGAGATTCTTTTCATCATTGATGGATTTGATGAACTTAGACTAACGCAGGACATTTATGAAATGTCAGCACATCCTAATCCACTTCAAAAAGCCCCACCTGAAGTCATTCTGTGTTCCCTGTTGAGGAGATACCTCATCCCTGGGATCAACCTGCTGGTCACCACCAGAACTAAGAACACAGTGAACAAGCTGCTGGAAGAACAACCATGTTTCACTGAAATCATGGGTTTCTCTGAGAAGAAGGTGGAGACGTACTTCCAGACGTTCTTCAGCAAAGAGTATGACTTTGTGAGAGCAAATGAAAGCCTCCTCACTGCCTGCTCCATTCCTGTTATTTGCTGGATTGTTAGTGAGATGTTCAGACTTGGTGCAGATGTATCAAGCAGACTGGAAACCACCACCTCCATCTATGTTGTCTTTGTGTCAACTCTACTAGAGCATCACTGCCAGGGTTTGAGTCTGTCTGTGCCGACCCTGCTGAGGAGTCTGGGTCAGCTGGCAGAGAGAGGCATCCTGGAACAACAAGTGCTGTTTGATGAGAAAAATGTGGATGACATAATTTCAGACCCAGTTGCCAATCCATTCCTGTGCAGGTTCCTCTCTAAGAGAAGAATCCGTCAGGAGACAATGTTCACTTTCATGTATCACAGCTTTCAGGAGTTCTTCACTGCTCTGTACTATGTCCTTCTGGATGCAGAAGAGTCTCAGAGGAAAGTGAGGGAGCTGCTTCACACTGTAGAGAGAGGATGGGCTTTGTCCTTTTGGTCTGATAGAGACTTTTCAATGGCAGATGTAGAAGTAAGACAGTCAAATCTGCTGCAGCCTGTGATTCTGTTCCTCTGTGGTCTCTGTAAAAAAGAATGGATCCCATCGTTCTTTGAAAAGCTCAACGTGGCTGTCTCTGTCAACATAGAAACCCATCTTAAGGAATGGATCAGTACATATTCACAGAGATATCAAAATGAACACATGCTGTTCATTATCCATTCTCTCTACGAGCTTCATGAGAAAAGCTTCATTAGGAAAGTGTTAGAAAATTTGATTTTGATAGATCTCTCTAATACTCCACTGAAAATGACAGACTGTTGGGTGTTGAAGTACTGTTTACAGTGCTGTGAACACATCAGAGACCTGAAACTCCATGTAACATCTGATAATCTGAAGATGCTCCTGCCTGACCTGTCCCGCTGTAAACAGCTGTGGTGAGTGAAATTTAGACTTTAGACAGACACATTACATTATTCATTATCACAATTATTATTTATATTTATGGCAATTACAATATATTCACTTCTATTGGAGCTCTGTGATGTAAAAATTTGACCTGTTTTAAAACTATAGCGAAATCTATAGAGTGCTGTTGTACTGAATAGCAGCACAGCTGTGATTCAACTTCGAGAATAATGTGATATTCAATACTACAGCAGTCATTATCATGTGATATTGATTTGATATGATCTATTAAAATTTTTTTATCAGTTCACTGAACAAGAAGTTCATACTGAGTTGCTTGCATTTCAGTGGAATTATGGCCAGTTAGCATTTTCTCTGCCATTAAAAATAGTTACAAAAGAAGCCAAACTGTCAATCATTTCAAGCTGGTCAGAAACAGAGTGAGTAGGGAGGAGAGGCGGCCATTTCTTCTCCATGCTTACTCTGGGTTCTCATGCTCCACTTCATTTTTCCGCCCCCCTGCTTATGCCAAGGTCACTGGGAGTCCCTTTCTAAACCATATCAGAGTGAGAGAAAATGTTGATTCAAAATAATTCTAAATAAAAAGATGTTCAAAACATCTCCCATACTTTGGTCTGAAACACTGCAAATGCAAACCTGAAATAACTGTGTATAATGACAACCAAATCTGATATACTGTGTTGTTTTACTTTGAAAGGTTGATAATGGATCACATTTCAGAGGATGTTGTTGCTTTGGTCTCAGCTGCTGCTGAAGGAAAGAATCTGAATAAACTCAAGTAATGTATAACTAATTTTAGAATAACATTGTAAATACTTATTGCCGTATTCAGTTATTTAGTCAATTAAATCAATACACTTATTAAATGAAATACCTGCCAGTATAAAGGCGCTTGACAACTATGGAAAACGAAGAGGATACCTCTCAGGAATCTCTGTCAGAGATGGAGACATCACGTATGAAACGCAATCACTTGTAACATTCAATATTACAGTCTCGTCCTAACACCTGATGCATAGTATAAACCCATACTAATGTTTTATCTGTGAATGCTTTAGGTTGTCTCTTTCACAGTTGATGTCATCTGCCACGGAATTAACTGTAACCTCTCCTCGCTCATTTATTTCCACCATCAACTGGATGAAATCACAGAACAAGATGCTGTTGGTAGGGTATGGATATTTGTGAGTAGAAGCTTTCATTCTTTTTTTTCAGATATACTCCCTTAAGAATTGCTTTATCATATGCTCTTGACATTTGCCATCACAAATCAAAGGAGTAGTTTATCCCAAAAATGATGTTCCAAACCCAGAAGACCTTCTTTTATACGCACAACCGGCGCAGCCTCATAGAATGTCAATGAACAGGTTCACGCACACTTTTAGGGCAAAACAAACTGCCATACAGGATTGAGTAAGTGGACTAACCTTACAACATGCAAAAGAGTTGTTGTGTGGTTGGGTACTCGATGAGGTACAAGTAAATGTCCCGGTAAGACACTTCTGGCCACTGGGTGGGGTTCTTACACCAATTTGACACTGGGAGAATGAATGGACATACAGGGGTGTTTTTAAATTGAACTTAAAATTAAAATTAAGTTCGTGGATGTATTTATCACATTCTGTGGCAGGCAGGGTGAACATATAATTACTTGACATGTTTAGTCTTAGGGATTATTTATGCCTGCCATCTGTGTAAGGACGTTGCTTTTTGCCGCTAATTTGTATGGAAGTCTATGGGAAATCTAGTTTATTTTCCCCTAAAAAGGGGCGGTGACGAAATTGACAGTTACGTTTCCGAATGTGTCGATTGTGTGTATCTTTGAAACACAAATGAGTGTTTTGAAGATAAACAGAAGTCTTATAGGTTTGCAGAAAAATGAGGGTGAGTACAGTATTGTTCAAAATAATAGCAGTACAATGTGACTAACCAGAATAATCCAGGATTTAGTATATTTTTTATTGCTACGTGGCAAACAAGTTACCAATAGGTGCAGTAGATTCTCAGAAAGCAAACAAGACCCAGCATTCATGATATGCACGCTCTTAAGGCTGTGCAATTGGGTAATTAGTTGAAAGAGGTGTGTTAAAAAAAATAGCAGTGTCTGCCGTTGACTGTACAAACTCAAAACTATTTTGTTTTTGTTTCTAGGATTTAGCAATCCTGTGAATCACTAAACTAATATTCAGTTGTATGACCACAGTTTTTTAAAAGTGCTTCACATCTGTGTGTCATGGAGTCAACCAACTTGTGGCACCTCTCAGCTGTTATTCCACTCCATGATTCTTTAACAACATTCCACAATTCATTTACATTTCTTGGTTTTGCTTCAGAATCAGCATTTTTGATATCACCCCACATGTTTTCGATTGAATTAAGAGAGGAACTCTACGATTTAACAGAGGGACTTTGCGGGGGATTCTTGGAAACAGATTAGCTTCACACAGACGTCTTCTTCTGTCACAGTACTTACAGGTGACTCCAGACTGTCTTTGATCATCCTGGAGCTGATCATTGGCTGATCCTTTGCCATTCTGGTTATTCTTCTATCCATTTTGATGGTTGTCTTCTGTTTTCTTCTATGTCTCTCTGGTTTTGGTCTCCATTTAAAGGCATTGGAGATCATTTTAGCTGAACAACCTATAATTTTTTTGCACCTTTTTATAGGTTTTCCCCTCTCCAATCAACTTTTTAATCAAAGTACGCTGTTCTTTCTGAACAATGTCTTGAACGACCCATTTTCCTCAGGCTTCCAAATGCATGTTCAACAAGTGCTGGCTTCATAGGTGCCACCTGATTCACACCTGTTTTTTTTTTTTTTTTTTACAAAATTGATGACCTCAGTGATTGAATGCCACACTGCTATTTTTTTTTAACACACCTCTTTCAACTAATTGCCCAATTGCACAAGCCTTTAAGAGCGTGCATATCATAAATGCTGGGTTTTGTTTGCTTTCTGATCTAAAGATCTAATCTACTGCACCTACTGGTAACTTGTTTGCCACGTAGCAATAAAAAATATACCAAAAACCTGGATTATTCTGACTAGTCACATTGTATAGCTATTATTTTAAAACAATATTGTAAATGAGTAAACAATTTCCATTTGAATCGTGATCTGTAAATTTATTAGGTGTTTATTTGCGATAATCAGTTTTTTATTTTATTTTACACTTTATAAAAAAAATTAATAAAAGCAAATAAAGGTTTGTGCCACATTTACAAATTTGTGTGGTTTTTTGTGTTGTTTAGACTAAAAGAAGATGGACTGTTGACATTCCTGCAATCAGTGTCTGATTTGAAGAAAGTCTATCTGCAGGATGAAGTTCTGGTTGGACTATATAGCTCAGAAATCATGTCCCTCATTGAGGCCTGTCCCAGTTTGATTGAACTTCGGTAATAACAACATCTGACCACTTAAGTAACACTTTAATATAAGGTTCCAGGTTATGTAATGCATTAACTAACAATGAGCAATACATCTGTTACAGTTTTAACTAATCTTGGTTTGTTAGTTAATAAATATACAACTGTACATTGTTAGTTCAGGTCCATTAAATAATGTTAGGTACATGATACAATGTTATATACATGATACAACTTATGATTTTAATAATTAATAAACAAACTGTAAATTGTTACCCATTTTCTTATTAGTAGTGAATATTTTACTGAAATATCTGAATAGATGTTTTTCACTTGATTACCATATTGATTATCATAGGTTTTCCCTTTTCCCTGTGCCATTGAACACAGTAAACCAGAAGCTCTTGTAGCTTTAGAATGAACGTATTTAATTATTATTAATTATATCTTTTTCAGGATAAATGTCAGAAATCAATACATGTTGGAATACACCCAGTCCATGAAGACATTATTGGAGAAGATGGGTTGGACTCTGACTTTGTAAGAAGCCTTTTCTTTAAGTTCATTATGGAGATTAGATAAACACAAAGTAATATTTTTGAGGTATGTTCATCATGAGTGTTGAATATTTTTTTCATTAGCTGTGGGAAATTAGCATTGCTTAAGCCAAACATGGAAAGATTCACAGAGGGGAAGCTGAAGATAAAGCAGGAAAAGACTAAGAGTGGAAGTAAGCAAAGAAGTATATAGTTTTAGTATGTGTAAAAATAAAAAAGTTTTTTTTAATAACCCCAGTTATTTCCTTCCCTTGCTCTTTTTGTCTGACAGTAGGAGAGAGTTCAGATTCTGTGTTAAAAGCTGAATCATCAACATACTCTGTGAGTAGCAGCTGTCATGGAGAGGATTTTTAAGTTTTTCTTTCTTTCTTTCTTTTTTTCTTTCTTTTTCTTTCTTTCTTTCTTTCTTTCTTTCTTTCTTTCTTTCTTTCTTTCTTTCTACAAATAGTGGTACAGTATGACAATATTTAATCATCACATTGATAACCCCTATTAAGGTTCCAGTGTATGATAAATGATTGAGATCCCATTATTCAGAATGTTTACAGAAATATAATATATAAACATTTATGCCCATAAATAGGGTAAATTACCATTAAAGCACAATTCCAAAAAGTGCCAATGGGAGTGGAAAGTTCTGTAGCTGTTTTACTACTTGTCTGTAGTACGTCCTGACAGTAATTTTTAACACCAAACAAGGGTTTGCACTGACACAAGCTTTTAGTAAATATTTTATCATCCAAAAGTTCATTTAAAAGATTCTTCTTTTATTTCTTTACTTCAGTTCTCAGATGTAGAAGTGTTCACACCAGTATTGAGCGGTGATGAAGATAAACTCAAGAATACATACAGGTATTGCACACTTTATTTATTCGACATTGTTAGAATGTAAGCAGATTGTTATGATGTAAAAAAAAAAAAAGATGCGTAATTAATACCCTGTCCTTCAGGTATCTGTGTGCACATGCTGGTCGGTTTCAGTGCAGTCTGACCAATCTTGTGTTTGTGATGGAGGGTGAAGGAGAGGTGCTGTATAGAGTTGTTTCATGGGATCCTCGTCTGTTAGATGGTTTGGGTCAGATGCGGCCTGCAGGACCCTTGTACGACATTGACTGTGCTGCAAAATCAGTCTTACGACTGCACCTTCCGCACTGTGTGATATTCTCTGGTAGGTTTACATTTTAAATATGAATGTTTCGCAATGGTTGATTTGAACAACTGATTTATTGAACATTGATTTAGATTTCTTGAAACTGCAGCTATTGAAGATATGTATGTAAATAATTAGCAAGGAGTGTGATGAGAGTTCTTATGTAAAATGTTAGTCAGAGTATAATTAGAAAAACAATATCTTTATTCTACCAGGTAACAAAATTCTTAAATGTATTTTGCAGAGGAAAATAAGGACGGTTTGGCTGTAGCCCATTTCACTGGTGGTAATGTAGAAATAATACAGCCACTCAGAGTGACAGAAACTCATGTGATCATTGACATCAGAGATCTCAGCCGTTTTGGGCTCATCTGGATTAAAACAATATTTGGCTTCCCCATTGATGGCCAGGTTTTGTTCTTTCTTCGACCAGTAACTGTTGAACAGGAACAGAAAATACTTAATGTCCACTTGCTTCCAGGGAATGTTCCAGTAACAGAGGTACTGCTGTCTGAACGTATTGTTCCTTTATTTTTGTATTTTCTATGTGCTTTCTGAGTATTATAAGATAAAAACATGTAACTTTCAAAGCTCCCCTAACACACATTAAGCATATTTGTATATATACACTATTATTGTTTTTGTATAGTGACATGTTGATGTAAATTCACCCCTTTTTTATTTTGTCCCCCCACTCCCACCCCCCTTTCCTCAAGGTCCAGCGTGTGCACCATAATAAATCATATATAGGGACAAGTTCAAAATGTTGTCTTTTTACTGACAGACAATACAGTCTGTGTTGTCAGACAGAGAACTGTGAAGTGCAACCAATGGTAACAAGAAAAAAGCATTTGAATTTTAATATATTTAAAACATTTTCACAAATAAAATATATATTTGCATCAGTATTCACTAACCACTAATCACTTTATAATGTTATCTTCATATTGGTGTTCTCTTTTTCAGAGTGAGATATTTCAGCTTGATAATTTTGGTCCAAACTATCATCCCACATTTGAAGTGTTTCTGCATGTCAACATCAAGGAGGTCAGACTGGGTGTTTTGGACAAAACTGAATATGGGAAGGAAGTGTGGCCCGTACGGCGAATCCTTCTTACAGGTACTCATGAAAGTCTGCTGTAGTAGGAGTAAGAGAACTGAGAGAGTTTGGGAGAGATTTAAGTTTATCTACAGACACTAATCTGTGAGAAACCATTACTTGGCCACAGTATTGGGGAGGCCATTTTTAAAGTGTACCATTTATTCTTCAAAACAGCTACACGATTAAAAAAAATGTAGCCTTAGCTAACTATGCTAAAGCAATTTGCGGGAGCAATGCAATATTCATTTAGATATATAATTATGGTTTTGTTTTGTGTATTTATTAAGCACAAAACAATGAGGATCTCAATTAGAGTGATCGCAGTAAATAAACAAAATACAACTTGCATAACTAGAATAATTGTTATATTGAAAAACTGTTGGTGAAACTTTTTTTTTAACAGGTTTATGAATAGTCCAAACATGTGACATTGTTCATTCGTATGGTGTGTGGTGCTTTGGCCTAAGGCTGGAAAGATAGTGGTTCATTCCCTGCAAGGAATGAGACGTCAAAAGATTTTACTGACTTTGAAATGTTTGTCAGATTTCTCAGTAGTCTCAAATGTCTGTTTTTAATTTTATAATTTTTTATTGTTAATAGCACCAAGTAAAGGTGTAGAACCTCCTGCAAACAGAAGGATCCCAGGTCTGATTCTAATGCTGCACATTTTAATTCTGTTTATTCTTGTAGTGTTTTACACATAGTACTCTCTTCTGAAGACTACCTTAAATCATCTTTTGTTTCAATCAGAAACTGAATTTGTGGACACACATGGAGATAAACTCACTCAGAGAGTTTTATCAGTGATGGCGATTGCTGACAGTTTAAAGACCAAAAAAATCATTCCTCCTGAAATCTATAGGGATATCCATGCTGAAAAAAATCCACAGGAGAAAATGAGACACTTGTTGAACGCTCTTGAGTCTGGAGGAGATGATGCAAAAGTAGAATTCTGCAGACTGCTGAAGGAGAACGAACCTATTCTAGTAAAAGAACTCGGACCTCATTTATAAAATGTGCATAAGCATGGATATGATCTTATAGAGTGTGCATATGGTAAAATCCACACTCAGAATTATAAAAACCATCTTTGACGATGAAAGGTGCTTACCGCTATGTCATGTGCCAAACAGACGTAACATTGTTGCAGAGTTGGAGTACTGCAAGTATTTGGAAATCTAAGGAATTCTTTTCCACTGCTCAAATAAAGGATTTGGATGTTGACTGGTGCTCTTCTATATGTTAATTACATTAATTAAGTGGCATTTACAAGGTAGATTTCTGAAACCATTCAGATGTTCACAATTTTTAGATCACCTGGTTTAATTTCACATCAATGGCTTCACCGTTATTTTACTGTACATGTCTGTAGCAAGAAATCCAGCAAAAACATTGAGCAAATACATCTGACAGGCTGTACAAAATTTGAAATATTCCTTCATTTGTGTCATATCTTTTAATAAGTTGTAATTTTATGTTTTCAAAATGATTGTACTGTATACTCCATGTTTTATTTTTGGTCCCCACTGCATGTGGATAGTGTTGATGTATTTCTTATGTACTGTATGAGTTGTTACTGTATGAGTCACTATGAAAGAAGTTTTTATTTTCTAATACTATGGAAAAATAACCACATACAATTTAAAAAGAACCATAGTAAAAGTGGCTGTGGGGAAAAAGCACAGGAGTCATATTTTCTTTTATATTTTACATTTTAACAGATGATTAAAACAAAGATAAAATAAAGTTAACCATAAACACAATATGAAGTACAGGTCTTTTTTTTAACAGGAGCATGAGGAAATGGATCTCAAGAGTCAGACATGCTCTCACATTCACACAATATAAACACAGTGTTGCACATTCATTCCCTCATCTTTCCTTCTCTGATATGTTTTATTACTCATATTCATTGTCCTCTCATCATACATTAAGGTGCCAAATAAGTAATTTATTAAGAGAATTAACATGGATATTTAATGAAAACCCATTTTGTGCAAATTTTAACCAATGCACTGCAAAAATTCTGCTTTATTGACAAACCTGATTAAGGCTGCTAATTTGTTGAACCAAAATGTATTGATCATTGCATATTTTGAATGTAAATTTCAGCAGATTAAACCTAAATCAATCAAGCCAAATTTAAACAGAGCAGAAACAAAAACAAAACAGAAATGTTTTGAGCTCATAATAAAAGCCCTTCTTTATTTTGCATAAAAATACTTTACTGAAACCCAGGACTTGAATGAATAAATCACTTCCATTTTAGTATTATTTTAAACTTTGCTCTTGTAATCCAATTCCAATTCAACATCCCTTTACAGAATTTAGAAACGTGTACAAATCATAAACAACAAATGTTTTAAACAATTTTCTCCTTTACATTGCTTACACAAAAACCATTCGATCTCTGATCCCATACCACCATCTTAGAAAAATACTATAAATGCGCTTTCAAAAGCAATTCAGTTCAGATACAAATATGGAAAAGCACTCTACTCTACTTTGAAAGTGTTAAGGACAAATACATGGACACTTCAGAGAAAGAGATTGATCACATTCAGCTATTTCCTCCACATCAGCAAACACACACTCTCACACACATAGAAACACAAAGCGTCAAATACTCATGAGGTTTTCTTGGAAGGAGGCAGAGCGTGTGTTCAGAGAAGAGTCCGTAAGCTCACTTTGACACTCTGTGAGTAATATCCCTTTATAAAAAAATCCTAAAATGTTCCATAAACTCCAGCTTTCAGAGTTAAAAGCACTGATGGCGTTTACCCAGATACTCACGTCTCCATCCTATCAGAAGAGTTCAGAAGAGTTCAAACTGGCAGCGGTCAGCTATTTCTACGAGGAGCTCGGGCAGTGTGAGCAGTGGTGATGTGAGCGGGCCGTATGGTCAGTTTCACAAGCGATTGTCAACAACTGCAGTATTCTCCAACTCGCTGACTTGTTCTGCAATATCACATTGTGTATTATACAATCAGTGTAAGCCCACCCACAATACCCATCATTTAAAACGCATCATATTTTATTAGGTTGTTTGATGGGACAGAACTAAACAGGTCCAGTGTAAACTCCAGTGTCACTGGGCTTTACACCCAATAGTTGATGTCTTCTGGTGCCCTCCAGCCTTTAATTGGCCATTCTTTCAGCCAATACGATACACATGGAGAAACCCGTCCAATGGCTGATTTGCAGCCTCTCATTTTGGTGCACAGATTTGAGAGTATTTTTTTTACCACATCAACCCATCATCTTCAAATTTGGCAAGAAGAGGGAAAGATGAGAAGGTTTACATGTTTTCTCTCCACTCATCACTCTTGTGATTTCCTCTTCTGCTGCATTAATTTATTAATTTGGCACTTTTTTCTCTCAATCATATTTTTTTAAAGGTAGAAAATGCAATGTGTGTGTGTGTATGTGTTTGCATATAGTTGTGTTGGAGAGAAAGTTTCAAACTGTAAGAGTTTAAAAATGAATGTGTACTATTTATTTCAATCCACTGAAGTGTTTTTTTGTTGGCAAGTGTGTCTGTTTCACACATGAGTCTGCATTCTCTGCATGTGTCTCTGAGAGTATTCTGTGGGTGGAGTTGAATATGGAAATTGGGCGGAGCTGGGGTATTTTCCTGTGTTAGCGTCTTGACTCGTCCCCACCCCTTGTCCCGTAGGATACATTTCATAGGCTGGTCCTGCCTCCAAAGGCGGGGCGAAGCCTAACCTGTATTGAGGTGTTGTTGAATAAGCATAGCTGTCAAAAGCCAGCGGATTGGTTGATTCCAGCAGGCCACGTTCTCCGGAATAGTCTGTGGTCTTAGACACAGGTTTGGGCGGGGCTTGGATTTGCGATGCCCTGGCAATGGTGTTAAAATGGGTGTATGTGTTGTGCGCCATTCGGGAAGCCGGCCTGGGCTCGTAACGGCCTGTGGGTGCTGGGTGAATGTTGGCCACTGGGCTGCTGGCTGTCGCCGAAACTGAAGCGGGATTCAGTGGCCGAAATTCCTGGTACAGCAGGGAGCGGGTAGAGGTGCGGACCTCGTCATGTGTTGTAGCTCGAACGTTGTAGTAGCCGTTGGTGGGGTCCTAAAATGATACAAATATAATATTTCACTGATATAATATATAGTATTTCACAATTAACATTGCTCAGGTAAATTTCATGGGTTAAACTCAGCCTTTGCAATCTGCTTTGTGTGAGTCATCACACAAGTTGGTCATGTTTTGCTGAACATTCACAATTTCACTGTGACCACACATTTAGTCCTGTTTCATAGGCACTGTAAAGGAGTGTGTAAACATCTGTGTGTTTGCACACACTATCGTTAAAAAGTGTGGGGTTGTGGTAAGATTTGAAAGATTTTGATAAAGAAAAGGTTTTCTCTTTTAGTGACCATTTATTTAATCAAAAAATTTATTTAATCAAAAAATAAACAATCATTAATATCAATAATAATCAACAATCATTATGTTGATTACGGTTATGTTGAAAACTGTAGTGCTTCTCAATATATTTGTGGACAGTGTATTACATTTTGTTCAGTTTTTGATGAAAGTATAGCCTTACTGACACAAAACATCTGGGAAAAACTATTCAAAAATGTATATTTTAGAAAAATAATCCTATAAAAATGTTGGACCATAGCTATAATACTTCTTCTGTCTGTGTCAAACATTAAAGGTAAAGCGTGTAATTTCGGCACCACCAGCATCAGCAACAGGACTGGAAAAATAAGGACAACTTTCAAGAACACTCCTCCTGTTTTCTATTGGTCAGGCAAATAGATAGCCCCGCCCCAAACTCACAGCATTGGTTGAGCCAATGTTACTGCGTGAGGCTGGTTGGGGTCTCAAACAGTGAAATGTTTTGATGGTGCCACAGTATGTTTTTACACTTTCAGAGGCAATCAACCTTGCTATTATACTTAAACTAACAGTATAAAGTAAAATTAAATTCCAAAACAATTGTACACTTCTCCTTTAAGTATAGCATTGATGTTTATATGCACCAGTGCTGTTTCTTACCTTGGGCTCATACTCCTCCACCTTGGGCTCCACCGTGTCGCTCTGGAGGTCCTGCTTCAGGTCCATGTCATCCTTGAAGGGCTGGGTGGAGGGAGAGAGGGAGACAGAGGGAAGAAACTAAACCATCAAACGACAAAACACACACACAGAGAGAGGGAGGAAGAGAGAAGGAGAGAGAGGGAGGAAAACAGGATATCAGCTTTATCAGAATTAGTGAAGAATAGATGTTCTATAGTTTGTGGTGGAAAGAAAGTCTTTCACCATTAGAAACTTTTTATTTTCAGATTTATCTTTTATCCATTCAACAATATCTTTCTTTAATTCTTTCACTGTTACGGATCAAATTAAGCAGAAATGGCCCATTTTTGAAAAGCACTAAAACTTGTATGTTTACATGCACTTTAATAGTTTGATTTCAGTCAGACTAAAAGTTCATATAAATGCTTTAGTTTAACTAAAAATTTACCAATCCAGCTTTTGCTGCCAAAACTGGACTAGATAATGTAATTGTAGAGATTTTATAGAGCAGTTAAACCATATTCAGAAAACACCAGATGCTTCCAGCAACAAGTAATTTTTCTGTTTACACTAAAAGCAAAAATGCAGCACGACGGAATATAATCAGAACTATCACAATATGTTCGATATTTCATACTACTACACTACCATTCAAAAGTTCAGGATCAGTGACATTTTCTTTTAAAATAAATGAAAATTAATAAATTAAAATAAATAAAGAAACCTTTATTCAGCAAGGAGCCATTCAATTTATCACATGAATAAAAGCTTTCTATTAAAAAAAAAGCCGGTTCTTCTGAAGTTTCTATTAATCAAATAATCCTCAAATATATGGTTATCACAAAATATTGCACAGCTCAACTGCTTTCTACATTGATAATAATAAAAAATAATTTGTAGCACCAAATCATCAAATCAGAATGTTTTCATGGGGATCTTGTGACACTAAAGACAGAAATAATGATCTATTACAAGAATTACATTTTAAAATATATCTCAAAATCATATAATATAATATTACTATTTTGCTGTACGTTTGGTCAAATATTAAAAGTTTTTGTGAGCATAAGAGACTTTCAAAAACATTTCAAAAACCTTCCAGACCCCAAATATTTGAACTGCAGTGCTTCATGGAGAAACCAAGTGCCAACAGAATTTCTCGTCACACTTCTCTGTAGTTAGTTAGGTCAAAACGTGAACGAACCAAATTTTAACATGACAGACTTGTGTGCAAAATGCCCCTAGTATCGTACATTTTTTAAAGATGTCTTAATTTCTTTATTTTTAATTATGACAAACTATAATGTCTGACCATATAATTATGAATGTTATATCTGTCAGCCTGACAGTCTAATTATGCTATAGATACTCACAGAATACATAGCCTTTACCATTCGTGTAGCTGTGGAGGCGCTGGCAGCCTCTTCCTCAAGACTGTGAGTTTCCTTGTTGACCGTTTCCACCTTAATGTCTGGCTTCAGCGTGACTCCACGACGACCTGCAAGCATAATAGATCACTGACTCAAAGCCTCACATCATTTTAATAGATGAAATGATTTAATGGTTCAAATAAATCACAGCAGTTTATAGGCTTTGGGCTGAAAGCAAGATTATGATTTCACTAATTTTATTGTTAAAAGACTGAACCTGTGTGTTAGCAGCCTATTCCATAAAAAGGTAGGGCACATAAATCTTTAGCACGTGTCTCATTAAAATGGATATTTTGCATTGCCTTTAGTCGACATCAAAGATATAAAAAATTAAATAAAAAATGAAATAAAGCATAAAACATACTGAGAATTTTCTTCTGTTTCTGTAAAGTTTGCAATTTTCAGCAAAGTTTATTCTAATTTCAGTTTTTTTGGTTTTGTTTAAAATGTTTAAAACTAGCATAAATTATAGGAAGCATATTTATTTAACTAAATATAAATGCATATAAATACTGTATATTACAATTAAAATATCCATTATTTTCATTTCAAACAACTGGTGAGGGAAGAGTATTAGCAAAGATGTTTATAGTAGCTCTAAAAATATAATTATTATTGACATAAATTAGCAACATATATTGTGGTAAAATATGATTAAATTTCTGTCCTGTAGACACACGGGGGTGCCCAACCATAATCAAGCATTTACACTTTTTTCACCATTTGTCTTTCAGAGCATTGCCTTTTACAGTTTTTCTCGATTGGTTTGGCTCATTTCTTGAAACCGAGATGACATTCTCAAAATAACATGGACAAATCTCCAAACCACCTTGCAATTGTTCACAACAGAATGTCATTTTTCACTGGTTTTATCAAACTGCAAATGCTTTAGTACATGTCTCAAGTGACTCTGTGCTTTTTTTCAAATGATTATGTACAAGTAGCTACAGTTAGCACAATGAGCCCACATTTAGCACATTTTCCAAATAAATAGATCTTGCTGATCTAAACTGATTAGTTGATTTTTCAGTGAAATGGTTACTCTCTCCAAAACATATCAGCATGGTTTCATTGTGTAAGTCATCATATGCACAATTGTCTGTTCAACTGTCAAAATTAGTCAAAGATATAATACCATGAAAGAATTTCTTGGAACATTTGATAAATTTATGACAGTACTTGACAATCAATCAGCTTGGAGGTGGAGGGTGTATGAGCATCAGGCTCAAGACCAGAGGGCCCTGCTGCATGCAATGGATGCTGCATGTGAGGACATCACAGGGGATCAATGTAGGGGATGGTTGAGACATTCACGCCGTTTCTTCCCTCGCTGCATCGCAAGAGAAAATATCCGTTGCGATGTGGATGAGAATTTGTGGCCTAACAGAGAGCAGCGCGTCGATGGCCAGGAGGATGAGGATGGTGGCCAGGAAAGAGAGGGTGACAATGGCGACCACTGAAAATATTACTGTACTATAGTTCTGAAACTTTATTTACAGTATGGTAGGCTAGAGTTTTTTTTGTTTTTTGTTTGTGTTTATAACTGTTCACATTTACAGAATCCTGTATATGTTTTCTTTTCACAGTATGTTCTCTAATGTTAACATTTCTTTGTACGAATAAAAATGTTTACAGTTTCCTTGAGTAGTTTTATTCATAGTGGTATTCTGTTGCTAGACCTGTGCCTCAGTGACAAAACGTCTAAGCATTTTGACTTGCAGTGCTTAAACAATGCCAAAGGTATAATGCATTTTGGGGGCATTGACTATTTATATGAGAAGGATATTTAGTTTTGACACATGGATAAACTGTTTTGGGAGAGATATGAGCTTTTGCAGGGGATCCATGGTGTTGTGCTAAACCATCCAGGTTATTTTGACAAAAGCACTAAATGAATGCACATGTGCCAAGGCAATTGAGAAGGATCTGTGCTATTTTGACTGTACTGACCTTTTATATGGGAAAGGAATCTGCTTTTGAAGCATGGAAGAAGAGTTTGGGGAAAGATATTTGATTTTGCTAGTGAGCTATAATGTTGAGCAGAACTGTAAGACTGTTTGGCCAAATGACCTTATGGTTTTGAGAATGTCATCTCGGTTTCAAGAAATGAGCCAAACCAATCGAGAAAAACTGTAATACACATGTATATTTATATTCTTAGAGTCTGAATTCCAGTGATAATTTGGACAAATGCATCACAAGCAAATGAACATGAAACAGATGCACACACACAGAGCCACACTCATATACAGTCTACTCACTGCCTTTGCGCTGTCGATACAGATAGAATATCAGAGCAAACAGGAGGAGCAGAAGCAAAATAGAAGATCCAACAGATCCACCTGCTATCACACCTACAGGCACTATATCTGAGAGAGAGAGAGAGAGAGAGAGAGAGACAGCAATTAACATACACACACTATACAGATGTTTATATTATGCTACGTCTAAGTCAAAGAAATTACCTAGTACACACACTATGTGAGAGAGAGAGAGAGACCAATGAACACTATATCTGAGAGAGAAAGACACTTATACATTTTAAATGAGAGAAAGACATAATATCTAGAGATGCAAAATTTGAGAGAGAGGTATTATATGATGGACATGATATGAGAGAGAGAGATCTAGGTTTTATATCTATAGCTGTTATATATCTGAAAAAATGACACCTAGAGGTAATATATCTGACAGAGAGGCCAGTAATTAATATCTACAGACATAAAGGACACTTATATTTATTATATCTACAGCCATTGTATATCTGAGAGAAAGACACCTACAGTACACACTACACTATACCTAAACATTACACTATATCTGTGAGAGAGACAAAGAGGTATTATACCTACAGATGCTATATCTGAGAACGAGAAAGAGTGAGAGAGATAGAGGTGTTACATATCTGATATAGACCTATGAAAGTATGACTGCTCTATATCTGAGAGAGAACGAGAGGAGTTATACCTACAGACACTATACTTAAGAAAGAGGCAGTGGGAGACACTAAGACTATTCTACCAGAGTGTTTTGTCCTGACCTGTCTCCTCCAGCGTGATGATCATGGTTCCTGGTCCAAAGGCGTTCCATGCCGTGCAGTTGTAGGTGGACTGGAAGTCAGACTCCATGACATTATTGATGGTGAGGGTGGACAGAACAGCGCCCCCTTGTGACGCAGGACGGCTCTGCTCCACTGTGTACCTCTCCAACAGTGTTCCTCTCTCTTTTTCCCACACGTTCTCCTTCCAGGCCCAAACCTGCAGAAAAAACATGTATGCATTCACATCCACATTAGTAAATACACACACAGGCTGGGGTTCACAGGCGTTGCAGCCCTTTCAGGATTTTGCTCTGAACTGTGGGAGAGCAGATAGTTCATACAAAATGAATAAAACTCCATCAAATATTCACAGCGCTAATGTCCCACTCAAACTGACAACAGAGTGACAGTGAGAGCGGGAAGGACGAGAGGATGAGGAACAAAAAGCATATGGCCCACTCTTCTTTCCTCTCCTCCACTTTCTTTCTCAATTATTCCATTATTCATTATCTCATAAGTACTGTCTTCACATTAAGGCCAGTCCTGTTGTGTCATGTCTCATTATCCAGAGATCCATCAGACAGAGAAAGAGAGCAACAGAGGAGTGTGAGTCTCTATTACTAAACTCATGCATAATAGTACTATTATGGGCAAATCTAATTTTTATACCATTTAATAACTTGCTTAGATATTACTCCAATAGCTCATTCTATTTCGTTAAAACTTTTTTATTTATTTTTAATTTTTCAGTTAAATTTTTAACTACTACTTTTCCCCTATATTTTCACTATTCTTGGTTTACTTTTTGAACTGTTATATTTATTGATAATTTAGAAACTAGTATGGTACTTGTTAATATTAAAAATTTTAATATTGCTATTTTTACTTAACTTTTTCTGTTATTTTATTGGACTGTTGTTTATATATATATATATATAAAAATTAATTTGATATATTATATATTTTTTAAGTTTTCTTTTATAATTAATTTATTTGAAACCATTCCCATTCTTAATACTATAGTTGTTCCTTCTATTTTCACTTTACGTTTTTGCCATTCTTTTATCATTACAAAATTTTAATTAACAAAATATATTGTTAATATTACTAATATTATATAAGTTAAATACTATTTGTTTTATATTAATAATTTTATTCTGTTTTATTTTAAAGAGCTGTTGTTTTATTTTGTTTTATTATAACCATTCCTTTTTTCTTTGTTAATATTACAAATTGTTTAAATGTGAGAAAGGAAAAAGAGTGACTAGAAAGGTGGTTGAAGGAGAACTATAAAGAGGAGGACGTTGACTAGAGGACAAGTGGAAGGAAGAAGGAGAGAGAGAGTGAAGGAAGGAAGGAGGAAAAGAGGCAGAGCGTTGAGTAAAGTGCTGAGATTGTTAAAAGCTCACTCATTTGTCTGTCATGTCGTGTCGTCTGCTGGTGATAATCGACACTGAAAGGTACAGGACTTTGTTCTGCGCCATCACTCTTTTTCTCCCCCTCCCCGCCAGTCCTCCTCATCTTTCATGTCTCATTTGATATTTTCTTGACCTCTATTTTTCATGCTTCTTTTGTCTCTCTCTCTCTCTCTCTCTCTCTCTCTCTCTCTCTCTCTCTCTCTCAGTGTTCAATCAAGCATAGTGTAAATATGATAAAGGAAGGACGGAAAACAAGTACAGTAAGAGACATTAACAGAATACGTAAAGCTGAATAAAGCTGCTTTATGTCATTTCAGCACTATTAGTTATATTGTCAAGGCATCACCAGAACATCCTACTTGTAAAAAAGGAAGATCATCCCCACCTCAAAAGCACAAACATTAAAGCTCTAAAAAAATGACATTTCTTTACTTAGAAATCTTGATTAACTATTCCACATTTATTTAGTATCTGCACAATGCATGAAATGCATGTTTGCTGTAAATCACAGCATGCCACATGTCCAGAATAGCCTGTTATAGAAGCTGTATTATTATTTATGTACTGTACAGAGTGGGAATTCAACTCACGATTTTGTCCGGCGGAGGGGTGCTGGCTATGTAGCACTTGATCTCCCCCTTCTCTCCTCTCACGGCATACTGGACCGGCTCGCTCGAGATGATTGGAGGACCTGGACACCCAATCACATCATGAGAGAGTCATATCACACTTTTCAAATCTAGACAGATTTTTGTGTAGTTATATACTGTATGTGTTACTGACCATTGACTGTAAGAGTGACTTCTGTTTCTCCAACACCAATTCTGGGAACGATGGCCTTACACACGTACTGTCCTGCATCTGCCTGACTCACAGACTTCAGGAATAACTGATTACTATTACTGAGGACCTGATCAACAAAAAGAGTTGAAGAAAGAAAGATGGACAGCATTAAAAATAGTCAATAGAGTGTTTTTGTTGAATGTGTACATTTTTTGTGTGTGTTAGAGGTAAGTGCACTTTGTAAGGTGTAGGAAACATTATCTAGTGTGCACTGACCATACTGGAGCCCTTCTTGGTCCATGTGAGGGTGAGCGGAGGATTTCCTGACCATTTACAGTTGAGTGTGACATCAGAGTCAACATCTACTGTTACAGGCCTCGGCTCCACCACCAAAATTGGACCAACTACATGAGAGAGAGAGAAAAAGAAGGTTATAACAATTTACTAAAACAATTAAGATGAAGATTTAAAAACCACTTAAAGTAATTAAAATCAAATTTAAACTGAAAAACAAAAACACAAAAAATTAGTCAGATTTCCCTAAATGAAATTATGCAAACTGGCATCAGAAAAAAGAAAATTAAACTGCATTTTAATAAAAACATTTCCTAGTCTGTGGCTGTGTTTTGTAGATATGGATATTCCAAATCAGAACAGAACTGGCTTTAGGTTTTGAAATGTGATAATGAAATAAACACATAATTTGCACTAGCTGAACTGCTTAGCAATGGCAAACTCATACAGTATAACATAAACCTACAGTATGAGTAGACCTGTGTGGTAGATCATAGACGGATGGACTGAGATACTCACAGTGAACATCCACCAAAATACTGACGTTAGTGCTGCCCACCGCATTAAAGACCAGACAGGACACAGGCTCAGTGAAGAACGAGTGATCTGCTGTCGTCTCAAACACACTTTCTCTCGCTCCGTCCAGAATCACACCCCCCTTAGCCCACCTACAACACATTCGGTTTATTATAGTTTACTAATGCAGAAAAAATAAAAAAATTAATTAAATAAAATATAAAAACTTGAACTTATTGTATTTCAGCTATTAGCCAAGACAACATTTCTCCTTTCCTTGAGGTACTAAAATAATTAAAACCAAAACTTGAATACAAATTAATAAAAGCTATACTATACATATTTAAAAACAAATAAATATATACAAATCTGCGGGGCAGCCAGGTTTGAATTTTCTCTGTATGCTGTATGTAAAATGAGTGTTAGCATGTACAGCCACACTACACACTAACCTGTAGCCCATAATGGGAGGGTTGGCAGTGGCCTGGCAGGTAAATTTAACTCGCTCTCCTTCTAGAACCGAGCGAGGCTCTATAGACAGGATGACTGTAGGAGGATCTGGAGAGAGATTGAGAGCTCATCAGGGCACTTCTTTTGGATATACAGTATGCTAGCACAGCAAAGTAGGTGTACAAACACTTACGGTGGACATTGAGAGTAACGTTGGCCCTCTTTCCCAGTGGGGCGGCCAGGTTTGAAGCTACACAGGTGAAATTTCGTCCTGTGTCTGTGTCCACTGGCTGGATCTCCAGAAAACTTTTTGTGGTCACCCTCTTCCTGTCTGCTAACACCTCCTGACAGATAGATAGATAGAAATAATGTATACCACCTGTTCTCATACATGTGATTTTCATGTTATCATGATTTGCTTGTGTGCTCACTCACAGTGCTGGTATGGGCTCCCTCCACTATGATCCCATCTTTGTACCATTCTATTGTTGACAGTGGCTTTGCTCCTCGAGACACACAGGTGAGGTTATATGAGGTTCCTGCTGTCAGCAGGATCTCTGGAGAGCCCTCGATAACAGGACCTTCAGGAGGAACTACACAGATAGACAGATAATACGCTGAAAGTGCCTTACACACTGTGCACACAGATAACATCTAGAACTACTGACACAAATACGGTATTTTGTTTTCTTTTAAATATTGTGTACTATGCACTATTGTTCAAAGGTTTTTTGGGTCAGTAAGATTTTAAAAGAAAATATTTGTATGCATCAAACTGATTGAAAGAGATGGCAGACATATAATAATAATGTTTCTTGAGCATAAAATCAGCATATTAGAATGATTTCTGAAGAATCAGGTGACTGTAAAGACTGGAGTAATGAGGCTGAAAATTCAGCTTTTGCTATAAGAGATAAATACAATTTCAAAATACAAAAAAATTGAATTGTTATTTTAATTTGTTATCAAATTTCACAATTACTGTAGTTTTGAACTAAAAAGTGCAGCCTTGATAAGTATAATTTTAAAAACATTTTTAAAAAATCTTTCCAAACCCTTTCTTTTAAATAAAGAAAGCAAAATGTATTCTTTAGAAATATAGCCTACTTATTGTGTGTTGGTGGCTATGTTTGGACTGCACCGTGCATACTGTATACTGCATACATAAAATTTATTAAGATTATGTGCCAGTGAATATTTAAAAAAGAAGTATATTACAACCTTTTCACTGCAACAATCCCAGATATATAATTAACTAACTTTTGCATTCAATTTTGGTTCATATTGCTTTATGTGCATTTATCACACTGGAAATGGAAACTTTTTAAGTTCAGTGTATTGCATTGTAGGTAACAGTGTTCCACACAGTGTGCTGTTGTTTACTGAAAAGCACAATAATTGAATGCAATATAAGTGCATACTTCTTACATTATACATACTGTAAAAACACTATAATGGCAGTATGCTATTCTGCTCATCTTCAGTGTGTACTCACTCAGAACAGTGAGTTTAGCTCTTCTGGACCTCAGAGCAGCTTCAGTGGCCTGACACTCGTACAGGGAGTCATCGGTCAGGTCTGCTGATGTGATCTCTAGGTTATACTGCCCAACATCCAAAATACGCAAAACACGGTACCGTGGCCATGCTGAAACACACATACACACACACACACACACACACACACACACACACACACACACACACACACACACACACACACACACACACACACACACACACACACACAACACACACACACACACACACACACACACACACACACACACACACACACACACATCATCATCATCATCATCACACTTAATCACAGTAAAATGTTTTAATACACTTATCATTTCAGATGGGGTAATATTGTGCTGAAAAAGCCCCAGCAAACCTTGTATGTGCAATCAGAATTCATATTTATTTTGCCTTCATATTTATACAGCCAGTTTAGCCAGTCATTGTGATTATGTGGTGGATTGCAGGACATGTGTTTGACACCAGAGGGCAGCACTCCAACACATTGGCATTCAGACTGCACACTCTCTCTAGCACACACATTATGACATCATCGATCTGGATACTAGGAGGACAAAAGTATTGTCAATGATTACATCATCCTTTAGCTCAACCAATCAGCAAGCAGATGCTTAACCTGTGCGAGTGTTTGCACATCTATATGTGTATGTGATTAGAGCGGACAAGAGCAACACGTCCAAAAAAAAAAAGGGGGAAAGAGAGAGAGCGAGACAGAGGACAAAGAAAGAAAACGGCAATGTCTGGACAATGAAAGGAAAAAAATATGTCTGTTGCATAATTTTAAATGGAGGAGAGGGAGAAATCTTATGTTGTCTGAATGTTGCATTGCAACATATTATATGTCGTATAGACATACATAGAGGAATGAGGCTTGACAGATTTCTGAGCCAAATTCCAAAAGAATTTGTATCGTTGAAAATTAGGTTGCACAATTTGACACAAAAAACACTTTAGCAGAAATCATGTATTCATATATCTAAATCTGGACAGAAATTTGTTTTATACTGAAATCCAGTCATCGCACCCATCCTTGTGTCACTCCAAACTAGAATGATTAGATACAACTAAAATGCATGGCGATCACTAACTGACGCAGCTGCAATTTTTCTTGGTTTATTCATTTAAAACAATGTCCCCTTTAATGCTTAACCAAATTTGTACTGCTAAACTTTCCTGTCCTGCAATCAAAGGTAGTTATTTTATTTTGGTCTTGTCTTTTCTCACCTATAGCTCTTATTGAGCTCATACTGTCACTAATTTCCCTTCTAAAAAAGGAGCATGATGCTCTCGGTTAGAGTGATCTGATGTATCTGTGTGCGCTCACCCCTCAGATCTTCTCCGATGCCAAGAGCCAGCCCGTCTTTGGTCCACTGTACAATGCCGGTGTAGTTAAACACCACGCAGGACAAAACTACTCTCTCCCCGACCACCACAGACTGATCCGCCGGCTCCTGAGAAAACCGCGGGCCACTGAACACTAGAGAGAGAGAGACAAAAATGAGCTTATATATAACTGTACACTGTACATGGGACACTGTAGATTTTTTCAGACTTTTATGAAGATTTTCTTTGGTTTGCCATTCATTTTTGTTAAATACTTCTAACTCAAACCTAGAAAGAAACAAACTAGATTTAAATATTTAAAAAATATCTAAATACTGCATTTGAAGACATGAACATTTGTAAAAATACACAGTAATACTGTGAAATATATTTTAGAATTTAAAATTACTATTTTCTATTTCAATATATTTAAAAATGTCATTTATTCCTGAATTTTCAGCATCATTACTCTAGTCTTTGGAGTCCCATGATCCTTCAGAAATCACTAATATGTTGATTTGGTTAAAAAACAAAACAAAAAAAAAACATTTTCTTAATGTCAGTTCTGAAAACAGTGTTACTAAATATTTGTGTGGAAATCGTGATAATCAGGATACTCTGTTGAATACAATGTTCAAAAGAACAACATTTATTTAAAATCTTTTGTTGCATAAATTGACTGTCTTTTAACCAAGGAGTTCATCACAAGGGCATTTCACCATGCATTTAAAATACTAGGACATTTTTGACCCAATCCCTATTTAATTTTCAACCCAGATGTTTTGTGTTAATCAATATTTTATTTTAATATTGATAAAAAAAATGAAGATTAATAATAATAATAATTAAACACTTAATTTTAAGGTCCAATTCACCCTATTAACAAACCACTATAAATTTTGCCTCAATAAACTATTCATTTGCTGCTTCTTAATAATTAGTAACTTAGGTAGTTGTTAAGTTTAGGTATTGAGTTAGATTAGGGATGTAGAATATTCATACAGAATATGTGCTTTATAATTAATAATAAACAGCCAATATGTCATTAATTAGCATGCTAATAAGCAACTAGCTAATAGTGAGAATTGGCCCAGTGTTACCAAATCTTTTGACAAACATATGCTACCCAGATTCTTACAGCCACATCCCAAATTTTCAACCCTTACATCATCGCAGAGATATTTCTGAAAAATCCTGTCACTCTCTCTCTTCCTGCCTCTCGTTCTCCTCCGGCTCATGCCACTCCTCCAGGATTATTGGTAACAGTCCAATTTGCTAATTAAGGCAAAACTTTAATAAAGGGAGGGAGAAAAAAAAAAAGGTGCACCTCCAGAGGATTACATTTACAGCCATAAAACAAAACTCTTCATCACACTTAAAGGAAAAGGTCACACCAAAATGAAAATTCTGTCACCATTTACTCCAGCAAACCGATAATTAAGAATGTACTGGACACTCTTCTCCATATAGTGCAAATGAAAGAGGGCTGAAGCAGTCACGCTGACTTTGCTGCTCCATGGAAGTCATACAGAAAGTCAAGGACTCTGGACATCCAGTTTCTGTCATAAAACCAGCGTTCTCTTTTTGCAGCTGTCCATGCATCATGATTGGACTGCAGTAGACATGACGTCATGTCTTTGCGGCACAGCTGCTTATGACAGCGCTTAATGACACTGGCCAGTGCATCAGAATACTCAAAGCCAGCTTCACTCGGTTAACTAGTCATTAGTCATGTAAAAGTGCCCTTAGAACAAAGACACAACATCTGATGTCTGATTCATAGACTGATTCAACATGTGTGTGTGTGTATTTTTGAAAACTCTGAAGTATTTCCAGATGCTACAATATAAGGAAAACATCCCTGAAGTGGTGCTGCCAAATGTTAAGCATTTAGAAAAGCATAGCCAAATGCAAAACGTCATGGAGAGAAAGAGATAAACAGAGAATGACAATAATGTACCCTATAGCACACAGAGACACAGAAACAAGCTTTTAATTATGTGCCAAGAGAGGTAAGCAAGAATACATGACTTAGTCAAATGGTCTCAGATGGAACATTCATCTGTCCACATCTTTCCTCAGGGCAAGTCTTGCTCTAATTTTGCACACGGACAAATAAAGCTCTATTTTGTGTGGGTGTGTGTTGTGTGATGTCCATAAGTATTTGTGAGTTCTACAATTCATGTCTAGTCTACATCAGGTACCAAAATATTTACATCACTAGATTAAAGGGATAGGTCTCACAAATGAAAATTCTGTCATAACTCACCCTCAAAAGTTGTTTTTGAAAAAAATTATGTAATTTGTGTTCTAAGGATAAACAACTAGTCTCAGCCTCAGACGTCATGCCCACGGGCTGTTGGCTAGATGTCTGATGCATATGGGACAGAAAAGTGGAAACACTTCAGGAGTTTCAAAGTCGTCATCGGATTGGTTGAATTATACATGATTTCCGCGAGACATTTGTGTCGCGTTCTTTAATGGTCCGCCTGGAAACAAAGATACTTCTTCACGAAAGAAGAAGTTTTGTTTGTCTAAGATGACCAAACATCCACGTATACCATTTCAGGAATGACAAACACAAATTTTAAATGTACGCGAGAAAATCCGTTAAATTGTGCTGCTAGTCATTGCTACGGTTGACAGTGGCAATGGAGGGAGTCATCTGATGAGTCATCCGATGTCAAAATAGAGCAGTGCATTAAGCAATTCAGACTACAAAAACTACAGCAGCAAGTCTGTGTTGGATAAACATGGAACATTTAAAAATATTCAATGCATTATTTATTTGTTATAACTTATTAATTTGTATTTAACTATGTACTGTAGGTATTTAAATAATTCTGCATTATAGGCTGTTGTCTGACATTAATTATTTCTTTAAATGACAAGTGACTTCCTGCACTTGCTATACTTTAGTGAGATAAAGTACTGCCTTTGTTATATTTATTTTATAATAAATCAAAAGACGTGAAAAAAACTAGGGTGTTGAAATGGCAGCTGTAGCCAATGAGTGATCCAGAACAGAATGTGTAACAGAATAAGTTGACATGCTTTAATGTTCAAAAAACACATTATTTTTCAAATACTGTACATTATTGTAGGTCCTCTATGCCCCGCCTCTTTCAAACATGCCTTTCTAAAAAGTCCCTCCTTCCGACAAGCGCAGTCTGCTCTGATTGGCTAAATGACCCAGTGCATTGTGATTGGCCAAACACCACAAGCACTCATCGGAAATGTAACACCCCTTTCCATAATCGTGATTTTCATCTTTTAAAATAAATATAAATACAGTAATAATGTCTTTAGTTTTACCTTCAGTTCATGCCCAAAATGGGAAGAGTGGTGTGACAGACACAGTGATGAAGCTTGTATGTGTTTGCAGTATATACAAGCCACAGACGGTTAAGACAGCTGAGTCCACTGTGATGTGACCCTGTCTCTCTCTCTCTCACACACACACGCTTACGTGCGCGCGCACACACACACACACACACACACACACACACACACACACACACACACACACAATGAGCAAAACTCCTCATTTGAAAAGTCAGTAGCAACTACTTAAACTGATAATAAAACATATAGCTGATTCAGAAGCACCAGATCGTCGAAGCAAAGTCAGAATGACCTCCTTTCACGAAACGTTCATGAAACGGTCGTCCATAAAATGCGTTGCTGTTCTGTTGTAAGTAATCTTAAAGATTCCTAAAGACATCTACTTTTGAAAGGCCAAATAAAATGTTTTCGCCTAGATACTCACAGCATCTCCCTGACAGGACTGCTTCAACACTAACTGCGGTTACTGAAACCATTCCGCCTTTGTGTGTACATTTGGGCATTACGCAAATATTTCCACACAGTGACGTAGATATGTGTAGGCGTGGTAAATGAGCCGTTTTAGGGGGGTGTGACTTTGATAAATAATACTGTACTGCAACAATATAATATAAATATAATATAACATTTAAAACACAAATAAAGTGGTTATATTTTGAATACATGCAAAATTGTATTATTATTATTATTATTATTATTAATAATAATAATATTTCCACAATGTCTAGTGATATTGAAACTATTATGATGTCATTTTAGAAAAGTCTGGATTTGCACATATTTTCCTGTGGTATTACTGTCTCCCTTGGTGGAAATCATAAAATAATCAATATATGAAAATTAAATATTCAATTAAAAAACTAATTTTATTTACCAATGCTGCTTCTAGTTCTAGACACTCAATTTGTCTTTGATTTTTTCAACCCATTTTCACAAATACTCAAATTTCCCTTCCATCAGTTTCCAGCCATATTTAATTCACTCTTTCATTTCATTTCTCTGTAGCACTAACTGCTTTTTTAAAGTAGTAAATATGCTAACCTCTCTGCACACATCAGATCTCATTAACATCAGTAAGTGTGTGTGTGTGTGTGTGTGCGCGCATGTTTTTGTGACATATCAGGACACAACTCTGTATAATGACATGGGTATGACACAGGTATTACAAGTAGAGGGGTGACTTATGAGGACATAACCCATATCACCATTTTTCAAAACGCTTATAAATCATATAGAATGAGTTTTTTTGAGAAAGTAAAAATGCACAAAGTTTCCTGTGAGGGTTAGGGTTAGGGTTGGTAAAGGGCGATAGAATATACAGTTTCTACAGTATAAAAACCATTACACCTATGGGATCTCCCCACTTTTCACAAAAACAAACGTGTGTGTGTGTCCTGTTGTTTGACATTTTCTCATGGTATCTACTTGTTTTACAGTATGTGGGTACCTGTATGTGTAGTTCTGTTTCTTTTTCTATGTCATGTTTATTGATCTCTTTAGGGGGAAAAATGTGTGAATAAAGCTCTCCCACTTCTCTATATCCCACTCATTCCTGAGGGAAATGTAAGTTAAACAGAAGAGAAAATCGCATGGATACAATTTCAATTTTTGCATTTTACAATACTTTCAATCCTTCTTCCCGCTCTGATTTCATCCCACTCTTTAAATATCCTCTTCTTTCACCTTACTCCTCCTTCATTCACTCTATTCATACCTACATGTCTCTGAATTGATGGTGGACAATTGTATCCCCTCTACAACACAGGCTACACATTTCTACACCTTTGCATTTTTCTGCCTTCCCACCATCTCTATTTTTCCACCATATCCATCTTTCTTTGTTCTTGGTCTCTTTGAAATGGAAGGATTTTAATGTAATTCAGAAAGTTCTAACACATCCTGATCAACCCTTGTGTTATTATTTAATATTTGGCTTCAATTATACTTTGGGGATTTCTCAATTTTTTGTGTGTGTCTATTTATGCAGGTCCACTTTGCCAGTAGGTGGCGACAAGTGACTGTTGAGTCATTTGAATCATTTGCTCAAATGATTCATTCAATCATTTAGGGGCCCCTCCCAGAGAACAAGTTTTTGCATTCTACTGCATTTTCCATGTAAAATTTGCCAAATGGACAGTGACCCTCACGTCTTTTATGTCATCTTGAAAATGACAATGTGTTCTGAAAAATGTGGCACTCAAGTTAAAAGTAGGCAGTTCAATAAAAAAAAAAAAAGAAAGTACCTTGCAACTTTGCATATTTTTTCAGTTTGTCTGCACATCTGGCATTATTTCAAAAACACTGAATCATTCAGTATCTAATCTATACTCACTGCTCCTTTTCTTTGTCAGTGGACTGACGAAACTAACAAAGTAACTAGTAATGTAGTTTTTTAAATTGTAAACTAAATAATATTATATAATCAGGATATAGCAATTCTTAATAAAACTGAAAAAAAAACTCTAAATGTATAGGTTTCTAAATTAAACAATGTATTTAATTAATAAACATGATTTCATCTGAGCTTGGTTATATCCAACATATATTAATTTAGTCTGAGCTGGCACAATACAATTTAACACATAATAATATTATATAAAAATGTAACTTTTAACAATGAAAAAGTAAAATTTGTAACACTTTAAGGTTCCATTAGTTAATGTTAACTACTTTAGTTAATATGAACTAAGCAAGAATCATTTTACAGCATTTATTAATCTTAGTTATACTACGGGTCCGTTGAATGCTTGAATCTGATTGGCTGATGGACATTCTGAGGTGTGCAATTATTTTCTGGGACCACACAGGGAACGTTTTACCAGGCAGCTCTCTTGACCGCATTATATCACAGTTCCATATCATTTTGCATATTAAAAACTGTAATAACTATCACGCAGTTTGGTGTTGTCAGTGCTGACATGATGATTTTATCAGTTAGCCTATATAGTGTAGCAACTTAAAGGCTACACATGACATTTCTCACTAGCGAGGTAATAACAGTGATGTGTATAGATGCTGCAACAGAAGAATTTGAGGGACGCACAGAGGTACGTTAGCCTAATTCACACAAGCTCTCTCTCTCTCTCTCTTTCTTTCTCGCTCTCTCTCTCTGTGTCTCCGTCACCTCTCTTTCTAATAACTTCATTAATAACTACATTAGAATGCTATCAACGGCTCAAGCCTCCATTACCAGCTTTAAAATTATGTTTTGGAACTAGCAAAAGAGGCGTTGGATGAGATGCGGAAGAAATAATCCTACTCACAATAGCCCTTTAAGTACAAAAACCGGACGAATCATATCATCTGATCGATGTCTTGAGGTGTGGTAACCGTAGTATAAGTGGAATAATTGACTACGGGCCATTGAATTATTAGGAAAAAAAATGCACACCGAGGTGTAAAGGCCTAACGACCTCGGATGTGCATTATTTTTCTAATAACTCAACGACCCGTCATCAATTATTCCTTACTTAATGTTAATTTTAAACATCTACAAATGCATTATTCAAATCAAAAGTTTTGCTTTTTAACATTAGTTAATGCACTGTGAATAAGCATGAACTAACAAGGAATAAGTGTTATTTTAATTAACTTTAACCTTAATTTTTAACATTTAATAGATTAATAAATGTAGTAATAAATGTATTGTTCATTGTTTGTTCATGTCAATTAATACATTAACTAACATTAACTAATGGAACCTTATTCTAAAGTGTTTTGAAATCTCAGACACATTCAAGTGTATGTAAATCATACATATGTATTCACCAAAAAAACAACAACAACAATACCCAGTGCTCAAAAAGTGTACACACACACACACACACACACACACACACACACACACACCACATGTGCTTCTGTAAACAACAGCATGTTGTGTACAAGGGTAACATGCTTCAGGACATTCTGCAAAACCACTCAAATGTCACTCAGTGTGCTATGGGGCCTCAGGGGGACCCTGTGACCCTCGACATTAGCAGTGGCCCAGAAACAGGACGGTGTAAAAGATTTGCCAAACGCCCTTCATTTCATTAATATTTCATTTCGCACATCCCTCCCGTCCCAAGAATCCCAAGTAAACAGACGCTCGGAGGAGCGGATGAGAGAGAGATTTAACCCCAGAGAAAAGCCACTGAAACATCTACATCTCCTCTCAACTATGTGTGTGTGTGTGTGTGTGTGTGTGTGTGTGTGTGTGTGTGTGTTCATATCACTAATGAAGCAGCCAAAATTATGATGAAATTCTGCTGTTTCTCCACTTTGAGCTGTTGCAATGCAGAGGAGCGAGCGTGAGGAGTGTAATGAGTGATGAGCATTAGCAGTCATAATCTGCTTTTGTTTAGTTTCTTGAGGCCTCGATACACTGATCTCTTTGTGTCAACAGGCTGTTAGAAAGGTCAAAGTTCATCTCCATGGGGTGCAGGACACATGAGGACAGCCTGTCTATCATATTTTCTTTCCTTTCTTTTTCTTTCCTGCGTGGCTCCTCTGCTTTTATTTTCAGCTTTCATCTTTCCTTCTGGTATGTGAACTTTCTTCCTTTATTTACCTCTCCTCTATTTCTCCCGCTCACCCCAACTGTCCATTTCCTTTTTCCATCTAATCATCTCACACACACACACACACACACACACACACACACACACACACACACACACACACACACACACACACACACACACACTTTCTCTTCTCGGCATTGAAAGAATGTGAGGCATTTCCTTTACCTCCTCTCTCTCTGTCTCTCTTCTTTCCTTCTCTTCCTCAGTTCCAAAAGATTTGTATCTCACCTCATGTCTCTTCCCCTCTTTTTTCAGTTTTTGTCTCTTAATTAAAAATTTGAGAAAACGATGGCTTTCAGCAATCACCTTTGTGCAACAAACACACAGAAAGTGAATACTTTATGCTCTCTTCTGTCATGTCATTTCTCATTTAGGCTCTGCTTCTCTCACACAGTTTTTACTCACATAAAAATCTCACATTCTCAGATTTTTTTTCAAGATGAAAGAGAATCGTTGCCGTGTCACCTTAAGGTATGATGGTGAATAATAACAAGAGTGAAATATAACCCTTAGGATGTCATCAGAAACTGAGGCTAAAAATAGATTTTAAATCTTTCATACTGCTCTGAAAAGGGTGTAGAAACCATTTTCACTCAGAAAAATGCTAGTAAATTTCTCGAACATTTACAAAGAAACAGCAAGTAACACATTGAATTAAACATGAAATTTAAAGAATTAGTTCACTGATCAGTAAATTTCTCACTCCCATGTCATCCAAAATCTTAATTTCTTTCTTTCTTAAGTCGAAAAGAAATGATGGTTCTTGGGGAAAAATTCCAGGAATTTTCTTCATTTAATGGATTTCAATATGACAATATGATTGAAGGTCAAAATTGACATTTCAAAGCAGCTTCAAAGGACCCTTATCTAGCAAAATTATCATCATTTTCTGAAAAACAAACAAATGAAATGTATATAATTTTTCAAAATCAGTGACCAATTCTCAAAATTAACTAAAAATTTTGCCTCAATAAACTCCTAATTTGCTGCTTATTATTTGCTTTTAAGTTGTTATGTTATGGTATGGGTAGGATGAAGGGATCTAAAATATGGTCATGCAGAATAAGGCATTAATATATTAATTAATGAATATGTACTAAATATTAATATTATATAGGTATTAATAAGTACCAACAAACAAATAAATTAATTAAATTAATAAAAAAAGTTATTTCAGACATAATTGCAACACCATTTGTTCTATGGAAATTAATGATAATGATACCTTAAATAATCTGGCTTGTTAAGGATATACGTGCTACTATACTCAAAGACTTATGGTTTTTGCCTGGTGGACAATAAAACGAGTCATAAAACTTGCACAGAATTATAAATAAGGAGGAACCCAAGCAAGATAATAATTTCATAAAGCATGGATTTCCAAACTTTGAACTCTGAACCCTTTTGACCTAAAATATTTACTTGAATTACCACTGAGATCTATATACAGTATATTAAGTTATATACAGTAAAATATTTAAATAATCTAACAGCTAATTTGCATGTTCAAAGTTCTCTGATGTTGGTTAATGATCACATGTAAATCAGGTAAACAAATAACTAATTTAATCTTTTTGAATTAGTCAGTGCTTTGATAATTTTTTTTCCTTCCAAATTTGAAATCATTTGTATATTAATGATTTATTAATTATTAGTTGCTCATTAACTCCGAAACCCTTTGTAGTTCCCCCACAAAGCCCCAGTTTGTGGGCCAGTACACTCTGGTACAAAAAAATGGTACAAAAGCTCACTGTTACAGAACACTTACAAAAGAACACTTTTATATCTTATTTACCCCTAAATGGCACATGTTAATACCTTAAAGTTACATATTTTACTGAAGTGTATATATTAGTACATGGTGTATATTAGTATTTTGTTTGAAAGGGTACCATTGACAGCTGTTGTACCATTGTTTTCTGAGATTGTAACCTACTGTTGCCTACAACAGTGATCCAGTACAAATAATGACTACTTATGTTTTCTTAGAATAAAAAGCTTGTTTATTTTTGGGGGATAATGTCCATAGTGTAGATTTTTTTCCCACCTCACCATACAAATCTAAATTCAAATGGACATACTGGACTGACAAAGAGAGAGCAGCTGCAGTATAGCAGAGTGACATATTCAGCTCGCCAGCGCGCCACCGAAGAACTAGAACATGCAGAGGGTCTCCTGAAAATCCAGCCCACCCTCCTCTCTCCCTCTCCCTCTCTCTCTCTCCACACATTCAGTTATCTCTTACGCTGTTCCCATCCTTTCTCCCACATTCTTCCCTCTACCGCTCCCATCCAAATCCTAAAGTTCCGTCGCCATAGCAACAACTGTCATCTGCAAAAATTACCCCAAAAATCTCTCTATATGCATGCTGCTTGCTGCACACCCTGTGCAGACTGTCTCTAGTGATGCTGTTCAGAGAGAATCAGCCATACTGAGAATCGGCATATGAATTCAGAGAGACAGACAAACGACAAGCCGTTAAGTATAGCAACAAACAGACACAATGACAGACAGATGCATCCTCTCAGAACGGAGCATAAAATACAAAAAAAGAATGAACAGGTATGAACATAATGGGGAGAACCATTGCCATGGTAACAGAGAAACGAGTGAGTGTGAAAGCGGGGTAGGAAGGTAGAGAGAAGAGGGGGAAGCATGCCGTTGCCATGGTAACTAAAGAGGAGGGTATCCTGAGAGAGACAGACAGGCTAAAAACACAAAAGACACATTAAGGAAGAGGGAAACCACATCTCTCATTATCTTCTCTCTCTCTCTCTCTGGTTCCCTTTCTCTCGGCTCTCCAGTGCACCCACTCATTCAAGCAGAGCTGCTTCCATTTGCAAATCTAATGTGTGTATGTGTGCGCAGAGAAAAGAGCAGTGATTGAGTGCATGTGCATGTGTGTGCGCTGCATGTGAGCTTGAGAAACTGCAGAGGGACAGAGCATGTTTGTGCGTGTCGGAAAAATAAAAGGAATAAAGCTCTTTCTGCTGAAAATTTCACATATATGATTTATATTAAATGTGTATGTTTAGGTACAAAATGAGTGATTTACATGAATATGAATATAAATTTAGATTAAAATATTATGAATAAAAATAATTAATAAATTTATATAACAAAACAAAATAGCAGCTAAAATTAAATACATGCATTTATTATTAAAATGTACTATTAAAGTTTATTTAATTTGTCATCTTTATATCAATAAATAATTAAATATTGTATTTAACAAATAATGTTGTTGAAAATGTGATTAAAAAGCAGCCTTTAAAATGAACATTTTTATACAAAAATAAGATCTATGGAGAGATGTGAAAACAAATATAAAATATAAAAATTATATAGATAGATTGATATAAAATATAAATAAAATGATAAATATATCTATTATTAATACATTTCTACATACAGATAAATAAATAAATAAATAATACATTTATTTAGCTCTAAACACAGACATATGTAAGACTTATACAGAAAATTGCTTGTTACGAGAAAAATCCGCGACCCTGCGGATGATAAATGGTTTGGAGAATAGATGGATGGATGCTGTCATAGCACTGAAAAATATAGTCAGTAGTGTTTTAAGTTAGGATATCTTGACTAATTAGCGTTCCTGTAGCTCAAACAGTACAATAAATTCGATGGAAATGGGTTCAATCCCCAGGGAAAGCCTAAACTGACAAAATGTATATCTTGAATGCATTATAATTTGCTTTGGATATAAATGTCTGCCAAACACATAAATGTAAGTGTATTAGCAATCAGCCAGTCAGAACAAGAACACAGGAGATACATGCCAGCAATCGCTCTCAAAACCAGCTGTTCACTTTGTAAGAACAAAATCCGCAAAATTCTTGATTCTGGGAATCCTTCAGCCTAATGCCAAAGGATCTGGACTGCTGCCCTAAAGGTTGCAAGTTCAGTTACAAATAGAGATGACCCAAACACTGTGATTAATCTTTTCTGCCCTTGAGCTATAAACTTAACCCCGAGCTGCTGTGGGAGGGTTACATTTACTGCAAATCACTTTAGACCACTAACTATCCAACAGACTGTCTTCTAGGAGCAAAACCATATGCCATTTGACACGGACATGATGGGTGACAGTGACGTGGAGGAGAATTGTTGAATAAAGGCATTACTTTGGTTTTCTTTTTTGTGCACAAAAAGTATTCTCACAGCTTCATACAATTACAGTTGAACCACTGATGTCACATGAATTATTTTAATGTCCTTGCTACCTTTCTGGGGCTTGAACATGTCAGTTGCATTGCTATGGAAAGTCATAATGCTCTCTGATTTCATCAAAAGGATCTTAATTTGTGCTCTGAAGATGGAGGATTTAGGGGTTTGGAATGACATGAGGTAGGGCTGGGCGATATGGAGCAAAAAATATACCTTGATATATTTTGCTATATCTCGATATACGATATACTATATATCTCGATATCTTTACAGGAAAAATAACCCCCCAAAACTACTGCAAAAACAAATATGCCAAATATCACATGTTTAGGGCCCTATGAAATGTTTTATTTTTTTCTTCACCATATTTTTTATTGTTACCATATTGTGCATTTTAGCATGTGTAATTATTTAAATGCATAAAACAACTTAATTTGTTCAATATTTTTCTTAAAATAGCCTTATGTGAAATGTTTTTCCCCTCTGAAATTCTGTGTATTTACATTTTTTGGTTATCAAACGAAGGCATAAAACATTCATTTAATTTATCTTTTAATTATTGAAAATTAAGCAAACTTTATAAGGGGATTTACTATTAAAAATAAATTAGTCCATATCAGGATTTGATGTGAGTGCAATTACCTACTTTTGATTAATTAATTCAAAATTTGACAAATTCTGTGACATACCACGTTAAACTATAAATTCCATTTTTATGACTGGATTCCACGATTCCGTCCACATTTTCTGCATCGCGGAAATCATAGGGCCCTACAGTAGACATCTGCCTGCTGTTTGTCCGACACCTTAAAACCGAGGTATCCCCATGTAATGGAGCCAGTTGTCCTTTTTTTTTTTGACTAGTTCTGTAGCCTCCGGGCTGGTTGCGGATGACGCTATGTTCACTGAGACAACACGCGAGGGGAGGGGGAACAAAGACAAGACAAGACAAACAAGCAAAGTGGCGGAATCAGAATTAATATAAACAATATATTGATATATATGATATGTCAAAATCCATATCGTGTTTAAAAAATATCTCGATATATTTTAAATATCGAGATATCGCCAACCCCTAACATGAGGGGGAGCAATTAATGACAGAATTTTAATTTTTGGGTGAACTATCCCTTTAAATGTAAATAATCTCCACTATAGCTTTATGCATCACACATTGTTTGAAAGGTTTCAGGGATTTTTCATTTTTTTCAGATTCTAGAATTTCAGTGTTGCTTCAAAAGAGAGAAAAAGAGGAAAGAAAGAAAGAAAGAAAAGATTTGAGGTAACAATATAAAACTGATTGAATAAAGAATTATGTTTCTGCTAAAAATAATATTTCTATGAAATTTTGGAAGTGGGTCATGGATTAACTGGAATACTTATTTTTTGGTTTTAGGTTGTTTTTATTATTATTATTTATGTATGTATGATGATTATGATGACATTAGTAAAAAGGTCAGCTTTTTACATTTGGCCTCCACTTGGTTCACATTGTAAGATTATAAAGAATGAGCAGAACCAGAACAAAGGAAGCACATGTTTGCTATTTCAAGCAGGATTTAAAATTGTTTTCAGGGGAACCGCATTGCCAGGTTCCATTTAAACATGTCAATGCCAAATGTCAAATACACAAAACCATGTCAAAGATCACCTTAAGGCAGGCAGTAAACACACTAAAACCAAAAAATGCACTAGTTGGAAAACCTGGTGCTTTGTAAAACACTCACCTTCTGTTAAATACATAATGTAAATATTATTTTGGAACATTTTACTTAAAGCCTTAATGCATAATGCATTATAAAGGGTCATTAAAGGGTATAATGTATTGCAAGTATTCATAATTTGCATTGTAATACATTACAATATCTTATTGTAAATAATTCTAACCAAATTTAAAATGTATAGTGTAGCAGTGAATTGATAAGTGTTATAATGCATTAACTGCAGTTACAATTATTCATGAGATTGTACAATGCATTATAAGGTGCAATACAAAGCATAAAAACTACTTTTATAATGCATAATACATAAAGGCTTTAGTAAAGTGTTACCATTATTTTTTACCTGAGAATCAACATTTATTTCATATACTTCTCCTCTTAATGCTTTATGTCTAATAATCAATACACCTTTTTTTATGTTAATACATGTGCATGTGCAGTGTGCATATTTAATCATTCATTTTTTGGTAGGTGTTGCTGTTTCTGCATCATCCGATGCACATTCATTCTCCATTTGTCATGTTTTACTACGGTCCGCAGTCTTGTGCATGAAAGGTGCTTTGTGTTCTAGCAGCGATCTGATTGGGTGATGGTGATGGAGGGAAGCTTCTGATTGGCTGAGGTATTTTGTGCCGTCCACTTAGCTCTTGTCCCACCCTGAGATGGTTCTCACCTCTCAGCTCTCTTTTTCTCTTCCTCTCCCTTCCAGCCTATAACGTCTTATATATTTCTGTAAGTTTCTGCCAGTCCTTTGTGAGTTGCTATAGTTACCAGGTCTCTCGCACTCCCCCACTTCCCCCCATCTCCTTCCCTCTCTGCCTCTGCTTCCAAGGTTGCTATAGTAACAGATTTATTTAAAAAAGAGAGCGAAAAAAAAAATCCTCCTTCATGCCTCCCGCTCTCCCCCTCAGTGATAACTGCAGTGCTCTCACACATATACATTCACATATGTTAAAAACAAAGCATCACTAAGTTCAAGTTCAAGTACATCTGTTATATTAATTAGGGCCAATTAGCTGTTTTGTTGGGACTGTGGGCACTGAGATCGTAGGGGTGAAATTCAATTCCGGGTATTTTTTTATATAAGGGAAACCAGGGCAAGTTGTCACTCTTTTTATTTAGTTGAATAAATCTGGTTTTGAAAGTCTCACCTTTTTGTCTTATAAAAAAAAAAAAAAGCATCTATCTTTTATGACCCATGATGTTATAATATATGGGGCATGTTGTCAGAACGGGAACCTGCTATTTATTAAAAATAATTCATAAAAAAGAAAGCATTAGCTAAAAAGCCCCCAAATATACATTTGTATTTAAAATGCATGTAATATTTTTTTCATCAATAATCTTAACTGTTATAAAAACATTTAAAGACTTTACATATAATGCATTATAAAAGTAGTTTTAATGCATTAATTATAAGATCTTATATCTTACCACAAGATATAATGTTTTAAAATGCACATTATGACTAATTACAGTGTATTTTACCCTCTAATAACCCTTTAGGAAGTATTATACATAAAGGCTTTAAGTAAAGTGCTCCCATTTTTTGTTGTTATGTTAACTAAGAGTTAACTAATGTTAACAAACAGAACCTTATTGTGATATGTTACTATTTTTCATATTTTATTTTATTTCAGTTAACATTTCTTTTAAGTGACAATTTTTATGGTTGTAGTTTTAGTTAACTATGAGATCCTACACAAAAAAAACTAGTTAAAATTGTAAAACAGCAACAATATTTTAAAACAACATACAAAACCAGCACCAAAGAAAATTTGTTAAAATGGAGTTGTGACACAAAACCTAGTTACCCGTGACAACTTGCCCCAGTCTTTATATATAAGATTGTTTCAAGCTATCATTGTACATCTGTTCGTGTACTTTACAAAAACCCTTCAAATAATACCATTACTAGATGTTCTCATGGTTACAGTTTAAAAATAGGTTCAAATGTGTTCATGTGCGCCTTTGCATATACACCTGTATTCATGGTTTCCTCCTGTATAGACAAAGTCTCATTCTTGTCCAAACGTGCACGTATATCTTCACACCTGTGCCCCAGTTATTCATCTAACGAAATTACTGCAGCCTACCAGTAAGCCACTGGAGAGATCTCTAGCCCAGACAGATCTGGGACTGATATTTCTTCTACACAAGCATCGGCTTCTCATATAAATAAGATGTTTCCTGATGATCATCTCTGTGCTGAAATTAACGACTGTCTGCTCCTGTACTAAACACATGCATTTTTATAACAGTCCATATATAAACAACTATTGTAAGTGTGTCGAGCAACATGGTGCACTAATAATAATATACTATGCAAAGCAATCAGCTCTTTATAAATAGAAATCCACGCATTTGGAAATGACTTTCCATCATTTTAGTTGTTACAAGAAAACACTGCTAATGCTGTTTGGTCCACCTGCCAACTAAATGTAATGCTCACTAGTTTCCCAAGTAATTAAACAGACTTGCGTAGCTAAAAATAACAACTGCAATGCATCAATGTTTCTCTCACTGTCTCACATTGGTGTAAGTGTCATCCAGAATAAATGTTCATCTACTGCCTTATTACAAAGTGCAGGGAAACATTCCTGTAAATCTGCATCTTCTAGATGCTGTTAGACCAGAAAGCCACTGGTCTATGAATAAGAAAACTGCACATGTACACAGTTGGGACTAAAATTGCCAGTTACAATCTACTTTGAAAACGTATAAATGTTAATCAAACTTTTTTATATTCTTTGACATAGATTTGTAACATCAGGCATCAAACTGTTTAAAAATGTATGTTTTTTAATTTCTGTTTTCTTTAAATTGTGTATTTTTTGTCATTTTGTATTGTCATTATTATGTATTATTAATATTTTGCAAATATGTATGAAAATTGTATAAATTTTTATATAAAAAATATATTATTTTAATTAAGTACATCAAGATAAACTAAATGTAAACTAAGTGAAATAAAATATATTTTTAAATATAAAATAAGGATTTTGTATTGTATTTATTCATATCAGTTAAAGTGTACAGAATTCAGGAAATTAAATAATAAATCAAATGCAATAATTGCAGAATATTCCAATTATAAGTGTAGTTTATGTCGTTACTCATAACTAATATTCCAGTAGTCCACAAGGAAAAGTTCACCCAAAAATAAAAATAAAAATTCCAAGAAGTTTTTTTCCAAACCTGTATGAGTTACTTTCTTCTGATTAACATAAAAAAAGATATTTGAAAAAATTTGATTAACTAAACAGATAATGGGCCCTACCCAAATTCTTCAAAATATCTTCTGTGTTTAACAGAAGAAAGAAACTCTTTCGGGTTTTGAAAATCTGATTATGATAAATGGTGACAGAATTTTTGGGTTAACTATATGTAACCCCCCACCGGGGCCTAACTGCCACACCTTGTTCTTGTTCAGAGCGGGTCTCGAACCCGGCTCTCCGGCATGGGAGGCAGACACACTAACAAGGAGGATAAAGACTGCAGCTACTAGCATCAGTTGCTAGTGTGCCTCTTGAGATCAGGGGAGTGAGGTTAACCTGGACAACTCCTACCCGCTGGCCTCCGTTACATTTAAACAATCCCCCAAACTTGTTTTTGCATTGCACAAAGTTATAATTCAGCTGCAAAGCACACTGGGTAATGGGTGTCACTAATGCATGTTGCTTGATTATTTCAAATGTTTTTCTTCCACAACACCGTATTCTGTTGTTCATCGTCTCCTTAAAGAATACAGTGCTTTTTAATAACAATTAGTTACATTTATATAGTGCTTTTCTGGGTACTCAAAGTGCTTTACATAAAAGTGAGGGAATCTCCTCAACCACCACCAGTGTGCAGCATCCACCTGGATGATGCGACGGCAGACATATTGCACCAGAATGCCCACCACACACCAGTTTTATTGGTGGAGAGGAGACAGAATGATGAAGCCAATCACTATATATGGGGATGATTAGGAAGCCATGATGGTCAGAGGCCAATGGGCAAATTTTGGTCGGGGTTACACCCCTACTCTTTTTCCAAGGACATCCTGCGATTTTTAATGTCCACAGAGAGTCAGGACCTCGGTTTAATGTCTCATCTGAAGGACGGTGTTTTTTACAGTATAGTGTCCCTGTCACTACACTGGGGCATTAGGACCCACATAGTCTCACGAAGCCAGACCTTCAGGTCTGAAATTTATGGCAGCTTTCACTGGCCAAGGCTCGCCCATGAGGCTGTTTGACTGACATGTCCAACAACCAGTCACAGTTCGTTTCGTTCATCATCATGTTTAGAGGCGTGGAAATGTCACCACAATAACAGACCGGTGTGTAAAACTCTCGGATGTATTTTAAAGATTCTATGCCGTAAACTTTAAATATTTCACATACTTTTGAAAATCCAGCATTTAGTTGACCCTGATAAGCACTGGTCGTCACAGTTGTAAACACAATGTCTTTCTTTTTTGGTGAGGGGTTTAGCACCACGGTATTTTTGTTTCCAGGCGGAAAAAGAACACGACACACACGTCTTGTGGAAATCCTGTAGAATTCAACCAATCCGATTACGACTTTGAAGTGTTTCCACTTTTGTGTCCCATATGCATCTGATGTTTAGCCAGCGGTCCGTGGGTGTGACATCTGAGGCTGAGACTAGGACTGACACAGACAACAGGGTGAACAACCCCTGCTGGCCTAACAAACACCTCTTCCAACAGCAACCTTGTTTTTCCCAGGAGGTCTCACATTAATGGACTGACCAGGCTCAACCCTGCTTAGCTTCAGTGGGAAACCAGTCTTGGGCTGCAGGGTGATATGGCTGCTGGCTTAATGCATAACATTAAGCTAAAGAAAACAATGTGTTGGTAGGTTTTTTGTCTTTCTCTCATGATCATACTTCTCAGATTTTTAACTGCATATCTCTTTTGTTCTCTTTGTATGATGGAGTCCTGTATGATGAAATCTACCAGCTCTGATTGTGTTTGTCAAATATGCAAATCACACACTTTCTACAAACACAAGCACGGGTGCACAACACTGCAGCACTCATTGCATGTTTCAAAGCAATTTGGATCATATGTGAATGAAAGAAATAGTGGATGAACTGAAGATGAAACTGAACTGACATTCATTACAGGTGTAGATCCACCCTGATTAACAGGAATTTGAGGTTCTTTGGGATTTTAACAGATGCTTCAAAAAAATTATTATTACTGTACAGTATATTCAAGTAAAGCATATAGCAAATCTCAACTGTGTGATTTTTAATTTATTTTGCTAAATGTAACTATACTTATCACTTTTCTCTTTTTATATATATTTATATATATATATATATGCAAATGCGAATTATGCAAATGTATAAATTGTATATAACAATTAATATGGTATTTGTTGCATTCAATTCAAAGGGACAGTTTATGTAAAAATGTATTCATGAGCGATCTACAAGTTCATTCTGCCGTTTTTTTTTAATCAGACCAAATGTTTTCACATCACATCAAAAACAACAAATAATGTCAAAGATGTAAAAAGTTCAGTGTTTTTCTTCTGTACAGTGTGGTCATGTGGTCACAGAACATTTACACAAGGGCTCTCCAGATCACACTAGGAATGTTAAACACATAATACTGCAGACTAATTAAAAAATAACATCATTTTCTCATCTGTCCTCCCTCTGTCTTTCTTTCCCCTCCCTTTGCATTCCTTCCCTTGACAGATTGAGTCGGCCTGTCTCCTTATCTCTCCATCACAACATGTCTGTGTCACTCGGTGCTCTCACTCTCAATCAATCCATCACTCTCCCTCTCTCTTTCTCTTCTCTGAATCCCTCCTTCAGAGAAAGTTGCTGACACTTCCTGCAAACAGGTCTCACCTCCCTCAATCTTTTTCTTTCATCACCTCTCTCTCTCTCTCTCTCTCTCTCTCTCTCCATACCACCATCTTCACATGAAAATCTACTAACAAGTATCAGATCTGAGAGAATGCACTCTCTGATCTTCACCTACACATCCACAGATATTTGCAGACACACCGGTTGAAGTAATAAGCACAAAATGGCTGTGTTATTATTATCTCTAATGTTCTGTTGAGACTGAATTTACTATCTGTATATTTGGGGCCCTAAGGGCCCCAGTGTTCTATGTGTCTAATACCAATTTCAAAATTAATCTAGTTTCCCTTCAAATTGTATATGTTCTTCTGATCATAAGATAATAGAAGGTAACATGATGATTTAATGTTTTTCAAAATTGGCCAGCAAAATGTCATAAATAATGTAATACATAGAGCAAGAGAAAAACGCCAACAGAATAACAACATTTAAATAATGCTATAAACAGTAGCTAAATAATGGAAAAAGCTAAATACAACAATTCATAACATTCACTTCTATTAACATGTTTTTAAAAAAAAGTACTGTACGAAAGCATGTCCTAGGGACTAAAATTGTTGGCCGCACGGACTGATTATAGTGTGACGCGCAGGAAGACGGTTTGGTGAATGTTCATCTCTGCACACTTGTCTTTGCTCTGTATAATGCGTTTATGCCTTGATGTAAGTACATTTGCATATGTATGTTTATTGCGTGTATGTTATTGATGTCCCGCGATCGTTCTGCGGTTACCCTCGGCGAGTTTTGAGCACCGTAGCGGCCGTAATTTTCCCGCGAGAGAAACACGCTAATCAGTATTAGCCTCGGCAGTATTCTAAACTGCATCACCAATGTTGTTTACATTAATAATGTATCATTGCACAATTTATCATGACTATTTGCATTGATAGGGCTGTTATTAATGTTAAGAATGCAGACTTGAGTGTTTAATCATTGTTTATTGCATTTGTTCGACTATCATGCCAGTGTGTAAATGATTCTCAGAATTTGATTGTAATTATATTTCTCTATCGTTCTTTTTGACCATTAATACAGACATCATTGCCAAAGAATAACTGATCTAGATGACAACGCAAAGACTGTTCAATAAATCCATCTTTGTGAAGATCTGTTCTCCGACCCTTGATTCTCTAACCGGAATCCCGTCCATATTTGGCCGCCTCAATCAGCATATTATAAAGTTGTAGCACGCCTCCGTTACAAAGGTGGTCCTTCGAGCCGGATTGAGAGCAAGATCGAACCAATATGGACAAAGCAGAAAGTGACCTATCTGAGACAGCGTCCAGACCTCGACGCAAGATTAATCTGCCTACACATCTGGATGATTACGATGTTGGCTACCATCCTGCTGGTGACCTTCCTCCAAAGGCTTCCTCTCACTGTCCTAGTCAGCCCCGAAGCAGCTCGAGGAAAACGTCTCACAGTGGTGTCAGCTCTCAATCCAGGAAAAGTAGACGTTCCATTACGTCCGCTGGCGTTTACGTCCCACCAGAGCTCTCTAGCGTCCAGACTGCTATGTTGGAGGAAAAGATTAAACAGAGACAGTATGACAGTCTAAAGCGGCAAGTAGAAGAGGACTCATTGATTGATCTGGAATACCAAAGACTGCAGACACAAGCTAAAGAAGCCCAGCGCATGCAAGAGGAAGCGCTAGTCGCAAAGGAGGCCCTGTTGAAACAACTAGAACGACAGCGCAAGCTTCAAGAAGCAGAGACTGAACTCGAAGTAGCTAAGCTTGTATCCTCCATGCTTTCTGTAGACTCTAGAGCGACCACTCCAGTCCCTACAGACTCTGGTTCTCTGAACGCTCAACAGCTTGCATCACAGTGCAGCCAGGCTTGCTCCCCGCAGCTCATGTCTTCAGAAACTCAGCAGCCCCTCTTCCAGTCGCCCGCTGTGACGTCAACGCTGCTGCCCTGTCTTACAGCACTGCCTGATCCTGAGGTTTCTGCAGCGTCTCCTAGACCGCCACATTGGGCCTCACCTGCTCCTCACTCTGCAGATGCACCCATGCCCGTTGCATTTGACCCAGGGCCACAAGCATTCTCACCGCCAGTCCCTGACATTGCACCATCGGCTCCTACTGCCATTCCAGTACACTGTGTGTCATTACCGTCGAATGTGGCCTCTCAGCCTTCAGCAGTGTTCACCATCCCGACCTCCACTGCGTACCCCATCAGCAGCATGCAGCGTGTGACACAGCAACCTCTTACTACCACATTACCTTCCCTTCGCTACAGGCTACAACAGACAGCAACAACGCCAGTGACAACACTTCCGGGTCCGTCACAGCTCCCTGTCTTCAGCCACCAAGCACCGATGACGACACTTCATGCTCCTGGTTACGTTAAAGCATCTGTGCCTCTCCCCCCAACTGCCTACTCACCTCAACTGAGTCCAGAGCTCCTGCTCGCATCAGCTTATGGCATTCCACGACCCACGTTACCAGTTTTCGAGAGTGGTGCTGAGAGTGATTTTGCTTTGTTTAAGTTAGCATTGGACAATCTGTTGAGTAATCACCATCATATCAGTGAACAGTATAAATATCATGTTCTCTTAAGTCATTTGGAACTTCCTAGTGCCCATCAGCTCGCTAAATCCTTTATGTATCATCCTCAGCCTTACACTGCTGCTCTGCAGGCACTTCAAGACAAGTATGGACAACCGAGACAGCTTGTTCAGTCTGAGTTGGGTGCCATCCTAAGCACTCCACCTCTTAAGTTGGGTGACGCTAATGCCTTCAACTCATTTGCATTGTCAGTACAGTCTTTAGTGGGTATGCTGAGAACTCTTGAAGGCCAGAATGGTTACGAGCTTTTGTGTGGCTCACATGTGGACCGTCTCTTGAGTAAACTGCCACCAGCCTATCGCGACAGTTTTGTTGAATACTGCCTAAGTCGGGGTATTCTCCAGACCGGCACCGACAAGACCTACACACTACCTGATTTCGCAGACTGGCTTCAGATCAAGTCCCAAGCGAAACGTATCTCTAGCAGAGCTGCGGCTATGTTCCAGAGTGAAACTCTGAAGCCCCCTGGTAGAGCTAGAGGACCACCTCATCTTAGAGGGCAGCCAAGGCCAGTTCTCCTGACACGTGAGAGTGTAGCTAAGACTCCTGAGTCGACAGCCCCTAAGTCCAGCTCCAAGCCCAAGCCATACTGTCCCCATTGTGACAACAGGGATCACTACCTCAACTCTTGTGAGGCATTCAAGAAGTTGACTACCTCCCAGATTGTATCTTGGGTTAAAGATGGTAAACGATGCTGGAGATGTGGACGGTCCCATGCTGTAGAGTCTTGCAACCTCAAACGTCCATGTAGAATTTGTAAAGAGCTACATCTTACAGTTCTTCACGATTCCATTAAAGATACCACCAGTGCTGTCCTCGCCGTCAGCCTCCCATCGACCCGGGTTTACTTGGACAGACCGAACCGTACACCCAGAGTCATGCTAAAGGTCGTCAAGGTCCTCCTTCACAATGGACACCACACAATGGAGGCACATGCCGTTCTTGATGATTGGTCAGAGAGAACACTCGTGCTTTCCCCAGTTGTGGAGCAGCTCAAGCTTACCTGTACCCCAGAGTTACTTCATTTACAGACTGTTCAGCAATCTCACACAGAACTCGAAGGTTCGTCCGTTTCTTTCGAGGTCTCAGCAGTCACCAAACCCATGCAGAGGTTCACTATCCCCAGTGCCTTTACTGCAACCGGTTTGAGTCTTGCAGAACATAACTACCCAGTGGCTGCGCTCCAACGAGCTTATCGTCATCTGAGAGATCTTCCTCTTCCCCCTGTTGACAGAGTCAAACCACTACTCCTCATTGGTTCTGACATGCCACACCTCTTAATGCCGATACAGCCTTTCTGCAGAGGACCAGACGGAGGTCCAATAGCCATCAGAACACAGCTGGGATGGTCTCTTCTGGGTCCCATGAGCCCCAAGCAGCCCTCACGGTGTTATCAGCAGTGCCTTCATATCACCACCACTCCGCTTCATGATGATCTGATTCGGCACGTCGAACGTCTCTGGCAGGTTGACACCTTCCCATACAATGAGAAGATGGTCATCAGGTCCAAGCAAGACAAAGACGCTCTCGCTATGCTTCAGAAAGCCACCACCACTGTGAACGTAGACGGCGTTCGACGTTATGCCACACCATTGCTCCGACGCATGCCCATGACCATGTTCCATACCGATAAGGATGCTGTCCTTCCTAGTCTTCGAAGTACCGAGCGCAGATTGGCAAGAGATCCTGAACTAGCAAAAGCCTACTGCACTGAAATCCGCAAGTTGGAATCTGCTGGATATGTAGCCAAGATAACCACAGAAGAAGCACACAATACCTCTAAATCCTGGTTTATTCCGCACCATATCGTGCAACACAACGGCAAGAACAGGATCGTCTTTAACTGTTCATTTCAACATCAGGGTCAGTCCTTGAACAGTCAGCTGCTTCCTGGTCCGATGCTGGGACCCTCCTTGTTAGGTGTGCTCCTGAGGTTCCGACAACACACGGTGGCTGTGAGTGGGGACATAAAAGCTATGTTCCATCAGGTACGCTTATTGCCCAGGGACAAGCCAGTGTTGCGGTTTCTTTGGAGGAACATGTGCAGAGACCAGGAGCCTGAGATATATGAATGGCAGGTGCTTCCGTTCGGAACTACCTGCAGCCCGTGTTGCGCCATCTACGCCCTCCAACGCAGTGCCCAGAACCACCAGAACGACCAGGTCAGTCTGGTTAACATAGTTGAGAATTCCTTCTATGTTGATAATTGCCTGCACAGCACTTCGAACTCTGATGAAGCTAAGGAGGTAGTTGATGGACTTCGTCAACTACTGTCTGAGGGAGGCTTCGACTTGAGACAGTGGGCCTGCAACATACCCTCTGTCATCGAACATCTTCCCGCAGAAGCCCGGTCTGCTAACAGTGAACTGTGGTTGACCAAAGCCAGTACAGACCTACAAGACCTACGGTGGTACTGTCTCAGTGACACCCTTGGTTATAATTTGCGATCAACCGAGCCTCTAGAACCTACCATGAGAAACGTGTACAAGACCTTGGCCAGCCAGTATGACCCGCTGGGTTATATTATCCCGTTTACCACCAGGGCCAAGGTTCTCATCCAAGATCTCTGGAAGCAGAATTTGGGCTGGGACGATCCAATAACACCTTTACAGCTAAGAGAGAAGTGGCTAACATGGATACAAGAGATTCCTAATCTGCTTCAGCTGCAATTTCCTCGACCTTATGCCCCAGCCTGTGCTGATTACCCTAGTGCCATCCGAGAACTCCACGTATTTTGCGACGCCTCAGAAAGAGCATACGGCTCAGTGGCCTATTTGCATACTACAGATGATCAAGGACACATCCATGTCGCCTTTGTTCTGGCCAGATCCAGAGTGGCCCCCAGAAAATGCCTCTCCATGCCTCGTTTGGAACTGAGTGCAGCCCTGACTGGCGCCCAGTTAGCCAAAGTGATCCAGACTGAGTTGTCTCTTAATCTCCATACAGTCACCCTCTGGTCTGACTCAACAACCGTGCTGAACTGGCTCACCTCTGAGTCCTGTCGCTACAAGGTATTTGTAGGGACACGCATAGCCGAAATCCAGACCCTCATAGACACGGCTGAATGGCGGTACATTGATTCGGCTCACAACCCTGCCGATCACATCACAAGAGGCCTGACACTGACCCAGATAGCAAGACCCCATCAGTGGAGTTCAGGACCAGACTTCCTCCTTCAACCTTCTGACCAGTGGCCATCCACACCTGTCACTAAGGTAGAATCGGAGATCAGTGAGTTGAGGAAAACTGCATTCATCGGCACTGTCAAAGTCTCCAATAATTTACTTGTGGACCCCAATCAATTCCACACATGGCTAGAGCTTGTTGAGGCCACTGCCAGGTCCCTACACGGGGCGGCTGTTGCAGACAGCGACTCTTCACTGCAAGCTGATGACTATGTTGAAGCAGAGAAACTTATCCTGGCCCAAGTTCAGCAGGACTCATTCCCACTTGAAGTCCAAGCTTTGAAGACTGGACAGCCGATTCCAGCTACCAGCCGTTTGGCATCCCTTGCACCAGAGTATGATAAGGACACAGGTCTCATCAGAGTAGGGGGACGGTTACGCAGAGCCAGTGACCTCGACCCTGATGCCATCCACCCGATACTGTTGGATCCTGGTCATTCTACAACGAAGCTGATAATTAAAGAGACGGACCGCCGACTTCTGCATCCTGGTTCTGAAAGGGTGCTAGCGGAATTACGTCGCCAGTATTGGATACTCCGGGGCAGGGAAGCCGTCCGTAAGCATCAACGCAAATGCAAAGATTGTCAGTTCTGGCGAGCCAAGCCTGAAGTTTCCCAAATGGCCGATCTTCCATCCTGCAGGCTGCAACTTCACCAACCGCCGTTCTATTCTACTGGGGTAGATTGTTTTGGGCCCCTTTCAGTCAAAGTTGGTCGTCGCCACGAAAAAAGATGGGGCATCCTTTATAAGTGCATGACAACCCGATGTGTGCATCTTGATCTGTTGGAGCACCTTGACACTGATGCATTCCTGCTCTCTCTGCGTCGCTTTATAGCAAGACGAGGTAAGCCCATGGAATTGCTCTGTGACAACGGTACCAACTTTGTAGGAGGAGACCGAGAACTACGTGACATTTTTGAGGTAAGCTCAAGTTTTTTTCGACTCTACCAACCTGCTTGGAAGACGCAGATGGAGACACAGCCAGGTGTTGGCAGATCATTTCTGGACTGCCTTTATCCGAGATTATCTCCCAAGTTTACAGGATCGGCATAAGTGGAGAAAGGATGGCAAAGAGCTAACTGTGGGCCAAGTGGTTCTCATTGTTGATCACCAACTTCCTCGTGCCCTCTGGCCTGTGGGCACAGTGACTGAGACGTTGGCTGGACCTGACGGGAAAGTTCGCACTGCTCGTGTCAGAGTTAATGAGAAATCCTACACTCGTCCAGTTATTAGGTTGATTCCACTTCCTCACTTCGAGGAAGAGCCTTAGACACTGTAGACAGACTTTCTTGGTGTTTACAATTATCCTGTCAGATAATTGGGGGCGGCTGTGTACGAAAGCCTGTCCTAGGGACTAAAATTGTTGGCCGCACGGACTGATTATAGTGTGACGCGCAGGAAGACGGTTTGGTGAATGTTCATCTCTGCACACTTGTCTTTGCTCTGTATAATGCGTTTATGCCTTGATGTAAGTACATTTGCATATGTATGTCTATTGCGTGTATGTTATTGATGTCCCGCGATCGTTCTGCGGTTACCATCGGCGAGTTTTGAGCACCGTTGCGGCCGTAATTTGCCGCGAGAGAAACACGCTAATCAGTATTAGCCTCGGCAGTATTCTAAACTGCATCACCAATGTTGTTTACATTAATAATGTATCATTGCACAATTTATCATGACTATTTGCATTGATAGGGCTGTTATTAATGTTAAGAATGCAGACTTGAGTGTTTAATCATTGTTTATTGCATTTGTTCGACTATCATGCCAGTGTGTAAATGATTCTCAGAATATGATTGTAATTATATTTCTCTATCGTTCTTTTAGAGCATTAATACAGACATCATTGACAAAGAATAACTGATCTAGATGACAACGCAAAGACTGTTCAATAAATCCATCTTTGTGAAGATCTGTTCTCCGACCCTTGATTCTCTAACCGGAATCCCGTCCATATTTGGCCGCCTCAATCAGCACATTATAAAGTTGTAGCACGCCTCCGTTACAAGTACCATTAGAATTACATGCATTGTCTTACGTAGCCTGTTACACATATAACATCTGACTTCTTACATATTTAAATGCTTGTATTAAAACATAAGATTATTTTCGCCATATACATTAATAAGTTATAGTTAACTATAGCAATGTATACATACGTGTGTGTGTTCCAAGACCAACCCAGCCAAAAATGATTGAAAAAAAATCACGTTGCTTTATATTTGTGCATGTGCGCGTTTGTACACACACACACACACACACACACACACACACACACATATATATATATATACACACATACATACATACACACACGCACAAATATATAGAAACCTACACGTTTTTTTTCAATCATTCTTGGCGGCAAAGCGGAGCCCACCTTTCATTCATATTCACTTCACTTCTCATTCACTGCTACACTTTACACTACAGTCACGTTCGTCCGCAGACCTCATCTATAGCCGCGGTTTCTTCCCAGTCAAATACCGCCGTCACCGGTGATGCGTCCCGCGGTTAACGGTTTTCTACTGCACCGTCACGCGCACGCGAGCAAGACGGAAGGCACGAGCCCCTGAACTACAAAGCGCGAGGTGAACGGCGGCGGACCGGAGGTGCGAACATAATCCTGCAAGCTGCTATTAATAACAGCCATAAAAAGGAAATACATTGAGACTATAAAATTTAGATTTCTCTAAAAAAAAAAATCAGCATTTAAAATCATTCACTGGGGTGATACTGTCCAAAACCATGATGACGCGAGATCATTCAACAAAGCGCTCTTTAACCTATAGCGTTGCCATAGTAACAAAGTCACAACACGTTCGGCTGTGACAGAGACAGAGTCATTTAGCTCCTCGTGAAGGCGGCTCGTGTCTTACCTCTGTGAACACTGATGATGGCCAAAGTTAAAATCCAGAGGCAAGTCATGCTGAAGCCCATCTGCACCTCTGTCACTCAGAAAACACCATCAATTCATCTTCTTCACGCTGCACTGTGAAAGCCCGCGAACCGGTGCTGGGAACGTCATTCAGTTTGCGTTCATTCATTCAGCGCGTGTTTCCTTTCCCCTCAGCAGAAGCGGGCGAATTGTGCGCTGTTACATGTCTTTCTTCCAGCAAATTTCAGTTTTTGATTGTAGAGGGGAGACGCAGCGCTCTGAGATCACCGGAGGAGTCGCTCGGTACTGCGCCGACGGAGCTCTCTCTCTCTCTCTCTCTCTCTCTCTCTCTCTCTCTCTCTGCGTTTGTCGTCCTTACACGCTGTTCAATGTCACAGCTCGGCAGATAATGTACACACATGCGGATATCAAATTTCTTATCTTTACCTTTTAAAATCTGCCGGCTGTTCAATTAGACGACCATGATTGATCAAATAAGGAGCAGCTGAGAATTGACATCCCTGTTATCATCACTGATCTATAATATAGAACATATATAGATCAGTGGTAATCATACATATACAGGGGAGATCGGGGCTAGTTGTCACAGGGGCAGGTTGTCACAAGAGCTACTGTTGTCCAGCTGCAAGTGTTTGGTTTCTCTATAGCATGTTGATTTTAAACACCTGGGCTGGTACACAAATGTCATGAATTCGATTTTTTTTTTCTAATTTAATATGACAAATACTATAATATAACCCAATTATAGAGCCTATAATTAAACCCTCATATAGACGTAGTTTTTACAAAAATGCTGTGAAGGCTTATCTGTGCTCTCACCACGAACATATTTTTTCTCACGAAGGAAGGTTGGGGCAAGTTGTCACATGTGTTTTAGCCTATGTGTTATGGCCACACCTTGCCTGATTTTTCTAATACATTTTCTAGTTTTTTAAGTCAAGAGTTTTACATTTATGGCAATAAAAGATATATGAAATATATTCCATATGTACAGCATAATATGTATTTAAAAAAGTTATTACAAATTTGTGTTGTATACAACAACAATAACAACAATAATAACCACTGAAATTAGGTTACCCCAAATGTATATTTATTTTGAAGTTAACAAGGGATCTCTTTTTGTAACAAAAAGCAAATACTGTCTAAACAGACCATCAAACAAACAGAACCCACAATGATGATGATCTCAGAGTTCAGTCCTGTTCAGATGACATCATCGGCCATAATACAAATCAACATACATGACAGAATAGCTCCACATGATATGAATATTTATTTTAAAGGAAGACTTATCATTAAAAAAAAAAGGAATCTAACATAACTTCATTAACAGAATGTAATAATACTTTTAGTGTTTCCTGCATCTGTTTTGGTGGGCCAGTGTGAAAATCTTCCACGCATGGAAACACAGACGCGCAATAAATGTGTGCCAGTGTCTGTGCTCACTTGAGTGTGTAGACTGTTCAAGGCAACACTTATCACATCAAATCATAAAAAATGACAGGTTATCAAACAAAACAAAAGTCATGGAAACTATAATCTACACACCTTCCAATTTAAGACATTAAAGGAACGTAAAATTACAAACAACAGTATGCACATCTACAGCAGAATAAAAGTAAACAACATATTTAAAAAGTAAGCACTGAGTAGATTGATAGCTAACTGGAAGTTCTACTGCTTGTACAGGACAGAGAAAGAGAGAGAGAGAGATGGGTGGGAAATTAAAATGCATTATCGCCATCTTGTGGCAGTCTATGTAACTGCTTTTCTCACAAACTCATTGTCTGCTGGTATTAATGAAGGTATGTGGAGGGAGTCTGAAGGTAGAGGACGGCTTTTGGTTGTAATCGGTCAGTTGCCACTTAGTTGTAACCTACATACGCATTAAACGAATGACCTTGTCATCCCACGTGAACAAAAACACTCCTAAACTTCCATATACGTGGCAGATGTGATTTAAGAGTCCCTTTTATTGGGGCCAAATGACATTGTAACATTGAAACGTGCTTTTCTTGCAAAGCTGCTTTGAAATGAGTTCTACTGTGCAAAGTGGTAGACAAATAAAGGTGAAATGAATTAAACTGAAAATTTAAAACAGAATTATGATGTTTATTTTTCTCAGCTTTCCATTAAATAACCACTCCTGCCTCTTTTTCCGTGAACAAATCTTCAAATGTTACATTTTTGCTCATTTAAAGACAATGACTGTTTGGAAGCCGGTCTACAGTAGGTGTAATACAACTGAAAAATGTCACAAGCCAGATTCAAACATGCGTTGCTTGCATGAGCACTATAACAACACTTAAATCACAGTTACAGCCTTCTCTAGGTAAATAGCTACTGAAAAGGAATAGGTGATATACAGTAGAAAGGACAACTGGCCACTTTCTGTAATCATATCGGTTACCAGATCTGCATGGATTAGGAATAAATCAGCTGGATACATAGTGAAGCAGTATTCCTGAATAATACATTTAAGCACAACATATTTCAAAAGTGTGTAATTTCTGAGCCAACAAACTGAATCAGACTGCATTCCATTGGTTGAGCCAAAGTTAAATGTTAGGAAGTTGGGATGCTCAAAAAACAGAGCAGTGTTTTGATAGTGCCACAGGGAATCAACCTACGAATGGCTCATTTACAGTCCGTTCACATTATGATTGGATAGGACAAAGGGTTTTGGCATTCAAAAAATTACACCCATCACCTTTAAAAATCCAGATCTAATCAACTGTTATTTTTATTAAATAGAATCGCCTCAGTTTATTGCATGATGCAACTCCCTTCGAATGTCACTATGGTCTGTGGTTACAATGATGGTGTAAGTCTAGAAATAATCTAGCTTTAAGAACAGAGTTAAAAGAGGTGGGGAAGAAAGTGAGAATATGATCAGTAAGAGAAAGAGAGAGAGAAAGAGAGCAGTAGTTTGTGTTACCCTGCTTTTTCTGAGAGTCCCGCCATCGAAGAACAGAGAAGATTCATTCCTGAAGGTGGCGTGAGTGAGCGAATCACTGGGCCTGATACAATGACACATCAGTGCACAATGTAATGCATTTAGATTAAGGACCTCATAATAATAATAATAATAGTAGTAATAATAATAATCTTCCCAGGTTGATGTAATGACACTAGACTGTTGCACCAACAGTAAACACCAGAAATCAAACTCAAAGAGAACGTAATTCATACAAATATTACTGAAGTTTTCATAACACCATATTTTTTTTTTTCCATAGTCCAGATATTGTTATTTTTTTATCAACTCGGCATCTCCACGCATGTAAGAAAACCAGGCAGGCTCAGAGAGTATATACTGCACTATCAGACAGTGAGGTTAGAGAGAGATAGAGAGAGACTGAGGATATATTTACAGCACACTGAGTAAAAATGATGCTATATAATCATATATATATGTATTTATAAATTTATATCGGGGGTCCCACATAATGGTTGCAGGGGCTGCTGTTTTTTTCCTGGTTATTCTGTGTGTGTGTGTGTTAGATTGTGTAATACTGAGGTGATGTATATGAGTGTGTGTGTGTGTGTGTGTATCTGTCAGTGATATTGCAGGGTTGCATGGTTTAAATTCAATTTTAAGACACTTTATGTTCAGTGTGTGTTTGCATGCGTGCCTGTTAAGAGTCTGTGTCTTTCGATGGTTTTGGGAGCAGACCATGTGTCCTGAAAGTTCATGCATGCACATATCACTGTGCAACATGTGCCAGAGTACATCTGGACCATTTGAAATGAATAATGGGAGGTGAGGAAAGCGTGGTCACTGTCATATTGCCTCTTTTTATTTATTTATGTCTCATCAATGGTATTTGCTCACATGTCATTATGGTAATGGAGAAATAGTATGCGTGCATGTGTATATGTGTGTGTGTGTGTGTGTGTGTGTGTTTGAAAATGAGCCCACGCACCAGTGCAAAACTCTCACTTCCCTGTCCTGTGTGTCGAAGCATATTTGAGGTCCTTCAGTTCGAACAGGTCAACACTTGTTTTTATTTTTTTTTCCTCACATATTTCCTCTCTCTCTGCCATCCCCGTTTTTTCCCTGTCAGGCTGAGTGAACTGAAGCGTGTGAAGGAAGAGGGAGCGGAGGGATGGATCTCTAAATGAAGTACTCTTTCTTGTCATCCACTCCAGAGTGGCCACCCTCAGCGTTAATGATGGCTGTGTCTGCATCAGGAGCATCGTCGGATCCTTTGGCTTCATGAGTCAGGTAAGTACCTGAGAGATGGAGACAGAGAGAGTGAAATCACAACTGCTATTTGTATATCATCATCATTAATTGTATATCTTCAGTCATTTGTTGAAAGCTTATTTTACATTAATGCACTTACATTTTTTTTTATTATTACGTTTTTATATTTCATGATGAAGACTGAGAGTAATGGCTGCTGAAAATTCAGCTTTGCCATCAAAGAAATAAGTTATATTTTAAAAGAAATTTAAATAGATTATTCACAGTTTGTTTAAAAGAATAATATTATAATACAATATTTCACAGTATTATTGTTTTACGCTGTTTTTGATCAAATAAATGCAGCCTAGTGGGAATAAGAGATTTTTCCAAAAGCAAAAAATCAGTTAAGTAAATATAGCTTCTAACTAAGAGTTTTATTTTATTAGAAATTTTTTATTTTATTTTACTTATTTTATTATTGAAATTATAAATGATGTTAGAAAACTTTAAATTCGTAAGGAATTGGGCTTTCTTTCTTTTCTGTCATTGTCTTAGCTTAATTAACTGTAAAGGTATCATTTACCCAAAATGACAATTTTGTCATCATTTCCTCCTCCTCAAGTTGTTTCAATCTGTATGAGTTTCTTCCTTCTGTTGAAGACAAAGAAAGATACTCTGAAGATTGTTTGAAGTTGCTGGTAGCCATTGACTTTCATAGTACTCCAAACAAATACTATGGATATCAATGGCTACCAGCAACTGTTAGAAACATTTTTCTAAATATCTTCTTTTTTTTGTTCAGCAGAAGAAAATAATTCATACATGTTTGGAACAACATGAGGGTGAGTAAAAGATGGCAATTTTTTTTTTTTTGGGGTGAGCTGGCTTTAACAAACTAATATATTAAGCTGCATCTACACATTAAGATCTAATGTTTTCACATACCTGATTTTTTTCCTCTCCTTTTTCACTAGATCTAACCGACTGTGTTTACATTAATACCCCACCAAAGAGTACATACAGAATGATTTTTCAGTGCACAGCTGCATTCAATTCTTGTTCAGCATTTTTCCCTGGCTCTGAAACCAGTTCTCCCCAGATGCATAGTTTCTGACAGCTTTTCTTGAGCTATGCTGTTAGTCATACAGTATATATACAGAGGGAAAGCTGCAGCACAGCGGTGATGATCTGTTTACAGTGTCCCTCTGTGCAGTGACACAGTCTGTCAGTCTTTGTCAATTGCTGCTTGCACTCTGCAAAATAGCTGATTTTAAGGGGTCATAAGATGGGAAAGAATTGCTCTTGCATTTCTGAAATAAAAGAAACTGATGTACTGTGCAGACATCAGAATTTCAGAACTCCTTCCCCAGTCCACCTAGTCCTATAAAAACACCGTATTCAGTGTATGTCACTGTTATGATGTCAGAATTACCAGTACTTGAGTTAAGGTGTAACATACAAGTTATGTATACATATATTCCTTGTTATAAGAAAAGTAAGAAGTGGCACAAGAGGCTCACACAATGTGACGATATCCTCCCCCAGACCTTTCAAATATATTTGCAATACACTTGCCCTTTCACCAGTGGTGGTACTGTACATAAGATATTTCATGCTCCGGAGTCTTATTTCATGCTCGCCTCGTTGGCTGAAGTTATTTACACTTATTTTAACATAGTTTAAATTGAATCTATAGCTATTTGCACTTAATGTAAATCACATTTAAAATGCTGCTATGTGCACTTAGTGTAAATCGCATTAAAAATGCTGCTATTTGCACTTTGTGTAAATTGCATTAAAAATGCTGCTATTTGCACTTTGTGTAAATTGCATTAAAAATGCTGCTATTTGCACTTAGTGTAAATAGCATATATTGAAAAAAAATAGCCGCTACCTTTATGTTAACATCAGGCAAGTGGACATATGATAAGCGCGAAAATTACACAATGTAGTCTTTATCCTGTCATAAAAACTGCATTCAGTTTAACGAGGAATGTCCCAGAATTTGTCAAACTTTGAATTGATTAATCAATCAAAAGTAGCTCAGTCGATTTAGGTCAGCTGATTTTGAGACTTTAATCACAATACGTAAATATAAAGCCGCAAAAGTCAATTTAAATATGAATCCTGCTTGTTCTGCGTATCTCTGTTAATGAATGGCACAGATGCGCAGTTTCATTTACTACACACAGAAGCACGTGTGATGCTCGCGGTGATTTCAGCGTCTGTCATCTTACTAAATATAAACAGAAACACATGAACAACATCTCCAGAGCTGCTCTGTGATTCACTTCATGAGCATTTTACCGTTCAATTTGAGTAAAACTAGCATCATATCACATACACAGAGCTGTAAAGGTATTAGCGGCAACCCGTCAAAATAAAAGTTTTACTATTTTTCAGTAGAATTTATATAGCCTTCTAATACTTCTACTAACGTTACTAATATATTAAAACGAACATTGTTTTTTCTAAGGATTAATCCCACAACATTTCTTCCATGTTTTAAATTTAGTAGTAAATCCCTGTTGTTTGCCAAAAAATAAAGTTTGCTTAATTTTCAATGATTAAAAGATAAATGATAAATTAAATTAATGTTTTATGCCTTTATTTGATAACCATAAAAAATTAAATGCAGACACAAGAATTTCTGAGGGAAAAAAATTAATAAGGCTACTTTAAGAATTATATTAATCAATTAAGTTGTTTATACATTCAAATAATTAGACATGCTAAAACAATAAAATTTGGTAACAATAAAAATATTAATATTATAGTGAGTAAAATTAAAAGGGTCCTAAACATGTAATTTTTGTTAAACTTTTAATAAATTAATTAACTAATTAGACAAGTTTTTTTTATTAATAACATTTAATTTAACTATTAAAAAGGAGTTTAGAAAAATTTAAACTGAAAAAAGAGCAATACAGAACCATTAAAACGGACAACAATGGGACAAAAAAATAAAAAAATAATCTTTTAGGAAAAAATTAAATGGATTTCATAGGGCTGTAACTATACTGTGCCCTGCAGTTTGGGAACCACTGGTTTACTCTTTTAAATGGACACATTAATCCTGTTTATTATATATATTTTTTTATAAAGTGGAAATCAGTTTACTAAATAATAGACTTGACTGAATGCTTCACTTCCACTTTAAAGGGACATTTGTGTTGTTATTATTTATTTTTATTTATTCCATTTATATTTTTTTGTGCAATTACTTGCCTATCGGTTGAGGCAGTGCTTCAGAAAACCTTCTGCAGTGTTTACATGTTGTTTGTTACTGCAGAAAATTTATTAAAATAGATGCTTAATTACTGATTTCAAAATGCACCTACATTTTTTGCATTTTGTGTTTTTCAGTTTTCCCTACATATTTCATCATTTATGATTTCTTTTAAAAAAAGTCATAAAATCTTGTTTCATCTCATTTTCGTGAACCCAGTCTTGTCTCGTGGGATAAGAGTCTCATCACACCCCTAGTACATTAAAATACTTCCACCCACACAGCCAGACATACGTTATTTGCTTATAGATATTTTGAAAATACAGTAGCAAATACAATTCCAAAGGAAAGATTAATTAAATATGTATTACTATTAGATACTTATCTTATGTTTATACTGAGCACTTCATATGCATTTATAAAATATCAAGGAAACGCAACATAGTACAGTATGTCCCCATACTTTGTTCTCACCCATGTTCATAAACTCATTTTCAGCATTTTCATTTCATTTTTTTCCCCAGTCCATTTATCTTATGTTTATTTCTTTTCTAGTTGCACCGTTGCAGTGAGACACTCGGTTCATTCACAAGTGTAATGCCCCAGCCAACAATGAGATTTTGAGTCAAGCATCTAGAATGTTTGTTGATGCTTAAATTCAAGACAAAATCCATAAAGAATCTATTTTTAAATAAAAAAGCTGCTGATGTGGCAGGATGCTGCCAGACCCTCTGTCAGGAATTTGAACACAGTCCCAGAAGGTTAGAAGCCCTCCAGACGCCCCAGGTGTGTGTGTGTGTGTGTGTGTGTGTGAGAGAGATCTCTTTGTGTCTGATTAGGTCTGTGTGTGTATGTGTTTGAAAGAGAGCGAGGGATTTCTTTGTGTCTGATTAGGGTCGTGTGTGAATGTGTGGTACCTTTGTGTCTGATGAGGTATCTGCCGAGGACAATGAGGAGACAAAGCATAATGAAGACAATGACAGCAACTACTCCACCAATCACAGCATGGTCTACTCCTGAAGAGGTGGACATCGCTGTGGGGTCTGAGAAACGGACAGAGAGACAGGTAGATAGTCAAAGCTGTGCAGAGAAGACAATGTGAAATGACAGCAGATGTCTTAACAATAGTAACCAGGCAAAATCAGAGAAACGTTTGAGAGACTTCAGCTGAAACTCGAAAGACTGAAAAACATGCAATACTTATTCATCGCCACACCGTCTCTACAAACACAGCAGAGGTCATTCATGCATCTGATTTTGATTCAGGGAGTCAGAATGTGATTACAAACAATACATTTTCTCTATAATTGAGTTTCCGTAATTGATTCTGCTATTTTCCTGTTGATCTCTGAGAAGCTGCTTTGACACATTCTACATAGTATTAAGCGCTGTAGAAAGAACGGTGACCTGACAGTCCTCTAAGCAATGGCATTAAGCTGCACATATTTTGGAGAAAAAAATCATCCTTTTCGAAGTACATGGAGTCTGTACAATAGATTGCAAAAAATGTGCAATATGAATTCAAAAAGTTATGTTCTCTATTTAAATGTGACATGAATCCCTGATGGAAATTCGTGCTAAAGCTATTCAGGTTGATGCACATTTTCATCTGGTTTTGTGAAAAGTTTGCAAACCTGAACAAAAGTGAATCACGGTTATTCACAATGACCTGCTCAGACAAAAATACAACACCTCTGATAACACCGCACATGATTTATCCATAACCATTATTATTTCAAATTATATTACTATAAATTTAACCCCCCAACCCCCTCCCCTCCGATTGTAGATCCCTTGAGAAAGCATTACAAAGCGTGAATCTTTTTTCCCCCAGCACTGATGAACAATAATGCTTATCTTAGGAAACAATTTGAAGCAATTTCTCCTCTTTAATAGGCTCTTGACATTTTCAAGCAAACCAAACTAAAATATCTCACACATGATAATAACAGATATCTATTTGCCCATTTAAATATAGACAAAAAGAAGCACAGCACTTGTTTCCTGTTATTTCACATTATGCATTCTACCTTTCAAAAGTTTGACGTCAAGTGAGATTTTTTTTTATGTTTTTGAAATAAGTCTTTTATGCTATTCAAGGCTCTGTTTATTCAATCGGAAATACAGTAAAACAGTAACATTGTGATATTATTAGAAATTTAAAATATATATTTTTTATTTGAATATATTTTAAAGTATAATATATTTCTGTGATGCAAAGCTGAATTTTCAGCATCATTGCTCCAGTCTTCAGTGTCACATGATCCTTCAGAAATCATCCTAATATGATGATTTCATGCTCACAAAACATTAATGTTGACAGTTGTAGTGCTTAATAATTTGTGGAAACTGTGATACATAGTTTTTTTATTCTTCGTTGAATCTAAAATTTAAAAACAGCATTTATTTTAAACCGAAATCTTTTGTAACTTTATAAATGTCTTTATTGTCACTTGTGATGCATCACTGCTGAACAGTAATAATTTCTTTAAAATAAAATCTTAACTTTTGAATGGTAGTAGTTCATATAATGTGTGAAGTGTATTTGTAATGGGCTGGCAAGTTACAACAATGTCATTTTCCAAGTCCCACGAGCCGCTGACCTCTTTGTTTGAAAGGAAACACATGAATAATCAAAAGCAAGATTTCAGCGAAGAGTCTATCATAAGCTTCAGTGACTTTGCCTGGACTCAGAGAGCGTGAACGACATCCATCACTCCGACCCACAGCACGATCTCTGTCTCCTTCTCAAACAATACTCCATCAAAACAAGACAAGTTAACAGTCACCCTAACGCTCGCATGCTTCAGGAGAAGAAAAAAACAGGGAGCGATAGATGAGAGCAGAGAGGATGAAGGAGGACAAACAGAGTGAGTGACACGACAAGAAGCCCTGAGAGCGACATAGAAAAAAAGGAAAAAGAAAGAAACAGAGAAGGAAAGTGAAAGAGAAAAATATGAAAATATAACGTCTCTTTTACAGGAGTCATTTCAGTTAAACAGGACTAAAATAATAATTTTAAAAATAAACAATCATTCAAATAATGGGGAATAATAAAATAATCATTGGCTGATATTATAATAGATCAGTTTTTAGTGCTGTTATGCTATAGGGCTAATGTCAATTTAGGCATCACAACATTATTATGTATGGTTTGAAAATATTTATTTTGAGATTTGGTAAAGATTACATTTAACTTATAATTTTATGTGAGTGATAGATAGGGAAATCAAAGCGACTCTATGCACACTGGCAAACATCACATTAAATTAGGCCTATTTTTGTTGAGGACCCACACTTTGACGTCAAAGTTCAATAAATTTAATTGATGTTGTTTGAACTCAAGAATACACCGACAAATCATACTCAAGTGACTTTTTGAAAATGGCTGTCCAGATACGGTTTATGTACACTCATTGATGTGCTATTGATTATTTGCTTCCAATTCATTTCACAATGCTGTTTTTCTCTGCAGAACTGGACTTTAGTGAGTATTTTTTGCATCTTTTTCAATGCATTAAATAGTGAATTAGTTTAGATAATAAAATGCTAATAAAAAACTGAATGAGCAATTTTTCGACACTGTGGCGCCTTCTAGTTCCGAGTCATTAGCTAGCTATAATGGTAAAGAGCTACTGTTAGTACTCATGGTAAAGAGAAGAGGGTGTTTGCAACCTTATAGCCTGGAAAAAAAATCATGGTCAACTTGAGTCATACAGTATTTGTCTTGCAAGTTAATCATATTACGACTCTGATGTGGGGTCTACAGTATATGAATTTTATGATGGTGAAAAGAATATGTAATGCTGGATATAAAAAAACTTATTTTATAAATTGTCAGTTTTTCTTAAAAAATCTCCAAATATAACTTTTGCAGCATAATGCTGAAGATTAGCACCAATGCAATTAATTTATTATGTGATAAACAGTTTGTTTCAATACAAAAAATGTTTATTCATGCTATTAAGGCATGTCCTTCATTGACTTCCATACAAATAGAACAGCCTCTGGCACCCCGTTGGGATCTCATGGTGTTGCACATTTCTGAACAGAGATTGTTGTCCCCCCTGGGGGAGGGTCTCTGCATGATGCACTCGTGTTGATGATGCAAATGCACTACAGTTAAATTAGCACAATGTGGAAAAAGACCCATGAGGAGGGGACAGAATCGAACTTGCAGCATGTAAAGTGACAGAAATCGGCACCCCTTATCAGCAGGCTCTGCAAATGACCAGATTGATAAAGGGGGAAGATGCATTTCCAGGTTCAAACGATTCACTGCTGATGACTTAGTTTTGCTTGTTCCACCAGACTACAGATGGCTGGACCTCCCTGTAGCAAAAACTGAGTTGCATCAATAATATCTCATTCATTCCTCTAAGCGAGATTGTTTTCAAATTGGCTGAAAATGCAGTTTTTGGCATTAACCTAATTCAGTTCTAAGCTTTCAATGAACCAACAAATTTGCACTGATATTAATAGTTTTCCATGTAATATCAAATGTTTTGACTTCATTAACAGCGGTCCTGCACCATTAACTATATTCATAATGACAGTGTAATTTAACAAAGTTGTAGCTAAAAAAAACAAAGCACCCAGATCCATCATAAACTGAGACTAACAGAAATGAGATAGAACAGAAAGAGAGGGACAGAGATTCATTCATAGATCCAAAAAGAAAGACAGGACATTTTTGAAAGAAAAAAGGAGGAAAGTAAAGAAAAAGAGAGAAAGTTAGAGAGAGGTGACAATACCTGCTGGCTTCACTCTGGCTTCTTCTCAAGAGGATGATGGGATGAATGGATGAGTGGATGGATGAGTGGATGGATGGATGGATGAGGACCACATGAGTGGAAGCACGAGAAAAGGAACATAGAGAAACGGTGAAAAAACGTGCGTGAGCGTGCATGCATCTGAGAGCGCTCACTGAACACTACCAAAAAATAAGTATTGTGGAAGAGTATTAAAGAGGATTTCATGTAGAAAAACAATGAAATAATTGAAGCAAATGTTTTCTGGAGGGAAGGTGTGGTGTCAGATTGTGTTTCTGGATAATCAGAGGCTTTGCCGTGAGATGTGGCTGGTTAAATCCTGCATTAGATTCAAAGCCGGCAGCAGATGCTGCTCAACATGCTTCTGTGATACTGTACTGGAGATCTCAATATACATCTCTATCTTTCTCACACGCACAAACACAGTCTGCTCGATTATGAAGTGACACATTCAAGCTGTTCCACCCACACACCAGGGATGGCCATTTCACTCGTTTTGTCTACACAGGTACGCAAAAGATGAATCTAGCAAGTTCTCAAGTGCTTTGGAGGACGGGGGAGGGGTCTACACATCTGTGTGTGTTTTTTTTTATTTATTTTTTTTGACATAAATATGCCATGCATTAGAACAAACCGTTCTAATAATGGAAATTCTGTCATCATTTACTTACCCCCCTGTCGTTCCAAACCTGTATGACCACTTCATGAACAAATTATTTGGAACAGTTTTTTTTTAACTACATTAAACAAAAATATCCAACTCAAAAAGAACGATTGATTCATACTGGAAATCTAACAATGTTATCTCTCATGAAGAAAAGCAATGTTGTATTCTCAGTAAATAATGATTTAAATGATCAAACAGCTTCTCAGAAGATAGATATAGTCCGTTTTTGTCATTAATGGAGCTTAACAGCTGCATTTCTCATTCACACATTTACCTAAATGTTCACCTTTTCTGTTCCATGAAAGAAATATGTAGTACAGGTTTGGATAAACATGAATAAATAATGACATTTTCATTCTTCTGTGAGCCACCTTTAACTGGACACACTCAAAACTGATGTCCTTAAGGTCATGATTGTACAGTGTTAATGAAAAAACTAAGCACTGCCAAAACAGTATACACTTCCATTCAAAAGTTTGGGGTCAGTAAGATTTGTTTGAGGTTTTTGACAGAAGTCTCTTCTGCTCACCCAGGCTGCATTTATTTGATAAAAATTGAGTAAAACAGTAATATTCTGAAATAGTATTAAAATGTAAAGAAACAGTTTTCTATTTTAATACATTTTAAAATATGATTAATTCCTTTGATATCAAAGCTGAATTTTCAGCATCCATTACTCCAGTTCTCATGCTTCAGAAATAAATACGCTGATTTGGTGCTTAAGAAACATTTATTATTATCACAGTGTTGAAAACAGCTGCTTGAAATTTTTGTGGAAACTGTGATCCATTTTTTAGGATTGTTTTGTGGAGTAGTCAAAGTCTTTACTGTCACTGTCAATTTAATTCATACTGACTGAAAAAAATTGTTTCTTTAAAAAAAATTACTGACCTCAAACAATTACGTGGTAGTTTTAATATATTAACAGTATTTTAATTACATGAAATATTCTTATATTAAACCTTGGGCCGGTGTTATTCTCTCTATATTTACTTCCTCTGGCCACTATCTTTAAAAAATATGGTGTCTCCTTTCATTTATATGCTGACGACACCCAACTTTACCTTCCCCTGCAATGCAATAATGATTCTTCTCTTCAGCCACTGTTAGACTGCCTGAATGATCTTAAGGCATGGCTTTCCCTCAATTTTCTTCATTTAAATGAAAACAAAACTGAGTTTATTCTGTTCGGCCCCAAGGAAAACTGCGATTTTGACCTTGACCTCGGGCCTCTCACCCCTTATAACTCAAAGTGTGTTAGGAATTTGGGCTTCTTATTTGATTCAAATTTAAAATTTGATAAACAGATTTCTGCTGTAGTCAAGTCATGTTTTTACCAACTTCGCCTTCTCAGTAAAGTAAAATCCATTCTTTCAAGAAATAACTTAGAAATAGCCATTCATGCCTTCATTACCTGTAGGCTTGATTACTGCAACTCATTGTACTATGGCAGTACCCAGGCATCTATCTCCCGCCTACAGCTAGTTCAGAACGCAGCCGCTAGAGTGCTTGCAGGGAAGCGTAAGTTTGACCATATAACACCTGTTTTAATGTCCCTTCACTGGCTACCAGTCAAGTACAGGATTGAGTTTAAAATTTTATTATTTGTTTACAAAGCTTTGAATAACCTGGCACCGCAATATTTAACTGAACTTTTGGTTCCTTATACACCATCTAGAAACCTGAGATCCAGTGACCATGGCCTCCTAACAGTCCCTAAAGTAAAACTAAAAAAACGTGGCGATCGATCTTTTGCTGCCGCAGGCCCGAAGCTATGGAATAGCCTTCCGATGTTTATTAGGCATGCCCCGTCTATCTACATTTTTAAAACTCAGCTAAAGACTCATTTATTCTCCATGGCTTTTAACACTATATAGCTATTTTCAGCTATATTATTACTGCTCGCTTGTTCTTTTTTGTATTATATATGCATGCTGTATCTGTTTTATTTATTCTACTGTGTTTCTTTGATTGCTTGTGAAGCACTTTGGTCAACCTTGGTTGTGTTTTAAATGTGCTATATAAATAAATGATTGATTGATTGATTAAATATATAATGCCAAAATAAATAATGAAAACTAAATTTCAAAATAACCCCTTTTATCTGATCCGTGCATGGTTGCTACTGGAATTTGTTTAGTGTGAAATGTTTTGAAGTTTAAAAGTCAAGGCAATTATTGTGTTGTCATGGTTGATCATTGCGGCCTCTTCTCCGAGAGCTCGGGTAATCATGCCCATCCCTATCCCACACACACACACACACACACACACACACACACACACACACACACACACACACAGATCAGTAGCACAGCAGTGGCATGTTAAACCATGGTTAGGTTTGTGTATGTGAACGATGGATTACCTGTAAAGGTGTGCACTCCATTCAGCCGAGAAACAGATGATGGAGTGGCAGGGGAGGAGGAGGGGGGTGAGGGAGGGGTGCGAGTAAGAACAGAGGAGGGCAGAAGAGTGAGATCAGGGAAGAGAGCGTTGGAAAGAGAGGTTGTGGGAACTTCAGGAGAGGAAGGGAGAGTGGAAGGAGCAGAAGTGAAAGAAGGGAGAGTCGAGGAGAAGGTAAGAGTGGATGTGGGGAAGGTAGTGGAAGACGACGAAGATGAGAATGGAGGAAGAGTTTTGTCTTCAGTAGATGTTGAAACTGAAGGTTCGGGAGAATCAGTGGGAAAAGCAGAGGATGAAGGGAGAGTAGAGGTGAGAATAAAGAAGTCGGAATCTTCCTGGTCTTGGAAGATGAAGGAAATGAAGGAAAAAGATTGACAACAAAAAATGACAGATGGAGAGGTGGATGATGGATGGGAGAGAAAATGGGAGAAGAAATAAAGAACACGTCATGCAAAAAGAGACACAAAAAGAAAGGAACGTAAAATTCAGAAAAGAGATGTGAAAGTAAACATAAACAGCAGAAGAAATAAACAATGACGAAAACACCCTTTCTCTCCATTCCTCGTTTGTCTTTCGTTAATTACCTTGTACCAGAAGGGTGTGCGTTATGTCCCCCATGCCGATCCCGTTATCAGCCTGGCACTCATAAACACCATTATCTGACTTGTTGAGGGATTCGAAGCGCAGGAACGCACCATCCACCTTTGCCAGCGGGGGGAGCTCTGCGTCTTTTCTCCGCCACACAAATGCAGTCGGCCTTAGAGAGGGAGAAGATTGCATTACAAAACGGACCACATATACAGCGTTTTGAAATTTCACATCAAAAGCAAAGCAGAAAGAGTCGTTTAATTGAGCAGATTGAAGGGTTTTGCAATTTGGCACACTATCAAAAGAGCTGAGGGGCACAGAGGGATGCGCTGGAAAGCGTCCCGAACACAGTGAAGCTCAGTCACATGTCAAGTGAAACGAACCAGACTTGATCAAATGGGAAAGTAAACCATGTGGCCAACCCACCAGTGCGGCGACAAACGTGACCCGGAGGCTCTTACTAATCAACCAGACAAGCCAACGTCCAGAAATAGCTGCTATCGTTCAATATAATCAGGAATAAAAGGGAATTTCTGGACTACTACCAGCGTGGTGGGATTTAGGACAGGGCCAATGATTGTGTTCAAAGATATCATAAACACTCTCCCTGTTTTTAATTGGTTAACCAAACTAGCCCCACCCCTCTTTAAAATCCTGCCATTGGTTGAGCCAGTGTTGCTGTGTTATGCTTATCTGGTGCTCAACTGTACAGAGAAATGTTCTGATAGTGCCACAGTGTTTACACTTTCTGAGAACGTCTACTTACTGCTGGGATAAAAGAAGGTATTTTAGCATCAAAAAAATTACACACTTCACCTTTAAAATCCTCTCAATATGCCAAAGTAACTGTGGCTTTTCTCTGTGTGCTCATACCGTGTCCAAGTCAGCGTGTCTTTGCAGGGATTTAGAGATCTACGGTGAAGACGAAGGCGTATCATTATTGAGCGTGTTATAATCCAAATAATATAATTCCTTTATTGATGTAGTTATGACTAAACTAATATCTCAGTCTACTTGCAATACAGTAAGACACCAACATAAGCAAGGAGTTATGAAATGTAGCGTTTCACAAAGAGACTGGCTTATATACATGATAGTGACACAAAGAACTGTTTTTTTTTATATTTAAAATGTAATTTATTCCTTTGAGGGCAAAATGTTCCGCAGCCATTACTCAAGTCTTCAGTGTCACATGATTCTTTAGAAATCATTCTAATATGATGATTTGGTGCTCAACATACATTTATTATTATTATCAGTTTTGAAAACAGTTTAAAAGAAAGTTCAAAAGAACAGCATTATTTGAAATCGAAATCCTTAGTAATAGTTTAAATGGTTTTACTGCCACTTTGACCAATTTATTGTGTCCTTGCTGAATAAAAGCATTAATTTCTTAAAATAAAAAAATCGTACTGACACCAAATGTTTTATAGACAATAATTCAAGCGGAGCAAAATATCATTACAGACCCTGTAAATGCCGCCTTTGATACTACAGGTATCTTCTTCATATACGGCCCCCTATTTGTGCTCCCATTCCAGTAAAGAAGACATAGAGCATAAAATCAAATGAGAAAATGCAACAGAGAGACATTATGGAATGTCTAAATGGGGTTGAATAGCTCTTGGTGTGGTACTAATGGATGTCAGGAGCAATAATGAGCTGTAATGCGATCCTGCACCAGTAGAGGGTGATATTCAATTACATTAATGTCTATTTCCAGGGAGAAATATTTATGTGATATAACCTAGCTTAAGTAGCTAAAATTGTAATAAATACATCTGAAATAATAACATTTCATCGTTTAGACCCAGAAAGGGATTTGCTGAAATCACTGAGATCATAGAGGGTTTGCTTTTAAAAACAAGCCTATGCAAGGACGTCTCCGATCCCTCTCTCTGTTGTTCTGTTTCTCACGTAACATCAACACAAATATCTCAGTGATACTGTCAAACCAAACCCTGCATGTGTGTGTATGTGTGTGTGTTGAAAAGAGTAAGGAGATCAATAGGCTGACCATTTTGAGCTTCATACATAAAACATTAATGTCAAGGATGGAAATGAGAGAGAGAGAGAGTGTGTGTGTCTTACTCTGGATTTCCGTTCCCCACACACTGCAGGAAAAACTTCTCTCCTTCTCTGGGCAGGTCACTCTCTGGATGAATCAACACGCTTGGAGAAACTGAGAGACACACAAACAGACATTTTGCTTTTGTTTTCGTCATGTTAATGTAGAAGGGGTAGGCAGTATGACCAAAACCTAAAATCACAGTAATCACAGAAACTGTGCTGAAAATGTAAGATTATGAAAAGATTTTAAAAGAACACACACACACACACACACACACACACACACACACACACACACACACACACACACACACACACATATATATATATATATATACACACACACACACACACACACACACACACACACACACACACACACACACACACACACACATATATATATATACACACACACACACACACACACACACATATATATATATACGTGTGTGTGTGTGTGTGTGTATACATTCTGACCAGTTCAATCTTATAATCACTGAAATTGTGCTGGAAATTCAACTGCTCGTTAACTCAAATCTAAACAAGCCCATCAGATGGCAGCTGCTCAATGGATTTAGGCATGTAGGCCTGGTCAAGACAATCTGCTGAAGCTCAGACCGAGTATCAGAATGGGGAAGAAAGGTAATTTAAGTGACTTTGAATGTGTCATGGTTGTTGGCGCCAGATGGACTGGTCTGAGTATTTCAGAAACTGCAGACCTGCTATGATTTTCACACACATCCATCTCTAGAGATTATAGAGAATAATCTGAAAAAGAGAAAACATCCAGTGAGCGGCAGTTCTGTGGGCGAGAATGCCTTGTTGATGCCAGATGTCAGAGGAGACTGGCCAGACTGGTTGAACTAACAGAAAGGCAACAGTAACTCAAGTTAATCACTCGTTACAACCAAGAAGTGCAGAAGAGCATGTCTAAAGGCACAACATGTCCAAGCAGATGGGCTATAGCAGCAGAAGACCACACTTGGTGCCACTCTTTTCAGCTAAGAACAGGAAATTGAGGCTACAATTCACACAGGTTTTCTAAAATTGGACAACAGAAGACTGGAAAAATGTTGCTTGGTGTGACAAGTCTCCATTTCTGCTGTGACATTCAGATGGTAGGGTCAGAATTTGGCGTAAACAACATGAAAGCATGGATCCTTCCTGCCTTGCATGAACGGTTCAGGCTGCTGCTGGTGGTGTGATGGTGTGGAGGACATTTTCTTGGGACAGTTTGTGCTCTTTATTACCAAGTTACCAACTGAGCATCATTTAAAGCCACAGCCTACCTGAGTAACGTTGCTGACCCTGTTTATCCTTTCTGATCACAAGTGTACCTATCGTATGATGGCTACTTCCAGCCATGTCCTAAAGCTCAAATCATCTTAAACTGGTTTCTTGAATGTGACAAATGGTTCACTATTACTCAAATGGAATAATGCCTTATATACAGTATATGGCATATATACAGTGCTTAACACATTTAGCCTATTAGACCACCACCGAATGTAAGCTTTGGGCCACATCTGCCCTTAACTAACATTATTTGGTGATTTGGTAACAAATATTTTTTTTTTATGTTTCTGTAATGAGAAATAAGTATGTGTAAGCTCTTTAGTCACAGTAGTATTTTTAATGCTAAAATATAATCGTTGTTATATATGAATGTTTTACTAGAAAGGCAGAAAAAATTGGTAAAGCATTTTCTTTATAATTTTTTTTATTCAAAACCTATTTATTTACTTGCAGTCCTTAATAGAAAAATAAGTTTTAATGGTTGAATGTTATGCTTGATTTATTTCTGACTTCTGAAAGAAGATGAATGTGCCAGCTCAAATTTGAATAAACATAATGTCTTCTGGTTGACATTTCTGAAATCACACAGTAGTAAGCGTTCTGGCTTTTGCATCTGTGTCTTACACAAGACGCTGAGGGGCTGCTCTGTCCTCTTATCTCCATTGGCAATGGACGCGTGATCCACCGCACAGGCGATCAGAGCGTTGTTATCATCTCTGTTGACAGTGAGGGTGAGCTCGCTGGTTACTGTGTAGGTCAGTTCATCAGGGTTGGACTCCACAACATCAGGACGCCCTACACATGCAAAGTAAACACTGTAATTACTGAACAACAACAGTTTGGGTTCAGAGCAGAAGCCTGACCTGACTGCTTGTGTGTTTGTACCTTGTATCTCCTCTTGATCGCGGTACCAATGTAGTTTAGCAGGAGGTTTGCTGCCTGAACTTGTGCAGGTGAGAGTAACCTTGCCGCCCTCCTTAACAGCATCATCAAAACCTGTTATCACCGGCTTACCTGGAACACCTGTGAGAGAGAAACAGATGTAAAAGGAAAACATAACATTTTCAAGTGCAATTTAAGAGAAATAAGGCCATCGCTGACCAGATAAAATGTAAAAAAAAATTTAAAACAGTTTTGCTCCGTAAGTAACGGCTCACTATCAGAAACCAGCTACTTGTTAGGAGGCCTGCACGGAATTTGCACCGAATTAAATCTGCTCTGTAGACTTCTGCAGAATTCGAATGTCCATCATTCACACCCCCCGCCCCTCACATGTTCTTTTATATAAGAATTTGGCGAATTGTACATTTTAACTGCCAAAAAGAGTACAGTACTTTCAGCTCCGCTAAACACATTTTACCATATTTAAATCAATTATTTGATAATTGAATAATTGATTAGATGTTTTCATTTTCTAATGGTGTCAGATGCATCACCATTTCAATGATTGAACATTTGTGGCTAAAACACCACTTTGAGAGCTCTCATAAACATCTAATAGAAAAAGCCTTGCTTTCAGATGGCACAAAATATTAATTGAAAGGCCATTAAACAAACAGATTTTTTTCTCGTGCTAAAGGCACCCATGATAGTCTCATTGACTTTCAGTGCAATACGAGAAGAGGAATGAGGAATACACTAAATATAGGGTTATTTCAGGATGACTGGGCCATTTTTTCGCCCCAAGTCATCTTACTGCCTAAATGCCTCAATTCACCCGAATTCACCCTATATCAATAGCAATTACCACTGATTCCTAATACCCTGACTCAAAATGCAAACTCAAACATACATACCCAGTACAGTAACTGTGGCTCGTGCAGTCCGAACAGGCATGGTGAAAATTGAACAGGTGTACTCTCCATCATCTGACAGCTGAATGTCCGAGATGGAGATTATCAGCTCTGTGGCCGTGGACTTTACCAACTGGATACGGTTATCTCTCAGTGCTGAAAAAGACAGAGCAGATAAGAATAACACATACACTACAGAGGTGTCATACACTACAATTTTTTAGCATTTTATTTCCCCCCCGAAGTCCACTGATAACGTTAGTCAAGGTGTCTGGCACCAAAACCATTGTGATTTATATTTATGTGATTACTTTCCACCATCTCTCCAACTCTTCCATTTTTCAGGCTTGTTTTTTGTATAAAAAAACCCCACAAGAAATTTTATTTGTACAAACCTGATTCACACTACGTTCATTTGAAATCTCGTAAAATTATAATTTTTTTAATAGTCTAAAAGGTCACTAATTTTCACTTACTCTTCTAGCAAAACATGTGATGTTTACTATCTCATGAAAAGTGAACTAAGTATAAAAGATCAGATCAGATTTCAAAGCAGTTTTGTCCGTTATTTAGAATCAAGTATTGAGCATCATACAGAATGTGCAATATCGCCTGAATACATTAATTTTCGCTTACTCTTTCCTCATCTACTAACCCAATGTTCACTATGTTGTGAATAATGAGGGAGTCAGCAGTTTTGGATCCAGTATACTGTATGCAAGAATGCATAAAATGTGTCTGTTCTCTTACAGATCTTGTGAGTTCAGCACCACAGCGGGATGACAGACACAAGTAAAGGCAAAGTTTTCAGTTTTCTCTGCTCTCTTTCCAGTGACAGCTACTCTCTGTTGTTGAATGAGAAAGTCTCTTGTCATTGTGCTGATTCTGACATTATTACTATAGCAACCAATGTAGACACACTGGATATTGAGTACACAGACTCCTCAGATAACGCTTGTGTGCATCCAAGCCTTGGAAATTTCCAAGATGCACATTAAGCAATTCTATATGTAAAAGACCTCTGTTCTGATTGGCTAGCACTGTTGATGATCAGAGCAAGGTAGGTGATGAACTATTTTATATCAAAAGGTAAAAAAAAAAATCTATATGGTAATGTTGTCCTTCACTTTAACAAATGTACACATTTAAATACAGCCTTTCTCTTGTTCTCTTATATGCTGTAATAGTATTATTATTATTATTTTATTTAGCTATTTTCTATTTTAATGAATTATTATATATATACTTTTTTAAGTTGTACAGAATTTTTTAAATATTGTTATGAGCTTATTTTTTTTATATCAGTTCATTTTTAGTCATTTTAGTATTTCAAAACAACTATTTAAAGGTTTCTAAGTTTTTCTTCTAACATTTATATTTTATTTTGTTTTAGCTTGATTTCAATTAACTAACATGTAAAAGTTTTAGTTAACAATAACAATTACTCTCTTTCAGCAAAATGGAGCAAAAATATTGATGACTCATCCTGCACTACTTCGATTTTTATCCAGTTACGTGCGCTGTCAAATAAGCCCCTCCCCCCATCACTGGCATGTCTGACCAAACAGACTTTCAAGGATCAGGAAAACCTGCTTGAAAAGTTATTATTTTTGCTAATGGTGCAGAAATGACACACTTCACCTTTGAGCAAAAGGAGAACTGTCTAACACTGATTTACAGTAAATGTGTGTGTGCTTCATGGTTTATCAGTAAGTGAAGGGCACTTAATTTGTCTTCATCAGCTGCTGTTCCTCTGTCCTCCATCCTGCTCTTTCATGCACACACTCCTCCTTTGTCATTTCACCCTTTATCTTTTTTCGCTCATCCACCCATCTATCGTTTCTCCACACTAATCTGTTCATCGCTTCTCACTGGAGAGTATGTGCGTGTCTCCCATTCTCCTTTTAGTGTGCTCTCTCTCTCTCTTTTGTACACAACAAAAACACATTTTCTTAAACAATATTTTTTATTTTTACTTTTCCATATATCTAAACATCCTTCAAACAAGATAAATTTACTTGAGAAGCAAGACAATGAGATTCATTGGGATTTTTTTAACACATTTTTTAATCCACATGAAAAAGTCACTTTAAAATATACATTTATGTAGCTATAAGTGTTTTTTTGTGTGTGTGAAAAGAAGAAATTGATTAAAAAGTGATTTTTTTAAAAGTTCATCTGTGAGAATGTATTTCTCGCCTCCTTTCTTTTAACACCCCTTCCTTCTCGTTCAATAGACTGTTTTCTATTTCTGCTTCTTCATTGTGCTCTCTTGTCGCCTCCTTTTGTTTTCCTCTTTAATTAGGTCACCCCTCTATTCTCTCTCTGTCTTTCTCTCTCCATCAACTTGCTTTTTGTTATCACAGAGCCACCTGTTTGTTTTTAGGGTGATATTAATGTTTTAGGAAGGTGTCTCACGCATTGTTTTGTGTCTGGCGTTGAGGGGATGAGAGCTCTGTAGAAATCTCTAAGGAAGGGTCCAACGAAAATCAATTTCCTGTTCAGACCAAAATGGTGAGTAATTGCAATCACAGACAACGTTTTAAAAGCGATTGAGTAAAAGAGAGGTCACGAAATGTCAGTTTGTAAAAATCTGTGTGAATTGCCATTTACTGTTCAACCAGTTTTATCTGTAATTTGACCCTTTTTTTGTGGGGAAAGGATATTCTACTTGTCACGGTTCGTGAATGCACCGTCTCCAGCTGTAGTCATGTTATGTCATGTTGATTGGTTCATGTGGGTGTTGCCACTGATCGCCTGATCAGCGGCAGGTGCATCTCATTCCAACCGCCTATTTAACGCCCTGTCTTTTGTCTCCTGTTTGTCAGATCGTTGTTTGAGGTCCTCCTGTCGATGTCTGTTCATGCTCCTGTGTCAGGACCTTGCTCAGTTTCCTGTTTCAGTCTTCATTGGATATTCACAGTCACTCACGGATTATCACCGCCGATCACCAATCTACCATCACCGCCATCGCTACCAACGCACTCAAATCACCTACCCACCTGTCTGTGCTGCCATCGTGGTTCCTGCGTCACTCACCAGCATTCATCCATCACTACTCCTGTCAATAAACTACCTTTACTTGCATCTGCCTCCTGTCCTCCATTGTTAGCGTCACAGAACGATCTGACCAACATGGAGGCAGCGAGTAATCAACCCTCCTCCCTCGAAGCTTTCCTCAGCGCCAGTGTTCGGAGGATGGACTCCCAGGAGCGGACTCTTAACGACACTGGTCGCGCGGTTCAGGCTTTAGTGACGCAGGTGTCCGAGCTCACCCAACAGTTCCAGCTATTACGAGCTCCCACTGCGCCACTCACACCGCCTGTTCCACCAGCACCATCGGAGGCCCCCTCCCAGTCGGAACCACGCCTCCCGATTCCGGAAGCGTACTCAGGTGAGCCCGACTATTGTAGAGCTTTCCTTAACCGTTGTGATATGCATTTTGCCCTCCAGCCTAGAACGTTCGCCACTGAGAGGGCCAAGGTGGCCTTCGTCCTGACCCTGCTCTCTGGGAGGGCGGCATTGTGGGGAACAGCGGTGTGGGAGAACCAGGACCCATGCTGCGCCTCGTTCCAGGCGCTCTCCGCCGAGATGAGACGGGTCTTTGATCGGGCCGCCGCAGGACGGGAGGAGGCCAGGAGGCTGGCGGAGTTACGCCAGCATGAGAGATCCGTCTCGGACTATTCCATCGAGTTCCGGACCCTGGCGGCGGAGTGCCATTGGAACGAGGAGGCGTAGTGGGACATGTTCCTGCATGGGCTGGCTGACCGCGTCCAGAGGGAGATCTACGCCCTGGACCTTCCCCCGTCGTTCAATGGACTTATTGAGCTGGCCCTTCGGGTCAATGCAAGTCTGGCACGGATGGAGAGGAGGGGGCTACTCAACACCCCATCCAGGGGACCGGCAGACGTGCGGTTCAGTGGCGGGGACGTGGCCAGCCCCGTCTACGATCACGAGCCCATGCAGGTAGGGCGAGCTCGGCTTTCCCGGGAGGAGAAGGAGAGGCGGAGGTCCCTGGGCCTTTGCCTTTACTGCGGGGGAGCCGGACATCAAGCCCACGCCTGTCCGGTAAAAGGCCAGGCCCCGTAGTACGTATGAGGCTACTATCGGGTGGGATCTCCGCCGAGAAGGCCTCATCATCATCATCATCCTCACCATCATCTTCTACGCTCCTCCCGGTATGGGTGCGGTGGTCAGCACAGACACATCACTGTCAGGCACTACTGGATTCCGGGGCGGAAGGTAACTTCATGGACAGCACATTAGCCCACAAGCTCCACATTCCCCTCAGACCTCTTCCGCACCACATCATGGTTCACGCCCTCACTGGTCAGCAACTTCCCACCATATCATACATCACTGAAGACATTACACTCATCACCTCTGGCAATCACTCCGAGACCATCTCTTTTCACATCCTTGACTCTCCCCTGGCACCCATTGTCCTCGGACACCCTTGGCTCCTCCTCCACAACCCTAGCATTGACTGGCTCTCTAACTCCGTTTTGTCTTGGTGTAAAAGGTGTCATGAGTCTTGTCTAGTGTCTGCCTGTCCGTCTGTGTCGGCTGCTTCTCTTCCTCCGCATCGTCCTTACGACTGTGCCATAGATTTACTATCAGGTAAGTCTCCGCCTAAGGGCAAACTCTATTCACTTTCTGTTCCAGAGAGGGAGGCTATGGAGAAATATATTTCTGATTCTCTAGCTTCTAAATTCATCCACCCATCCTCTTCTCCTGCGGGGGCGGGGTTCTTTTTTGTGGGAAAGAAGGACGGATCTCTGCGACCTTGTATTGATGTCTTCGGCCTTCGAGAGGTTGCAGGGAGCGTCAATTTTCACAAAACTGGACTTACGCAATGCGTATCATGAATGGAAGACCGCTTTTAACACCCCCAGAGGGCACTTTGAATACTTGGTTATGCCCTTTGGGCTCTCCAACTCCCCAGCGGTCTTCCAGGCACTCGTCAACGACGTGCTGCGAGATATGATCGATCAGTTCATTTATGTCTACCTGGACGACATATTGATTTTTTCTTCTTCTCTCCAGGAACATGTGCAGCACGTCCAACGAGTGCTTCAGAGGTTGCTAGAGAATGGGCTTTTTGTCAAGGCGGAGAAATGCGAATTTCATGCACAGTCAATTCCATTTTTGGGGTATATCGTGTCGACTGAGGGAATACGCATGGATCCCGAGAAGGTTAAGGCTGTGGTAGAATGGCCAAGCCCAGATTCCCGTAAGGCCCTACAGAGGTTTCTGGGGTTCGCTAACTTCTACCGGCGTTTTATTCGCGACTTCAGCCAACTAGCCGCACCTCTGACCGCCTTGACCTCCGCCAAGACTGCGTTCAGGTGGTCGGACACAGCTGAGGCTGTGTTTGCCAAACTGAAGAGCCGTTTCATTTCAGCCCCTATTCTGATTACCCCTGACCCTACACGTCAGTTCGTGGTGGAGGTCGACGCATCAGAGGTGGGGGTAGGAGCGGTGTTATCTCAACGTTCTCCCTTAGACGACAAGGTCCACCCTTGCGCGTATTTTTCATATCGTTTATCTCCGGCAGAATGAAATTACGATATTGGTAACCGAGAATTGTTGGCAGTTAAGATGGCATTGGAGGAATGGCGACACTGGTTAGAGGGATCGGGGGTTCCTTTTATAGTATGGACTGACCACAAGAATTTAGAGTACATTAGCACCGCCAAGAGGTTGAACTCCAGGCAGGCTCGGTGGGCACTTTTTTTCGGACGTTTTGACTTTACTATCTCGTACCGCCCGGGTTCCAAAAATATCAAACCCGATTCTTTGTTGCGTATTTTTGACCATTCCGAACGCCCGTCCACTCCCGAGTGTATTTTTCCTGAGACATTAGTGTTCTCCACTCTCACATGGGAGATCGAATCGAAGGTCAGAACGGCCTTAGAAGGGGTAACGCCTCCGCCCGGGTGCCCACCGAACCGTTTATTTGTGCCGGAGGGATTAAGGTCCAACGTTATCCAGTGGGGACATTGCTCGAATGTAGCTTGCCATCCAGGGGTTAACCGTACTAGATTTTTAGTCAAGCAACGATTCTGGTGGCCACTTATGGCTCGCGACATTCACAGTTTTGTTTTGGCTTGCTCGGGTTGTGCCACGGGTAAGACTTCCAATCGGCCCCCTGATGGGTTACTCCAACCGCTGCCGGTTCCTTCGAGACCCTGGTCCCACATCGCTCTAGATTTTATTACCGCCCTCCCGCCCTCCCAGGGCAACACGGTAGTTTTAACCGTGAGTGTAGTGTAGGTTACCAGCCACCTATTTTTCCCAGTATGGAATCCGAAGTTGCGGTCCCCTCCGCTCACGCCTTCGTCCAGAGGTGCCACCGCACTTGGACCAGAGCCCGTTAGACTCTACTCCAAGTGGGGGCGCGCACCAAGGCCAAGGCCGATCGCCACCGGTCTAGGCCTCCCGTATACGTCGTGGGTCAAAAGGTGTGGCTTTCAACCAAGAATATTCCTCTCCGGTCCGTATCTAATAAATTGGCTCCCAAATTTATTGGCCCGTTTACTGTCACCAAGATCATTAGTCCGGTGGCAGTCCGCCTTAAACTCCCTCCTACGTACAGGAGAATTCATCCCGCCTTTCATGTGTCCAAAATCAAGCCCGTATTTCATTCTCCCATTAATCCGCCTACCCCGGTCCCTCCCCCGCCGCGTCTCGTAGATGGGGAGACCACCTATTTGGTAAATCGTATTCTGGACTCTAGAAGGAGGGGACGCGGATTTCAGTACTTGGTGGACTGGGAGGGTTACGGTCCGGAGGAGAGAAGTTGGGTACCTGCTAGGGACATCCTGGATCACTCCCTTATCGATGATTACAATCGACAGGTAAGAGATTCTGGGGACGCCAGGAGGCGTCCTTAGGAGGAGGGGTACTGTCACAGTTCGTGAATGCACCGTCTCCAGCTGTAGTCATGTTATGTCATGTTGATTGGTTCATGTGGGTGTTGCCACTGATCGCCTGATCAGCGGCAGGTGCATCTCATTCCAACCGCCTATTTAACGCCCTGTCTTTCGTCTCCTGTTTGTCAGATCGTTGTTTAAGGTCCTCGTGTCTATGTCTGTTCGTGCTCCTGTGTTCCTGTCCTTGCTCAGTTTCCTGTTTCAGTCTTCATTGGATATTCACAGTCACTCATGGATTATCACCGCCGATCACCAATCTACCATCACCGCCATCGCTACCAACGCACTCAAATCACCTACCCACCTGTCTGTGCTGCCATCGTGGTTCCTGCGTCACTCACCAGCATTCCTCCATCACTACTCCTATCAATAAACTACCTTTACTTGCATCTGCCTCCTCTCCTCCATTGTTAGCGTCACACTACTAAATAAATACATTTAAAAAATACTCAAATGATTACAATTCTATTACAAGACTTTTTTATCTTCAGTTATTGACTGGATCATGAAAAGAGAGAGTTGTTAAACAGTGTAGCCAGACAGAATGCTAAAAACACTGCCTAAATAAAGTAATGTGGATAAGATCTTAAAGTTATGGCAGTTGGCAATATATTCAGCAACTAAGTACTTTTTGATCATTTTTTGAGCTAGGCATCTACAGCCCCCATTCATTTTTATTCATTTTATATGGGCAAAGAGCATCCACAAAATAAAAAAAGTCATATAGTTTTGGAAAAACATGAGGATGAATAAATAATGACAGAATCATAATTTTCTTTTCAAAATAGGCGAATCTCACCTCTCTTTTCTCCAAAGTACAGGGTCTGCTGAGCCGTGTTGGACCACTGGAGAGAGGAGTTATCATTTTCCTTCACACTGCAGGTCAGGGTCACCACTCCACCCACTGCCACCGTCTCATCTTGGGTCACTGGCAGGAAGGGGTCATCATCTGAGCAACAGGACAGAGATAAATGAGAAGATATTAGAGTCAACGAGACCAAAAAAAACATCATGAAATAAGCTATAGTTAGAGACAGGAGGAGACGGGGAGAAAATGAGAGTGAGACTTAGGTGAAAATTAGATGCTTCGTCCCCAACATCATGATCTTTGAGTGCAGTGCTGTGTATTTCTTGCAGGAAAAAATGAAAATGGCATTGCTAACGTTGCCTGCACCTCATGCCGTGAGAGTTGCCAGAGAAGGAAACTGAAGACCAGGAAAAGAAAGAAAAAAAGAGAGAGGAAGGAAACTGAACAGGTATGATAATCAAACCGTTCACTGACAATGAATGGAAAACATAATTTGGTAAAAACTAAAACTGAATTTGAGAATTTTTTTTTTACATTTTACAGGGCCTTAAAATGTAATTTTTGTTAAACTTTTAATACATTTCTGATTAATATTGTACATTTCCCGATTTAAGTTAATTAGACATTGAAATAGACACTTAGACAAATAAACATTAATTGATTAATAACATTTAATTTAACCATTAAAACAATGTGTAGAAAATAAAAACGGTAAAAATGCAATAATACAAAATAATTTGGATTTCATAGGGCTCTATAGAAACCACCCAGAACACCCTAGCAACTGCATAAAAACACGTCATAATGAGTTTTGCACTGGTAAGTACTACTAACATTTATTTTTTTGTTTTTTTTTGGTTGCTTAGTGTTTATGGGATTGAGGTTTGATCCAACACATGTACTGTAGAGCCCTTTAGGTATCTAAAAGATGACAAATTAACTCATTCAATTGGAAAAGTGTCTGTGTGAGTGTGTGTATGAAGGCCAGATGTAATGCCAGTGTGAGTCTAGCTGTATAATAATTACGCCCTGGGCTGCCCATGCTCCACTTTACCCAATAATTACAACTTAGGTTATAATCGATGACCTTTTTAATGCTGACCGGTGCTGAATGAACTCTAGGAGAAGCGTTGTCTGAATGTTAGGCTAATGGCAGCTTGAAAGGAGCGCAAATGTTTAGTGAATGCTGGGCAAATGCTGGCTTGGCAATGGCCAAGCTCTGGACTCAAAGAGATTAAACACGGTGCAAAACTTGGCTGAATGTTGGGCGTATGCTGGCTGAATGACGGGGCAAATATTGCTAATTGCAAAGCTAACATTGGCTGAATACTGAGTTAAACTTGGCCCGACATTGATATTGCACTAACCTAATGATACTCGCTTTTTGTCGATCTCAATCTTGGATTGATTTAGGCTAAACGCTGACTTAATTCTAGCCTGATGTTTTGCTAGCACTGGGGATTAACCTACTGAATCACAGGCCAAATGCCGGCTTTCCACAGGCAAATATATGGGACATATACAGGTGCAGCAGGCGGGCATTAAGCTAGGCCAAACTCAGCCTGATTAGCCTAAAAGGCTTTAACAAGACACTGCTTTTAAAAATAGAGCTTGAGCAGAGGCATGAGAAAAAGATAAGTCTCAGCATCTATATCACAGAACATCTGGCAATGTGTGTGTGCGAATGTCCAAATCAACACAATGGTAGAATTAGTTTTAGCTTTCTAAACCCAAAGAACCTATGCCAACAGATAATAAGCTAAAATTAGCCTTTAGCTTTAGCACACATGGTGCGGGCTACTTATTGGCAACCAATTAGAGCATTGTTAGCAGTTAATAAGCGATTAGTGTGTCACACGCTCTCTGTGCAGTGGACAACTGCTGCAGGGGGCACTTAGACTCTCAAAATGGCATCTGATCCATTTAACTGGTTATGTCAGGACACTGACTCAACTCTAATCACTGAGTGGATGGAGTGAAGTGGAGATGGGGAGAGAGAGAATATGGGTGAATTCAATTTTAAAGAGAACACCACTATGTCCTACTCACTCCAAAGGGCAGAGCACTTAAAGTGAGTAGTCTGAAGGGTGCAGGGCGTTACCGTCTCATTTGTGCGTGATTGGAACACAGTACACAAATACGTGTCACGGCCAGTTTATTTTGAATCCCAATGGTATCTTGATAATGTACAGTATGCTGCAAAATTCATGGCATAGTCTGACTAAAAATGAAATTTCTGTTTTTATTTACTAACCTTCATATTGTTCCAAATGTGCCAGGAACAAAAAATGAGATCTTTAATAAATATTATAACAATTAATAGATTTAATAAATGTAAATAAATGTAATAGATATTTGATTTAATAAATATATATATATAAAAAACACAGTTGTACCTTTTGCATTAGGAACCACATTTTACATTGAATAAACAGGTGATTATAAACAAAAGTTGAGAAAAATGTTTTTTAAATGTAAAAAATAAAAGAAAAAAGAAGATTATTTCTAGTCACAATGAAATCAAAACTGACAATTCTTTATTTTATAGAATGGTATTATGGAGTATTTATCCGTGTGCATAAAAAAAAAAATGAATGTGTCTTCTTTTTTTTCACCGACGTGAAGGCAGGCCAACAACCCAACAACCTGTCACTCACACGAGATCGCAGCAATTAGTAAACGACTATGATCCAATCAATCCCGAAGGACAAAATCTAGCCCGCCCAACAATTTTTCTTGTTCAATAAGCTGTTTCACTCAGTTATATCACAGAACAGAAGACAATGCAAATTTCTGTTTCATGCTTTTGAAACAGCTAATAATTCATTATAAAAACCTAGCAGTGCAAATCTTTTGGGTTGATTTGATTCTTGATTCACAGGTTCTTGATTCAATTCAAAAGCCATTTTTAACATTTTTGAAGATCTGCAAATTCAAAATGATTCATTTGAAATTAAATTCGATTTGATTTAATCATTCGTTTCTCTTTTTAAAAAGCTCAAACTGTGTTTATCCTCAATTCTAGTGAACCCTATATATGATGTAGCCTGGATTTTACATTTATCTTGTTTCATCTTCCACAAAGCGAGAGATGAATTTGTCCACAGAGTTTGACTGGACAAACTGTTTTTGATGTAAACAACAAAAGACACGTAAAGTGCTCTCTCTTTCCTCTGAGCAGCTGATAAGCCTGTTTATTTAGATATGCACAATCATAAGGTTAGTTAGAATTTGTGATTCTCGTTTAGCATTGTTCATCCTGATGCCCACAGCCTTTGCAACCCATTTTTTGGTCACGACCCAGCAGATTAGAAGCACTGCCTTAGAGTATTTACACACACACACATACACATGGTTGAGTTAAAAACACCCAGACAGTGTCATTCTCTATCAAATCTCACTCTCTCTCTCTTCTCTAGGTGTCTCTCGCTCACACACACAAATGTGTGAGGGTGTAGAAAGCACACAGCCTATATTTAAAGAAACATCGTTTACACCCTCCTCACATAGACGAGAGAGAGCAGAGAGGATGGCTGCTGAAAAGAGACAAAAGCTAAAGATTACAGATAAACAGATGAATATGGCAGAAGACTGACAAAGAAAGCCAAAAGGAGAGACAGAGAGAAATAAACGAGAGGGAGGGAGGGAGAAGATGAGTGTTTGTATGTAAGAGATAACACAGGTTGAAGTGTAATAAATACTGTCCAAAAACAGACATTGAAAAATAACCCCTTCATCTCTCCATTTCCCTTTTCCTCCTTTCTCATCTCTCTCCATCTGTGCTTCACTTCTTCTTTCTTTTTCCTCCTCCTTCCATCTGTCTCTCTCTCTCTCTCTCTATATTTTCCCTCTGGTATTCTCTCACCTCTACACGCTCTCCTCCGTCTCTCTGCCTCTGTTACAGTCTCTCTGTTTCCTCTGCTGCATATGTAGATGTCTATTTTGCAGCCCGATTAACATTTCATTGGCACTTAACACCCTGTTGGTTCCTCTCCAATGTCCAGCTGTGTGTGTGAAGCAGCTGGACTAAATGAAGTCCTTGTTGCTTTATTGATTGGTCAGGCTGCACACATTTATATATTTGATGAAGATTTGGTATGATCTGCAAACTGCTGGAGCATATTTGCTTAATCGTAGTCTGGCGGTCTGTGGGGGTGGGGGGGGGGGCAAAATATTGGTTTATGGAGCTCAATGGAGATGGGTTTCAACAGAATTAGAATTCTGATAAAAATTACATTCATTGTCAAGATTCTAGCTTATACTGCACTTTATATTAATATATAAGGAAAAGTTTATATCGTAAATGTATTTTACACAGCAAAATCATTTTCTTAACCAGAATTTTTAAGATATATTCTTTGAAAATATTAGGTTAACTATCTTAGAAAGTTGTTTCAAGTAAATGTCTTGTTATACGGAAGTTTTTTTTGTGTGTGTGTTAGATTTTATTTGTATTAGTATTTTTTTATTTTTTTGCAGCACAAAGTACTCTTGCTTTTAGCTTTTGCAAAAATTATTATTATATATTATCATTGTGTGTGTGTGTGTGTGTGTGTGTGTGTGTATATATATATATATATATATATATATATATATATATATATATATATATATATATATATATATATATATATATATATATATAGCTGTAGATGAACAGATGAAGAAAAGTTTGAGTCAGTATAACCATTTTTTTCAACAAGAAATTATTATTTAATTCAACAAGGAAGGACACGGTACATTAATCAAAAGTGACGGTGAAGACAAGAAGTTTCTATTTAAATTAAATGCTGTTCTTTTAAACTTTTACTTATCAAAAAATGTATCATAGTTTCCATAAAAATATTATACAATAATCTAATATATAATAATATTATATTATATAATATAAATAAATAATGATAATAATATTTAATCATATAATAATATAATAATCAGAAATGTTTCTGGAGCACCAAATCAGCATATTAGAATGATTTCTGAAGGATCACGTGACACTGAAAACTGGAGTAATGATGCTGAAATTTCAGTTTTTCAGTCATTTGTAAACAGTAATAATATTTCACCCTATTACTGTTTCTAACTGGACTTTTGATCAAATAAATACAGCCTAGGTGAGCATAAGAAACAAACCAAAAAAAAAATTTTTTTTTTTTTTTTTAAACATCTTATAGAAATATTTTTTGAATGGTAGTTCACAAACTCAAGTCAACACTTGTATTCAGCTGTATGCAGTACATTAGTAGGTCATTGGGAGGGTTTGTCGACATGACCCTCTCCAACCCCCCACTCAATGCCAGCTGTTGCCCTATTACTGCCCCAAACCAACCACTCACACACATGCACTGCTGCCCCATAACTGCCCCCCTGGGTGTGAACGCCCTTATCCTTATGACATTCACCCTCCTTTTTCATCCTTTCCTCCTCGTTTTTCTTTACAGTTCTGCTGACAGCCTTTCACATTAATATATTTAATATTAATGATACTGGAACAACATTATTGTTACAAAATCATTATTAAATTGAGCACACAAACTATTTTTTGCTTGCTTGAGTTGCAGGATCAAGCTAAAATCAAGAGTTCCCATTAAGATGCTATAGCAAATCTCCTAGAAAATATAATCAAATGTAAATATTTACATTAACGCTGGCTGTTATAACACACAAATCATCTATCACTCTACAGCAGATGAAGAATTCGTTTAATGACTGCAAACCCAAAATCAGTTCTTGAAGGAGTTATTCTTTCAGTCTTTTTTCTTCCTCTTTCCCGCTCTTTTTTCACAGTTATTGTTGGTAATGCCGCCCTCCTCTCTCTGCTTGTCAAACATTGTTAGTTCACTATCTCACCCCCCAGAGAGAGAGAGTGAGCAGGGGGCAAGAAGGGATGAAATGACCCAGAGAAAGAGAGAGGTGGAGAGAGAGAATGGTTAGGTATGACTGGCTGCATGTGATTCCCAAGCTCACTTTGTTTCAAACAGGATTATGATGGCCAAAAAATATTTTCTAAGTAAGCTGTTCACTAGCTGTTCTGTTCAATATATTGAACTTATCTATGATGGCCAAAAATGCTGTGTATAGGAAGGACGCTTATACATTCAAACATGCATTTGATGCCCCAAAACACTGCATAGACAGACAGCTTAATAGGTTTTTTTGAACATTCGATAATGCATTCAATGCTCAAAAATGTTGTCTAGATAAAGAACTCCATTCCATTAAATGTTTGCAGGTCCAGATTTTAAGGCACAACAATGCTGTCTAAATTTAATCAAACTGAATAACCAAAAGTGGGCTCACTATTCTCATTACTGTAGGTTCAATTTAAACATTCAAACCTATGCTGCCCAAAAGTGCTGTCTATATTTAAACATATGATGTCTGAAAGCACAATAATTTCCATTTAAATGTTTTGAATATCCAAAATTTATAAGGCCCAAAAATAGGCACCACAATTAAATTAAACATTCAAGCATGCAAATGATGCACAAAATGCTGCCTAAATAAAAAGTAGCTTAGTTGTTAGTTTGTTTGTTGGTTTGTTTGTTTGCTCACTAAATTAACATCAAACATTCAGACACGCCCAATGATGATGCTCAAAACTGCAGTCTACGCCTTTGATTTCCAAAAAGGCTGTCAAGGCAACTCAATAGCTTTTGAGACAAAGCCAATGAAAAAGAGCATTTAGTGCTTTGGCAGGTATTGAGTGAATTGCAGCCAATAAAGCACTTTGAGAAATAAGAGGTCGATTACAAGGAGGAGGAGATATGAGCTCTTTATCAAGCAAACAGACACACGGTGACCTCAGCCACCACAATGCCACCATAAACATACTCGCACCACTAACAAACACAGCAGTATAGACTCAACTTCCAGCACTTTCTCGCTCACTATCGCACCATCTCTCTCTCGCTCATACGCACTCCGACAGACGCCAGGAGCCTAGAAGAGACTTGTGATGGATAGAAGCAAAGAGAGGAGAGAACAGGGTCCTGAGGGAGAAAGAGAGATATAGAGACAGATAGAGGGAGTGACAGTGAGAGGTGAAAGAAAAAAATGAGGGGGGGGGGGGGGTAAACCATAAATTAAATCATTTTAGAACAAAGGAAGAAGGTTGCTATGCAACCATCCTGGGGAGGTTACCAGGGGCAACTGCTATGACCTGAAGCTTGACCCTCGAGACGAAGCGACCTGAACCCACATTCACAACACAACCTGCTATCCGTTTATTTGCTTTGTTTTCTTTCATTTTAAGGAAAAGACAGAACAGAGAAAAGATTAAGCAACACATCAAAATCAAGAAAGCCTCAGTGGGAGTTTGCTATGTATGGAGGCCAATTTTATATATGCTGTGTGAGTGTGAATGTTGTGTTTACTTAGCTACAGTATACATCAGGGACAAAATTACCCACCAAAGTTATAGCTATATCTGACAGAACCTCCTGCTGGGGATGTCCTCAAAGGTAAGAATGAATAATAAATAATGTTGGTTTTAGTCTAAAATGCAAAATTGCTTCTTAAAGGGGAGGCAGGCTTCAAAATTAACAATCACAGAGGATTAAATGTGAGCAAAATCTGGCCTTTGCAAAAATAAAAAAAATATATATTAAAAATATCTCACTGATGAAAGTGATGGATAAGTTAAATCAATTAAAAACTCATTATTTACTTGATAAGATATCTGTTGCATTTCCTAACTATATATATATATATATATATATATATATATATATATATATATATACTTAATATATAATTGTATTTTATTGTATTTATTATTGTATCATATTGCATTCATTTATATAAAACATATGTATATAATTATAGAAATACTAATCATTTTATATGTATGCACTATTGTCAAAGTGACTCAACAAAACATAGCGCCAGACTAGATGCCAGACTTGAATTATCTGATATTTTGGTTTGTGCCCATTAAGTTACAAAAACACAATCTAATCAAAATAGATGAAGTCCCTTTTATTTTTAAAGCATTTTAGTCACTAGCTTATTAAAAAAACAGACATTAATGCATTATGTAATAAATAAAACCTTTTGTAATTTAATTTCCAGCAAAAACAACTAGATTGTGATATATACCATTACTGTGATGTAGCATTAGTCATACTGTGATATTAGATTGCATGCCACCCACACCCATCAGCATTAAATAAAACAACAGAAGTCTATAGTATGTCTTCATTTAGCTTGGTAATTGTGTTTGTGTGTGCATGTGTGTGTGTGTGTGTGCATGTTCCAAAGTTGGCTGGTGATAGAAAAGTTGTACGATGAGAAGAAACATCAATATACTCTCTCTCTCTTCGATTAGAATCAGAGTTATTTTGTTCTCAGAGAACTGAAGTATGATGAGAATTATTTCGGACGGCAGCACAAAGGCTCCCTCAGCTCTCAACCGAACACACAACAGACCAAAGCAGCGTTCACTGTAAGCAGTCCCTCTCTCATAATTACCACACACACACAGACACAGACACACACACTTCATGTACGACTGCACGTACGTGTCGAAGTGGACAGACTCAAATGTAAGGTTCACAACAACACACACACACACACACACTCATGCCACATAACAGCACACTTGCACAAACAGACACTGCATTTTTGGACAGTAGGGTTCCACGTATTCATTCATAAATGATAGCATTTAAATACGCACACAAATCACACACATACAGGACATAAACCTACACTCAGGCTAGTATGAAATATTCAGTGCACTGCACAGTGCAGACCACACTTCCCTGGGATAAGACTTTAAATGGAGGGATTCACTGCTCTCCTCAGCAACACCTCTCTCTCTCTCATCCCTCCTTTTTAAACAGTTCTCTTCTGGTTTTCCCTTTCAGTTCTTCGCTTTAGTCTTTTATGCTCTGTGCATGCAACTTGGCCTCTCTTGCTTTCTCTTTCCCTCAGTTCTGTCACTATACATCCTTTAGTTTCCATGATCTCCCTCCCATTTCTCTCCTTCGTTCTTTCTCTCTCTCGTTCCCCAGAGTCTGACAGCAGGAGACTATTACACTCACAGACGGAATCTCTCTCCTCCAATTTCTCTCTGTCTGTCTGCCGTCTTCCCTCTCTCTCTCTCTCGTTCTCCCCCTTGTGCATTCGCTGTCCTATTCCCTCCCACTCATTCTGCTCCATCCCTACTTCTTTTTCGCGCTGTCTTTTCCTGAGTGGATGTAATTGGTATCTATAGGACACTCCCTGAGAGCGAAAGAGAGAGAGAACTGACATACACTGCAGAATGAAAAACAGACAGCACAATACACCAGAGCAAACACACCATGCTACACCGGAGCAATCAGGACCAAAACAACAGATCAGAGCCATCAACAACACAATGGTGCAAACAAACAAACATATGCACAAATGACATCATGCCAGAGCAAACAAGTACAAAACAATACATGCAAGTAAACAAACATGATACTCCAGAAACATCAACGACAACAAAAAACAGAGTGAACAAGCTTCGAGAAGTTCATTTTATTCAATAGTAATATATTTCTGTCATAATTTCTTCAAGTTAAACCAAACGTTTATTTTGGCGGTTTGAGTTTTAATGGGTATTTGTTGGTAGTTTCTCTCAAATGAAACAGTGAAAAGCTTGTGATGTGACCTTCAGATCAGCTCTGAAGATTAAGTTTATGTGTTTGTGTCCTCATACATTGAGACGGCAGATGTTGAAAACACTGTGTGCATCACGTGTTTGTGTAATAGACTCAACCATGGCACTCTTTCACATATACTTGCAAAAAACACAGACTTATGAGTGGCATGCACTTACTGGTTGTTGTTGCATTCATTTCTGCTGTATGATAGGCTGTTAGATTAAAACGTCCGGAGCTTATCATCATTATTGACATACATTTTATCGCTATCTGGATATGATAGCATTTACCACCCAGCCATGTCACAGCTCAGTCGAATACTCACTGATGTTTCATTTCAGTATCAGAGCATTTCCAATAAAACTGCATGAGAGAAATAATAACGCAAAACCAATGAATGTGATAGCATTGCTCTTATAATTTCATTTTGAAAATATTCAATAAGACAAGGCTAAGTTCACATAAAATTCTTACTGGTGCTGATACCTTGGCAAACTGAGCCCAGTTTCAGCATCATTGAGATATTTTCTGATCTATTGAAGAGACACATGAGAGAAAAAATGCCTATTCTCTACCCATAATGTCATTCCAAAGATTAATCACTTTCACAAAAAAAAAAAAACTAACACAAAAGAAACTGATACACAAAAGCAGATATTTTAAAGAATGTTGAATCCCACTGGACCCTATTGACTTTCACTATCCTGTGTTTCAAAGAAGAATGAAAATCACACAGGTTTGGAATGACATGAGAATGAATACTGGATGACAGAATTGTCTCTTTAAGACCCTATTTGATCTCCAATTATTCACTTTCATGTCTTAGAGAAACAACTGATATATCGAAAAGATCTGATGGAGGCAAATAAACATGATGACACAAAAGCATACAAGCATAAAACAGCATAAAACACAACATAAGGCAGCACAGCAGTTCAAACCTGCAGCTTAAACCACAGGATGTGAGCAACATCTCAGCACAATACGAGAGCAATGTGCAACACAACAAAAAGAGAATAAAGAAACAACTTTTTAAGGGCTTGAGAACTTTCCATACAGAATGATACTTGAGAAACAAGATAAAACACCAGGAGAAACCTTTTTGAATTATTCTGCCCAAATGGCCAAAAGAAATCGATTCATGCAAACCTGAGAGACGTTATTCAATGTCCAAAACAGAACACAGCTATCAAGTGTGGAATACCACATAAACAGACCTGAACAATCCTACTGTGGAGCACCACAAATTAGACCTGAGAAAAGTGCTGTGGAACAAAGTGAACTATCTGCTGCAGAGTCAGGCCACGCCAATCTACTGAAGAGCACCACAAATTGGGCCTAAAGAATGTTGTCAAGAGCTCTGAATTACATGCTATTTGTATTCCTTCTATAGAGAATATAATGAATTAGTTTTTTTCTCGATACCAACATTTCAGTATAGTCAGTCAGTACCAATACCAGTAAATTACACAATTCTCATTGACCAATTTCAATGTATTATTTTATGTTCATAGTTTTTTTTTTTTTGAAAAACTATTTGCAAATAAAAATATAAAATATTTAATTAGTTAATTATTAACGCCCACAATAACAATTATGATACATTAAAACATTACACTGTAAGAAGTAAAGATGTAAAATAACAGAAAATCATTATCTATTAATTTTACACACATGTCCGTTAACCCTATACACAATGCTGTGAAGTACAAAATACTAAATGCCTGTTAATAAAATAATAATAATACAGAAAATTCCTTTAAATACAGCACATTCGGCCCTATTTTTATTTTTAGGCTTTGGATATTGTTCACTTAATGACACAAAGCATTAAAATGATCAAATAAAAATCAATTGATAAAACTAAACTATCAGAAAACATAAATAACTACAAACACAGCAAGATTTAATGCACGGATCGCTTTTGATACAACAAGTTTTGTCCTTTCTGTTGCTATGGTTATCTTCAAGTCAGATTTTAATGGAGTTGTCACTCTGTAAACTTTGCAGTGTGTACTTAGCATGAAAAATGCTTTTTTATTAAAATTATCTGTAATAAAAAAATTTTTTTACATTGCACAATGAAACTTCTAACTACATTGTGTTTACAAAATGATTTGTGAGCGTGCAGAGCTCATGAGCTTATAAAAAATAAACTCTGGTGTATTGAGCTGATTCTGACTAACCTAAATGACTCTGGATGGCCATGCTTTGACATGCTCAACAGACATGTTTGTCTTAACACTGCAAAAACACATTGTTAACAGAAATCTTTTACACCCTTCACAAGGCACTAGCACAAATGCGCACTGAAGCGTTTGAAAGCAGCCGCCTATTAGTGGCTACCCAATTGTTCTGGTACTCAGTATTATCAATACTTCCAATACAACAGAATATGGTGTTGTTACGTTGGACAAGAGTACTTTGGACAAGAGTAGAATGTACAGTATACTTTTCATAGTATGACACTGTGTACTGACACCAAATGATACAGTAATAAAGTTCAGTAACATAAAAATTTAAAGGAGTAAACATAACACTCAATATGGCAGTTGTACTTCTGATTTACAGTTTCAATCAAGTTTACTTATTTTGTTCTTAATTTACTCAAAACTCAATTAAAATGTAAAATAGCCATTTTTAATTTCAAGATACTGCCACTCACAGAATTAAATATATGCATAAAGAGGCTGTATAACAAAGGCAGCAAGGTCATGTTGCTTGCAACAGTAGAAACAATATTGCAAAGTTTAAAATTATTATTGTTGCATAATGTGCATTGTTGCACATAGTCTTCTAAAAATATTATAGGCAATATTCAGTGTACCCTGCAGAGGTATAGAGGCATCTATGATATTCTTAGTATGTGTGCTCAGCCATCATGAATATGGACGTATGCATTTCTAAGGGCATGCGTTACAAGTTCTGGATATGAAATCATCTTTACTGCTGGTGTTCAAAAAACATCAAGAAAATCATGCGGACTGAACTAAAGTGTGGGTGGAGGTCTCTTCAAAACATCTTCCTTAGAGAGTATTGAGTCCAAAAGTATTCAATTAAACCCTGAAACTATAAAACTTTCCATCTAAATTACACATTGACCATGAAACGGACATACTGAGCTTTTCCATTTCAAGAATCACCATTAAAAATAATATTATTATTAGGTTTAACATAACTAAGGAAATGAACACTTCAATAATGACTAGGTTTACACTAATCCAGCAATTCTGTTTAAAATCATTGTTATAATTAATCCCCTGATCGGGTTTAATATAATAAAAATATGAATCCCATGATGATAAGCAGAATATTAAAAATTAATCCCCTGATCTGGTTTAGAGTAATGAGAGGTACACTTGACTGAGCAAAATGAAAAGCAGAGGAGACAAAATGTGTGTGTCATAGTTACTGAAATGGAAACATGCAGAGCCCTGAAGAGGAGAGTCAGGAATCACATTTACACTGACTTGAGTCAGAATGAAGACAGGTCATGTTCAGCAATAAATTCAACATTTTCATGATCAGTTTAAACCAAAACCATCCAGATAAAGACAACACAAATATAAAGACACAAATAAGGTAAGAAAGATGGAGATATAATTTGAATAGCTATGGTTGAAAAATGTTTCGCTTCTCTTCTTTAGGTAGAAGAGAATATTATAGCTGCAATTCCTCACAACACATGCATATAATGAAACGCGCTGCAAAATCATCACAACACATCCATATAACGAAACGCTCCGCAAATCATCACAACACATGCAAATTAAGAAATGCTGCAAACCTGCCACAAATAGCACTGACCACAATGGAGATTTTTCAAGGAGACCCCAAAAAATGTCGGACCCGGATGGGATTTGCTTATCGTGCAGTGGCTACAGGTCAGTGGAGTTGTTGGTGAACTGAAAGGTGAGTTTTTTTTTTTTTTAACACCCTGATTGCATGATTCCTTTATCTTTTGGATATTATTAGCCTAAATAAGCTGATTAATTACATGATTAAATGTAAAAAATTACTTAACATGGCTAACTTTAATATCCTCAGCTAAATATAATTTCAAGGTTAATGAAAATAAATTTGTAATGCTTCATTAATTGTTTCTTAATGTGCATGTGTTGTGAGGATTTGTAGCGCATTTTGTTATATGCATGTGTTGTTATGGTTTGCAGGGTGTTTCGTTATATGCATGTGTTGTGTTGAATGCAACACTTGTGTTGTCAAACTAATGAAGATGTTTTCTTCATTTGCTGGTGTTTTTTTTCAGTTTGCATGTGTTTTCTTAAGTTCCAGTGTGTTGAGCATTCTCGGCCACCGTACAGACATCTCTATGTGCATTTGACTAAGTTTTCCATCCAACAGCGCTGCTGACTCTTATTTAATACTGCTTGACTGCAGGCAGTGTTCAAGGTGAAGTTTGAAATTAATCCAAGGAAAAGAGTTTACATTTAATCCATGGTAAAGAGCTTAGTTGTTCAGTTATCTTGATGATGCTATGTCCCTCCTTATGAGAGAGTAGTATTTCCTAATGAGAGGGTAGTATTCTGCTTTCTGAGTAATGTATAGTGCATACAATTTTAAATAGTATATGAATCATGCAGCAAAAAACATGGATGTCACATGACCTTATTACATGAATATCTCCCCAATATCAATAAAAGAATAAAGCTATATCACATAAAACATCCTAATGTTTTGCATTAAAAAGAAAAGAAAAGATGTTTAAAATGCAGCTGGTTTATTCATAAATAAAGGTCAAATCAAGTAAATTACTGGAATACAGCTTAATGGGATACAGCAATGCTCTACAGTGTAACCATTTAGTTGCACTAGCAACTGAAAATTACTATGTGCAACATGATAAAATGTTAGGCGTAACGGTGTGACTGACCCAATCAAAGTTAATAAATAGCTGCATACAGGTTTCAAAATTAACATTTTGCAAGCTCTGAATGCAAGTAAAAAATGTGAAGGCTGCAATTTAATCATCTTTATTAAAGTCTAATATGCATGTTATATTGTAGCACATAAAGGGATAGTTCACCCAAAAAAGAAAATTCTGTCATTAATTACTCACCCTCATGTCGTTCCAAACTTGTAAGACCTTCGTTCATCTCTGGAACACAAATCGTCCCCTTGGAATTATAAGGTTCTACCTGCATTCCGAGTAGTTTTGAGATTTTGAGCTTCAACGTTTTTGTATTCCATTCGACTGTATAGATACAACTTTGATGATTATTTAAATAAAAAGTCCCAAAATGTACAGAACGTTAAAAAATCTTTCACATAATATAAATAAGTTGTCACTGAATAAGAATATGTGAATAACTCAATTTTGACAAAAATGTCAGATGGAACCTTATAATTCCAAGGGGACGAAATTAAAGTGCCCCTTTTCGAATATTACCTTTCATGCAGTGTGTTATGTAGCTGTATGTGAACATAAACTATCTGCAAAGTTGTGAAGCCAACAGTGCATGATAAACAAAGTTTGTGTCTAACAAAAAAAAAGTTGACTCGCAATCGCCTAAACAAGTCATCAGGAATTTGAATCTTGTGCTTGTGAATCAGTCTCTTATCGATCAGCCAGTTCAACTGTTTCATCATCAGACTCCAGCTCAAATTGGTGAGGTAAAATCGATACTATCTTTTCTATGTACTGACAAGTCTCCAGGGCTGTCATTCTGTCATGGCAATGGGCATTTTGTTTCCGACATGCGCTGTACGCGGTAGACCAATCCACCTATCCATCTCCATGGCTCTGGACCAATCACAAAGGACTGTGCCATCTGACCAATCACAGCAGTGAGGGCTCACGGAAAGGAGGGGTTTAGAGAAACTGATCCTTTAAACTGCTTTGCATGAGTTGTTTACGAATCATTTAGAAATGAGGTAAAATGAAATCTGTTTTTTAATAGTGTTTTTTTTTTACTTTGCATGCATGTAAACCTGTTTTAGGAGACTCACAAAACAATATTAATAACCTTTAAAATGGCATAATAGGGGCACTTTAAGATATTACTGATGAAATCCGAGAGCTTTCTGACCCTCCATCGACAGTAATGAAATTAGTACATTCAAGGCCCAGAAAGGTAGTAAGGACATCGTTAAAACAGTCTATGTGACATCAGTGGTTCAATCATAATTTTATGAAGCTACGAGAATACTTTTTGCGTGCAAAAAACTATGACTTTATTCAGCAATTTTTCTTGTGGTACTCTCGTGAATGCACGGCAGAAACTGACACGGAAGAGAATAAATTGTTAGATACAGTTCTTTAAATTCTAAAAAAAGTTACAAATATGAATGGTATTATAGTGTTAAAACTAAAATTAAAACCATAAAAAAAAAAACCTTAAGACAACTTGTGGAATGAAAAAAGAGCATCTTAAGCACACAGAATAACATAAGTGGACTTTGCACGATTACGTAATTGTGGCATCCATAATTGTACTCGTGATTAGAAATTATATTAATTGTGCAGCCCTACACAGCAAATATGTTTTTATAGTGCCTGTCGGAAACATGTGTCATGCATGTGAAGTACTTCATGACAAGTAACTTACTGACAGAGTGAACTTCATTCAGTGCTAGCTAATTAATTCTAATGAGTATATAAATAGATCTCTCACCTGCTTAGGCGAGAGAGAGAGAGAGAGAGAGAGAGAGAGAGCTAAAGAGGTTGTGTGTGTGTGCACTTCCAGTAATAGTTGGTATGGTGCCCAAACATTAAAGGAATGTAATGTGAACCATCCAAGCGTATGTCATGTGATTTGTTTAAAGCTGTGCTAAAGAGAAGAGTGTGTGTGTGTGATTATGCTGTATGATACGACATGACAAAGTGTGAAAACCCTTCATCGCTCATCTCTATCCCCTCCTTCTCTCTTCTTTCCACTTTCTTGGTTCCCATTCATCTTTTTCTCTTCTATCCCTTGTTCGCTCTACTGCCACCTCTGCTTGCCTTATTTCCTCTCTCTTTCTCTCCAGCCTGTTTATTCTGTCTGTCTGTGGTCCCTTTTTATGTATCATTCATTCACTCCTCAGATTAGAAACGCTTATTACTGCTCTTTTGTCTCAGCCCACAGAGACGCGGCTGAATCAGACACACGCGCACGCATATACATGAACACAGGTTCATTGACAGGTTCGTACTCATGTTATTTTCTAGCTCATATCATGCAACAAATGAAGATTTAATCACAAGGCAGAAAAAGCCACGGTTGGCACTTACAACTCTGCGGTGAATTAAACCACACAGTGCACTTCTCAGCGCTGACAAACCTGGTGAATAAAACAACACTGTAGAGCAGCTGAGACGAGCAACACAGCGGAGCTTTCAGAGTGAAACTGCTGAATAAAACAACACGGCTCTTTCATCCTCAGCCAAACTGATGGGTGACTCCACAATGTGCTGCTTTCATCACAAGCAAATTGCGTGTGAACATCTGAGGAGCGCACATACACACATTTATCTCAAACACGTATGCGCACACACAGCTGACACTTTTAACCCGCAGACAGACTACTCTCTTTTTTATACACAATTCTCTCAAACACACACTTAAAAGAACTCATGTTCGATAATTGGATCTGAACAATCTAAAAGCAGAAGTGAGACAGAGAATGAACCAAACGGGCTAAAGGTTAACAACATTCATCATTATAAAAACATACAAACGCATGGCACTCTCTGGCCGATAGCTGCTGTTCAACAGACTCGTGCTGATCCCGTCTGATCTCATCTCTCCCCACTTATAGACAGTTTAATCAAAAACACAGTGCTGTGCAGGAGCTCTGCTGTCCTGTTAGATCACAGGAAGGGCGGCGGAAAGTGACTGGCTACAGATAGGAGATCAGTGGAATCAGAAGCGAGTGCTTCGGGATGTGGTTAATTTGATGTTGGAATTGTCTGAGAGAGTTCCTGAGAGCAGCTGGTTGGTTATGTTAGAACTGAAATCTAACTGATTTTCATTTCTTTTCTTTTTTTTTTGCAGAATGTAATAGGAAACAGGAACAAAACCAACCATCTAAATTCTTCAAACTCAGAACGTTATTAACTATACTTTTATTTCATTTCTAACCACTTCCAATTTGGAAAGGGGGCCACCAAAAGTTGGAATGCAAAAAATGCTACTTCTACTTAGAACGAAGCAAAATTAAACGTTTGGCTCAGTCTATGTTTGGTGCAATCAGTCTCTGTGGCCAAATACAAATATGCGTACTTTTGCAGAACATGCAAAAAGCTATATATTAATTAAGTAGGGCAGATCTATCTATCTATCTATCTATCTATCTATCTATCTATCTATCTATCTATCTATCTATCTATCTATCTATCTATCTATCATGTGTATGTACTGTATGTATGTAGATTAGGGGTGTTGAAAATATCAATACATGTGAGTATCGCGATATTTTTTTTGGCAATACTGTATTGATTTTCAAAAACAGAATATCAATATAAAAAAAAAACATACAAGATTCATGGCAGTTGTTTAGTTTTGAGTTCATATCCCGACCACTAGATAGCAATCTTCATCTCTGAACTTGCAATGACAGGTAATACTAGCATTAAAGGATTAGTTCACCCAAGAATTAAAATTTGTCCATCTTCTACTCACCATCAAAGCATCCCAGGTGTATGTGAATTTCTTCTTTCAGAATAATCCAATCGGAGTTATATAAAAAATTGTCCTTGCTCTTCCAAGCCTTTCAATGGGGCTAAGCGGGTGTTTGTCATCAACAGTTCAAAAGACGGGAAATAAGTAATAAAACGTCCCTCACATGGCTCCAGGGGCTGAATAAAAGCCTCCTGTAGCGAATCCATGCATTTTTGTAAGATAAATATCCAAATTTCAAACGTAATAAAACATTTTTTCTCAATTCTGCTGACTGTTGGGAACTGGAAGACGTGCAGGTGGATGATGTAGTATGTCAGCACTGCGTGGTTAGTGACGAGCACAGAGAAAGAACAAAACAAAACACCATACACAAATTATAAGCACAAAACGAGGATTTGTAAAGAAAAACGACGGAGGATTTCGATGTTAGCCAAGAGGTTTTTATTATGTTTAAAATCTGGATATTTATCTTACAAAAACATATGGATTCACTTTATTCACCCCCCGGAGCCATGTGAGAGGCTTTTTATTACAGATGAGTGTATTTTATTTCACGTCTTCTGAACTGTTGACAACAAACCCCCGCTTACCCCAATTGAAAGGCTTGGAAGAGCAAGGTGAAAAACCAGTGAAGTCCAAGTTGAAAGGTTCTGATAATGTTCAACATCTGTATTTATTTTATTGTTTTACAATTTTTTTGTTTTCTTTAGGAATCTTGTAATAACTTTTTTCTTCATTAATATTAAGCAGATGTAATTTTTTGTTCAGATCGAAATGTTATGACATTGTATGTCACACTGCAAGCACTTTAATTTTTCCCCCTTTACTCATACTGCACAAAAAGTAGTTTAATAATGTTTAATGTTACAGGGACTGATTATTGCAAATGCAGATCTAGGGCTGTGCAAGTAATCGCATAAGATTGTCATGCACATCTCATCAGTAAAGCTGGTACCGTGATTAGTAGTAAAACACCATCACCTGCTTTCAGATTGGACTACGGCTCTGTGTAGTTAATGCCGCTCAGTCTGAAAGCAGGTGACGATGATTTACCACCGAACCGGTGTTCTGTCGGTTTGTCCTACCCTGTCAGATTTTGCTTCCTCCCATTAAAACAGTGGGTAGTACAATTCAATAACGAAAAATGCTACTGTAAAGTTATGGTTTATTAACGTCTACACCTACCACAACCCTAAACCTAGACTTACAGTAATGCAAATAACGTAATGATGTGTTATATTTGCGGTTGTAGCTAGAAAGGATACAGTTACAGGAAACCAACCATAAATATTTTTTCTACCTATTAGATTGTGTTTTATTAAAGTCTACACCTACCCCAACACCTACAGTAAAGAAAATACATTAAATATTGTTGTTCAGCATGAGAAAAGGATACAATATTGATGTGCGCAGTAAACCCTGGTAGGAAAATCTGATTGGTAGGATAAAATGTCAGGACACCGGCTTTACAGATGAGATGCGTAATGACAATTGAATGCAATTAATTGCACAGCCCTATACAGATCCCAGTGTGTCCTGGTTAAACAATTTTTATTTATTTGTTTTTGCCAAAGTTTGCATATGGTGGTGTGTTCTTAATGACAGCTTTCCTAAAAAATATATCCTATTCCTAAAAAAAGAAATATCCCAATATATTGCCTTGCTTACAGTATTGCAATGTATCGCAATATATCAAATCGCAACCCCTGTATCGTGATACGTTTCGTATATTCAGATTCTTGCTGATACACAGCCATAGATAGATAGATAGACAGACAGATAGATAGATAGATAGATAGATAGACAGACAGACAGACAGACAGACAGACAGACAGACAGACAGACAGACAGACAGACAGACAGATAGATAGATAGATAGATAGATGGATGGATGGATGGATGGATGGATGGATGGATGGATAGATAGAAAGAAAATATCTCTGTTTACTGAGGCTGACTGTTGGCAGTTATTTCATTGTTTAGGTATTTCATTGTATCGATACGTTTCGTATCGTCAGATTCTTGCTGATACACAGCCATAGATAGATAGATAGATAGATAGACAGACAGACAGACAGACAGACAGACAGACAGACAGACAGACAGACAGATAGATAGATAGATAGATAGATAGATAGATAGATAGACAGACAGACAGACAGACAGACAGACAGACAGACAGACAGACTGATAGATAGATAGATAGATAGATAGATAGATAGATAGATAGATAGATAGATAGATAGATAGATAGATAGATAGATAGATAGATAGATAGATAGATAGATAGATAGATAGATAGATAGAAAGAAAATATCTCTGTTTACTGAGGCTGACTGTTGGCAGTTATTTCATTGTTTAGGTATTTTTTTTTCTGTGTCCTTGGTCTTAGGTGAAAAGTTTCATTGATTTAGCCTTGGAATAGATTGAGAGTGGCTGACGCAATCAGTTAAAGACTGAGAAAAGCCGATACTATCAGAGAGACAGACAGACAGAATCTTCTAAAGTGATCTCACACTCGCTGCCAATTCTGAGTTCTTCCACAAGAACTCAGAAGACTGAAAGTACACCTTGAGCAAGAGGAGAAACTGCTTGTGACAGTTTAATCAAGATGATGTCCAGAGCACTGTATAATAACTTGCAACTTATTTATACAACATTATCAAACATTAAAAATGTTTATTTTTTATTTTTTATGATTTAATCCAATATAAATATAATACGTAAAAATATTAAAGTTTCTAACCACATCATCAATGCAATCTTAATGGCTTTGAAACCTTCGAAATAGTAGTGTTTTCTATTTCGAAAAATGTTTCAATGCCAGTGTGAACATACTGTCATGCCATAGAGCATCTCTTAAACCAGAAACTGATGATAGACTTGTGTTCTTAGATAAAAACTTGAAACACTTGAATACTTTACAGTATAAAATGTAGTATGTGAATTGCATTGCTCTAAAGAAGCAGTCAGAACGCACTTTCTTTTTTCATAGTGTTACATTTTTTCTGCACTTAACATTTTAAATGTGCTTAGAAACAATAGGCATACCTGTTCTATCCAAATAGAAGGAAATAACCTTTTCAATTATCCTAAAGCAAAAGCAAAAATTTTGAGATATAGATATTGATTATCATTAAAATTTGGAATTTTAGGTACATCCCAGCCCCATATTCATACTGTTATTACCTGCAGAACTTTAGAATTTGTAGCAGCAGTTAAATAAACCAAAATATCAGCACTGCACTCAACAAGTACTGGGTAAAACAAAACCAGTATTGTTTTTAAAATGTTGTAGGAACACATTTCAAAAGCAAAGGTTAATCTACTAAATACATGCTCAGAAATCATCCAAGGAACTTCTAATATCTTCTATAAATAGGAGATAATTGGAGAGAAACAGAAGCATGGCTTGGTAATGGAGAAGAGGGTACGACCTCAACTGTGCACAGGTATACCTTTCCCCACAAACAGTGAAGAAACACAGCTGAGAAAAGATCCTCACCTTTTTTTTTTTTTTTTTTTTAAATCCACTTTAAAAAGGAGCAGGACATAAAGTGCTCATTAAAGCGTTGAAAGGCACTGCACTGTTAAAACAGAAGCAGCAGAGAATAGGCTGATTGTTTTCAAGCATACAGCAAACATACAGTAGATCCCCTTTGCTAATGATAACTTAACTAATCATAGTCATCGCGGCAGAACAGCAAGCCATGGGATCATACGAGGTATAAACACATTTACCAGCTCATCTGTGGTTTGTCGACAGATCGTATTATCAATGATTGTGGATCATTTCCCAGAGGAGAATGACCTCTGCTTAAGAGCTTGTGATGCATCTTACTGTCAGAGAACCTGGTAAGCATTTCCTGAAATCATGATTCATAAGATAAGACCTTCTGTGGAACTGACAGGGTTCCCTGCTTCTTCTTAACACTACGGTCTCTTCCTTTCTCCCCCTCGCTCTTGGTTGCTTCCCAGGCCTTCTGCTCTACAGAGTTACATTTCAGCAGAAAAATGCTGGCAACAAAAACAGAGAGAGAGAGGAAATGTACAACAAATAGCCAAAGGGTGTGTGAGAGAGCGCGAGAAAGAATCAGCAGTATTAGAAAAGGTGCCAGCAACAAATCTGTCCTCTGAGTTAAGTGAGCCACTGGCACTTACACACAGCTCTCCCGCCTCTAAATCTCATCCACATTAATGATTGGCCAGCATTACCGCCCATTGCTTAATCGCTCATCATTATTGGCCACATCTGAAGGAGCCAAGCCGCTCAATCAAGCCACAGCCGCATGTTACGCTGAGGTAAGGAAGCAAACATGCCAGCACTTTCAAACGGATCGCATTTCCCAGGGAGCTTTGCAGTGGTAAACACAGCCCCAGGGCACTCCTGAAAGCAGGAAGTGTGAACCAACTGCCAACCGGCTAATTGGAAATGCTTTCCTTCGTTCGAGTTGACACAGCCCTCATTCCTGTGGACCCAAGCTTGGTTCCGCAGAAACTTTGAAGCCCACTACATGGTCCCTTTAGCTTGCTGCCATGGCGCAGGCAGGAAAGAATCAAGTCCATGTTTTTATTCATGAAAAATATATCACTGGCGATGTTGGCTGGATAAAAATACCCGCGTAAAGTGGGCCAAACTGCTTTGAGTACAGCATTGTGATGTTTGTGATTCCCAACATTTAGCTTGGAATGTTATGATGTCATCAGAGCCATGGATACGCTCTACCTTGTTTTGGGCATTTGATAAGCTGTTATTGCTGATAGTGCTACTGCTACAACACTTTCTTTTAATTGTATAATTTTTGTTTTACTTTTACAAATAATTATGGCCAATAATGACGAGCGTTTAAGCAAGGTAACCTTAGTGTTAAGAAGAAGCAGTGAACCCTGTCAGTTCCACAGAGCGTCTTATCTTATGAATCATAAGAAAAACTATAAATGGGATCTGTCTGTGATTGGACAGCTCTCTGCCACCTGATTCACTTTTAGATAAGGCTTCAAGGCAGATTTTTTCAATCTATTAATCTACTGATAATTTTTTCCTCAGTTAGTCGACTTATCGAATGATTATTTTTTCCAATTAGTCGATGAATCTACTGGTTTTATTTTCCATTTATACTAGGGTTTTTTAAATGCTTGAAGCTGATTCGCTGACGAACATTCTAAGCCATGCAAATATTTTCACTGAAACGCATGGCGAACATAGTTTCAGGCAGCTCTCTTGACCACATTACAGTTCCATATCACTTCGCCCAAAGATTTCAGTTATTTCAAATGTCCTTACAGCCTGAAACAGCAAAAGAAGCAAAACCCTACTACACTGGCCAAACAAATAAATATAGTAAACAATCAGATAAAAATGACAGATAATTTCAGTTGTTGCCACAAAATTACGTTTTATTATGTACGGAAAGCACAGACTCTATCTCTCTCCCTCACAGACACACATACCATTTGCATATACACTAACATAAGGGCTAATGTTGTTAGCGCTACTCTGACAATTTTATCAGTAACATCAACTTAAAAACATCATGACTTCTCGCAAGCGAGGTAACAACAGTGCTTGCACTATTAGTATAAATTTCATTATTAGCAGACACTGCTGCAGAACACGAAGGAGACTCAGAAGTAATTTAGCTCTCTCTCTCTCTCTCTCTCTCTCTCTCTAACAACTAAGATATTAACTGCAGTCTGCACGGCTCAATCCTCCGTTACTAGGTCTAAAATGACGTTTTGGAATTAGCAACAGAGGCACTGGATGAGAAGCGGAAGAAATACTCACAATAGCAGTTTAAGTACAAAAAATGGACAAATGTCTTGAAATATATCATCTGATCGTGATCTTGAGATGTGGTAACTTGAGTTGTGGTAACAACAAAAATAATAATCCTACATAACCATGACATACAGCAGTGAACACACACATGAACACCCAAAGCAGTGGGCAGCCATTTATGCTATGGCACCCGGGGAGCAGTTGGGGGTTAGGAGCCCTTGCCTTGCTCAAGGGCTCCTCAGTCATGGTATTGCTGGCCTGAGACTCGAACCCACAACCTTAGGGTTAGGAGTCAAACTCTCTAACCACTAAGCCACAACTTCCCCACAAAAAAATATGGAGCGCTTCATGGATTTACGTGTCATCCTTTCGCAGGGGCCATGCTAATCTTCTCTGTATTGATCCAATTTTTTGTATATGTGCCGCCGTGGCGTGTATCACCATGATTGTTTCATCTTTCATGACTTAACTGGGTATTTTGAGATAATTTTGTGTGCATTTGTACATTTGTGTGTCCCAAGTGCAAGGAGGTGCCAAAGTAAACTCAATTCTATGTTTGTGTGCTTTCTGACATGTGCATGAGTACAGAATTGACATGAAACACATGCGTCAGTCTATAATGGTTAAACTTTGCAATTAATCCATGTACCACATGCGGATCCGTACAAATCATGGATCAGCTGTTGAACCCCTATCCATAACACCGGAAAGTTTAATCACAATTGATAGCATGATTAAACAGTGAGTTCATCTATCAGATATTTTAAATAACCAACAACGACTTTCAATGTTTTGTAACAAAGTGCAGGTAGAGTATGTGTAAATCAATACAACTAATTTCTCCATCATTTCATCCCTACTTTCAGATTTCTGATTATATAAACAATTAAGCTCTGAGTAAATCAGAGAAAATATCAATCCATTTGAGGCCACTGTGAATCTCTGTTGCAGTAAATCCATAACAATCATTCCCATTTGGCAACAGCAGTCAGAAAGGATATGTGATGTAATTTTATGGAATGTTTGGAATGAATCTCTGTTTTTCTCCCCACTCCCAGATTTGTGTTTTCCCAAGCAATGAATTGGTGGCTGAGGACAGGATAGTGCATTTTGCAAAACAAGTACGCCACAGGGCAATTCATGGTTTGGCATCACTCTATTGCGAAGAACACAGCTCTCATCCTACAGCCCTGTAATACAGATAGCATCTGTTTTAATAGCTTTGGATCTCAGCATCGTGTCAGAGTAAACATATTGTATGCTGATGAATCTAGGGCTCGGCAGTATCAGTCTAGAGTTACTTAGAGTTTAGATGGAAGATAACAAATTAGCAATAAGGAATTATCCACAGACTGTGCATGCGTACAATGTACAAAGAACATTCACCCCTTAGCAGAACACACGCTTACCAACTTTTACACTGAACATCAAATCAAGGGCATCAAATGAAAACTTTTTTTTAGACAATATAGCCTTATGGCTAAAACTGTAAAATAAATTGGTTGCCTTTCAATTCATGTCATGAAATATGAACTGAACTGACCACACCCAACAGGAATGTGATTTGAAATTAAGACTGAACTCGAAAATCACCTTAGTCTACAGAAGTTAATTCATTAAATATTTATCAATCCATCCATTTAAATAACAAATATTGCTTAAAAATGGCAAATATATACAAGTTCAATTTATTGTAATACTACTTCCTTACATTCAAATTGATATTACAATTCTGAATCCTGTTTGCTCCGTCAATTCAAATTTAGGATCTGAACTGGAATTTAAAAGGCATTCTCAATACAATTTCACAGCCCTGGATTTTCAGTGATAAAATTGCATTGTTTTAAGATTCAAATTAAGGCAATATTCCGTGAGTTTGTTGCATCATCTCATGAATATGCATTGCTGAAAATTCCTGAAAAATGCTCATGTCCTGATTAATGACAGGAGATCTGTATCTAGCCTAGCTTTTAACAGAGGAAACATGAGAAGATGGAGCCAAATGCGCATTTAATGCAATCAGATAGCCACTCTTACATCTCTAGATACAACCATTTTGAACTCACAGAAGTCCCAACACTTAACCTTAATCTAATAGGTCAAGCTTCTCTTGCTTGTACACAAGCTCTGCACAAACCCCTTAACACGAGATGGCTTTCTAAAGTGCAAAAAAGGTTCACATAGGCAGAAAAAAAAGAGAGAAAACACACCCTCAGTGCCCACTTCAGTTTTTTGGAGTAGACTCTCAATTGTATCACTTTCTAACTCACAGATAAGCTCTAGTACTAGTGAGAACGTTTCAAGCTTTGGGAAACTACATTTCCCAGGAGTTCGTGAAGGGTTCTAGAGATTATAGACAGGAAATAATGTCCTCTCTATCACTTTGCCTGTCTTACTCGGGGGTTCCGGCATGTTAACGACGCCAAGACAAGGGTGACTTTCATTCTCCCCCACCTCTACTTCTGTTTGTAGGTGTACTCCACATCCAGAACCACACACAATCTCAAACACACCTACTGATCTCACGCCATGTCTATAAAACCCAGAACAGCTATACTCATTACACTGATCTTTATCCAAGTCCTCATTGAAACAAGACAGCAACACTGGTGCTGGGCCAGGAGAGCCAATTCAAATTCATTACGTACCTCAGAGCCTCTGTCCCTAGATTCGTTTTTTGGGGGGGGGTTTCACAAACAACAGCTTTGATTGGAAAGGACTAAAGGGAATCAGTGGTTCTGTTATGAGAATCTTTGCAAATATGGGACTAGAACAACGTTATTTTATCTTACTGTCAACTAATTTGACATTAAGTCAGCCATCACATCCAAACATATGAATTTGTTTTTCTTTTCTCATTATCTTTTCATCTTTAACACCAGTCTATTAAACGATCAGCAGGAGGATTGTGGCAAAAAATGGTAATGACCACATGATTGAAAACAAGGAACCGCTTTTTGTGTATTAGTCTATTGAAAAGGCACATACTTCAATCAAGCACATTTTTGTCCTATACTGTATATTACATCCCATGCTCTTTAAACTTACATTTATGCATTTATCAGTACATGACAGTGCATTCAAGAAACAGATTGACCTATTGTTTCATGTATTCCCTGGGAATCAACCCATGATATTGCCATTGTGAGCACCATACCCTAGCATTTGAGCTACTAGAACTCAGACAATTTCAATTCTTTTTTACAGCATTACAGGCAATACCTAATTTCGACTACCAATTGTCTAAAACAAAACTGAAATATTTTTTTAAAGATTCAGCATCACAGACCTTGCAGACTTTGACAATAGTGACTGACATTCTCACTGTAATTGCCTGAGAGCTTTGTTGTCCAATGTTATTAAAAATGGGCTCCCAGGAATTGCCCAATGCCAGTCAGTTTGGAGCTTGATGTTTTTTACAAAGATCTTGCCATTTTGGTGTGCAATATGCTTCAGATGGTCAGCGAGCGGCTTGGCTCATAGGTATGCATTCTGTCTATATGTTGGAAAACATAGCTTTTGCTGTCCCAAAACCTAGAAAGCTGCCAACCTAGACCATATTTTAAGACATTACAAATGTAAAAGCTGTTCTACATCTGTGATGTCTTATTGCCTTACCTCATTTCAACCAAATTCTATAGCATGTATTCTTCTTGGAAAGTAATGTATTATGAAAACATCGTGAAAAATTTCTTTTCAGCTGAGATGCTACCTTAAAAGGCACTAAAAACTGCTTACTGCCTCTTGGAACGGAGCTCATATCTTGAACAAAGACAAAGTACTTTAGAGAACATTTTAAATCAATATATCTTTACATTTACAAACACTGTTTATCGAAAAACATACTACAGTTTGTTTACTGTAATAGAATACTGTTTAAAGATATGACCACTTTGGCACATCTAGCCGTATTGACAGCACACTTATAGAAGGACTGTTGCAATAGTATGACAATATTTGTCTCTACAAATGGAAACACAAGAGAGCTCTAGCTCTCCTTGAAATTAAACGAGTAAATCAAGTAAGACAAAACTCTGAGTACTTTAAAAAAAAATCCCTATAAACCACTCGAAAAATCCATAATTATGACTTTTAAAGTGTACTACTGTATATCCCATGAGTGGTTCCTCCATACACAGGCCTCTGGAGTTTTCTTGTGTGGTGAGAGAAGAAAAGTCATCAGGGGTTAAGATGTGCAATGTGCACGTATAATTTGTGGCCTGTCGCCTGACTAATCAGTTTTTTAGTGATCCATTACTCTGCATTATTTATGCTAAGTAGCCATTCGGGATCATTTATAATGAGCATTACTCTAAAGATATCTTAAAGGCATTCAATAACACAAACACACACTTCAATAGATAACACACACATAATACCACTTTAATCCTGACATGCTTTCACAAACATGCACACATTTCAGCATCACTGTGGTTTTACACTCATTGCATAAATCTCTCAGCCTAAATGTACACTAGCATCACAAATAACTATCAAAATTTGTGTCAGGTCAGTGGAGGGACAAAACAACATGCTTCAACAGACCGCCAGCAACCATGCAATGCCACAAACAAACAATACGGCTCATTTTCCCTTGAAGTGCCTATTTTGATGAATCTGTGATGCACAGTTGTTAAGCCCTACGTAATGAGCCCCAGAGCTGTGCATTCCTCTTTAAAATGACCTTTCAGAATTTATCAAGCACGTTATGGAGGATATCCAGATGCTTCCACCACATGTTGGGCTGCTTGCAGACATGTCACAGAGGATGTAGCACACATATCAGAGGCTACGAGTGATCGGTCCTACAAGTCGCATACACATCAGAGACCACATGAGCAACATATGCGCTCAAACACTCACACAGACATCAGAGACCAGGGATGGAAACTCTACTAACACATACACATTTCAGAGACCATGAGCGATGAACTGGACATCTCTCACACACAATATACACACTTCAGAGACCAAAGTGAAAAGTTGTCATCCTTACACACACACACACTCACTCACACACACATTCAAATCCATAGCCTACACCAGGGGCGGACTTACCCATTAGGTAAAGGCAGGCCACCGCCTTGGGCTCCCAAAAGCCAAGGGCCCCCTAAAATTATTTTCATATACGAGATGCGCATTACGCACTGACATGCAGCTTTTACGATGTACCCCACCTATTGTCACATTTCACTTCCAATTTTTGAGGGTAAATAAAGAAAAACGTATACGCTGTAATTATGAAACAAAGCATTATACTTGTACTAGACAAGTGTGAAATTACTGTGGATAAAAAAAATTATACTCTGAAACCCATGTGGATTTACACAATTTGAGAAAGTCAAAAAGTGTTACTTTGTGCCCTGCTCTCCCCTGCTACTGTACTAAAGTATGAGTTTCTTACATATGCAAAAAGCCTGCACACACGCACACACACATACACACACTCACATTCACATTAAGGATGCATAAGGCCAGTGGATATGCAAAAGCACAAAAAAGGCACAATAATGAATAATGCAGTGAGCAGCAAAAACAGCTGACAGTTTAAATGTGTGAGAGAGAAAGGACAAATCAGGATCGATACAAAGAAAGAAAGAAAGAAAGAAAGAAAGAAAGAAAGAAAGAAAGAAAGAAAGAAAGAAAGAAAGAAAGAAAGAAAGAAAGAAAATATTAATAACATGGTTCATTACTGCTGAAACGATGACAACATCTAACTAAAGCCAACATTTCAATGCAAACCTCCGGCTCACAATTCATAATGAAAAAGGAAATCTCTATCACAGTTATCATTCATGAATAATCATCCATATTTTCACTTAAACATTTGGACATTTGATGAAGATCTGTTCAGAGAGTACCCTAGAGAGTAACAATACACCTACACAAGCCAGGAGACTGATTCAGTCCAACTCAATGTGATTGTATAATGTACACTTGTGCAGCAATTATACTTCTACTTCAAATTAAAAGCAGTTATGATCTCCACTCATCAGTCTGCTGAAACAGTGACAATGAACCAGGCATTTCAACACAAGCTGCATTCCTTCGTGAACTAATTTAGACTTTATAATGAAAAGGATTTGATAAAGATACTGTTCGGTCCTTAACTCTATAGAGAACCAAAAGCCACACACCTGATACGTCCAGTAAGGATTGTGTATTGTGCACATGTGCTTGAGGATATACAGATCTATAGCCTCTATTTGTGGTGTATCTGTACTAAAATAAAAGCAGTAATGATTTGCTGACTATGATACATTCCTCTGATCTACAATCTATGGTGGCCCATAGTGCACAGCACAACAAAATCTCCACAACACAATGCATAGAACTAATTTCATTGTGTTGTGGCTTGTTTCTGATGTGGTGTGGAGATTTTGTTGTTTTGTGCACTACTGGGCCACAGCAGCAATTCCTTCAAAGTATGTTAAAACACTTTCTAATGGAAAATGAGCTCAAACTTATAATATGTAGTCCAGCAAGATAGATAGATACTGCTATAGCTCTTAACATAACAGAATCTTGTAGAAAATTCCTTTGCAGCTGAGATGAGGGGGGAGGTCCCTCTGTGCCCCACGAGCTTATTAACGGTTTTGTGATTCCCTTGTAAAGATGAAATCTGTCAAAACATGAGGGAGGAGCTGTGTGGGTGAAGAACGGGGGTGTTTCTTACCGAAAACTAAGTTGCTCCGAACGGAGGTCGCCAGAAGCATCGTCAAGGCCGCGAGCGCCCTGAGAGCGGCCCGCTGGAATGCAGAGAATGTCATACTCTGACGCGCGCGCATCCCGCTCATCCTTCCAGTGCGTTAAAGCCAACAGTCCTCTCGAGGCACGGAAAAGTGGAGAAGCTCGGCGAGGCGCTTACTGGAAGAAAGGACACACACATACACACTCATTACCAGACGGGGAGCGCCGATCGGTCGCACTGATGCTGAGGACACACACACTTCACTCACGCGTTGCCCCAGTGCGTCCATTGATCGTCTCGTGTCACTCGCAGTGTGTGATGTGTGACGCAGTGATCGAAAACATTCCCTTCGTCACTCAGTAACCCTGAAAACGACTCTGAATCGACAAACGCAACGTAAAAGCGAGCGCGTGTCTGACAGTAATTGAGATTTGTAGAGAGCTGCCCCCGAAATCTTCCAGGTAGCCTTTAACACCGCTCTCATTTATTCTCCCGCTCGCGAGAGGAAGAATCACCTGTCGCCCGTTGAGAATTCAGCACGCAGCCTCACGCGACCGTGGCCCAAACCGCGCGCGCGCGCACTCACTTCATACTCCAGGTCGTTTGGCTGCCTATTCCTCTCGCTTAGAGCGCCTTTGTGAACTGTGCAAGTCATGGCGGTTGCCTGCGGGGCGAGCGTGCGATCGCGCGCAGAGATGCTCTGTATTTTTGTGCAACTATAGATGCAACTATAGAGGGAGGCAAGGACGGACAGTGGCTGCCAAACTATGTGTGGATGTTCAGCGCGACCAGCGAAGCCTTGCCTCATCTCGACTGTTGGGATGAGGTGATGATACCTGCTGCAATTGTATGACACACGACCCAAAACGGAGCTACCCGCGCCGCCTCCCTCACTCATCGCATCTTTCTTCGTACTTCTCCTCTTTATCCACCCCCACCCCCCAGCTGAGCACCAGTCCCGACTCACCCGCGCAACCAGGACGCCCCACCGAACCACGGAAAACAGTAGCAGGTGCACACAGTCCGAGCGCGCTGAATGCAGAAGGAGCGGCAGGGATGTGATGGGGAGGGGAAAAGCGAGGGGGCAAAGCAACCATCAGTGCATTAACAGTAAGCCTAAGCACACTTTAACATCAACCCCCTTTCCTTCGCTCGTAGTTTAACAGTTCCGAGCTCGTTGGACGGTTTCCTGCCCGGTGCGCCCGTCAGGAGGACAAGCGCGCACGGATCCAAGCGCATTCCAGAGCACGAGCGTGCCCCTATTTACAAACCTGACAGGTGTCTCCCCCCACCCCCCTCAGCATAAGCGCCAGGACACCAGCTACAATAATACCCCTGCGTGTCTGTGTGCTCAAAAGGAGGGCAGATTACAATACGCACCGTTATAAGCGCTCCTCGTGATGCCCGTCGGCTTCGTCGGTTCTGGAGTGTTGGACCAGTCTATGCCTGCTGGCGCTCACACTAAGGTCCCAAAGGATCTGTCTGTCTTGGTTCCCGTTCCGCCCTCCGCTGTCTTTTTGTTTTTCTTGCCTTTTCCTCTCTCCACGGCTACCGTTCACTGCAGCAAAACAGTCTGTCTCAAAACACGGAGAAAGGGAGGGAGGCAGTGAGGAGGGATGGAGGGAGGGTGCAGGCGCGCGGGGTGGAGGGGGAGGGGTGGAGATTTTCATACGATTTGGCCGTACCATTTGGATAACAGGGCTAGACCATACTGCCTGAGAGAGATTATTTTTATTATTGTTGTTGATGATATATATTTTAGAAGTGCGTAAAGTTTGTGGCCTTAGTCTGTTTTTAGAGGGATCTCACGAAACGTATAACATTATTATTTATTTTAATATTCGTTTATTTATTTATTTGTTTGTTTAATGTTTTTCGGTAAACAGACTACAACAAATAGGCTAAAGAACATAATCGTTTAGGCTATTATATTTATTAATATAAATTATACTTTATTCATGAATAATAATTGTTGAGACTAGTGCAAAATAGTTTTGTTACGAATTAATTAATTTGTATTTTTTGAAGTTCAAAATGCAAAATTAAAAATTAATTTGAAATTGAGAAATTAATTTCTGGTTGAGTAAATGTGCAAACAATACGTTTGCTTATTTAATTTAGCCTAAAAAACACGTTAAAATGTGCAATTTTTACAACCAATTAGAAAAGTGTAAATACTGGATAGATGGATGGATGGATGAAATATGGTCCTCTTCAAATAATTTACACAGAATTAAAAAACATTTAGATATACAGTAAAGAAACTCATTCGTAAATATTTGTGTAATGTACAAAACGTCTGGTACCAGTCTTTGAGATGAATGTTTTTTGTTTGTTTTGTTTTTCAAAGGCTTAGTTTCATGAAAACAATGTCGCAATAAATGTTCACGGATCTGAAAATATGTATTATTTTCTTCATCCACATTTTCGGGGTGAAATGTAAACAGCAGGACCAGGTTTTCCTGAGGTTCCCCCTTTATATGGGCTGGTGGCGGCGCGAGGTGTGGTCTCGTGAACAGAGTCCCCGCGCGAGCCGGGCTCTGGAGACCCCGCCGGCTGCTCGGGAGGCCCGCGAGAGGAGGAGGAGGAGGGGGGGAGGAGGGGGAGGAGAGGGCGTTGCGACTTGCGAGAGGATTTAAGGATTAGTTCTGCACGCGGATTACTCGCTGTGCGGTGCAGGGGACGCACGGGGTTAAACATGGACGACTGCACGAGAGGCAGATACCCCGAGAGAGCAGCTACTCGGTCAGCGTGGCGGTGGCTCGAGCAGCCAACCGGAGCTTCGGGGCGGGACACTTACGGCCCAAATCACTCCACGCTTGTGTTTAATGTCAGCAGCAGCCTACAGTCTGTCGGCTTTTATTCATTTCACGGAGTGAATAAACCATGACACAGATTAGACAGTGGAAAAGTAATCCCTTTATGCGGTAAATAAAAAGATACAGTATGTTTGAAGTGTTATCACCCCCGCTTGTCTTCATCACTGATACGGATGAGACAGTAGTTACATCTACCGGTTAGGAGACTGTTCCCAGAAAGCGCTCGGTTATAATCATTCCACACAGAAATAGTTCAGCCTATCGGGTTGAGAAAATATTCAGGCAACTGTAGCCTATTTCAGTCTGCGAAGCGCTGTCCAGTGTACCTTCAGTTTCCAGTGTTTGGAAACAGAGCCCATGCCCATTTCATCATTTTATAGAGACGCTGACGTCATTCTCTGCAGAGCTGTGACAGTCCACGCGGTCGAGCGCGCTCGTCCGTGACCTGCGCAATTCTTTTTCTTCGACTCGCGAGTGTCCGGAAGCGCAGAAACCAACACACTAGTTTCCGAGCGGCCCAGGAAGAGAGGGATAATATTAACGGAACGTCTCAATTATCAGTTTAATGACTTGCTGAACATCTAAAATCAAATACTGCATTACAATGAGCCCTCATCTCTTTCTCTCTGTCTCCCTCTCACTTACTCAGCTTGCCTGCGGAGAGGAAAGAAAAAGAGATAGCCTAGATGAACAAGCAGGATCACATATGAATGGCAAAATTGTAGATAGAATTTCAAAGTAGGATTATTCTGGTGAAATTGCCTCGTGTGGGTAGATGAGAGAATGAAAATGAGCTCAAAGTGGATAAATGAGTGACTGAGAAACTCTCTAGTGAACATTCACACTTTCAATTCAGATAAATGCATGACAGGGTGAAGGAGGGTTTCCTGGGAGAGGATTTCCTGTAGAGTTTGATCAGGCAGTGCAGAGGTGAGATTCCTCTCTATCTCTATTCCGTAATGACCGGGAAGAGCCAATCACACCGTTCGCTGGGAAATCAATAGGACACTGATGTCTCTCTCTATCTCTCTGGCAGGCTTTCATTCTTTCTCCATCTTTCTCTCTCTCCCAAGTGCAACTGAGGATAATTCTCTTCACGTTAGAGGGACTTTATTGGCAAGGCCATAGACAAGTATATTACATCTGAACTGATTTGAGAGGGTAAAGGGGGCAAGAATGCATTAAAAAGAAAAATGGCAATTTTTACTGTTTTAGAAATGTGGGATAAAAACGTAAAATAATCAAGCATAGTGTATTGAAAGTTTCCAAACCACTGCATTTTGTGACTTGTGACGTTGACCTTTCTTTTTAATTAACAGGGGATTTTTTTAACAATAATAGTCTACTTAAAAGTATAATACCAAAAGTGGTTTGTTGGAATAAGGATTCATTCACAAAAAAAATTTTATAAGGTACATTGCATCCTCTACATAATATGCTGCACCTCTTAAAAAAAAAAAGAAAAAAAAGAAAAGAAAAAAGTGTGAGTAAAAATCTACAAAAATCAAGAGTTCTCTTGCAAGCTACCAAACCGTTGCATATCGTTTGCAAACTGGTGAATATTTAAATAACTGCAGAAAAAACTCATACGCTTTTAAATTTTTTCTAGGTATAATAAATTAATGTTTTATTATTGTTCTCATAACGAATAGTTTATTGCTAGTCATGCACAAGAGTGGATACATTCACAAAAATGTTATATGCATCGCATCCTCTGTGACGGATGAGCATCGTAAGACCTATTTATGCATAAAAAAAGCCATCATCCCGCGATGGCGTCATTAGCCACTCATCTCTGCCGGGACTCGAACCCGGAGCCTCTGGATTAGAAGTCCAGCGCGCTATTCCATTGCGCCACAGAGACAGAGCCACATGATGCAGCGTTAAACGAGGTTATATTCTGCATCAGTACCGCATTCTGCAGCATCAGGACCAGTACCCTGCGCGTGCTGTAAGTGCGTCATGGGTCGCTAGGGGGCGCACGCGCTTCTCTCGCCTGACGTCGTGCTGCAATGGCGGACAGCCGCCCTCAGCATCCGAAAGATAAATAATCATGCTTCATTTTGAACACTTTTTTGAAAACGACAATCGTAGAAGTCTCAGAAACTCTACACATCCTCTATGTTATTTAAATTACTACCAAAGTTCAAACAAACGGTAATTATTTCGCGAGGCCTACTCTTAATAATCATCTATCAACGGTATTCTGGACAAAACAAACAAAATCCGTGAGAGAAATAAATAACATTAACTTTACCTGAAAAGCGGAGTTTTGTTGAGTAATTATTTGTTTATTTTCAAATTAGCCCGTTATAAAATGAAATACCCGTCACTTTTTAGATCATGGGGTTTCAAGCTCCTGAAAATAACCATAGGCTATACTAATAAAATACAAAGGCAGCTATTTTGTGCATTAAGACCCATTTAGCGTGAAAACAGTGAACATGATATTATAAAGGCATTAAATAATTTGTATTCTGTCAAAAATGGAAAATAGGAAACTACTTTGTAGGCTATTAAATTAACGATGAATTCTCTTCAACATTAGAGTATTAGAGTACCCTTGAATGTATAAATCTGAAGAGAAACATTTTCAATTCAATTTGTACAGCACTTTTCATAAATATTATTACAAAGACGCTTTACAGAGATTAGTACCATACAACCTCGAGGAGATAAAGGCAACAACATGAATAAGAAATTCTGTAATGTACATTAGCTAATTCATGACCATATATATATATATATATATACACTGTAAGGAAAGAGAGAGGAACTGCGTTATTTATGTTCATAAAATATATATAAGGAGAGAGTGAGGATGCATAATTTTTCAACTGTTAAAACCTATGGCAATAATGAAACAAAAATAGTTACTCGGTACTCATCATTAATCTAATGGTTTCTACTTTATAAATAAAACTGATACATGTGTTAAGAATCACTATTAAACAGAGTTCAAAAAATACTTTCAAAGGACCCTATAAGGTCGCTAGATCTCAGTTTGAAAACCTGAATACTTAAATACTAAATACTGAAACTGAACATGATTTGTTTATTCTTGACCACAACAAGTGGATGGGCAAGCCTTCTAATTTCAGATGCAGATAAATATGTTCAGATCGCTTTAATTAGGTTTTTTTTTATATTGAAGAGGAAGGGAAGTGATGAGAGACCAGGTGCTTTAGGACTCCAGGATGGAGTTTTTCAATAAACATTCAGTGTAGTGATTGCATGTAGTCTGTAATCCAAACCAATCCATTTTACGACATTACCATTTAAATGAAAAAAGCCCACAGCAATCCCTGTCATTACCATTCAGGTGAACAAGATTCAAGGAGAATAATTTAACCTGTGCAGCCAGATTTCAACATTTGGGTTTATTTAAAATACTAACAAGATTCTAATCACGCTTTCTTATTAGCAGTTAACTTACTACTGGTACCATCATGATGACACATGAAGGCAACAAATATAAATGTTTTATATGCATTGTCTCAAAAAAGTATCATTATAGATGCAAATGCAACAGGAAATTGAATGGAGAAAAACATTATGTGAGTCATATTACGATCTTCACCTCTTCATGTCATTACTGAGTAATGCTGGGCGGAAATCACACAACAACATTTCTCACATATACAGAGTCTAGATGTTTAATTGTTGAAGACTCCTCGATCTTGCAGGTTTGCATTGCACAACATCAGAAAGATCAATCCTTTCCTATAGGAGCACACTGCACAACTTCTTGTCCAGGCCCTTGTCATTTTTAGGCTGGACTACTGCAATGCTCTTCTGGCTGGACTTCCATCTAGCACAATCAAACCTCTACAAATGATTCAGAATGCAGCGGCACGACTGGTCTTCAACTAGCCCATGTTACACCTCTCTTTATCTTCTTGCACTGGCCCCCTCCAGAAGTCTGAGATCCACTAGTGAGCGACACCTCATGGTACCATCACAGAGAGGCTCAAAATCACTTTCCAGAACATTCTCATTCACCATTCCTGGCTGGTGGAATGATTTTCCCACCCCTATCTGGAATACTCAATCCCTGAATTTTTTCAAGCGGCAGCTGAAAACTCATCTCCTTTGAAGATACTTGACTTCATCATAAAAAATAAAAAGTGTCTTTCTCTTAATGTTTTCCTTCTCTTTCTAGCTTATTTGAACAATGCCTAAAACTTGGCATTATAAGCACTTCCTGTATCTGTTTGCATCTTTAATAAGAACTGCTTCATATATCCTCCAATTGTAAGTCGCTTTGGATAAAAGTGTCTGCAAAATGACTAAAGGTGAATGTAAATGTGAAGGGCTTTTGCTACCCAAAGTGATTTTATTAAACTGAAGTGAAATCAAGCACACACAAGTCAACATTTTTGGAAATACTGCAGTGACACAATAAAACAAGGCAAATGCTCAGCCCACTCCTCATATTTACATATATAAAGTTCATTTTAAATGAAAAGTCAAGTGTTATGCCCATCTTTTCCAGTTTACCAATATGCAAGGCATTCAACATGAAAAAACACTGAGGATATTTTTTGGGTTGATATATATTTTTTATTTTATGAATTATTTTTATTATATTAATGTATTTGGCCCTTCTAGACCACTTCTCAGATAAACAAAAGAACACCACTTTCTCGAAGTCCACGTCTTCTTCATTTGTGTGTCTCGCCCAGTCCTGTCATGTCTATGGATTTACATGGCAGCAAGACCGATCGAGGTGAGAACAGTCAAAGCTATGACAATGTAGGCAGAACGATAGACTTCAGGAATCTTAAAACCCTTCCCAAGATCCCACGCCTGAAAGAAAGAGACAAAGAGATATTTATTGTATCAAAAATGGAACAAAAACAGTACTATTATGAAATTGTATTATTATATAAAATAGCTGTTTTCAGTTTCAATATTTTTTTAAATGTAAATTATTCCTGTGACGAAAAGCTGAATTTTCTGGTTATTTTCTTCTTATTATCGATGTTAAAAACAGTTTTGACACCAAGATCATTCAGTTAATTCACAAAAAATACAAAAGGACAGCATTTATAAGCTAAAACAAAATATCATTAACATTATAAATGTATTTTTATCCATTTAATGCATCTTAGATTTAATACATTTATAAATATTATTAAATATTAATTCCTTAGTCTTACTGACCCAAAACATGTGAACCGTATTAGTCTTAATTTCACATTTAGATCACATATTTGGTAACATACAACTTGTTACACTGTCATGAGTCATTATCACAGCAGGAAAGAGTCTGAATATACTTAATTATATATATATATATATATATATATATAAATATATATATGTGTGTGTACCAGATGCCGGATGCCGTTGAACGTGTGGTAAGCCACTGGGAAAGCCAGAGCAAATTTGCTGAAAGCAAGAAACTGGGGCCCAAAAGTCATGGAGTGAATCAAATCAAGGTAATACGGGTAACTCTCAGGTAACACCAACGCAGCAAGTGCAAACACAGAGATTCCTGAGAAACAAAATATCAACATCTATTTTTATAATAAATATGCAACAATGTAGTCAGGAACACCAGACGATAACTACAGTGATAACTATAAAGTTTTAGTCCACATCACAGCTATAACAATAACAACACAATGGAAAGACATAGTTGGAATCACCTTCAGAATCTTTTTTCCAGCTGATGAACAATAAAAACACTGACAGCCAATCAGAATCCAAGTGCTTCAGCATTTAAAGCGGCAAACAACATGATAAACAGAATGTTATCATGCTTTGATGTGGATGCTAATATATTTATCATTATATTTTTTTTCCTGACATCCTTTAAACACAGTATTTATGTTAGCTACCTGAACTCAGTGCTACGCCTGTTCCTCTGTGTGAGATGGACATCATCATGGGGACAGACCACCTGAAAACACCAAAGCCGTTCATTCAATGTTTGTTTGTTTTTTGGACAATTTAGATACATAACATTCAAAACTCATCACATTTCTTTTTAAACCAACATCCTCTCACATATAATCCTGTAGATAGTATGATCCAAACACTCCAAGAAGCAGACGTGTTAACACTCACTTGTAGATGCTTATATGTGGGGAGACAGGTCGGTTGAGTTGTGTGTTTTTTGCCCAAAACTTGTTCATTTCCTCTTTTGCTGCAGTTCCCATAGGAACTGCACTGAGAAAGAAAAAAAAAACCAGGAACTTTATACATTAATACGAATTCTTCATTTGAAAATGTTTTAGTAACACACAAAAATACTCACGGTCTGTAGAGTACACCAAACTGTGAGCGTGACAAACACAGACCCTGCCGGGCCACTGTCCTTGAACACAAAGAAACCACATATATTTTTCAGGCAAGTATAAAACTGACACATTTAAGTATAATTGCACATTTTGATACAGTTAAAACTGTGCACCAGGGACACCTAGGTATTCTGTACATTTGAAATATCCCATATCTGGCCTTTAACTGGTCAGAAAACATTAGTACTTGACCTTTTCGTAATATGGCCTTGAACACTTTGAAGACAACAACAGCAGAGACCTGGCATATGAAGATTCACTGCTTGTGTTTATATAAATCACATAATACGACATAAGTAACGTCTTCTATAGTTAATCCTAAAAATCTAAAAATCTCAATCTGCCAAATCTGCTAAATATAGTCAATGCATATGACAGGACTCCAGAGACGAGCTCAGACATATGGACATTACAAATAAAGTGACACACAACATACTACTCAGAGTTGTTATGTAATTATTATAACTGATTTGATGTCCAGAAGATTCCAGTAGCAAGAACCTTACAGACAAACACAGCAGAATATATTATTAAAATTTTTCAAGTAACCTGATGTTTTTGCAAGAAAAATAAATGGACTGAGAATAAAAACAAAAACATAAAGCAAGGCTATAAAGATTACAGTAAATCAAAGTGCAATTGTAACTGTTAACAACATCAGCAAACCCTCAATTTTACGAATACCAATCTGTCAGCTAAGATGGCCTCAAAACGAATGTCACAACGATTCATTTCACCTTATACAAAAGAAAAAGCAAAACTGTCACATTAAAAAAATAACATGTTCGCACTGACCCATACTGACCTTAGAAGCAACGCCATGTTTTTGAGCTTGAGTGTTCGGACGTGACGCAGCCGGATGCGCTATGTCACAAACGAGTTCACTCGCCGCCGCCATTTTGGTAAGGTCAGTGCATACGCTGGGTGCTTAAAGCTGCATTCTTTATTCATTAATTTTTTTTATTGCAGAACTTGTTAAAACGTACAAGAACTGGGAAAAGACACATGGATGCATTCTAACAAACAACAATCGTAAAAAAATAAGGACAGAAAACCCATAAAATGTGCTTGCACACATGCATCAAATTATGGTATTATCCACACAAAGAAAAAAAAATTAAAAGGACAGAGATAAAACGGCAACGTCTTTTAAGAAAATTTGTCATAATACATAAAAAAGGCACTCTATTTGTAATTTGTAATATTTTGCAAATATGTCTGTTATTGCATTTTCGATCTAAGATATCGATATCACCCAAACGTAAAGCTGAATAAACAACATTTCCTTACTAACTTAATGCGATTTTTAATTAACTGGGTAAATCCTGCTGGCATAGCTTTCATGAAAGTATTATATTCCTTTGATGGGACTGGAAAATCATGGAGATTTATAAATTGTTTGCAAGTAAAAAATAATACCAAAATTATCAAATGCTGATAGAATGCAGTTCACGTTTTTGTTAAACCACCCAGGGGAAAAAAGAGATGTATTTCTAACAGTTATGTCAGCATTATTCCAGAGGAGAACTTTGTGGGAGGAGAAACTATGGACAAAACATAATTGCCATGAAAGAAGACATTACTGATGAAAGTTATGTAAGGAAATAGGTAACTTGTCAGGGAATAAATTAAACTTTAATAAGAAAGATAGGGCACCAAGTTTGTCAAATATATTACTTGGAATAAAAAAACAACAACAATGACATTGGATTCACAAGGCATCTTTTCAGCAAATTTACTTTAAAGGTGTTTATAATATCTGCGAATTCAAAAAAACTCAAGGCAACTTTCGCTTCTGGAGTTAGCAAGCATGGAAGGCTGCATCTCGGCTGCCACGTCATCAAACGTTGCTGAAGGCCATCTCAATGGGAATGCAGCCTTCGTTTCACATCCGTCATCCAGCTGAATTTGAAGGATGCATGGGATGTATCCTCCACGACCTTTAGTCACCCACAATCCTTTGTACCCATTCCGTGAAAATAAACGGACAAAAACCGAATCAGTACTGAGCTTGTCTGAATTTATTATGCAATGTAAGACAAAAATGTTTTCGGACATGAAAGGATAGATGTTATCTTTTGTTCTGGTGTAGAATACTTACTAAATGCTAAACTGCCAATAATTTAAGGCACAGGGAGACTAGACTGTGATTCATTGTATTGCATTAATAGAAAGCAAAATAATATAAAGAATTGTAATACAAAGTATTTTTCCAAAAGTTGTATAAGTGTTTTTGTGCCGTGGCAGTGAGAGTGGGAACATATGTGACATTACGACACACACTTACTAGAATCTAGCCTACAAGACTCTGAAGGACTGAACTAGGATGCAGCACCTGATATTATTATAATGACACTTTAGTCAGCAGTGTTGGGCATGTTACTTTAGAAAAGTAACTAGTTACATTTACTAGTTACTTCTCACAATAACTGAGTTAGTAACTGAGTTACATCATTATAAAATTAACTAATTACCAGGCGAAAGTAACTATTGTGTTACTTTTTAGAATAATGTTCAAATAAGTCAAATATGTTTAAATACAGACACCTATCAAATTAAATATTATACAATAATCCCCAACAACACTTTATGCACACCTTGGCAATAGAATTGCCATTGGCTAGTAAATTTGTTTGCTTATCAGACTAATATTAAAAATCTGATATATTAGCTTAATTAGCACTTAATTATATTAGCACAGTTTATTTCTTTATTTATTTCTTTTTATATCTGAAAGTGCACTTATCAGTCACTTATATGATAACTACTACGAATTCTTCTACTAATGACAACCTAAATGCACTAAGGATTAATGAGCTGCTGGGTTCATGAATATTAATCACGTTGTCTGCCTTTGCTCGAATTGATTTGCTGAAATCAAAACAGGGACGATAATAGGTGAGCACCAGCCAATGCGATTGTCGTTTGCGCATTAGCCCGCCCACTAATGGGGAAACCGTCAGTTCTTAAAAGCTGAAGAATTCCAAAGGAAAATACAACAAAGAATATTGTTTACATATTGTGCGACATTCTGCATGGTATGTAAGACTCTCTCGCTCTGTATCTTTCTCGCTCTGTGTGTGAGAGACCAAGCGACAGCGAGTCGAGCACTTAATACTAGAGTTTACGGTACGTCAAATACAGGAGCGCTGCGCATCCATTCAGACGAACTTAAAAATACAATTATAATAATATTATAATAAATTATGGTAAATAATAGCAACATTTTATTGTCAGTAATGGTAACTTGTAACGGAGGAAACAGTCATTTGTTTGATTACTTCATACTGACTGACCGCACTGGTAGTAAATTATGTAAATCAGTATTCCTGACTATATTCACAGTCGGTTTAAATAGTAATAGTCGAAAAGAAAGGTATATTCAGCCATTAGATGTTTTATTTAATCTTCATGTACACAGTCTAGGTTAGAAAACATGCCACGTTCAAAAAGACAAACTACATATCCACACAATTTTAGTTTGAATTTTAGTTTTTTTTATATTTCTTAGAAATATTTAAGTAGAATCATAGAATTATAATTGTAGCAATATTACCACACATCTGTAATAGCTTTGCATTAAACTAGTAGGCCTACCAGCAAAAATCTTTTCATATATTTGTACAGTACATAAGCACCAATCGCAAATAAATATGTGACCCTGGACCACAAAACCAGTCATGTGGGTCAATTTTTCAAAACTGAGATTTATACATCATCTGAAAGCTGGATAAATAAGCTTTCCATTGATGTATAGTTTGTTAGGATGGGGCAATATTTTATAGTTTAGTTTGTTAGGATGGGGCTGAGATACAATTATTTGAAATTCTGGAATCTGAAGGTGCAAAAAATCTAAATATTGAGAAAATCGCCTTTAAAGTTGTGCAAATGAAGTTCTTAGCAATGCATACTACTAATCAAAAATTAAGTTTTAATATATTTACAGTAGGACAAAATATCTTCATGGAACATGATCTTTACTTAATATCCTAATGATTCTGGCATAAAAGAAAAATCTATATTTTTAACATATACAGTGTATATTTGGCTATTGCTACAAATATATGCCAGTGACTTCAGACTGGTTTTGTGCTCCAGGGTCACATTTTGAATCATGTATGTAATAGCACTACATTTCACATAAATGAATTAACTTTAAAAGAAAAATTATATCCAGCCTAAAAGTTATAAATTCACAGGAACATCAATTCAGTAGAAATGTAATGATCCTGAAACCTGCAGTAAACCTGTTGTGGTTTTTAAATCATCAGCTTATTGAGGATAATGATATTCAGGATACATCATGTACACAGATTATGCCCAGTGCACGTACACATTCATTCTTACATGATAAATGTCACATGATTGTCTGATTCTTCTTTTGTCTCATTACCTTTCTTCATATCTTTCACAAACAGACACAAGCACCAGCAGTTATGCAGACTGCATATTCTTGTTAATAGTAGGTCTCTTTTTCCACCCAGCCTGCAAATTAAAGACAGAAAGAGCTAAATTAATTAACTAAATTGAAAAGATATGCAGAATAAAGCTCTACTCACATGGATTAAACGACTAGGCTCTACAGATTCTCTGTAATATTACTGTATTGTTTCTTGAACCTTGAATTTTAATAATAATATTGAAAAACTTTTTTAATTTTTAAATGTAATATGTATCAGTTTGAGTACCAAGGTGGAGTTTTTATTTGCCTAGTATACTTACAGAAAACAGTAAACAGTAGTTAAATAAAACTAAAACTAAAATTAAAACCATAAAAAGACATTTTGTTAAAACCCAAGTACACAGAATAAGAAGATAAACATATTCTTTAAGCCAGTTTGCAACGAAATATTTCAAATTTTAATTTAGTTTAGCTTGATGTACTTAAATAATGTATATATATATATATATGTATATAACTACAATTAAAATGAAAAAAGAAAAAGAAGATATGAATATAGAATAAACTATAAAACTATAGACAGTATCTCAATGCTTTTAAAATAACACTGATCAGAACTGCAAACATCTGTGCTCACCTCCTGGATTCCTACGTAGGATCAGTTTACGGATTTCATCATACACAAAGATTAGTAAACTGTATGGGAGAGCACAGAACCACCACATAATCCTGTAAAAGGAATAAGAAAATGAGAAAGGAAAAGGAGGAGCAGAGAACATAAGCTCTTCTAAGGTGCAGAAGTGTGTGTGTGTGTGTGTGTGTGTGTGTCCCTTACTTGAGTGGGTACATCCTCAGGGCAATGTCCATACCAGGGCAGTAGGACAGGAAGGCTGCCAGAGCCGTCTCAGTAAACAGTCCGAAAATGAGAATCCTATTACTGTAAGTGCACGGGTAAGAAAATAGCCTTTAACAGAGGAGTATGCAAATATCACACTCCTGAATACGCTCACAAACACGCATACTGACTTCATGCCCTGTTGGAAGACGGAGTTCCTGCGTGTCTTGCAGATGATGAGGTCAGCCCACTGCACCACCACAATGCTGGTGAAGAACGAGGTGTGACAGGTGAACTCGATGATCTTACGCTGCTCGTAAGTCTGAAACAAATAAATACATGAGGAAATACAAACATGTTTCAAATAGTGTTTCTTTCTGCACATATGTTCTGTAAATTGCGGTTTATAAATAATAATACTAAACAGTCTAATAATTTGTAGTTTAAGCCTGTTAAATGTCAAAAACTATGGGTTACAAATAAAAAAAGAAATAATTTTGGTAAGAATATGAAAAAAATATATATTTCCTTTATGTCGACACGTAATTTTGGAGTTCACTGTGCAAATCTATTTTATTTTGCACAGATTTATTAAAATTAATTCCATGCCTATTTACAATTAATCATATAAACCTATTTGAGTAATTGGTTAGAATTTTTTTAATGATTCACCAGTATATAAAAAAAAATATTCAAAGAAATGCTGTTCTTTTCTTTCTATTCTTCAAAGAATGCTGATTCCTGAATAAAAAAAAGTATCCGTTTCCACAAAAATATTATGCTGAATGACTGTTTTTTCCTTGAGAAGCAAATCAGCATAGAATGATTTCTGAAGAATCATGTGACACTGAAGACTGGAGTCTGACAGTTCGGCTTTGCATCACAGGAATAAATAACATATTAAAATATATTTTTAAAGAAGAATAAATAAATAATATTGGAATAATACTTTAATGTATTTTTTAAAATGGTAAATGGACTGCATTTATATAGCGCTTTCAACAGACCACATGGCCATCCAAAGCGCTTTACAATTTGCCTCACATTCACCCATTCACACACCGACTGCGGTGTCAGCCATTCAAGGCGCCATCCAGCTCGTCGGGAGCAGCTGGGGTTAGGTGTCTTGCTCAAGGACACCTCGACACTTGGTCAGGTGGAGCCGGGGATTGAACCACCAACCTTCCGGTTTGTAGACAACCTACATGAACCACTGAGCCACTGCCGCCCCTTTTAAAGCATTAAAGAAATGTGTGTGTGTGTGTGTGTTTACCCATTGCTGTCCATAGGTGTCCTCCAGGTCATTAACTGCACGATCGTCCCAATCCAGTCGAATTCCCAGCAACGTTTGTGGCAGAAAGCCGTTCTCAGCCATGATCACAAAATAGGTGAAGAATCCTCCCAGCGCCTGGATCATGCCTACACACAAAAAACACAAGTAATTGCTTTTATCCCAGCAGAGCATGAAAAGCTATTTTATTCACAATATTAATCAGAAGCACAAGGCCTATTCACCCCCCTCAGATTTCTAAAGTGTTTTTTTATTGACACTTATAGTAGAAAATCTATTTGTTTCTTCGTAAAATAAGTTCCATGATTATTGAGAATAAAAAGGTTTTTGTACTTACCCAACACTATCCTGTATTACACATATAAAGCAAAGTAATAAGTAGTTAAAAACATGTTTTCCCCTTTATATCATGTCTTCTCTTGCCTAAGGCAACAAGTGAACCTAGTGACCCATCAAAAAATAAGTGCATGATACCTCTGATGTTCATCTGTTTGCAAGTAATTCTTCACGGACCACAAAGTTTACAAGAATTATAAGCTATAAAGGGCATGTGTGTGCAAGTGCACTTGAGGCTGACCGATCTGTCCGTAAGCCATGCTGATGAGCCTCTCATTCACCAGCTTGTCAGTTTTGGGGTTTCGGGGCTGACGCTTCATAATGTCACTCTCTGCCGACTCGTATGCTAGAGAGATCGCAGGAACCTGAGAGAGAGAGAATGATGACGGTGATGACAAAGATGCTCATATGATTGTGTGTGTGTGTTTGTGTGTGTCTCTGTGTTAAATGGTCTGGTGTCTGGTGCCCGAGGGTAGTATCACACTTGACAGGAATTGGAAGTAAGACTGAATGCGCACAAGTGTGAGTGTGTATAACACACCATGTCAGTTCCAAGGTCGATGCAGAGGATAGTGACGGTGCCCAGAGGCAGCGGCACACTGGCGATGATGAAGAGCAGGAAAGGTGTGATCTCTGGGATGTTACTAGTCAGTGTGTACGCAATTGACTTCTTCAGGTTATCAAAGATCAGACGTCCTAAAACGCAAAGTATATTATTTTATTGAATGTTATATACTGCAGACCAATACATTTAGAAATTTGAAAGAGAGAAAGCAAGGAAAATGTGTAATGCTTCATTTCTTTTGTCCTAATACTTAATATTCCTTCTGTGTCTTACCCTCTTCCACCCCCGTAACAATTGAGGCAAAGTTGTCGTCCAGCAGGATCATGTCAGCAGCTTGCTTGGAGACGTCTGAGCCAGAGATTCCCATGGCAACGCCAATGTCAGCCTTCTTCAGAGCAGGGGAGTCATTCACCCCATCACCTGTCACTGCCACTATGGCACCCTGCAGCCAGAGCCAGCCAATCAGAATCAGAGTCAAAGACCAGTCAGCTAGTCAGAATCAGAGAAAGAGTTTTCAAGCATTCAGAATTAAAGACCAGTCAGAAAATCAAAGTCAGTGTCAAAAAGTCTGTCAGGCAGCCTGAATGAAGACATTAAGTATATACTATTGTTTAGAAATGTTTTGTTGGTAAAAATTTTCATATTTTTAAAAGAAGTCTCTTATGCTTACCAATGATGCATTTATTTAGTCAAAAATACAGTAAAAAAAAAAAAAACTTTCATACTGTGCAATATTACTATAATAATTAAGAAAATGCTTTCTATTTTAATGTTTCCATTTTAAAATGTCATTTATTCCTGTGACAAAGCAGAATTTTCAGCCTCATTACTCAGTCTTCAGTGTCACATGATCCTTCAGAAATCATTCTAATAGGATGATTTAGAGCTCAAGAAACTTTCTTCTTATAATTCAGGCTGAAAAAAGCTGTGCAGCTTAATATTTTTGTGGAAACCGTGATGCATTTTTTCTATGATTCTTTAATGAATAGAGTTTAAATACAGCAACTGAAATATTAATCTTTTGTAACATTAAAAATGCCTTTACTGTCAGTTTTGATCAACTTAATGGATCCTTTCTGAATAAAAGTATTAATTTCCTTTTTAAAATGTTGTTTAAACCCTGTCACTGGCCACTTCCCATTGTAAAATAAACAATTTAGGGACACATAATATTAGATTTTCGCCGATAACTGATATTTTTCAAACACTTTTTGCCGATATCTATTTTATTCATTTTTATTGTGATTTGAAGACATTGATTACTGCTTTAGTTATTAAAAAACACAATTATCTTAATGTGATTTGTGTATTTTACCTTCATTTAGGACGCTGCACCAGATGCATCATTCTCAAATCCAAATGTGGTGATCCAAAACAGTGATCATTCAGGCAAAAGTTTGTTTCAAGACTAGCCACATTACTGATGTGATCTTATCTCTAGCACACTCACAGCACATGTGAGCTATTCGTTTTTTCTGCAAGGCATATCTGCATTTTTTTTTTAATCAGCAGATGCCGATGTTAACATTTTAAGCTTTTATCAACCGATTCAGATAAAGTTCCAATACTATCGTGCATTCCTAAAATCATGATTACAGTGAATAATGCATGCTGACAATGACATCAGTAACCAAAATATTGCTTTTTTCCAACAACACCACGAACAAAAAATGACATACCCTTTAAGAAACACCTGCTAAAATGAATGTAAACATAAAACTTCCAAAGGTCTGATATTCCAGTCTAGCTAGTATTCAGTGGAATTTGTCATGTGTAAAACATCTAGTGTGTGATATTTTAATATTCACACAAACACACACACCTGTCTCTGGCAGCCCTCCACGATGATGAGTTTTTGTTGAGGTGAAGTGCGAGCAAACACAATCTCTGTGTGGTTCCTCAGAATATCATCCAGATACTCGGAGCTCATGTCCTTCAAGTCTGAACCATGAATCACACAGGCCTTTGCGTCTCTGAAACGCACAAACACACAGAACAGTGCTCAATTCCATTATCTGTTGAGAAGCAATAAAAGAAGATAAAAACCTATTCAAATAGATTTAGTTTACACACACATATGCAACCAGACTCTCAAGCAAACACTCAAAAGAGACCGATTCACACACACAGACCGTGGATTGACTTCACTCAGAGGTATATTAAGTCTTTCAGCGATATCCTCCACTGTCTCGTTGCCCTCAGAGATGATGCCCACACCTTTAGCAATGGCCTTGGCAGTTATAGGATGGTCACCCGTTACCATGATAACCTGTAAATATGGATTGTGGTCACCACTGACACTGGACATAAAATGCTGAAGTAAAGATAAATGGATGGAGGGAAACCTATAAATGGATACCTTAATGCCAGCGGAGCGGCATTTTCCTACAGCATCTGGCACTGCGGCTCGAGGTGGATCGATCATGGAGATTAAGCCCAAGAAACAAAGCTGGTTGACCGGGAAATTCACATCATCACAGTCAAACTCAAACCCCCTTGGAAACTGTGAGGGAGAGAGGAACAGGTGGCAGAACCCTGAAATGGAAAGAGGTAGAGAATTAAAGAATGAATGAAATAAAGAGGAAAAGAGGATTAATTAATAAAGTAAAAACTCACCCAGAACCCTCTCGCCCAGTCCGCCCAGCTCCATGTACGCTCCCTGAAAGGCGTCCTGCCAGTCCTCGTCCATTGGCATTTCCTCTCCGTTGAACATTATGGTACTGCACCTGAATTACCAATCACCCAATAATCACAGTTATTGATTAAAGATGAAAATGGCTGTCAATAATCACAGATATGAACAACAGCGCTGGAATTTTGACAGATCAAAAATAGTTAATAAATCATGTTTGCATATTGCCAATAACAGTGTTATTACAAACTTATAATACTATTAGTATTTATTGATATTTTGAATGAGCTTCTGTTTAGTTGGTTTTAGTTTAAGTAATAGTAATTTCATTGTGTTTTTGTCATTTTTCTTAGTTTTTTTGATTGATTCAAGATATATCTGTTCTATATATGGATTTCATGTATCAAGCTCTGGTATTGATTACCTGTCCAGAATCCTCTCTGGGGCTCCTTTCATCACCAGGAGGTGTCCAGTGGGACTGTCTTCTATCTCGTGAATAGACAGCTAAGAGAGAGAGATGGGGATTATTTATACCTTAATCGATATCTGTATCACATCGACATCATTTGTTTGTTTAAAATCTTTACAACTTTGGCTAGGGGTTTCTTGTAGGTACACCTGGTATTTGTTAGTTGAGTTGAATGGGATTTCTGCCACTTTTCGGTTGTTGTCTCTGAGAGTCTTAACACAGCCGGACGAGAGCTCGACACACTTCAACAGAGCAGACTCTGATGCGTCACCAGCTGTGTCCCTCTAAAAACACAGAAACTCACACCGTCACAAATCAAACAACAACAGAGCACAATCTCTTAATTATAATTCATATCAATCTACATTGCTGTTTAAAATGTTAAGGTCGGTAAATTTTTTTATATTTTTTAAAGTCTTGAAGTCTTAAAGGCTTTTCTATAAAAAGTAGTTTTTTCCTGTGATGTCACTGATGAAATTTCAGCTGCTATTACTATCAATTATCAATGTTGACAGTGAGGAGCGTTATTTTTTTCCCAATGTTTTTGATGAATAAAAATCAGTGCATACTTGCTGAATAAAAGTATTGATTTCTCTAAAAATAATAAAATATCTTGTTGGCTCCAAATTTTGGTTTTGTCAGTGATGCATTACCTTGCGCACAGGAATGTTTTCTTGTCCAGGTTTGAAGACAGCACGGTTACAAAGTCCTGCCACTCGAGACAGAGAGAACCATGTGGGAGAGCTTTTATCAAAGCAACAGCCTACACACACACACACACACACACACACACACACAGAGTGACATAGGAAAAGAAGAGATTTGGTTAAATGAGCTTCAACAGATATACAGATGTATGAACAGATCAAGAGGAGAATTATCCCTGTGAATGTTCAAAGATATCAAAACATTGCCCATTTAGCATATGGTTTCATCTAAAGCGACCTAACATATGCTAATTACCAGAAAAGTGTCCTTTGAGGATTATGGGTAAAGTGCCTCCCTCAAGGACACAATGGCCACTGTAATTGTGAAACGCAACTCTAATTGACTCTGGAAGCTATAACAGCCATGTTTTCGTCAAAAAACAAATTGAGTCGGATCGTATTTGCAATAGATCTGTGTGATAAAGAGACTGAAAATCAAGACACTATTTAATGATTAAACCTATGTGTCTACTACTGACATCTAACCTGATTGGTCCTCGGTGGTGTCGGCCTCGTGGATCTGGTTGTCAAACCACATGTGAGCAACAGTCATCCGGTTCTGCGTTAAGGTTCCAGTTTTATCTGAGCAGATGGTGGAGGTGGAACCCAGAGTCTCCACGGCTTCGAGATTCTTCACCAGACAGTTTTTGCGAGCCATGCGCTTAGCAGTCAGAGTCAAACACACCTGAGAGAGATTGAATGGAGTTAAAGGAGAGACGACAATGTGTCATGGTCTTTCTGCTTTTTGAAAAGTGTTTTTGTGGGTCTATAAAAATCTATGGCAGAGGGAGCCTTACAAAGAGAGAAGGATTTAAAAAAAAAAAAAAAAAAGAACGAGAACAAAGAAAAACTTCTGTGTCTGTGCGTACTACTGTTCAAAAACTTGGGGTCGGTAAGATTGTTTAATATTTCTGAAAGAAGTCTTTTGTGCTCAACAAGGCTGCATTCATTTGATACAAAAGGAAATATAAAAGTTTTCTATTCAAATATACTTTCAAATATATGTTGCTGTATTTCTGTGATGGCAAAGCTAGATTTTTCAGCAGCCATTTCTCCAAATTTTTTTATTTTTTACAGGATTCTTTTAAGACTAGAAGTTTCTAAAGAACAGTATTTATTTGAAAAGAAATCTTTCGTAACATTAAAAATGTCTTTACTGTGACTTTTGATCAATTTAACACACCCTTGCTAAAAACATTCGAAACATAGTGCATATGAATGTCACAATATGTGTTTGTAAGATGGTCTCACCGTGACAGTAGCCAAAAGGCCCTCAGGAACATTGGCAACAATAATACCAATGAGGAAGATGACGGCCTCCAACCAGGTGTAGCCCAGAATGAGTGACAGGATGAAGAAGGACACACCCAGGAAAATGGCCACACTTGTGATGATATGAATGAAGTGCTCGATTTCCATGTTGATGGGCGTCTGACCCACTTCCAGACCAGACGCCAAAGTCGCAATGCGGCCCATCACTGTACGATCACCTGTAGCAATCACTATGCCATGGGCTGTACCTGCACATACACAAAAACCAATAGAATTTTCAAGTGAAAGTAAGAAAAAGGAGTGTCAAATAAATAAAAGAATGAATGCATACACAAAAGGAATGAATTCATTAATGTGTTAAAGAAAAAATAATAATTTGAATGAATGAATTCATATTATGTATGAATGAAGGACTGACCTTCAACACAGTTGGTGGAGAAGAAGCTGATGTTTCTGGTCTCCAGAGGGTTTTCATGAGTTAACTCTGGAGAACGGGTCTGAGGTTCTGACTCTCCGGTGAGAGATGAGTTGTCCACCTGAGTAAAACAGACAGGAGGTACAGAAGAGAGGATGTTCTCTCAGGATTCTTACTAAGACTATAGGTTGCTCTCAGATCTGAGATCTTCCTCTTAATATCTACATCACTTGCACTCTCTCTACCTTGCAGCCGCTGGAGGAGATGATCCGAAGGTCTGCTGGGATTCTGTCTCCACCCTTGATCTCCACCAGGTCTCCCTGAACCACCTCTTCTGCATTGATCTGAAGTTTCTCTCCCTCACGAATCACCAGAGCTTGCTGAAAGACATAAAGTCCATTCCAAAGTTCCTCAAACATGATGAAGAAAAGTTATTTGGGAACAGTGAGCATGTCAGAACAGAGTTTGTAATATGCAATCTATTCTATGAAAGAAACACATTTACATGTATCTGTATGAGTGTGAATATTTATAGATGTTGTATCAATTTACCATGGGGCCATTTTTCTTTTTCATTTTAGTCTATTAATTATGCTTTCTTTTATGCAACCATGTATTTATGTATTTAAAGTAACTTTAAAATGACCTTTTATAATTTAGCTTAATTTAAAATGTAAAACGTATTTATAATTTTAATTAATTTGTAATTTAATTTAATTTTATATTTCAACTTATTGTGCTCTCTTTCATTTTAGCATTTATACTGTTTAATCGTAAAGTTACTTTAAAATGACAACATTTAATTTCATTTGAGAGAATTTAATTATTCGGAATAAAGTAATTTAGCAAAAGCGAGGAAAAATAAGAAAAACAAATACATTTTATTCTTCGCCTTTACCAAGTCCCTGTCTTTTATATTGCTCTTTATTTCTTTACTTTATTTCACCATATTTATATATGAACTGTTGAAATATTGTAATCACCATGCCAACAAAGCTAATTCTGAGAGAGGGGGGTGAAGTGATGACATGTGGTTTCTTTCATAAGTTAAGAAGGATTTACATACATTTATATAAATCATACATGGGCTTTTAAATGTAAAAAGGGATTTACATGGATTTATGTAAATCATATAAAATGTTGCTCATAATGGTTTCCGTTTGGGATTTGGTATTATTTACATTTATTCATTTAGCAAACACTTTTATCCAAAGCAATCCACTGCTGTTATCACACTAACCTGAGGCACCATGTTTTTGAACGAGTCCATGATCCGGGAGCTTTTGGCTTCTTGATAATATGAGAAGCAGCCGGTTATGATGACCACAGCAGACAGAACCACACCCAGATACAGCTACAGTAAACCAGAGAGAGGGAAACACAAGTCAAGGGTCATGGGGTTCAAAACGGCTCACATTTTGTTGACTCCACAACTCTTTTTTCATCTGTAAATATACTATAAAAAAACAACAAATAGACGACCTTATTCAAAGCTGCTGACATCTTGCAGTTAAATTATTCTTTCATTTCTGAGTCTTTATGCTGAAATGCACCTGTAGCTTTCATAACCAGTATACAAAAGCTGTTGAATAGGTTTCAATATAAAGATATAAGCCCACCAGCCACCACAAAAGCTGCCATATTTTAACCACGTTTACATGAAAAATAGGCATTAACTAGGCAAAAGAACAGCATAGTCAGTCCATTTTAAAGATACACATACTGCCATAAGTCTTAAACTAAACCGTTTAGAATGGGTAACGCACAAAAATCATGGTGTAAAAGAGCAAACACAGTTAAATGATCCTTAACTTCACATTTTCATTTATCACTGACCCTAAACTGTCCCACAAGCAGCTGGGAGCTCAGTCCACAGACTGGGACTCATTTATCATACTGGATATGGGACAGCAGAGCTAAAAGCAATGTATCCACCTCAGTCTCCAACAACATGCGCAGCAGGTTTTAATTCCCCTCTGGTGGAGTGAAACCAATTTAACTCTTCATTTATGTGATTTCCTCTTTTAATCGGCTTAAATAGGGATTTTAGAAAACTTAGAGATTTGTAAAAAAGGAACTTGCCCAGGTATTAGTTAAATATTAGAGACATATGAGTACTTTCAGGCATACTATTTTTTTTAATTATAATGAATGACTCATTTGTGATACCAGCATCTCCTTATAAGGGGGTTGCTTCGGATTTGAGAAATCCTTAAGTGGAATTTTAAAATAGGAAACCTGTAAAAAAGAATTACTTAAATATTACAATCATATAGTTACATTTACTATGATTTTGTATTAATAATTGTTTGAATGACTTATTTGTGTTAACAGCATCTCAGACTTTTCAGATTTGCTCAATAAGCAGGTGGGATTTTTAAATATTCATTCCTTTCACAGCTAAATGACATTTTTTTTTTTCAATTGAATTTTATTTAAATGCACAATGCTACACTACAGCACACATCACCTAATCTCAAATAACGTTTAGACTCTAGACAGATTTAAAGAAGTCAGTGTGTCTGGAACAGGCCACAGCTCTAACAACAACTCACAGTCTTATTGGCTGCTAAATAAGCCCTCTCATTCTCATTGGCCGGATAGTTAGTGCACTCACATTGTCATTGACAGGCTCATCCACAGTGGCTGCCTGAATACTGTAGGCAAAAAAGCAGAGGATAGCACCAATCCAGAGCAGGATTGAGAATCCTCCGAACAGCTGCTTACAGAACTTCACCCACTCTGGTGTGGTGGGCGGCGGGGTCAGTGCATTTGGACCGTCGCGGGCCAGAATTTCTTGCACTCTCTTATGGGTCAGACCCTGGTGGAATGGAGACAAAGTTACTCAAGATTCCCTGCTAATAGCTTGAACCAGTCTAAAGTGGTTTACTGGTCTAAAGTGGTCAAAAGGATGGTGGCTTAAGAGAGGTTTTGGGCATTCAGCAGACAAGCCATGATTAGAGACCAGGACAGCTTTTTCCATAAGCATTATTAGGCTCGACTGGGTTTTCTACTTCTTACAATGCTTTTGACAAATGCAGTCCAGGTTAACTAGGCTGGATAAAAATAAAATAAAATAAAATAAAATAAAATAAAATTTACTTAGGAAATCAAGCCTTTTAAGTTACAATTTAATAAAAGTTAAAAGTTAAAATATCACAAAATAGCTATAAATGTTATATTTATTTAGCTAAAGCTCTTAGCGGGCCAGAATATATATTATTAAAGCATTTTATGTGGACATGGGTGTGCTGCTTGAATGTGCTTGTGGGTAAAATGTCATGACGATTAAAAAAATATCCGATTCATTATTGCAAATGTCGAGGGTGGAAGTAAAGATGACTCACTCTGGCAAGGTCAACTCCATAACGAATACTGAGCTCATCTAGAGACAGCTTATGATCATCCTGCAGACACACACACAAGAACATCAGCTATAAAACACTTCATGTTTGCCAATTAGTTGGATCATCAAATTGTATCACATTCTTTTAGAGGCAATTTCATTGTTTAATTTCTAATTATCATCTCTTACACTCTCATACCTGCAGGCTCACACACTTTCTCTCTTATTTGTACAATATGCATAGACACAAGATAATAACTTCTTACCAGTGCCACCTCTTTCTTCAGCTCATCTAAATCTTTATCTTTCATCTTTCTCTTTCCTGCCGTTGGAGCAGCCTCGGGGCTGCTTTCATGTCCGGACTGAGACAGAGAGAATAATACCCAGAGAATACAATTTTATTACTCAGATGTTGCTCCTTCATAGCTTATGAGACTTCTCAGTTTCATATGTACAGTGCATTCCCACTTTTTCTATTTTTTTATTTGTAGTGAGTTTGTAATAATTCACAGGAATAATTACATTTTAAAATAAATTAAAACAACATTACAATGTATTTCAAAATGTTACTGTTTTTGCTTTATTTTTGATCAAATAAATGCAGCACTGTTGGACATTAAAAAAAATCGTCATATACTGTTCAAAGATTTGGGAAATACTATATACATTTATTCTAAATTAGGTATATATTAAGAAATATTTTTTTACACATTGCTATCTAGGGGAAACAAGTGCACTTTTAATAAATCCTCAGTTGAGATTTTTCTTTCCTAAAGGTATATTCATATCATGTTTGCACATATTTGTTAATTAGTCAGCTGAATATTTATAACACCTGAACTGTAGCTCTGTACTTTACTGAACATCATAATAGTAATGCAGTCATAGTCATGCCTTTAAAATTACATACAACAAGCTATGTAGAACTATGACAGATCTTTGACAGTGTTATCAAACACTGAATGTGCCTGAGCATTTCGGTTCATGTAAAGTAGTGTACTTTGTGCTCGTCTTTGAGTGCAGTGGCTGACACACTAGGAGCAGGGTGTCATGGAAGTCAACTGGTCCTGTCAATCTTACTCAGCTGTGACTGTATGCGTGTTTGTCTGACACATGTACAGACAGAGCAGCAGAAGATCGTTCATTACTCCTTAAATCAGACCTCCTTTCGAAATTAATTCATATTAATACCAATCAAACATAAGCAAGCCTGATCTATCACACCTCTCAGTCTTATTATGAGGATACAGACAGAGTCTTATCTGTAAAATAATGTTCAGATAATCACATACATTAATCACAGACAGACAATAACTTATTGTTTCACAAACATTATAAATTAGATACAGCGTCCACTGTGAAATGTTCAGGTCATATTTTCCCACCCAGACTTAAACACCAGTTATAAATGTATTGTAGACTTTTGTTTGCATTGTGACATTATATAATTCATAAGCTACTTTTCCCCTTCCTTTAATCGTTTAATTGTCATTACAGCAATGTGAAAAAAACATTTTTTTATTATATTACATTATTTATTAAATTGTAAATTAAATTTGTTATTCAACAATGCATATTTTTATTATTGAGTTATTTTTTTTTTTATAATATTAATTAATATACTTTTTAAGCGTTTAATATACTTTTTTACATTATAGCAAAAGAACGAAAATTAGCTTAACTGTCTTAAAAATAATGTCATAAAATTAATCATTTTATTGGTTTTAAAAACATTATTTATTCTCTTAAAGGCAAATTATACTTTTGTTCTTTCAATTTTGTTACAATTTTGGCACATCACCCAAACATTTCTTTGTGATATTCACGTTCCACCTCCTTTCTGTCACTTATCTCCCACACAAGTATATTCCTACATAATCATGCTGTATTCCAAAGGAACGCTGTGATACTAAACAATACATTATTTAAGGGTGCACAGCACTCATTACAATCTGAGTGAAAGAAAGAAAGCCGTCAAGAGAAAAGGATAGACAGAATAACTGATGAAGCACCACAAGAAGACACTCACCCCTTTTCCCATGTTCGTTGTTAATGAACTGACACCCGGATTTCTCCCCTCACATGTGTGGAAGACACTGGTGGCTTTTTTTGGAGGTAACATACCCCTTCTCCATCCTATAACACACACACACACACACACACACACAGCCTGTTCTCTACCCCCACTTGTGCCTCAGGTTAACCCGAAGCTCACTTCCCACCCCCTGCTCTCAAAAACACACAGATACACACACAACCTTAATGCCCACGGCTCTGTAAGCATGCACCTGCTTCCACTTTCCCACTCTTTCTCTCCCTCTTACACACACTTTTATCATCATTAATTTTATGCTTGTTAGAAGGGCAGAGGAAGCGAGACGGCCTGATTTCTCCATCACCGAGATCTGTTGGTGATGATGTAGCTTGAGAATTTCTTTGCCATCTAAATCAAGCCTTCAAAATGTGGGAACTACAACTGCCATCAACGTCTCTGCCAGATCCATTAAGAACCAGACCGGAGAGAGCAGCTGTTCTCATGACCCCACTGTGCCTGGCAGTGATACTCGGCTGACGTAAAAATCAGTGATAAATCACATGAACCTCACATGCTACACTATTTATTGTCTCTGTGGAGGATATTTCACCTTTTTATGCTTCTTTTTCTATTCAGACTAAAGGTTTATAGATCAAAATGGTCTAAACTTAGCAGAGGCCGTCTGTGTGCACTGGTGATAGTGTATTAATATGTACTTAATAAAAACTAAGTAGTTTACTGACTGTCTCTTGAACACTTTAAACTATAATATATAGATATACAGGGCCTTGCAAAAGGATTCATATTTTGTCACGTATTGTTATGTTGCAGCCTTATGTTAAACTACATTTTTTCCACATCAGTCTACACTCACAATGACAAAGTACAAAACAGATTTGGGACAACTCTGCAAATCTGTCATAAATAAATCACTGAAATAAGTACACTGCATAAGTATTCATACCCTTAACTCGTAGCTGGAGCACCTTTACAGCCTCGAGTCTTTTTGGGTCTGATGCGACAAGCTTTGCACATCAACATTTGGTAATTATCTGCCATTCTTCTCACCTCTTCACCTCTGAAGTTCTGGCAGACATTTTCAGGTTTCTCCAGAAATATTTGATTGGGTTCAAGCCCAGGCTCTGGCTGGACCACTCGAGTACATTCACAGAGTTGTCTATAAGCCATTCTTACTGTGTGCTTCGGGTCATTGACCTGTTGGAAGGTTTTCAGCCAAACAACCTTTAAACCTACATTTTCAAACATTTTTACTATCCATAATGTTATATTCACCTATATTTACCTGGTGTGCGATCGCGCGTTCACCAGAGGTAGTAACCATAGCAACAGTGTGCTCGGGAGCTTGGTCTTTATTAAAGAGTACAGTAAATTGAAGAAAACATTCTGTTTTGGAGAGAATTGTGTTGTTATTTATACTATCAGTTCTTTCACATGTCTGTAAAAGTATACATACAATAAAAAATAAAAAATAAATCCTTAAAACCAATGAGTAGCCTCCCTGCTGAAAAAAACAATCATATGCTGGTTAGGTATGTTTTGACGCTGGGATGCTGGTTTATGCTGATCATGTGCTGGTTTATGCTGGTCCTTTGCTGGTTTATGCTGATCATGTGCTGGTTTATGCTGGTCCTTTGCTGGTTTATGCTGATCATGTGCTGGTTTATGTTGGTCCTTTGCTGGTTTATGCTGATCATGTGCTGGTTTATGCTGGTCCTTTGCTGGTTTATGCTGATCATGTGCTGGTTTATGCTGGTCCTTTGCTGGTTTATGCTGATCATGTGCTGGTTTATGCTGGTCCTTTGCTGGTTTATGCTGTTCATGTGCTGGTTTATGCTGGTCCTTTGCTGGTTTATGCTGGTCCTTTGCTGGTTTATGCTGGTCCTTTGCTGGTTTATTATGTTCATGTGCTGGTTTATGCTGGTCCTTTGCTCATTTATGCTGGTCATGAGCTGCTAAAGGACCAGCATAAACCAGCATATCAGTGTCAAAACATCCCTAACCAGCATATTTTTCAGCCGTGGACCAAAACAGACATAGGAGTAAACAAGAGCCACACAAATTTATAAACTTTTTTTTTTTTTACATTTTTAAATTTAGTTATGCAGTTCTTACATTAATACGATAACACTGATGGTTATTCAGTTTATATTCAGTGCACACAAAAACACCAAAGGGATCTGATTTTTTTTTATTGACGTTTTTCTGAAATTATTCTAACTTGAGATTTTCCTTTTTACAAGACATTTTACAGAAATCCATAGTTAGCTGTGTTAAAGTCAAAATAAATGTAAAAAATAATTAGACTTTTTAATGGAGTTTGAAGAAAGAACGGTTACCTAGACCTGTACCAATACAGGTGCACAGTACATACAACATGGGAATTCCCCGATATTTAAACACAGTTTAATGGCAGGTACCATGTGGCTGCTCAACATTTACTCTGAGATGCATAAAAATCATCGGGCTAACAAACATAATTCCCACAAGCCCTTGCAATTCTATAGCTTTTCCTAGCATTCCCAATGAGAGCCCCTGTCTGGTTTGGGGCTGACATGCATAGACATGAAGACTTGAACAGAAAAACATATCCTGTGAGACTGAGATGTTTATTGTACTTTGGCTTGACTTTTCACCTAAATATGAGTTCAGTCCAAGTCTTCATCCCAGTATTTCATAATTTATGTCTCTCTCAAAAATTCCAAAAACCTTTCCACCCTCATTGCATCACTTCCTGTAGCCTTAACATGCCAACACCATGATGGTAAACACTGTCACGAAGAAACAACCACATGAATTCTGCCATGTCAGCCAAATGAAAGTGCAGAAATATTATTAAACATCATTAAACTCGATTATATTTCTGCTTCCAACACACAAACAGTCCCAGGGTGCTGCTGCACAGCTTGTCATTACTAACAATGACATGACGAATGTTTCTACAATGTTGTTTTTATGTAGTTTTGCTCCCCAAACACGTTGACAGGTTACAGACATATCGTCAGACTTAAAACACACACATGCAAAAGTTGTGAAAAACACGCATCTATCGTAGTCAGCAGAGAGCTAGCTAAAAGAACTTCAATTTTTTTTGCATTGACATCTTTGCAACAGTACGGCCAAATTAAATTGTTTTCTCTTATGGGCAGCAGTGGGCAGGAGAGAGCACAGGGGTATTCTTACCAGCAGAAACATGGGATGACAAGAGGTGGTGGTGGATGAGCATTCATGATAGTTAGAGGAGGATTAGAGAGAGGTGAAGTAAAACTATGACTCGTGTTGGAGTGATGGGCCTTGCCAATGATATGTGTGGAGATGGTTGGGGGAAAAGTGCAACCGTAGGAGCCGGCCCTCACTGGACAGAAGGAAGACACAGATAGCTCTCCAGTTACAAGAGAGTGTTAAAATAATCAGCTGTTTGTCAGACAACAGCTTGTGTGGACAGACATGAGAATTTGACTTAGAGTATCAAGTAACTCTCACACAGCGCGTGAATGTCTCTGCCAGCAGTTTCGACGTCATTTTGGGTATTTCAGTCACTTCAGTCAGAGCAAAAACACACCAACTCTAAATCAGATTCAAACTCCTGTCAAAAACCTATTGAGATAGCACTTAAAATTGCTTGATGGGATACATGAGATGATTGTTAGTGTGTGTTGGACAAAATATGAACAAATTTTATGTGACTGAAATGAAATTTTAACGGTGAGGAAGTGTGTATTTGATTCCATGATCTAGTGCTATATTTAGCTCTCAGTAAAATAAGGATGGGGAGGGAGGCTACTTTAGGGGGCCGGCCTACAGGAAGTGATGTAATAGCACCAGTATATCAAATGACAAGAATAGTGGAAAAATAGAAGACAAAGTATATATTAAAAAAAAGACACAACAAAAGGTAGAGAGATTAGAGAATAGGAAGACCAAAGACAGACAAAACAGAAAAATAGATAGAGAGGGAGGGAATGAGAAAAAAGACAGTTAATATAAAGTATCCAACCATTTTGTAACAAAATTACAAAGTGTGAAAAGTGTGCAGCTTGGATTGTGTTCTTGTATAAGATTGAATGTGTGTGTAGAGCGAGAGAGAGAGAGAGAGAGAGAGAGAGAGAGAGAGAGAGAGAGAGAGAGAGAGAGAGAGAGTTGTCTGTCACTTAACAAGGGGAAACCATTCTGCCACTATTACAGCTCTCACAAACTGTCAGTGTGTGTGTAATGGATGGCTCCGAGCTCTGGGTTTTGTTGTGAATGTGGTTTTTTTTTTGTGTAACCAAAAAAAAAAAAAAAAAAAAAAACACTGTGTCCTAACCAGTTGCAACACAACAACTTGTTTTCCCTGAAAGCAAATACTGAGTGCATTTTCACAGAACAGATGTACAATATACGACTCGAGTGGGGTTCAAAAGTCCACAATAAAAACCTGGGATTTGAGCTAATTTAAACCTGGAAACATCCCAGAAGGTTTTAGGATTTAGGACTTAAAATGATCATCTCAAATCAGTTTTACACAAACCTGTGGAGTTCAAGCAGCGCGAAAGCTGCTGTTATAAAAGCAAAAGTCAAATCAAATACTAACAGATTCTGAAATTCATATAAAAAAAAAAAACAATAATAAAATTTTCTTGCAAATTGTTAAACTGATTGTATAGTTTATAATCACAATGCATTGAAATGAAATAAATACAAATACAGTTGAACCTATTCAGAATTTTGAACCTCACTGAATCCGGAGAGTGCATTGGAATGAATTAGATTTTAATGTGGGCGGAGCTACATAGCTGAACATAGCAACAACAGAACACAAACAACCCACATGATATCAAACTATATAATAATTATGTGTTATAATCATAAAATAGTTTGTCACAGCTGCAAGTAAATTTATAGATATTGTGTTTGTAGATTTATCGTGCTGCACATTGATTGGACACAGTTTTTTTTTTTTGGAATTGAATTAAAATGAGACAAATTTCACCCCTCTCCTGTCCTCCTGTTTTTAAGGATTCATCTTTATCTCCTTGCCTCCAAAACTCTCCACCACCCCCTCTTTTCATACCCATCTCACTTGAGAGTGAATTTGCGCGCGAGTTGAGAAAAGACCGCAGCGGGACTCGTTTTAGTTTGCCCTCCCTCTCTCTCCTGTTTAGTGAGCTCTAGCTCAATGGTCATAAGAACCCTGTCCTGCCTGCCCATCCCCGCAGCCTCTTCCTGGGCTTGGGTCTGGGTGGAGGTGGCCCCGCTCTGGAGCTCTAGCTCTCTGCTCCACAATCCCTATTTCTTCTCCCTGCGAGACTCCTGTTTCTTCTTCTCAGACGCTGCCGCTTTCAGCTTGGCCGGATCCGTCACAGCCAAAGCCTGGAAAGAGAGGGAATGTGGAGAGGGGAGGAGTGAGTCACTACGGGAGGAAAGAGAGAGAGAAATAGAGGAATAAAAAGAAAGCAAGAATGAGAGAAAGGAGTGAAGGAAAAAGAAGGGCTTGTGGTAGGTGGGAATGGTCAGATGAGTTTAACGGATAGGAAGAACCAGAATAAGGGAGGTAGATTCATTACAGAAGAGAAGAAGAAGAAAGAAGAGAGTGAAATGCTAAACGAGGGGTTAGAAGGAGATGAACACCAGGGGAACTTTTGGTTTCTGGAAAGGGAGGACAAAACAGGAAGTGGCCAGTTAGGGAGTGTCAGCGTGACATCACAGCACCTAAATAAAATAATTTTAATACAGCTGACCTTTGACCCCTTGGGATGCTGAAACATGTTTGATTGTCTTTTGTTTTTTCATAAAGAAGGTTCAGTTCTGTCAGAAACCTGAAATGGTGCTGCATGTAACTCACTTAAAGGTGACGTGAATCATTTTTTAAAGTAACATTCTTTTAACCCAGTTTTAATGTGAGTAAAACATTTTCAAAACTATAAAAGGGTGCTAGTAGGGTTTTGGAAAGATCCTGTCAAAAATCATGCCATTTTCGTTTGATGCTATTAATAGTGCATAAATTAAACACTTCATCCTTTAAAGGAATATTCCAGAATAAATACAAGTTAAACTTGATTACCATTGAATTTAGAATTCTGTTGACGGAACTTAACTTGTTTTTTAACCCAAAATATTCCTTTAAATTCTTTGTGACATCAAATCTAGAAATATGTTCCAGAAAGGTTTACAGTTACTGTACATATTATCTTTTTTTTCTGCTTTTGTGACATAAATGCAATTTAAACTCATGTTAAACTATGCAGCATTTTTCCGCTTTAGGATTTTAGAGTCCTGAGACCTTAATTCTATTCTGCAGCCCATAGACTCTTTATCAACCTGAATTCAGTTCACTGGATATTGGAGGGTGGACTGGGTTTACACTGACAGAACCAAGAAAATAAAGAAGTGAAAGAGAAAGAGTGAAGCTGACAGGAGACGCACACAGAAGAGCACAAATAGAGGAGCGTATACAGAAACCGATCACAGAAAGAAAGAAAGAAAGAAAGAAGAAAGGCAATAAAGACAGAAAGAACATAAACAAAACAAGATCTGCTGGTTTGATCCTGTACAAGATGAGATGTGTGCGAGGAAGGCAGTGGCTTGATTGTACGTGATGGTGTTTGTCATGATATAATATATGATTAAAGCAGATACATGATTGAGTCTGACAGCATTTTACAGTTCACCTGTGGAGAGAACGAGGACAGCAGGAAAGGGAGGGGATGAGACAGCTAGAGGAGAAAAATCAGTGATATGAAGGATAATGGAGTGGAAAAGTGCACAGAAGCAAATAAACCCAGAGAGACAGAAAAAGAAGAGTAAGGTGGTATGTAAACGAATGGCATGTTAGCATAGAAAAATATGTTTGAGCTCAATTTGACTGCCAGCTCAATGACACTGATATGGTGATCCCTAACTCCACATGACCACTGGGAAGAGCTGAGAGGGATAATGTACAGGACCACAAATCATTTTCCATTTTCTGCATTTTGGTTTAACCTTTAATGTCATCCCATCTTAAGAATTGTTATACTGTAGCTTAATATATATATTTCTCCACATGGCTTATTGCACACAATTGCAGTATATGTAGCAACAACAAACTTGCCTGTGTGCTTGTAATGAGGCTTCATAAACTGGCATGCAGACAAGAGCACAAACAATGAGGTAGATGTAGCTTTAATTGGCGTTTCGACTTCCAAGAACCTGACACTTCTTTATTGCTTATTTTTATTAATGCATTTATTTTATTATATTTCTAATATATATAATTAGATTTATTTATTAATTATTATTATTTTATATATATATATTTTTATATAACAGTTAAATTTATTATTTTATTTTATCTGCTTAATCTTAAATTAAGTCTAATGTATACTGTATGAATAAATACGATTTTTATTTTTTTGGAAATGAAAAAAAAAGTGTATGCTCACCAAAGCTGCATTTATTTGATCATATTTTCTTCTTTTTATATATTTTTAAATGTAATTTATTCCAGTGATGACAAAGCTGAATTTTCAGCAACCATTATTTCTGTGCAACATGATCCTTCAGAAATCATTTTAATATGCTGATTTGGTGCTCAGATATTATACGTGCTCAATTATTTATACTGTTTCTTATTATTACTGGAAACAATTTTGCTTCTTAATATTTTTTTGTGGAATTTCCCCCCTCTAAGGATTCTTTGATAGAAAAATCTAACGAACAACACTTACTTGAATTATGTCTTTACCATCAGTTTGGATCAATTTCATGCACTATTGCTAAATAAAAGTATTAATTAATTAATACTTACTTACCTCAAACCTTTGAGTTTCACAGTTTTTACCAAAAAATATTAAGCAGCTCAACTGTTTTCAACATAGCTAATAATAAGAAATATTTCTTAAGTGCCAAATCAGCGTATTAGAATGATTTCATGATCATGTGACACTGGAGTAATTGCTGCTGAAAATTCAGCTTTGCATCATAAAAATAAATGTTATTTTAACATATATTAAAACTGAAAATAGTTATTTTAAATTGTAATAATATTTAACAAATTACTGTATTTTTGATCAAATAAATTCCTCCTAGGTCAGCATAAGAATATAATTATTCTGAACTTTTGACTGGAAGTGTGTGGAAATGGACGGACTATTTATTTATTTATTTTTTAAAAAGGACTTTGGTCAAAACTAACCACAGACAAAAAATGGGGAGACCACTGGAGGACAGGAGGTCTTTAATAAAGCTCAAGAGAAAGAAACTGGCAAGCATGTGTGTATGTGAATGTGTTTGTTTGTATGCATATTTAGAGTGGACGCAGGTGGGCACTTGCCTGTTTTTGCTGTGATCCTTCTTTTCCTTTGCCTTTCCTGCCATGTTTACTAAGGGGACAAAAATACAAAGATTGCATGAACAAAGTGGACACCTGGTGGAAGGAGGACTCAACTGCTTGTTGTGAAGGTACTCTGATTTTTACAGTTACTTTTTTACAAGTTGTAGAAAAGTTGTTCAAAGTTCAAAGCACCGTTTACATTTACAAGTAGAACAGTATATTGAATTACTGTATATTAATACTTGATATTTATGGAAGACTATAATGGACATGCACATAAAAACAAAACAAACAGCAGTTGGTTGCTCAAAAGTCACATGTCAAATATGTGCAGTTCTTGGTAAAATAGTTGTGCATTTAGTCTGGCTATGAAAGAATTGGTGACTTAGTAGTCCCCAGTTTGGCTGGGGGTTCTGTCAATGCCTTGCTCATGACGTGTGTTTTTGTGTGTGTGACTGGTGGGGATCTGGGTTGTGTCTTGCTAACCGTGTGTGTGTGAATAGGAGTATGTGTGTCAAGGCCGGGCAGAGGGTCGGGTCGGGCTTGAGGGAGCAGATGCTCCCAGACTGACCTCATGCTCAAGCTGAACACTCGTCTGGCGACCAGGAAACGCATCAGATAGTAAATTGCCACAATGAGGATCAGCAGTCCCAACACTACGCCAATAATTGCTCCTGTTATCACACCAGCCTGGACTGGAACTGAGAGAAGAAGAGAGAATATACAGTGAGAAGCGTTGAGGTCTGCAGATTAAAGAGCAGTTTTACTGATCTATTAGTTGCATTGTGTCTTTGCCTTAATGCACCTGTTTTATGTGGTGTGGGTTTTTACAGACACGACTATATTACTGAAAAATAACTCCAAACAACATCAATCAATGTCCACTTGGAAATTTTCTCATTTTTTGCTCGACATATCCCACTAATACCGTACTGAGAAGGTAAATTTACTGTTTAAAAGGGAAACTAAGAGGAAACTCAAAAACACCTGTGCTTTTTTGATGTATTAGGCACTGTGTGAGGCATTTGGATTCAACAAAGGCTATTCTTCATGGAAATTGTACTTTCAGAAAAAATGTACGACCACACAAGGAAACCACTCAGGTCTCTCTGCCTTACTGTTATTTTGTGCTTCCATCAGCAGCAAACTTTCATCTCCTGCCATATGATTTCCTAGATTTTGTATGCCACCCTGGAATAAGATGGGCCTAAAGGCAGTCTTGATAGCTACTGCAGCATGAGAGGAAAGCAAAGGGTTCTCTTGTGCAGTACGTTTCTCTGCAAAGTAGCCATTTTTGGTTCTTAAAATCATTTCTTATTAGTAGATGAAGACAAAAATGTTCAAAGTGATCTGTTACCCTTCTCAAACACAAGCAGTCGAACATGAGAGGGGCTGCCAGCAATGTCAGGTGGGTTCTTGGCATCACAGGTGAAGGTTCCGTTGTCTGCAAAGTCAACGTTCTTTATCAGGATAGAACCATCGCGGCGACTGGGGTTCCCCACAAATTCCATACGGTCCCGGAACGGGCCTTTGGTATCCACATAGGGTGTTCCGCCGGCATAGTGGAAAATCTAAATAATGATAGACAGCTTATATTATAGTCCTATATCTTATCATGAAATGTAAACCTATTTTAGATATGATTACATCAAGTGCATCAATTAAAAAGAAAGCAGAGAATTGTCACAGCAAAACTACCACTGCATAGCAAATGAAATTAGATTTTAAACTACTAGAATTACCCGTATGAACAAGCATCCAGAAATAAATGCAGCCGGTTGGCCAACTTAAAGACTTTCATGGTACAATACAATTTGGAAAGTAGAACTACACCCACAAGGAACTAATATTTCTGTTTGCAAGGTAATTATCTCTACAAACCACACAGACACAAGGGTATTCCTAAGGGGTGGGCATGTACTCATACAGATATGTGAGTTACACTACCAGTGCATACACCTTTTAACAGGTTTAGGGAAATGCAATCACACTAAATTAATAATATGAGGCTTCATGCTGTAATTGCAAATTAAAATAATAATTAAAAACTTGTGAAATTGAAGTAGCTGCTCTCAAGCAAGCACTGCCTTTTTAATTTTCTTTTCAGATATCCTGAAATATAGACATACAATAAGACATCCAAACAAATTAAGTTATGTGACGTGAAAAAGTCCTTCTTTTGATGTGGTTAAAATGCCTTTGCTGCCTTGATTTTCTGAAGAATGCTTGACTATTCCGATATAAGTGTGACGTTTAAAAAACGAATGATCTAAAATTAAATTAATGAAATAAATCTTCAGATTAGTCAATTGATTTATTATAAAACGATCTGTACGTTAGTTTTGTGTGTGTTTGTCTGTATAGACACAACATCTTAAAGAGAAAGTTCACCTAAAAACAAACACTCTGTAATTTTTTCTCACTCATGTTCTGTCATGTCTGTATAACTTTCTCTCTTGCAAAGAAACGTGGATGGGGGGCCAGGTTAAAGAAAAGAGAAGTCTGGACATTCTGCAAAATATCTCTTATGTGTTCTATGCTACATATATGTTATATGGGTTGAGTTATTAAAAATTAAAATTTTTGGGTTATCACTTTAAATCACTTTCACTGTAGACCAGAAAAAGTTGTAGGTATGTCTTAAAATAGTGTGTTTTCTGCATGTGTATTTCTACGCACAGAGATGGCTTCTTTTGCCCCATCTGGACGGTAGTGCCATGAGAAGGTTACATCTGGAGAAGTCCATTGCCAAGAGAAGAAAGAGCAGGAGAGTCTGACATCTGTGCCCACCAGCGCATGTCTCTCCCAGCTTGTGTACACAACAATAGCCGTGGTCTGAGGGGCTGGAGCATACAAACACACAGAGTGAGGAATATTAGCAACATGGGGACACAAATATGATTCTAAAGAACATCTTTGAAACATGAAAGGCAACAATTTGTCACTAAAGATTTATTTTAAATGATAGCCACAGAAATTTGCACAAATTAAATAATTAAAATGTCAATTAAAGTAAACAATTAGATCATATATATATATATATATATTTAAAAAATAATAAGATAGCATAAAAAGCAGCATTTGTAGCGTTGATATATTTCATAGAGTAAGCATTTTAAGCATGTTAGAAAATATTACAAAAACTAAAACTCACTGAATAGACAAATGATACAAAAATAAACCTAGACCCAGTACAAGAATAAATGCTTGGTTTGCAATGTCTTTGATACAGCAGTTTATTCTATTTAATATTTTTGTACATTTAAGGGAAAAAAGAAACTAATAAAAAAAGAACTAAAGACCTACAGATATAATTAAACAAATGAAAGGATCTATTTAATACAGAAAAGAGAAGTAAAAATGAAGCGAAGTGTCTCTTTGTTCTGACTCTGTGATCAGTCCTTTCTGATCTGCATCATTTCTCGAACCGGGCCAGTTTCGAACAGGTAGGCAACAGGTGCACAAACGACAGGTGAATCTGAACGTACAGTAATTCTGTAATACTGTATAGACACTTATGAGAAGGACTTCTGGTTAGCTTCAAAGTTAGTTTGTTTGCTTTGTTGTATCAAAATGATGAAATGCAAGATAGATGAAATGTATTTACCTATGCCCAAGAGCACCACGGACGTCAGTGCCAGTACAGACAGCATGATCTCCCTCTGTTCTCCCCGCAGGTCAGTATGTGAGGGGTTCCGAGAGAGCGAGGGATGGAGAAAGGAGAAGAGATGGAGGGAAGAAGGGAATGAGACCAGAGGGCATCAAGATGAGACTATTCAGTCCTGGACTTTATACCCAACCACACCCCAAACATAAGCCCCGCCCCCACCACCTCATTATCTCTTGCCCTTTCTTTGGCACCGTCCCTGACACGATAGTCTCTCTCGCTCCCTCTCTTTTTCTCCTTCTAAAAGACAGTCTATGAACACGATATAGAAAGGACAAGTGATACAATAACCTGAGAATGAACCCTCTCTCTCGCTCTCCAGCCAGTTAATAAAAGCATTAGGCCATAGGCCACGACAGAGGGGAGTCGTGGCCTAATGGTTAGAGAGTCGGACTCCCAATCGAAAGGTTGTGAGTTTGAGTCCCGGTCCGGCAGGAATTGTGGGTGGGGGGAGTGCATGTACAGTTCTCTCTCCACCTTCAATACCACGACTTAGGTGCCCTTGAGCAAGGCATCGAACCCCCAACTGCTCCCCGGGCGCCGCAGCATAAAATGGCTGCCCACTGCTCCGGGTGTGTGCTCACAGTGTGTGTGTGTGTTCACTGCTCTGTGTGTGTGCACTTCGGATGGGTTAAATGCAGAGCACAAATTCTGAGTATGGGTCACCATACTTGGCTGAATGGCTGAATGTCACTTCATTGCAGCATATGTTTAACAAGGAAAGATCAAATTTGAAGGACAAAAACACTGCAGCATTAAAGAAAGACAATCTCTAAATTAGTCAGATTATGTTTGGAGTTAAGTGTGTGTGTGTCTGTGGTTTAATACTCTGATACCTCCCTTCTCCTTATCCTGTCACACTTGAGTGCTGTTTGTATGTAATCCTTCCTCTCTTATGCTGATGATTCGACTCTATAAACAAAACATACCCGGAGAAGCCAGCGTCTGAAAACACAATGAGCTGCAGGTCTTTTCCATCTCACCTGTCCTGACCCGGTCGCCATCTGCCTGCCACTCACATTCACCGCAACAGGAAGATGCATTTAAAGGTGAAGGGTGTATTTTAAGTACCGCCAGGATCACAGAATAATCTAATAATGCTTTCAAACAAGTTTCCTGACTATTTCCCCCATGTGCCATTATTCGGACAAACAGGTTTTCATGTCCTAAATACAAGCCAAATGGTTGAGCCAACGTTGGCAAAGCAATGTTTTGATAGCACCATGGTGTTTAGACTGTAGGAGGAATTGACCTACCTTAATTTGCATATTAAATTGAACCAACGTTTCACCTTTAACTCTATAAAGCCTGCTGTACTATGTATATATGAATATCTAAGGCCTCTAAATTTTCAACACGATCAATGCAACTGAAAAACCTGTTGGAACACAATCTACACATCCCTTCTATCATTTGACTTACAGATTATATTTTTTAGTAAGTGAAACAGCTTTTAACTCTAAAAATATCCAGGTTGCGGTACATTTGCAGTGAAATCTGAAATTATTTTCATAATCTAAATGTTAGATTAAATAATATTTCAAGATGAGCATTTACTGGACTGAAAAAAAACTTTTTCAGGTTTATGTGATTGCATTTTATGCAAGTAATCCATTATACTATTATTAACATCCCATTTATTTATAATACAAGGTATCAGAAATTTTATCTTCACTGTCATATATATATATATATATGAAAATATGCAAAATCCTTTTCTGAATAAAACTGAGGCATTTTCTTTATACTACAGAAGTCCTAAATCCAAAATGTATCAAATATGATGGCTAATATAAATAATCTAAAGGTTCAATAAACTGTTGCTGTCATTATTTACCCCTTACTTCCGTTTTATGTTCATAAAACATTTCTCAAAATATCTTCTTTTTCCACATGAGAATGAAATACAAGTTTGGAATGACATAACAGTGAATGAATCATTATATATTTAAAATTTTTCCACTGATATTTACGCATTCATCAGCCATGCCATCTAAAGCGACATACACAGCATTAAAGATATTCATCTTTCAGTTCATGTATTCCTAGTAATTGAACCCATGACCTTGGCATTGATTGTGCTACGCTCTACTGTTTGGGTTACAGGAATGAACAAACCTTTTAACAACTGTCCCTTTAACAACAAGCAAACTATATTAATGCATGATGATAACAATATCACATCAAGGAGAAAAGAAAGATGGGGCAAGAGAGTGAGTATGACAGCGAGAGAGAGAAAGTCACCTCCTGACCCTGTTTCTCCTCTCGCTGCCCTTTCACCAGGACACATTTATGGGATGAAACAAAGACATCTCTTTCTTCATCCTTCTCTTTTTCCATTTGTCCCTCTCTTCAGATTCCTCTCTTCTGCTGACGTCTTCCAGACACAACAATACAGAGAGAGAGACAGACAGAAAGACATGGGGTGAGCGGGCGGGTCTAATTTAGAGCTGCTTTCTTTCTCTTCCACCATCATTGTCTGTAGACAAAGGTTTGCATTCTTTCGTCCTCCAGTCTCCCACCCACTCCTCTTATTCCAGTAAAATGGCATTAAAGCGGACAGAACATATTAGAGAGGGAGATATAAACATGAGTTGATATGAGGACACTGGCATAGTGGTGTGATAAAACTGACCATTTGGAAAGAGAATCTGGCATCTTTTGAATTTAGTGTACATCACAAACTTCAAACGTGTTTTACCTTTCATTCATAACCAGAAAAACCGCATTAGTTGACAGAAAAAATAAATTAAAATAACGTTTAAAGTAAGTGTTTAGTAAAGTAAGTAACACATTTTGAAATTGTATTTATTTACTCCTGGGATGTAAAGCTACATTTTCAGTAGCCATTCCTCCAATCTTAGTGTCACATGAACCTTCAGAAATCATTACAATATGTTGATTTTGCTGCTCTTTTTCATGCTGCTTAATTTTGTATTTATTTATTTTTGCGAAAACCATAATACTTTTCATAGCATACTTTGATGAACAGAATTTTTTTTAAAACAACATTTGTCAATTTTAATCAATTTAATGTGTCTACACTGAACAAATTAAATAAAAAAAACAAACAAAAAAAAAAATATATATATATATATATATATATATATATACGCTGTATATATTTATCTCAAAAGAAATAAGACCTTAAATATGGTACAGGAGTTTTTGATGAGTTTTATAGGCAATAACTAGTTTGAGAGTTTACCATTTGCTGCTAAGCAAACTAACAGGCTAGATAATAAAGTAAAAATAAATATATGCACATTAAAAATGCAGCTAATGACAGTTTACTCAACTTGAGAAATGTAATGATACACAATGCCAGTACGTCAGTTAACAAAAGCAGCCAAATATGACATTCCCGTTGGTTTCCAAGGTTACGGGTCCCTTCTCCACTTCTTTTTTCCTTTCAGAGCTACAGGGACTGTGAACCTTATTAGACATTTCTGCAAATATGCCAGTTTAGGCGTTTTTGGCCAATTTACTGCAATCCCAAAGGAGATACAACTAAAAACAAATAGTCAAATAATAATACATAACTCAAAGATGAGAATGCATAAACAAGGCGATGCATTCGGGTTAACACTAATGCAAGTATATTAGACATGTTTGTTGCATACAGATGGAAATCAAAGAGCATGACCACAGTGTTGACATTGGGTTTGACTTTGACAGCAGGACCAATCAAAATGCACCATCAGCTGAATCCCAAGTGAGAGCTACTGGAACACACAGTCTTGAGTGACAGCTGTAGAATGAGCATGAGGAAAGACAGACAGGCTGGTGAAAAACCTGCAAAAGAGAGAAAATTGAGAAAAGATAAGAGACGACAAAATGCAGCAGTGTATACATGAGAATAAACCACTGAAGACTAATGTGAAATGAAACTGAAATGATTGCATATCTACTTTATATACTGCTGAAAGCATCTTGACTGTAAAAATATGCAAAAACACCTTAAAGATTTGGCAGGGATTTTGTAGGGAAGGTCATTTTATGTCAACCATACTGAAACATTATCACAGTTTTTTTATATATATATGTTGGTGTTTTAGCTGGTATTCATACACATGTTGTGCTAACTTCTATCTGTGGTTGAAAATAAGATTTCGAACTGAATAAAATAAGATAAAAAATAAAATAAAATCTTTCTGGATGTCAAAGTTAACAATGACATCAGAAAATATTTTTTTATGTTAACTAATATATTCTTTATATTATTACAATTATCACAAAAAAAAACTTAAAGTGGTCTGACATCAAAAACATACACCTACTGCAAAAAGAAGGGACATTCAAAATAAAATACATATAAATTATAAACTATAATATTTTTTCATGACTGTCAAAGTTAGCAGTGACATCAGACTAGAATATATTGTTTATATTATCACAATTATATCCCCAAATAGACAATCTAAAATAGACAGACCACAGCAAAGAAAAAAGAAGAAAAAAACACTTAATGCTGTCTGACATCCAACACAAGGCTACTAGCAACACAGGTGACATTCATAAAGTAAAATAAAATAAAACAAAAAAGCTGTTTTGGGGAAACTTAAGTCTAACCTATCAGAGCACAAAGAACATACAGAGATCTGAATATAATAATGAATGACTAAATCTTTATGATTAAAATGAAAATTGAAGAAAAATATTGAAAATATTAATAAAAACTATAGTATCTCGATACTAAAACTGACAAGAAAGTCACAATGTAGTACTTCGTCTTCATTTTAAACAATGCTTTATTATTTTAAAGGAAACAAACCTGTTTTGTAAAATATTTTGCTTAAAAAAAAAAAAAAAGCATGATCACTCTTAATACCACTTGTTTCAATAAATTATATTATTTATTAAATTTACATTCTTATACATTTAAGTGTTTTTTACCTATATGAATACTGTTGAAACCATGCAATGTACATTATATCTGATGACATTAGACCTAAATATGTCACCAGTAGACACATCCAGACACACTCCACAGCAAAGGAGTCCTTAAAACTGACATCATCAAACCCAAGCCATCGACTGTGGTAGCAAAACACACACACACGCCTAATGGCAACAGAGCTGATATTCAGCTGGGTCACGTCGGGACAAAGAAGCGATCTGTCTTTTCTTCCTCCCTCCATTCTACCCTCGGCTCTTGTTCTCACATGGCAGGGATGTCACTGGGAGCACCAAAACAAGGGATGCAGGGAGAGAGAGATGAAGGGATGCAGAGGAGGGGCATAAAATGGAGAACAAAAGCATTGTTTGGATTTAAAGATGACTTATTGTGTTGAGGAACCGTGTGCTGGAGTAGGAGTGAGGAACTTGGAAAGCGAAAGAGAGAGAGAGAAATTTGGGGCCAGTTTGTACTCTCTCTCTGTCCCTGTCAATGGAGGACAGAAAACGGGCCTCGTTTGATTCATTCCAATGATTTTGTGACCTACAACACTCTCAGGGAGTGTTTGAGACTGTTTGCTGATAAGTTAGCATGACACACACGCGGTCCTCTGGGTGGAGAGCGGTATATTTACCCTGAGGAAACGCAGTCTGCCATGAAACCTTTGAGCTCTCGCACACACTTATGGTCCATACTCAAGGAATACATTACAAGCCCAGAAGAGATAGTTCAGTAAAGAACGAAAATTGTCATCATTTACTCCAATTCCAAAACACATATACGTCTCTTTTTTTTTGGATCATAAAAGGAAAAATGAAAACTACTCTGGACGCTTTTGTACGATTACAGCGAACAGGTACCGAAGATTTCAAGCTTCAAAAACGACAGATGAAATCATCATGTGGTCCAGATGACTCATAAGCTAGCTATATTACTGAAGTCCAGAATAGTGCATAATGTACAAATGTGCGAGCATACAGACATATAAATTTTGTATAGTTGAAACAGCTTAAATAATAAAAAATGCATCGTTATCCTCAGATAAGCATACTGCACAGTTAACTTAACGTTAAAGCACACAATAAAATTAATTACGGTACATTTTTGTGTAAAAATGTATTTATTTTTGATTCCAAGCAAATAATTCTCATTAGAAATGGAGTCAAGCATTGCATTTTAGGAAGCTCTTTAAAAGCACAACAAAATTACTAGTTAAAAAAATAAATTCAATAACATTAATAAGCAATATACTTTGTAAATAACACTAAAACAACAGTTACTCTCAGTAAACATACTGCCATTCTGAGCACAGCCTGTGAATATATTAGGTTGACTAGATTGGTTTAGTGCTTAGATTCCAGTTAATAAAAACATGTGGTTATAAGACAAGCCCTTGCTAATGAACAGCAGTCATTTAGCCGAATGCTTCAAGGCTCTTAAAATCAATGCTCTTATCTGCAATCCAAACCAAGCAAGTACATTCAGCTCATGGGCTATATTAATGAGCGCTAACGGTTGAATTATTAATACTGTATTAATTTCTCAATAATTAAACTTGTATTAATTCATTGTAATTCCTTTCTCAAAGACTTCCACAGATGGGTGAAGCCTCTCCCACAAATTCTTGCCATTACTAGACTGTCACAGCAACACTTTAAAATTCTCTTTACAGTCTTAACTCTGACAGAAGCACAGTGTCAAAACCTTCCAGACTCATTTCAGACAGGGTGAGCAAACACTGGAGAAGAGAAACGGAATTCTTTGAAGGAAGCGATGGAGAGTACAAAAGCAAGTGATGGAAAGAAAGAGCTGGATAATTTAATTTTCCATCTTTGGTCACTGACAATAGATCTGTTTCCACTGGAAACCCACTATGCTAAAGATACACACTTCAACATGAATATGCACTCACATGATCATCTGTGCATAGATACACATTTAAAATGGCATAGTAATAGGCATTCATAAGCTGATAAATGTGTGAAATTCAACTATAAACTAAAAGGGATCACATGCAAAGTACACAAAACAGACACAACAAAAGACAAAACCACTGGTGAAAAACACCCAAGGCAGTCGGTTTGTGAAAAGCAAGTTTATTTTAGCTCTGTATCATTGAAAGACTATTTACATGTTCATTTCCATTTTTCATTAAGTCGCACAATATCACAGCATTAAAATTCAGCACATTAATATGCAACAAAATATTGAAAAATGCTCCATTGCCCAATAGGAACAAGACAAGCTGACATCAGGAGCCAATCAGAGCGCAGCAATCAATAGTAGTCCTCCAGATCTTGCTTTTCACCCTGATTTTGAATCTGCTGCTGTTTCTTGTAAAGATCTGCAATCTGAAAGAGAGAAAGAGAGAGAAAGACTGATGCAGGAGATCAGAATAGTTCATTTTGAGAGGGTGTGTGTGCATGTGTGTTTCCAACCATCGGGAGACAGGAATAAAAGAAAACCGAAATAAATGAACTGTGAAAATGAGGGGGGAAAGAAAGAAAGACAGTGTGGAGCGTAAAAAGATGGATTTCCTTTAACGGATCCACTCCACTTGCTCCACTAAATCACGATGTCACGAAGCTCCGAACTACGGCAATGTCATCACGTTTGACTTTCAGAAGGAAAAACTACTTTAAAATCTCACTCTTCCGGTCTCATATGCCATGGAGCTATCTCACACACACACACAAAACATACTGTACCGTATCCTGCATTTTCCATACACTTATGACATTTGATTTTGAAAGGAACGTCCCATGTGGGGTAATTACTATTGACTCCTACACTTGTGCTTTTTCTACTATATCTTTTATTTATGAATGAATTAAATATTGATTATATATTTATTTATATTATATCTTTTGAGTATTTCTTACTCCTTTCAATTTCAAATCACACTGTATTCACATTAGCACTATGTATTAAGTAAATACACAATTCCTCGTGTGGGTCTTGCTCCTTGTTTTTCTGCATTTCATATGTTACCTGTGACCCTGTGGTGGCGTCCTCTGGCTTTTTGTCATCTCTAATCCTGAGGTACCGTGGGAAACGAAGTGAAATGCCTTTCTCTGGGTCCACCTGATGGCAAAGAAGAGAACGGCACCATAAAGAGCCAAAGTTGAGCACAATGAGCCAAGACCAAAAACACTGATTCAGCTTCATGATTCACATGATCGTGGTGTACTGACCAATCCCATCGCTGCCTTGTAAACCGGAGACAGTGAAAGGTCAGCGCATTTCACCTCCCACACTTGCACCGCCTCCAGCCAAACATCCGGCTCTGCTGATTGGTCCACACGGTAATATGGACGTGGTTTTGGTAAGATGTGCTCCTGAGGTGGATTGCACATAAAGACATTGAACTTTATGTGCATTGAACTATATGGAAACCAAGAAAGTGCAAATCTTGATTTACCTTTAAGAAATTGTAATGTTGCTCCAGATCTTCATCTTTGAAGCCTGTTCCAATCTGACAAAAATGAACAAATAAATACATAACACTCGTATTAATATATACTTTAACGTCCAAATATTTGGGGTCAGTTTTTTAATAAATGTATACTTTCATATAGCGAGGACACATTAAAATGGTCATAAGCGACAGTAAACATTTATAATGTTACAAAAATGTATCTATATTTTAAATAAATGTTGTCTTGAAATTTTTAGTAATCGAATATCCTAGAAAAAAAAGTTTGAGTTTGGTTTCCACTAAAATATTAAGCAGCACAGCGGTTTTCAAAATTTTTTATAAGAACCATTTCTTGAGCACCAAATCAATATATTAGATTGATTTCTGAAGGATCGTGTGACACTGAAGACTAATGATGCTGAAAATTTTGGATCCACAGGAATAAATTACATTTAAAATATATTAAAATAGAAAACAATTCTTGTAATTGTAATAGTTTCTAATAATTTCACAATATTGAATAACATCTATCCATCTATGAATTAGACATTACAAAAGAATCTGCTACAAATTTTTACATATACACGAGTAATTACATTTATAAACTCTGCATTAGATGCAGTTACTTACCTGTAATCAGATTAATTCTCTTTAATTTACTTGATTAAAATCTTTAATGGATTTACAGTCCTAGTTTTCCCTGGCCCCTCTCAGACTAATGCACACACCTTGCAGACAGATTGGAACTCCTCGTTCTCCTCATCGTAGCAGGCCAGTAGAAATCCTCCATAGCTACCTGCTCTCTTCCCCTTCCCCAGATAAGCACCAATCACACACAGATCCACTGTATCTCCAACACCCTCAAGATAGTCCTTCTTCAGCTGCAGAGATAGACCATTAGAAACAATACAGCAGACAAGCAGATTACAGTTCTGACAGTAGTATAAATAGGAATAAACTACACTGCAAAAAAACATTTTAAACAATATTTTTGTCATGCTCTGGAGTACAAAAACTAATATATATATATATATATATATATATATATATATATATATATAAACAAACCATTGAAACAAGATAACCCAAGAGGCAAAACAACTAAAAACTGGCATCACTCTCCCCTTTGTCATTACAAACATATATTACTTTCATTCTTTCACTGAACTCAAAAATAACTGTTTGGCACAATGACAGCTTCAGTCGCCATTTACTTTTACCACACTTTTTTAATACAATGGGAGTGAATAGTGACTGAGGCTGTCATTCTGCTGAGTAAGTCAAACTAGTTTGAAACATAAGGGCTTTGAGAAACCCCAATTATAGAGACCATGAATTTGGAGATTTAAGCAGCAAAATAGAATCTAGGTAAAATAAATTCATGTTACATCTGGGGGTGTGAGAGAGGGAGGTTTATTGTTCAGCAAGAATGAATTAAAATGATCAAAAGTGACAAAAAGCCTTATATTTCTGTAGAATAAACAAAATAAATGGAGCAAAGACTGCTGAAAATTCAACAAAATATTTTTCCTGTGTTTTGGTGAACCTAACATTATTCTGCCAGAAATTGAAGTTTTATTTCACATTGCCATGATGTAACACATTTTTGGTAATCCGATGAATGAAACACTTGCCAAATTAAGTGTACTTCATCTCGCTTGAATATTTATTCTGTAATTTGGAATTTGATGGACGCATACCAAACAATTATTTACAAATAATGAATAAATTTGGCATCAGCGCAAGACAGCTGCTTCTTATTAGATACAACGGAGACAGAAAATAAGTAACATTCTGAATTGGACTGGATGAGACATTTGTAGAAACCAGGAATTAGCTGAACTCAGTACTGACAAGTCAAATTGTTTGGCAACAATTAACAAACTACAGTTAAACCAGACTAAAACTCCTGTTACAATCTACCAAAAAATCCAGAACCTAAAAACAGCCTTCAACAACATTTAACAGAGTACACTAAAGATTTCTGCATTTTGTTGTACACAGAGCCAGACACAGAGCCAGAGAAGAGCTTAATGGGGTGGAAATTACACTTTAATGACTTGCACCTTCCTTCTGACTTTGAATACTTGTCTGGGTTTTATTTTTTGAACACAAAGGATGCGCCTGTCTATCTGAGACTATTGCATTTTTTGTTCCAGCAGTCTTACAAAATGTTGTTTGTGAAATTCTTTTATTGACTACATAGCATTCCAATGTTTAAAACATTAAAAGGTCAAATGAAATGTTTTAATTAAACATTAACAATAATAAGTATGAACATAAACACAGTGTTGTGTGCGATACCTTGAGCCAGTTGTGGGAGCGTTTGGCAATCTCATAAGTTGCATGTTTTTCCAATGTCTTCACCATTAGGCCCTCACAAGAATCTGCAAAACATTACAAACTCCTTAAATAGAGATTAATTAACAAATTCTGAATATTACTAATACTGAATGAGTAACACCTCACATTGAGCAATTCAACTCTAAATATCAGTCAATTGTCAAACCAATACAATACAGTAATTGTCTATTATATAAAAGTACAAAGACAACAGAGCCACAGCTTTAGATCTGTCATTCACACACCTCGTACAGACTGCTCCAGGAACTCAGCAATGCTCTCTGTGTTGTCAGCGTCCAGAGATCGAGCAAAAACAAACTCTCCTTCTTTCTCCTCAAAACTCTCCCGTAACAGAGCCCTGCGTTTGCTCAGAGGCTCTCGCACCAGAGACTGTCACAGACAGACACACATAATTGACTAAAACAGCACATAGCATGTAAAAAGGAAGATTTCTGAGACATGCAAAATTATTCAAATGTGATTGGCTTTGAGCTGTTATCATGGTCTTACCTCTCCGTTGAGGTACAGCAGATCAAAGGCGTACACACACACCTGAACCTTGATCTCAGATGCATCCACATCCTGAAATACACACACACAAACTCATGTAAACTTTTAAAGGGGGCATATCATGAAAATCTGAGATTTCCATGTTTAAGCACTATAATTGGGTAACGTGAAACGTGAAAACCAGAAAACGTGAAAAAAGCCTGGCAACTTTGTTTTGGTAAGCCTACGAAGAACAAGCAGCTCAGATTTCGCTCCTCTAGTGATGTAGGAAGGAGATCTTATTATAATATTACCACCCCTTAATCTGCATGCTTCCAACCACAGCAAGTGACCATAGTGTTTCACTTTTAACGCCATGACCTTCACAGACATAAGCCACTGTTTTTACAACTTGTGTGTTTTTAACATAAAACTTGTGTGTGTACTTGACAGTTAAAGGGCAATAAGACATGAAAGAGAACTGTAACAGCCACTTTCTGTGTGTTTGCTTTGGATGTTTCCACACAGAAAACCATATATAAGAAGTTTAAACTAATACACACTTTAAAACGCATGATTTCAGTGCAATAGACATGATAATCAAAACTGAACAGATTTTTTTAGCAGAGTATCCGAGGTACAAGCTGTAAAGGCACAGCCCTATTCTGGAAAAGGGGGAGGGGAACAGCAGCTCATTTGCATATAAAGATACATGCACAAAAACAGCCTATTTGCTCACGTTCAAAACAGACATATGTTTAAAATAGACAATAGGCAAAATAGGCATTGCTTAAGTTCAAAATAGGCATTTTCAAAATTATATAATAAATAAATGAGCCGTGGGGTATTTTGAGCCAAAACTTTACAGACAAATTCTGGGGACACACGAGACTTATATTATATCTTGAAAAAAAGATGCATAATAAGTGTCCTTTAAAGGGCTTTTAATAAACATAAGGATTTGATTTTTATATTTAAAATGGTTTAAGATACAGCATGTCACCCTGAAGGACAACTATTAAATTACATGTCTTTCATCTATATTCAGCTGTTTCTCTGCTCACATTTTTCTCTATTTGTACCTCTTACCTTTCTCTTCCTTGTGGTGAGGACCTGAAATGGCTGGATCTGTTTCTTTTCTCTGTCCCAGGCAACCGCCTCTGAATCCAGAACACAGGACCGTACGTTCTCTTTCTTCACCTGCATGAGAGAGGTAAGGACATTTATTAAATCTACTTTCAACACCTGAATAAACTGGATCATTGACGCAGAGTAATGCCTCACCCTGCAGACATGCCCCTCACAGTCATAACATCTTAAAATTACTTGTATATAAGGTCACCTGAGGTTTGAACACTAACACTTCACCAACATATAACCCATCGAACCCTGAGGCTGTGTGACATTTACAATTCAATAGATGTTACAAGTGCATATTGAGTTTGTGAGAGCTGCAGCAGAAGGTATGGGGCAGTTTTGGAAATGTTTACAATCCTCCCACATAATTGAATGCATTCACAGTTAGTGTTTAGGATTGACAACGGAATTCAATAACAGATGTGCCTGTTCATACAACAGCTTACAGAAACAGCTTGAATTCAGTCTGTATGAATTAACTGAAGTCAAGCCCTGTTTCTATTCAATACTCATATTTCTATTCTATTCTATTATTGTAACCATAGTGACAGTGACTAAAGGGTCGTTCACACCAAGAACGATAACTAATATTTCAATAATCATTCTTATCTTGGAGAACAGTAAAGTCCACACTACAACTATAACGATAAAGACTAAGAGGAACAATATTGTTGAAATCTTGTTTTCTTTTCTAGCTGATTAACAATAAAAACATTGACAGCCAATCAGAATCCACTTAAAGAGTTTGAGCATTTAAAGCAGCAGACGACAAAACTAACACAGTTATTGTTTTTTGTGCAAATGGCCTATATTGGTTGTTCAATAGAAGTTAAGCTCAATCATCGACCATTACATACTGTTGATTACTGCACAAAAAAAAAAAAAATTGTGGCAGAATTTTATGGAAAGTTCATAACTCATAAATTAACTCTTTCTGTTAAAAAAAGTTTATTTGAGCTGTAAATTAGTTCAAATCCTTTTACCTACTACATTTTTTACATAAAAATCATGTTCTGTACTAATAAAACTATTAAAGTATTATTAATAAAGTATTTTAATGTTTGTGGTTTCGTCTCCATTCACATCTATTGCAAGTGCCTCAATGTAACCCTGATTTTGTTTTTGAGGAAATTACATTTTGTGGTAATCAGCATTATGGAACAAGTACTGACAATTTGTATGAATTAATAAACTTAATTTAAAATCAATTATTTAATTAAGTGCTACTTTGTATATATAAATGCATTTGTCAAGCATTTTCATTACCAAGCACGCTACCATATTTAGCACTAGAACACGACTGACAACTGTAATTCCCCACATGACACATCTTGTTTACAACTCAGACGGTTTTGATTCTGGTACAATAATTTGATACTTGTACAATAATGAGATTTTGCATTGAATATCACACAACTGAGAAAGGGAAGACAGAGAGAGATATTATGGTTCTGAGATTGGATATGGACACTGATAAGCAAAACAACAGCATTGATTTATCTGCGTGTGAGTTTATGTCATTCATCAAATGCTTTCTTTGCTTTAGGGCTAGAATCCATTATTGCTTTCTTGAGAGGAGAACAGAGCAGGATGACAGAGGACAAATATGGCCTTTGAAAAAGAGAGAGAAAGAGACAGATACAGAGAGACTCGCAGACACATAAAGAGAGAGTCTGTGAGAAAGACTCTAACAGCATATCCAAACCAGGTGTGATGGTTTCTTTTCCTGCAAACATTTCATCAGGAGCTTGGCTTTCTATTTTAGTTGTGTCATGTTGGGAACCTCCACCCACGGTGAAATCTCATTTGAACAGAGTTCCAAAATTGCTGCATATTCAACATCATATGTTCTGACTGGCAGTGGCTCTTCTTACTAAAGGCTGGAATACATCACATGACTTTCGTCCAGATTTTTGCCCAGATTTACAGCCTGGATGAGCTGACGTTGGTTGCCAAAAGTCAAAGTCAATTTGCAGACATTGAGCCACAGATGCTGACAGATTTCACAAAAAATCATGTGATTTTAGAACATATTATTTTCATTTGTCATGCATCTTTTAGCAATGAGGGACATAATACATTTACATTTATGCATTTAGTAGACACTTATCCAAAGCAACTTAGTGCATTCAGGCTATACATTTCTTTTTACCAGAACCTGTGTTCCCTGGGAATTGAACCAACAACCTTTTGTGCTGCTAACGCAATGCTCTACCACTGAGCCACATAAACACCTATATTCAGAACAACTTGAATGTCTGGTAGTGTGTGATCCTCAGTCATTTAGATTTTAAAAGTCCTGTATTGTATTCCAGCCTTAACAAAAAGTGAAACTAGTCAGGTGCACACTGTGGGAGAACTGTACAACAGCTGTCAGAATGTGCATTAGCAAGATATTGGGTGAAAGCCAAGTCAGACTGTTCAACATCAAATATCTTGACTGTACAAGCTACATTTGAGTTGCGATTGCATGGGTGTTTGAAGTCACCAGTTCGTGTTAGTTTTGAAATATATATGATAGCGCCATTTTAGTATTATTTTAATATAATAGTATTTATTCAGATTTTGAACAAGCTTTTATTTTGTTATTTCTACATTTCTTTTTCATTTTTATTTCAGATTTAGTAATTTTACCATTTAAACTTATTTCAGTTAGTTGCAAAAGCAACATTTATCATTTTGATGTATGTTCTTCATGTCATAAAGTATTTATACTTCATTTTAATTACCAAATTATTTTTAATCAGTTATTAATTGTATTTTTTATTATTATTATTTTAAAACTCTGTATTAGTATATATTAAGCTTTAACCCCAATTTCTTTTTTTACATAAAACCTGACCAACATAACCACTCTGCCAGAACCTCTCAGGCTAAGATTTCTTAGCAAAAGCAATTAATTGGGCATCAGTGAGCATGTCACACTGAGGCTTAGGCAATCCCAGACTGCCAATTTTTGCTGTATGATGGAATCTTTTATTATCCCTGAAATTAGACAGCCAAATTTTGGAATGAAATTGGACAGTGTGCACCTGTGTTTAAACACAGAGATTTGCTTTTGTGTCTATCTGATCTATTTATTTCTATCTTTCTGGGTACATATGTGTTACCTGTGGGATTCGTGAAATAATATCAGGGTATTTGCTGGTGTTGTCTTCTTGGTTTCGGCTGAAAATGCGCACCTCTCCATTCTCAAGAATATGGATCTGTTAAATGCAAAACAAAAAGGCAATTAACATTTTAATCAATGATATTGCTATGGAAACAGAAAGTCACTTTTATGGCTGAGGCTCCACCTTGTGGAATAAGAATAAAACAACACACACCTGGGCTCTCTCGCCATCATATTTATACTCGCAGGTGAAAGATGCCTCATCGAAACGTTTCATTACCTCCCCAACCCCTTTAGTCGGGTGAGCCAACATGGGCCGCAGGGGCACACCTGTAAAACACAATTAAATTTAGTCTCATCCTAAACTCAATTTTCTTTTTGTTGGTGGGAGAACTGAGCAAATGTTGTAATTGGTCAGTACCTGGGGTGAGCTTGCAGTGATTGGGCAGTTCATCTATGCCCTCCTTCATCAATACAGGAATGATTGCATCATAATTTGGCATCTCACTGGGAGGAACAATATGAGGGAAAACATTATTTGTATGCATTGAGGTGATATGTACTAACTGCAACACCTGTCCAATTTGCTCAAATCAGACTTCCTGTAGGGTACAAATTATGTGAATACTCATTAAACAGGCACTTGTTATGCAGTGGACACCTGCAGTCGTAATTGAAATATTGTTTGTAGTATATGGATAATTATCCCTCACAGTACCAGTTTGTGTTTGACAATCAGGTTAGGCTCGGTCTGTGAATGTTAGCCAATAGGATAAAATACAAAGAAATCTTTTTTTTTTTCTTTTTTCAGCCCTTTTGATTGGACATTGTATATACATTTATATACATTCATTGCAATATGAATATCTCTTCACTAAATGGACAAGGACAAATTACATTTGTACATATACATAGTGTATACAGCTACTTAACCTTTTTGCAGTAATGAAACAGACTTCCAAAATCTTTGCTAATGAGCTCTAAACCTATTAAAATATTTTACTTTTAGTCACAAGACTACTGTTTTTGAGTATTGATGCAAAAAAGTAAATCAGTTTTAAATTTAAACGAAATTATTAAATTTATTAAAGGGATTAATGTAGATGAAACCATCACTGTTTTACTGTGCTTAATTAAGAAATGATTACAGTTGTTGAATTCTGCCCACATTTGAATTGCCATACAAGGAAGAATAGTGAAAGGAGTGTGTGTGTGCGCACGCATTTAGTTTATCAAAAGTACAGTAATAAAGTACATTTGTGAAAAATCAGCATATTATTATTTTTGTACATTTTAAAACATTATTTTTTTGTGACGGCAAAACTAAAAAAACAAATATGTATACATAAATGTTTTCAATGGTTCTTTTAAAATATTTTTCATCAGTGTCTTGCATATATACACACACTCACTCACCAGTATGTCTGTTTTAGGATCAGTGATTTCTCCTCCAGCCACACTCTCCTGTTTTCTGCACTCATTCCTTTCCCAGCATCCAGCACAGCTGGTGGGAACTCTGAACCAACACAAGAAAAACATTTTAGTAACATTTCAGCACTGCTAAACTAAATAGACACCTAATTAATATTTACATGTTTAAACGTTATTCATTTTTTACTTATCACGGCAGAGAGTAATCTTAATTGCAAATGCTGAATGCCTGGAGGTTCTATCAATGCTCTGATTATGATGTGTGTTAATGCCAGTTTCATTAGGATCATTTCAAACCTTGGCCTGGGGGCGACAGACACACAGCTTGACTGAGAGACGTGAGAATGCTCTGCTCAGCCAATCCGATCCGCAGCTTCCCAGCCAGTGACCTGTCAATCACACAAGCAACCAATCAAACTAACACATTTCACTTCTGCATTAATATTCAAATTAATCTGTCACCATACAGCAGTATAATCAAGGCCAGTAGCACAATTTAGATTTAGCTAAAATCAACTGTCACCCATAAATTACATTCATTATTCAGTATTTTTCTGAATGAACTCAACATTTCTGCATGGTTGGTCAGATGAGAAATGTAAAAAGTCATAAGTGAAAGGCAAAATAACGCACCGCACAATGTATCGGGCCTCAGAAAACCGACACGCCACAAACAAGCCTTTAATAATGTCAATCTTCTTATTCATTGCCTGACACAGAGAGAGAAAGAGCAAGAGAGAGAGGAAGTGGATTTACATTGAGAACAGTTTTTAAATTGATAAAAAGTGACAGTTAAAACATTTATGATGTCATAAATGATCTTAATGAAATAAATGTTGTTCGTAGTCGTAGTTGAGTTTCGTAGTGTCATTACTCCAGTCACATGATCCCTCAGAAATCATTATAATATGCTGGTTTGCTGCTCAAAAATTGTTTATTCTTATCATCTACGAAACTATTTTGCTGTAGATGATAAGAATAAACAATTTTTGAGCAGCAAACCAGCATATTATAATGATTTCTGAGGGATCATGTGACTGGAGTAATGACACTGAAAAATCAGCTTTGCATCACAGGAATAAATTATATTTGAAAACATACTACTATAATAAACAGATACATTCAATTGTAATAGTACATTCACAATAGTGTTGTCATTACTGCATTTGTACTCACAGAATTTCCACTCATGTTAGCAATCTCTTTCAGTTTGTTGAAAACGCCCCCTGCTGTCAGATTGGCCGGTGCAAACATCATTCTCTGGTTACTGCGAGAACTTTCAGCAACCAATCCCAGGTCACCTTTCTCCTGAGCCTCTGCCTTGATTTTGTCCAGTTGTCGCCCTGGTAACAGAAGTTTACAGTACAGGGGTCAGGCAAGGAGAATGGTGAATGACATCAGGGAAAACACAAATATATTTACCAGTTGCCTGAGCCACAGCTTTCATCAGGATGGTCTCCCCAATGCCCAGCTCCAGACCCTGATATGCAGGGCCGAGCTGATTCAGACACAGGTACACACAGCATAACAGGTCATCTAAACAAACAACAGAATATTGAACAGATGCAAACACATCATATTTTGAATGTATGCTACATTCACAAGATCAAGTTAAAGTATTTTTTTTCAATCTGCCTCCCTAACAGATTCATTAACCTGTTCACCTATTCACTACTTGGACAAAAAGAAAGCAAAAATAATTAACCTACTTAAACTCGATGAATACACACCTGGAGAAAGCAGTATTACAGATCGCAGAAAGTTGGAAAGCGTTTCAATGTTCTTCAGCCTAAAAAATAAAATAAGGTTGAAATTTAACTGCTTTACACACTTATTTTGAAACTGTAATAGATGTAAGAGAGAACACATACACAGTTTATACAAAACAATTCTACTTCATACCTGCCTGAATCCTCTTCAATCTTCTCAAAGGTGCGAGCGACAGCCAAATATGGCACTCTGAGAAAGAGATTAAGAAAACATACAACAATGAACTTCCATAGAAAAAGTCTCAATCAAACTTTACTACTTTAGAAAGAAAAATGTATTTTGCAATTGTATTAAGCTTTTTGTTCATGCCTTTGGAATAAAATTACTATAACTTTAGTGGATTAATCATTTCCTTAACTTTCTAGTTCTTATAACAATGATATTTAGGTCTTGCAGAGATGACACATTTTTGCAAGTCAACTCATAAGTTAGCATCACCCTGGTTCCCTTGGCAGAAGAGCCAATAAGACTTTCCATTGGCTTTTGCATTATTACAGAAAATAGCTAGCAAAATTGATTCTTACACATTTTGTACATAAATATGCTACACAAATGAACAACTTATAATTAATCTAAAGCCTAAATACAATCAAAACATATAAAAAGCTACAAAAGCAATCACAGCATGCTCACAATACTGTCATATCCACTAAGCTTCCAACAAATCTTCCAATATTTATTTAAAGTCTACAAAAATGCTACCGTAGCGCTGTTTTTTATTTTGACTCATTCCTGCAGCACACTGTTATATAACTAATTAAATGTACTTTTGGCCTTTCATCCAGCAGGCGTGGTCAATAGGATGGTAATGAGCTCTGGAAGGATCATACTGGCTCTGGACTGTAGAATCCACCCCCTTTCCACTGTCAAAACAATCAAGCTCATTCAAATGGAGTCAAAGAAAAAAACTGTGGCCTTTCATAACAAACAATCATATTTTTTAAGTAAAATATTCCAAGTCAGGTTTCTTCAACCTTTTCTTCTCTTTCTGTTCAGCAGCATCAGAGAACTCTTCGTCCTTCTTTTTTTCTCCCTCATTTCGCTCCTCTTTTTCCAGTTTGACAGCTGCCTTTCTGGGTGCTACAAGAGATTGTAAGATGTAAGTTACATATTAATGTAAAAAATAAAGTTTCAGTAATCATGCAGGTTTGGGTTGTCAAGTAAATAATGACAATTTTCATTTTAGAGTGAACCATCCCTTTAATTAAAAAGACAGAAGATGAGAAAGAAAAGGACAACAGGTTTACCAAAAAAGCTGCTGATGGGTTTCTTTTTGGCCGATCCCCCTTCCTCTTCTGTGTTTTTTTCTTTTTTAACCGCTCGTTCAGGACTGCTGAGTTCCTTCTCTTTCTTGTCTTTTTTTTCTTTCTTCTCATTTTCTCCATTTATCTTTTTCTCCTGCTTTACCTTCTTTTTATCCTTTTCTTTCATGTTATTGTTTGCATTGTCCTCCGCTACGGTTGTTTTTGCTTCTTCATCCTCTTTCTGTTCCACCACTGCAGTCTTCCCATCTTCTCTCTTTTCTTCCAATTCCATCATCTCGTTGTCTGAGTTAAAGAGAGAAAGAGAAGAAACGGTGAGAAACACTTTAAGATACAGCAGATACTATACCTGAAATCAACTCAAATCACCTGTCTGTTCAGGTGAGGCCTCAACTCGTGCTCTCTTACTCTCCTGCCCTTCATTGACCTCCTTTTCCTCCTCTTTTGCCCCTTCTCCATCACTTCTACTTTCCAGCTTCCTCTTGGGGAACTGCTTGCGGGCTAGAGAATGGGAGAGGGATTTTAATCCCATGTAGCCTACTGTATTCAATTTAAAACAAACTTTCCAGAAAATCCTTTGGCATATAATCTACTACATGCCTTTTTTGAAAGAATAAATGATCAGTAGCACAAGATGGAATGTGAGAAGAAGAGAGTGATACAGACCGGTCTTGCGTTTGGGAATGCCGGACGGCGATGTTGATGTCGGAGTTCCAGGAGTACCGGAAGAAGCAGGGGTAACCACCGCAACAGAGGTACTTGACGTGACCGGAGTCGTTGGGGTTATGGGAGTTTTTGGAGAAACCGGAGTGGAAGCAGCCTTTGTAACATCAGATTCCTGTGTATTTAACATAGTAGAAACAAAATTGTTATCAAAAATACTGACATCTCATCCCGGTCGAAGTTCATGATAACTCAATAAACCTTACCTGCTCTGGCTTTACTGGTTCAGCTTCACTCTGTTTTGGCAGCTGCTCTTTTACTATCGGCTGATCTTCATCATCGCTGTCTATGATTGCGCGACTGCGTTTATGCACCTTCTTTACTGGTGAATCACTTTCCTGCACACCATTCTGAATTTTGAGGGGACTTTTTAAGGGTCTGAGCAGAAGGAAGAGAAAAACATTATCATATAACATAATAACATTGCTTATTTGTTTTAATATTCCTTCAACTCCACAGTGGTCATTGTTACCAAAGAGAATAAATACAGAATCAACACAGAATGAGTTATGTGGTTTCTACACCACTGTGTTCAATTAGAAAATAAAAATTAATTCAACAAATAAATAGCAGCTAATTATCACTCACTCAGTCTTTGTTTTGACCTGTCCATCACTCTTCTCCTTACTTTTCATTGGCTGAAAGAATGACCTGTGGGCGGGAAACGACGAGATCGCGTTATAAAGACAAATAAACTCCCTCAAGTTGATACGGAATTATAAAATCTGACAAAGAAATTTAAAGGAAACCATTATTGTCACAGTTAGAGTAAGTTAGCTGGTGTAGGTTAAACGCAGTCTTGTATCAGAACCACTGCATGTAATGTTCTGTGGTCAACATCGCGGATAAAAGCAGAAAAGCAGGACACACTCACGCTATGCTTCGCTGCATCGTTGGGGTCTTGCACTGCTGTTACCGAATAAAGCCGGAATATGTTTTTTTATATATATATATTGGCGTATTATTAAAATTTCTGAAGCTTCGATGTTTTCTTCCGCGCGCTTAACTACGTGTGATTCGGCGCCAAAGTGACGTCGTACCCACAGAAAGAATCAGCGGGGTTTATTTAGTACAACAGTATTTTAGTGCCACCTGTTGGATTGGATGTATTGGATGCAATCGTGTATCGTTTTATTACAAATTATTATTATTTATTTATTTTTTACTTGAATTCAGTCACAGACTCATACTGCCACTGAAGTAATATGTAGGATTTAGTTTCCTTCTATGTCATTGTTTCTTAGCATTTTCCTTCTTTTGCTTTTTATTCCCAAGAAGCAAGTAACCTCTGAATGGTAATTAGCCTGCATAATGGGGATCAAGTGTCCCCATGAGTATAATAGGTCTACCATTAAATTTGTGACCTGTGAGAAAATCTTTGGTCCCTGTGAGGAAACCAGGTTTTAAATCATACTGAATTATCATATTATATGAAGATAAAAATTGCAGAAGGTTTTGTGTGAGGGGTATGTTTAGTGTATAAAGTAGAAACTGCAATCATGGCCACAAGTTTTGCAAAATTTGCTGCTTAAGCTGTTGTGGTGTTCATTCACATAGTTTCTAGATTATTGTAGAGTGATCAGATGCTTTTAAAATAATTGCTCCATTGGCCAAAAAATGTACAAAAAATCTTGACACAAAATGACCAGCTAACATTAATTGACTAATCATATCAGCAGCACAAGTGAAAGTGTAAATTGATAGGGTGAAGTCAGCTAAAATGGGCTAAAGAAGTTTGTAGCATCGTATCTTTAAAAAATTTTTTATAGTCAGTCATGATTTTGCATGGTTGCTTCAACACTTGTTGACATGTAACAATAATTCTGATTGGTCTTAGTTTCTTAAGGCAGGCAGGACAGAGTGTTAAATTAAGCTTGTCAGAAAAATTGTAAGGTAAGTGAGCCTGACATAAATTTAATTCATGACCAATAAGGGTACTAAAGCAATTATACATATGCTTACCAACAAAGCAAAGGTTTATGAACAATGTTTTGACATGCTCTTTCAAATAAAAAAGTTTAATTTAAAAAAAGAATCTTCGGTTTTTGTGAAGAATGGCATTTTAGATAGAAATGGCTGGTTAAGCTAAAATGGGCCAGTTTCACAATTTCAAATTACCTGTGTTGTTCTCTTTTTATATTGGCTAATTTTAACTGAACAGCTGGCCCATTTACCTGAATGTTGTGCCGTAGCTCAAGAAGGTGCATGCCTGCTGATACTCTAACTCTCATAATTTGAAAACAGTTATACATTTTGACATTTAAAAAATATATAAATATTTAAGAGACACGTGGTAATTTATAAAAAAAATTCATTAGATCTCATGCATAGCTTATTTGATGGTATTATAAGTCATTTACCAAAACGTGGCCCATCTTAGCTGACTTCACCCTACTAGTCAGGTAAAATCACCATCATACTAGATTATAAGAGCAGACTGATTGCTATAAAAAAAGAGAAGAAGCACTTCCAATAATTGTGTTCTTGTTAGCAATGGTTACCTCCAAAGAAATACGTGCAGACATCATCGCTTTGCATCAAAATGGCCTCACATGCAAGGAAATTGCTACAAAGAATATTGCACCTGAAAGAACCATTTACCGGATCATCAAGAAGTTCAAGGAGAAAGAGGTTTGACTGCTGTGAAGAAGTCTTCAGGACGTCCCAGAGTGTCCAGAAAGCACCAGGACCATCTCCTACTGAGGGGTCAGCACCAGTGCAGAGCTTGCTCGAGAAGGGCAGCAGGTTGGTGTGAGAGCATCTGCACACACAGTGAGGCCAAGACTTTTTAACAAAGGCCTGGTGTCAAGAAGAGCAGCAAAGAACCTACTTCTCTCCAAGAAAAACATCAAGGACAGACAATTGATTTTTCAAAGAAGAAAAGGTGAATGCTACAATGAGTCCTGTGACATGCCAAAAGTGAAGCATTCTGAGACCATCCATGTGTGGGGTTGCTTTTCAACCAAGGGAGTGTGCTCTATTATTCTGCCCACAAACACTGCCATGAATAAAGAATGGTATCAAAACATCCTGCAGCGACTTCTTTCAACGATCCATGAGCAATTTGGTGATGATCCGTGCATTTTCCAGCATGGTGGAGCATGTCACAAAGCAAGAGTGATAAAGTGGCTCGAAGATCAATACATTGAAATTTTGTATCCGTGGCCAGGCAACTCCCAAGATCTCAATCCCATAGAGAACCTGAGGTCAGTCCTCAAAAGGCCAGTGGACCAGCAGAAGCCCACAAATTCTGATCAACTCTGAGAGCTAATAAGGCAAGAATGGATCACCATCAGCAGGATTTGACCCAGAAGCTAATATCCATGCCAGAGCGAACTGCAGAAGTTATGAAGAACAAGGGTCAACACTGTAAATATTGCCAATTTATAATATGCTTATCATTGTTTTTCAGTATACCATAGAAATGTGGAAAAATAATATACAAATGAGGCAGCAAACTTTGCAAAACACAGAATTTATGTCACTGCCAAAACTTTTGTTGGTCAATGTGTCTGTGTTTGATTTTTTTCCCCATTTGTTTGAATATTTATATAAACAATATTTGTTAAAGATTATTCTAGTCACCATTCATGAGTGTGTGTGTTTTTTTATTGCCTGGAAATGTATTTTACAAGATTTCTGATAAGAAAATATTTTTTTTTGTGATGAGAGATCTGAACAGAGCTGATTATTGTGTTATGTTCTAAAAGCTGAATGAAATATAGTACACCGAGATTTTTGAGAGTGATATCACAATTTCAACATAATATATTGACATTCTTAGATTTTTTCACCAATCCAGATCAGGAAGTGCAGGAATCAGCCTGATTTTTACATGAATGTTTTTGTTGAGTTCCAGTAAGTATGAGATATGATCTGTCTCCCTCCCTGTTCTTGTCTTAAGCTGGGTGTTCAGTGTACCCCGCATGAGGTATGTCAACAGACTTCAGAGTCTTCATGTGTGAGATATGACGCACACAGAACAAATATGCCGATGTAATGATGGACTTTAACTTTTAGTTTCTGCATTAGTCTTACTCACATGTGATGCAGACATGGTTGCTAACACAGCATTCTTGTAACCATGTGTTGAATGACAGAGGAATTGTATTATTTTTCTGTTTATTTTGTTACTCTGCCTAGAAAAAAAAGCACTAGAAATTTGAAAAATGAGTCTGAACTGTCCCACATACCACTTCTAGACAAGTGAAACCGCTATGTGAAACAAATTTGTCTAAATACTCTGTTGATATGTCAACCTGACATCCTATGATGAGATGACGGGATTTGGTTGTGAAACCTGTTCCTGCTGTTGAAGAAGTGGGCGGACTAGTTCCTACAGAATTTTCGGAAAGTAGCTAGTTTCAAATAAGCCTAAAATATGATTACACAACAAAAACGCATGAGATTGTAAACAAATGACTAATAGAAAAAGTTATAGTAAATATATATTAACAAAAAATTCTATGTCCATTGTGTATGCAGTGTTAAATGATTTTAAAACAGATCTCATGATCAAACAGACCCAACAATATTTGTCCAGTTATTAGGTACATAATTTCTACATACAATAAATGAAAGACTATTTTTGAATCATCATTGTTGTCACGAGAGTTCACTCATGTTAATTTTCACTTTCGTTTCATAAGTCTTCAAGTGCACTACTGAGAAGTTGGAAAAATTCAGGCAGGTGATGTAATGCAGGTGTGTCTTTATCATATAAAAGGATGCACATAAACACTCTGTATTTAAGCTCTGCTGGTTCCCTTCAAGATACATGTTTTTGTTTTGAGGTATTGAAGGTATGATGATGGCCATAAAGCAACTGACTGTACTTGTGGTGTGTTCTGTGGTTGTCTGTACAAGAGGTGAATTCTTCACTTCAACAGGTATATTATTATTATCTTTGCATTCAATGTCAATTATTGTGTTTATTCATTTCAATTAATTGTTCATTTACTGTTCTATCCCTAATTCTCTTATGTGCTTATACTGCTGCCTTGAAATGATTTCTTTATTATTTTGTGAGACACTTTATCAGATTTACAATCAATTGATTCCATTAATGATTAAACACATATTTTTGGTTTCTTACTAATAAACGTTTTTCATTATACCTACAGTTATGTTGAAAAATAAATAAAAACAATTAAAGGGTCTTTGACAATTAAGTGCAGATGTAATTGTTTTACAGATAAAATTTCACAACTTTTTGAAGAGGAGAACTTCCTTCTGGGGACCTTCAGTTTGTACATTGATGCTGAAGAAGAAATTGTAAAGAGAATGAAGAGGTGAAAATTTCCCTATATTAACCATGAAAGTACTTTTTATTAAGAGCTTTTCAGTTTCCAGCAACAACCTGGGAATCTAATTGTGACAACAATCTTATGTCTGGTTTTAGTTCAAGATTCTATTATTAAATACATCTATTTGACACAACAATATTTGATGAACTTTTATCTTCAATCCAGAGATCTTCTTCTTCTTCAACTGGGCACATACTTAGACCCTGTGGACCCTGAGGAAATAAAAGACCCTGTGGCAGCTTTTAAACTCCTTATGCGACTGAAAGATGAATGGTTGAAGATTGAAAATTTCACTCAAAATAGTCTTAATAAACGTGAGACCTTATTTAATTTTTTTTAAGTGAAATGTCTAAACATGCATTGTATATTATTATTAATAGGATAAGAAATGTTGAGGAGAACTGTTGATGAAAGAGTAAAACAGTGATAAATGCTTTCAAGATGTATTAAACTTTCTCAATACAGTTGTTATATCTTTTCTTATATTTGAAAATCAGACAACGTGTATCAGATACTGCTGGAATATGCACAGATCCCACAGTTAGAGGATTTGAAGGGCGCAGCTTTAGGACTGATCAGTCTGCAAGAGCTCTACAAACTCTACCCACACAACATCACAAAGGGTGAACTGTCTGCGCGAATGTGGTTTCATTGCAAGAGTTTCACTTTTTTCCTTTCAAAACAAGTTACAGTCTGATTGATGCTTTCATTTTTCATTTCACAGGAACGTCTTTAAATGCAAATGAAGCTTCTGTGGTTGGGTTGTTCGGTTATACTGAGCACAAATTCCAGCATGCCTTTCTCTGGTTTCTGTACAGTCTGGAGAGATTAACAGAATACTCAACAGTTACTAAGGAAGAGTTGCTCCGTTACCTTAGTGTCTCAGCCTATCATTTTGGCAGCCTACCTGTGGCAATTTACTTCGGCCAACAGCTTTCAAATCTGGGTGAGCTTATGGTGACATTACAGTATTTTCCGCACTATAATGCGCACTTAAAAGCCTTTAATTTTCTCAAAAAAAGACAGTGCGCCTTACAATCCGGTACGCACTATATATGAAAAAAGTTCTAAAATAGGCCATTCATTGAAGGTGCGCCTTATAATCCAGTGCGCCTTATAGAGCTGAAAATACGGTAAGTTTATTATTGATATTTGTATATATGAGGTTGTCCAAAAACTTTGCAATTAGACTGTTGAAGCCATGAACTTCTTTGCCTCAGACCCAACTAATGATGATGTCAAAGTTCTGCTGAACCAGTATAGACTCCTTCGCTTCCAGAGGACTTCAAACCCTGACATATTCACACTGAACACAGAGTCAAGTAAATATGAGAGACTGTGCAGAGGAGAGATTGATGAGAGGGTAAGGGCAACGTCTCAAATTTAAATAATTTGACATGAAATTACAAACAGGCAGTGTGAAGCTTTGCGTGTTAGTTGGAAATTGATTATGTTTTATAAAATCAGACCACCAGGAGGCAGAGAGCGCTGTCCTGTAGGTACAGCACAGGTGGAGGAAACCCCAGACTGATGTATGCACCAGTGAAAGAGGAAGTGGAGTGGGACGAGCCTCGTATCATCAGATATCATGACATTATTTCAGACAGAGACATAGAGAATCTGAAGAATATCTCCAGACCTCTAGTAATTATCTAACACACACACACACACACAAATTAATAAACTCTTTGATTGTTAATATTATTAGAATATAACATCTATTTTTATTTTTTTTATTGTGCTGGTAAAAGGTGCATTTCTTTTCAAAGTTGTATGTATGAGTAACAATGTCCCAAAGTGAGGTTCATAAAGAAATGATTTACATCGTTGAAAATCATCAGGATGAACTGGAGTGTCTTTAGGCCAGATTTGGCATATGGAGATTTGGTTGCCCATACACTTTTGACAATTTAATTATTTGTTTTAATCTATTAACCTTTTGTCGTCTCCTGTAGCTTTCTAGGTCTGAGACTACAGCAGGAGTGTCAAAGAGCCGTACTTCTCAAAGGTGATAATCTAATTTTACCCATCATGTTCCCAACATTGTATAGTACATATTATAGTACAACATTAGTACTTATTTATTCACACTTTTTACAGGAAGAAAAATGAAAACACTTTACAATGTGGTTGAATTTGAGGTAAAGTTTAAACTGGTTGTGAAGTGTTGCTAAAAATCATTCTCTTGTTTTCAGTGTTTTTCTAGATGAAGGCTACCCTGTGGTTTCTCGTGTCAGTCAGAGGATTGCAGACATCACAGGACTCTCCATGGAATCAGCTGAACACCTACATGTACGGTCATAGTAAATAAGAAATACAACCTGCTCATGCACAGGCAATATAATAATATAATATAATATAATATAATATAATATAATATAATATAATATAATATAATATAATATAATATAATATAATATAATATAATCATTCACCGCATTTATTGAACTTAAGTCTGATTTCTGGATTAGCATGTTTTTTCCTTGTGAAATATTTTGTTGTTTTGCCTGAAAATTTCATTTGATTTAAGGTGCGATCATTTTCCAGGTTCAGAATTATGGCATTGGTGGCAAATATGAACCACATTATGATGCATGGGTAAGATTACTATATTAAAATACAGCTATTACATCACCTTAGCCTATAAAAAGTATTTTCTATGGATTCCCTTGTGTGTTAAATACTGTAGTTACTTGAAGAAACTTCCCCATTGTCATAGATATTTTCTTTCACATGTTTCCCTCAATCAGTAATGAGTTTGTTGGTGCCGACAACACAATCCTGATACATATTATTGTTTGTTGGCATACATTACGCTGTGGCATTTAGTTTGCAGTTTTAAAAAGTCTCTGTGTGCAATTTATGTTTTTGATGAAGAATGTGAAAGTCATTCTTCAACCAAGGCTCGATTTTAGGCTTTCAAACTGAATAGCTCTATTCTGTGTTATTGAGAGACTGATTACGTTAACCAATCAAATCATTACAAGATAACTTACTATGTTTAATCTCACAGGATACTGAGAATGGAAGGATTGCTACGTTCTTAATTTATGTAAGTTTTGCCCTCCAAATGCCTGTGTAAACATTCAAAATTAATTTATACATTTATTTGCAAGATTACATGTATTGTACAATCCTTAGGAACAATAAATAATGTTTTCTCGCTGTAGATGAGTGATGTGGAGAAAGGGGGCGCCACTGTGTTCCCTGAAGTTGGAGTTGCATTGAAGCCAAAAAAAGTAAACCCCCAGATCACTGATCTGTACGGTATATTAGAATAATTGAAGTTAAAATCATGCATCAATTTTCTGCTGCTTAAGGGATCAGCTGTGTTTTGGTACAACCTCCACAAGAATGGAAAAGTGGATTCGAATACAGAGCATGCTGGATGCCCTGTGTTATGGGGAAACAAATGGGGTAGGTTTTTAAAGAACTTGGATTTCTAATGTGTATCTTCTGTAATGTACAAATAAATTTGTCAATTTAATTTTAGTTTCATATGACAATGAACTATATATTTGTTGTCTTTTCAGTGGCTAATAAATGGATCCATGAGTATGGACAGGAGTTCAGAAGACCCTGTTCTTTGTCATACTGGAAGTGAAAAAAACGGAGACCATGAAGAAATCATATTAAGTGTATCTGTTATATTTATCATGTATCATACAATTGTAGAATCTGTAATATAGTGTATACTGCATTAAATTTAACAATGAATTATTACTGTCTACACTGTAAAAAAAAATTTGTTGAGTCAACTAAAAATATTATGTTACCCCGCTGCCTAAAATTTTTTTGTTATCTTGACAAAAAAAATCTTGTTGAAACAACTTCAAATTAGAGTGGAATTAGTCCAGGTAACAAATTTCTTTAAGTTGACTTGACTATTATTTTCTAGTCCAGTCAACTAAATCATGTTGTGTCAACAGGGATTTTTTTTTTATTTTTTTTTTTACTTAGATCAATAATCGTAAACAAATGTTACCCCACTGCCTTAAATGTTTAAATAAAGATGACAAAACACTTTTTTTATGTAATTTATTTAATGATAGAGACAACACTTGCATTCACATTTAAATTGAACAAGCAATTTGCTGTCAACACATCAACTGACAATTGATTAAAAAAAATTGCAAAATACAAACACACACGTCTAAAGATCTGAAACGACACTTGAAAGTGTGATGTAAAATAAATAAATTTGGCATGGGATTGAGAAACAAATAGTTTCATTTCAATTCATCAGATCAAAACCAAAGGACTTTTTTTTTTTTTCATAACTCAATATGAAAATCAGAAGGTTAAACTCTGCATATTAGCCCTGCACAAGTTCACATGCACTCCCCCCACCATAATGCAAGTCATGGTCAAAATGAGAAACCAAGATATATGTATATAATATCACAATTAGTTAAAAAAAATTAGTGTACTGTACTTCTGTATAATAAGATATAAATGGAATGAATGCACATGGAAGCACAAAGATCTCAACCATCAGATTCTAAATTTCATAGCACAACATGACCAGACAGAGGTGTTAACATCAGAAGGATCTTGAAAGTTTCCAAACTCTCCACCATCATAATTCTACATACTGAAAATGTGTACAAACTGTTTAAGAAATGAGAGGTGAAACAACATTTGTTTACATGACAAAGGTGGAGGTGTTGCTTCAATTTATAACAACGTTTTCAGGATTTCTCAGAGGGCAGGCTACAAGTATAACTCGTTTGAAGTAATGGTGCTTCATATAACATTATCCAGAGAAACAAATGTTAATGATAAATCCCCTGTTATGTTTGTACTGGCTACTGTATACAGGCCACCAGGGCACCATACAGACTTCATTAAAGAGTTTGGTGATTTTACATCCGAGTTAGTTCTGGCTGCAGATAAAGTTTTAATAGTTGGTGATTTTAATATCCATGTTGATAATGAAAACGATGCATTGGGATCAGCATTTATAGACATTCTGAACTCTATTGGTGTTAGACAACACATTTCAGGACCTACTCATTGTCGAAATCATACTCTAGATTTAATACTGTCACATGGAATTGATGTTGATGGTGTTGAAATTATTCAGCCAGGTGATGATATCTCAGATCATTATTTAGTTCTTTGCAAAATTCATATAGCCAAAATTGTAAATTCTACTTCTTGCTACAAGTATGGAAGAACCATCACTTCTAACACAAAAGACTGCTTTTTAAGTTATCTTCCTGATGTATCCAAATTCCTTAGCATATCCAAAACTTCAGAACAACTTGATGATGTAACAGAAACTATGGACTCTCTCTTTTCTAGCACTTTAAATAAAGTTGCTCCTTTACGCTTAAGGAAGGTTAAGGAAAACAGTTTGACACCATGGTATAATGAGCATACTCGCACCCTAAAGAGAGCAGCCCGAAAAATGGAGCGCAGCTGGAGGAAAACAAAACTAGAGGTATTTCTTATTGCTTGGCGGGAAAGTAACATATCCTACAGAAAAGCATTAAAAACTGCTAGATCCAATTACTTTTCTTCTCTTTTAGAAGAAAACAAACATAACCCCAGGTATTTATTCAATACAGTGGCTAAATTAACGAAAAATAAAGCCTCAACAAGTGTTGACATTTCCCAACACCACAGCAGTAATGACTTTATGAACTACTTTACTTCTAAAATCGATACTATTAGAGATAAAATTGCAACCATTCAGCCGTCAGCTACAGTATCACATCAGACAGTGCACTATAGACCCCCTGAGGAACAGTTCCACTCATTCTCTACCATAGGAGAGGAAGAATTGTATAAACTTGTTAAATCATCTAAACCAACAACATGTATGTTAGACCCTATACCATCTAAGCTCCTAAAAGAGGTGCTTCCAGAAGTCATAGATCCTCTTCTGACTATTATTAATTCCTCATTGTCATTAGGATATGTCCCCAAAACCTTCAAACTGGCTGTTATTAAGCCTCTCATCAAAAAACCACAACTTGACCCCAAAGAACTAGTTAATTATAGACCAATCTCGAATCTCCCTTTTCTGTCCAAGATACTCGAAAAGGTGGTATCCACACAATTATATTCCTTCTTAGAGAAAAATGGTATATGTGAGGATTTCCAGTCAGGATTTAGACCGTATCATAGTACTGAGACTACTCTCCTTAGAGTTACAAATGATCTGCTCTTATCATCTGATCGTGGGTGTATCTCTCTATTAGTTTTATTGGATCTTAGTGCTGCGTTTGACACAATTGACCACAACATTCTTTTGCATAGACTTGAACACTTTGTTGGCATCAGTGGAAGTGCATTAGCATGGTTTAAATCGTACTTATATGACGGCCATCAGTTCGTAGCAGTGAATGAAGATGTATCCTATCGATCACAAATGCAGTATGGAGTACCTCAAGGCTCAGTACTAGGGCCGCTACTCTTCACGCTTTATATGTTACCCTTGGGAGATATCATCAGGAAACATGGTGTTAGCTTTCACTGTTATGCTGATGATACTCAGCTCTTTATTTCTTCGCAGCCCGGTGAAACACACCAATTTGAAAAACTAATGGATTGCATAGTCGATATAAAAAACTGGATGACGAGTAATTTCTTACTGCTAAATTCTGAAAAAACAGAGGTGTTAATTATAGGACCTAAAAACTCCGCTTGTAATAACCTAGAACACTGTCTAAGACTTTATGGTTGCTCTGTCAATTCTTCGTCATCAGTTAGGAACCTAGGTGTGCTATTTCATCGCCAGTGTTGGGGAGTAACTAGTTACATGTAACGGCGTTACGTAATTTAATTACAAAATTATTGTAACTGTAATTAGTTACAGTTACTAAGAAAAAATGAGTAATTAAATTACAGTTACTTATGAAATTTTTAACGATTACAAAGGGGATTACATTTGAATATTTACACACATCCACATACAGATTTAACTGATTTCTTTCCCAAATTGCACTGACTATTCTGAGACATACCGCCCTAATAATTTCCGGGATGCGGAAATACAGTCTGGTTCATAGAATCCAGTCATAAAAACGAAATGCCTAACGCGGACGGAATATGCCACATTTTGGATGACTAAATCAAAAGTAGGTCAGCACACTTCAATCAAAACATTACATTGACTAGTGTCTGTGACAGACATCCCAACCTGCAAAAAGTCATTTCAGGGAGGTATCCCGAAGCCCCCCCCCAAAATGAAGAAAATACACCTCAGCTGTAGTCACCTTCTCAGTGAGACTTTGCCTATCTGGGGAACGGAGATATATTGGAGCAGCCTTCCCTGTGCTTACCCTCCCTAACATGTTGTGGTCCCTAAAAGATATAGAAGCATAAAATATTATTTCTATAAGCTATAGGCCTATGTAATTATTCGTTAATTATGTATAAATATGTAGATTACTTTTACTATTTATATAATCTGTTTATACAATTTATGTAAACTGCTTTTATTTATTTTCCATTGAAACTTTAAACAGGTCTAAGGAGTTTGTTGTTTTCATGTAGCCTTGGCAACTAGCCTGAATAATATGCAGATTAGGGCTGCAACTAACGATTATTTTGATAATGGATTAATCTGTCGATTATTTTTACGATTAATCGGTTTATGTGCTTATATTTTAGTTTTTTCCATTTTCATTCCATCAAGTAAATTATTAATAAATGGTCTTTATCCTTCAGCATAGATTTTTTAAGAGATTTTAACCATTTTGCACTGTCATATCCTCATCAAAAATATACCTGGAGTTGTTTAATTATGTGTTAGTAATCCTTTGTCGAACTCTTCTGCAATCAGAACACTGACCCATACTCTAGCAAATTTCACAAGTAGATTTCAAATAATGTTTTCACCATGGCAGTCCTTAGAGCTCCTAAAGTAGTTTAACATCCCAAACAAAGCTTATTAAGGAATCTTTCAGAACATATTTTCACGAAGAATAAGGATAAAACAGAATAAAATTGCAGTGCATTGTATTTTATTATTTACTGGGAAACAGCTTTATAGCTTATGCTGTGAAATTGTAAACAATCCTTCGAATAAAGTGCTAATGGCATGAAACCTGAATGGAACTCACAATTTAAAGTAAAATCCATCAGAAGGTTGTCCAGAAAAAAAAATTGGACACACACAAAAAACCTGCTGTGTGAAAAAGAGCGGTGAATACTTAGAAAAAAAGTGCATTTCAAATATCTTTAAACATTTACCTCTCTCATTCAGTCATAATTAAGCTGCAAGACAACGCGTGGAAAACGCTAGGCGCACCGCTTTCTCCTTCTTTCCAAAGCGCTCGGGCAGAAGCGCCCCTGAGGCGTCTGCCTTTGCTAAGCAACCATGACGTGCTCTCTCCTTGAAGACGCGGAAATTTCAGCAAAGGATAAATGGATTTGATGCTCAAAACATCGCTTGCAGTAGCTCTGCTACTAAATTTATTTCAAAATGGAAATCCATATACAACTATGATCAGCTGTTCCTTTCATCTTGACTGAGCTTTTAACGTTGTTATGGGAAAGGATGAAGCTGATTGGTTAGTTCTTGTCACATGACCCGCGGTGCGCTTGCCGCATTCTGAAAAGTTTAAATGTTTTTAACTCGATGCGGTGCGGTGTTGGAAATAACGAACTTGAGCGCGCAAAAGACGCGATATGTGAACGTCCCCTTAAACAGTTCAGTAGTGCAGAGTTTACAGGTTACTCTTCTTTTTTAAAGGCTCAAAGTAAAGTTCTCCCACATCACGCTGAATGCTGCAGAGACGCTGTTCGGGAAGCACGTGACATAAAACGAGGCCAGCTATTGGCTATTCGCTACTTCTCCTGCTGTACTGGCTGAGTAAAACCTCCGGTGGCTCATTACTGCCACACTTTGGTCACCGCAGATTTGAAATATGCGCGAAATAAGCCGCTTACGGCAAATAAAAGTTATTTAGCAACGAATCGATGACTAAATTAGTTGACAACTATTTTAATAATCGATTTTAATCGATTAAATCGATTCGTTGTTTCAGCTCTAATGCAGATGAAATGAAACTTGTCAACTCACCTCAACATGCCTTTTGCAATCATATAACCCACCATGGGCAATGCTTGAGCAAGACTGTCATTATGTTTGACACCTATAAGACAGGGGTACACTTTCGTGTAGTCTGCCGTAAAATGTGTCTTATACTTTTTTTTTTTTTTTTTTGTGGCACTCTCCCTCTGCCAATGGTGCTCCTGTTTCTAGATAGACATTACTGATTAATTTTGTTCGGGAGAAGAGATAAAAGCCCGCCCACACTGACAATTGATTGGTTGATTTGCAGAAACAGGCCAATCAGGAAGCTCTCTGTCTTACATGCGCTTCACACACACGCACATTAGCACGCACACGCAAGATCTCTCGCTCCCTCTCTATGGCAAGCCAAAGTAGTCACTAACGACTGCTCGGGCGTCTGATTGCATCTTGGCACGTCAAAAGCGCGCGATTTAACAGCAAAACGCGCATCCTTGACGCGCGATTTGCCATAACAACGCGCGTTCTTAGCGTGCGCTTTGGGATTGTGGACAACGCGCGCCAGAAACGCGCGTTTTGGTGTATCCAAACGCGCGTCCTCGACGTGTGATTTACTGTAAAAACGCACGTTCTTAGCGTGCGCTTTGGAGTCACCAAAGACACGCGTTTTTGACGTGCGTTTATCATAATAGAAATGGGCGTCCAAGTTTTGAACGTGTAAACAGGTCAACCAAACTGGCGGTGCAAACGTCTTTTGAAGTATCCAAACAGGCGAAAGGAACGTGCGCTCTCATAGTGTTTTCAAAATGGCACGTCGGAAGCGTGTGCTCACTTCATAGGGCAGGAGTCTGTAATGCTTTGTCCGCTATATATGGGCTATTACGGTAGCCTGAGGCATGGCTGCCGCATACATATATATATATATATTTTCCACTCAGTCATAATGAGGGATGTTATGTTGTTTAAACGACATATTTTAATTGTATGTTGTTAAGCTTCATTAAAGAAATGTGTCTGATACACTCTCTATTATAGATCAGTGGTGTGGTACAGTTTAGCCTACATGATGTCAGTTGTTAATTTTAGCTGCTATCTAACTTTACCTGTGTAGCACCATGTAATGATATTATATGGGGTTAGAATTGTTGCTTTATTTCATGCGTAAACAAACCTGCGAGACCATAACAACAAGGTATTGTCAGAGTTGGATTCATTAATGTTTTATTTTGAATTAAGATTATTATATTAATATATAATTTTTTTTAAATTATTAAATTATTATAATGACCATAGGCCTTGTCTACCGGCTGTATGCGATCGTCAGCATTCAAATTAAGTTTATCATGAATAAATGTTATATAAAGTGCATAATATAAAATAGGCCTAAAAGTAAAATATTTGATCATTGTCTTGTGAGTCCATTAACTAACTGATCGTCTTTCCCCCGTATTATTTCTATATTATTATTATTACACTATTATTATTGGTTATATTTTTTATACATATTTTTTCACCTTCATTTCGATCTCCTTAACGTTCTGAATACTTTTGTAAATAATAGCCTACTGTAAATGCTCGACACACCAATCATGCTTTGATTATGCTGACTGGATTTTTTGCTGGAATTGATTATGCTGACTGGATTTTTTGCTGGAATGCAGTCAAAGTCATACGGGTATTCTATAGTCTTTGGTTTAAATGTAACATATATTTCATCTCATTTCATCTAAATAACGAGACTGTCCTCCTAAAAACGACCACATATGTTTTTGTGCAAGCATCAAGCGCCCTCTAGCGGCCTTATGACAGTCTCGTTTGTCGGGTATGTCGTCACCAAATAACCTTTGAATCGGGTTTGTAAAAATATTATTTGGCATCTTATGATCTTACATTCTCTGCAAACAAATTGAAAATTTGTATTTATTTATTTATTTTCAATATTAACCCATTTTGTTTTAAAGAGGTTTTTCTGTTACATATTCCTGTCTGTACCTATGAGTTACTTTCTGTACTCAATCAGTACTTTTTAAAAGTTGTTTATCCACTATAATATAATTTTTATAATAACTACTTTTTTGTTTTTATTTCTTCATAGTGACACAAAAACTGGAGAGAGAGAATGGTATTATGGGCATTATGTTTGTCTGAAAAGTTTGGCATATAAATAAACACTAATATGGAAATTACTACAAATGTGTGTCATTTTATGCCTGTGTTTTTTAAATTTGATTTATTTTTATTTTTTTATTATTATTTTACTATTTATTCCTATAGTTCAACTGGTAGGGCTAAGAATGGCAAGATCGGACATACACCTCCAATAAACACAGAAGTGATTAAATGTATACATTCAATACACTAAAAATATTTTTTTATACATTATATGCAAAAATGTTGAGCTTAAATATTGTACATTAATTATTATTAGTGTAAAGAATGTGTACAATGGGAAATATTAGGCCCTTGTTTGAAAATAAATAACTGTAATCAAAAAATCTATTGCTGAATCAGGTTTACCCCACAATGCAAATCTGTCGTTTTAGTTTTATATTTAGTGGGGGGAAATAAACTGAACCTTTCCATTCACCACAAGAACCTGGAAGAGCATGTCATGGATGACCATATATGGACAAGTAAGTGTGAAGCTTCTGCTCAACTGGGTTGCCATTGGCTTTGAAGTACACTTGGCACTCACAGGACTCTCTGTGATTGGACTTTCTTTTAACCCAAATAAAAAAAAACTTTTAATGTTGCAAAGTAATTTTTGCTGTTATTATTATGTCAGTAATACCTTCAGTTAACAATGATGTATTGCTATATTGTGAAAAATTATTCTCTATTCTCATCATTGGCAACAAACTGTTGAGACACATTTTTAGATTGTCTTAGCAAAAACATACCATTATGTAAGTTGGACGTCATACTTATCTTAGTATTAAGACATCAGAAAATCTACATAAGTGCCCATTTGGAAAAGGCTCAATTTATTTCATTAGTTTAAGGGCAATAATACAGTGCTGACAGTAAACAAAGACAACAAATACATATTGTGACACTTATTGTACTATCATACAAGGCCAATGTGTCATTCAGTAAGACAATGTGTGACAGTGTGCAGTTTATGGTGCAAAAGTCATACAATTCATGCAATGCAAAGAATCATAATATAAAAGACCTAATTCATAAATCTCTGTAAAGAATGTCTCATCTTTGTCCTGCTCAGGTGCTAGACATCAGTAATGTGCATGATCATCTTCATTATAATACAGAGCAGGACTCATGTTGATCTTTCCTTGATTCATCTCCTTCAGTTGTGCATGAAGTCCATGCAGTCTCTTCTAATGTAGCTTTCTGCCAGCTCTTCATCTAACTGAATTTCATTAATATGACTAAATATTAATGTCTTACTTAAAACAACCATTGTGATTATATGTGTTGTTCACAAAATTAAATGGTGAATTTACCATTTACCAGAGAGAGAGAGAGAGAGATTCATAAAGAGCTGCTGGACACTGAATATTGTTGTAGGAGCTGGAGATGTGTGTGATATGAAGAAACTGCAAAACAGAAAATAAAAGAAAAACACTGAATTACAATTACATTACAAAAAGGTATTAAAGCCATGGCATTGTGGTTAATGTGTTCTAACTATAAATACCACAGTAAAACAGTTATCATGGTAAATTAAAGCTGCAAGCAGCGATGAACGGGCCCTCGCACCCGGGCTCACCGGCAGCGAGTGGCTTTAGTAAATAGGTGAACGGTGAGAAATATGCATTTAAACTCATAAATATAAGTAGAATATATCAATGTTTATTCCATATATGTTCCAATCTTCCTGTTGCCAGCAGGTGGCGCTATCATTATAATGGAATATTGGCCTTCAGATGTGTTCAGGGCTGCACTCTTAAGGAACATGTGAAGTTTGGGGAAGATCAAACATTTTATGCCTGAGTTACAACAACTTCTTTTGCTGTGGCGAGACATCAAATTTTGTCATTTTTGCCATGGACACGCTCTTTAACAAAAACTCAAGATTGCCACAATTTAAAATTACACAGGCCTTTAGATTAGACTGACCACAAAAATACATTAATGTCAAAAAATCTCTAGGAGTAGTTTGTCTCAGCGTAAAATATGTCACTTCCTGTTGCCAGCAGGTGGCGCTATGACTATAATTGAATATGGGCATGTAGATCTGTTAAGGGCAGAAGTCTTATCTAACATGCAAAGTTTGGGGCAGATTGGACATTGTATGTCTGAGTTACAGCAACTTCCTTTTTCATGGCGAAACATCGAAATTTGTCAGGCCGCCATGGACACTCCCTTTAACGAAATCTCAAGATCTTCCCAATTTAACATCGCAAAGGCCTTTAGATTTAACTGACCAAGTTTGATGCTGATCTGAATAAATCTCTAGGAGGAGTTCGTTAAAGTACAACCCCTGAAAATGCCAAAAACACCACCAATTTTGCAGAGAACATTCTAAATAACTGACTTCCTGTTTGGATTCGGATTTCGTACCAAGAGACTTTTTCGTAGATATTGGTGTGTTACATGTGTGTACCGATTTTTGTACATGTACGTGAAACATAGCTCGAGGCGCACTCCATTGAAAGGGTATATGCACTCAGTTGAAAGTGTATAGGTGGCGCTATCGAGCCATTTTGCCACACCCAATGGAATATTGGCCTTCAGATCTGTTCAGGCCAGGACCCTTATCACACATGTGAAGTTTGGGCAAGATCGGACATTTTATGCCTGAGTTATAACATCTTTTATTCCCATGGCGACACATCAAACTTCGTCACGGCGCCATGGACACGCCTTTTAACGAAAACTCAAGATCTTCACAACTAAACATCACACAGGTCTTTAGATTAGACTGACCACAAAAATAACATTGATGTCATAAAATTTCTAGGAGTAGTTTGTCATGGCGAATCATCGAAATTCGCCAGGCCGCCACGGACACGCCCTTTAACGAAAACTCAAAATCTTCGCAATTTAACATCGCAAAGTCCTTTAGATTAGGCATACCAAATTTGGTGTTGATCTGAATAAGTTTCTAGGAGGAGTTCGTTAAAATACAACTCATGGAAATGGCAAAAATGACACAAAATTTGCTCATAATATTAAAAATAACCGACTTCCTGTTGGGTTTAGAATTTTGCTCTAAGAGACTTTTTTGTAGGTATTGGAGAGTTACATGTGTGTACCGATTTTCATACATGTACGTGAAACGTAGCTCGAGGCGCACACCGTTGAACATGTATAGGTGGCGTTGTCGAGCCATTTTGCCACACCCACTTCTGAAACCCATATCAGACGTAAATTTTCGCCAGTTCTGAGGTGTGTGCAAAGTTTCATGACTTTTCGAGCATGTTTAGGCTCTCAAAAATGCGATTCATCTTAGAGAAGAAGAATAATAATAATAATTAAAGCTGCAAGCAGCGATGAACGGGCCCTCGAACCCGGGCTCACCGGCAGCGAGTGGCTTTAGTAAATAGGTGAACGGTGAGAAATATGCATTTAAACTCATAAATATAAGTACAACCCGAATTCCGGAAAAGTTGGGACGTTTTTTAAATTTTAATAAAATGAAAACTAAAGGAATTTCAAATCACATGAGCCAATATTTTATTCACAATAGAACATAGATAACGTAGCAAATGTTTAAACTGAGAAATTTTACACTTTTATCCACTTAATTGGCTCATTTAAAATTTAATGCCTGCTACAGGTCTCAAAAAAGTTGGCACGGGGGCAACAAATGGCTAAAAAAGCAAGCAGTTTTGAAAAGATTCAGCTGGGAGAACATCTAGTTAATTGATATCAGGTCTGTAACATGATTAGCTATAAAAGCTTTGTCTTAGAGAAGCAGAGTCTCTCAGAAGTATAGATGGGCAGAGGCACTCCAATCTGTGAAAGACTACGTAAAAAAATTGTGGAAAACTTTAAAAACAATGTTCCTCAACGTCAAATTGCAAAGGCTTTGCAAATCTCATCATCTACAGTGCATAACATCATCAAAAGATTCAGAGAAACTGGAGAAATCTCTGTGCGTAAGGGACAAGGCCGGAGACCTTTATTGGATGCCCGTGGTCTTCGGGCTCTCAGATGACACTGCATCACTCATCGGCATGATTGTGTCTATGACATTACTAAATGTGCCCAGGAATACTTTCAGAAACCACTGTCGGTAAACACAATCCGCCGTGCCATCAGCAGATGCCAACTAAAGCTCTATCATGCAAAAAGGAAGCCATATGTGAACATGGTCCAGAAGCGCCGTCGTGTCCTGTGGGCCAAGGCTCATTTAAAATGGACTATTTCAAAGTGGAATAGTGTTTTATGGTCAGACGAGTCCAAATTTGACATTCTTGTTGGAAATCACGGACGCCGTGTCCTCGGGGCTAAAGAGGAGGGAGACCTTCCAGCATGTTATCAGCGTTCAGTTCAAAAGCCAGCATCTCTGATGGTATGGGGGTGCATAAGTGCATACGGTATGGGTAGCTTGCATGTTTTGGAAGGCTCTGTGAATGCTGAAAGGTATATAAAGGTTTTAGAGCAACATATGCTTCCCTCCAAACAACGTCTATTTCAGGGAAGGCCTTGTTTATTTCAGCAGGACAATGCAAAGCCACATACTGCAGCTATAACAACAGCATGGCTTCGTCGTAGAAGAGTCCGGGTGCTAACCTGGCCTGCCTGCAGTCCAGATCTTTCACCTATAGAGAACATTTGGCGCATCATTAAACGAAAAATACGTCAAAGACGACCACGAACTCTTCAGCAGCTGGAAATCTATATAAGGCAAGAATGGGACCAAATTCCAACAGCAAAACTCCAGCAACTCATAGCCTCAATGCCCAGACGTCTTCAAATTGTTTTGAAAAGAAAAGGAGATTCTACACCATGGTAAACATGCCGCGTCCCAACTATTTTGAGACCTGTAGCAGTAATCAAAATTGAAATGAGCTCATTTTGTGCATAAAATTGTAAACTTTCTCAGTTTAAACATTTGCTATGTTATCTATGTTCTATTGTGAATAAAATATTGGCTCATGTGATTTGAAAGTCTTTTAATTTTCATTTTATTAAAATTTAAAAAACGTCCCAACTTTTCCGGAATTCGGGTTGTAGAATATATCAATGTTTATTCCATATATGTTCCAATCTTCCTGTTGCCAGCAGGTGGCGCTATCATTATAATGGAATATTGGCCTTCAGATGTGTTCAGGGCTGCACTCTTATCGAACATGTGAAGTTTGGGGAAGATCAAACATTTTATGCCTGAGTTACAACAACTTCTCTTGCTGTGGCGAGACATCAAATTTAGTCATTTTTGCCATGGACACGCTCTTTAACAAAAACTCAAGATTGCCACAATTTAACATTGCACAGGCCTTTAGATTAGACTGACCACAAAAATACATTAATGTCAAAAAATCTCTAGGAGTAGTTTATCTCAGCATAAAATGTCACTTTGTTGCCAGCAGGTGGCGCTATGACTATAATTGAATATGGGCATGTAGATCTGTTAAGGGCAGAAGTCTTATCTAACATGCAAAGTTTGGGGCAGATTGGACATTGTATGTCTGAGTTACAGCAACTTCCTTTTTCATGGCGAAACATCGAAATTTGTCAGGCCGCCATGGACACTCCCTTTAACGAAATCTCAAGATCTTCCCAATTTAACATCGCAAAGGCCTTTAGATTTAACTGACCAAGTTTGATGCTGATCTGAATAAATCTCTAGGAGGAGTTCGTTAAAGTACAACCCCTGAAAATGCCAAAAACAACACCAATTTTGCAGAGAACATTCTAAATAACTGACTTCCTGTTTGGATTCGGATTTCGTACCAAGAGACTTTTTCGTAGATATTGGTGTGTTACATGTGTGTACCGATTTTTGTACATGTACATGAAACATAGCTTGAGGCGCACTCCATTGAAAGTGTATATGCACTCAGTTGAAAGTGTATAGGTGGCGCTATCGAGCCATTTTGCCACACCCAATGGAATATTGGCCTTCAGATCTGTTCAGGCCAGGACCCTTATCACACATGTGAAGTTTGGGCAAGATCGTTATAACATCTTTTATTCCCATGGCGACACATCAAATTTCGTCACGGCGCCATGGACACGCCTTTTAACGAAAACTCAAGATCTTCACAACTAAACATCACACAGGTCTTTAGATTAGACTGACCACAAAATAACATTGATGTCATAAAATTTCTAGGAGTAGTTTGTCGCAGTGTAAAATATTTCACTTCCTGTTGCCAATAGGTGGCGCTATGACTATAACTGAATATTGGCATGTAGATCTGTTCAGGTCAAGAGTCTTATCCAACATGTGAAGTTTGGGGCAGATTGGACATTGTATGTCTGAGTTATAGCAACTTCCTTTTTCATGGCGAAACATCGAAATTTGTCAGGTCACCATGGACACGCCCTTTAACGAAACCTAAAGTCCTTCGCAATTTAACATCGCAAATGGCTTTAGATTACACTGACCAAGTTTGGTGTTGATCTGAATAAATCTCTAGGAGGAGTTCGTTAAAGTACAACCCCTGAAAATGGCAAAAACAACACCAATTTTGCAGGGAAAATTCAAAATAACCGACTTCCTGTTGGGATTAGGATTTCGTACCAAGAGTCTTTTTTGTAGGTATTGGTGTGTTACATGTGTGTACCAATTTTTGTACATGTACGTGAAACATAGCTCGAGGTGCACTCCGTTGAAAGTGTATAGGTGGCGCTATCGAGCCATTTTGCCACACCCGATGGAATATTGGCCTTCAGATCTGTTCAGGTTAGGACTTTTATCACACATGTGAAGTGTGGGGAAGATCGGACATTTTATGCCTGAGTTATAACATCTTTTATTCCCATGGCGAGACTTTGATGTTTGTCACGGCGCCATGGACACGCCCCTTAACGAAAACTCAAGATCTTCACAATTTAACATTGCATAGGCCTTTAGATTATACTGACCATAAAAAAGACATTGATGTCAAAACATTTCTAGGAGTAGTCTGTCGAAGTGTAAAATATGTCACTTCCTGTTGCCTATAGGTGGCGCTATGACTATAACTGAATATGGGCATGTAAATATGTTCAGGTCAGGAGTCTTATTAAACATTTGAAGTTTTGGGCACATTGGACATTGTATGTCTAAGTTATAGCTACTTCAATTTTCACGGCGAATCATTGAAATTCGCCAGGCCGCCATGGACACGCCCTTTAACGAAAACTCAAAATCTTCGCAATTTAACATCGCAAAGGCCTTTAGATTAGGCATACCAAATTTGGTGTTGATCTGAATAAGTTTCTAGGAGGAGTTCGTTAAAATACAACTCATGGAAATGGCAAAAATGACACAAAATTTGCTCATAATATTAAAAATAACCGACTTCCTGTTGGGTTTAGAATTTTGCTCTAAGAGACTTTTTTGTAGGTATTGGAGAGTTACATGTTAGTACCGATTTTCATACATGTACGTGAAACATAGCTCAAGGCGCACACCGTTGAACATGTATAGGGGGCGCTGTCGAGCCATTTTGCCACACCCACTTCTGAAACCCATATCAGATGTACATTTTCGCCAGTTCTGAGGTGTGTGCAAAGTTTCATGACTTTTTGAATATGTTTAGGCCCTCAAAAATGCGATTCATTCTGGAGAATAATAATAATAATAATAATAATAATAATAAAAATAATAATAACAATAATAAAAAATAAACGGAGCAATTCCAAGAGGGTCCTCACACCATCGGTGCTCGGGCCCTAATAATAATAATAATAATAATAATAATAATAATAATAATAAACGGAGCAATTCCAAGAGGGTCCTCACACCATCGGTGCTCGGGCCCTAATAATAATAATAATAATAATAATAATAAACGGAGCAATTCCAAGAGGGTCCTCACACCATCGGTGCTCGGGCCCTAATAATAATAATAATAATAATAATAATAATAATAATAATAATAATAATAATAATAATAATAATAATAATAATAATACGGAGCAATTCCAAGAGGGTCCTCACACCATCGGTGCTCGGGCCCTAATTAAAGCTGCAAGCAGCGATGAACGGGCCCTCGCACCCGGGCTCACCGGCAGCGAGTGGCTTTAGTAAATAGGTGAACGGTGAGAAATATGCATTTAAACTCATAAATATAAGTGGAATATATCAAAGTTTATTCCATATATGTGCCAATCTTTCTGTTGCCAGCATGTGGCGCTATCATTATAATGGAATATTGGGCTTCAGATGTGTTCAGGGCTGCACTCTTATCGAACATGTGAAGTTTGGGGAAGATCAAACATTTTATGCCTGAGTTACAACAACTTCTCTTGCTGTGGCGAGACATCAAATTTTGTCATTTTTGCCATGGACACGCTCTTTAACAAAAACTCAAGATTGCCACAATTTAACATTACACAGGCCTTTAGATTAGACTGACCACAAAAATACATTAATGTCAAAATATCTCTAGGAGTAGTTTGTCTCAGCGTAAAATATGTCACTTCCTGTTGCCAGCAGGTGGCACTATGACTATAATTGAATATGGGCATGTAGATCTTTTAAGGGCAGAAGTCTTATCTAACATGCGAAGTTTGGGGCAGATTGGACATTGTATGTCTGAGTTACAGCAATTTCCTTTTTCATGGCGAAACATCAAAATTTGTCAGGCCGCCATGGACCCTCCCTTTAACGAAACCTCAAGTCCTTCGCAATTTAACATCACAAACGGCTTTAGATTAGACTGACCAAGTTTGGTGTTCATCTGAATAAATCTCTAGGAGGAGTTCGTTAAAGTACAACCCCTGAAAATGGCAAAAACAACACCAATTTTGCAGGGAAAATTCAAAATAACCGACTTCCTGTTGGGATTAGGATTTCATACCAAGAGACTTTTTTGTAGGTATTGGTGTGTTACATGTGTGTACCAATTCTTGTACATGTACATGAAACATAGCTCGAGGCGCACTTCATTGAAAGTGTATATGCACTCAGTTGAAAGTGTATAGGTGGCGCTATCGAGCCATTTTGCCACACCCAATGGAATATTGGCCTTCAGATCTGTTCAGGCCAGGACCCTTATCACACATGTGAAGTTTGGGCAAGATCGGACATTTTATGCCTGAGTTATAGCATCTTTTATTCCCATGGCGACACATCGAACTTCGTCACGGCGCCATGGACACGCCTTTTAACGAAAACTCAAGATCTTCACAACTAAACATCACACAGGTCTTTAGATTAGACTGACCACAAAAATAACATCGATGTCATAAAATTTCTAGGAGTAGATTGTCGCAGTGTAAAATATTTCACTTCCTGTTGCCAATAGGTGGCGCCATGACTATAACTGAATATTGGCATGTAGATCTGTTCAGGTCAAGAGTCTTATCCAACATGTGAAGTTTGGGGCAGATTGGACATTGTTTGTCTGAGTTACAGCAACTTCCTTTTTCATGGCGAAACATCGAAATTTGTCAGGCCGCCATGGACACACCCTTTAACGAAACCTCAAGTCCTTCGCAATTTAACACCGCAAAGGGCTTTAGATTACACTGACCAAGTTTGGTGTTCATCTGAATAAATCTCTAGGAGGAGTTCGTTAAAGTACAACCCCTGAAAATGGCAAAAACAACACCAATTTTGCAGGGAAAATTCAAAATAATCGACTTCCTGTTGGGATTAGGATTTCGTACCAAGAGACTTTTTTGTAGGTATTGGTGTGTTACATGTGTGTACCAATTTTTGTACCTGTACGTGAAACATAGATTGAGGCGCACTCCGTTGAAAGTGTATAGGTGGCGCTATCGAGCCATTTTGCCACACCCGATGGAATATTGGCCTTCAGATCTGTTCAGGCCAGGACTTTTATCAAACATGTGAAGTTTGGGGAAGATCGGACATTTTATGCCTGAGTTATAACATCTTTTATTCCCATGGCGGGACTTTGAATTTTGTCACGGCGCCATGGACACGCCCCTTAACGAAAACTCAAGATCTTCACAACTTAACATCGCACAGGCCTTAAGATTAGACTGACCACAAAAAAGACATTGATGTCATAAAATTTCTAGGAGTAGTTAGTCTCAGTGTAAAATATGTCACTTCCTGATGCCAATAGGTGGCGCTATGACTATAACTGAATATGGGCATGTCAATCTGTTCAGGTTCGGAGTCTCATCAAACATGTGAAGTTTTGGGCACATTGGACATTGTATGTCTGAGTTATAGCAACTTCATTTTTCATGGCGAATCATCGAAATTCGCCAGGCCGCCACGGACACGCCCTTTAACGAAAACTCAAAATCTTCGCAATTTAACATCGCAAAGGCCTTTAGATTAGGCATACCAACTTTGGTGTTGATCTGAATTAATCTCTAGGAGGAGTTCGTTAAAATACAACGCATGGAAATGACAAAAATGACACAAAATTTACTCATAAAATTAAAAATAACCGACTTCCTGTTGGGTTTCGGATTTTGCTCCAAGAGACTTTTTTGTAGGTATTGGAGAGATACATGTGTATACCAATTTTCATACATGTACGTGAAACGTAGCTCGAGGCGCACACCGTTGAACGTGTATAGGTGGCGCTGTCGAGCCATTTTGCCACACCCACTTCTGAAACCCATATCAGACGTAAATTTTCGCCAGTTCTGAGGTGTGTGCAAAGTTTCATGACTTTTCGAGCATGTTTAGGCTCTCAAAAATGCGATTCATCTTAGAGAAGAATAATAATAATAATAATTAAAGCTGCAAGCAGCGATGAACGGGCCCTCGCACCCGGGCTCACCGGCAGCGAGTGGCTTTAGTAAAAAGGTGAACGGTGAGAAATATGCATTTAAACTCATAACTGTAAGTAGAATATATCAATGTTTATTCCATATATGTTCCAATCTTCCTGTTGCCAGCAGGTGGCGCTATCATTATAATGGAATATTGGCCTTCAGATGTGTTCAGGGCTGCACTCTTATCGAACATGTGAAGTTTGGGGAAGATCGGACATTTTATGCCTGAGTTATAACATCTTTTATTCCCATGCCGAGACTTTGAATTTTGTCATTTTTGCCATGGACACGCTCTTTAACAAAAACTCAAGATTGCCACAATTTAACATTACACAGGCCTTTAGATTTGACGGACCAAAAAAATACATTAATGTCAAAAAATCTCTAGGAGTAGTTTGTCTCAGCGTAAAATATGTCACTTCCTGTTGCCAGCAGGTGGCGCTATGACTATAACTGAATATGGGCATGTAGATCTGTTCAGGTCAGGAGTCTTGTTAAACATGTGAAGTTTTGGGCACATTGGACATTGTATGTCTGAGTTATAGCAACTTCCTTTTTCATGGCGAATCATCGAAATTCGCCAAGCCGCCACGGACACGCCCTTTAACGAAAACTCAAAATCTTCGCAATTTAACATCGCAAAGGCCTTTAGATTTAACTGACCAAGTTTGGTGTTGATCTGAATAAATCTCTAGGAGTAGTTTTATAAAGTACAACCCCTGAAAATGGCAAGTACAACGCCAATTTTGCAGAGAAAATTCTAAATAACCGACTTCCTGTTTGGATTCGGATTTCATACCAAAATACTTTTTTGTAGGTATTGGTGTGTTACATGTGTGTACCATTTTTTGTACATGTACGTGAAACATAGCTCGAGGTGCACTCCGTTGAAAGTGTACAGGTGGCGCTATCGAGCCATTTTGCCACACCCGATGGAATATTGGCCTTCAGATCTGTTCAGGCCAGGACTTTTATCACACATGTGAAGTTTGGGGAAGATCGGACATTTTATGCCATTTTATGCCATTTTATTTTGTCACTGCGCCATGGACACACCCCTTAACGAAAACTCAAGATCTTTACAATTTAACATTGCACAGGCCTTTAGATTAGACTGACCATAAAAAAGACATTGATGTCGAAAAATTTCTAGGAGTAGTCTGTCGAAGTGTAAAATATGTCACTTCCTGTTGCCTATAGGTGGCGCTATGACTATAACTGAATATGGGCATGTAAATATGTTCAGGTCAGGAGTCTTATTAAACATGTGAAGTTTTGGGCACATTGGACATTGTATGTCTGAGTTATAGCAACTTCATTTTTCATGGCGAATCATCGAAATTCGCCAGGCCGCCACGGACACGCCCTTTAACGAAAACTCAAAATCTTCGCAATTTAACATCGCAAAGGCCTTTAGATTAGGCATACCAAATTTGGTGTTGATCTGAATAAGTTTCTAGGAGGAGTTCGTTAAAATACAACTCATGGAAATGGCAAAAATGACACAAAATTTGCTCATAATATTAAAAATAACCGACTTCCTGTTGGGTTTAGAATTTTGCTCTAAGAGACTTTTTTGTAGGTATTGGAGAGTTACATGTGTGTACCGATTTTCATACATGTACGTGAAACATAGCTTGAGGCGCACACCGTTGAACATGTATAGGTGGCACTCTCGAGCCATTTTGCCACACCCACTTCTGAAACCCATATCAGATGTACATTTTCGCCGGTTCTGAGGTGTGTGCAAAGGTTCATGACTTTTTGAGTATGTTTATGCCCTCAAAAATGTGATTCATTCTGGAGAATAATAATAATAATAATAATAATAATAATAATAATAATAATAATAATAATAATAATAATAATACGGAGCAATTCCAAGAGGGTCCTCACACCATCGGTGCTCGGGCCCTAATTAAAGCTGCAAGCAGCGATGAACGGGCCCTCGCACCCGGGCTCACCGGCAGCGAGTGGCTTTAGTAAATAGGTGAACGGTGAGAAATATGCATTTAAACTCATAAATATAAGTAGAATATATCAATGTTTATTCCATATATGTGCAAATCTTCCTGTTGCCAGCAGGTGGCGCTATCATTATAATGGAATATTGGCCTTCAGATGTGTTCAGGGCTGCACTCTTATCGAACATGTGAAGTTTGGGGAAGATCAAACATTTTATGCCTGAGTTACAACAACTTCTCTTGCTGTGGCGAGACATCAAATTTTGTCATTTTTGCCATGGACACGCTCTTTAACAAAAACTCAAGATTGCCACAATTTAACATTACACAGGCCTTTAGATTAGACTGACCACACTCATAGATTAATGTCAAAAAATCTCTAGGAGTAGTTTGTCGCAGTGTAAAATATTTAACTTCCTGTTGCCAATAGATGGCGCTATGACTATAACTGAATATTGGCATGTAGATCTGTTCAGGTCAAGAGTCTTATCCAACATGTGAAGTTTGGGGCAGATTAGACATTGTATGTCTGAGTTACAGCAACTTCCTTTTTCATGGCGAAACATAGAAATTTGTCAGGCCGCCATGGACACTCCCTTTAACGAAACCTCAAGATCTTCCCACTTTAACTTCGCAAAGGCCTTTAGATTTAACTGACCAAGTTTGATGTTGATCTGAATAAATCTCTAGGAGGAGTTCGTTAAAGTACAACCCCTGAAAATGCCAAAAACAACACCAATTTTGCAGAGAAAATTCAAAATAACTGACTTCCTGTTCAGATTCGGATTTTGTACCAAGAGACTTTTTCGTAGATATTGGTGTGTTACATGTGTGTACCGATTTTTGTACATGTACGTGAAACATAGCTTGAGGCGCACTCCATTGAAAGCGTATATGCACTCAGTTGAAAGTGTATAGGTGGCGCTATCGAGCCATTTTGCCACACCCAATGGAATATTGGCCTTCAGATCTGTTCAGGCCAGGACCCTTATCACACATGTGAAGTTTGGGCAAGATCGGACATTTTATGCCTGAGTTATAACATCTTTTATTCCCATGGCGACACATCAAACTTCGTCACGGCGCCATGGACACGCCTTTTAACGAAAACTCAAGATCTTCACAACTAAACATCACACAGGTCTTTAGATTAGACTGACCACAAAAATAACATTGATGTCATAAAATTTCTAGGAGTAGTTTGTCGCAGTGTAAAATATTTCACTTCCTGTTGCCAATAGGTGGCGCTATGACTATAACTGAATATTGGCATGTAGATCTGTTCAGGTCAAAAATCTTATCCAACATGTGAAGTTTGGGGCTGATTGGACATTGTATGTCTGAGTTACAGCAACTTCCTTTTTCATGGCGAAACATCGAAATTTGTCAGGCCACCATGGACACGCCCTTTAACGAAACCTCAAGTCCTTCGCAATTTAACATCGCAAATGGCTTTAGATTACACTGACCAAGTTTGGTGTTCATCTGAATAAATCCAGAGGTGGAAAGTAACGAATTACATTTACTCGCGTTACTGTAATTGAGTAGCTTTTTTGTGTACTAATACTTTTTAAAGTATTTTTTTAAATCTGTAATTTTACTTTTACTTAAGTATATTTTGTTTAAAGTATTGTACTTCGCTACATTTTAAAACACATTAATTACTGAGTAAAAAAAAAAAAAAAAAAAAAAAAATCGCTCCCTGGAAACTACGTCAGTAAATAATGGGCAGGAGGGCAAACTGGCGCTAAGATCACAAGAAAGATGCAGACGGTCAAAACAGGCGTTAGTGGTGCAGACACCGCTGAAAACGAAACCCCGTCATATTCTGAAGTTGAACTCGAAGGAAATGAAGTGAACCCCTGGCCATATGTATGCTCTATTATGCTGTGTAAGCTGTACTTGCTTAGGAAGACCAAACTAGCAGCTTATAAAATCTCGACAAGACATCAACCCTTCGCAAGAATGTAGAGGTAAGCTAAATAATTGCATCGTTGCATTGGTGGTTAAAATGAAGCTTTGACATTTTAGCAAGAGGTTTTGCACAAATTAGCCAAAAAGACAGTGGTGAGGAGTGTGCTATATATATCATCTGCGATAATATCATATTTTTTGTTTTAATGATGTGCGCGCTTATAGTGCGTTCTTTCACTGTGTGATTCAGTCTCCTAAAATGCATTTAGAATCATAGGCGCCGATACCGTGGAGCACCCACGGAAAATACCGAGCACCCACGGAAAATGAGCACCCACGTGTGCCAGTGCCAGACTGCCAGTAGGCTACATTTATTTAAAATTAAACATTGCAGTTGGCGCTATGAAGCGTCTGCCACACTGTGATTGGTTATGTTGTTGTCAGTGACAGTGACATAACCAGTCGCATGCATGTTCCATATCCTATCCACCAATCACAGCGTTTCTGAAAACGTCCCATCCCCCACTATACAGTGCCGTGCGAGTATGTAATCATGTAATGCTTTCCGTAATCACTAATCATTAATCAGACTAAAATGGACAGATTTGTTATAAAAAAAGCCAAACCTATTAATATTGATATATCGACATTATTTTACTGGATCTAGTGGCTTTGGCTTTTTGTGAATAAACGTCCAGTATTTTTTCTCTTTCAAAGTTTTGTCTGTCATGTTCTTCCACCTCATTTCATACCCAGCAGTACGTTAATATGTAAATGTTACGGTACATTCCCTAGACTCCTTAAAGTTCGTAACAGGGTTTAAATGGGAACATTTTTCTGCTCAAGTATAGGCCTATATACGGTTTAAAAGAGGAAAAACTAATAGACACAAAAGTAGCCTACTTTTGGACAGAATACAAGTTCTTTGTTAAATACATAAAATAAAAAAATATTTTTTTAGCCTATATGAATAATGGATTCGAAACCTCAAAGAAAAGCCATGCCACTATCAAAAGAAACCTCGAAACATAAATGAGGTAGACATTCCCAGAAACTCATTATTTTAGTCGCAACAATCGGTTAATGGAAACGCTGTACTTTCGCAATAGTCTTTTAATCAATATTTACAAAACATTAATTTCCCAAGAAGCTGAACGCATTAGCGGTTACGTGTCAGTTAAACTTTTCATCTCCAATCCTGTTTGTATTTTTGAGAAGTGACGCTGTTGTGTTTGTTTGTATCGGCCGCTGTCCATTAGCCTAAGGTTCTGAAATGCAATATTTTTTTAATAGCCTAGTCTATTTTTTTATTTTTTAAATGGCTTGCGCCCTTGAGCACCCACGGAGAAAAACATAAATCGGCGCCTATGTTTAGAATGATCACAAAATTGAAGATATAGGGGCAGAAAATTCACATATTTATATAATTTCATACATTAAATCAAAATCACACAAAGAATGCCGTCTTTTCCTCCAAAAATCATCATGAATATATACATACATACATATATATATAACAGTTCAGTAAACAAGTTAATTAAGAGACTTGCGTTTTAGACACCATATTGCCTTTTTTAGCTCTATTTCTAAAACAGAAAATAATTCCAAACACAGCCACCAAAGCACAGTTTTGCGTCTCTGAGCAACGTGACAGTGTTTCGTTCCTGAATGAATCAACCGTTTAAATGATTCGGTTCAATCGCAATGACTCACTTATTAACAGTGACTTGCTGACACATACTGGCCATTTTAATATCACATTTAAAGTATCTTTTGATTTTTTTAAATAATTAATTTCTTATAATTTCAAATGAGTATTCAACATTTTATGTTTTGTATATCAAAACATTATTCATGCATTTGTAACTGCAGGTTAAATGCATTCTTGTCCTGCACTAGTGTAATAGATCTAAATGCCACTTCCAATGAATCTTCTGCATTTCCTCTGCATTAAAAGATGAGTTTGTTGATACTGATTTGCCTGGTAACAGCCCAAATGTTTTATTATTCTAAATAACTGATTCCTTTAATTAAAAACAACTAGTTTGAGATTAATAGACCTATCCCAGGGGTGTCAAACTCAGTTCCTGGAGGGCCGTAGCCCTGCAGAGTTTAGTTCTAACCCTGCTCCAGCACACATATCATGTAGTTTTCAAATAAACCTAAATGATTAGATTAGCTGGATCAGGTGTGTTTAATTAGGGTTAAATCTAAACTGTGCAGGACTGTGGCCCTCCAGGAACTGAGTTTGACACCCTTGGCCTGTCCCATTTTTGACTCCCTCCCACTGTTAAAATGTAACTAAGTAATTTTTACTCTGAGTAAATTTTAAATGAGCTACATTTTACTTTTACTTGAGTTGATTTTTAGACTGGTACTTTTACTTGTACTTAAGTAAAATTTCATTAATGTAATGGTACTTTTACTTGAGTAGAATATTTTTGTACTCTTTCCACCTCTGAATAAATCTCTAGGAGGAGTTCGTTAAAGTACAACCCCTGAAAATGGCAAAAACAACACCAATTTTGCAGGGAAAATTCAAAATAACCGACTTCCTGTTGGGATTAGGATTTCGTACCAGGAGACTTTTTTGTAGGTATTGGTGTGTTACATGTGTGTACCAATTTTTGTACATGTACGTGAAACATAGCTCGAGGTGCACTCCGTTGAAAGTGTATAGGTGGCGCTATCGAGCCATTTTGCCACACCCGATGGAATATTGGCCTTCAGATCTGTTCAGGCCAGGACTTTTATCACACATGTGAAGTTTGGGGAAGATCGGACATTTTATGCCTGAGTTATAACATCTTTTATTCCCATGGCGAGACTTTGAATTTTGTCACGGCGCCATGGACACGCCCCTTAACGAAAACTCAAGATCTTCACAATTTAACATTGCATAGGCCTTTAGATTATACTGACCATAAAAAAGACATTGATGTCAAAAAATTTCTAGGAGTAGTCTGTTGAAGTGTAAAATATGTCACTTCCTGTTGCCTATAGGTGGCGCTATGACTATAACTGAATATGGGCATGTAAATTTGTTCAGGTCAGGAGTCTTATTAAACATGTGAAGTTTTGGGCACATTGGACATTGTATGTCTGAGTTATAGCAACTTCATTTTTCATGGCGAATCATCGAAATTCGCCAGGCCGCCACGGACACGCCCTTTAACGAAAACTCAAAATTTTCGCAATTTAACATCGCAAAGGCCTTTAGATTAGGCATACCAAATTTGGTGTTGATTTGAATAAGTTTCTAGGAGGAGTTCGTTAAAATACAACTCATGGAAATGGCAAAAATGACACAAAATTTGCTCATAATATTAAAAATAACTGACTTCCTGTTGGGTTTAGAATTTTGCTCTTAGAGACTTTTTTGTAGGTATTGGAGAGTTACATGTGTGTACCGATTTTCATACATGTACGTGAAACATAGCTCGAGGCGCACACCGTTGAACATGTATAGGTGGCGCTGTCGAGCCATTTTGCCACACCCACTTCTGAAAACCATATCAGATGTACATTTTCGCCGGTTCTGAGGTGTGTGCAAAGTTTCATGACTTTTTGAGTATGTTTAGGCCCTCAAAAATGCGATTCATTCTGGAGAAGAAGAATAATAATAATTAAAGCTGCAAGCAGCGATGAACGGGTCCTCGCACCCGGGCTCACCGGCAGCGAGTGGCTTTAGTAAATAGGTGAACGGTGAGAAATATGCATTTAAACTCATAAATATAAATGGAATATATCAGTGTTTATTCCATATATGTGCAAATATTTCTGTTGCCAGCAGGTGGCGCTATCATTATAATGGAATATTGGCCTTCAGATGTGTTCAGGCTAGGACTCTTATCGAACATGTGAAGCTTGGGGAAGATCGAACATTTGATGCCTGATTTACAACAACTTCTTTTCCTGTGGCGAGACATCGAAATTTGTCAGGCCGCCATGGACACGCCCTTTAACGAAAACCTCAAGATCTTCGCAATTTAAGATCGTAAAGGGCTTAAGATTACACTGACCAAGTTTGGTGTTGATCTGAATAAATCTCTAGGAGGAGTTCGTTAAAGTACAACCCCTGAAAATGGCAAAAACAACACAAATTTTGCAGGGAAAATTCAAAATAACCAACTTCCTGTTGGGATTCGGATTTCGTACCAAGAGACTTTTTTGTAGGTATTCGTGTGTTACATGTGTGTACCGATTTTTGTACATGTACGTGAAACGGAGCTCGTGGCGCGCTATGTTGAAAGTGTATAGGTGGCGCTATCGAGCCATTTTGCCACACCCGATGGAATATTGGCCTACAGATGTGTTCAGGCCAGGACTCTTATCACACATGTGAAGTTTGGGGAAGATCGGACATTTTATGCCTGAGTTATAACATCTTTTATTCCCATGGCGAGACTTTGAATTTTGTCACGGCGCCATGGACACGCCCCTTAACGAAAACTCAAGATCTTCACAATTTAACATTGCATAGGCCTTTAGATTATACTGACCATAAAAAAGACATTGATGTCAAAAAATTTCTAGGAGTAGTCTGTTGAAGTGTAAAATATGTCACTTCCTGTTGCCTATAGGTGGCGCTATGACTATAACTGAATATGGGCATGTAAATTTGTTCAGGTCAGGAGTCTTATTAAACATGTGAAGTTTTGGGCACATTGGACATTGTATGTCTGAGTTATAGCAACTTCATTTTTCATGGCGAATCATCGAAATTCGCCAGGCCGCCACGGACACGCCCTTTAACGAAAACTCAAAATTTTCGCAATTTAACATCGCAAAGGCCTTTAGATTAGGCATACCAAATTTGGTGTTGATTTGAATAAGTTTCTAGGAGGAGTTCGTTAAAATACAACTCATGGAAATGGCAAAAATGACACAAAATTTGCTCATAATATTAAAAATAACTGACTTCCTGTTGGGTTTAGAATTTTGCTCTTAGAGACTTTTTTGTAGGTATTGGAGAGTTACATGTGTGTACCGATTTTCATACATGTACGTGAAACATAGCTCGAGGCGCACACCGTTGAACATGTATAGGTGGCGCTGTCGAGCCATTTTGCCACACCCACTTCTGAAAACCATATCAGATGTACATTTTCGCCGGTTCTGAGGTGTGTGCAAAGTTTCATGACTTTTTGAGTATGTTTAGGCCCTCAAAAATGCGATTCATTCTGGAGAAGAAGAATAATAATAATTAAAGCTGCAAGCAGCGATGAACGGGTCCTCGCACCCGGGCTCACCGGCAGCGAGTGGCTTTAGTAAATAGGTGAACGGTGAGAAATATGCATTTAAACTCATAAATATAAATGGAATATATCAGTGTTTATTCCATATATGTGCAAATATTTCTGTTGCCAGCAGGTGGCGCTATCATTATAATGGAATATTGGCCTTCAGATGTGTTCAGGCTAGGACTCTTATCGAACATGTGAAGCTTGGGGAAGATCGAACATTTGATGCCTGATTTACAACAACTTCTTTTCCTGTGGCGAGACATCGAAATTTGTCAGGCCGCCATGGACACGCCCTTTAACGAAAACCTCAAGATCTTCGCAATTTAAGATCGTAAAGGGCTTAAGATTACACTGACCAAGTTTGGTGTTGATCTGAATAAATCTCTAGGAGGAGTTCGTTAAAGTACAACCCCTGAAAATGGCAAAAACAACACAAATTTTGCAGGGAAAATTCAAAATAACCAACTTCCTGTTGGGATTCGGATTTCGTACCAAGAGACTTTTTTGTAGGTATTCGTGTGTTACATGTGTGTACCGATTTTTGTACATGTACGTGAAACGGAGCTCGTGGCGCGCTATGTTGAAAGTGTATAGGTGGCGCTATCGAGCCATTTTGCCACACCCGATGGAATATTGGCCTACAGATGTGTTCAGGCCAGGACTCTTATCACACATGTGAAGTTTGGGGAAGATCGGACATTTTATGCCTGAGTTATAACATCTTTTATTCCCATGGCGAGACATCGAACTTCGTCACGGCGCCATGGAAACGCCTTTTAACGAAAACTCAAGATCTTCACAACTTAACATCACACAGGCCTTTAGATTAGACTGACCACAAAAAAGACCTTGATGTCATAAAATTTCTAAGAGTAGTTAGTCGCAGTATAAAATATGTCACTTCCTGTTGCCAATAGGTGGCGCTATGACTATAACTGAATATTGGCATGTAGATCTGTTCAGGTCAAGAGTCTTATCCAACATGTGAAGTTTGGGGCAGATTGGACATTGTATGTCTGAGTTACAGCAACTTCCTTTTTCATGGCGAAACATCGAAATTTGTCAGGCCGCCATGGACACGCCCTTTAACGAAACCTCAAGTCCTTCGCAATTTAACATCGCAAATGGCTTTAGATTACACTGACCAAGTTTGGTGTTCATCCGAATAAATCTCTAGGAGGAGTTTGTTAAAGTACAACCCCTGAAAATGGCAAAAACAACGCCAATTTTGCAGGGAAATTTCAAAATAACCGACTTCCTGTTGGGATTAGGATTTCGTACCAAGAGACTTTTTTGTAGGTACTGGTGTGTTACATGTGTGTACCGATTTTTGTACATGTACTTGAAACGGAGCTCGAGGCGCGCTATGTTGAAAGTGTATAGGTGGCGCTATCGAGCCATTTTGCCACACCCAATGGAATATTGGCCTACAGATCTGTTCAGGCCAGGACTCTTATCACACATGTGAAGTTTGGGGAAGATCGGACATTTTATGCCTGAGTTATAACATATTTTATTCCCTTGGCGAGACATCGAACTTCGTCATGGCGCCATGGACACGCCTTTTAACGAAAACTCAAGATCTTCACAATTTAATATCGCACAGGCCTTTAGATTAGACTGACCACAAAAAAGACATTGATGTCATAAAATTTTTAGGAGTAGTTAGTCGCAGTGTAAAATATGTCACTTCCTGTTGCCTATAGGTGGCGCTATGGCTATAACTGAATATGGGCATGTCAATCTGTTCAGGTCAGGAGTCTTATTAAACATGTGAAGTTTTGGACACATTGGACATTGTATGTCTGAGTTATAGCAACTTCATTTTTCATGGCGAATCATCGAAATTCGCCAGGCCGCCACGGACACGCCCTTTAACGAAAACTCAAAATCTTCGCAATTTAACATCGCAAAGGCCTTTAGATTAGGCATACCAACTTTGGTGTTGATCTGAATTAATCTCTAGGAGGAGTTCGTTAAAATACAACGCATGGAAATGACAAAAATGACACAAAATTTGCTCATAAAATTAAAAATAACCGACTTCCTATTGGGTTTCGGATTTTGCTCCAAGAGACTTTTTTGTAGGTATTGGAGAGATACATGTATATACCAATTTTCATACATGTACGTGAAACGTAGCTAGAGGCGCACACCGTTGAACGTGTATAGGTGGCGCTGTCGAGCCATTTTGCCACACCCACTTCTGAAACCCATATCAGACGTAAATTTTCGCCAGTTCTGAGGTGTGTGCAAAGTTTCATGACTTTTCGAGCATGTTTAAGCTCTCAAAAATGCGATTCATCTTAGAGAAGAATAATAATAATAATAATAATAATAATAATAATAATAATAATAAACGGAGCAATTCCAAGAGGGTCCTCACACCATCGGTGCTCGGGCCCTAATAATAATAATAATAATAATAATTAAAGCTGCAAGCAGCGATGAACGGGCCCTCGCACCCGGGCTCACCGCCAGCGAGTTGATTTAGTAAAAAGATGAACGGTGAGAAATATGCATTTCATGTCATAAACATCATTGCAATATGTCAAAGTCATTAATATGTGCCAATCTTCATGTTGCCAGCAGGTGGCGCTATCATTATAATGGAATATTGGCCTTCAGATGTGTTCAGGCCAGGACTCTTATCAATCATGTGAAGTTTGGGGAAGATTGAACATTTTATGCCTGAGTTACAACAACTTCTCTTGCTGTGGCGAGACATCAAATTTTGTCACAGCGCCATGGACACGCCCTTAAACAAAAATTCAAGATCTCCACAATTTAACATTGCAAAGACCTTTAGATTAGACTGCCAAAATAAAATGTTGATGTCATTAAATTTCTAGGAGTAGTTTGTTACAACGTAAAACATGTCACTTCCTGTTGCCAGCAGGTGGCGCTATGGCTATAACTGAATATTGGCATTTAGATCTGTTCAGGTCAAAAGTCTTATCCAACATGTGAAGTTTGGGGCAGATTGGACATTGTATGTCTAAGTTACAACAACTTCCTTTTTCATGGCGAAACATCGAAATTTGTCAGGCCGCCATGGACAGGCACTTTAACGAAACCTCAAGATCTTCGCAATTTAACATCGCAAAGGCCTTTAGATTTCACTGGCCAAGTTTGATGTTGATCTGAATAAATCTCTAGGAGGAGTTTGTTAAAGTACAACCCCTGAAAATGGCAAAAACAACGCCAATTTTGCAGAGAAAATTCTAAATAACCGACTTCCTGTTGGGATTCGGATTTCGCACCAAGAGACTTTTTTGTAGATATTGGTGTGGTACATGTGTGTACCGATTTTTGTACATGTACGTGAAACATAGCTCGAGGTGCACTCAGTTGAAAGTGTATAGGTGGCGCTATCGAGCCATTTTGCCACACCCAATGGAATATTGGCCTTCAGATCTGTTCAGGCCAGGACCCTTATCACACATGTGAAGTTTGGGCAAGATCGGACATTTTATGCCTGAGTTATAACATCTTTTATTCCCATGGCGACACATCGAACTTCGTCACGGCACCATGGACACGCCTTTTAACGAAAACTCAAGATCTTCTCAACTAAACATCACACAGGTCTTTAGATTAGACTGACCACAAAAATAACATTGATGACATAAAATTTCTAGGAGTAGTTTGTCGCAGTGTAAAATATTTCCCTTCCTGTTGCCAATAGCTGGCGCTATGACTATAACTGAATATTGGCATGCAGATCTGTTCAGGTCAAGAGTCTTATCCAACATGTGAAGTTTGGGGCAGATTGGACATTGTATGTCTGAGTTACAGCAACTTCCTTTTTCATGGCGAAACATTGAAATTTGTCAGGCCGCCATGGACACGCCCTTTAACGAAACCTCAAGTCCTTCGCAATTTAACATCGCAAAGGCCTTTAGATTAGGCATACCAACTTTGGTGTTGATCTGAATGAATCGCTAGGAGGAGTTCGTTAAAATACAACACATGGAAATGACCAAAATTACACAAAATTTGCTCATAATATTAAAAATAACCGACTTCCTGTTGGGTTTAGAATTTTGCTCCAAGAGACTTTTTTGTAGGTATTGGAGAGATAGATGTGTATACTGATTTTCATACATGTACATGAAACGTAGCTCGAGGCGCACACCGTTGAAAGTGTATAGGTGGCGCTATCGAGCCATTTTGCCACACCCGATGGAATATTGGCCTTCAGATCTGTTCAGGCCAGGACTTTTATCAAACATGTGAAGTTTGGGGAAGATCGGACATTTTATGTCTGAGTTATAACATCTTTTATTTCCATGGCGAGACTTTGAATTTTGTCACGGCGCCATGGACACGCCCCTTAACGAAAACTCAAGATCATCACAACTTAACATCGCACAGGCCTTTAGATTAGACTGACCACAAAAAAGACATTGATGTCAAAAAATTTCTAGGAGTAGTGTGTCAAAGTGTAAAATATGTCACTTCCTGTTGCCTATAGGTGGCGCTATGACTATAACTAAATATGGGCATGTAAATATGTTCAGGTTCGGAGTCTCATCAAACATGTGAAGTTTGGGGCAGATTGGACATTGTATGTCTGAGTTATAGCAACTTTATTTTTCATGGCGAATCATAGAAATTCGCCAGGCCGCCACGGACACGCCTTTTAACGAAAACTCAAAGTCTTCGCAATTTAACATCGCAAAGGCCTTTAGATTAGGCATACCAACTTTGGTGTTAATCTGAATTAATCTCTAGGAGGAGTTCGTTAAAATACAACGCATGGAAATGACAAAAATGACACAAAATTTGCTCATAAAATTAAAAATAACTGACTTCCTGTTGGGTTTTGGATTTTGCTCCAAGAGACTTTTTTGTAGGTATTGGAGAGATACATGTGTATACCAATTTTCATACATGTACGTGAAACGTAGCTCGAGGCGCACACCGTTGAACGTGTATAGGTGGCGATGTCGAGCCATTTTGCCACACCCACTTCTGAAACCCATATCAGACGTAAATTTTCGCCAGTTCTGAGGTGTGTGCAAAGTTTCATGACTTTTCGAGCATGTTTAGGCTCTCAAAATTGCGATTCATCTTAGAGAATAATAATAATAATAATAATAATAATAATAAACGGAGCAATTCCAAGAGGGTCCTCACACCATCGGTGCTCGGGCCCTAATAATTAAAGCTGCAAGCAGCGATGAACGGGCCCTCGCACCCGGGCTCACCGGCAGCGAGTGGCTTTAGTAAATAGGTGAACGGTGAGAAATATGCATTAAAACTCATAAATATAAGTGGAATATATCAAAGTTTATTCCATATATGTGCCAATCTTTCTGTTGCCAGCAGATGGCGCTATCATTATAATGGAATATTGGCCTTCAGATGTGTTCAGGCCAGGACTCTTATCGAACATGCAGAGTCTGGGGAAGATTGAATATTTTATGCCTGAGTTACAACAGCTTCTCTTGCACAGGCCTTTAGATTAGACTGACCACAAAAAAATAAATTAATGTCAAAAGATTTCTAGGAGTAGTTTGTCGCAGCGTAAAACATGTCACTTCCTGTTGCCAGCAGGTGGCGCTATGACTATAACTGAATATGGGCATGTAGATCTGTTAAGGGCAGAAGTCTTATCTAACATGTGAAGTTTCAGGCAGATTGGACATTGTATGTCTGAGTTACAGCAACTTCCTTTTTCATGGCGAAACATCGAAATTTGTCAGGCCGCCATGGACACGCCCTTTAACGAAATCTCAAGATCTTCGCAATTTAACATCGCAAAGGCCTTTAGATTTAACTGACCAAGTTTGATGCTGATCTGAATAAATCTCTAGGAGGAGTTCGTTAAAGTACAACCTCTGAAAATGCCAAAAACAACACCAATTTTGCAGAGAACATTCTAAATAACTGACTTCCTGTTTGGATTCCGATTTCGTACCAAGAGACTTTTTGTAGATATTGGTGTGTTACATGTGTGTACCGATTTTTGTACATGTACGTGAAACATAGCTTGAGGCGCACTCCATTGAAAGTGTATATGCACTCAGTTGAAAGTGTAAAGGTGGCGCTATCGAGCCATTTTGCCACACCCAATGGAATATTGGCCTTCAGATCTGTTCAGGCCAGGACCCTTATCACACATGTGAAGTTTGGGCAAGATCGGACATTTTATGCCTGAGTTATAACATCTTTTATTCCCATGGCGACACATCGAAATTCGTCACGGCGCCATGGACACGCCTTTTAACGAAAACTCAAGAGCTTCACAACTAAACATCACACAGGTCTTTAGATTAGACTGACCACAAAAATAACATTGATGTCATAAAATTTCTAGGCGTAGTTTGTCGCAGTGTAAAATATTTCACTTCCTGTTGCCAATAGGTGGCGCTATGACTATAACTGAATATTGGCATGTAGATCTGTTCAGGTCAAAAATCTTATCCAACATGTGAAGTTTGGGGCAGATTGGACATTGTATGTCTGAGTTACAGCAACTTCCTTTTTCATGGCGAAACATCGAAATTTGTCAGGCCACCATGGACACGCCCTTTAACGAAACCTCAAGTCCTTCGCAATTTAACATCGCAAAGGCCTTTAGATTAGGCCTACCAAATTTGGTGTTGATCTGAATAAGTTTCTAGGAGGAGTTCGTTAAAATACAACTCATGGAAATGGCAAAAATGACACAAAATTTGCTCATAATATTAAAAATAACCGACTTCCTGTTGGGTTTAGAATTTTGCTCTAAGAGACTTTTTTGTAGGTATTGGAGAGTTACATGTGTGTACCGATTTTCATACATGTACGTGAAACATAGATCGAGGCGCACACCGTTGAACATGTATAGGTGGCGCTGTCGAGCCATTTTGCTACACCCACTTCTGAAACCCATATCAGATGTACATTTTCGCCGGTTCTGAGGTGTGTGCAAAGTTTCATGACTTTTTGAGTATGTTTAGGCCCTCAAAAATGCGATTCATTCTGGAGAAGAATAATAATAATAATAATTAAAGCTGCAAGCAGCGATGAACGGGCCCTCGCACCCGGGCTCACCGGCAGCGAGTGGCTTTAGTAAAGAGGTGAACAGTGAGAAATATGCGTTTAAACTCATAAATATAAGTAGAATATATCAACGTTTATTCCATATATATGCCAATCTTCCTGTTGCCAGCAGGTGGCACTATCATTACAATGGAATATTGGCCTTAAGATGTGTTCAGGGCTGCACTCTTATCGAACATGTGAAGTTTGGGGAAGATCAAGCATTTTATGCCTGAGTTACAACAACTTCTCTTGCTGTGGCGAGACATCAAATTTTGTCATTTTTGCCATGGACACGCTCTTTAACAAAAACTCAAGATTGCCACAATTTAACATTACACAGGCCTTTAGATTAGACTGACCACAAATATACATTAATGTCAAAAAATCTCTAGCAGTAGTTTGTCTCAGCGTAAAATATGTCACTTCCTGTTCCCAGCAGGTGGTGCTATGACTATAATTAAATATGGGCATGTAGATCTGTTAAGGGCAGAAGTCTTATCTAACATGTGAAGTTTGGGGCAGATTGGACATTGTATGTCTGAGTTACAGCAACTTCCTTTTTCATGGCGAAACATCAAAATTTGTCAGGCCGCCATGGACACTCCCTTTAACGAAATCTCAAGATCTTCCCAATTTAACTTCGCAAAGGCCTTTAGATTTAACTGACCAAGTTTGGTGTTGATTTGAATAAATCTCTAGGAGGAGTTCGTTAAAGTACAACCTCTGAAAATGCCAAAAACAACACCAATTTTGCAGAGAAAATTCTAAATAACTGACTTCCTGTTTGGATTCGGATTTCGTACCAAGAGACTTTTTCGTAGATATTGGTGTGTTACATGTGTGTACCGATTTTTGTACATGTACGTGAAACATAGCTTGAGGCGCACTCCGTTGAAGGTGTATATGCACTCAGTTGAAAGTGTATAGGTGGCGCTATCGAGCCATTTTGCCACACCCAATGGAATTTTGGCCTTCAGATCTGTTCAGGCCAGGACTCTTATCACACATGTGAAGTTTGGGTAAGATCGGACATTTTATGCCTGAGTTATAACATCTTTAATTCCCATGGCGACACATCGAAATTCGTCACGGCGCCATGGACACGCCTTTTAACGAAAACTCAAGATCTTCACAACTAAACATCACACAGGTCTTTAGATTAGACTGACCACAAAAATAACATTGATGTCATAAAATTTCTAGGAGTAGTTTGTCGCAGTGTAAAATATTTCACTTCCTGTTGCCAATAGGTGGCGCTATAACTATAACTGAATATGGGCATGTAAATATGTTCAGGTCAGGAGTCGTATTAAACATGTGAAGTTTTGGGCAGATTGGACATTGTATGTCTGAGTTATAGCAACTTCCTTTTTCACGGCGAAACATCGAAATTTGTCAGGCCGCCATGGACACGCCCTTTAACGAAACCTCAAGTCCTTCGCAATTTAACATCACAAAGGCCGTTAGATTAGGCATACCAACTTTGGTGTTGATCTGAATAAGTTTCTAGGAGGAGTTCGTTAAAATACAACTCATGGAAATGGCAAAAATGACACAAAATTTGCTCATAATATTAAAAATAACCGACTTCCTGTTGGGTTTAGAATTTTGCTCTAAGAGACTTTTTTGTAGGTATTGGAGAGTTACATGTGTGTACCGATTTTCATACATGTACGTGAAACATAGATCGAGGCGCACACCGTTGAACATGTATAGGTGGCGCTGTCGAGCCATTTTGCTACACCCACTTCTGAAACCCATATCAGATGTACATTTTCGCCGGTTCTGAGGTGTGTGCAAAGTTTCATGACTTTTTGAGTATGTTTAGGCCCTCAAAAATGCGATTCATTCTGGAGAAGAATAATAATAATAATAATTAAAGCTGCAAGCAGCGATGAACGGGCCCTCGCACCCGGGCTCACCGGCAGCGAGTGGCTTTAGTAAAGAGGTGAACAGTGAGAAATATGCGTTTAAACTCATAAATATAAGTAGAATATATCAACGTTTATTCCATATATATGCCAATCTTCCTGTTGCCAGCAGGTGGCACTATCATTACAATGGAATATTGGCCTTAAGATGTGTTCAGGGCTGCACTCTTATCGAACATGTGAAGTTTGGGGAAGATCAAGCATTTTATGCCTGAGTTACAACAACTTCTCTTGCTGTGGCGAGACATCAAATTTTGTCATTTTTGCCATGGACACGCTCTTTAACAAAAACTCAAGATTGCCACAATTTAACATTACACAGGCCTTTAGATTAGACTGACCACAAATATACATTAATGTCAAAAAATCTCTAGCAGTAGTTTGTCTCAGCGTAAAATATGTCACTTCCTGTTCCCAGCAGGTGGTGCTATGACTATAATTAAATATGGGCATGTAGATCTGTTAAGGGCAGAAGTCTTATCTAACATGTGAAGTTTGGGGCAGATTGGACATTGTATGTCTGAGTTACAGCAACTTCCTTTTTCATGGCGAAACATCAAAATTTGTCAGGCCGCCATGGACACTCCCTTTAACGAAATCTCAAGATCTTCCCAATTTAACTTCGCAAAGGCCTTTAGATTTAACTGACCAAGTTTGGTGTTGATTTGAATAAATCTCTAGGAGGAGTTCGTTAAAGTACAACCTCTGAAAATGCCAAAAACAACACCAATTTTGCAGAGAAAATTCTAAATAACTGACTTCCTGTTTGGATTCGGATTTCGTACCAAGAGACTTTTTCGTAGATATTGGTGTGTTACATGTGTGTACCGATTTTTGTACATGTACGTGAAACATAGCTTGAGGCGCACTCCGTTGAAGGTGTATATGCACTCAGTTGAAAGTGTATAGGTGGCGCTATCGAGCCATTTTGCCACACCCAATGGAATTTTGGCCTTCAGATCTGTTCAGGCCAGGACTCTTATCACACATGTGAAGTTTGGGTAAGATCGGACATTTTATGCCTGAGTTATAACATCTTTAATTCCCATGGCGACACATCGAAATTCGTCACGGCGCCATGGACACGCCTTTTAACGAAAACTCAAGATCTTCACAACTAAACATCACACAGGTCTTTAGATTAGACTGACCACAAAAATAACATTGATGTCATAAAATTTCTAGGAGTAGTTTGTCGCAGTGTAAAATATTTCACTTCCTGTTGCCAATAGGTGGCGCTATAACTATAACTGAATATGGGCATGTAAATATGTTCAGGTCAGGAGTCGTATTAAACATGTGAAGTTTTGGGCAGATTGGACATTGTATGTCTGAGTTATAGCAACTTCCTTTTTCACGGCGAAACATCGAAATTTGTCAGGCCGCCATGGACACGCCCTTTAACGAAACCTCAAGTCCTTCGCAATTTAACATCACAAAGGCCGTTAGATTAGGCATACCAACTTTGGTGTTGATCTGAATGAATCTCTAGGAGGAGTTCGTTAAAATACAACGCATGGAAATGACAAAAATGACACAAAATTTGCTCATAAAATTAAAAATAACCGACTTCCTGTTGGGTTTCGGATTTCGTACCAAGATACTTTTTTGTAGGTATTGGTGTGTTACATGTGTGTACCGATTTTTGTACATGTACGGGAAACGGAGCTCGAGGCGCGCTATGTTGAAAGTGTATAGGTGGTGCTATCGAGCCATTTTGCCACACCCGATGGAATATTGGCCTACAGATGTGTTCAGGCCAAGACTCTTATCACACATGTGAAGTTTGGGGAAGATCGGCCTTTTTATGCCTGAGTTATAATATCTTTTATTCCCATGGCGAGACTTTGAATTTTGTCACGGCGCCATGGACACGCCCCTTAACGAAAACTCAAGATCTTCACAATTTAACATTGCACAGGCCTTTAGATTAGACTGACCATAAAAAAGACATAGATGTCAAAACATTTCTAGGAGTAGTCTGTCGAAGTGTGAAATATGTCACTTCCTATTGCCTATAGGTGGCGTTATGACTATAACTGAATATGGGCATGTAAATATGTTCAGGTCAGGAGTCTTATTAAACATGTGAAGTTTTGGGCACATTGGACATTGTATGTCTGAGTTATAGCAACTTCATTTTTCATGGCGAATCATCGAAATTCGCCAGGCCGCCACGGACACGCCCTTTAACGAAAACTCAAAATCTTCGCAATTTAACATCGCAAAGGCCTTTAGATTAGCCATACCAACTTTGATGTTGATCTGAATGAATCTCTACGAGGAGTTCGTTAAAATACAACGCATGGAAATGACAAAAATGACACAAAATTTGCTCATAAAATTAAAAATAACCGACTTCCTGTTGGGTTTCAGATTTTGCTCCAAGAGACTTTTTTGTAGGTATTGGAGAGATACATGTGTATACCGATTTTCATACATGTACGTGAAACGTAGCTCGAGGCGCACACCGTTGAACGTGTATAGGTGGCGCTGTCGAGCCATTTTGCCTCACCTACTTCTGAAACCCATATCAGACGTAAATTTTCGCCAGTTCTGAGGTGTGTGCAAAGTTTCATGACTTTTCGAGCATGTTTAGGCTCTCAAAAATGCGATTCATCTTAGAGAAGAATAATAATAATAATAATAATAATAATAATAATAATAATAATAATAATAATAAACGGAGCAATTCCAAGAGGGTCCTCACACCATCGGTGCTCGGGCCCTAATAATAATAATAATTAAAGCTGCAAGCAGCGATGAACGGGCCCTCGCACCCGGGCTCACCGGCATCGAGTGGCATTAATAAATAGGTGAACGGTGGGAAATATGCGTTTTAACTCATAAACATAAGTAGAATATATCAATGTTTATTCCATATATGTGCCAATCTTCCTGTTGCCAGCAGGTGGCACTATTATTATAATGGATTATTGGCCTTCAGATGTGTTCAGGCCAGGACTCTTATCGAACATGTGGAGTCTGGGGAAGATTGAACATTTTATGCCTGAGTTACAACAACTTCTCTTGCTGTGGCGAGACATCAAATTTTGTCATGGCGCCATGGACACGCCCTTAAACAAAAACTGAAGATCTCCACAATTTAACATTGCACAGGCCTTTAGATTAGACTGACCACAAAAAATACATTAATGTCAAAAGATTTCTAGGAGTAGTTTGTCGCAGCGTAAAACATGTCACTTCCTGTTGCCAGCAGGTGGCGCTATGACTATAATTGAATATGGGCATGTAGATCTGTTAAGGGCAGAAGTCTTATCTAACATGTGAAGTTTGGGGCATATTGGATATTGTATGTCTAAGTTACAGCAACTTCCTTTTTCATGGCGAAACATCAAAATTTGTCAGGCCGCCATGGACACTCCCTTTAACGAAATCTCAAGATCTTCCCAATTTAACCTCGCAAAGGCCTTTAGATTTAACTGACCAAGTTTGATGCTGATCTGAATAAATCTCTAAGAGGAGTTCGTTAAAGTACAACCCCTGAAAATGCCAAAAACAACACCAATTTTGCAGAGAACATTCTAAATAACTGACTTCCTGTTTGGATTCGGATTTCGTACCAAGAGACTTTTTCGTAGATATTGGTGTGTTACATGTGTGTACCGATTTTTGTACATGTACGTGAAACATAGCTTGAGGCGCACTCCATTGAAAATGTATATGCACTCAGTTGAAAGTGTATAGATGGCGCTATCGAGCCATTTTGCCACACCCAATGGAATATTGGCCTTCAGATCTGTTCAGGCCAGGACCCTTATCACACATGTGAAGTTTGGGCAAGATCGGACATTTTATGCCTGAGTTATAACATCTTTTATTACCATGGCGACACATCAAACTTCGTCACGGCGCCATGGACACGCCTTTTAACGAAAACTCAAGATCTTCAAAACTTAACATCACACAGGTCTTTAGATTAGACTGACCACAAAAATAACATTGATGTCATAAAATTTTTAGGAGTAGTTTGTCGCAGTGTAAAATATTTCACTTCCTTTTGTAAATAGGTGGCGCTATGACTATAACTGAATATTGGCATGTAGATCTGTTCAGGTCAAAAATCTTATCCAACATGTGAAGTTTGGGGCAGATTGGACATTGTATGTCTGAGTTACAGCAACTTCCTTTTTCATGGCGAAACATCGAAATTTGTCAGGCCACCATGGACACGCCCTTTAACGAAACCTCAAGTCCTTCGCAATTTAACATCGCAAATGGCTTTAGATTACACTGTCCAAGTTTGGTGTTCATCTGAATAAATCTCGAGGAGGAGTTCGTTAAAGTACAACCCCTGAAAATGGCAAAAACAACACCAATTTTGCAGGGAAAATTCAAAATAACCGACTTCCTGTTGGGATTAGGATTTCGTACCAAAATACTTTTTTGTAGGTATTGGTGTGTTACATGTGTGTACCAATTTTTGTACATGTACGTGAAACATAGCTCGAGGTGCACTCCGTTGAAAGTGTATAGGTGGCGCTATCGAGCCATTTTGCCACACCCGATGGAATATTGGCCTTCAGATCTGTTCAGGCCAGGACTTTTATCACACATGTGAAGTTTGGGGAAAATCGGTCATTTTATGCCTGAGTTATAACATCTTTTTTTCCAATGGGCGAGACTTTGAATTTTGTCACGGCGCCATGGACACGCCCCTTAACGAAAACTCAAGATCTTCACAATTTAACATTGCACAGGCCTTTAGATTATACTGACCATAAAAAAGACATTGATGTCAAAAAATTTCTAGGAGTAGTCTGTCGAAGTGTAAAATATGTCACTTCCGGTTGCCTATAGGTGGCGCTATGACTATAACTGAATATGGGCATGTAAATATGTTCAGGTCAGGAGTCTTATTAAACATGTGAAGTTTTGGGCACATTGGACATTGTATGTCTGAGTTTTAGCAACTTCATTTTTCATTGCGAATCATCGAAATTCGCCAGGCCGCCACGGACGCGCCCTTTTACGAAAACTCAAAATCTTCGCAATTTAACATCGCAAAGGCCTTTAGATTAGGCATACCAACTTTGGTGTTGATCTGAATTAATCTCTAGGAGGAGTTCGTTAAAATACAACGCATGGAAATGACAAAAATGACACAAAATTTGCTCATAAAATTAAAAATAACCGACTTCCTGTTGGGTTTCGGATTTTGCTCCAACATACTTTTTTGTAGGTATTGGAGAGATACATGTGTATACCAATTTTCATACATGTACGTGAAACGTAGCTCGAGGCGCACACCGTTGAACGTGTATAGGTGGCGCTGTCGAGCCATTTTGGCACACCCACTTCTGAAACCCATATCAGACGTAAATTTTCGCCAGTTCCGAGGTGTGTGCAAAGTTTCATGACTTTTCGAGCATGTTTAGGCTCTCAAAAATGCGATTCATCTTAGAGAATAATAATAATAATAATAATAATAATAATAATAATAATAATAATAATAATAATAATTAAAGCTGCAAGCAGCGATGAACGGGCCCTCGCACCCGGTCTCACCGGCAGCGAGTGGCTTTAGTAAATAGGTGAACGGTGAGAAATATGCATTTAAACTCATAAATATAAGTGGAATATATCAATGTTTATTCCATATATGTGCCAATCTTTCTGTTTCCAGCAGGTGGCACTATCATTATAGTGGAAAATTGGCCTTCAGATGTGTTCAGGCCAGGACTCTTATCGAACATGCGAAGTCTGGGGAAGATCGAACATTTTATGCCTGAGTTACAACAACTTCTCTTGCTGTGGCGAGACATCAAATTTTGTCATGGTGCCATGGACACGCCCTTTAACAAAAACTGAAGATCTCCGCAATTTAACATTGCACAGGCCTTTAGATTAGACTGACCACAAAAAATACATTAATGTCAAAAGATTTCTAGGAGTAGTTTGTCGCAGCGTAAAACATGTCACTTCCTGTTGCCAGCAGGTGGCACTATGACTATAACTGAATATGGGCATGTAGATCTGTTAAGGGCAGAAGTCTTATCTAACATGTGAAGTTTGGGGCAGATTGGACATTTTATGTCTGAGTTACAGCAACTTCCTTTTCATGGCGAAACATCGAAATTTGTCAGGCCGCCATGGACACGCCCTTTAACGAAACCTCAAGATCTTCGCAATTTAACATCGCAAAGGCCTTTAGATTTAACTGACCAAGTTTGGTGTTGATCTGAATAAATCTCTAGGAGGAGTTTGTTAAAGTACAACCCCTGAAAATGGCAAAAACAACGCCAATTTTGCAGAGAAAATTCTAAATAACCGACTTCCTGTTGGGATTCGGATTTTATACCAAGAGACTTTTTTGTAGGTATTGGTGTGTTACATGTGTGTACCGATTTTTGTACATGTACGTTATACATAGCTTGAGGCGCACTCCGTTGAAAGTGTATATGCACTCAGTTGAAAGTGTATAGGTGGCGCTATCGAGCCATTTTGCCACACCCAATGGAATATTGGCCTTCAGATCTGTTCAGGCCAAGACCCTTATCACACATGTGAAGTTTGGGCAAGATCGGACATTTTATGCCTGAGTTATAACATCTTTTATTCCCATGGCGACACATCGAACTTCGTCACGGCGCCATGGACACGCCTTTTAACGAAAACTCAAGATCTTCACAACTAAACATCACACAGGTCTTTAGATTAGACATACCACAAAAATAACATTGATGTCATAAAATTTCAAGGAGTAGTTTGTCGCAGCGTAAAACATGTCACTTCCTGTTGCCAGCAGGTGGCGCTATGATTATAACTGAATATGGGCATGTAGATCTGTTAAGGGCAGAAGTCTTATCTAACATGTGAAGTTTGGGGCAGATTGGACATTGTATGTCTGAGTTACAGCAACTTACTTTTTCATGGCGAAACATCGAAATTTGTCAGGCCGCCATGGACACGCCCTTTAACGAAAACTCAAAATCTTCGCAATTTAACATCGCAAAGGCCTTTAGATTAGGCATACCAACTTTGGTGTTGATCTGAATTAATCTCTAGGAGGAGTTCGTTAAAATACAACGCATGGAAATGACAAAAATGACACAAAATTTGCTCATAAAATAAAAAATAACCGACTTCCTGTTGGGTTTCGGATTTTGCTCCAAGAGACTTTTTTGTAGGTATTGGAGAGATACATGTGTATACTGATTTTCATACATGTACATGAAACGTAGCTCGAGGCGCACACCGTTGAAAGTGTATAGGTGGCGCTATCGAGCCATTTTGCCAAAGCCGATGGAATATTGGCCTACAGATCTGTTCAGGCCAGGACTTTTATCAAACATGTGAAGTTTGGGGAAGATCGGACATTTTATGCCTGAGTTATAACATCTTTTATTCCCATGGCGAGACTTTGAATTTTGTCACGGCGCCATGGACACGCCCCTTAACGAAAACTCAAGATCTTCACAACTTAACATCGCACAGGCCTTTAGATTAGACTGACCACAAAGAAGACATTGATGTCAAAAAATTTCTAGGAGTAGTGTGTCGAAGTGTAAAATATGTCACTTCCTGTTGCCTATAGGTGGCGCTATGACTATAACTGAATATGGGCATGTAAATATGTTCAGGTTCGGAGTCTCATCAAACATGTGAAGTTTGGGGCAGATTGGACATTGTATGTCTGAGTTATAGCAACTTCATTTTTCATGGCAAATCATCGAAATTCGCCAGGCCGCCACGGACACGCCTTTTAACGAAAACTCAAAATCTTCGCAATTTAACATCGCAAAAGCCTTTAGATTAGGCATACCAACTTTGGTGTTGATCTGAATTAATCTCTAGGAGGAGTTCGTTAAAATACAACGCATGGAAATGACAAAAATGACACAAAATTTGCTCATAAAATTAAAAATAACTGACTTCCTGTTGGGTTTTGGATTTTGCTCCAAGAGACTTTGTTGTAGGTATTGGAGAGATACATGTGTATACCAATTTTCATACATGTACGTGAAACATAGCTCGAGGCGCACACCGTTGAACATGTATAGGTGGCGCTATCGAGCTATTTTGCCACACCCACTTCTGAAACCCATATCAGACGTAAATTTTCGCCAGTTCTGAGGTGTGTGCAAAGTTTCATGACTTTTCGAGCATGTTTAGGCTCTCAAAAATGCGATTCATCTTAGAGAATAATAATAATAATAATAATAATAATAATAATAATAAACGGAGCAATTCCAAGAGGGTCCTCACACCATCGGTGCTCGGGCCCTAATAATAATAATAAACGGAGCAATTCCAAGAGGGTCCTCACACCATCGGTGCTCGGGCCCTAATTAAAGCTGCAAGCAGCGATGAACGGGCCCTCGCACCCGGTGAGCGGTGAAATAGGTGAACGGTGAGAAATATGCATTTAAACTCATAAATATAGGTAGAGTATATCAATGTTTATTCCATTTATGTTCCAATCTTCCTGTTGCCAGCAGGTGGCGCTATCATTATAATGGAATATTGGCCTTCAGATGTGTTCAGGGCTGCACTCTTATCGAACATGTGAAGTTTGGGGAAGATCAAACATTTTATGCCTGAGTTACAACAACTTCTCTTGCTGTGGCGAGACATCAAATTTTGTCATTTTTGCCATGGACACACTCTTTAACAAAAACTCAAGATTGACACAATTTAAAATTACACAGGCCTTTAGATTAGACTGACCACAAAAATACATTAATGTCAAAAAATCTCTAGGAGTAGTTTGTCTCAGCGTAAAATATGTCACTTCCTGTTGCCAGCAGGTGGCGCTATGACTATAATTGAATATGGGCATGTAGATCTGTTAAGGGCAGAAGTCTTATCTAACATGCAAAGTTTGGGGCAGATTGGACATTGTATGTCTGAGTTACAGCAACTTCTTTTTCATGGCGAGACATCGAAATTTGTCAGGCCGCCATGGAAACTCCCTTTAACGAAATCTCAAGATCTTCCCAATTTAACATCGCAAAGGCCTTTAGATTTAACTGACCAAGTTTGATGCTGATCTGAATAAATCTCTAGGAGGAGTTTGTTTAAGTACAACCCCTGAAAATGCCAAAAACAACACCAATTTTGCAGAGAACATTCTAAATAACTGACTTCCTGTTGGGATTCGGATTTCGTACCAAGAGACTTTTTCGTAGATATTGGTGTGTTACATGTGTGTACCGATTTTTGTACATGTACGTGAAACATAGCTTGAGGCGCACTCCATTGAAAGGGTATATGCACTCAGTTGAAAGTGTATAGGTGGCGCTATCGAGCCGTTTTGCCACACCCAATGGAATATTGGCCTTCAGATCTGTTCAGGCCAGGACCCTTATCACACATGTGAAGTTTGGGCAAGATCGGACATTTTATGCCTGAGTTATAACATCTTTTATTCCCATGGCGACACATCAAACTTCGTCACGGCGCCATGGACACGCCTTTTAATGTAAACTCAAGATCTTCACAACTAAACATCACACAGGTCTTTAGATTAGACTGACCACAAAAATAACATTGATGTCATAAAAATTCTAGGAGTAGTTTGTCGCAGTGTAAAATATTTCACTTCCTGTTGCCAATAGGTGGCGCTATTACTATAACTGAATATTGGCATGTAGATCTGTTCAGGTCAAGAGTCTTATCCAACATGTGAAGTTTGGGGCAGATTGGACATTGTATGTCTCAGTTACAGCAACTTCCTTTTTCATGGCGAAACATCGAAATTTGTCAGGCCGCCATGGACACGCCCTTTAACAAAACCTCAAGTCCTTTGCAATTTAACATCGCAAATGGCTTTAGATTACACTGACCAAGTTTGGTGTTCATCTGAATAAATCTCTAGGAGGAGTTCGTTAAAGTACAACCCCTGAAAATGGCAAATACAACGCCAATTTTGCAGAGAAAATTCTAAATAACCGACTTCCTGTTGGGATTCGGATTTCGTACCAAGAGACTTTTTTGTAGGTATTGGTGTGTTACATGTGTGTACCGATTTTTGTACATGTACGTGAAACGGAGCTCGAGGCGCGCTATGTTGAAAGTGAATAGGTGGCGCTATCGAGCCATTTTGCCACACCCGATGGAATTTTGGCCTTTAGATGTGTTCAGGCCAGGACTCTTATCACACATGTGAAGTTTGGGGAAGATCGGACATTTTATGCCTGAGTTATAACATCTTTTATTCCCATGGCGAGACATCGAACTTCGTCATGGCGCCATGGATACGCCTTTTAACGAAAACTCAAGATCTTCGCAATTTAACATTGCACAGGCCTTTAGATTAGACTGACCACAAAAAAGACATTGATGTCATAAAATTTCTAGGAGTAGTTAGTCGCAGTGTAAAATATGTCACTTCCTGTTGCCAATAGGTGGCGCTATGACTATAACTGAATATGGGCATGTCAATCTGTTCAAGTTCGGAGTCTCATCAAACATGTGAAGTTTGGGGCAGATTGGACATTGTATGTCTGAGTTATAGCAACTTCATTTTTTCATGGCGAATCATCAAAATTCACCAGGCCGCCAAGCACACGCCCTTTAACGAAAACTCAAAATCTTCGCAATTCAACATCGCAAAGGCCTTTAGATTAGGCATACCAACTTTGGTGTTGATCTGAATGAATCTCTAGGAGGAGTTCGTTAAAATACAACGCATGGAAATGACAAAAATGACACAAAATGTGCTCATAAAATGAAAAATAACCAACTTCCTGTTGGGTTTTGGATTTTGCTCCAAGAGACTTTTTTGTAGGTATTGGAGAGTTACATGAGTATGCCGATTTTCATACATGTACATGAAACGTAGCTCGAGGCGCACACCGTTGAACGTGTATAGGTGGCGCTGTCGAGCCATTTTGCCACACCCACTTCTGAAACCCATATCATACGTACATTTTCGCCAGTTCTGAGGTGTGTGCAAAGTTTCATGACATTTCGAACATGTTTAGGCTCTCAAATATGCGATTCATTCTGGAGAATAATAATAATAATAATAATTAAAGCTGCAAGCAGCGATGAACGGGCCCTCGCACCCGGGCTCACCGGCAGCGAGTGGCTTTAGTAAATAGGCGAACGGTGAGAAATATGCATTTAAACTCATAAATATAAGTGGAATATATCAAAGTTTATTCCATATATGTGCCAATCTTTCTGTTGCCAGCAGGTGGCGCTATCATTATAATGGAATATTGGCCTTCAGATGTGTTCAGGCCAGGACTCTTATCGAACATGCGGAGTCTGGGGAAGATTGAACATTTTATGCCTGAGTTACAACAACTTCTCTTGCTGTGGCGAGACATCAAATTTTGTCATGGCGCCATGGACACGCCCTTTAACAAAAACTAAAGATCTCCACAATTTAACATTGCACAGGCCTTTAGATTAGACTGACCACAAAAAATACATTAATGTCAAAAGATTTCTAGGAGTAGTTTGTCGCAGCGTAAAACATGTCACTTCCTGTTGCCAGCAGGTGGCGCTATGACTATAATTGAATATAGGCATGTGGATATGTTAAGGGCAGAAGTCTTATCTAACATGTGAAGTTTGGGGCAGATTGGACATTGTATGTCTGAGTTACAGCAACTTCCTTTTTCATGGCGAAACATTGAAATTTGTCAGGCCGCCATGGACACGCCCTTTAACGAAATCTCAAGATCTTCCCAATTTAACTTCGCAAAGGCCTTTAGATTTAACTGACCAAGTTTGATGTTGATCTGAATAAATCTCTAGGAGGAGTTTGTTAAAGTACAACCCCTAAAAATGCCAAAAACAACACCAATTTTGCAGGGAAATTTCAAAATAACCGACTTCCTGTTGGGATTAGGATTTCGTACCAAGAGACGTTTTTGTAGGTACTGGTGTGTTACATGTGTGTACCGATTTTTGTACATGTACTTGAAACGGAGCTCGAGGCGCGCTATGTTGAAAGTGTATAGGTGGCGCTATCGAGCCATTTTGCCACACCCGATGGAATATTGGCCTACAGATGTGTTCAGGCCAGGACTCTTATCACACATGTGAAGTTTGGGGAAGATCTGACATTTTATGCCTGAGTTATAACATATTTTATTCCCTTGGCGAGACATCGAACTTCGTCATGGCGCCATGGACACGCCTTTTAACGAAAACTCAAGATCTTCACAATTTAACATCGCACAGGCCTTTAGATTAGACTGACCACAAAAAAGACATTGATGTCATAAAATTTCTAGTAGTAGTTAGTCGCAGTGTAAAATATGTCACTTCCTGTTGCCTATAGGTGGCGCTATGACTATAACTGAATATGGGCATGTCAATCTGTTCAGGTCAGGAGTCTTATTAAACATGTGAAGTTTTGGACACATTGGACATTGTATGTCTGAGTTATAGCAACTTCATTTTTCATGGCGAATCATCGAAATTCGCCAGGCCGCCACGGACACGCCCTTTAACGAAAACTCAAAATCTTCGCAATTTAACATCGCAAAGGCCTTTAGATTAGGCATACCAACTTTGGTGTTGATCTGAATTAATCTCTAGGAGGAGTTCGTTAAAATACGACGCATGGAAATGACAAAAATGACACAAAATTTGCTCATAAAATTAAAAATAACCGACTTCCTGTTGGGTTTCGGATTTTGCTCCAAGAGACTTTTTTGTAGGTATTGGAGAGATACATGTGTATACCAATTTTCATACATGTACGTGAAACGTAGCTCGAGGCGCACACCGTTGAACATGTATAGGTGGCGCTGTCGAGCCATTTTGCCACACCCACTTCTGAAACCCATATCAGACGTAAATTTTCGCCAGTTCTGAGGTGTGTGCAAAGTTTCATGACTTTTCGAGCATGTTTAGGCTCTCAAAAATGCGATTCATCTTAGAGAAGAATAATAATAATAATAATAATAATAAACGGAGCAATTCCAAGAGGGTCCTCACACCATCGGTGCTCGGGCCCTAATAATTATAATAATTAAAGCTGCAAGCAGCGATGAATGGGCCCTCGCACCCGGGCTCACCACCAGCGTGTTGATTTAGTAAAAAGATGAACGGTGAGAAATATGCATTTCATGTCATAAACATAATTGCAATATGTCAAAGTCATTAATATGTGCCAATCTTCATATTGACAGCAGGTGGCGCTATCATTATAATGGAATATTGGCCTTCAAATGTGTTCAGGCCAGGACTCTTATCAATCATGTGAAGTTTGGGGAAGATTGAACATTTTATGCCTGAGTTACAACAACTTCTCTTGCTGTGGCGAGACATCAAATTTTGTCACAGCGCCATGGACATGCCCTTAAACAAAAATTCAAGATCTCCACAATTTAACATTGCAAAGACCTTTAGATTAGACTGACCAAAATAAAATGTTGATGTCATTAAATTTCTAGGAGTAGTTTGTTACAACGTAAAACATGTCACTTCCTGTTGCCAGCAGGTGGCGCTATGGCTATAACTGAATATTGGCATTTAGATCTGTTCAGGTCAAAAGTCTTATCCAACATGTGAAGTTTGGGGCAGATTGGAAATTGTATGTCTAAGTTACAACAACTTCCTTTTTCATGGCGAAACATCGAAATTTGTCAGGCCGCCATGGACATGCACTTTAACGAAACCTCAAGATCTTCGCAAATTAACATCGCAAAGGCCTTTAGCTTTAACTGGCCAAGTTTGATGTTGATCTGAATAAATCTCTAGGAGGAGTTTGTTAAAGTACAACCCCTGAAAATGGCAAAAACAACACCAATTTTGCAGAGAAAATTCTAAATAACCGACTTCCTGTTGGGATTCGGATTTCGTACCAAGAGTCTTTTTTGTAGATATTGGTGTGGTACATGTGTGTGCCGCTATTTGTACATGTACGTGAAACATAGCTCGAGGTGCACTCCGTTGAAAGTTTATATGCACTCAGTTGAAAGTGTATAGGTGGCGCTATCGAGTCATTTTGCCACACCCAATGGAATATTGTCTTTCAGATCTGTTCTGGCCAGGACCCTTATCACACATGTGAAGTTTGGGCAAGATCGGACATTTTATGCCTGAGTTATAACATCTTTTATTCCCATGGCGAGACTTTGAATTTTGTCACGGCGCCATGGACACGCCCCTTAACGAAAACTCAAGATCTTCACAACTTAACATCGCACAGGCCTTTAGATTAGACTGTCCACAAAAAAGACATTGATGTCATAAAATTTCTAGGAGTAGTTAGTCACAGTGTAAAATATGTCACTTCCTGTTGCCAATAGGTGGCGCTATGACTATAACTGAATATGGGCATGTCAATCTGTTCAGGTTCGGAGTCTCATCAAACATGTGAAGTTTGGGGCAGATTGGACATTGTATGTCTGAGTTATAGCAACTTCATTTTTCATGGCGAATCATCGAAATTCGCCAGGCCGCCACGGACACGCCCTTTAACGAAAACTCAAAATCTTCGCAATTTAACATCGCAAAGGCCTTTAGATTAGGCATACCAACTTTGGTGTTGTTCTGAATTAATCTCTAGGAGGAGTTCGTTAAAATACAACGCATGGAAATGACAAAAATGACACAAAATTTGCTCATAAAATTAAAAATAACCGACTTCCTGTTGGGTTTCGGATTTTGCTCCAAGAGACTTTTTTGTAGGTATTGGAGAGATACATGTGTATACCAATTTTCATATATGTACGTGAAATGTAGCTCGAGGCGCACACCGTTGAACGTGTATAGGTGGCGCTGTCGAGCCATTTTGCCACACCCACTTCTGAAACCCATATCAGACGTAAATTTTCGCCAGTTCTGAGGTGTGTGCAAAGTTTCATGACTTTTCGAGCATGTTTAGGCTCTCAAAAATGCGATTCATCTTAGAGAATAATAATAATAATAATAATAATAATAATAATAATAATAATAATAATAATAAACGGAGCAATTCCAAGAGGGTCCTCACACCATCGGTGCTCGGGCCCTAATAATAATAATAATTAAAGCTGCAAGCAGCGATGAACGGGCCCTCGCACCCGGGCTCACCGGCAGCGAGTGGCTTTAGTAAATAGGTGAACGGTGAGAAATATGCGTTTAAACTCATAAATATAAGTAGAATATATCAATGTTTATTCCATATATGTGCCAATCTTCCTGTTGCCAGCAGGTGGCGCTATCATTATAATGGAATATTGGCCTTCAGATGTGTTCAGGGCTGCACTCTTATCGAACATGTGAAGTTTGGGGAAGATCAAACATTTTATGCCTGAGTTACAACAACTTCTCTTGCTGTGGCGAGACATCAAATTTTGTCATTTTTGCCATGGACACGCTCTTTAACAAAAACTTAAGATTGCCACAATTTAAGATTACACAGGCCTTCAGATTAGACTGACCACAAAAATACATTAATGTCAAAAAATCTCTAGGAGTAGTTTGTCTCAGCGTAAAATATGTCACTTCCTGTTGCCAGCAGGTGGCGCTATGACTATAATTGAATATGGGCATGTAGATCTGTTAAGGGCAGAAGTCTTATCTAACATGCAAAGTTTGGGGCAGATTGGACATTGTATGTCTGAGTTACAGCAACTTCCTTTTTCATGGCGAAACATCGAAATTTGCCAGGCCGCCATGGACACTCCCTTTAACGAAATCTCAAGATCTTCCCAATTTAACTTCGCAAAGGCCTTTAGATGTAACTGACCAAGTTTGATGTTGATCTGAATAAATCTCTAGGAGGAGTTCGTTAAAAAAGTACAACCCCTGAAAATGGCAAAAACAACACCAATTTTGCAGGGAAAATTCAAAATAATGGACTTCCTGTTGGGATTAGGATTTCGTACCAAGTGACTTTTTTGTAGGTATTGGTGTGTTACATGAGTGTACCTGTGCAAAAGGCTCAAGTGATGTGAATATGGACAGAGCATGTACAGCGAGTGTTCGTTCAGACCACGCCCCTTTTCTGACATGTTGCGACATGCCCTGGCTTGTAGAGAACGGCTGTCAGTTTAGTTTCAGTTTCAGTTGAGCTAATCTTCGCATTGTGTTCGTGTGCGTCAGTGACCACAAGTAAGTTGGAACTATATCATATAGATTATAGTTTATATTAGTAATTTATGTTAAGGTTGATAGTCATTGACAGCCTTTATATCTGTTGTATGTGTGACTTATATGTTATTCCCATTGTGGTTACGTTTCGGGACATGTTTAGCACTGCTTGTTTAAGTGACTAGAGATAGTTATTCAGTTAACTAAATTGTGTTTATGGAAGTAATATTGATGTTTATTTCCTTTCATTTAGAACCACACCTACACTGTAAAGCCATAAGAAATAGTGCCTGTGCATCTGTATTCCCAAAGTGTGCATCTGTATTCCCAAAGTGTGCATCTGCATTCCCAAAGTGTGCATCTGTATTCCAGAAGTGATATATCTGTATTCCAAAAGTGATATATTAAAGCCTTCAACGTATATCTCTGCCTTCCGTGTCCTGACTAGACACCCCATATCGTTGACTAATTTTCATAACCAGAGCCCCACTACAATTTATGGTCCTGCGAGCCGGATAGTGTCAATGATATGGCAACCAGTAAAGAAGGAATCAGCCTCCCTGTTTCGCCGGTGCGCCCCAAACGCTCACTGCAACGCCCAAGATATCTGGATGATTTTTTAGTCGAATATTCAGATCAGCATAGCTTAGCGCAGATGCACAGGCACGAAGAGGAGAGGGAGCTACGCAGTCCTGCTAGAAGCATATCCTCAATGCCACCAATGCATAATGCAAATGAAGCCATTGTTCATCAAGCTTTGGAGACAGCGCGGCAACAGAGTGAAACTGCTAAGAAACAAACAGAGCTTTTGGAGTTTTTCCTGCAGCATCATTCCCCTCGGACCTCAGCTCAGTCGTCAAGGAGGTCATCACGGCATCAGACCCCAGTACGCCAACTCTACCCAGACAGAGGAGGTGAACCACAGCCTTCGCCAGCCCTTGTTCCTCACCAACACAGAACTGAGGATCACCCAAGTGTAGCTGCAGAACTAACCCATCAGCTAGAACAAATGACACTTCCTCCGTCTCTCAGCCGAGTCACTCAACCCCATCAGCATACGCTCGTTCCACGCTATGACGTTCAAGCTATCAAGCAGGATTCTGAACATGATCCACCAGCTCACCTTCAGCCCAGCTATCCCAGAGAGTCAACCCAGGGTCTACAGCCATCAGTAGGCTTATTAAGAAATGCCACATCATATAACTCACTCTCGTCCTACCCTATATCGGGTAATTGTAAGCCCAGTGCAGCTGCACCCGGCAGCCAACACGAGAAAGGTAGGGAGCCTCAGTTGGAAAATCCACATCTGGTGCCACCTGAGCCTCATACATCACATCTCCCACATGTGGCTCCTCCCAGATCGCTACATGTAAATCCAGCTTTCGATCAGATGATGCCTTTACCCGTGCACCAGTCAATACATCAGCCTCCTTATGTACCCCAACCTTTCTACCAAGGGAATCCAGCCATGCTGGCCCATTATCCATCCACTGGATATCAGCATACACCCCCCAATATAGAAGGCCCAACATTTCCTGACTTTACCAAGGAGGACAGAGCTCAATATGTGGAGCTACGCCTTTCCCTTAGCACACTCCTCCATCCTTCTCAGTCCGAGCATTACAAGTATGCCATCTTGCTGAAGCATGTCAAGGTGCCACATGCACATCGCCTAGTGCTAGCTCATGCAGAGTCTAGTATGCCCTACTCTGAAGCTCTGAAAGCACTGGATGAACGCTATGGACGTCCATATCAGTTTGTGCTGAAGGAGATAGAGGACATGGAACGCCTACCCCCCATCCGAGATGATAGAGCTCTCGACGAGTTCTCCATCAGAGTGCAGTCGCTGGTAGGGATGCTGAAAGCTCTCCGAGGTGAAGGCCATGAGGAACTCCACTGCGGCTCCAATGTGAAGCGCCTTCTAAGCAGGCTCCCCAAGCACCAGCAAGAGAGATTTCGTCGTCAACAGTATAGGAAGGACCCGGATAAACTGAAGCTAACGCTCATTGAATTTTCAGAGTGGCTGAAGGCAGAAGTCAGATGCCTGGACATTGAGCCCTCACTTCAAGCTCACAGTGAGAAGGATAAGAGAGAATTTAAGCAGCAGAAGTCCAAGGTTAAGATTACTACGGTTATGCATGGGACAGACAGTTCAAGTAACCATCCATCCGACACGCCCTCTCAAGCAGCTCATTCTATGCGAACCCAAGGGAAGGGTAAGATATCCTGCCCTTACTGTGAGGCAGAACACTACCTCAGCCAATGTGAGAGCTTCGCTAAACTTACCAGAGCAGAGATGGTGGACTGGATTAAAGTCAAGAGGAGGTGCTGGAGATGCGGACGTTCTCACCTAGCTTCTGCTTGTGACCTCAAGAAGCCGTGTCGCCTTTGTAAGTCGAAACACCTCTCTGTCCTTCACGAGGTCAACCAGAGGAGTGGGAACGAGCCCACCATCACATCGACAGCAGAGACTCACTACCTGGATCAGCCAAATAGATATAGCCAGGTGCTGTTAAAGATTGTCAGAGTCAACTTGCAATACCAGAATAAAGTGCTTGACACGTATGCAGTGCTGGATGATGGCTCTGAGAGAACCATTCTGCTTTCGTCTGCAGCACGCCACCTAGGAGTACAGGGTCAAGTAGAAGACCTCACACTCCGTACTATCCGCCAAGACATCAAGATACTGTCAGGCTCACGTGTGTCCTTTACGATCACTCCAGCTTCCCAACCAACAAAAAGGTTCTCCATTCAAGGCGCATTCACAGGTGAACACCTAGGCCTCTCTCAGTACAGTTACCCGGTTACCCAGCTCCAGAGAAGATATCGCCATCTACGAGGTCTGGCAATCCCACCCATCGATGGTGTTCAGCCAACCCTCCTGATTGGATCGGATAATGCTGATCTGATCGTTCCGATTGAGCCAGTGCATCTTGGTCCCCCTGGTGGTCCTGCAGCAGTCAAGACTAAGCTCGGTTGGACACTTCAGGGTCCAGCAAAATACCTGCAGCAACAGCTTCCCCCCACACAGTGCTTGTTCACCACAGTTTCCTCCCCTTCTGCTGAGCTGTTCAGTCAAGTTGAACGGTTGTGGCAGTTAGATACACTACCTTTCAAAAGTGAGAGATTGGTGACCAGATCCAGACAGGACAAGTACTCAGTGGACCTATTAGAGGCCGAGACCATCCGTGTAGAAGTAAACGGAGTGCATCGGTACGCTACACCCCTTCTACGAGTCCCAAACATGCCCAAGCTGCAAGTTTCAAAGGAAGTCGTGATGAAGAACCTGCGAAACACAGAGAAGAGGTTAGTACAAGACCCACTGCGTGCATCTACCTACCAGGAGGAGATCAAGAAACTTGAGATTGCTGGGTACGCCACCAAGATTGACTCCTGTGAGGTGGACTCATCCAAGGAGTCGTGGTTTCTGCCCCATCACATGGTCAGACACAATGGCAAGGAGCGGATTGTTTTCAACTGCAGCTTCCAGCTTGGCAGACAAAGTTTGAATAACTACCTCCTTCCTGGTCCAGCCTTAGGACCCTCACTCCTTGGAGTCCTCCTGCGCTTCAGGGAGCATCGAGTCGCAGTAAGTGGAGACATTAAAGGGATGTTTCACCAGGTCCGCCTGCTGGACAGAGACAAGCCCTTGCTGAGGTTCCTTTGGAGGGATCTAAAAACGGACAAACAACCATCAGTGTACCAGTGGGAGGTTCTGCCGTTCGGGACGACGTGCAGTCCCTGCTGCGCGATCTTTGCTCTTCAGAAACACATCAATGAGTCAAGTCAACCAGGAGAAAATGTCCGCCACAGTGTAGAACAGTGTTTCTACGTCGAAAATTGCCTGCAGAGTCTACCCACCGTAGTAGAAGCCAGGAACCTTGTGACTAAGCTTAGAACCATTCTAGCTGCAGGTGGCTTCGATATTCGTCAATGGGCCAGTAACCAGCCAGAGGTGATTCGCAACCTGCCTAAGGAAGCCAAGTCTGACAGCAGCGAAAGATGGGTTTCTCAGACGCATGGTGAAGCTCAAGAAATGACGCTAGGCCTCAGTTGGCACTTCATGGAGGATACACTCCATTACAGGCATCGCCCGGTTTCCCCAAGCCAGACGACCATGCGAAATATCTATAAGATATTAGCAAGCCAGTATGATCCCCTAGGTCATATCCTGCCTTTCACGACAAGGGCCAAAGTTTTGGTCCAGAGACTGTGGGCCAAAGACCGCGACTGGGACGACCCAAACTTACCGGTCGACCTCCTGCAAGCCTGGACTTCATGGGAAGAAGAGCTCCCTCAGCTCTCAATGGTTAGTCTCACCCGGAGCTACTTCCCACTGGACGTGGATGTAAGTGCCATCACCCTCGAGCTTCATGTATTCTGTGATGCATCAGAGTCCGCCTACGGGTCAGTTGCTTACCTACGTGGTGAGGATCCTCATGGCCAAGTCCATGTAGCCTTTGTGCTGGCACGTTCAAGAGTGGCACCGAAGAAACAACAGTCAATGCCACGCCTTGAGCTCTGTGCAGCCCTTACCGGAGCTCAGCTTGCCCAGATGATCCAGAGAGAGCTCACCCTTCAGTTGAGGGACACAGTGCTGTGGTCTGACTCCACCACAGTACTTGCCTGGATACAGTCAGAGTCCTGCAGATACAAGGTGTTTGTAGGGACTCGTGTATCTGAGATTCAGGAGCTGACGGATCACCGGTCATGGAGGTATGTGGACACACAGAATAACCCCGCAGATGCTATCACCAGAGGGATGACACTATCCAACCTAGCCAAGCCAAACCAATTCAGCCAAGGTCCTGCCTTCCTTCGGCTATCACGTGAAAGATGGCCAGCAACAACTTCTTTCGTGGAGGTCACAGATGAGACAGAGATGAAGAGGTCTGCGTTCTGTGGCATTATGTCAGCCATTACTGCTCCAGAGATCCCAGCCACTGAAGACCACTCTACCTTCGAAGATCTCCTTGAGGCAACGAGTAGGTCACTGCATGGGGCGGCCTCCCAATCAAGCGCCCTCAGTGCAGATGACTACGCAGAAGCAGAACTCAGAATCCTTCAGAGAGCACAATATGATAGCTTTCCAGACGAAGTCAAGTGCCTACAAACAGGGAAAGCACTTCCATCCAGCAGTAGGCTCTTGTCACTTGCTCCAGAGTACGATGTCTCTAGGGGCCTTATCCGAGTAGGTGGTAGGTTGCGCCGTTCTACTAGTCTGGAAGATGATGTCGTACACCCAATTGTGCTGGAACCCAAGCACCATATTACCAAACTTATCATACGACAGTACGACAACAAGTTACTCCATTCTGGATCGGAGAGGGTCTTTGCAGAGCTCAGGCGCAAGTTTTGGATCCTCCAAGGCCGAGAAGCTGTGCGTCGTCATCAGAGATCCTGCCCGGAGTGCCAGAAATGGAGAGCAAAGCCTGCTATTCCTAAGATGGCAGATCTGCCCCCTTGTCGTCTCCGCCTCCTGAAGCCTCCATTTTATTCAACAGGAGTAGACTGCTTTGGCCCATTCCAGGTCAAGCGAGGTCGGAGTATGGAAAAGAGATGGGGAATTGTTTTTAAGTGTATGACCACCAGGTGCATTCACCTCGATGTGCTGCCCAACATGGATACCGACTCGTTCCTTATGTCACTCAGAAGGTTCGTGGCTAGACGGGGAACTCCCTTCGAGCTTCTCTCTGACTGTGGGACCAACTTCCGCGGAGGGGAGCACGAGCTCAAGGCAAGTTTTGAGGCCATGTGTGTGGAGCTGCAGACTAAGTTGGTTAAGCACCAGATCCGTTTCCAGTTCAACCCACCAAATGCACCTCACTTTGGTGGAGCCTGGGAGCGGGAAGTCAGATCCATTAAGGCTGCACTCTATGTTACTCTGGGAGCACAGACAGTGACCGAAGAAGTCTTGCAGACAGTCCTGATTGAGGTGGAGGGAATCCTCAACTCCAAGCCACTGGGCTATGTGTCGACAGATGTAGCCGATGTGGATCCCGTGACCCCCAACTACCTCCTCATGGGGCGGCCCGACTCTTCGCTTCCTCAGGTGGTGTACCCTGAGTCTGAGATTCTCAGTCGAAGAAGATGGCGGCACAGTCAGGTGTTAGCTGACCAGTTTTGGACGCATTTCATACGGAACTACTTGCCTTTCTTTCAATCAAGGCAGAAATGGGTAAAGGACACAGAGAACCTCACTGTGGGTACAGTGGTGATGGTAATTGACCAAAGGTTACCTCGTGCATTGTGGCCCGTGGGACGAGTCACAAAGACCATTAGGAGTGTCGATGGGAAAGTGAGGACTGCTGAGGTGCAGGTAGATGGGAGGACCTACACCAGACCAGTGGCCAAGCTCATTGAGCTGCCAGCCATACCGGATACTGCCTCGACAGCAGCTCCTGTGGATAGTTGAGCCTCTCCAGGAGATAATTCACACCGTGAATTATAGGGCGGCTGTGCAAAAGGCTCAAGTGATGTGAATATGGACAGAGCATGTACAGCGAGTGTTCGTTCAGACCACGCCCCTTTTCTGACATGTTGCGACATGCCCTGGCTTGTAGAAGAACGGCTGTCAGTTTAGTTTCAGTTTCAGTTGAGCTAATCTTCGCATTGTGTTCGTGTGCGTCAGTGACCACAAGTAAGTTGGAACTATATCATATAGATTATAGTTTATATTAGTAATTTATGTTAAGGTTGATAGTCATTGACAGCCTTTATATCTGTTGTATGTGTGACTTATATGTTATTCCCATTGTGGTTACGTTTCGGGACATGTTTAGCACTGCTTGTTTAAGTGACTAGAGATAGTTATTCAGTTAACTAAATTGTGTTTATGGAAGTAATATTGATGTTTATTTCCTTTCATTTAGAACCACACCTACACTGTAAAGCCATAAGAAATAGTGCCTGTGCATCTGTATTCCCAAAGTGTGCATCTGTATTCCCAAAGTGTGCATCTGTATTCCAGAAGTGATATATCTGTATTCCAAAAGTGATATATTAAAGCCTTCAACGTATATCTCTGCCTTCCGTGTCCTGACTAGACACCCCATATCGTTGACTAATTTTCATAACCAGAGCCCCACTACAGTACCAATTTTTGTACATGTACGTGAAACATAGATCGAGGCGCACTCCGTTGAAAGTGTATAGGTGGCGCTATCGAGCCATTTTGCCACACCCGATGGAATATTGGCCTTCAGATCTGTTCAGGCCAGGACTTTTATCAAACATGTGAAGTTTGGGGAAGATCGGACGTTTTATGCCTGAGTTATAACATCTTTTATTTCCATGACGGGACTTTGAATTTTGTCACGGCGCCATGGACACGCCCCTTAACGAAAACTCAAGATCTTCACAACTTAACATCGCACAGGCCTTTAGATTAGACTGACCACAAAAAAAGACATTGATGTCATAAAATTTCTAGGAGTAGTTAGTCGCAGTGTAAAATATGTCACTTACTGTTGCCAATAGGTGGCGCTATGACTATGACTGAATATGGGCATGTCAATCTGTTCAGGTTCGGAGTGTCATCAAACATGTGAAGTTTGGGGCAGATTGGACATTGTATGTCTGAGTTATAGCAACTTCATTTTTCATGGCGAATCATCGAAATTCGCCAGGCCGCCACGGACACGCCCTTTAACGAAAACTCAAAATCTTCGCAATTTAACATCGCAAAGGCCTTTAGATTAGGCATACCAACTTTGGTGTTGATCTGAATTAATCTCTAGGAGGAGTTCGTTAAAATACAACGCATGGAAATGACAAAACTGACACAAAATTTGCTCATAAAATTAAAAATAACCGACTTCCTGTTGGGTTTCGGATTTTGCTCCAAGAGACTTTTTTGTAGGTATTGGAGAGATACATGTGTATACCCATTTTCATACATGTACGTGAAACGTAGCTCGAGGCGCACACCGTTGAACGTGTATAGGTGGCGCTGTCGAGCCATTTTGCCACACCCACTTCTGAAACCCATATCAGACGTAAATTTTCGCCAGTTCTGGGGTGTGTGCAAAGATTCATGACTTTTCGAGCATGTTTAGGCTCTCAAAAATGCGATTCATCTTAGAGAATAATAATAATAATAATAATAATAATAATAATAATAATAATAATAATAAACGGAGCAATTCCAAGAGGGTCCTCACACCATCGGTGCTCGGGCCCTAATTAAAGCTGCAAGCAGCGATGAACGGGCCCTCGCACCTGGGCTCACTGGCAGCGAGTGGCTTTAGTAAATAGGTGAACGGTGAGAAATATGCATTTCAACTCAAAAATATAAGTGGAATATATCAATGTTTATTCCATATATGTGCCAATCTTTCTGTTGCCAGCAGGTGGTGCTATCATTATAGTGGAATATTGGCCTTCAGATGTGTTCAGGCCAGGACTCTTATCGAACATGCAGAGTCTGGGGAAGATCGAACATTTTATGCCTGAGTTACAACAACTTCTTTTCATGTGGCGAGACATCAAATTTTGTCATGGTGCCATGGACACGCCCTTTAACAAAAACTGAAGATCTCCGCAATTTAACATTGCACAGGCCTTTAGATTAGACTGATCACAAAAAATACATTAATGTCAAAAGACATCTAGGAGTAGTTTGTCGCAGCGTAAAACATGTCACTTCCTGTTGCCAGCAGGTGGCACTATGACTATAACTGAATATGGGCATGTAGATCTGTTAAGGGCAGAAGTCTTATCTAACATGTGAAGTTTGGGGCAAATTGGACATTGTATGTCTGAGTTACAGCAACTTCCTTTTTCATGGCAAAACATCGAAATTTGCCAGGCCGCCATGGACACGCTCTTTAACGAAACCTCAAGATCTTCGCAATTTAACATCGCAAAGGCCTTTAGATTTAACTGACCAAGTTTGGTGTTGATCTGAATAAATCTCTAGGAGGAGTTTGTTAAAGTACAACCCCTGAAAATGGCAAAAACAACGCCAATTTTGCAGAGAAAATTTCTAAATAACCGACTTCCTGTTGGGATTCGGATTTCATACCAAGAGACTTTTTTGTAGGGATTGGTGTGTTACATGTGTGTACCGATTTTTGTACATGTATGTGAAACATAGCTTGAGGCGCACTGCGTTGAAAGTGTATATGCACTCAGTTGAAAGTGTATAGGTGGCGCTATCGAGCCATTTTGCCACACCCAATGGAATATTGGCCTTCAGATCTGTTCAGGCCAGGACCCTTATCACACATGTGAAGTTTGGGCAAGATCGGACATTTAATGCCTGAGTTATAACATCTTTTATTCCCATTGCGACACATCGAACTTCGTCACGGCGCCATGGACACGCCTTTTAACGAAAACTCAAGATCTTCACAACTAAACATCACACAGGTCTTTAGATTAGACTGACCACAAAAATAACATTGATGTCATAAAATTTCAAGGAGTAGTTTGTCGCAGCGTAAAACATGTCACTTCCTGTTGCCAGCAGGTGGCGCTATGACTATAACTGAATATGGGCATGTAGATCTGTTAAGGGCAGAAGTCTTATCTAACATGTGAAGTTTGGGGCAGATTGTTCATTGTATGTCTGAGTTACAGCAACTTCCTTTTTCATGGTGAAACATCGAAATTTGTCAGGCCGCCATGGACACGCCCTTTAACGAAAACTCTAAATCTTCGCAATTTAACATCGCAAAGGCCTTTAGATTAGGCATACCAACTTTGGTGTTGATCTGAATGAATCTCTAGGAGGAGTTCGTTTAAATACAACGCATTGAAATGACAAAAATGACACAAAATTTGCTCATAAAATTAAAAATAACCGACTTCCTGTTGGGTTTCGGATTTTGCTCCAAGAGACTTTTTTGTAGGTATTGGAGAGATACATGTGTATTATGATTTTCATACATGTACATGAAACGTAGCTCGAGGCGCACACCGTTCAAAGTGTATAGGTGGCGCTGTTGAGCCATTTTGCCACACCCGATGGAATATTGGCCTACAGATGTGTTCAGGCGAGGACTCTTATCACACATGTGAAGTTTGGGGAAGATCGGACATTTTATGCCTGAGTTATAACATCTTTTATTCCCATGGCGAGACTTTGAATTTTGTCACGGCGCCATGGACACGCCCCTTAACGAAAACTCAAGATCTTCACAATTTGACATTGCACAGGCCTTTAGATTAGACTGACCACAAAAAAGACATTGATGTCAAAAAATTTCTAGGAGTAGTGTGTCGAAGTGTAAAATATGTCATTTCCTGTTGCATATAGGTGGCGCTATGACTATAACTGAATATGGGCATGTAAATATGTTCAGGTCAGGAGTCTTATTAAACATGTGAAGTTTTGGGCACATTGGACATTGTATGTCTGAGTTATAGCAACTTCATTTTTCATGGCGAATCATCGAAATTCGCCAGGCCGCCACGGACACGCCCTTTAACGAAAACTCAAAATCTTCGCAATTTAACATCGCAAAGGCCTTTAGATTAGGCATACCAACTTTGGTGTTGATCTGAATGAATCTCTAGGAGGAGTTCGTTAAAATACAACTCATGGAAATGACAAAAATGACACAAAATTTGCTCATAAAATTAAAAATAACCGACTTCCTGTTGGGTTTCGGATTTTGCTCCAAGAGACTTTTTTTTAGATATTGGAGAGATACATGTGTATACCGATTTTCATAAATGTACATGAAACATAGCTCGAGGCGCACACCGTTGAACGTGTATAGGTGGCGCTGTCGAGCCATTTTGCCACTCCCACTTCTGAAACCCATATCAGACGTAAATTTTCGCCAGTTCAGAGGTGTGTGCAAAGTTTCGTGACTTTTCGAGCATGTTTAGGCTCTCAAATATGCGATTCATCTTGGAGAATAATAATAATAATAATAATAATAATAATAAACGGAGCAATTCCAAGAGGGTCCTCACACCATCGGTGCTCGGGCCCTAATTAAAGCTGCAAGCAGCGATGAACGGGCCCTCGCACCCGGTGAACGGTGAAATAGGTGAACGGTGAGAAATATGCATTTAAACTCATAAATATAAGTAGAGTATATCAATGTTTATTCCATATATGTTCCAATCTTCCTGTTGCCAGCAGGTGGCGCTATCATTATAATGGAATATTGGCCTTCAGATGTGTTCAGGGCTGCACTCTTATCGAACATGTGAAGTTTGGGGAAGATCAAACATTTTATGCCTGAGTTACAACAACTTCTCTTGCTGTGGCGAGACATCAAATTTTGTCATTTTTGCCATGGACACGCTCTTTAACAAAAACTCAAGATTGCCACAATTTAAAATTACACAGGCCTTTAGACTAGACTGACCACAAAAATACATTAATGTCAAAAAATCTCTAGGAGTAGTTTGTCTCAGCGTAAAATATGTCACTTCCTGTTGCCAGCAGGTGGCGCTATGACTATAATTGAATATGGGTATGTAGATCTGTTAAGGGCAGAAGTCTTATCTAACATGCAAAGTTTGGGGCAGATTGGAGATTGTATGTCTGAGTTACAGCAACTTCCTTTTTCATGGCGAAACATCGAAATTTGTCAGGCCGCCATGGACACTCCCTTTAACGAAATCTCAAGATCTTCCCAATTTAACATCGCAAAGGCCTTTAGATTTAACTGACCAAGTTTGATGCTGATCTGAATAAATCTCTATGAGGAGTTCGTTAAAGTACAACCCCTGAAAATGCCAAAAACAACACCAATTTTGCAGAGAACATTCTAAATAACTGACTTCCTGTTTGGATTCGGATTTCGTACCAAGAGACTTTTTCGTAGATATTGGTGTGTTACATGTGTGTACCGATTTTTGTACATGTACGTGAAACATAGCTTGAGGCGCACTCCATTGAAAGGGTATATGCACTCAGTTGAAAGTGTATAGGTGGCGCTATCGAACCGTTTTGCCACACCCAATGGAATATTGGCCTTCAGATCTGTTCAGGCCAGGACCCTTAACACACATGTGAAGTTTGGGCAAGATCGGACATTTTATGCCTGAGTTATAACATCTTTTATTCCCATGGCGACACATCAAACTTCGTCACGGCGCCATGGACACGCCTTTTAACGAAAACTCAAGATCTTCACAACTAAACATCACACAGGTCTTTAGATTAGACTGACCACAAAAATAACATTGATGTCATAAAATTTCTAGGAGTAGTTTGTCGCAGTGTAAAATATTTCACTTCCTGTTGCCAATAGGTGGCGCTATGACTATAACTGAATATTGGCATATAGATCTGTTCAGGTCAAGAGTCTTATCCAACATGTGAAGTTTGGGGCAGATTGGACATTGTATGTCTGTGTTACAGCAACTTCCTTTTTCTTGGCGAAACATCGAAATTTGTCAGGCCGCCATGGACACGCCCTTTAACGAAACTTCAAGTCCTTCGCAATTTAACATCGCAAATGGCTTTAGATTACACTGACCAAGTTTGGTGTTCATCTGAATAAATCTCTAGGAGGAGTTCGTTAAAGTACAACCCCTGAAAATGGCAAAAACAACACAAATTTTGCAGGGAAATTTCAAAATAACCGACTTCCTGTTGGGATTAGAATTTCGTACCAAGAGACTTTTTTGTAGGTATTGGTGTGTTACATGTGTGTACCAATTTTTGTACATGTACATGAAACATAGCTCGAGGTGCACTCCGTTGAAAGTGTACAGGTGGCACTATCGAGCCATTTTGCCACACCCGATGGAATATTGGCCTTCAGATCTGTTCAGGCCAGGACTTTTATCACACATGTGAAGTTTGGGGAAGATCGGACATTTTATGCCTGAGTTATAACATCTTTTATTCCCTTGGCGAGACTTTGAATTTTGTCACGGCGCCATGGACACGCCCCTTAACGAAAACTCAAGATCTTCACAATTTAACATTGCACAGGCCTTTAGATTATACTGACCATAAAAAAGACATTGATGTCAAAAAATATCTAGGAGTAGTCTGTCGAAATGTAAAATATGTCACTTCCTGTTGCCTATAGGTGGCGCTATGACTATAACTGAATATGGGCATGTAAATATGTTCAGGTCAGGAGTCTTATTAAACATGTGAAGTTTTGGGCACATTGGACATTGTATGTCTGAGTTATAGCAACTTCATTTTTCATGGTGAATCATCGAAATTCGCCAGGCCGCCACGGACACGCCCTTTAACGAAAACTCAAAATCTTCGTAATTTAACATCGCAAAGGCCTTTAGATTAGGCATACCAAATTTGGCGTTGATCTGAATAAGTTTCTAGGAGGAGTTCGTTAAAATACAACTCATGGAAATGGCAAAAATGACACAAAATTTGCTCATAATATTAAAAATAACCGACTTCCTGTTGGGTTTAGAATTTTGCTCTAAGAGACTTTTTTGTAGGTATTGGAGAGTTACATGTGTGTACCGATTTTCATACATGTACGTGAAACGTAGCTCGAGGCGCACACCGTTGAACGTGTATAGGTGGCGCTGTCGAGCCATTTTGCCACACCCACTTCTGAAACCCATATCAGACGTAAATTTTCGCCAGTTCTGAGGTGTGTGCAAAGTTTCATGACTTTTCGAGCATGTTTAGGCTCTCAAAAATGCGATTCATCTTAGAGAAGAAGAATAATAATAATAATAATTAAAGCTGCAAGCAGCGATGAACGGGCCCTCGCACCCGGGCTCACCGGCAGCAAGTGGCTTTAGTAAATAGGTGAACGGTGAGAAATATGCATTTAATCTCATAAATATAAGTGGAATTTATTAAAGTTTATTCCATATATGTGCCAATCTTTCTGTTGCCAGCAGGTGGGGCTATCATTATAATGGAATATTGTCCTTCAGATGTGTTCAGGGCTGCACTCTTATCGAACATGTGAAGTTTGGGGAAGATCAAACATTTTATGCCTGAGTTACAACAACTTCTCTTGCTGTGGCGAGACAGCAAATTTTGTCATTTTTGCCATGGACACGCTCTTTAACAAAAACTCAAGATTGCCACAATTTAACATTACACAGGCCTTTAGATTAGACTGACCACAAAAATACATTAATGTCAAAAAATCTCTAGGAGTAGTTTGTCTCAGCGTAAAATATGTCACTTCCTGTTGCCAGCAGGTGGCGCTATGACTATAATTGAATATGGGCATGTAGATCTGTTAAGGGCAGAAGTCTTATCTAACATGCGAAGTTTGGGGCAGATTGGACATTGTATGTCTGAGTTACAGCAACTTCCTTTTTCATGGCGAAACATCAAAATTTGTCAGGCCGCCATGGACACTCCCTTTAACGAAATCTCAAGATCTTCCCAATTTAACTTCGCAAAGGCCTTTAGATTTAACTGACCAAGTTTGATGTTGATCTGAATAAATCTCTAGGAGGAGTTCGTTAAAGTACAACCCCTGAAAATGCCAAAAACAACACCAATTTTGCAGAGAACATTCTAAATAACTGACTTCCTGTTTGGATTCGGATTTCGTACCAAGAGACTTTTTCGTAGATATTGGTGTGTTACATGTGTGTACTGATTTTTGTACATGTACGTGAAACATAGCTTGAGGCGCACTCCGTTGAAAGTATATATGCACTCAGTTGAAAGTGTATAGGTGGCGCTATCGAGCCATTTTGCCACACCCAATGGAATATTGGCCTTCAGATCTGTTCAGGCCAGGACCCTTATCACACATGTGAAGTTTGGGCAAGATCGGACATTTTATGCCTGAGTTATAACATCTTTTATTCCCATGGCGACACATCGAACTTCGTCACGACACAATGGACACGCCTTTTAACGAAAACTCAAGATCTTCACAACTAAACGTCTTTAGATTAGACTGACCACAAAAATAACATTGATGTCATAAAATTTCTAGGAGTAGTTTGTCGCAGTGTAAAATATTTCACTTCCTGTTGCCAATAGGTGGCGCTATGACTATAACTGAATTTTGGCATGTAGATCTGTTCAGGTCAAGAGTCTTATCCAACATGTGAAGTTTGGGGCAGATTGGACATTGTATGTCTGAGTTACAGCAACTTCCTTTTTCATGGCGAAACATCGAAATTTGTCAGGCCGCCATGGACACGCCCTTTAACGAAACCTCAAGTCCTTCGCAATTTAACATCGCAAAGGGCTTTAGATTACACTGACCAAGTTTGGTGTTCATCTGAATAAATCTCTAGGAGGAGTTCGTTAAAGTACAACCCCTGAAAATGGCAAAAACAACACCAATTTTGCAGGGAAAATTCAAAATAATCGATTTCCTGTTGGGATTAGGATTTCGTACCAAGAGACTTTTTTGTAGGTATTGGTGTGTTACATGTGTGTACCAATTTTTGTACATGTACGTGAAACATAGATCGAGGCGCATTCCGTTGAAAGTGTATAGGTGGCACTATCGAGCCATTTTGCCACACTTGATGGAATATTGGCCTTCAGATCTGTTCAGGCCAAGACTTTTATCACACATGTGAAGTTTGGGGAAGATCGGACATTTTATGCCTGAGTTATAACATCTTTTATTCCCATGGCGAGACTTTGAATTTTGTCACGGCGCCATGGACACGCCCCTTAACGAAAACTCAAGATCTTCATAACTTAACATCGCACAGGCCTTTAGATTAGACTGACCACAAAAAAGACATTGATGTCATAAAATTTCTAAATCATGAACACAATGACAGGGTGAAATGGGCTGTGATGCATGGGGCGCCAGGTAAAATCTTGCCTAGGGCAGCAAATTGGTCAGGGCCGGCCCTGTTTCCAACATTCATAAAAAGGGTTCCTTTATAGGTTTGCTCATTCTTTTAAGTCATATGTATTCGGAGTGACCCTGACTATCTCTGTATTAACTTTCAAGCCATTTTACTGTATAGTTTTTGAAAAAACCAAAAGCAAACTCACCCAAAACATTAAACTCAATTGTTGCACTTGCACCTTTTCCCATTTTCCAACATTCATGAAAAGGGTTCCTTTATAGGTTTGCTCATACTTTCAAGTCATATCTATTCAGAGTGACCCTGACTACCATTGTATTAATCTTCAATGCCTTTTACTGTATAGTTCTTGAGAAAAAAAAAGGCAAAATCACCCAAAACATCAATCTCAGTTGTTGCACTTGCACTTATTCCCATTTTCCAACATTCATAAAAAACGTTCCTTTATAGGTTTGCTCATTATTTTGAGTCATATGTATTCGTAGTGAACCTGACTATCTCTGTATTAATTTTCAAGGCATTTTACTGTATAGTTTTTGAAAAAACCAAAAGCAAACTCACCCAAAACATTGAACTCAATTGTTGCACTTGCACCTTTTCCCATTTTCCATCATTCATAAGAAACGTTCCTTTATAGGTTTGCTAATTCTTTTAAGTCATATGTATTTTGCGTGACCCTGATTATCACTGTACTAATTGTCAAGGCATTTTACTGTATAGTTTTGGAAAAAACTAAATGCAAACTCACCCGAAACATCAATCTCAATTGTTGCACTTGCACTTTTTCCCATATTCCAACATTCATAAAAAGGGTTCCTTTATAGGTTTGCTCATGCTTCCAAGTCATATGTATTCAGCGTGACACTGACTATCTCTGTATTAATTTTCAAGGCATTTTACTGTATATATTTTTTGAAAAAAAAACAAAAGCAAACACCCAAAACATCAAACTCAATTGTTGCACTTTTTCCCATTTTCCAACATTCATAAAAAGGGTTCCTTTATAGGTCTGCTCATACTTTCAAGTCATATGTATTCAGAGTGACCCTGACTACCATTGTATTAATCTTCAATGCCTTTTACTGTATAGTTCTTGAGAAAAAAAAAAAGCAAAATCACCCAAAACATCAATCTCTGTTGTTGCACTTGCACTTATTCCCATTTTCCAACATTCATAAAAAACGTTCCTTTATAGGTTTGCTCATTTTTTTGAGTCATATGTATTCGGAGTGAACCTGATTATCGCTGTATTAATTGTCAAGGCATTTTACTGTATAGTTTTTGAAAAAAACAAAAGCAAACTCACCAAAAAACAACAATCTCAGTTGTTTCACTTGCACTTTTTCCCATTTTCCAACATTCATAAAAAGGGTTTCTTTACAGGTTTGCTCATACTTTCAAGTCATATGTATTTTGCGTAACCCTGATTATCACTGTATTAATTGTCAAGGCATTTTACTGTATAGTTTTTGAAAAAACTAAATGCAAACTCACCCGAAACATTAAACTGAATTGTTGCACTTGCACTTTTTCCCATTTTCCAAAATTCATAAAAAACATTCCTTTATAGGTTTGTTCATTCTTTTAAGTCATATGTATTCGGAGTGACCCTGACTATCTCTGTATTAATTTTCAAGGCATTTTACTGTATAGTTTTAGAAAAAACTAAAAGCAAACTCACCCAAAAAAGCAAACTCAATTGTTGCACGTACTTTTTCCCATTTTACAACATTCATAAAAAGGGTTCCTTTATAGGTTTGCTCAAGCTTTCAAGTCATATGTATTCGGAGTGACCCTGACTACCACTGTATTAATTGTCAAGGCATTTTACTGTATAGTTCTTGAGAAAACAAAAAGCAAACTCACCCAAAACATCAAACTCAATTGTTGCACTTGCACCTTTTCCCATTTTCCATCATTCATAAAAAAACGTTCCTTTATAGGTTTGCTCATGTTTTCAAGTTATATGTATTCAGAATGACCCTGACTACCACTGTATTAATTGTCAAGGCATTTTACTGTATAGGTTTTGAGAAAACAAAAAGCAAACTCACCCAAAACATCAAACTCAATTGTTGCACTTGCACTTTTTCCCATTTCCAACATTCATAAAAAACGTTCCTTTATAGGTTTGCTCATTCTTTTAAGTCATATGTATTTGGAGTGACCCTGACTATCTCTGTATTAATTTTCAAGGCATTTTACTGTATAGTTTTCGAAAAACTAAAAGCAAACTCACCCGAAACATCAAACTCAATTGTTGCACTTGCACTCTTTCCCATTTTCCAACCAGGGCCGGCCCGCAGCATAGGCGGTATAGGCAAATGCTAAGGGCGCCACTCATCCATAGGGGCGCCAGAATGAGTGAACGTGTGAATTTTATTTTATTTTTTTACATATTTTTTGTTTATAATAGGCTACTATTTAAAAACCATTAATTCGAAATACTACCAACTAAAGCAAAAAAAACAAAAAAAAGTCCGGCTCTTCAATCTTCCCCCGCCCATCGAGTGCTTGAAGTGCGTCAGAAACAAAGCGCGCACACGATCAGTTGTTGGTAATTTGTTGTGTAGCGTGCCCGACGCCGCATCCAATGTAGACAGCACTGCTTGTTACAGCTGAGGTAGTGCTAAACGTAAAATAAAGTGCGAGATGAGGATCTGGAACAAAATAAGGAGTTTACTGATGAGGACGGAGAATACAGACAATATACAAGATTTACATTTAGCATTAACATACAGATGTAGCTTTGACACGTAGGTTAGGATACGATCAACAACGATATACATTGACAATCAACATTCAACAACAATAAGCATTACGATAATCAAGGACAAGGGAAAACTAAACAGACCAGGTATTTAAACACACAGGTGATGAGGGAACTGGGGACAGGTGAGGATCAATCAATTAACTAAAACAAGAAAAGGAAGATGACCAAATAAGGAAACCAAAGGTTCATAAACGTGACAGTTCGCCCCCTCCCGGAAAGGTGCGTCCTCGCACCGCAAGAGGAATACCAGCGGAGGGAGGGTGGGGGTTCTGGAGGCGGGCAAGGAGCAGGCCAGGAGCAGGTGACGAGGGAGCATGGAGGTAGGGACCAGGGCGGAGTGGATGGAGGGAGGAGCCAGGGAGGAGCCCGGAGCAGGAGGAGCCAGATGGTCCACCAGAGACCAGCCAGGACGGAGATCCACGGTGGAGTCGACGGCGGGAGGAGCCACGGTGGAGAAGCGGCCGACGACACCAGGGGGCCGACAGGAGGAGACTGCACCGGTGGGTGAGGAGCCCAAGATGGAGCAGCACAGCCGCAGAGCCAGGGTGACGTCGAGGATCCGGAGGGCCTAGGTGGAGCAGAAGGCTCTGGCGACCAAGTCGGAGGCGGGGTCCTGGAAGACCGCTGTGGAGCCGGAGTGACGGAGGATGACGGTGGAACCAGAGGGAAGGAGGAGCCTGACAGAGCCGGAGGGATGGAGTGACGAGGTGGAACCAGAGGAGTGGAGTCCCGAGGCGGCGGATGGTCGACGACTGACCAAGGTGGAGCCGGAGGGACGAGGGAGCCCGGTGGAGCAGGTGGGATGACAGGCCACGGTGGAGACGAGGGAGGTAAGAGCCAAGGCAGAGCCGCTGGGTCGAAGGACCGAGGAGGAGTCCAGGGCTCGGAGGCGGAGACAGGGCCTTAACATGCCAAGGCGGAGCTGGAGACTGGCGCGGACTGAGGGTGAGCTGCGGGACTGACTGGCACCAGCAGGGATGACGAGGAACTGGCTGGTCTAGGAGGAGGAGAGAGAGGAAGGATGGGAGGAAACACAGGAGGATCAGGGCTGGACGGAACCAGCGGTAGTGGAGCAGAGGGACTGGCAGGTTTAGGAGGAGGTGGGAGAGGGAGGCTGGGAGGGAGTACAGGAGACACAGAAAATTCAGAGCTGGGCGGAACCAGCGGAGACATAGGAAATTCAGAGCTGGGCGGAACCAGCGGAGACATAGGAAATTCAGAGCTGGGCGGAACCAGCGGAGACATAGGAAATTCAGAGCTGGGCGGAACCAGCGGAGAGACAGAAAATTCAGAGCTGGGCGGAACCAGCGGAGACATAGGAAATTCAGAGCTGGGCGGAACCAGCGGAGAGACAGAAAATTCAGAGCTGGGCGGAACCAGCGGAGAAACAGAAAATTCAGGGCTGGGCGGAACCAGCGGAGAAACAGAAAATTCAGGGCTGGGCGGAACCAGCGGAGAAACAGAAAATTCAGGGCTGGGCGGAACCAGCGGAGAAACAGAAAATTCATAGCTGGGTGGAACCAGCGGAGAAACAGAAAATTCAGGGCTGGGCGGAACCAGCGGAGAAACAGAAAATTCACAGCTGGGCGGAACCAGCGGAGAAACAGAAAATTCAGAGCTGGGCGGAACCAGCGGAGAAACAGAAAATTCAGGGCTGGGCGGAACCAGCGGAGAAACAGAAAATTCATAGCTGGGCAGAACCAGCGGAAATGGAGCATAGGAACTGACTGGAGGAGGTAGGAGTGGGAGACTGAGAGGGTATACAGGGGGATCAGGGCTGGACGGAACCAGCGGAGAAACAGGAAGATTAGGGATTACCTCCATAGACCAGTCCATTAGATCCATAAGTTGCTCCATATTTCCCGAGACCGAATACAGCTCACCCTCAGTCGCAGGAGTGTGGGCAGGGCTTTCCTCCACGCCCTCAATCTCCACGAGGACTCCCACGATGCACGGCGTTGCCGGCTCACACACCTGGTCAGTCTCGCTCTCGAGGTCCTGCTTTGGCTCGGGCTCTGCGGCAGCGGTGGGCTCTGGCTTTGTGTGGCTTGGTGGCTGGCTGGTCTCTGGGTCGGGAGTGGGGCTGGAGATATCCTCTTCGGCGGTGCTGATGGTCCACGAAGATCCATTCTTCTCCAGCAACCACTCCACAAAAACGGCAAAATCCTCTCGGGGACCGTTCGCTGGTAGGCGTGCCTTCTAACTTACTAAAGTTAGAGAGCGAGCGGTCGGGGAAGTGAGTAAGGCACACCAGATCTAGAAAGTCCCTGGTGTGGTCCTCCAGCGAACGGTCTAGTTGCTCCAGGCATAGGAGACGGACTGCTGGGATGGCCATTCCGGGAGAGGAGAAAAAAAAAGCAAAAAATAAATGAAAGGAAAGGAAAAAACGTCGCTAAATTAACTATACTGTTAGGTCCGTGATTCTGTTACAGCTGAGGTAGTGCTAAACGTAAAATAAAGTGCGAGATGAGGATCTGGAACAAAATAAGGAGTTTACTGATGAGGATGGAGAATACAGACAATATACAAGATTTACATTTAGCATTAACATACAGATGTAGCTTTGACACATAGGTTAGGATACGATCAACAACGATATACATCGACAATCAACATTCTACAACAATAAACATTACGATAATCACGGACAAGGGAGAACTAAACAGACCAGGTATTTAAACACACCAGTGATGAGGGAACTGGGGACAGGTGAGGATCAATCAATTAACTAAAACAAGAAAAGGAAGATGACCAAATAAGAAAACCAAAAGTTCATAAACGTGACACTGCTTTTGTTAACACACAGCTCGTAGAAACGGGCCTGGCAGCTCGCGCCAGTTCTAGACACGTTGAAAGTTTCCTGATTGTGACAGAAGGCCGAATTTACATGACACATTATAAATGAGCATAGTCTGCGATAGATACAGTGCCAAAAAGAAGAGAAGAGGATAAAGACAGAGGTAAAGAGATGTAGTGAAAGAACAATTTATTGCATAGGAGTAAGATACTATAATTTCATGGCAGTTATTTTTACCTTAAACTTAATGTTAGCAGTTGTTCTGAGTTCTGAGTCCCCAGACTGTGATTTTGTACAATCATGTCAGTTTTAAGACGCATTTTTTATTATCACTTTTTTATTAATGTTTTACTCTACAGTTGTGCAGTTTTGGGGGGATACACTACAGGCCAAAAGTTTGGAAACATTACTATTTTTAATGTTTTTGAGAGAAGTTTCTTCTGCTCATCAAGCCTGCATTTATTTGATAAAAAATACAGAAAAAAATGTAATATTGTGATATATTATTACAATTTAAAATAATTTGTTTTCAATTTACTATACTTTAAATTATCATTTATTTCTGTGATGCAAAGCTGAATTTTCAGCATCATTACTCCATTCTTCAGTGTCACATGTAACATCCGGTCTATCACATGATCCTTTAGAAATCATTCTAATCATTCTGATTTATTATGAGTGTTGAAAACAGTTCTGCTGTAATGTGTGTGTGTGTGTGTGTGTGTGTGTGTGTGTGTGTGTGTGTGTGTGTGTATATATATATATATATATATATATATATATATATATATATATATATGCTAAATCATGAACACAATGACAGGGTGAAATGGGCTGTGATGCATGGGGCGCCAGGTAAAAGCTTGCCTAGGGCAGCAAATTGGTCAGGGCCGGCCCTGTTTCCAACATTCATAAAAAGGGTTCCTTTATAGGTTTGCTCATTCTTTTGAGTCATATGTATTCAGAGTGACCCTGACTATCACTGTATTAATTGTCAAGTCAGTTTTGGAGAAAATTTTATGCAAATTCTCTCCAAGCATCTGAGTGCGTAAGCACTTTTACATCACGTCCCATTTTCACTCATAAATATCTTTCATTTATAGTTTTGCTCATTCTTTTTTCAAGTCGTTTTACTGTATGGTTTTGTAGTAAATTACTGGCAAATTTACCCTTTATACACCAAGTCCCATTTTCAAACACTCATAAAAGTCTTTCTTTATAGGTTTGCTTGTTCTGTCAGTTGATTACTGTTCACAGTCACCCTGACTATTAATGTATTAATTTTCACATATTTTTACTGTATAATTTTGGAGAAAATTAAATGCAAATTCACCCAGAATCTAAGTGAATAAGCACTTTTACATCATGTCCCATTTTCGAACCCTCATAAAAATCTTTCATTTACAGGTTTGCTTGTTCTTTTGATTGATTCCTGTTTACAGTAACCCTGACTATTACTTTATTATCATTATTATTATTTAACATTTACATTTAGACATTTTGCAGATGCTTTTATCCAAAGTGACTTACAATTGTGGGATACATAAGGTGATTCATCTTAGAGGCAAACAGACACAGTAAGTGCTTGTAATACCAAGTTTTAGACATTGTTCAAATAAGTACAAGCTAGAAAAAGAAGGAATAAATAGAGTTGTTGTTGTTGTTTTTTTTACGAAGAAGCCAAGTAGTTTTGAAAGAGATGAGTTTTCAGCTGTCACTTGAAAATTCCTGATAGGGGTGGGAAGATCGTTTTTTCTTCTTTTACTTCTTTTTTTTGATTGTATGGTTTGGAATTAGATTTATGGCAAAATCACAAAAACTAAGTGCATTCTACCAGTTGCACCATTACCCATTTTCAAACACCCATAAAAATATTTTCTTTGTAACTTTGCTCGTTCTTTCTATTGATTACTGTTAATGGTGATCCTGACTATTACTGTGGTCATTTTCAAATATTTTTACTGTAAAGTTTACTGAGACAATTTATGGCAAATTCACCCCAAGTATCTATGTGCACCTTTTCATTATTACATCACGTCTCATTTTCAAACACTCATAAAATTCTTTCCTTTATAGGTTTGCTCATTTTTTTATTGATTCCTGTTTACAGTGACCCTGGCTATTACTGTATTCATTTTCATGTCATTTTACTTTACAGTTTCGAGAAAACGCAAACTCACTTCAAAAATGTTTTTATAGAGTGTATTTTTGCACTCATATCCCATTTTCCAACGTAAAGTTTCAGTTTCTGAAGGAATTATTATGCAAATATAACATGCTTATAACCACATGAATCTGACTCTTATTTCATAAATAGTATTGGTCAAAATTGCTAGGAAATACCGTTCTGATTTCATACACTCAACCTCTTCTTACATTTTAATTATTAGTGTCACATTTAATTAAGTTAAAATCTTAATTTAAACCGTAGGAAATTATCAGGTTAATTTTTAAAAAAATAAACTTTTTTTTTTCACTCACTTCACTCACTTTTCACTTTTAATTAACTCTTTGATCAGTCCTTATTTGTGTCCATGGATTATAATTTTTAGTTACATTTCTTATGTCTTTGCTTTTATAGCCCTGAGGTTGATGTATTTGTTAATGGTGATTATGCTTGAAAAGCTATTCTTTGTTTTGCTGTGTTTGTTTACCATAATCATAAGTCTGTTGAATAGGTCTGCTTAGCTGCAATTTCTTGTTTCCTTACCTGTAACTGATCAATTTCAATTGTATTAAAACGGATTTTAGAATAATCAATCTCAATTAAAATCCAGATACTGTACAACAAGATTACACATGGTAAGATGGTTGACAGCACAAAGTAAAAATAAGTAAAAAAGTATCAGTGCCCTTGATTGAAAATGATCAAACTTTTATTTTGACTTTACTAAACTTTATTATATCGTATTCTATGTACTTTTAAAAACATTATGCATTTTATATAAATACATGCTATTTATATATATTATACATTTATTTTATTTGTGTATTTTTAGTTTTTTTTGTTTTTTTGCCTTGTTTCAGAAAACAAATTTGTGCATCTTAAGGAATAATAGCACTTTGGGCATACTGTTGTATATATCATCAGACTGCACAACAGTGCCTAATGTGGCTTCAACACCTGTGAACAATTATTGACTGTCTTCTGCACACTGATGCATACACCTTAAATCATCTTCTCATATTAGGCTTTTGTTTCATTGCATAAAAAATTACATATTTGCATTTGTATCTGTGAAATGCCATAACACAGGTTACATAATTCCTATAACATCTTATTTCTGTATTTCAGTCTTAATAAAACTCTTGTTTAAATTAAATTGATTTTACATCCGAGTTAGTTCTGGCTGCAGATAAAGTTTTAATAGTTGGTGATTTTAATATCCATGTTGATAATGAAAACGATGCATTGGGATCAGCATTTATAGACATTCTGAACTCTATTGGTGTTAGACAACACGTTTCAGGACCTACTCATTGTCGAAATCATACTCTAGATTTAATACTGTCACATGGAATTGATGTTGATGGTGTTGACATTATTCAGCCAAGTGATGATATCTCAGATCATTATTTAGTTCTGTGCAAAATTCATATAGCCAAAATTGTAAATTCTACTTCTTGTTACAAGTATGGAAGAACCATCACTTCTAACACAAAAGACTGCTTTTTAAGTTATCTTCCTGATGTAACCAAATTCCTTAGCATATCCAAAACCTCAGAACAACTTGATGATGTAACAGAAACTATGGACTCTCTCTTTTCTAGCACTTTAAATAAAGTTGCTCCTTTACGCTTAAGGAAGGTTAAGGAAAACAGTTTGACACCATGGTATAATGAGTATACTCATACCCTAAAGAGAGCAGCCCGAAAAATGGAGCGCAGCTGGAGGAAAACAAAACTAGAGGTATTTCGTATTGCTTGGCGGGAAAGTAACATATCCTACAGAAAAGCATTAAAAACTGCTAGATCCGATTACTTTTCTTCTCTTTTAGAAGAAAACAAACATAACCCCAGGTATTTATTCAATACAGTGGCTAAATTAACGAAAAATAAAGCCTCAACAAGTGTTGACATTTCCCAACACCACAGCAGTAATGACTTTATGAACTACTTTACTTCTAAAATCGATACTATTAGAGATAAAATTGCAACCATTCAGCCGTCAGCTACAGTATCATATCAGACAGTGCACTATAGACCCCCTGAGGAACAGTTCCACTCATTCTCTACTATAGGAGAGGCAGAATTGTATAAACTTGTTAAATCATCTAAACCAACAACATGTATGTTAGACCCTATACCATCTAAGCTCCTAAAAGAGGTGCTTCCAGAAGTCATAGATCCTCTTCTGACTATTATTAATTCCTCATTGTCATTAGGATATGTCCCCAATACCTTCAAACTGGCTGTTATTAAGCCTCTCAGCAAAAAACCACAACTTGACCCCAAAGAACTAATTAATTATAGACCAATCTCGAATCTCCCTTTTCTGTCCAAGATACTAGAAAAGGTGGTATCCTCTCAATTATATTCCTTCTTAGAGAAAAATGGTATATGTGAGGATTTCCAGTCAGGATTTAGACCGTATCATAGTACTGAGACTGCTCTCCTTAGAGTTACAAATGATCTGCTCTTATCATCTGATCGTGGGTGTATCCTCTATTAGTTTTATTGGATCTTAGTGCTGCGTTTGACACAATTGACCACAACATTCTTTTGCATAGACTTGAAAACTTTGTTGGCATCAGTGGAAGTGCATTAGCATGGTTTAAATCGTACTTATATGACCGCCATCAGTTCGTAGCAGTGAATGAAGATGTATCCTATCGATCACAAGTGCAGTATGGAGTACCTCAAGGCTCAGTACTAGGGCCGCTACTCTTCACGCTTTATATGTTACCCTTGGGAGATATCATCAGGAAACATGGTGTTAGCTTTCACTGTTATGCTGATGATACTCAGCTCTATATTTCTTCGCAGCCCGGTGAAACACACCAATTTGAAAAACTAATGGATTGCATAGTCGATATAAAAAACTGGATGACGAGTAATTTCTTACTGCTAAATTCTGAAAAAACAGAGGTGTTAATTATAGGACCTAAAAACTCCGCTTGTAATAACCTAGAACACTGTCTAAGACTTTATGGTTGCTCTGTCAATTCTTCGTCATCAGTTAGGAACCTAGGTGTGCTATTTGATCGCAATCTTTCCTTAGAAAGCCACGTTTCTAGCATTTGTAAAACTGCATTTTTCCATCTCAAAAATATATCTAAATTACGGCCTATGCTCTCAATGTCAAATGCAGAAATGTTAATCCATGCATTTATGACCTCAAGGTTAGATTATTGTAATGCTTTATTGGGTGGTTGTTCTGCACGCTTAGTAAACAAACTACAGCTAGTCCAAAATGCAGCAGCAAGAGTGCTTACTAGAACCAGGAAGTATGACCATATTAGCCCGGTCCTGTCAACACTGCACTGGCTCCCTATCAAGCATAGCATAGATTTTAAAATATTACTTATTACTTATAAAGCCCTGAATGGTTTAGCACCTCAGTATTTGAATGAGCTCCTTTTACATTATAATCCTCTACGTCCGCTACGTTCTCAAAACTCAGGCAATTTGATAATACCTAGAATATCAAAATCAACTGCAGGCAGCAGATCCTTTTCCTATTTGGCGCCAAAACTCTGGAATAACCTACCTAACATTGTTCGGGAGGCAGACACACTCTTGCAGTTTAAATCTAGATTAAAGACCCATCTCTTTAACCTGGCATACACATAACATACTAATATGCTTTTATTATCCAAATCCGTTAAAGGATTTTTAGGCTGCATTAATTAGGTAAACCGGAACCGGAAACACTTCCCATAACACCCTATGTACTTGCTACATCATTAGAAGAATGGCACCTACGCTAATATTAGTCTGTTTCTCTCTTTTTCCGAGGTCACCGTGGCCACCAGATCCAGTCTGTGTCCAGATCAGAGGGTCACTGTAGTCACCCGGATCCAGTACGTATCCAGACCAGATGGTGGATCAGCACCTAGAAAGGACCTCTACATCCCTGAAAGACAGCGGAGACCAGGACAACTAGAGCCCCAGATACAGATCCCCTGTAAAGACCTTGTCTCAGAGGAGCACCAGGACAAGACCACAGGAAACAGATGATTCTTCTGCACAATCTGACTTTGCTGCAGCCTGGAATTGAACTACTGGTTTTGTCTGGTCAGAGGAGAACTGGCCCCCCAACTGAGCCTGGTTTCTCCCAAGGTTTTTTTCTCCATTCTGTCACCGATGGAGTTTCGGTTCCTTGCCGCTGTCGCCTCTGGCTTGCTTAGTTGGGGACACTTCATCTACAGCGATATCGTTGACTTGATTGCAAATAAATGCACAGACACTATTTAACTGAACAGAGATGACATAACTAAATCCAATGATGAACTGCCTTTAACTATCATTTTGCATTATTGACACTGTTTTCCTAATGAATGTTGTTCAGTTGCTTTGACGCAATGTATTTTGTTTAAAGCGCTATATAAATAAAGGTGACTTTGACTTTGACTTTAGTGATTGGGAAATGAGTGAAACCTGCTCCACTCACCGGTCTCGAGATCGGAAGGATACAAAAGAGGAGCGATAACCATGAAGGACGAGAGAGGACCAGGCCTGGGCTTTATTTTGTGTTTAGTTTTTGTTTGTGCACGGCAGTTGTCCGTGAGGGGCTGTCGTGCTGTTTTGTGTTTATTTCATTATTAAAGCTTAATTTGAATGTCCGCCGGTTCCCGCCTCCTTCTTCCTGGGATTGTGAAGTTTTAGTGTTACACTTGCTATGTGTATCTGATCTCGAAAGATAAGGTATATGTTTCAAATTAGGGCATTTAACAAGATACAAATTAGTTTAGCCAGGTCTTATTTTAAATCTCATCAAATAGAACTTTCCTGACTTCTTTTTGTGCTCTTAATTACTTATTATTATTTGAATTGATACAGTAATAATAGTTAGGGTGACTGAACAGGAATCAATTGAAAGAACAAGCAAACCTATAAAGGAAAGATTTCTATGAGTGTTTGAAAATAGGACTGTCACGATCATTAGCTGGAGTGTCCATAAACTCCAATAAAGGGCACTCCACTCAGGACTCAGGCATTTTTGTGTCCATCCCCTTTTTCGAACTCCATTTCCTATCCTGCCTCATTCCTGGGACTGATTGCACACACACACACACACACATCTGCAGCTAATACACAGACACACATATAAGCAGCACAATCAATCTCAGTCTAGGGAAGTCGTGTGTAGTTCTGTCTTGCATTTCCGAGCGATTTCGTGTTTGTTGCTTCCGTGTCTAATCTTGGATTGTTTATACCGACTCTGATTCTATGATGCCTGCCCCGACCTCTGCTTGTGACTGTTACTGATTCTGGGTATCCCTGACATACCTGACACCATTCCTGATTACTGCCTGTCCGACAGTTCTTATAATAAAGTTCTGCATATGGATCCGAACGTCTCTGACTCTCATTGTAACAAGGACATGGTGTATAAGTGTTTATTCACAGTTGGACAGTGTTTTCTCTACTTCCTGTTGGCCTTCTGTAGCAAATTGTAGCTCCGTGTAGCTGTTTTTATTTTATTTTTTTCTCTAGAATCTTTATCTTACTATCACTCTCTGTTTTTTAAAGTGGTAAAATATAACTTAATTCACACCATATGTCTGATATTATCGATCAATCTTATCAGATTAACTTTGATCGTTCACTTTTATTTTATTTCCGTGAGTGCAGTACACCTGCAAAGCGTTAGCACTCGTTAGCTTGTCATTAGCGTCTTCATTCGAACCTATCGCTGTTTTCTTTTCTCCTCTCCCTCGCTCCAGTTTTTCACAAGTTCATCAAACAACCGCAGTAAGAATATTTCATCAAGCACGGTGAGTAATGGCTTCTCCTATCATTGTTTCTTGCACCTCTTGCCACATGTACAGTTTATCTATCTCTGTCGCTGATGAGGGATTCACATGTGATAAATGCAGGGAAATAGTTAGGCTGACAGAGAAGATTTCAGAATTAGAGACACGCATCCAAACTTTAATTGAGGATAGTAAAAATGTTAGGCCTCTAGATACGGCTTTGGATGCGTCTAGCTCAGGGATTCCTGTACATTGTTCGGTTCCGGAAACAGAGCCCCAGCAGCAGGGCAACTGGGTGACGGTGAGGCAGCGTAGTCGTGGGTCAAAACACCGCTCTTCTGTTCCGATCAAAACATTAAACAGGTTCTCCCCACTCAGTGATGCACCCACTGAGAAACCTGATGAAAGTGCTCTAGTTATTGGTGATTCTATTGTACGGAACGTGAATATAGAGACACCAGCCACCATAGTCAAATGTTTACCGGGAGCCAGAGCGCCTGACATCTTGGCAAATTTAAAAGTGCTGGCTAATGCTAAACGTAAATACAGTAAGATTGTTATTCATGCCGGCGCTAATGATGTTCGACTTCGCCAGTCGGAGATCACTAAAAATAACATTAAAGAGGTGTGTGAACTTGCAAGCACGATGTCAGACACTGTAATATGCTCTGGTCCCCTCCCTGCTTACCGTGGTGATGAGATGCATAGCAGATTGTCATCACTCAATGGCTGGATGTCTAAGTGGTGCCCACAGAATAACATAGGTTTCATTGACAATTGGACGAGCTTTTGGGGCAGACCTGACCTGTTTAAAAGAGATGGTCTTCATCCCTCCTGGGGTGGCGCCACTCTTCTCTCTAGAAATATGGCAAATAGTCTTAGTGTTTATACTTGACTAACTGGGGCCCAGGTCAGGAAGCAGACAGACTGGCTAAACCGACCGTCTGCTAGCTGCCTCCCGTCACAGAGGTCAGTTAATTCTCAGCACATAGAGACTTTTTCACCTAGATATCACACTATAGAGACTGTGTCTGTTCCCCGAACTAGAAAAAACAAAAAACGTCCAAACCAAGTTAAGATTAACAATTTAATTGAGGTTCAACAAATAAAAAACAGAAGCAATATGGATAAACAAATGATAAAGCTTGGCTTATTGAATATCAGATCCCTTTCTACGAAAACACTTTTTGTAAATAATATGATCACTGATCATAATATAGATGTTCTCTGTTTGACAGAAACCTGGCTAAAACCTGATGATTACATTATTTTAAATGAGTCCACCCCCCAAGATTACTGTTATAAACATGAGCCACGTCTAAAAGGCAAAGGTGGAGGTGTTGCTTCAATTTATAACAACGTTTTCAGGATTTCTCAGAGGGCAGGCTACAAGTATAACTCGTTTGAAGTAATGGTACTTCATATAACATTATCCAAAGAAACAAATGTTAATGATAAATCCCCTGTTATGTTTGTACTGGCTACTGTATATAGGCCACCAGGGCACCATACAGACTTTATTAAAGAGTTTGGTGATTTTACATCTGAGTTAGTTCTGGCTGCAGATAAAGTTTTAATAGTTGGTGATTTTAATATCCATGTTGATAATGAAAACGATGCATTGGGATCAGCATTTATAGACATTCTGAACTCTATTGGTGTTAGACAACACGTTTCAGGACCTACTCATTGTCGAAATCATACTCTAGATTTAATACTGTCACATGGAATTGATGTTGATGGTGTTGAAATTATTCAGCCAAGTGATGATATCTCAGATCATTATTTAGTTCTTTGCAAAATTCATATAGCCAAAATTGTAAATTCTACTTCTTGTTACAAGTATGGAAGAACCATCACTTCTAACACAAAAGACTGCTTTTTAAGTTGTCTTCCTGATGTATCCAAATTCCTTAGCATATCCAAAACCTCAGAACAACTTGATGATGTAACAGAAACTATGGACTCTCTCTTTTCTAGCACTTTAAATAAAGTTGCTCCTTTACGCTTAAGGAAGGTTAAGGAAAACAGTTTGACACCATGGTATAATGAGCATACTCGCACCCTAAAGAGAGCAGCCCGAAAAATGGAGCGCAGCTGGAGGAAAACAAAACTAGAGGTATTTCGTATTGCTTGGCGGGAAAGTAACATATCCTACAGAAAAGCATTAAAAACTGCTAGATCCGATTACTTTTCTTCTCTTTTAGAAGAAAACAAACATAACCCCAGGTATTTATTCAATACAGTGGCTAAATTAACAAAAAATAAAGCCTCAACAAGTGTTGACATTTCCCAACACCACAGCAGTAATGAGTTTATGAACTACTTTACTTCTAAAATCGATACTATTAGAGATAAAATTGCAACCATTCAGCCGTCAGCTACAGTATCACATCAGACAGTGCACTATAGACCCCCCGAGGAACAGTTCCACTCATTCTCTACCATAGGAGAGGAAGAATTGTATAAACTTGTTAAATCATCTAAACCAACAGCATGTATGTTAGACCCTATACCATCTAAGCTCCTGAAAGAGGTGCTTCCAGAAGTCATAGATCCTCTTCTGACTATTATTAATTCCTCATTGTCATTAGGACATGTCCCCAAAACCTTCAAACTGGCTGTTATTAAGCCTCTCATCAAAAAACCACAACTTGACCCCAAAGAACTAGTTAATTATAGACCAATCTCGAATCTCCCTTTTCTGTCCAAGATACTAGAAAAGGTGGTATCCACATAATTATATTCCTTCTTAGAGAAAAATGGTATATGTGAGGATTTCCAGTCAGGATTTAGACCGTATCATAGTACTGAGACTGCTCTCCTTAGAGTTACAAATGATCTGCTCTTATCATCTGATCGTGGGTGTATCTCTCTATTAGTTTTATTGGATCTTAGTGCTGCGTTTGACACAATTGACCACAACATTCTTTTGCATAGACTTGAATACTTTGTTGGCATCAGTGGAAGTGCATTAGCATGGTTTAAATCGTACTTATATGACCGCCATCAGTTCGTAGCAGTGAATGAAGATGTATCCTATCGATCACAAGTGCAGTATGGAGTACCTCAAGGCTCAGTACTAGGGCCGCTACTCTTCACGCTTTATATGTTACCCTTGGGAGATATCATCAGGAAACATGGTGTTAGCTTTCACTGTTATGCTGATGATACTCAGCTCTATATTTCTTCGCAGCCCGGTGAAACAAACCAATTTGAAAAACTAATGGATTGCATAGTCGATATAAAAAACTGGATGACGAGTAATTTTTTACTGCTAAATTCTGAAAAAACAGAGGTGTTAATTATAGGACCTAAAAACTCTGCTTGTAATAACCTAGAACACTGTCTAAGACTTGATGGTTGCTCTGTCAATTCTTCGTCATCAGTTAGGAACCTAGGTGTGCTACTTGATCGCAATCTTTCCTTAGAAAGCCACGTTTCTAGCATTTGTAAAACTGCATTTTTCCATCTCAAAAATATATCTAAATTACGGCCTATGCTCTCAATGTCAAATGCAGAAATGTTAATCCATGCATTTATGACCTCAAGGTTAGATTATTGTAATGCTTTATTGGGTGGTTGTTCTGCTCGCTTAGTAAACAAACTACAGCTAGTCCAAAATGCAGCAGCAAGAGTTCTTACTAGAACCAGGAAGTATGACCATATTAGCCCGGTCCTGTCAACACTGCACTGGCTCCCTATCAAGCATCGCATAGATTTTAAAATATTGCTTATTACTTATAAAGCCCTGAATGGTTTAGCACCTCAGTATTTGAATGAGCTCCTTTTACATTATAATCCTCTACGTCCGCTAAGTTCTCAAAACTCAGGCAATTTGATAATACCTAGAATATCAAAATCAACTGCAGGCGGCAGATCCTTTTGCTATTTGGCGCCCAAACTCTGGAATAACCTACCTAACATTGTTCGGGAGGCAGACACACTCTTGCAGTTTAAATCTAGATTAAAGACCCATCTCTTTAACCTGGCATACACATAACATACTAATATGCTTTTATTATCCAAATCCGTTAAAGGATTTTTAGGCTGCATTAATTAGGTAAACCGGAACCGGAAACACTTCCCATAACAACCTATGTACTTGCTACATCATTAGAAGAATGGCATCTACGCTAATATTTGTCTGTTTCTCTCTTGTTCCGAGGTCACCGTGGCCACCAGATCCAGTCTGTGTCCAGATCAGAGGGTCACTGCAGTCACCGGGATCCAGTACGTATCCAGACCAGATGCTGGATCAGCACCTAGAAAGGACCTCTACATCCCTGAAAGACAGCGGAGACCAGGACAACTAGAGCCCCAGATACAGATCCCCTGTAAAGACCTTGTCTCAGAGGAGCACCAGGACAAGACCACAGGAAACAGATGATTCTTCTGCACAATCTGACTTTGCTGCAGCCTGGAATTGAACTACTGGTTTCGTCTGGTCAGAGGAGAACTGGCCCCCCAACTGAGCCTGGTTTCTCCCAAGGTTTTTTTTCTCCATTCTGTCACCGATGGAGTTTCGGTTCCTTGCCGCTGTCGCCTCTGGCTTGCTTAGTTGGGGACACTTCATCTACAGCGATATCGTTGACTTGATTGCAAATAAATGCACAGACACTATTTAACTGAACAGAGATGACATAACTGAATCCAATGATGAACTGCCTTTAACTATCATTTTTGCATTATTGACACTGTTTTCCTAATGAATGTTGTTCAGTTGCTTTGACGCAATGTATTTTGTTTAAAGCGCTATATAAATAAAGGTGACATTGACATTGACATATACACTTGGAAATTGTGAATTTGCCTTTAATTTTCTCCAAAATTATACAATAAAAATATTTGATATTTTTTTAAGTGATAATCTGGGTCACTCTTAATACATATGACTTGAAAGAATGAGCAAACCTATAAAGGAACCCTTTTTATGAATGTTGGAAAATGGGAAAGAGTGCAAGTGCAACAATTTAGTTTGCTGTTTTGGGTGAGTTTGCTTTTAGTTTTCTCAAACACTATACAGTAAAATGCCTTGAAAATTAATAAAGACATAGTCAGGGTCACTCCAAATACATATGACCTGGAAGCATGAGCAAACCTATAAAGGAAAATTTTTTATGAATGATGGAAAATGGGAAAAGGTGCAAGTGCAACAATTGAGTTTGATGTTTTGGGTGAGTTTGCTTTTTGTTTTCTCAAGAACTATACGGTAAAATGCCTTGAAAATTAATAAAGAGATAGTCAGGGTCACTCCAAATACATATGACTTAAAAGAATGACCAAACCTATAAAGGAACCCTTCTTATGAATGTTGTAAAATGGGAAAAAGTACAAGTGCAACAATTGAGTTTGCTGTTTTGGGCGAGTTTGCTTTTAGTTTTTTCCAAAACTATACAGTAAAATGCCTTGACAATTAATACAGTGATAATCAGGGTCACGCCAAATACATATGAATTGGAACCATGAACAAACCTATAAAGGAACCCTTTTTATGAATGTTGGAAAATGGCAAAGAGTGCAAGTGCAACAATTGAGTTTGCTGTTTTGGGTGAGTTTGCTTTTAGTTTTTTCCAAAACTATACAGTAAAATTCCTTGAAAATTAATACATTGGTAGCCAGGGTCACTCTGAATACATATGTCTTGAAAGCATGAGCAAACCTATAAAGGAACTCTTTTTATGAATGTTGGAAAATGGGAAAAAGTGCAAGTGCAACAATTGAGTTTGATGTTTTGGGTGAGTTTGCTTTTACTTTTCTCACAAACTATACAGTAAAATGCCTTGAAAATTAATACATTGGTAGCCAGGGTCACTCTGAATACATATGTTTTGAAAGCATGAGCAAACCTATAAAGGAACCCTTTTTATGAATGTTGGAAAATGGGAAAGAGTGCAAGTGCAACAATTGAGTTTGCTGTTTTGGGCGAGTTTGCTTTTAGTTTTTTCCAAAACTATACAGTAAAATGCCTTGCAAATTAATGCAGAGATAGTCCGGGTCACTCCAAATGCATATGACTTAAAAGAATGAGCAAACCTATAAAGCAACGTTTTTTATAAATGTTGGAAAATGGGAAAAAGTGCGAATGCAACAACTGAGTTTGATGTTTTGGGTGAGTTTGCTTTTAGTTTTTTCCAAAAGTATACAGTAAAACGCCTAGATAATTAATGCAGAGATAGTCAGGGTCACTCCAAATGCATATGACGTAGAATAATGAGCAAACCTATAAAGGAACGTTTTTTATTAATGTTGGAAAATAGGAAAAAGTGCAAATGCAACAACTGAGTTCCTTTTCAGGAACTCGAGCTGCGTCGAAACGCTTTTGGGGAACGTCCCTGACGAGACCGACTCTGAATATCGTGTGCAATCAGTCCATCGGAAAGGCGTGACGTCACGGGCGGGGTGACGTAGCGACCAGGAAGCTATAAAAGCACGTGCCGTGCAGCTGGCTTCAGCTTCGAATCTGTCAGCAAGCGCTCTGTGTGTGCATGTGCAAAAGTCTGTCCTGTTGGTCCTATTTATTGTTGTCTGTCCCTTAGCTTAAAAAGATCGCTAAAACAGCTCAATATGCCTAAGCAGAAGCAAAAGACCAAACATTTGAAGGGCGATTTCAAGCCGCGTTACAGACTGTGTGTTCCTCCCTGCACTCGCTACATTACGAGCGGGGATACACACAGGCTGTGCGTGGCTTGCCTGGGATCGAAGCACGCTGAGTCGGCTCTCGAGGGGGCCGGCTGCCCGCATTGCGAACGTTTGCCAATGCGGACGCTTCGATCCCGGAGGGCTCTCTTCGAGGAGGGAGCCTTCACCAGCGTTCCTCGCGGTGCTGGCCCCGCTTCTGCCGAGGCAGAGCGGCTGCTGCACTCGTGGGGTTCGCAGGTGGATCTGTCAGAAGGAATGGAGACGGGCCAGTCCTTATCTCCTTCCTCATCTGCCAGATCCGGCGCCCAAGCCCTGGGTTCGGAAGCACGCTCGTCGGTTTCTTCCCCCCAGGGTGAGGGATCAGCTCTTCACCTCTCGTCCTCTGAGGAGGTCGATGTGGAGACTGTTGTTGGGGATTCGCCACCCCTGTCGCCCCAGTATGAGGAGCTTTTGGAGGTGGTCACGCGGGCAGTAGATAAATTAAAAATCGACTGGCCTGCTGAAAAACAGTCTTAGCCGCAGAGAAGCAAGTTAGACGAACGCTTTCTGCGGCCGAAGCAACCACCTCCACGTCGGAGCCTTCCGTATTTTCCCGATCTCCATGATGAGTTATCGAGATCGTGGAATCACCTGTATTCGACCCGCCTCTTTGGCCCTGATTCACTATATTATGGCAACGTGATGGGGCTGGGAGAGCGTGGTTATGGAGCGATGCCACGGGTTGAACAGACGCTCGCGGGCTATCTGTCACCCGGTTCGGCCTCGTCTCTAAAGGCTCCGACATTGCCCACTAAGCCGCTTAGAGTTACATCATCGCTAGTGGGCAAAGGTTATGTGGCAGCAGGTCAGGCTGGGGCGTGCCTTCATACTATGGCAGTCCTGCAAGCTTATCAGGCTGACCTGCTGAGAGATGTCGATGAGGGGGAGGGGATTAAGTCTGAAGAGATTGAAGAACTCAGAGAGACCGCTGATCTCTCCCTCCGCGCCACTAAGGAGACCGCTCGCGCAATTGGGCGGTCTATGGCAGCCTTAGTGGCCGCGGAGAGGCATTTGTGGCTGACCCTGTCAGAAATTAAAGAACGAGACAGGGTCTGCCTCCTGGACGCCCCGCTTCAAGCCTCGGGCCTGTTCGGCGACACAGTTAATACTGTCGTCGACAGGTTCCAGGAGGCGCACAAGCAGGCAGCGGCGTTCCAGAGTTTCCTCCCTCGTCGCTCTCGTGGTGCATCTGGGCGGGAGATGACCACGCCACATACCGGCTCCTCACACCGGGAAGCGCAAAAGCAGAGCGTCGCCACTCGTGCTCCCCCACGTCGGGGCCGAGGGCAACGAAGCTCTGAGTCGGGGGCTTCTAGGGTGAAAACCGATTTAAGATCTGTCATCGAAGCCCGGAAGTCCTCGACGAAAAGATCCTGACGCCAGGATCCAGAGGGTAGCCCCTGCTGGGGTAGAGCGCTGTTCACCTCATTACACGGTGCCCGTCTCACCTCAGTACCCTCAGGAGGTCGGTCTGCCAACCCTGCCAGAGCTTCAGGGCGCAGCGGCCTCCAGCGAGCGCCACTCCCAGTTACTTCCGCCCGTGAGCGTAGCGGAGCTGGGATGCTCGCCGCCCCTTCGGGGGCCTCTTACACCAGAGGTCAGTCTCGAGAGACTGATTCCCTTAGTAGATTATTTAGCAGCGTGGAAGCTACTGCCAAATGTATCTCAATGGGTCCTGCGTACAATAGAAAGAGGCTATTGCATTCAGTTCGGTCATCCACCACCGAAGTTCAACGGGGTTACACCGACTGTGGTCGGCCCCCAGCAGGCTCTGGTTATGGAACAAGAAGTGAATACCCTATTAAGGAAGGAGGCCATCGAGGTGGTCCCTCCTCTAGACAGGGAATCCGGATTTTACAGCCGGTATTTCATAGTTCCAAAGAAGGATGGGGGGTTGCGTCCGATCTTAGACTTGCGTCTCCTGAACCGCTCAGTTATGTCACTGAAGTTCAAGATGCTCACTGTCAACCAGGTTGTAGCTCAAATCAGATCCGAGGACTGGTTTGTCACAATAGATCTCAAAGACGCATACTTCCACATATCCATCCTTCCACAACACAGGAAGTTTCTGAGGTTCGCTTTCGGGGGCAAAGCTTATCAATATCGAGTACTTCCCTTTGGCCTCGCACTCTCACCCCGCACGTTCACGAAATGTATGGATGCGGCTCTGGTATCCCTCCGTATGCAGGGCATCCGCATTTTAAATTATATCGACGATTGGTTGATCCTAGCTCAATCAGAGCAGATGGCGGCTCGACATCGAGATGTCGTTCTCGCACACATGGGGGAGCTGGGTTTGAGACTAAACGCCAAGAAGAGTGTACTTTCTCCAGTTCAGAGAACCACCTATCTAGGCGTAGTGTGGAATTCGACCACGATGCAGGCACGCTTGTCTCCTGCTCGGATCGAGTCGATCCTCACATCAGTCGAGAGAGTCAAAGAAGGCCAGTCACTCACTGTCAAACAATTCCAGAGATTGTTAGGGCTGATGGCAGCTGCGTCCAACGTGATACCTTTTGGCCTGCTGTACATGAGACCCCTACAGTGGTGGCTCAAGTCCAAGGGCTTTTCCCCGAGGGGGAATCCACGTCGAGTTATCAAGGTCACGCGGCGGTGCCTTCGTGCCTTAGACATGTGGAGGAAACCTTGGTTCTTGAATCAGGGCCCGGTGCTGGGAGTTCCTTGTCGCCGTGTAACGCTAGCGACAGATGCGTCCCTCACCGGTTGGGGTGCGGTCATGAGCGGCCACCCTGCCCGCGGTCTGTGGAGTGGTCGCCATCTAACATGGCACATCAATTGCCTAGAGATACTAGCGGTCTATCGAGCATTGAAATATTTCCTCCCAGACCTGAGAGGTCACCATGTGTTGGTGCGCACCGACAACACATCAGTGGTCTCTTATATCAATCACCAGGGGGGTCTGCGTTCGCGCCCCTTGTACAAGCTGGCACACCAGATCCTTCTGTGGTCCCAGGGCAAGCTCCTCTCGATCAGAGCAGCGTATATTCCTGGGAGATTGAATGTGGGAGCAGACATACTGTCGAGACAGGGGCCGAGGCCCGGGGAATGGATGCTTCACCCCGAGGTGGTGAAGCACATATGGAGAGTATTTGGTACAGCCCAGGTGGACCTCTTTGCGACTCAGGAGACATCGCAATGTCCCCTCTGGTTCTCTCTAGTTCATCCAGCTCCTCTGGGACTGGACGCTATGGTACAGACCTGGCCGAGGCTTCGTCTGTACGCTTTTCCCCCTATCGCTCTGCTCCCGGGAGTTCTGGCGAGAGTACGCCGGGTCGGGATCCGTCTACTACTAGTAGCCCCGTTCTGGCCGGGCCGAGTATGGTTCTCAGATCTAGTCTCGCTCCTCGACGGCTCTCCGTGGGAGATACCGATCAGGACAGACCTACTCTCACAGGCGCAGGGCACGATAATTCACCCTCGCCCGGAGTTGTGGAAGCTGTGGGTGTGGCCCCTGAGGGGGCACAGCTATTAGCAGCTGGTCTCTCAACCGAGGTTGTTGAGACCCTACTCCAATCCAGAGCTCCCTCTACGAGGAAACTGTACGCCCTGAAGTGGAAGCTCTTCACTTCATGGTGCGGAGACCGCCAGCTTGACCCAGCAGACTGCCCAGTTGGTACAGTTCTGGAGTTTTTACAAGCCAGGCTCTCTGCGGGGTTATCCCACTCCACCTTAAAGGTTTTCGTGGCGGCCATAGCTGCTTTCCACGTCCCTTTCAATGGTCAGTCAGTGGGTAGACACCCCCTAGTTACACGTTTCCTCCGCGGTGCGCTGAGGCTGAGACCTCCAGTACGATCCCGTGTTCCCCCCTGGGATTTGGTTGTGGTTCTAGAGGCTCTTTGTAAAGCTCCATTCGAGCCAATACAAGATATCTCAGATAGACATCTGACACTTAAAACTGCCCTGTTACTGGCAATCACCTCACTAAAGAGAGTTGGAGATCTTCAGGCCCTTTCGGTGGCCCCTACCTACTTAGACTTTGCCCCTGGTATGGCCAAAGCATTCTTATACCCTCGAGCGGGTTACGTTCCGAAGGTTCCCTCTGTTACACCACAACCTGCATCGTACTGCAGGCCTTCTGTCCTCCTCCCTTTCGGGAGCCAGACCAAGAGAAGCTAAACTGTATGTGTCCAGTGCGAGCACTGGACGCATACGTCCACAGAGCTGCCCTGTGGAGAAAATCAGACCAATTGCTTGTTTGCTACGGTCCTTCTAACAAGGGTTCTCCTGCCACCAAGCAGACCCTTAGTCGTTGGATAGTCGAGGCTATCAACGTCTCCTATGAGTCCTCTGGTCTTCCCCCTCCTTTGGGGGCCAAGGCTCACTCTACTCGGAGTATGGCGGCCTCCAAGGCCTTCTCAGCAGGTGTGTCCCTCTTGGACATCTGCAACGCTGCGGGGTGGTCCACGCCCTCCACATTTGTCCGATTTTACGATCTTGACATGCGAGCCACGCCGGGCTCTTCTGTTCTCTCGTCTTAGCTGTGCTCTTTTGACTACACACTAGGCAGGGATTTGGAAGTCTGGCAGCGTGGGCACATCGTTCCCCAAAAGCGTTTCGACGCAGCTCGAGTTCCTGAAAAGGAACGTCTCAAGGTTACGTATGTAACCCTAGTTCCTTGAAGGAACGAGACGCTGCGTCGCAGAGCCATACTCCCGGCACCCCTGCCGGCGCTTGCTTCCCTACTCGAAGCTCAAGCCAGCTGCACGGCACGTGCTTTTATAGCTTCCTGGTCGCTACGTCACCCCGCCCGTGACGTCACGCCTTTCCGATGGACTGATTGCACACGATATTCAGAGTCGGTCTCGTCAGGGACGTTCCCCAAAAGCGTTTCGACGCAGCGTCTCGTCCCTTCAAGGAACTAGGGTTACATACGTAACCTTGAGACGTTTGATGTTTTGGGTAAGTTTGCTTTTTGTTTTTTTCCAAAACTATACAGTAAAATGCCTTGAAAATTAATACAGAGATAGTCAGGGTCACTCCGAAAGGATATGACTTAAAAGAATGAGCAAACCTATAAAGGAACCCTTTTTATGAATGTTGGAAAATTGGAAAAAGTGCAAGTGCAACAATTGAGTTTGCTGTTTTGGGCGAATTTGCTTTTAGTTTTTTCCAAAACTATACAGTAAAATGCCTTGACAATTATTACAGTGATAATCAGGGTCACGCCAAATACATATGACTTGGAAGCATGAACAAACCTCTAAAGGAACCCTTTTTATGAATGTTGGAAAATGGCAAAGAGTAAAATGCCTTGACAATTAATACAGTGGTAGTCAGGGTCTCTCTGAATACATATGACTTGAAAGCAAGAGCAAACCTATAAAGGAACCCTATTTATGAATGTTGGAAAATGGGAAAAAGTGCAAGTGCAACAATTGAGTTTGATGTTTTGGGTACGTTTGCTTTTAGTTTTTCCCAAAACTATACAGTAAAATGCCTTGAAAATTAATGCAGAGATAGTCAGGGTCACTCCGAAAGGATATGACTTAAAAGAATGAGCAAACCTATAAAGGAACCCTTTTTATGAATGTTGGAAAATTGGAAAAAGTGCAAGTGCAACAATTGAGTTTGATGTTTTGGGTGAGTTTGCTTTTAGTTTTCTCACAAACTATACAGTAAAATGGCTTGAAAATGGATACAGTGATAGTCAGGGTCACTCAGAATACATATGACTTGGAAGCATGAGCAAACCTATAAAGGAACCCTTTTTATGAATGTTGGAAAATGGGAGAGAGTGCAAGTGCAACAATTGAGTTTGCTGTTTTGGGTGAGTTTGCTTTTAGTTTTATCCAAAACTATACAGTAAAATTCCTTGCAAATTAATGCAGAGATAGTCAGGGTCACTCCAAATGCATATGACTTAGAATAATGAGCAAACCTATAAAACAACGTTTTTTATAAATGTTGGAAAATGGGAAAAAGTGCGAATGCAACAACTGAGTTTGATGTTTTGGGTGAGTTTGCTTTTAGTTTTTTCCAAAAGTATACAGTAAAACGCCTAGATAATTAATGCAGAGATAGTCAGGGTCACTCCAAATGCATATGACTTAGAATAATGAGCAAACCTATAAAGGAACGTTTTTTATGAATGTTGGAAAATAGGAAAAAGTGCAAATGCAACAACTGAGTTTGCTGTTTTGGGTGTTTGCTTTTAGTTTTCTCACAAACCATACAGTACAATGCCTTGAAAATGGATACAGTGATAGTCAGGGTCACTCAGAATACATATGACTTGGAAGCATGAGCAAACCTATAAAGGAACCCTTTTTATGAATGTTGGATAATGGGAAAGGGTGCAAGTGCAACAATTGAGTTTGCTGTTTTGGGTGAGTTTGCTTTTAGTTTTTTCCAAAACTATACTGTAAAATTCCTTGAAAATTAATACATTGGTAGCCAGGGTCACTCTGAATACATAGGTCTTGAAAGCATGAACAAACCCATGAAGGAACCCTTTTTATGAATGTTGGAAAAGGGCAAAGAGTGCAAATGCAACAAATGAGTTTGCTGTGTTGGGTAAGTTTGCTTTTAGTTTTGTCCAAAACTATACAGTAAAATGCCTTGAAAATTAATACAGAGATAGTCAGGGTCACTCCAAAAATATATTACTTTTAAAAAACGAGCAAACTTATAAAGGAACCTTTTTTATGAATGATGGAAAATGGGAAAAGGTGCAAGTGCAACAATTGAGTTTGATGTTTTGGGTGAGTTTGCTTTTTGTTTTCTCAAGAACTATACAGTAAAATGCCTTGACAATTAATACAGTGTTAGTCAGGGTCACTCTGAATACATATGACTTGAAAGCATGAGCAAACCTATAAAGGAACCCTTTTTACGAATGTTGGAAAATGTGAAAAAGATCAAGTGCAACAATTGAGTTTGCTGTTTTGGGTGAGTTTGCTTTTAGTTTTTTCCAAAACTATACAGTAAAACGCCTTGCAAATTAATGCAGAGATAGTCAGGGTCACTCCAAATGCATATGACTTAGAATAAGGAGCAAACCTATAAAGCAACGTTTTTTATAAATGTTGGAATATGGGAAAAAGTGCGAATGCAACAACTGAGTTTGATGTTTTGGGTGAGTTTGCTTTTAGTTTTTTCCAAAACTATACAGTAAAACGCCTGGACAATTAATGCAGAGATAGTCAGGGTCACTCCAAATGCATATGACTTAGAATAATGAGCAAACCTATAAAGGAACGTTTTTTATGAATGTTGGAAAATAGGAAAAAGTGCAAATGCAACAACTGAGTTTGATGTTTTGGGTAAGTTTGCTTTTAGTTTTTTCCAAAACTATGCAGTAAAATGCCTTGAAATTAATACAGAGATAGTCAGGGTCACTCCGAAAGGATATGACTTAAAAGAATGAGCAAACCTATAAAGGAACCCTTTTTATGAATGTTGGAAAATGGGAAAAAGTGCAAGTGCAACAACTGAGTTTGATGTTTCGGGTGAGTTTACTTTTTGTTTTCTCAAGACCTATACAGTAAAATGCCTTGAAGATTAATACAATGGTAGTCAGGGTCACTCTGAATACATATGACTTTGAAGCATGAGCAAACCTATAAAGGAAATTCTTTTATGAATGATGGAAAATGGGAAAAGGTGCAAGTGCAACAATTGAGTTTGATATTTTGGGTGTTTGCTTTTTTTTTCTCAAGAACTATACAGTAAAATGCCTTGAAAATTAATACAGAGATAGTCAGGGTCACTCCAAATACATATGACTTAAAAGAATGACCAAACCTATAAAGGAACCCTTTTTATGAATGTTGTAAAATGGGAAAAAGTACACGTGCAACAATTGAGTTTGCTGTTTTGGGCGAGTTTGCTTTTAGTGTTTTCCAAAACTATACAGTAAAATGCCTTGACAATTAATACAGTGATAATCAGGGTCACGCCAAATACATATGACTTGGAAGCATGAACAAACCTATAAAGGAACCCTTTTTATGAATGTTGGAAAATGGCAAAGAGTGCAAGTGCAACAATTGAGTTTGATGTTTTGGGTGAGTTTGCTTTTAGTTTTTTCCAAAACTATACAGTAAAACGCCTAGACAATTAATGCAGAGATAGTCAGGGTCACTCCAAATGCATATGACTTAGAATAAAGAGCCAACCTATAAAGGAACATGTACGTTGGAAAATAGGAAAAAAGTGCAAATGCAACAACTGAGTTTGATGTTTTGGGTAAGTTTGCTTTTAGTTTTTTCCAACACTATACAGTAAAATGCCTTGAAAATTAATACAGAGATAGTCAGGGTCACTCCGAAAGGATATGACTTAAAAGAATGAGCAAACCTATAAAGGAACCCTTTTTATGAATGTTGGAAAATTGGAAAAAGTGCAAGTGCAACAATTGAGTTTGCTGTTTTGGGTGAGTTTGCTTTTAGTTTTTTCCAAAACTATACAGTAAAATTCCTTGAAAATTAATACATTGGTAGCCAGGGTCACTCTGAATACATATGTCTTGAAAGCATGAGCAAACCCATGAAGGAACCCTTTTTATGAATGTTGGAAAAGGGCAAAGAGTGCAAGTGCAACAATTGAGCTTGATGTTTTGGGTGAGTTTGCTTTTTGTTTTCTCAAGAACTATACAGTAAAATGCCTTGACAATTAATACAGTGGTAGTCAGGGTCACTCTGAATATATATGACTTGAAAGCATGAGCAAACCTATAAAGGAACCCTTTTTATGAATGTTGGAACATGGGAAAAAGATCAAGTGCAACAATTGAGTTTGCTGTTTTGGGTGAGTTTGCTTTTAGTTTTTTCCAAAACTATACAGTAAAACGCCTAGACAATTAATGCAGAGATAGTCAGGGTCACTCCAAATGCATATGACTTAGAATAATGAGCAAACCTATAAAGGAACGTTCCCCATCGAGGGAGAGACGATGCGTCGATAACGCTTTGGGAACGCATTCTGCGTGAGTGCGTCTGAAGCATCCATGTCAACTAGTCCAATGGCGAGAGTGAGCGTCAGGAGTGACGTCACGACCAGGAATTCATAAAAACCCCAACCGGAGCAACCGGTGTTAGCTTTCTGTGCCTCAGCAAGCGATCTGTGTCAAACCTGTCTGTCATATTTACTGTTGTCTTGTTCAAAGTTTATATATCATGGCGAAACAACTATTCAAACAGTGTGTTTCTCCCTGTCCGCGTTATTTAACGGGTGGGGATACACACGAGCTTTGTGTAGTTTGTTTGGGAGTGGATCATGCGTTATCAGCCTTCGAGGAGACTGATTGCCCGCATTGTGAGAAGCTTTCGATTCGCATGCTCCGCTCCCGCTTGTCACTCTTTGATGAGAAGAGCGGCGAGCCTCGCGCTCCTCAGGGTGCAGGACCCGCTTCTGCCGAGGCAGAACGGAGAATGCATTCCTGGGGTTCGCAAATGGATCTCTCAGCGGGGTTGGAGACGGGTCCGAGGGCTCTTTCTCCTCCCTTACCTGGGAGATCCATAGCTCAAACTCCGGTGTCGGAAGCCCGCCCCGCGGCTTCTTCCGCCCGGGGGGAGAGCTCATTGCTTCGTTGCTCTAGCTCCGAGGAGTTAGATGTAACGGGCAGTGAAGGTGACACAATCAGGGGGGAAGAGGATTCGCCATCTCTTTCCCCAGCATATGAGGAGTTGGTTGATGTATTAACACGAGCTGTAGATAAGTTACATATATCTTGGCCATCTGATAAACAGAGCGCTCGTCCTAAAAGCAAATTAGACGAGCGTTTTCTGTCTTCTAAAACATCTCCTACATCACGGGGTCTCCCTTTTTTCCCTGATCTTCACAGTGAGCTGTCTAGATCGTGGAATACGCCATATTCATCACGTCTTTTCAGCCCTCAAGTGCGCATTTATTCTGATATAAGAGGGCTGAAAGAAAATGGTTATGAATCGATGCCCCGGGCGGAACAGACGCTCGCGAGCTATCTTTCCCCTGGTTCAGCGTCATCTATTAAGAACCCGACTTTGCCCACGAAGCCTTTAAAGATCACATCTAATTTAGTGGGTAAAGCTTACACAGCAGCAGGTCAGGCTGGAGCTTGCCTTCACTCGATGGCTTTGCTTCAGGCTTATCAGGCTGAGCTGGTGGGGGAGTTAGATAACAGTGAGGGAGTCAGCCGTGACGAAATTCGCGAACTTCGTCGGGCTACGGATTTATCTCTCAGGGCGACTGAAGAAACAGTACATGCTATTGGTAGATCTATGGCTGCTTTGGTTTCTACAGAAAGACACCTTTGGCTTAATCTTTCAGATATTAAAGATAAAGATAGATCTTTTCTTTTAGACGCTCCCATTTCTCATGAAGGTCTGTTTGGTGATGCTGTGAATGAAGTGGTTGAAAGATTTCAAGAAAATAAAAAGCAATCTGAAGCTTTTAAAAGTTTTCTCCCTCGCCGATCTAATCCTGATGCTGCTGGGCGTGCAAGGCAGCCCCAGCCTTCATGCTCCTCATATCGTGTTTTTCAAAAAGAGAGTGTTGCGTCTCGCGCTCCTCCTCAAAAATCACGGGAACCAAGCCAGCACTCACAGCCAAAGCAATCTAAGCAGAAGCCGGATCTGAGGACCGTTCTTCTCGCTAAGAAAGCTTCGGCTCAGAAGAAAAGGTCCTGACGCCAAATGGGTCAGACCTGTGAGGGCAGCCCCAACCGAGACGGTGCGGTGTACACCTCATTATACGGTGCCCGTCCGGTCTCGGTGCTCTCACGGGGCCATCCTGCCAACCCCGCCACCCTTGGTGCCTCGGGGCGCAGCGGTCTCCAGCGGGCCTCTGGCGCTGTGTCTCTCAGACGCTGCGTCGGGCTCGCTCCCTCTGAGGGGGGTTCAAGAGCAGTTAGCTCCGGTGGTTCCTGCGTTTCGGCTTCAGGTCCCCGCACTAGCTGTTCAAATTACACCAGAAGCCAGCCTCGAGAGGCTGGTTCCCTTAGTAGAATGTCTGACAGAATGGAAAAGTCTGCCGAATATATCTCAATGGGTCCTGCAGATAGTAGAGAAGGGTTACAGAATCCAGTTCAGTTCTCGTCCCCCTCGCTACAATGGGGTGTTGCTCACAGTAGTGCATCCCAAGCAGACTCTGGTCATGGAGCAAGAAGTGAAATCTCTTTTAGCGAAAAATGCTATAGAGCAGGTGTATCCTCCCGACAGGGCATCGGGTTTTTACAGCCGTTATTTCATTGTTCCAAAAAAAGGATGGAGGGCTGCGTCCCATTTTAGATCTTCGTCTGTTGAATCGTACAGTTCAGAAATTAAAATTCAAGATGTTGACACTCAAACAGATCGGGACTCAAATCAGTTCCGAGGACTGGTTCGTCACGATAGACCTAAAAGATGCATACTTCCATATCTCCATCCTCCCTCAGCACAGGAAGTTCCTAAGGTTTTCTTTCGGGGGCAAAGAATACCAGTATTGGGTACTTCCCTTCGGTCTAGCTCTCTCACCCCGCACATTCACGAAATGCGTAGATGCAGCTCTGGCCCCGCTCAGGCTGCAGGGCATACGTATTCTGAATTATTTGGACGACTGGTTGATTTTAGCGGAATCAGAACAGTTGGCGGTTCGGCATCGAGATGTCGTCCTCGCTCATATGCAGAAGTTGGGTTTGAGGCTCAATACCAAGAAGAGTGTGCTATCTCCATTACAGAGGACCACTTTTCTTGGGGTGGTATGGGATTCGGTCACGATGTGAGCCGCTCTTTCGCCCGCTCGTGTAGCCAACATCCTCACAGCCACATCAGAGCTAAAGCTAGGCCAGTCACGCACTGTAAAACAGTTCGAGAGATTGTTGGGTCTCATGGCAGCAGCGTCCAATGTGATCCCCTTTGGCCTGCTGGGCATGAGACCTTTACAGTGGTGGCTCAGGACCAGAGGGTTCTCCCTGAGGGGAAACCCACTTCGTACGATCAAGATCACGCGGCGGTGTCTCCGTGCCTTGGTCATATGGAGAGAACACTGGTTCCTGTCCCAGGGTCCGGTATTGGGAGCTCTTTGTCATCGGGTTGCCATCTTGACAGATGCTTCCCTTACCGGCTGGGGAGCGGTAATGGAAGGCCGCTCAGCTCAGGGTCTGTGGAAGAGCCATCATCACTCTTGGCACATCAACTGCCTGGAGATGATGGCGGTCTTCAAAGCTTTGAGGCACTTCCTGCCAGACCTGAGGGACCATCATGTGCTGGTCCGCACAGACAATACATCGGTGGTCTCTTACATCAACCGTCAGGGGGGTCTGCACTCGCGCCCACTCTGAAAATTAGCGCACCAGATCCTCCTGTGGTCCCTGGGGAAATTACGCTCTCTGAGGGCAATGTATATACCAGGGACTCAGAATATTGGAGCAGACACCCTGTTGAGGCAGGTGCTGAGGTCAGGGGAATGGAAGCTTCACCCCGAGGTGGTGGAGCTCATATGGGAATCTTATGGCCAAGCAGAAGTGGATCTGTTTGCGTCTCAGTACACGACGCACTGTCCACTATGGTTCTGGCGCTGCTCCATCTTGGGCTCCTCACCCACCGGTGCAGTCTCCGCCTGTCGGCCCCGTGGTGTCGTCGGCCCCGTGGTGTCGTCGGCCCCTTCTCGACCATGGCTCCTCCCGCCGTCGACTCCACCGTGGATCTCCATCCTGGCTGGTCTCTGGAGGACCATCCGGATCCTCCTGCTCCGGGCTCCTCCCTGGCTCCTCCCTCCTTCCACTCCACCCTGGTTCCCAGCTCCTTGCTCCCTCTTTGCCTGCCCCTTGCCTGCCCCACGCCCGCCTCCAGAACCCCCACCCTCCTTCCGCTGGTATTCCTCTTGCGGTGCGAGGACGCACCGTTCCGGGAGGGGGTGAACTGTTACATTCTGGAGCTTTCAGTTTCCTTATTTGGTCGTCCTGTTCTTGTTTTGTTAATTGATTATTCCCCACCTGTCTCCAGTTCCCTGATTACCTCCTGTGTGTTTAAATACCCTCTCTGTTCAGTTCTTCCTGGTCCGTGATTGATAACCTGATATTGTGAAGTTATGATGTTAATGTGTAGTATATTGTCTTTATTATCCTTCGATGTTCAGTAAACTCCTCTTTTGTTCAAGACCCTCCTCGAGCGCTTTATTCTTACGTTAGCACACACCTTGCTGTAACACCTATAAAGGAACATTTTTTATGAATGTTGGAAAATGGGAAAAAGTGCAAGAGTAACAATTGAGTTTGATGTTTCGGGTGAGTTTGCTTTTAGTTTTTTCCAAAACTATACAGTAAAATGCCCTGACAATTAATACAGTGATAATCAGGGTCACTCCAAATACATATGACTTAAAAGAATGAGCAAACCTATAAAGGAACTTTTTTTATGAATGTTGGAAAATGGGGAAAAAGTGCAAGTGCAACAATTGAGTTTGATGTTTTGGGTGATTTTGCTTTTAGTTTTCTCACAAACTATACAGTAAAATGCCTTGAAAATGAATACAGTGATAGTCAGGGTCACTCTGAATACATATGACTTGGAAGCATGAGCAAACTATAAAGGAACCCTTTTCATGAATGTTGGCAAATGGGACACAGTGCAATTGCTAGGATGCGTTTTGTTGTTTTGGCTGATTTTGCTTTTAAATTTCTCAAAAACCATACAGTAAAATGCCTTAAAAATGAATACAGTAATGGTCAGGCTCACTCTGAATACATGTGATTTGAAAGAATGAGCTGACCTATAAAGGACTGCTTTTTACATGAATGTTGGAAAATGGGAAAAAGTGCAAGTGCAACAATTGAGTTTGATGTTTTGGGTGATTCTGGTTTTATTTTTTTTTGTCCAAAACTATACAGTACAATGCCTTGAAAATGAATACAGTGAAAGTCAGGGTCACTCTGAATACATATGATTTGAAAGAATTAGCTAACACATAAAGGAACACTTATGTATGTAGGAAACTGGGACAGTGCAATTGCTAGGATGAATTCTATTTTGTTAAACACAAACACACACACACACACACATATATATATATATATATATATATATATATATATATATATATGTACATATACACATACTCAAACATGAAGAAAACAATGAATGAATATCATTAATATTATCATCATTATCATTAATAAACGATTTATAATAATTAATGTACAATGCAAACGTTTATATACAAAAATTAAGTATTTAAAAACGAAAATTTTAAAAACAAAAGTATAAAACGAAACCGGTGTAAGACAGCTTCTTTTCATGCATTTTGACTGCTCTGAGTACCCATACCGTAAGTGCATGATTACACGCGCAAGAGAAAAAAAAAGTGCGGCTGGCTTGACCGTGTATTTTCAAAGCGCGGCTGGCTTGACCGCAGTTGTATTTTGAGGCTTCAGAGTGCCGCGAAACGAACATTTGCATACAGTAATGTTACATAAAAAAATACGACTCTTTAAACCATACTTACTTTTCTGAGACGACAAATGTAATTGTACACATTAAGCCAATGAATACGAATATTTTACTTACCAAAGTTGTATTCTGTTAAAATATCCAAACTTTGTGAAGAAGCTTACTAGTATGGCCGACCACCGTATTCTGTCTGCATCTGCAACAGCCTTCAGGAGGATGACGAGATCTCGCGATAAGTGATGTTGAGAACGTGATATTGCTATTGAATTGAGTTAACACATTTTTTTTAATTTAGAGGACAAATAATCTAGTTGTGTCAACTTTCAAACTAGTTGAGACACTGAAAACTTAAAATTTTTAGTTGAATGAACAAATTCAGTAACTGCAAGTTGTGTCAACATAAAAAAATTCATTGAAACAACTAAACTGCTAAATAATTTTTTACAGTGTATGTGAAAGTAATGTAAATAATAATTGTAATATAAAATAAAAAAGTGTTCATTCATCTAACATTTAATTCACAGTTTGAAAGGTAGACAGCATGTACTCCACTTATGGACTTGCAGAACACTAACTGTTTGAAAACTCAGAAGTTGTGCTCAGAATCCGTATTGAGACGCAGGGCAGACTGGTTCATCTTGATCTCTCAAAAACGTGTAAACAACAGCTCTCAGGTTCGGCAGTGTTCAGTTTACTTGGGTGTCTTGTATAATTTACTCTCCTTGGAAACTTTTTAAAGAAGCAAACAAAATTAATTAAAGGCATGTGATATAACAGGACCAGTAAAACTTTTATCAAAATAATATTCACTAATAATATGCAAGTCATATGAAATTCATACTACAGCATACTAATTTATGCTGCACGCAGAAATTGTAACTACTGTATAAATATATTTTAAAAATATCCTGTTTATAGTAAATGTGATTAGATGTAGCAATATTTGATTGATTCAAAGTCAAAAAGATTTTTTCAGAATAATCTTTTAGGAACTCATTATATGGGCTCAGTAACACACAGAAAATATGATGAAGTAATCTTTAATTTCACTTTTAATTTCTGCATTAGTCATGGATAAGATTTCCATGTTGTACTGGCGTGATTGTTGGTGCAGCCTCCAGCAACAATACAACAAAAAGAACGCTATGCCAGTAAAGTTTGACCCGTTGTTAGGCAATATTAGAACAGGCCTTGATAATTATAATAAATCTCCAATTGGTCAATGTGAAATTACATTTATTCATTTAGCTGACGCTTTTATCCAAAGTGACTTACAATTGCTATATATATATGTCAGAGGTCGCACGCCTCTGGAGCAACTAGGAGTTAAGTGTCTTGCTCAGGGACACATTGGTGTCTCACAGTGGATTCAAACCCGGGTCTCTCACACCAAAGGCATGTGTCTTATCCACTGCGCCAACACCACCCACCAAATTATATTGATATAGCTATATAACTAATTATATAGAAGAAACAAAAATATATTGTGAAATGTCATGACTGTCATGATGTCACATTTTTGAGGAATTTGATGTATTTCTGCTTCCTTTGGTCCCTGTGTTTCATCTTTATTCCTTTGGTTGTCTTAATTACTATGCCCTGCCTGTTTAGTTACTCATTTGTTAACAGATTAGCAAATGTGTATACATAGTCCTCAGTTTTCAGTCATAGTTTGTTTTTGACTATACTACAAGTTGATTCACTGTGTTTTGTGGTTCTTGTTAGATGGTAAAGTCTTATGGTTCTCCAGTGCTCCTGTGTTTTTTAATTTGTTTATACAAATCACTTCAGTGATTGGAATCTGCCTCTACTTTCTTTTTTCCCCCAACTAGCTTGCCGACTCTTGAGAGCTCATTCATGTGAAGTTTCACTTTTGTTTTTCATAAAATAGTAAGCTGAATACACAGGCAAATACAGGTGTGTCTCTGTTTCTCTGTAAATGTAAATGGTCTGTAAATGGTCTGTAGTTCAATTTCATTTCAGGGTACACATACACAACTTGTGTTTTGAGATAGCCTACTGAAGGTTTGATAATGGCGATAAAGGAACTGACATTTGTGGTGTGTTTTTGGACTGTCTGCTCTGCTGGACATGAAGTCTTCTCATCAACAGGTTATTAATTGTATTTAATTTCAGTATCAAAATGCTATATATTTTATTCATTTTAATTGTAAATAATTCAATGTTATTGTGTTCTATCCATATTTGTCTAACTAATGTTTTACACTGTTACTTTGACAAGCTGTTTTTTTTTTGTATTCATTTGTGAGACACTAAAACTCAACACTCATACAAACATTATAGTTGTAGATTTTAACTTATTAAATTATTGTTTAAACAACATTAACTCTTTTTGTTTAGTTTTTTTTATTTCTTAAGTCTTTTTCATTATACTTCTAATGAAAAAAAAAATACATATAATAATAATAACAGTGTTGGGGAGTAACTAGTTACATGTAACGGCGTTACGTAATTTAATTACAAAATTAATGTAACTGTAATTAGTTACAGTTACTAAGAAAAAATGAGTAATTAAATTACAGTTACTTATGAAATTTTTAACGATTACAAAGGGGATTACATTTGAATATTTACACACATCCACATACAGATTTAACTGATTTCTTTCCCAAATTGCACTGACTTTTCTGAGACATACCGCCCTAATAATTTCCGGGATGCGGAAATACAGTCTGGTTCGTAGAATCCAGTCATAAAAACGGAATGCCTAACGCGGACGGAATATGCCACATTTTGGATGACTAAATCAAAAGTAGGTCAGTTCACTTGAATCAAAACATGACATCGACTAGTGTCTGTGAATATTAAGCCCCAAAAATGCAATATATGACCCGCACATTCTGCGTGTCTGTGGAAATCAGGCGCGGACTGGACACCGGGAGAACCGGGACAATTCCCGGATTTTGCCCGCTATTTTAATATCATTATTGTATAATTGCCTTCCGAATGTACTAAAGCGATCATTTGCGAATCCGCCGTTTGATAATTAAATCTCGAATAAATCAGGAAGTGTTAGTCATGACTCGCGCGCTCTCCGCGCCTCCGCCAAATGGTTTGGATCAGACTCAGAGTAATCAATGCGAGAGAGAGAGAGAGAGAGAGAGAGAGAGAGAGAGAGAGTGAGAGTGAGAGTGAGAGAGTGGACTGCTGGAGCAGAGAAGCAGAACTACTGTTCAGGGTTTCAGGTCAGTTTCATCTGTAAAGATGCTTTTTTTTCTTTGTTTTTTAATTTAATTAATCAAGCAGCAGCACGTTGCTCATCAGTCATCACTCAAAATACTATAAAGGACATCATTATTATCAGTTGTAATGTTACAGTAGTAATTTAGCTGAAAACCAATCAGATTTTTTTTATAGGTTTAGGGGGAGCTACGGACAGACAACAACACAACCCTTGCGAAAATTAACGTTTTAATATATTTCTATAAATCCAGAGAAAAAAGTTAATATTGTTTAACTGTGGTAACCAAAAATTTAAAATGATTTTACAAATTGAGTTATTTAAAAATAAATACAAATCCATTTGCAAAAAACAAAACAAAAAAAAAAAGGTTATTGTATATAGGCTAAAAAAAGCATGGTCAATTTTTGTAAGGAAAACATGACTCGTGTACAGTATTAGGATTTTTCTATAAAGATATTGTAGTATTGTAGAGTATTGTATTGTAAAGTATAGTTTTGTTCAATCTTGAGTATTAATGTCATGAGAGAGATGGATAACAGGGCAAAATAAAGAGACTGAAGAGAAAAATGGAAGTGAAGGTGCAGTTCAGGAGAGAACTTTTAATTATTTTGCATGTCCCCAAATTAAAGATTTAAACCTTTTTTATGTCAGGTCCATACAAAAAATAGTTTTGTCCGTGAATTTGTTTGTATGAGTTTGAATTTTCCAGTCTGAATTATTTTCCCAGTCCGCCCCTGCTGTAAATGAATGGCAAAGACATGGTTTCATTTACTACACATAGGCCTACTGAAGCTCGCAGTGTTTTCAACCTCTGCCGCCTCAATATAGGAGTACACGAGCACATAAACAATTTCTAGAACTGCTCTGTGTCACTTCATGTGCATTTTACTTATTTTGAGAAAACTATCATCATATCAGACAGCAGTTTAAAAAAAACACCAATGTTTCAGGAGTTTATTACACAGAATACGTCACATGCTTATTAGATAACTGTATTTGAGTTGATGTATATGCTTTTATTCATTATTCTTTAATTTTCACAAATTTAGAAAGTAATCAAAAAGTACTCAAAAGTAATTAGTTACATTACTTTAATAAAGTAATTGAAAAAGTTACACTACTATTACATTTTAAACAGGGTAACTTGTAATCTGTAACCTATTACATTTCCAAAGTAACCTTCCCAACACTGAATAATAATAATAATTCATTACATTTATATAGTGCTTTTTCTAGGCACTCAAATCGCTTTACATAGTCTGGGGGTATCTCCTCATCCACCACCAGTGTGCAGCATCTCAGATGTTCTTTGGTATTAAGTGCAGATTGTTTTATACTGTAGATAAAATTGCACAGCTTGTTGAGAAGAAGAAAGCCCTTCTGATGAGCTTCAGTCAGTACATTGATGCTGAAGAAAAGAATGTTGAGGCAATGAAGAGGTGAAGACACTTTCATTATTCACTATGTACAGTACCATTAAAATGGGGTCAAATGATGCTATTTAAAAGATCATTATTTTGTGTATTTGGTCTAACAAAATATGTTGACACTTTAATGTTCAAAAAACCTTATTTTCAAATACTGTAAATTATTGTAGGTCCTCTATGCCCTGCCTCTCTCAAACGCTTCGTTTTCTACAAAGCCCCTCCTTCAGACAAGTCTGCTCTGATTGGCCAACTGGCCCAGTGCATTGTGATTGGCCGAACACCACAAGCACACGTCAGAAATGTGACGCCCCTTTCCATAATCGCGAACTTTAGCTTTCAAAGTAAATATCAAGACAGTTACTAATGTCATTAGTTTTACCATCAGTTCAAACCCAAAATGGGAACAGAGTAGCATGACAGACACAGTGATGATGCAGTACACAAGCCGCAGTTAAGACAGCTGACTTGCTATGATTTCTGACAGGCTGTTTACTCTGCTGTACCCTTTTCTCTCTCTGACACACACACACACACACACACACGGCACGTCACTCTACGCTGAGCAAAACTCCACATTTGAACAGTCAATAGCAAATACTTAAACTAATAACAAAACATGCTTACCTTCGCTGATTCAGAAGCGCACGATTGTCATAGCAGAGTCAGAATTGACCCTTTTTTATTTTATTTTTTAATATCCTTTGTGCAGAAACAGCCTTGTACTCTCCTAAGTTCACAAAACTGTTGTCCATAAAATACGTTGAACAAATTCGAACATTTGGGTTGTGCTGTTCTGTTGTACACAAATCTTATGATTTCTCATTGCATCTACTTTCAGAAGGCCAAATAATATGCTTTTGCTTTCGAACAGAAACACAGCGTCTCAACACAGGCTTTACGGCTGCATCAGCACTACTGCGGTTCCTGAAACCATGCCTTCTTTCTTTGCGTGCACATTTAGGTGGCCTTAAGCAAATATTTCCACATTGTGACATAGACATGTGGGGTGTTTTAGTCTGGTCTGGATCAGCATTCGCTTTTAAGAAAGAATAAATCCTTTCATGGGAGACTTTGAGCTTTGGAACTCTGCAGATCTTATACATAAACAAACAGCTACATAACAAGAAATTGCATCATATAACCCCTTTAAACTCCAAGATTAAAAAGAATTTCATTTTATAGCAATTAATGTTTAACAATCTTATATATGGTGTTAAATTTAGGATTATGCAATTAAATGAATATTTTTAACAATACAACTTCTGATTAACCCCTATCATCAATCCAGTGCTCTTCAGAATCTTCTGCTTTTAAACTCTGACCCTGTGGACCCTGAGGAATTCACGAGGGACCCTATAGCAGCTTACAAACTACTTGGACAACTGAGAAATGAATTAATATATATTGTAAAATACATTCGACTGAGTTTTTATCAGTGTAATGAGTATCAGTATGAGTTGGAGTTCCTAGAGATCCCAGAGCGAGAGGACATAGATGGTGCCGCTTCAGGACTGATCAGACTGCAAGAGATCTACAAACTCTACCCAGAAGACATCATGAAGGGTGAACTGTCCACAGTATTGCACCAGTGCAGTTTCACTGAGATAGTTTCACTTTGTGTTTCTTTTAAAAATCAGCTTTGATCTGTTTTGATTTCACAGAAATGTCATTAAATGCAGATGAAGCCTGCAATGTTGGGTTGGTCGCTTATAACGAGGACAAATTCCAGCATGCCTTTCTCTGGTTCCTGTACAGTCTCAACACATTAGCAGAATACTCAACTACTAATAAGAAAGATTTGCTACATTATCTTAGTTACTCAGCTTATCGTTTTGGCAGCCAACCTGTGGCAATCTACTTCTGTCAACAGCTTCTAAATCTGGGTGAGCTCATGATCTCCTGGAGTTTAGTACTGATATGTTTATAAGGGAGGTTATCAGACAACTTTGAGATCAGATTATTTAAGTCTTAAACGTTTTTGCCTCAGATCCAACTAACAATGAAGTCAAAGTTCAGCTGAGCCTTTACAGACGCCATTACCTCCAGAGAACTTCAAACCCTGACATATTAACACTGAACATACAGTCAAGTAAATATGAGAGACTGTGCAGAGGAGAGATTGATAAGAGGGTAAGTGCAAAGGCTTAATTTTAAATGATTATTTGACATTAAATTACAAACAGTCAGTGTGAAGCTTTGTGTGTTGATTGGATGTTTATTATATTTGATCAAATAAGACCTCCAGGAGGCAGAGGGCGCTGTCCTGTAGGTACAGCACAGGTGGAGGAAACCCCAGACTGATGTATGCACCAGTGAAAGAGGAAGTGGAGTGGGACGAGCCTCGTATCATCAGATATCATGACATTATTTCAGACGGAGACATAAAGAATCTGAAGAATATCTCCAGACCTCTAGTGAATATCTAACACACATACAAACATATCAATAAAATATTTTATTGTTAATATTATTAGAATCTATTATCTTGTTAATACTTTTGATTATGTTTAAGTATGAGGGCATTTCTTTTAAAAGTTGGCTTGGCCATTTAATTCTAGTGAAGACAAATCCTGATGTAATGAACTGTAATGCTATTCTAGATAATTTTGTGCTCAAATACTTTTGGCTATCTAGTGTGCGTGTGTGTGTGTGTTTGTGTTGATATTCCATTTACTGTTCATGGCCTTCTGTAGCTTTCTAGGTCTTTGACTAGAGCGGGTGTATCAAAGATCCGTACTTCTCAAAGGTAATAACCCCCTTATCTTGCCTTAAAATTAACACTTGCATTACATTATAGGTATTTTTTTTAGTATTCATATCATTTTTTATAATTATTATTTGAAGAAAAATAGAAACACTTTACAATATGATTCATTTCAATAACATAAATTAAATCTTATTTTTAAGTGTTACTGAAAAAATATTTCCTTGTTTTCAGTGTTTCTCTAGATGAAGGCTACCCTGTGGTTGCTCGTGTCAGTCAGAGGATTGCAGACATCACAGGACTCTCCATGGAATCAGCTGAATACCTACAAGTACGGTAACAGTAAGAAAGAAATTAAATGTTCATGCGCAAGCAGCATATCTTTTCTTTACTGCCCAAACTAAATAAACTTCAGATAATAATAAATAAACTTCTGGCCTGTCCTTTAATATATATATATATATATATACTGTATATATATATATGTATATATATATATATATATATATATATTTATATATATATATATATATATATACTGTATATATATATATATATATATATATATATATATATATATATATATACTGTATATGCAATAATTCTCTAGGTTCAGAATTACGGGATTGGTGGCAGATATGAACCACATTATGATGCAAAGGTAAGATCATAAAGTTAACATACAGGTATACATAAATTTGTATAGACCAACACAGAATTTTCCATTGGTCCCCTTAGTAATTTCTTCATGGTGTGGGATTTATGAAAACGAAAAAGCCATCCAAACACCAAATACAAACGATTTTAAAACCCAAGATCCATTGAGAAAATATATATTTTTAAGATTTTCATATAAAAAATTATAAATACAAAAATGATAAATAAAAATAAATCACACATAATAAAACTAAAAATAAATAAAGTCTGTGGTTATCTCTGAAGAGACTCTGACATTGCTTTTTTCTTTTTTAAAGGGGTCATCAGAAGCCCATTTTCCACAAGTTGATATGATTCTTTAGGGTCTTAATGAAACGTCTGTAACATAATTTGGTTAAATTTCTCAAGGGTAGTGTAAAACAACACTTTTATCCCCTGCCAAAAATAGCTCTGTCTACAACAAGACGTTTTATTGCATGTCACTATAAATGCTTTAAAACTTTATCCGCATTCATCATAAAACTTGCTAATTAGCACATTATTTGGAAAGGCAAAGATTTATTAAAAATCCTTATAATCACTTCTGAATCAAATGATTCACGCAAACATGGACACATTTAGGTAGATCAGGGGTGCATTCCCTTCAAAAACAACCATAATCCACTGCGTCTTCAGCAGCTCAGATGTTGGGAGTAAATGATGACTGCTATGTTCATTATTACATCCAACAACAAAACAACTAAATAACGTAGGAGACATTCTTGTGTTCATATGTTCCTGCTGTGAAACAATGGCAGACTGTTCATATTCAGGGTGGGCCTAAGGTAAGACACCAGTCCAGTCTGTGCTGAAATGCTACAGTCAATCAAACAATCATGGGAGGGGTCTGTCAGTTTGACATCACACTGACAGGCATGTGAGATCGGCTCAATTTGAAAAAAGGGTAATGATTTAGCATGATTTAAAAAACATTTTAGGGTGGTTGTGTACACACATTGCCAACACAAATTTCAGTTCAACTTGAAAAAGTGCATGTCATATCAGATGACCCCTTTAAAACGTGTTTCATGTCACAACTGCATACTTTAATTACAAACAATTTTGTTGTTGGTGATGATGTTTAATACATAATATAATATTTGGCCTATCCACACTTTGCTGACTGATGAAATCACATATGCTTCTCTTTCTTCAAGTGTATTAACTAAGTTGACCTATTAATTAAATGGGCTCATGGCCCGAAAATGCTAATTAGGAGTAGGACTTCAAACTGAATAGCTCTATACTGTGAGAGCTTGATTAAATATTAACCGAATCATTGTAAGATGAAGTCATTGCAAGATAACTTAAGATTGTTTGATCACACAGGATAATGAAAGGATTGCTACATTCTTAATTTATGTAAGTGTTGATCTTGTCATAAGTCCAAATTTCATTATAAATACTATAGGCCCACATTATAAGGTAATTGTTTTACTATGAGCAATAAATCATGTTCTGTGACTGTAGATGAGTGATGTGGAGAAAGGGGGCGCCACCGTGTTCCCTAAAGTTGGAGTAGCACTGAAACCAAAAAAGGTAAATCATCAAATCACTTTTATATTAGGTATATTAATACGATTTAATACAGTTAAATTCATACTTCAGTTCTCTGGTTTTTAAGGGTTCAGCCGTGTTTTGGTACAACCTCCACAAGAATGGAAAAATGGATTTGAAAACAGAGCATGCTGGATGCCCTGTGTTAAGGGGTAACAAATGGGGTAGGTTTTTAAAGAACTTGGATTACTTTTATATTGTGTATCTTCTATAATGTGCATAAAATCATTATATGTCATAATGACTACATTTTATTTCAGTTTCATAAGACATTGGTTTATATATTTTTTCTGATGTCTTTTCAGTGGCTAATAAATGGATCCATGAGTTTGGACAGGAGTTCAGAAGACCATGTCCTTTGTCCTATGGGGAGTGAAAGACACTGAGACCATGGAGAATTAATATGTAGTGCATCTGTATAGAATTAACTGTTATATTTATCATATTTTTTTAGAGTAGGGCTGGACAATAATTCAATATCAATATGTATTGCAATATAATTTTTTTTCAACAAAGGTGAAATGATTTTTAAAGACATTTCCTATGTTTCGATATACATTACAAGTGTTTCCCATACATTGATTTATTTGTGGCGTTTGTCTTCATTGAATAAACATGAGCACTGCACATTTTAAAATCAAAACACGTTGTGGTCATTTTATATGAATTTATCTCTGAAGGGAAGGACTTTCTTCAGAAAAGTTTGGATGGCTTTTTTATTATATCTGATATCTGAGCATTCATGAGTGGAGCTGATTGTGGCACGGCTGACACAGAAGAGCGTAGGCAGTTTGAGTGCTGTGGTGAGACACAGAGGAGACTGTTGACAAAGACCTTGACAGTGTAACTTACTGTAATTGGCAGTCTATGGGACAGTCTCAAGTCTCCTGGTTTTCATCCAAAATATCTTAAATTGTTGTTCTGAAGAAAAAACGCAGCTGAAGATGAAGATGAAGCCCATGCATCACTTTCAGGTTGCTACATTCATAATCCTGTGAAAAGTTTTTGACTGTTGATGTAAGTAACGTGTTTAAATGTCGGTAATAATTTCACCACCAACAACAATCTGACTTAATATTCTAGTTTTCATGACTTAAAATGTATTATATAAAAACAATGAGTAATAATCCCAGGACTCTGCTGAGAGGCCACTGTGCTGCTTTTAATGCATTGTGTTTCCTTCTGCAGCATCAGTGAGCATTTGAACCTTCTGAAATGGTTGCATATGAGTCCCTCAGTGTGGATGGATCTTACAATCATGCAGTCATTGTTGGAAAGGGTTCAAATACACAAAAATGCTGAAAAACCACAGAATTTGTGGGACCTGACGGATTTTTCTGAAGAACAGCGGGCAGTTTAACTGTTCGGGACAAACTAAGGACTAGGGAACAACAATCACTAAACCATTATAAAAAATACATTCACAGCTGTGGATCATTCAGGTAACAAAACAGTATTAGAGTGAGTTTTGAACAAATTTTTGGATACCAAGGCAAAGTTACGTACCTAAGGTGCTCTCCACTCTGCTCAGAGCACAGGTCATTACACTCTCCACACTTCCTCCCTCTGAATAGGATAATGAGCTATCTCTGCTCTACCCGGTCAGAGTGCTGAGAATCTATATTGAGCGTTCCACCCGCTATAGGCAGTCGGAACAACTCTTTGTCTGCTTCGGTAACCAAACCAAAGGGCTCCAGGTCATGAAGCAAAGACTCTCTAGATGGATAGTAGACGCCATCCCGCTAGCACACTCTTCCTTGGGCCTTCAATGCTACATTGGAGTACAGGCCCACTCGACTAAGGGCATCGCCTTCATCTTGGGGATGGTCCAGCAGTGTGTCCATTATCACGTATCACGCTCATGCTCTTTGGGCATTAGTTCACCTGTCACCTCTTGGCCCATGGGTGTCAAAGTGACAGGAGTACTTTGGAACGATTAACCAGGCCGGGTGTGACCTCAAGGAGCTTAACCTGTCTTAGCCTTAACCAATAGATTGCTTATGGAAGTATGATATTTTAGTCGTTCTACTACATTATCTAGCAAGACACAGTATGAGTGTAGTATCGAAAGGGAACGTATAACATAACCTCGGTTCCCTGAAATACAGAAGCGAGTACTGCGTTGCTTGCTGTGCTATGTAGATATATGAGTCAGTCATCACTCACCTGAGAATCCTGTGGCAAACACCTGCTTAAGTAGCCAGAGCGCCTCGCACATTCTGGCAGGCTTGTTGAGCTTCGCCGCCATAGGCTCGTTCAGCTATGCTGCCTAGCCGTTGGTTCCTTTTTTTATACACTGCAAGAAACCACTGGCCATGTAGTTTCAATGTGTGATTTAAAAAGGCTTCAGTTCAGGAGAAAAAAAGGCTTTTTCCCATCCTAGCAAGATGCAGTACTCATTCCCGTATCTCAGTGAACCGAGGTTACGTTAAGTAACCAAGTATGTTTTTGAGGAAAACATTCCATGGTTTTTCTTTATATAGTGGACTTCAGTGGGATTCACTGGGTGGAAGGTACAAATCTTCAGTGCAGGCTCTAAACATTCTACAGGATCCTAGCTGAGGAAGAAGGGTCTTATCTAGCAAAACAATCTGCCATTTTCTAAAAAAAAGAATACAAATTATATACTTTTTAATCCAGTTCATCCACAATGACTAAATCAATCATTTATTTGTGGACCTTGCCTTATACAAAGAGGCATTGTCATGTTAGAATATAAAAGGGTCCTGTCCAAAATGTTGCTATAAAATTAGAAGCACACAATTCTCTAAAATATAATTACAATCTGAAACTAAAAAAGACAGAGGTCGCTGTAACTCTAAAACCGCCAGCGGGTAATTTTAACACGCACATGACAGCTGTTTTTATATGCAGGGTGCACATGAGTGGTCTGCAGGTCCGCATGCGCGACCAAAATAAAAAATGCGTAATATAAATATGTACTGACAGCGCATTTGCGTACCGATATAGTTGACAGCTGTTAATGCACAATAACCATTTTAGATCACAAACTGTACTAAATAAGTTTTATTTTCAACCTGAAAGCATAAATCTAGGCTATGCATACCGTTTCAATGCACAATACAAAACTGTGAAATTCATCCACTGACGTTCTTTAATCAGCAGCACTAAATCCGGAAGCGCGTATACTTACTTGCCGGCAACCCGCCAAAATAAAAGCCTGCTGATTTTAAGTTTGAATATGATGAAACATCTCGGTTACGGAATAGGGAACGAGATGCTGCAGTGACGTTACCGTATGGGAACACCTCTCGGGGGGACGAATGTCTGAAGCCCTATACCATCCCGCCAATCCTATTGGCCAAATAGCGCTTGGCACCGCCCCACACATACGTACGCATCGTATACCTGCGTGCCACGCGCTATTTCGCTCAGATTTCATGAACTGAAGAAGAATGCTATCAAGGTATGGAACAGCCGGGACCGCAGCATCTCGTTCCCTATTCAGGGAACCGTGGTTACATACGTAACCGAGATGTTCCCTTTCATAGGTCACTTCGATGCTGCGGTGACGTCACCGTATGGGAACCCTATACCATAACACCTGACGTACCTGATAGCTGGGATCCAAGGAAGCATCTGCTCAAGCAGAGAGAACCCGGGAGCCAGGAGCCGTCCTCACATCCAGATTGTAAAACTTGATAAAAGTGCTCGGTGAGGACCATCCTGCCGCAGCACAGATATCATCCATCAAGATCCACTGAAAAAAGCTTGTGAAGAAGCCACTGCTCTCGTGGAATGAGCTCTAACTCCTAATGGCGAAGCGAGTCCGCGTGCCTCATAGGATAAAGATATTGCCTCCACCAGCCAATGGGACATGCATTGCTTTGTGACAGCATGGCCTTTATTCTTGTGTCCGAAACAGACAAACAGCTGGTCAGACTCACGCCATGGGGCTGTTCGATCAAGTCTTTAGCGCTCTGACAGGGCAAAGACTCAGATCTCCTGACCCCGCCTCTGCAGGGGGTAAAGCTTCCAAGACCACTTGTTGAAAGCGAAAAGGGTTAGAAGCGACCTTAGGGACATAATTAGGCCTCGGTCGCAGCAATACTTTCACAGAGCCTGGTGCAAATTCCATGCACGAGGGTGAAACAGAAAGAGCCTGTAAATCCCCAACTCTCTTGAGGGAGGATAAAGCCACAAGAAGAACTGTCTTTAGAGTCAGGATTTTATCCGGTATAGTTTCCAAGGGCTCAAACGGATGCCCTGATAAACCTTGCAACACAATGGATAAATCCCATGAAGGAACTCGCACAGGGCGGAAAGGCCTCAGCCGTCGCGCACCCTGTATAAAACGAGAAACCAGCGGATGACGGCCCACTGAAGCACCATCTATATATACGTGGTTAGCTGAAATGGCTGCCACGTAAACTTTCAGAGTGGCTGGCGCTACTCCATCAGAGAAACGGTCCTGAAGGAACTCCAGTACTGAAGCCACTGGGCAGTAAACTGGATCCATATTACGAATTCCACACCAGGCCGTAAACAGTTTCCATTTGAAAGCATATAAGCGTCTCGTAGAAGCTGCTCTAGAATTCATTATATTCATTATAGTCTCGGTGGTTTCAACAGAAAGACCGGGACATATTAACTCTCTCCGCTCAGAGGCCACGCCCACAGCTTCCATAGATCTGGCCTTGGGTGCCAAATCATTCCCTGTGCTTGCGATAGTAAATCCTGTCTGAGGGGAATCTCCCATGGAGAGCCCGCTAACAGACTGACCAGGTCCGCAAACCACGGCTGTGTGGGCCACCACGGAGCCACCAGCAGCAGCTGCTCCACTCTGTCCAGCCGTATCCTGGATAACACCGCTGGAATTAGACGAATCGGGGGAAAAGCATACAAGCTGGTTTTGGGCCAATTGTTAGCTAACGCATCCAAGCCCAGGGGCGATGGAGGGCATAGGGACAAACCAAAGCGGGCAATGCGTAGTCATTCTCGTCACGAATAAGTCCACTCTTGCTTCTCCAAATATCTGCCATAAGAGGCTCACCGTTTGGGGGTGCAACCTTCATTCCCCCTGCTCCAGAGTCTGTCTGGATAGCAAATCCGCTCCCAAGTTCAAACGTCCGGGGACATGAACTGCTCGGATCGACAGAAATCTGTTCTGAGACCAATGAAGAATATTTCTCGCCAGCCTCCACAGGGGGCGAGAGCGTAATCCTCCATGATGATTCAGATACGACACAACCGCTATGTTGTCAGACCTGAGCAGTAAATGACGGCCGATCAGCAGATTCGAGAAGTACTGGAGAGCTAGAAAAACCGCCAGTAATTCCAACCTGTTTATATGCCAACTGCGTTGTGTCGCCGTCCTTACTCCGTGAGCTGGGCACCCTTGACAAACAGCTCCCCAACCGGTCAAAGACGCATCTGTTGTGACAGTCTCTCGTGAAGCACAAATCCCCAGCCGAACTCCAGCTAGAAGGAATTCGGTTGACATCCACTGTCTTATTGACATAACACACCTCCGTGTCACCTAAATCGTCCGATGCGGAAGACAACGGGGTGAAATGTTCCGACTTTTCATCCACCACTGAAAGGGGCGCATATGAAGTAAGCCCAGACGGATTACAGGGGATGCCGTTGCCATTAGACCTAAAGTCTGAGGCACAAGCTCACCGTCACTGTGCGACCCGCTTTGAAGCGACGCACGCATGACGCGTGAGACTGAGCGCGGGAGAGATAATCTTGCTGTCATTCCGCGAGAGTCCAAGTCTATTCCCAGAAAGGTTATCCGTTGAGAGGGAATTAAAACACTCTTCTGGAAATTTGTGCATAAGCCCAGGCTGTTTAGATAATTCAGCACAAGATCCCGGTGAGAGTGTGCTTGAGTCTGCGATTGTGCTAACACCAGCCAATCGTCTAAGTAATTCAACACGCGAATGCCCTGGAGCCGCAACGAGGCCAGAGCTGCGTCCATGCATTTTGAAAAAGTTCGGGGAGCCAGAGCTAAGCCAAAGGGAAGAACGCGGTATTGATATGCTTTGCGCTTTACTAATCTGAGGAACAGATTCTTTTTCGGTACAACAAAATAGCGGCTATAAAAACCTGACTCCATCTGAGAGGGGTGTACTTCCTCTATAGCCCCTTTGCTCAGCAGAGCTGACATCTCCTGTGTCAGTACTCTAAGCCGCAGGCCATCACAGTGGGGGCAAGAGGAAAGGCTGCCTGTGCGTGATGTAAGCCCAAGCACACTACGCACCTTTCATGAGAGTCTCCCTTCGTGATGAACCTGGTACATGGTTCCTTACACTTCCAAAAATTCATCGCGCCCGCGAAGAGGAGTTAACACTGCTTGGAGAAAACCGCTGAGAACGCGAGATGATTCCTAGGGCACAGATGATTCGCTTTCCTGAAGGAAATGAAATCTGAGCGAAACTGCGCGCGGCACCCAGGTATACGATGTGTACGCATGCTTGGGGTGGTGCCAAGCACTATTTGGCCAATAGGATTGGCGGGATGGTATAGGGCTTCAGACATTTGTCACACCGAGAGGTGTTCCCATACGGTGACGTCACCGCAGCATCGAAGTGACATGTGAAAGGGAAACGCTTTTGTTTATTTATTTTTAGACGCTTTTTTCCAAAGCGACTTAAAATTGGGGAATACATAAAGCGATTCTTCTTAAAGAGGCAAACAAAGTAGTAGGAAATATTAGCATTTTATTTTTAAGTTTATTTACTATAAAATAAATGCATTTGTATTTAATACTAGGACTGCTTTTTATTTTTAATAATATCACACACTATTATTTAGTTTATTTACTATTATTATTATTTTTTAAACGAAATAAAGTGTAATAATATTATAACTATTATTAATTAATTTTTTATAGTTGCATTTAATGGGTCACGCTATATCCAGTGTGAGGACCAAACCAAATCTCCAGGTTCTCTTATGAGAACCAGGCTGAAAAAATTATGTGCACCCCTGTTTATATGGCTAAAGAACATATTATTTCACTGTATTATTCTAGAGTGTATAATGCTTAAGTGTCTAGAGTCATGAAATTGTTATGTCTCGTCATCAACTATATTTTTGTCCTGTTGTTTTATGTTCAAGTATTTTTTATGCAGGCAACACTATTCACTGATCATAAAGGTCAGTATTAAGCTAAACAAGCCTGCACTGACATCGATAATTAGAAGGGAGTAAAAGTAAAAGTAAATATAACAAATATATTAAGATAACCTATGTTATTTAAATTACTAAAATAGCCTATGAGCAATTAATAATTCACCACATTGCATAGGATGAAGCCATGACAAATTCAAACACACAGCTTCACCTAATTAATTATTATTTTGTTTAGTTATATCATTTGTACTTTGAAATATACAAGAAGAACACCAATAAACTTTGGGTTTACAATACATGATAGAAATGGCAAAGCAAAAATTAAGTAATTAATCAAAATTTTGAACAATAATGAGTAACATTAGGATAAAATGGCTTAATATGAAATATTGATCGCTGTCAGATGCTGAACAGCCATGGGTAAAATTTACCCCGTGGCGGTTCTGGTGTTAAACATTAAGATTTGTTCTCATGGAAATGAATAGTCAAACCTGTTCATTAGAAGGAGGTGTCCCAATACTTTTGGCAATATTGTAAAGTTTCACTTTTGTTTTTGATCTCAGAAAACTGGTTTGCTGAGAAACTGTAAGGTGGACAGACACAGGTGTGTCTCTAAAAAGATGCAAATGAATTACCTGCATTTTAGCTCAGTTTCACTTTAAGATATAAATGCACAAGTTGCATTTTAAGGTATTAAAGAATTTGATCATGGACATAAAGGAACTGACATTTGTGATGTGTTTTTGGATTGTCTGTACTGCTGGGCATGAATTCTTTTCATCAACAGGTTATTATATTCTATTTGATATTAGTTTTTATTGTAATAGTGTTACACCCATATATCTCTAACTAATGTTTTTACATTGTTGCTATGACAAGTTGACTGTATGTATACATTTGTGAGACTTTTGAGTAAACAAGTAGCATAGCACAGTTTTTGGGGACATTTTTAATCCGACTATATTAACTCTCTCTTTGGTTTCTTTTGTAATAACCCTTTTCATTATAACTTTTTCATACTTTTTTCAAAATGAATGATATAAATGTATTAATACATAACAAATGCTCAATGACAGTCAAGTGTAGATTGTTTTTTAGATCAAATTGCACAGCTTTTTAAGAAGAAGAACAGCCTTCTGATGAGCTTCAGTCAGTGCATTGCTGCTGAAGAAAATGATGTGGAGATGAACAGGTGAAAACCTTTTCATTATTACCTATACAATTAATCTCCCAGATTAATGTTTATTTACTATTATTATTATTAAAAAGTATTCCATTTTACAACAGTTGATGTTACAAACTTTTATGTGTTTTAGAACAAAGATTATGCTATAAAAAGATTTTAACACTACAACTTTCGATGAACCCCTGTCTTCAATCCAGTGGTCTTCAGAATTTTCTGCTTTCATACTTTGACCCTGAGGACCCTGAAGAAATCATAAGAGACCCTGTGGCAGCTTACAAACTCCTCAGACGACTGAGAAATGATTTGATACATATTGTAGAAAACATCCATCCGAGTCTTCAGTGTGTAGAGTATCATGATGAGTTGAAGACAAAGATCCCACAGCGGGAGAATTTGAATGGTGCAGCTTCAGGACTGATCAGACTGCAAGAGATCTACAGACTCTACCCAGAAGACATCACAAGTGGTGAGAAATCTGCAGATGCAGTTTCACAGAGAGATTTCCACTTTTTATTTCTTTCAAAAATCAGTTTAAATCTGTTTTGATTTCACAGAAACGTCTCTAAATGCAGATGAAGCTTACCATGTGGGGTTGGTTGCTTATAATGAGGACAAATTTCAACATGCCTTTCTCTGGTTTCTGCATAGTTTGAATAGATTAACGGCATACTCAAGCACTATGGAGGAAGAACTGCTTCACTACTTTATTTTCTCAGCCTATGATTTTGGCAGCCTACCTGAAACCTTTTATCTGGGTGAGCTTAGTCCTGAAGTTTAATATTAACCTTGTTATATTTTTGGTTGCCAAACAGTTTTATCAAATTGTTGTGATTCAAGAAATCAATTCAAAATTCAATTTTTTGCCTCAGATCCAACTAATGAAGTCAGACTTCGGCTGAATAGACTCCTTCACTTCCTGAGAACTTCAAACCCTGACATATTCACACTGAACATACAGTCAAGTAAATATGAGAGGCTGTGCAGAGGAGAGATTGATGAGAGGGTTAGTGCAAAGTCTCAAATTTAATTTTTAAATTTTTATTACAAACAGTCAATGCAAATCTTTGTGCGTTATTGGATGTTTATTATATTTTATAAAACAGACCACCAGGAGGCAGAGAGCGCTGTCCTGTAGGTACAGCACAGGTGGAGGAAACCCCAGACTGATGTATGCATGGACATGTATAGAAGGCTAGATGGCTCAAGGCGGAGTCAGCTGTGTCGTCACTTGGCGGCCATCTTAGGTCAGGAGACTGCGCTGCTGCTCCCTGCTGCTGTGGACGGAAGGTGAGTGACATACGCCAACTAAAATGCTCGTAACTTGCTGAATTCTTGACGGATTTACAAACGGTTTGGTTTATTACAAACCTTATTAACGTGGCTATGATTTGTGCTGATGCCGATGTTTAAATTGTAGCTTCACGTTTTGAGAAACGCTTAACATTGCAGCGTCGCTGTGTGTTTCATGGCTGCCCTCTACTCTAAAGTGATACCACAGTCGACATTTTCAATTATTAACAGGTTTCCTGAGACCAACAACGTTTCTTGACAACCTAATCTTTTGTCTAAATGTCATTTTGTGGATGTGGTTGTATTTATTTGCTGGCTAGCAGTGAAGAGGTCGTAAGTGAGTCACCAAGCAATTGTAAATTGGTGGGAGAGGCAGGGTTAGTCTTTCGTTTCAACATAGCTTTGAGTTACACATGATTTCCAAGTGGTTTGGTTTCTTTAAAACATCTTTACATTTGGATTACTTTGTTGGTTTTTTGTTTACAGAACTTCTGATTACGCTTGTGGAAAATGCCTGATTTTTGTGCCGCCTACGGCTGCACCAACGCACGGAGCCTCCAAACCAGAACGCGTGGGATCACCTTTCACAAGTAAGAAAAGAAAATATTATGACTATTATTAGGATACTTAGTAATACAAGTTCTGCTAGGAATAGTGTAACTGAGACAACATTACAAGATTGGCTACATATATTTGCATACTTGCAGTACATAGAATCAAAATGATAATATATTTGATACTGTATTTTAGTCCATACCCTCAATGTTGCCAAAATGTTACCTAGTACTTTACCTGTCTAGTCTACTTAATATACTATTTTCTTAATAAACTCCGTGGCTATAATTTTTCACAAGTATGCAGTTAAATAGCCGCATCCCTGAAGTTTATGACACACCAAGCCGTTTGAAAATCGGTTGAAAATTGAGCAAAATATAGTTATTTCAGCACTACATGCACAATAGACTTTAATGTTATAACTGGACGAGCGGTCCTGTCCTTAGATGGCCGCCGTGTGACGTCGTCGGGTCCCATTGGCTCTCAGCGCCGGTAAGCTATCTAGCCTTTCTATACATGTCTATGGATGTATGCACCAGTGAAAGAGGAAGTGGAGTGGGACGAGCCTCGTATCATCAGATATCATATTATTATTTCAGACAGAGAGATAGAGATCCTGAAAAATATCTCCAGACCTCTAGTGAATATCTAACACACCTACATAAAGTAACACTAACATATTTAATTGTTGTTGTGAGTATATTCAAAATGTTTTTTGTTTTTTTGTTTTTGTCAATGATTTTTTTAATGTACTATTCAATGGGCAAAAGTATGTGGACAGTGGAAGCTGTGGCTAATGCTCATGATTTTTAAATTAAATGTGGCAAGTATGTGTTCACATACTTTTAGCAATGTACACTATATAATTTTGTATGTGACTGTTTATTCCTATTTGTGACCTAGCTTTCTAGATCAGAGGTTTTTCAAGATGGACGGTGTGCAGTCTCACAAGGCCGTGTTTCTCAAAGGTTTAATAAATATTTTATAAGATCTCCTCATTAAAGGGATAGTCATCAAGATGTCAAGTAAAATATTTTTCTTTGAATACCAAAAACATTTGGTCACAAACTTATTATGCAAAGAAAATTCATCACTGTATTTTCAGTGTTTCTCTAAAACATTCCCCTGTGGATGCTCGTGTCAGTCAGAGGATTGCAGACGCTACTGGACTCTCCATGGAAACAGCTGAACCTCTGCATGTAAGTCATGTTACGAGATCCAATTATGATCATGCACAAGCAGCGTATGTTTTCTGTTTTCTGTTTCTGTTCTCTAAATTATCACACTTGAGTTCTTATTATACATATGTTTTATAAAATATTAAGAGTGTTAACAGTTCAGTTTCAACTGGAAATTTCTAATTCAATAGTGATGCAATAATTTTCCAGGTTCAGAATTATGGAATTGGTGGCAGATATGGACCACATTATGATGCATTGGTAAGTTCACTTAACTGAAATTCAGGCATGACATTAATTTGTTGACCTAAACAGAATTCATCATGGGTTACCTTAGATTTTTTTTATGGGTTTTATTCATTTATGAGTAATTATTTAATAAATAACATAATTATTATATCTACTTCTAAATGTAAGTGTCACATAGTCACTGGAGGAAAGAGCAGGGGGTTTTTTTCAGGCACATTTTTTTAGTTAATCTTTTATTCCTTTTAAAATGTTTTAATTCCGGTTATGGGCTTTTATCAATGTTTGAAAATAACTCCTACAATAATGCCAACTTACAGTGTGTGCAAAACAAGGATATGAAAACATGTTTCACTGGAACCACATATTTTTTCTTTCAGAATTTACATTTGAGGTTTAACTATATTTTATGAGTTACAATTAACAAAACATTGCTTTAAGAGTACAAATTTAACATCTGTGTTCTCTGTCATTGAGATTGGATTACATGACCAATCAAATAACTGCAAACTAAATTTAAAATGTTTGACCTCACAGAAAATACGGAATGACAGGATTGCAACATTCCTATTTTATGTAAGCCTCTATTTGCCTCAGTGGTCTTTCACACCATTTCTATAGCTATAAATATCATGTGAAACAATCCTTATAAATAATGTGTTCTTACTGTAGATGAGTGATGTGGAGATAGGGGGCGCCACTGTGTTCCCTAAAGTTGGAGTTGCATTGAGGCCAAAAAAAGTAAACCCTTTATTCATTCAAAAAGATTTTTAGTGCAAAAAATAATATTCTTTTTTGCACTAAAAATCTTTTATCTGCCCTGTTTGTTCACTTCACTGATTTGCACTCTATCTGCCATGTGCCTTGCGCTGCTTTATTTAATTTTAGTTTTTATTTCATTATATGTCTTTTTTACATTCCCTTATTGTATAGTTGTATCTACATTTTATATTTAATCTAGAAGGCTCTACAGTTAATGTTATCTGTATGCACCGGGGGTCTGAGAGTAACGCAATATCGATTCTCTGTATGTATGTACTGTATGTGGAAGAATTGACAATAAATTAGACTTGAACTTGAACTTTATCAAAATACAAATTATTTAAATTGTTTTTAAAAATATTTTTTTAGTTAAGAATAAAAACAATTTAGACCAAGATCATTTGAAAAATGATGATTGAAAGTTAAATGTTAATGGTGAAATTATTTTGCTGTTTTTTCAGTGGCTAACAAATGGATATGTGAGTTTGGACAAGAGTTCCGCAGGCCCTGTCTTTTGTCAGAATGGGAGTAAAAGACTACAGTGCCTGAAATCATACAAAAATCATAAGATATTTGCAGAGGCGATTTGACATGTATGTCATACATTGTCTTACTTGAGACAAAAGAAAATTAGTTGAAAGTTTACCGAGACACCATTTCTCATTTGACTGATTTTTACGTAGAAAGGAGGAAAGTGCACCGTATTAAAATAAATAACATAAGCGTTTTTCATAAACGCTGGCCAAATTTAAGAACAAGAATTCAAGAAACCTTCAATGTTTGGCTTAGTTTTTGTGACATGGTGCAATGACTAATTCCAGGGCATAATCTTTACTTTGTTAATGCCCACTCTGCCATAATTCCTTAATAAATTGCAAAAATTAATTGTAAATAGCTTTTGATGTATACTCTGAAGTCTTAATTGAGGAAAGTGGAAAGTGAGAGCATACACAGTAGTAAAAATAACTTATGTATGAAGTATGAACTTAAACTTCTTAATGTTTTATATATTGTTTCCTTTAAAAACCCGGATCAGACTATTGTGATTTTGTCCACCCTGTTAAGAACTGTTTAACAATGATTTCATAATGTCAGCAAATAAAATAATCTATAATAATTCAGTTAATGATAATTTATTTGTATTAGTAAAAAGTAAAAAGGTTAGTTTTGCAATGGGTTTCAATTTATATTTAGAGTCTGCCTTGCAAAATAAATTAGTTCTGTCATGCAAAATGAATAAATTAACTTTAGACTTCCCTGAAGAACTGGGTGGCTATTCTGTCTGTAACCTTTATGTGTGACCCATATGAAGTGATGTCAAATTAGTTGTATGCCTCTCATTTTAATTTTAAAGATTTTATCTATAATTTGAAATACCTGAAATACCAGTTTCAGTATGTTTTTTTTTTGTATTTAATTTTAGAGTACACGTGTATTTATACACATTTTCTCTTGTTAACAGTGTCAAATTTAAAACAAAAAAAATGATGATAATTATAATAAAACCAGTAATAGTACTAAAACGTCTAGTGCATGGTCTCAGGAAATATTTTTCTGTCTTCTTGGTTGTTATGGCTTTTGTCTTGTGCTCCACTCCTCTATTGTAATCACAAGACTGTTGAGAGTCTCAACTGGCCAGTCTATCACGAAAACAAATTTCTTGTATGTGTAAACATACCTGGCAATAAAGCTCATTCTGATTGTGATTCTGAGAGGCCACTCTGTGCTGCTTATGACTGACCCGTTTAAAGTTTGGGTGAACTGAAGGGCGGAGTTCACTGGAAACAGGCAAGGGAGGTCTCATAGGTTAGTCCCTGAGGGAGGCGCGCCATAAAAAAGAGGAAGCTGCCTTCGGATTGGATGTGTCTGGGGAAAGGGGAGGGGTTTGGGGAAGTTTTAGGGCAGAAGAAAGGTATGAGAAATTGATTGTACAGCTGCCAACACACATATCGAAAAATAATGTCAATGTTAAAAAACTGAATAAAATTTTCAGTGCTATTTGCCTAAAACAGTGATGACATTTCAAATAAGCAATATTTAATTGTTCAAAGGTAAGCAGTGACACTCTTACCCCTGTCAATAGGAGGGTTATAGAAGGAAAGCTGAAAAGGAAAAACAGAGAAAGGAACAGATGTTGCACTCCCGAAAAGAATGAGATAAAATTGTACATTTAAAACACGCACCTGTGGGCAGGTTGGAAGGCTTGGGTAATTCACTAAGATTAGTTTACTGAAGTTAAAGTTGTAGGTGAAACGTTTCCCTTTGGTCTTGTACAAAATTTGCTTATTATAATAATACCTGTGAGAGAAAAAAAAACAGATGTCAAACTAGGTATTAGACAACTGATAAAATATAAAATGTCATAGAAGTGTAACAGTCATGTAAACTTACAATATCTTAATACATTATTCTTTAAATAATATATCAGTATTATTATAGATTACTCGTTGTATGAAGGTACATTAAAGCTCTGCTGAGTTTGTCATAATTAATGTGCAGCTTGCCCTTCCTCTCCCCCCACAGTTTAGCCAATCTCTCTGGGTTTCTGATCACAAACTCTCCCCATTCGCTGCCCCACGTGATCGCTCCGCCTTCGCCACGCCCCAACAGCTCCAAAAGGAAGTGCCATAACTGCACCTGCCGCGAGCCTGGAGACCACGCTGGCTGGTTTATATGCCCAATCAGGAAACAGCACTGCTGAGGGAAAAAAGAATGCAAACTTATTAGCACTAAAATATAGAAACAGTAATTAGGAACAATCCATTAAAACCAATTGACAGCAGTTAGACACCAACACTTCCAGTCAAGTAAAGGTTTCGAACTGTAGACTATATCCCCCCCCCCCCCCCCCCCCCCCCCGCCAGACCATGTGAAAAGGATGTTTGCACTCTTCCAGTCAAACTATACAAAATAAACTATCCTACAATACTGATAAAAAATAACTGTAATGGGATCTAGGCTACTTAAGTTTCGAAGGCTGCAATTTGGGAAACATACATTTTAGAATTAACATAGAATTATGCATTTTCTGTCATGATTGTAATGGATTAATTCTGTAGTTGAATGTAATAAATCTGTTTTGTGCTCCAAACCAGACTTGTGTCTTACAATACAAAGGCTATATAATTTTTGCTTTGGCACATGTCTAAGTGTTAGGTAAAATGATGGAGCAAGTCACATTTAGGCAATAGTTAGAAACAATGCAGTCATATGGAATTAGCAACGAAAAACTGTTTAACAATCTGCGCTCCAGCTGTGCACTGCTCACACACACACACACACACACAAATTCACTTACTTCTGCTCCAGTAAGTCGAGTGAAAAGGACCAAGAGAAGAATTACAATTACACTCCATCTGCAAAATATTAATATTTTCATCATCATCTTCATAATCAGCATAATTTTTTTATTCCCAGGATGCGCTTAATTAAATCACTGCGTAAAAATAAGAAGCAGTTTGATTGTTTGGAATCCAATTAGGTTACTTCCAGTAGAGTTTCAGTTCTTGTCACTGCAGGAGTGTTTTTGCTGGTTTGGCTAAATAATGCAGAAAATTAGATTATAGACCTATGGGTTTAGTTTCAGCGTCATTCAATCTATTATTTTGTCACATATTTTGTATGCTGCTGATAATGTCAGACTTTCAAAGATTTTTAAAATATATTTAAAAAAAAGAATAATAATTTTCAGAACAAGATATTGTTACATTAGTCCGTCAAAAGATCCTGTTTAAGAGAGCTGTTACCTGTTCAGTGAAGATGCTCTTTTCTGGAGGAATGGTCAGAAGAAAAACACCTGTAACCCCTCACTCTCTTTAACATTATTCCTCTCTTGCATTTACTTTATCCTTGATCTCTCTCTCTCGCTCTCTCTCCCAATCCAAACTGACATAGGTGATATCCAAGCTTTCCTTTTTGAGGAGGATATTTTGTATTGGATGTGATTTTGCCAGGTTTAACACAGAAGGAGAGAGAGAAATCTTAGCTAACATTTAGGTAATGTAGGTTAAATTAGCTAACTATATAAATGAATTAATGTTTACAGTAGCCTACATTATAACCAATATAAAAATTTGTATGTAAAAAATAATAAAATAGAGAATTACCTGTTTTATTACACTGAATTTTCACACATACAATGTAATAAAATAAAATAAGATTAAAAAATATATATATAATATATAACATTTAAGCTTGAGAGAATGAACCTAAATATTTATTATATTCTTCTCACAACAAAATCACGTCATAATACAATTTAATACAAATGAACACAGCATTATTTTTACTAATTACTGATTAAATTACATCTAAATTTTTCTCAGTTTATCTGAGAATAGTAAAACATGGAACTCAATCTAAAGCAGCATTTTCATTAAAGGTGAAATGAATTAACAGATGAAGGATGATTTCATATCTCTCTGTCTTTTAGCTGTAGGACTGTAGTCATGAGACCTCTGACATTGTACATTAAAGTTATATACAGTGACCTTCATAAGTATTGGAACAGTAAAGACAAAATTGCTTTCTCTGCTGTGGAGTCAAGACATTTGCAAATATGATTAAAAGATGAATATGTGACAAAACTACAGAATGTTACATTTTATTATAGATCTTTCGACACTTACATGTTTTAATAAAAAGGACAGCACTTTTAGAGTTCATCCCACTATTTGATGTGAGCATAAGTATTGGAACAGTTGAATTTAAGGCAGATGTAAAAGATTAAAGGCTAATATTTAGTTGCAGATCCCTTGCATGCAATCAGAGAGTCTGCAACCCACACTCTAAAAATGGCTGGGTTAAAAATAACCCAATTGACAACCCAGCGCTGGGTAAATATTGGACAGAACACGTGCTGGGTTAAAGTAACCCAGCATGCTGGGTTATTGAGAAAACCCAAGATAGAGTCATTTTTACCATTTGTGTGTTTGCATTTTTATGGTTCTGGGTTATTCTTGCTGGGTTATTCTCATAATTTCACTTTTGCTTAACAAAGCAATCATGGATTAATAAATAATGAAGAATACAGGTTATTTAGACTGTTAAAAAAAAATTAATGCCATCTGACATTCACAAATTTGTACCAATGACAAACAACATGCAATTTTCCCTTTTTTTGTTTCCAGCAAATGCTAAATAAATAAATAAATAATTCACAGAAATACAGTTGCAATAAACAAGAAAACTATTTCTGAATGAACTGTGTCTGTTTAAGTATTACATTTTAACATGTGAAATGACACTGACAATTAACATTTTTATGTAAATGTAAAATAATTTAAAGATGTCCTAAAATTTATATCAAGTATATAAAGACTCCTATGTAGGTAGATGTGCACTGCTTAGGGTAGTTCAACATAGAGTTCACCCAAAAATGAAAATTCTGTCATTTATTACTCACCTTCATGTCGTTACAAACCGTAAGACCTTCGTTCATCTTCAGAACACAAGTTAAGATATTTTCGATGAAATTCGAGAGCTTTCAGACCAGGGTGAATAATTAATGACAATTTTCATTTTTAGGTGAACTATTGTCAAACACTTCAGCTTTGAAGCAAAGATCTACACCTGAGAGCAGTGTAATCTGCTATAGAGCCTGTCTATGGAAGGACAATTTTCAAAAGGAATTGCAAATTATATTTTCAATTGCGTTTTCCACAAGTGACAAATTGTGACATAATCCAAACACAATTGCAAATCTTGAACAAAAACACTGGTTTCAAAAACACTGAACAAAAATTACTGTTTCAGTTTTCATGAATGCACAGTGACTGCCAAATTTCAAATGGAAAAGCAAAGTCCGTTTGCAGCTGTATTTTCCATGTATTATGAGTAATAAGCCTGTCATATTGAACAAATACTGCATCATAGCAGCTTTACAGCATTAGACAGGAAAATAGTGTGTAATAATGCAAAGGGACAAAAGTAAACACTCAGTCTTCAGTTAAAGTCTGTTCATCATTGATTCAGAGATGTATCGTCCCTCTGTGCAATCAAGTCGATGATATCGCTTGATATTAATTGTCTCCAACTAAGCAAGCCAGTGGCAACAGCGGCAAGGAAACGAAACTCCATCGGTGACAGAATGGAGAAAAAAACCTTGGGAGAAACCAGGCTCAGTTGGGGGGCCAGTTCTCCTCTGACCAGACGAAACCAGTAGTTCAGTTCCAGGCTGCAGCAAAGTCAGATTGTGCAGAAGAATCATCTGTTTCCTTTGGTCTTGTCCTGGTGGTCGTCTGAGACAAGGTCTTTACAGGGGATCTGTATCTGGGGCTCTAGTTGACCTGGTCTCCGCTGTCTTTCAGGGCAGTAGAGGTCCTTTCTAGGTGCTGATCCACCATCTGGTCTGGATACGTACTGGATCCTGGTGACTGCAGTGACCTCGGAATAAGAGAGAAACAGACTAATGTTAGCAAAGATGCATCATAAGAACAAGTACATGATGTGTTATTAATTACCATGTCTGTTTTTTCACTGTGTCGCACATGTTACCTGCCAAAACTCAAATGGAATCGCAATTACTTTAGCATCTGAATTTCCAATGCCTCATATTGAAGGCTGTACATTTTTGTCAGAGGTGGGACCATACTATGGAGAGTGTTTGTATTGGGAGGTGACGTCACTCAAAGACAATTGTGCCAAATGCTTTGAACAATGGAGGTTAAGGCACTACCAAAGGCAGCTTCTACTCCGAGAGATGCGTGTTAAAGAACAGACAGTGCAACCCGGATCTCCCTATATTCTTGGCACCTTACACAATAAATAATTCTGTCATTTTTACCCCAAATGCAGCTACTATCCCCTGCTAACAGTGGAGCCACACGGTACTATTGGTCAATATTCACCATTAAACAAATGCTTTTCACCTGAGGAATAAAATATAGGGTAAGGTGCAAATAGGTAAATAAGAGTAACTGCAATGTTGTTTTGCTGATGTGCATCAGAGTGCAAACAGTGAGAGATTTGGGGTAAAAACTACAAAATATCTCCCAATACAAACACGCCCCATAGTATAGTCCAATGCTTGACACAAATTGACAGCTTTCTGTGTAAGGCATCTGCAATTCAAATGCTTTTCAATTGCGTTTGGACTGTGTCACAATATATGTGTCCACATGTGGAAAAATGCAATTAAATATACAATTTGCAATTCCTTTTGAAAATTGTCCAGAATATCCTTACCTGTCCATTGATTATGATCAATGCCTGAGAGATCTGCTGGCATTTTTAAATCACCATGACAATTGGATGGGGTTTTGTGGACTCTATAAAATAAAGTAAAAAAAAAAAAAAATGTTTTAATTTGTCAACTGTTAATAACAGTGATTCAGTTCAATTAACTGTGTGAAGTTCATCATGAAATTGAGTCCATCATGATTATTTGTTAAATTCAACTATGAGTTGGTCTACAGAAGCGGAATGTGCTATTGTGATTGGCTGAAAGGTGTGCTTTCAAACGGTGTAATCAATAGGATGTTCCAGTCATTATAAATCACAGTTTTATTTTAATATGCTGGCTATATCGAAACACACATGAACAGTCATTGGCACAGGTAGGCCTATGTGAGATCACACTGCATAGGCGCACACAGACATTTCTATGACAAGTCACGCAGGTACTGGGTTACTCCGCTTTAAAACAGTCCATATATAAACACTTCTAGGTGTACCAAAGTGATAAGGTAAAGTCAAAAACACGATCTGGAAAATGGGTATATGATGTTTACGCTCATAAATTATGTACATTCTGAACACAAAGTTACAAAGTGCAGCTTTAACTATAGCACGAAATAAAAATATATGTGCGTTTAAGTTACGATAGGGTTAACGTTAGTTGATTATCACAGACAAACAATTACGTAAAATGTATAATAAACATGAACTTACCGTTAGACGCCTCAATAAGACTGCACTCAACGAGTTTTTCTCTAACAAATGTATCCATGTGCTTTTCTCACAGGAAAAAAACAACATTTTGAATTATAACTTGTATGTAAAAAGACTTTATAAACCAAACAAGCATCAAATCACCTCACTAACGCGGCCTATGTCACTCGCTGTGCGTGCGCGCACTTTGAAATGCCCTGAGACGTCGATTCTTTTCCGGGAATCACTTTATTCGAGAATTAATGAACTGGTTTATTTGAACCGGATCGTCTTTTCTTTTAGACCTGCGGTCCGACTGTGTATTGTACGTAATTTGTATGATTTACATGTAGATATGGACAAATGTAGGCGTTTACATTAGAGCAGAAAGTTGTATTCACTTATTTGAACTCATTTGACTCACTTAAAGGTTAAATTCGCTTTTCACATTTCTTTGCCCTGTTAAAGTCCTTGACTGAACTGCAGCAAGGTGTTTTGGGTCATTGTCCTGATCCAACATGAAGTGCTTTCCAATGAGTTTGGTGGCATTTTCTTGAATATTTCAAAATTGATTTACTCTTGTATCAGAGGAAGATGGCCATAGAAGGCAATATCATTTTAAAACTCTTTTTGCACGTAGCCTACTACACAAAAACAGATGTGTTTGTCTATTTACGGAGTTGACTATATGGAACACCTTGGATTATGAACCGAAGTGCTGCAAAAGTGTTTGTAAATCTAAGAATTTGTATAAGAAAAAAATACAGGAATGTTACAAGAAAAATGATGACTAACACGCTTAAAATGATGATAATTAAGTGTAAAGGTATTACTGAAAATACTTGGTGTTTGGGGTGAGGATTGGGGTTGATCCATTTATAAAGTAGCTGTTTTTTTTTGTTTTTTTTTATGTGCACAAATAAGCGACAGGTACCATAAGATTTTCTTCTTCCTGTTCCGTTTTTTTCTTCTTCTTTTATTCGTTCATGCACGTAATGAATGAATGAATGAATGAAGTTATGTATGACTTGTGCAAATAAATAAATAAATAAAATTTAAATATTGGTAGCCCAGATGATTTTGTACCCTTACACAATTCATTCATCTACAGCCATCATACATTAAGTCATCAGTAAAATGAAGCGGTCCTGTTTTAGAGACAGCCATGCCATGACTTCACCTCCACCAAGCTTTACAGATGAGGTTGTATGCTTAGGATCATTTCCAGTTCCCTTTTTTCTCCACACTTTTGCTTTCCAATCACTTAGATAAAGGTTAATCTTTGTCTCACCGGTCCATCAACTCAGTTTCAAAACTCTACTGGCTCACATTTGTGAAGAATCTTGCCTTTTTATTTTTACTGCTGATCAGAGGTTTGCATCTTGCTATGTAGCTTCTGTAATTCTGTTTCAAATTCTCCTGCAGACTGTAGATTGAGAGAGCATCACCCCAGCTTTGTGGAGGTTGTTGGTGATTTTACAGACATTTATTTTAGGGTTCATTTTTAGAGCTTTTATGATTTGTTTGTCATCAACTACTGTTTTTTTTTCTCAGCCAAACAGGTCATCGTTGATTGCTGATGTCGCCAGTAGTTTCCAAACTCTACAAGTATCATAGAATAATTGCTGTTAATAATGTTCATCGTGTGGCCGACTACGTCTTGTATTAATTTTTCTAAAAATCCTGTCATAACGTGCACAAACTGACAGTCACCACTTATAAGCTACTACTAAATATTGTAGAAACATAATTTTCTTTGTAACGTTAATAAAGTTGCTTTGTAACGATTTGTATTGTAAAAAGTGCTATACAAATAAACTTGAATTGAATTGAATAGTATGAGTGTTTGCGCTTAACAGGTGTGACACAGACTCTGGGTGTTTGTGTGTATGTGTGTCTGTATAAGGTCACAGGGCTCAACTTTAAGGATGAATCCTGTTATACGTTAGGTCAGGAGGATAAAAAGCTCTTGTGTGTTTGTGCAAGCTCAGTAATCTGAGATCGGGTTGATTCCATTGAGAACTCACTCTCTCCTCTGAGACACAAAAGAGAAAAAGAGAGTTCCTTTTCACTGAACAAAATATTTGTTTATTATTCAGCTTTATTTACATTTACATTTATTAATAGTAAATGTTTTTATTAAAATTAATTTATATTTGTCTTAGATCTTCCTAGTTTATTGGACAGTTATTTCTTTTTTTAATCTTTTATTTTATATATTATTTTATTTCATGCATTATTGTAAAAGCATATTAGATTAGAATATAATTTAAACAAATTAATCTGCCTTGACTGCATCAAATTAATCACACACAAACCGTCACAAAAATGAGATGCAACACAAGTGTTTTTACTGTTTTATTACTTCATCATCATTTTAATTACGTGTAATTTTAATCTCATATGTAAACAAATTCAGAGGAGACCTCGATCATTGGCCTTCTGCTCTATATAAATAACATCCTGACCTCCTGTTTGGGATTCCAGACCTGACATGTTCTCTTACGGACAGAATACAGATTCTGAATTCCAGATTTGCAGTTAGGACCATATGTATTTAGCATATTTATGAGGAATATAATGCAAGAATATTGGCGATGAGAACAGCATCTTAATTGTATTTTCCCATCTTTACAAACACAAACCAACAGACTCTGAATTCGGAGTGTAGAATCCAAATCTAGTGTCTGATTAATCTCATTAGTATCACTTAATCAGGGTTCGAACATAATCAAACGTACAGTACCTGAAAATGAGGATTAACTTCACATGAACATGAGAAGAAAGGTAAATGACCCTTTTGATAAAGTCCATGAAACACAGCTGACCTTCATCGCTTTTCGATATTCGTTCCAGTCAAAACATTAACAGTAGTGATTTTTCAGTAGTGATTTTGCAAATTAAATCAAAACATAAAAAAGAAATCACAGCGTGTTACAGCTACAGTGCAACGATTCAGACATTCATGAAATAAACAACAAATATTTATAAACAAAATACACAATTATAAAAAAAATACTGTTTTTAACATTTACAACTAAAGAAAAATAGGGAGACGAGAGTGTTTGAGCGCAAATATACACTTGAAGTGTATATGAAAAATCAAAAACACAATGGTTTTGCGCATTAGTCAATTATGTTCTGGTCCAAATTATTTGAAATTGCAGTGTTTGTACATATAAACAGGTGTGTGTGTGTGTGTGTGTGTGTGGTTTTGGAACACCCTCTAGTGGAGATCAACCTGTACTTCCTCTCTTTGTAAGGCTTCTGAACTTATTTGGACACTAGAGAAGCAGCAAATGTTGTGTAGAAGGTTTGAATGTGGTTGAATTGGTGTCTTTTCTCTATTGTAGTGTAGTTCATTTAAGATGTACATATTGAGTTATGTGTGTTTTGAGAGTATGTGGCATAATCTGTATGTCTGTAAATGGTTAAAACTGAGGGAGCATTTGGAATTATAACCTCGTTTGCATGTAACCATGAATAACAATTCCGTTTCTATTCACGGATGAAAACACATCCAAAGAAAGCTTCTGAATAAAAATAAGTTTAAAACACTAATCTTCTTTGCCATAATAGCTTTTTTTCACGTGTTTCTCAAGCCTGGATTTTACTTTGACCTTTCATTACAGCCTTTACAATCAAGCTTTAAGAGTTAACCATGATTCTCTCTAGCTCTTTTCCTGTGGACTTTATTTTTTCCCACCAGCCCAAATCTCAGACCCCCTCTCTTGCCGTGTCTCTCTCTCTATGTGAGGTTGTGAAGAGGTTGGCTGACCCTCATGCAGCTCCAGTAAAGTCCCCTGACCAGCGTCAACACCACCAGCAACAACACCGCCGCCCAGGAGGCATAAATACCCCCGTACACACGTGCCTGGGACCACGTCCCTGCCTAGAGACAAACACAGTCAGATTTGAAAAACAGAATACAAAAACCAAGTTCAAGTGATAACACTTTACAACGACATTTAAACACCAAGCACCACCAAAAATGTTTAAACGGTTGTTATGATAATGAACAGTGGACAAAAAGCTAATTAGATGGGTGACAATAAAAAACAGTGTATTTCAAGATAATGATTTGAACTATAGTTTATTCATAGATTTGGGACTCTTTGAAATAAGAGGATGCATACATTTACATGCTGAATAAATATACTGAAGTGCACACTCACAATCAGACCAGCAGCTGTGATGCTAAATAGCAAGCACAGCAGGTAACACCACAGACTCCGCCTCCTCGGATATCTCTGGCCAATTGAAGATCTGGTGAGGAAAGATAGGAGGAAGAGACCAATCAGAGGAACAATAAAGTTAATTCAATGGAACATGCAAAACTATTTTAAGGTACAGTGTGAAATTTCTCTGCCACTAGCATCAGAACACAGCATTACAAAAATAATGACTGTTCTTCTTTTTTTTTGAATAAGTGTTTTGTTAAGTGCCTGAAATAAGGTCTGTGGCTAACACGAGTAAGTAAAAAAAACACGAGTTTTTTTTAATGTTTTACTCTAAGACACAAAATACATCAGTAATACTGCCTTGATTTTTTTTTTTTTTTGTCTTGAAAACGGCAGTTGCTAACAAGTGGCTAAATGCAACTACAGATGTTGTCTGGGACATTAAATGTCTTCACTCTCTTCTACTGACTGGTCTGCTTTCACAACCTCATTGTGTTCAGAATGGTGATCTTAAAAACCATTTTTTTTTTTTTTATAATAGGAAAATATTTGAAGACGTTGAAGTCGTGTGACCATGCTGTATTTCATAGCCTATGTTAAGCTTCAAATTAGGCTTCAAATTCCTTAAAATGGTTAATTTGTGATTATCATGTAAGAATAATGTTGGTCACAGAGTTTATTTTTGCAGTAATCCAAAATCCAATGGGAAATCCTACTTGGTTTTTGTTGAGGGAACCAAGGTGATGCTAACTTCTGGGCCGGCCTACAAAAATATGTCATCACTGCAGTGCTCTATTGGTTGGAGAAACAGTTAGTCCCGCCCCAAACTCATGCCATTGGCTGAGCCTATGTTGCTTTGTCTGTATGCTCAAACAAACAGAGCAATGTTTTGAAAGAGCCATAGATATGAGGAAATCAGTCAACGAACAGCTTAATAGTCAATAGGCAATAAGCTAGGACAGGATGTTAAAATGTTATGTGACATAACATCGAAAAAATTACAGCCAGTAAAAGGCAGCAATGCATTTCAGAAGCCAAAGCGGTGTATAGGGGGTCCTGACAAAGAGACGAAATGTTGACTTATTTGCCATTTAATAAAAGAGTTTTATTTATTTGGTTCATGCTAAATGTGTTGTGAATATTGGCTGATAAAATACTCACACTTTTCTGCAATGGGGGCATCGAGCCAGCGTCCTGTCAGTAAATTCAGTCCACTGAAATGATGAGAAAGTGGTTGAGCAGCTAATGTGAGGCAGTAGCATAAATAAAACAAGAATAAATAGCCATCTGATATTCGACTGGGTTCTGAACCTGAGCCGAGTGATTCGGTCAAATTGTCACTGCAGTGAATAATGATACAGTAGGATGTTACTATATTATGCATGCATGTACCAGGAAAGTGTTGCTGCAGTGTCCGCAGGAAACTCTAGCTCCAGAAGGTTGTGGTTCTGGACTGGCTGGACCCGGATGGACTGGCCCCAAATTTATGATCCTCTTACTAGCCAAGACGAGCAGACAAACACATTTAATTCTTTACTTGCACAATCCTGAGTGTGACAAGATGACCTTTATTAGTGTGAAAGGATTTCATTAGTTTTAAATTTAACTGGTTCTCTCTCTCTTACCAATAAGGCCGAGGGCAGGCGATCCTTTGGGATGTGACCTTGCAGATGAGAAGACAGTTACAAGGACACCGCACATATTTCTTCCCTGCGGGGGCATTTTTTATGGGCTGGAGAGAATGAAGGTTAATGGAAAAAAAAAACAGAAAGGAGAAGAGAGAGACAGAAAAGAGACAGTTCATTCGAGTTACCCAAAAATGAAAGTGTGTGTGGTTACTTACTACATGAAGTTATTTTAAACAAATTAATTCTACTGTGTTTCTGTAATGCTGAATCATTCAATGCATATACACTACTGTGAAAAATTAAATACAGTGTTGTTGAGCATAAGTGACTGAGCCCAAACTTTTGGATGGTAGTGTATAAATATTTGCTGAAAAAAGCACATAAACCGTCAACCCGATTACATTTATCTGCATATTCTTGGCATTGATAAAACTGTATTGTTTACAGTCATGACCAATAACAACATTTTTAATTGATTCAATAGCTGTAGCATGCAAACAATTGTTCAAAATATTTTTTTTTCCATTTGTTCAGAAGTTGATATGCTAGCTAATTAATCCATCTTGAGATTTTAAATCATGTGTGAAGTGTACATGTGCTCTGTCCTAACTCACTGTAGCTTCGTTGCAGACTCCACACTTGACCACATGTTGGTGAATTTTGCCCTCAACGCTGATGAGCGACTGGCACACCCTACAGCTGATGACTGGAGCACTTCCACTTTCTGGAGACGTCAGCGGGGAATATGGAGGAGGGTTCTCGCTCATCAACACAGGAGGCTGAGTTGAGCTCGGGAACGGAGGAAAACCTAAAATGAAAGATTTTGATCATTTTGATCAAGTTTTACAGCATCAGAAGTCAGCATAAAATTCAAATACATCCTAACTATTTTCAAAATGCATGTTAGAGATCTTATTGTGAATGATTTATTCATGTATGTGTAGTTTTTGTATTTTTTTGATATCTCAATCACTACTTCAATGCTGTGAATGTTTCATTTATACAGTCCATTCATAGTTTCTTAATAACAGCATCTGTATTATCAGTTTAGCAAAGATATACTGGACATATTGGCTCATAAAATGGCGTAAAAACATGAAGTGAAAACATGAAAGTTTCATTTACTTTTGAAAGTTTAAACTGAACACTGAAACTTTGGGAAGTTGAAACTGTTCTCTGTCACCCAGGCCATTAGGATTAATAAGAAAATCAGATTTGGCCTCGAGATCTGCTGAAAGGAGCTTTATAAGGAGACTGCTGGAATGTGCCTAGTAGATCATGTACACATTTGCCTATAGTTGTGGGGGACACATTTTTGAAAATGTGCTCACAAATACAGTGGAACGTGGTAAAACTGATTTGTGAGAATATTTGAAGTAGTTATTAGTTATTGAAAGATCCCAAAATCAAGTTATAAACACAATGTCAGGGTGATAAATCTTAAACATCATGATCATGATAACATTTCACCGGCATCACACACACCAGTTAAAAACCGCCACCCCAAAATCATCAGCACGCCCTTTAGTAACTTTATATTGGCCCCGCCCACTCTGCGCAATGATTGGTTGTGGTCTCCTCAGGCAATAATTTCAGGCTTTCTGAATGGTCAGAAGATGTGTTTATCAATTGTGTTTGGGTGTAGCAGGAGTTGTCGGATACATAAGATTATTGTAAATGTGTAATGCAGAGACGCCGACTCACCGGTAAATGTGGTTAAATGGGGACACTGGAACCCCTTATACAGTCGTCTTCAGTCATATGACTAGTTTAAGTAAACACTGCCCTGTTATTAATATAATTTGTCACGGGAAAGCAGAAAACAGAACCGTAAACAGACCTGGACAACCCAACAGTGATGCTCATTCATTAGCTGCGTAACAGCCTTCTGTGATGGATGACAAAAGAATCAATTAAACATGATTTTGTTTGACAAAATAATATCATCTTCCCAACGCAGGTACGCTACTGCATTGTAAGTGGAGCAGCATCTTTATGTATCTGCCTCTCCACTGCGATCCGCCAGAAACCCATCCGCTCAGGTCCTGCCTCCAAAATCACCAGCATGCAAACTAAAGCACGACTAACCGCACAGAAACGCTACCGAACGGATATCGTAGTAAATGCACTGGTGTGTGTGCGCGCGCGGCCCGTGACAGCGCAGAAAAGCGCCGCGCTCGCTAACGTTTTACTCACTCTGCGGTTTGTTGGGAGCACCGTGTGAAGCCACTCCGGGAGACATCCCGCCGTTACCACTGCCCAAAGCTCCATCGCCGAGATCCGAGAGCAACGGGGACCTCTCGCCGTCCGCCATACCGAGAGCGAGGTGTAAGGAGGAGGGGGAGCGGCGAGAGCGTGTATTGTTGTGCTACCGGAGAGAGTGTGTGTGGAACCCGCGCCTGCGTCATGCGTACGTCCGCTGCTGTGGCAACGCATGTGCGCATCCGTGTGCTCGGGGGGTGAATTGCATGATGCCCATGAGCAATAATGCACGACACGCTGTTTATTCTGTCACTTACAGAATTACTGTATACACAAGAGGTGTGTCTTCTCACAAATGTGTGCAGGCAGAAATGAAGCACATTCTCCTACAGTTTGCTTTAAAAATGCCTGTAATAAACACCAGTAATAAAGCATTTATCTGTTCTAATAGGTGGCTCGTTAGAAGAATGGGATCAAATTAAACAGTGCAGTATGGAATATAAAGATTTTTCTTTGCCTATGATTATTAGGTAGTCAGGGACTGCTTTGAGGATTTATTTGTAGTTGTATATTTGCAGCAATAGCCAACATGGGTCAAAAATGATTGATTTTTCTTTTATGCCAAAAATCATTAGGATATTACGTAAAGATCATGTTCTGTGAATATATTTAGTACATTTCCTAACGTAAATATATCAACACTTTTTGATAAGTAATATGCATTGCTAAGAACTTCATTTGGACAACTTTTAAGGCGATTCTGTCAAAATGTAGATTTTTTTGCTCCATCAGATTCCAGATTTTCAGATAGTTGTATCAAATTTTCCAATCCTAACAAACCATACATCAATGGAAAACTTATTTATTCAGCTTTCAGAATATGCATACACCTCAATCGATCCTTATGAGTGATTTTGTGGTCCAGGGTCACTTTTATGGTGAAATCTTCTAATTGGCTAAGCCAATACAGTTGTATAATTTATACAGCTTGCTTTAAACTATTATTTGATAACATAAAGAGAAGCAATCATGAATTAAAAGGATTCACAATTTTATTATACTTACAAAAGAACTAAAACAGTTTTATAATACTGAATAACTAAACAGCTACAGGCACCTGTTCCTTTCCCCCTGAATTGACTTTATTTTAAAAACATTATATATTTGTTTCCTGGTTCTGGTGTTAATTGATAAGTGAGGTAACTCATGGGTCATATTTCATGGGTTGGATTTAAGACTGTAGGTAAAAGCCTGCAGAACTGTATCTGTAGAAGTTGTCCACACTGTCTATTCTGAACTGATGCAGCTCATGGTTCTGTCACCCTTTCTGTTTCTCTCAGGTCAGGTTGATGCAGTCCATTGGTCTGTTCATGGGCAGTGTGATCTCCAGTTCTTCTCTCTCTACAATGAATCTGGCATTCCCCTCTTGTTTGTGCACTGGGTGAGGCAGGTGAAGGCCCAACTTACTGAAACAAACAAGATGCACAGATATTTACTTATATAGTGAATATTAGATCTAAAAATTTCCTAATAGTTTACTTACTACTTTGGAGTTCTGAGATCAAGAAATGTCTCCCTCACATCCAGCACCAAATCAGATGCCTTTGTATCTGGCAGTTTAACTCTTACCTTGCATGAGAGAAAAACAAGAGATTTTGTTAGATTAATTTGACAGTGCAACTTTTAAAATGAAGATCAGCTCAGTCAATTGAGGACAGAAAAATGCATTTATTCCAATCAGCCTTTGCTATCTGTTTTTAATGCACCATCAAAGCCAACTCTATCTCTTTCAGAGAGGAGAAAGGATGTTTCAAACCCCAGACGTTTTTTCTTTCCTATATATCTCATTACTGAATTTTAAGCTTTAGATCTTTGAAACTTTAAATTGGTTTAAAACATTTGGAATTCATAGTGTGGAAATCCACAAAACTTAGAGTTGAGATAACTACTTACTCAATATTTCTTAACGGTTGTGCTAATCACTCGGCATTTAAGTGAACAGTAACTCTTCAGAAAGGTCCATGCAACTCTTAAGCAAAATAGTTCACCCAAAAATGAAAATTTGAGTAGAAATAAAATCCACATATATATATATATATAGGAATATTTTAGATGAAAAGATGAAAGCAATGGTTTAAAGTTGAAAATGTTTTGATGGATTTGTTTTATTACAAACACACAGCTTTTTACTTGCCAAGACATTCATTGGTCAGATGGAAGATTTTTTTTGGGGGGGGGGGGGGGGGGATTATAGTGATGTTTTTAAACAATTTATTATTTGAAGTAAATGTTATTTTGGTAACACTTTTATTTAAGAACTCTTATAAAGATGCTATTAATGTTTAAAATGTAATGAGTTAATAATAAGAAGTACCAGCATGCTGTCACAACACATGGATGAAGGGTCCTTTCTGCTCAAGCCAAGAAACAAATCTTCAGTCCCAACAGACTGCTTCAGCACAATCTCATACCTAAACAAAGAAAAACACACAGTGAGTGGCCAGCTTACTTACATCTCATGTGATTCTGTCATGCATGTATTTTTTTTTACTCTGGCTGTGGCCGTGGGTCGGTGAGGTCATCAAAATGTGCTCCCTCAGTCACTTCATCCTCATCCCAGATGTTTTTGCTGTTCTTCTTCACATAGGCAGTGCTACCTTAATGGAAAAGAGAGAGAAAGAGGATATAGAAGGATGCTTTAATGTTTTTAAAAGTGAACCCATAAGTAGCAGCATGAAAATAACGTGACGTTTTTTCACAAGTTCAAAGAAATTGTATATAAATTTCAAAATATGTCAATTATTTAAGAAGTAAATAAAATAAAACATGAAATCATCTATTAAATATTTATTATTATTTTACATATTTATACAAAATAACTTTTAAACGTATGATATTAACATCAATTTATATTTAGCGTTATATTGCACATTATTGCCTTACATCTATGATATATAACGTAAATAGAGTATACCCTCTTTGTTCTTTTTTTCCAAAGGTGCAGCAGGAGAGCCGATATGTCCAGGGCCCATCCTAGCCATGGGCTTCACTTGCTAAAAAAAAAATAAAAAACAAAAGGATAATTCATCAATTTGCATCCGTGAGCAAACGTTTAACAAAACAGCTCTTCATAGCGGTTTAAACCTGGAGATCTTCTTCCTCATCTTCAGGGTTTGGAGAGAGCAGAGCGGATAGCGCCTGGAGATCATGCACGGACGCGAGACCCTCCATCTCTGTTATTCGGAAAGTTTCGATTGGAAGACGAAGGTGAGTTTTATATAAACGTTCGTTGTGCTTACGGTGCTCTTCCGGGTACTTTGTTTAGCGTTTCCATGGTAACTGCACGCGGCGTTTTCTTATTTGAATAACATGGCGTAAAACTTTCGATGCAAATCAGTTATCAATTGCGAATTTACAGCTTAACGTGAAGTCTCAGTTGAGGTCGTTGTATTTTAAAGCATATTTTAAAAAAGAATAAAGTATTATGTATTTAAAGAATAATTTTAGAACTCATTTTGCAGTACCAAGTGTCAGACAACAGATGGCAGACATACTTCGTTTATCTCCAAAAAACAACGAAAAAGTTATAACCTTGAGATGTCTTTTTATACAACTAAATCCAACCACTAGAGGGTAGAGTTGGTTTTATTTGACCAGCCCTACTGGAATAAAGTTGAGACTTTATCTGTGATCAGCAGAAATGTACAGATGGTGTTGGATTAATGCTTCTTAGGAAAAGAGATCATTAATTTATTCAGAGTCGTCTCTTTAAAATATTACCTTTTCTTATTTTAGTTTTTAAATGTCAGTTAGATAATGAGAAGTCAACATGTCAGTAATCTTCTCAAAGCATGCTGCCATGTTAATTTTAGATAAAGATGCTGAGTTGATGACCGAATCTTTATATCAAGTCACTTGACTGGAGTATTTGCAGAAACCCACTTTTCAATATTATTTAGAAAAATTAGTTCACGATCACTCACTTTACTTCTCCACAGGGTTCAAATCTCTATATCTCCCAGGATACAAATCCTAGTAGCAAACTTTCAAAACATAATTTAAGATTTTTTTAAGGGGTCATGCCATGGATTTTTTTATGATGATTATTATTATTATTTTAATATATGCCAGTGGGTGGGGCCTATGGTGAGAAGATGACTATTCGTCACTGTCTTGCTCTGGAGGCAGTGTTTATGCAAACGGCTGCATCCTTGTGACGTTACCTGGCACCTTGGATCCAAGCAAGTGGTTTTCTAAAGGTTATTATATAAATGGTTTTTTTTAATCATCGATGATGATGAGTACATTTTAAATTATGAAACTTGCAACAATTATTAAGCACACAAAGTCCTCTTCTGTTTCAAAAGATCAAGGGAAATTTGGTTTCTCATTTCATGTCCCTTTTAAGAAATGTCTTTTTTATTAGAGAAATCCCCATCCCCGTTTTGAGAAGTGTGAGAGCCATGTCTATTAGCCTGCATCAGTCAGGGAAATGGATTGAGTGTGTATGTGTCTTTAAGCATGTGTGGAGGTTTACAAAGTCATTGTCACAGCTGAATTTGTTGCCTGCAGCAGTTAAAGGGGGATCTGTCAAGCTAGTTATCAGTATTCTATTCATGTAGTTTCTCTCTCCACTTCCATGTCTTTCTCTCTCTGCGGTATTCTTTCTTTATGGTCATAGATCTCTTTCTGTTTCCCATATTTTCCATAAAAAGATTATTCAGAGACTCTCTCGTCTTTCCTCAGCCCCTCAGTCCTCTTACATGTACACTCTTATTCTGCCATTCTCAGCATTCCTAAATTAAATAGCTGTGTACTACTATGAGTCTAAATTGAGAACTGAGTATGAATTGTGCATTTAATTTGCAAACAGATGTATTTGAATTTTATTGCAGCCATAGGAGAGATTTTCGATCTGTTGAAACTAAAAATGTTGTTACTTAAGGCAGATTTCTCAAGTACATGCTGAGTCTGTATAAGAGTACAATCTGTTTAAATGAGTCTGAATTCAAATGCAAGACCATTAAAGCTTGAATTCAGAACAAATCTGTTCATGTAATTATGAATTAAGAACAAACCTGTGCATGTGAGTCTACACTGAGAACAAATCCATGTAAGTGAGTCTGAATTGAAAACCAATCTACATAGTGAAGTCTGAATTGAGAACAAATCTATGTAGGCGAGTCTGACTTTAGAACAGATCTGCGTTGGCAAGGCTGAATTGAGAACAAGTCATCATAGGCGAGCTTGAATTGAAAACAAATATTCGTAGGTGGTCCTAAACTGAGAACAAATTTACATAGGCAAGTCTGACATGAGCAAAAAAGTTTTTCATAAATTAGTCAGAATTTGAATACGCCATATTTAAGAAAGTCTACATTTGAATGTTTTTGTGTTTCTGAGTTTGAAATTATTTAAATAAGAATTTTGGAGATTAATGAAAGAAGGAGGAGGAGTACACAGAACAAAAACTCACATAGAAAAACAACAACAACAACAAAAGAGAGAGCATCTTCTAATAGAAAAGGCTGTTATCATTGTGTTGAAACAGAGGTTATAAGAGCCAAGCTGCACCATCTCATATGTGTGTTCTGGCTGAAATTCTCTTCATACCATTCCACTGATCTGATCTGATGTCAGAAATATGGCCGAAGCTTTTCCCAGCTTATCCCACCAAAGGAGCTGGCAGTCAGCGTTGATGCCAGAGAGCGCCACAACCCATGCAAGAGCTGATTTTGTTATCTAATGAACAAATTACCAAGAATAATGCTGTGTCATAACCCAATGCTTTTGAAAGCTATGTTTAGAAGTTAATTGAAAAATAATTGAGTTGTAGATCCAGCTGCCACTGCCACTTGTGTGTGTGTGTCTGGGAACATGAGGATTTTAGATGACTTACAATTCTATCTCCCATTGTTCGCTGTAATGCCATGAAGTCAGAAAACCCATGACTGGATGGTACTGAAGGATTACAATTCCATGTGTGATGTCCCGTATTTGGATTGGCCTGAGCTGGCCGCAGCTATTTGCACAGACTGATAGCTTTGTGTACTCATATAAAACTGCCAAGGTGGTAAAGTTCTCACAACTTTATGACCGCATTGCACATTTGGGTGAGTTTCAGCAAAATGTACCTGTACAAGGCAGCTTGCAGCGACATTCACGTCCCTAGGCAGAGAAGAACCCAAGGCCGCTTCTTCCAGAGACAGGGGACAGGATTGAGCTCACACCACACTGCAGGTTGTTCCCACTGGGAAGGCAGATCCAACTCTGCGCTGGAGCTGCAGCAGCTGGGGCATTTCTTGCAGATCCATGGGTACTCTTTACTGGAATCTATAGGCACCAACACCAAAATGATCTACAGGTACATATTCGTTTTTACATATTACTTAAAAGCATTTATGACATAGGAACATAAGTTTATACTTAATTTGGTATAACTAGCTTGTGAGAAAGTGTCCAAATTGACTGCAAACAAATGTGAAAAGTGGAAACTTGTTGACTTTATTTTTTATACCAAAAACACATTTTTTCTTAGCATGTTTTTTGCAAAATGTAACTCTTAAATTATCATGTAGAAATGTTTAGAGGATGTTTAAGCAAGGCAGAAATTATACAATCCTGAACTTGCTCTACCATTCAAAAGTTTGGGGTCAGTATGATTTTTGAATGTTTAAAAAAAAAACGCGTCTTTATGTCCATTAAGGATTTATTAATTTTTTATGAAAAAAATGCAGTAATATTGTAAAATATTATTATACAATTTAAGAAATGACAGTTCTGTTTGAATATACTTCCTTTGAATATATTTAATATTAATGTAATTTTAAAACATGCTTTTTCAGCATGCAATATTCCAGTCTTACATGATGCTTAAGAAATCTTTCTGATATGCTGATTTGGTGCTCAAGAAACATTTTGCATTATTATCCGTTTTGAAAACCATGATGTGCTGATTAATATTTTAGTGTAAATCAAATGCCTTTTTCCAATATCCTTTTATGAATAAGAAAGTTTAATACCACACCGGATGCTTCAATTTACATATTAATTAATAAAAAGCAACCCTTAGCAACTCTAAACTTTTGAAAGGTAATATATTTCCTGAAACCTGTTCTGATTTTATTAATTTCAGCTGTTGTTTATACATGGTGGAATTTTCATTTTAGGTTGAACTATCCCTTTAAAGAAAAGTAAATTGGTTTGTAGTTGAAAAGTCATATTCAAGTAACTACAAATTGTCCAAAAGAATACTTAAGTATAATTCGATTGCTCAAGTACATCCCTGATTTTATGAACAGCCCATTCAACACTGGTTCATTTTGTAGTCATGTTTTTGAACTGTTATCAGCTACGGTTAGTAATATTAATTTACTTGCACATTTATTCATCATACAAAATAAATGATACTACCCATAACGGCTTACACACGAGAATTAGCGAATTAAATGAGCCATGGATTCAGTATCTGAATAAATGAAGCAGTTGGGATTTACAGTAATAGAGTTCACAAAGCAGGAAAAACAAGGCCAAAGTGTTTAACCGAGATTCAAAATATGTAAAACAGGTTTTCAAAAGCATGTTTGCTGCTTTTCAATTACATTCTTGACATGTTTATTGTATATGTAGACACTTTGCATTTTTAGAGCATGACTTTTGGAATGAAGACAAGAACCCATACTGTATAATCAGTGCGTGAAAGCATGTGTCAACGATCAAAGGTTTTGTTTATGAGTAGAAATCCCAGTATGAGTCAGAGGTGTTGCTCTAGCCATCAAACGGAGGGGCTAGCGCTGTGTAAAATAAAGCTCTTAGCTCTGATTAGCAGCCAGCTTGATCTGCTTTGACTCACACTGGTTTTTTATGCTAATGACTAGCAATACAACTAATCCCATATGACAGCAGGGATTATTCGGAGGGGAAAGAGGGAGAGAGATGAGGGTTAGGTACATAGCTGTGCAGAAGGAAAAAGTCATTATGTAGACAAAATGTAAATCTGTTCTTACATAATCCTGTCATATTTAATGAAGAGGTGAAAAGCATATATTATCAATTATAGGGTTCTGTACAACTAATTGTCATGGCCAGTGACTGACAGATTCATACTGTGAATAGCCTATACGTGCCATGATGAGGCCTGTTACAGCCTATTAATAATGTGTGTGCTACAGACCAAAATAATATTCTTTTTATTTTGTTATTCGGCTTTTTGATATTAAAGCCATAGTTCACCCAAAAATGTAAATTCTGTCATCATTTTTATATGTTCAAGTTGTTTCAAATCTGTTTGCGTTTGTTCTGTTGAACAAAAAAAGAAGATCTGAAAAGCTTAACTTCCAGAGTATTTTCCCCATATATTATGGAAAACAAAGTCAGTCATCAACATTATGCTGAAATGAATTATGACAGAATTTTTAGGTGAAGTATCCCTTTGAAACATGATAGCAAGTTAATCTTCCTGAATTAAGTGTAATAATTATAATTAATTATTATTAAGTTTTTTTTATTTTTCATGGTAACTCATTCCAGTATATCACACGATATTAAAAATATTGGCTTAAGATTTAATTTTTAACATATTTACTGATAGAAATTGCACTTTTAAAATGCATACAATTTTTTGAAACTGTGTACCATCAGAATTACTTTTTAAACTTATATTTATACTTTAAAAAAAAACTTACAGTTGAGATTATGACTAGAAACAAAATAGTAAAAATTGCATAAAAAGACTAACATTGACAGTAGCAAATTTACTTTATATTATTAAGTCACATTCAAAATTCGAAATATATTTATATTTTATTAAGTAATTATTCTAATAATTATAATGATTTTCCTAAATATAAAATAGATGGATGCTATGTGTGTGTACTGTTTTGCTCTAAACATCAGAACAAATAAAAAATATGCTTTAACCTGTTGAAATGTAGTGAAATAAAGTCTATAATAGGGAAGAACTTTTAAAAAGACACAACAGAATTACAAATTTTAATATCAGCCAACTAAACTCAGTTCAGAAGGCTAAATGGTCCCCCCAGCTCCAGTGCCGATGGTTGTATCTATTACATTTCACTATCTTACAGTGCAGCCCACATCAGATTTAATTGTGTTCTTAAATCATTTACTTTCTCAACTGTTATTAGTGAGGAGAAACTTATGAAAATGTTATCTGGATAAGACGTCTAAAATGAGGGAGCGAAGTCCTCGGAGGGCTCTTGCAAAACCATGTTTGACTAAACTAATTTCCTGTTAGAGCTCTTTATTTGGACGAGAGTGTAATAAAGTGGGTGATCTCTGACTGAGTCTCATTATCAGGGGGACGTTTAGAGAGATCTTTGTCTCAGGGTGCCAGAATAGTTTTTCCATCAGGGGAAGCCAAAGTGTGACAATCTCAGATTAAGTGCTCTTAAATGACACACTTACACTCAGTTAAGACTGTCAGAGAGAGTTGGGCTGTGCAGCTACAGTCCTGGAGGAGTTTAGCTCCAACACCTTTGTGGGATTTCAGTCCAAGTCTGTTTGCTTTGAGGTCATCTATATGTGTACTTTGGAAAGTTGAAACATTTTAAATGCAAAAGTCTTAAAAAAATGTTTCAATAAATATTACTTTTACTTAGTCAATTTTTGCTTTGTAAGCAAAGCCACAGTGGAATCATAACAACATGAAGTAGTTTTGTTAATGATCTAATTGTTTGCGTGAATTATTTAGTGACTCACTGATAAGAACAGTCACTTGTTTCATTGCTAAATAAATCACTGTTCTCGTGAATGATTTCATTACTCACTCATCAAGGCAGTCACTTATCCGGTTCTTGTTTATTTTAATATTATTTATTTACAATTATATATACTATTACATTATTACAGTTTATATTACTATTATAACTATTTTTATATTTTCAGTTTTCCTTCTAATTATTAATTTAGAGTTAGTCATTTTATTCTACGCTTTAGTCATTTTTTTCTTGTTTTAATAATGTTAGTTCTTATTGTAGTTCATATATAGTACTTATTTGTTTCAGTTAGCTATTCGTATAAGTGTAGTTCTAAAAATGTATATATTAATTTCAGCTTTGTTACAATTACTGAATTGTTTATATATAACTGTTTATCTTATGGCTCATGGGCACTCCAGCTAGAGATTTAGACTGAATATATATATATATATATATATATATATATATATATATATATATATATAATGTACTGTATATTTGGTAGTTTATATATTTGGTTATATTTGAATGGCCGCTCTATAAATTCTCTAAATTGTTTTCTATCAGTCATTATGAGAAGGTTTCAGGCTGGTTCTGTTTTTTCCCACATATGACGTTAGGTTCCGTCAGGTTCTAGTTTATTATTTCTAAAAACCAAACTTATTTAATGTGAGAGTCTGTGTCTACTCGCTCGGAGAGAAAATAAAAACATTTTCAGGTTCGATCATATCTGAGCGCACCAGTCAGGTTGGATCACATGGTCTTGTTTACGGGTCAGATTCAGACTTTAATTTGATGTCTAGTTTTGAGCTCCTTTACTGAACGGCATGTTTTGTTAAGTCATTGTTATAAACCCACTGCAGCACAAGGATGTTTCGAGGAAAGCAGTGGCACACATGTGCCAGGTGCATTGTGGGACATTGTGTGACCTGACAGGAGGCTCGTTCGCTGCTTTTAGGATGGTTAAGCTCAGCTTTCACGTTAATGCTGCATGTTGTGTTTCATTTGACAACCAGATGTCAGTAACATTAGACAGTAACATTGTTCAGGGGTTTAATATATGCTTAAAAAAAATCAAGACGTCCAATCAATGCTTCACTCTTCCATCACACCCTTTTTTCAAGTTTTCGCAGTGGACTACATGTGACACACTGCAAAATGAGAAGGACATCTGCATTATAAATGTATTCAAGCGTATTACACTCACACATACACACATAGTGTCCCATCCAGATGGATTGTCTTCACTCTCACTGTTGAGCGCAGCACTGAGCCGCTGGTGAGAGACTGCAGTTATTTCAGTCTCATTGCAGTCTCTCTCTCCATCTCCCACTCTCTCTCTACTCCCTCCTTACGTCCCTGATTGAGCATCATTCTCACATGCAACGCTTTCATGCCTCCTCTTTCACACTCACTCTCTTTCACTTACAGCCCCAGTGATCATGCCGCATCCCCCTCTCTCTCTGTCCTCTCCTCTGCCTGTCTGCTTTCGTTTACATATTTCTTCATCAAACTGACTGTTTTCAGTGCCAGCCGAACTGCATTCGCCTGTTTTTGGAAAGAGGACATTTAGATGCGGGACGCTGGGTATTTTTCACCTTGCAGCTCACTCATCTGGACGGCTTTCGGGAAGGTCGTCCGGTTCTGTCCTGGAGTTTCAGCAATACATCGATCATCCGGGTTTGCAGCCCACCAGAGTCCTGGAGTCTGTTGCATAGCTGTGTGTCTCTTGCGGTGCACTCTGACTGCTCTTATAGTCTCGGTGAGGAGCGTGGGCTGAAGAAAACCCCCTCAGCCCGTCATTAGCCAGAGGAGGAACACCGTTGAGGGTCAGCTAAGATCAGTGAAGGGGAAAGCGTGACAGAAGGAGGCAAAACGAAGAGACACACAACAGCATCTGACAGGTTGAGAAGAGCATCAGACGGTGGGATCAGCTCCTGTTGGGAAAGAGAGCAAGAGTTTTAGAAAGAGAGTGGCAGGCTTTGATTCGTAAACTAGTGACTATAAACTCTTCAGTATTTGAGAGCCAATCCAGAACTCCATCCTGACTCTCAAAGACTTCCAGGACAAGCTGTGTCAGTTTTTCCAACTCAAGTTCCTTTGCTGTTAACAGCCATGCAGGTGTCCTTCGCATGTACAGATCACGGGTTGAAGGCCCCGCGTACCAGCGAGCCTAACAAGCAGAACACGTCGAGTCCGAACACGGCCAGCGCGGCACGGGCACGGTTTCGAACGGTGGCACTGATTGCCCGGAGCCTGGGCTCTTTTACACACAGGCACCACATTTCCCTGAAAGAGTCCACTGGAAAACTCACCGGCATGAAGTACAGGTATAGAAAACTTCTGGCAACCACTGAAAACTGGATGATAGTGCTGTAAAATATCAGTTCTGACACAGTTTGAGTGAGTCTTTTGAGTAATTTGTTTTATAAACAGGTATAGTTTATAGTTTTGATAACTTTGATCTTTGTCTTTTCATTTTCATTCTCAAAAAGACATGAAAAAAGGTTTCTATGAATATAGCAGTGCTGTGAATGAACATATTTTATAATTCATTCTAGTAAACTTTGTCCTTGAAATCTTAAAGGAATAGCTCATCCAAAAACTGAAAATCTGTTAATTAACTCACCCTCATGTCATTCCAAACCTGCATGCATTTCATTCTTCTGTAGAACACTAAAAAAAAACAAAAGATATTTTGAAGAATGTTAATTACCAGCTTCAGTTCCCATTGACTTCCAGTATTATTTGTCCATGCAATGGAAGTCAATGGAAATCGAAACTGTTTGGTTATTTAAAATATATATTTTTTGACATTCCACAGAAGCAAGAAAGTCTTGCAAGTTTGTAATAACATGAGAATAAGTAAATGATGACAGAATTTTCATTTTTGGGTGTTTAGTTCATGAAAAAGTGTTTTTTGTTTGATGGATAATAATGTGAGTTGATTGATGAAGTATAAAGTAAATTATGATTGGCTCCATTAAGTAGATTAAGTTCAAAATGAAGAGCGTCTTTTTTATTTCTTTTTTTTTTGTCTTGTGTGTGAAATAATGAATTGGAGGAAAGGCTGAAGCAGAGAGCTGAAAACATTCAGTGTGTGTGTGTTTGTGAATTTGAGGGGGAAGTGTGAACTAATGGTTTTTTTGCTGGAAATAATTAATTGCATCTGAGACACAAGTATACCACAAGCATGCAACAGTTATCGCATATCTGCTAGTTTCCATAACGACAGAAAACTGCCGGTTTGCTTGCGCATTACTCTAATTGGACACATTAGCTGTCGGACAGGGGTCATAATTGGGCAGTAGGGTAAACCTGATCACCCTCGGCTGACGTCCAGCTTCACGCACTCATGTTTGACATTTATTATTTTCCAACACTTTCATTGAATTAATTATATGATTAAAAGTTCCGTATCATAAGGAAATTAGCTTGTCCTGATCTTTTGAAATAAGATTTAACTGTAGTATTAAAAACATATGGTCACTTTTAGAACAGATATTATTTTATAATTCCTGAATAGCAGAAGAACTGATAATAATATTAAATGCAGGGAAACCTTTTTCCTGCTTTTTCCTGATTGTTTGTATCTCCTGCCGCTATATCCTTTCCGAAGGATTCCAGTGTTAGGAAAGTGTTGCTGAAGTTTATTATTAACCAGGTCCTTGTCAGTTTAGTCTGACCTTATGAGTTTATGTGGCAGATTTCAGCAAGGATTGTTTTGTGAACATGACAATGTAATGCAGGCATTGCAGAGAGGTTGTTACTGAAATACAGAACACAAACATTTGACCAGTACAGTGCTCCATGTACACAGAGCTGTTTATTTTACATGCAAATAGTCTGTTTTCATAGTCTTAAAGAGACAGCAGTAAAAAAAAAAAACAGCCTTTTTAATTTTAAAGGTGAGATGAAAGGGTGGAAATTGTTTAGATGTTTTGTGTTTTTAAGAAAGGGATGAGAAAATAGCCATGCAAAGTAATGACTTAACAATTATGATTTTGGTGCAAAATTATTTCATATCATACAAACCGAATTCCGGTAAAGCTGGGACGTTTTTTAAATTTTAATAAAATGAAAACTAAAAGACTTTCAAATCACATGAGCCAATATTTTATTCACAATAGAACATAGATAACATAGCAAATGTTTAAACTGAGAAAGTTTACAATTTTATGCACAAAATGAGCTCATTTCAATTTTGATTTCTGCTACAGGTCTCAAAAAAGTTGGCACGGGGCATGTTTACCATGGTGTAGCATCTCATTTTCTTTTCAAAACAGTTTGAAGACGTCTGGGCATTGAGGCTATGAGTTGCTGGAGTTTTGCTGTTGGAATTTGGTCCCATTCTTGCCTTATATAGATTTCCAGCTGCTGAAGAGTTCGTGGTCGTCTTTGACGTATTTTTCGTTTAATGATGCGCCAAATGTTCTCTATAGGTGAAAGATCTGGACTGCAGGCAGGCCAGGTTAGCACCCGGACTCTTCTACGACGAAGCCATGCTGTTGTTATAGCTGCAGTATGTGGTTTTGCATTGTCCTGCTGAAATAAACAAGGCCTTCCCTGAAATAGACGTTGTTTGGAGGGAAGCATATGTTGCCCCCATACCATCAGAGATGCTGGCTTTTGAACTGAACGCTGATAACATGCTGGAAGGTCTCCCTCCTCTTTAGCCCGGAGGACACGGCGTCCGTGATTTCCAACAAGAATGTCAAATTTGGACTCGTCTGACCATAAAACACTATTCCACTTTGAAATAGTCCATTTTAAATGAGCCTTGGCCCACAGGACACGACGGCGCTTCTGGACCATGTTCACATATGGCTTCCTTTTTGCATGATAGAGCTTTAGTTGGCATCTGCTGATGGCACGGCGGATTGTGTTTACCGACAGTGGTTTCTGAAAGTATTCCTGGGCCCATTTAGTAATGTCATTGACACAATCATGCCGATGAGTGATGCAGTGTCGTCTGAGAGCCCGAAGACCACGGGCATCCAATAAAGGTCTCCGGCCTTGTCCCTTACGCACAGAGATTTCTCCAGTTTCTCTGAATCTTTTGATGATGTTATGCACTGTAGATGATGAGATTTGCAAAGCCTTTGCAATTTGACGTTGAGGAACATTGTTTTTAAAGTTTTCCACAATTTTTTTACGCAGTCTTTCACAGATTGGAGAGCCTCTGCCCATCTTTACTTCTGAGAGACTCTGCTTCTCTAAGACAAAGCTTTTATAGCTAATCATGTTACAGACCTGATATCAATTAACTTAATTAATCACTAGATGTTCTCCCAGCTGAACCTTTTCAAAACTGCTTGCTTTTTTAGCCATTTGTTGCCCCCGTGCCAACTTTTTTGAGACCTGTAGCAGGCATTAAATTTTAAATGAGCTAATTAAGTGGATAAAAGTGTACAATTTCTCAGTTTAAACATTTGCTACGTTATCTATGTTCTATTGTGAATAAAATATTGGCTCATGTGATTTGAAATTCCTTTAGTTTTCATTTTATTAAAATTTAAAAAACGTCCCAACTTTTCCGGAATTCGGGTTGTATATATATATTATTTCTCTCTCTCTCTCATTTCAAACGAGGCATCCGAGGCGTACAGGACACGGCTTCTTATAGGTTGTTTTCACAGGGCAAAGTTAACCATGAGTAATGGCCCTCTGTTTATCTGTATATGTTGGATGTCCTGGATAACAAATATCTGTCTCTGTGGTTTTATCATCTGTCACTCACTATGATTTCATCTTTAGAAATAGCAATTGCTCTGACAGCGTAGAACCTCAGGTCTTTTTGTAAACATTACATTTTTGCAGAAGAAGTGCTGCTTATATTTAAACATCTTTCTATTGCATCAAAGTGTGCGCCTTTTTAAGAGTTTGTGTCTTTAGTCAGTGGTCAGAATAAATGTAATTGAATGTGTGACATGGAAGTAAAGGTTGCTGTTGCAACTCTGGTTTGTTCTACTGCATGTGCTAATGGCAAATATTGAGAAAGTATACATGCGATAACTGTAACTGAGTAACTGTCTTACTGTATTTTGCATAATTTACGTATTTATTATATTATATTATATTATATTATATTATATTATATTGGAATTCTAAAATTCTTCTATTATAAATGTTACTGACAAATTATTTATTAATTTATTAATTTACTCTCGCTCAAAAAAAAAAAAAGATGGCTCTCATTTGGGACTTGAGCATTAATTTTGGAACCTGTGTCTGCTTAAACTAATCATAACCCTAACTAATCTGAGCAATAAGGCTTTTTTTCGGTGTTCTCAGTCTCTTTTTGTCTCACTTGCTTTCTGACTGTATAAATGACAAGAAGGCTTAAAATACATTTTTAAGAACCTTCGATGTCCACAGATTTGTAAAGTCCATATCTTAATGTTTCCACGGGATTAAGCATTAGCAGTGTGTGTGTGTGTTTGTATCTTTCTCTTGCATTTACTCAGTTAATAAAAGTGTAATTTGGCCTGGTATTTCTGAATTCCCAGCTCTAAAACTAACAGTTGCAGTGTTTCATGGTTCACTGGCCAGCGCTGCAGTCCAGATGGGCAGGCGTGCTGCGTGTGTGTGTGTGTGTGTGTGTGTGTGTGCATTTGTCCTTGTCATTGTATTTGTGTGTGGGCTTCTGTTTTCTTGGCCACTGGACTATTAGAATCAATCAGTGTATGTGTTAGTTTTATTTAGCTTGTAAGCATTTTTCTTCACAACATAATGTGTGTGTTTTTGTGTATAAGTGGAACACAGGCAGCTGTGTTCCAGAATCTTCTGAAACACAGGATAAGGAGACCTCATAGATGCCCAAAAAGGCCACAACAGTCATATATCACTTTTTCATTTCCTCTGGTTTGTTGGTAGAGACTTTTGTGATAATGCATTATTAGCCAGGTTTTCAGATACAGTATATTTACCTGTGCGAGGCATAGTCCACAAACAAATAATGTTGCATTGTCACATACTGACATTCATGTTGTTGCAAATCTATATGACTTACATCTATCTATCTATCTATCTATCTATCTATCTATCTATCTATCTATCTATCTATCTATCTATCTATCTATCTATCTATCTATCTATCTATCTATCTATCTATCTATCTATCATCTATCTATCTATCTATCTATCGTTAGTTCATTAGTTTGTTAGTTCGTAAGTTAGTTATAAGGTAGGCAGGTCAATTAGGGCAACATTAGGGTGAGTGGGTAATGACATATTTTTCATTTTGAGTGAACTATGCCTTTAATTGTCAGATGAGCTCTGGGCTGCTCAGACACTGCTGAGGGACTAAGCCTGATTCTGCTGGAGAGAGAACTGAGGAACATCCTGTGGTGTTTAGAAAATCCTGTTACCCATCTGTTAATCATCATATTGTGTTATTCATTTGCTGATGAGGCTTAATAGTTTTGTTTCAAAACGATTTAATTTTTATTATAAAAAGGTGTGCACATGCATTCACACACACAGTGGTAACATCGTTCAAATCCCATCCGCACACACACACACAGTAGTTAGTTATCACACTCTGCAGCAGTCCCCTGACTGCTCTAAACTTGTTATCCATTCTGCTTTACAATGACTACAGTATCACTAGAGACAGTAATGAGGCCTCACACTCGCACACACTCTCACAAGCTCGTACAATAGTTATACTGAAATGCTTAAAGCAGGTGAACGCATCCAGATTTAACGGTCATACTGATAAATAATCGAGTGCATCTCTTTTATCTGTCGGCCCTCCAAATGCTGCATGTGGTTATTGTTGTATTGTTTTTTTTCTTTGAATGGGACATCGGATGCCCATTTTCAACAAGTTGGTATGATTCTTTAGGATCTTCATAAAATGTCTGCAACATACTTTGTTTAAAATTCCTCAATGGTTGTGTAAAAGAACACATTTTTTCCTTGTCGAAAACAGCTCTGCTCACAGCCCACCCATTTCGGTGCATGTCTCTTTAAATGATAATGAGCTACTGCTCACTCCACCCCTCTCTCAAACTACAAATGAGACATTGTTATAGCTGGCTTTTCATTTAATGCTATGTTATTTTTATAATATTATGGCACTGAAATTCATGAATCATAGTATGTACAGTATATGCTACTCAAAGGTACTTTGATAACAAATACCACGGTAACATATCCAAAAAAAACATGGTGTTAGTTATTACCATTGTGGTAAACCATTATACTATTATGTGTCTAAAATGTGGTATCAGCTAAGTTACCATTGTACAATGTTCAGAATAACATGTCATTTCTATGGACACATGGAATGTCATGCTTTGTAACTGATAGATGTGATTCTGTGTTTTGTGTTATGTGTTTTGAGCATCCAGTCAAACATGAAAACAACAACTTTTCTATAAACCCAGTCATGCACAAACAAATCAGACCTGCTTTCCTGTCAAGACACATGTTCTTCACACACCTTCCTATGTACAATATCAGTTAAACGATACATACAGTTTCCATTGCCTTTCTGAGGCATTTCTGAGCTTTTCTGTCATGCAGTCTCTCAGCTCTCTGACTCAGCTCGCTGTGATGAGGATCTGTTGATACCCAGCAGCGTGAATGTCTGTTACCAGGAAAAAAGACGCACACCCCCATCACATGGAGAACAGGGAGTTTTAAATTATATATGTCTGCAGCTGAGAATGTGCTGTGGTTGTAATGTCACACAAACTAATAATGGCTGGGAAAACGTCTGACAAAAATATCGAGTGGGAGATGATGTTGGGCGACATCCATCGCTTTTGCAACAGCTGCATCGATATGAAGGATGATGCCGCCATTTATAAAGACAACAGATTTGTCTTATTTCAAAAGGCAATAATTTGAGATGGCTGACCTGCAGGGACAAGATAGAGTGATTAAGTAGGTCATTTTTTTACAGAGTGTATCTGTTAATTTTGTTTCATTCTTACCTAGATCGTTTAATGGGATAATACGCAGAAAGTTGGAGATGGATCCGCTTGGAAGGGAGTGTGAACTGTGCATGATGATTTGGTATTCTCACCATAAATTGAAAACCAGGGGGTGGGTGTCCGCAAGCCGAAATCATTGTTCTTGGTTTCCCTCCAAATGCATACTAAGTCACTTCCTGCAAGTCAATGCACAGAAAACACTGTACAGAAATATTCAAGTACCATGTTTGGTTGTTCCTCCTAAAATATTACCCAAAATGCAGAATATCCATGCACGATGCAAAATCAGGTTCTGAGGTTGGCAGGTTTGACATCAGGAGCTGTTGCTCTGGTATTTTGAACTAAAAAGAGAATGTGAGTGGTGCAGGATGTTAAGGTGTTGTGGGTGGTTGCCAGGATGTTGCTATGTGGATGTGTGGTGCTTAGTGCTTTGCCATGCGTTTGCTTGGGTTCTCTGAGTGTCTCTATGATACTGCGGGCAATAAATATGACTCAGGTCCGTCCTTCATCATAAGTTTATGGGATTTTTCATCTACCTGTTGAAAATTGTAAATCTGATTGCATAGAAAAGCAATATCACACCTCTCCTCAACAATGTCATTTAGTTCTGCAGCACAAATGAATTACAGGCCAAAATGTATAACATCTGTGTTTGTTCAGATGGGTGGATGATAGATACATATGATAAATGGATGGATGGATGGATGGATGGATGGATGATGGATAGATAGATGATAGATAGATAGATAGATAGATAGATAGATAGATAGATAGATAGATAGATAGATAGATAGATAGATAGATAGATAGATAGATAGATAGATAGATAGATAGATAGATAGATAGATATCCTTCTGCATTCAGTAAAACACCACAACTTTTCCCCATACTTGCAGGAAGCAAACAGATGTTTTAGTAATTTGAGGGCAGTAGTGGTGAGCCTAGAACACTCTGGTTTGTGGTGCAGAGCTGCGGTGTGGGTTTAAAGTGAATGAGGTGTTATCTCTGACTCAGTCAGGCATTAAGAGGAAGCCACATATCAGAGTAGAGGAAATTTTAATGATGGAGGAATGGATTGCTGAGGTTTTACTGTAGATTGAGACCAGGGCCGCTATTAAAGTCACATCTGCACTCTGATGAATAGAGCTATGGCTAATGTATTTTATATTGTAGCCAATAAGATGATCTAAATTGGAGGCTAAAGCCATAAAAAGTTCAAATCCAAGACTGGGGCATAAATACCAGCCAGCCATTTAGTGTGTGTGCATTCACATGTACTTTTGAAAGCTATTAAAGAGTTTTGTTCTCTGATAATAGCTGTCTTAAATCACTGAAGTGCTGTAAGAGTCACAACGGTCTCTGCGGATCAAATATTCAGTTGTTGTCCACACTGAGAGAAAATTAAAATGGTTTCCTCTGGGTCCAAAAAGAAGGTCCATTATTCACATGCACCATAGTGGGAGGTCATGAATACTTTTAGAAAACCAAATAGCAGAAACATGCTTGAATGGTTAGAACCTTAGAGGTGGCTTTTTATTTAAATTTTACTTTAAGTTTTAAAATAAAAGTTTATCATAATATGGAAACACCTACCCAGAACCATTTTCTGAAAGTTTTTTAAGATGTTTAAATAAATTATGAGAATACATACATACTATTTCTTTATTTTATATATTAATGTGTTTTTTTTATTACATCATGAAATAAAATAATAAAGGAACTGGAGGCACAGAAGTGAATGTTATGTTAACAAATTTTTCGTTCTCTCCGCAGGAATCTTGGGAAGTCAGGACTGCGAGTGTCATGCCTTGGACTCGGTATGCATTTTTTGATTTATAAAGCAGCCATACACCACCAAAAGGTCACACTGAATATGAGTACCATAGATCAGTGATACATTCACACAGTGCGTTTAAGTGAAGTGCAGGCAACAGTGTGTGTTTAAAGAGTCACATGATCACGAAAATGCCATCCTCCCTCCATTCATATTTAATTCATCATGAATTAAAACACAAGCTCACTAATTGCCTCACACACTCCACACACAGCAGGAGAGTGATGGGTTGACGCTTAATTTATTCTCTCTTCCCTTTTATTTTTACGATTAGATGGTTTCATTAACAAGCCTTGTGAATGCAAACATAATGACTGTATAAATCTGTTGTTGACTTCTTCTGAGATAAAAACACAGTGTGGCTTATATAGCAGCCGGTTGTCATGCTACAGGACTCATGGACGACTACACAAGAGAACATGCCTAATTCAGTTCACCTCAATCCGTTTTATTTTTATCATTATAAACCAGTGCAAGACACCCAAGGAAATTACAGCAGTGTCAGTTCATTGATTAATTAAATGGAGGGATTGTAATGATGCACTGAAAATTTAGTTTGTTCCATCTCCAAGAGCAAACCACATCTGCTCTCATGAAAACCATAGGGCATTGACAACTGAATTGTTTGGTGTGGACTGAACTAGAATAAGTGAACTGGATTTTATTGTTGTCATACAACAGGCTTTCAGTAAGTGCATTGGGGAACAAACAGCTGCTATTTCCACCATGTAAAAAGCCCCAGGCTTATCTTCACAATACATTTCCAAGTGGTGTCTCTCCTATCTTAGATCCGATTCTTGCTCTGTGCAAGTCCTTCCTCCTTCCTGCATCCAAATATACACTACTGTTCAAATGTATGGGGTCAGTAAGATTTTTAATATGTTTTTGAAATCTCTTATGCTCACCACAGCTGCATTTATTTAATTGAAATATAGTAAAAAAAACATTTCTATTTTAATATCTTTTAAAATTTAATTTATTCCTGTGATGCAAGGCTGAATTTTCAGCATCATTACTCCAGTCTTCTGTGTCACATGATTCTTCAGAATGAGATGGATTTTAATGTTATTTATTGGCATGTGCTTTCTGTATTATTTTAGCATTTAATAGAGTATGCAAATTAGCAAATAGAGTAAACATGCTTACAAAAGTTGTGCTTTTGACTTGTTTTGTGAATTAAACTCAAACCAATTAGTTTCTTAATTTTGTGCCTTGTTATTCACTGGTGGTGAATTTAGTGATTAAGACTGCGAAAGTGCGACAACTCACCCTGCTTGTAGCTGTTATTTTCCTGGGACGTCAAAGGTCATAGCTCCAGGTCAGACATCACAAACATTAGCCCCTTGATCAAACACAAGAACACTGCAGGCTAATAAGATTTCAGTGCTTTAGACATGCACTTTACTAAATACATGAGGACAGCTTTCAGTGGAAATCACAGAAACAGCAGTCATTTTTTTGCATGGGATTGTGTGTGCATATGTGCATGTATAAATGTATGTTCATTTAAGTCAGTGGTGCCTGCTTTAAGACTATGATGGAGGCACAGTGGAGCCTATAAAAATTTCCCACTGGCGTCCCACTTTTTTCACATGTATTAGGAATCATCCTAAATTAGATAAAATTTGTAAGTTTAAGCACTCTAAATTCATACTGTGGAAACGGTTTTAAAAGTGGTTATTTTTACTATGGAAATGGTACTTTAAAGCCTTTTAGCAGACTCCTCCTCCCTGGTGTCAAGTGTAATGTTACAAAATTACTTACAATATTTTATAATCAAATCTTGAAAAAACTCATATAATTGATAAGGTCTGAGTCTCAACATTCTATATATGTTATGGAAGTAATACTGTGACAGAAAATTAATTTATAAATTTGCAAGAGGTAACATTTGCACAGCTTTTTTGGTATAGCGTCTTAACAAAATCTCAAAAGAAGATGGAATTTTTGTGATGTCAACTTCAAATTCGGAACATAATACAGTAAGATGTATGGCTTTGATTTCATAGCAATTTTTGATTCCAAGATATTTTTTGTAAAACTATTATTTTAAATGAAAAATAAAATTGTATTGAAGGGGGGTTCAGTTAATAGGTTAAATATTTTAACTAATAAAAGTATAAAATCAGATTAAGTAATGAACATGCCAATTTCTACATTTTACAATTATTTAATGTAAATGAATATAAAATGATTTTGTCAATCAGCTCTTATTCATAGGGAGATCCATGATTAGGCAGAAAGAGCCTGTTATTCCCTTGTTTCTCTCAGTTGTTGAGATGCTGAAGACCCTGTTGCTCATCGTTGCTAACAGAAGCTGTGCACATAAAGTTATCTGGCAGCATGAGGACTGTTACTTCATGTACAAAACTTAAGAAACATGCCAAATGTTCCTTATCGCTACGCTGGTGTCACCAAGGGAACGTAACACATGCAAACGCCCACATTATTTCCTCATTTATCTTACAATTCATAAGCGCTTGATCTCCATGGGAACAGCTGATTACCCCCGACGGATTCCCTCACCCTCAAACACAGTCGGGCGTCTCATGGGATGCCAACAAATCCCATCACTTTGAAGACCAAGACACCAGTGTGTGCTGGAGAGATGCTCAACCCGCAGCCGGGGTGAATTTTAGGGTGATAGTAGGTGATTGTGACAGGGATGTGGGGCAGTGACTGCAGAATCTTACCCTGACAGCAATGAATCATGGGTGCTTTAGACTGGAGGCAGTGTGTGTCAGGCCAAGAATAACAGAGTCCTCAGGAAAACCTGGTGCAGTTTTTACCAAGAATCAACCTCATTTTTGTCTCTTTCTTTGTATGTTGAACTGAAGTACTGACATATTTATTTTTGATGTTTTAATGATTTGATGTTTTGTTCTAATCTGTTTGAGCGTTTCTGTGACAGTCACCAGAGCAAATAAATCAAGCTCTACTTGGAGCAAACTTACCTCTGACTCACACTTCATCTCTTTCTTTCTATTTCTTTCTCTCTCTTAGGCACGTGGGTGACATTTGGGGGACAGATTTCAGATGAGGTGAGAATTGAAAATTTTTATATTCATAACCAGAAATTGAAACTCAACAATTATTCTAGAGGGTAATCAATCTATTTACTCATTATATTTTATTTTGTAATATAATATAATAAGGTATTGAATCATCTGTTTAAAAAAAATCTTTTTACCCATTATTCTCATTTCTAAATCCACTCTAGACATTATCACAAATTGGGCAGATTTAGTCGAGATAAGCATGTTCTGTGTTGACAGTCTTGGCAGAGAGGAAAGCTCATAGACACATCATGCTGTGGTCTTCCTCATTATTCAAACAATAACATCATTCTGCCAGTGTCCCCTTCTGACACTCACTCAGGACAAATGCACATAAACACTAGCGCTTCTTACATCATAAAAGTCCCCGCAGCAGCAACTTCCACGACAAGCCTGTCTTTCCCCAGAGGCGGAGTCTCCTCTATTGTCCAATCAAATTATGCGAGATGTGGACGTCCCCATTCAGTCTCCTTCTCCATGTCATAAGTCATCTAATCAACAGCTGAACAGATGTTTTTTCCTCATCGGTCTACCAATATACAACTACGCTGACATAACAGATTACTTTCACTCATGCTGACAGTTCTCCGTCAAAGAGAGCTAGAGAGAGAGAGACTGATGGATTGTAGAGATCGCAGAGGTTTTAGCCACCTATTATTCTGTCAACAGAAGATCAAACTCTGACATGAAGATCATTGTATCTTTGCAGCAGTTACGCTAAAAAAACAGATGTTCTGTTCCCAAACCTAGTAAGGGGCCATCCACACAAAACACATTTCTGCTTTTTTAAATATGCACTAGATGGACATCTTTGATCAATGCGCTCGGAACAGTACAAGGTCACAAGACATGTTTTTTAAAAGTTGTGTGGCACACAGAACATTGTGTCTTGTGCAAGAGTGCATGTTTACATAAAAACAATGGAAAAGTAGCACAGTGTTAATTAAAAAAGCATTCTGTATGAATCGTCCCTAAGGCTGTTTTTTTAAGGCTATTTCATATGGGTAATGAAGACTCATGTGTCTCAGTAATTTAACAGCTTGTGCTTTTAAATCTTGAAAACAGTTGTGATACTGCAGTGCAGTTTAAATGATCTCACCCTACGTCATGACTAGCTGTTACTATATATAAAATGATGAGCACAATTTTTAAAGGATACATTTACAAAGCATCCATGCATAATAAGAATCTTGTGTTATGTGCATGAATGCCATTATACTCAGTACATCTGCCTGAAAATATGTCCATAAAGCCATGTTTTAATTTTTTCTGCATCATGTGACAAACAATGTGAGGTGTAAAGAATGAAATCACCGTCAGATGCTATTGACTTCATGCAATGCTATGATACTGCATTCCTATATACATAGTGACAAGCAGAAATTAAATACCAGGATGGAGCCAAATGGTTGGAGGGGAGGGGTTGAAAAATAACAGTCAGCGTTCTGTGAAATCAGCCGAAAAGAAAATCGTTTCAAGGGCAGAGAAAGCTTGATGAAAGATTACAAAGATAAACTGTTTTTCTTTAGAATAACATGCATTTTCTGATCCTGTTCTGTCCTTCTCTCTGCATCGCTTCCTATCCTAACTGCACTGTCCATATGAATAATTGTGACAAAAATATTCTGCAAAGGTTCAAAACAATACGTCTTAAAAGAACAAATTCAGCTCAACCCTGAATTCGGTTTGGACAAATTAAATGTTATGGAACTGAATGTTTTAAATGTGCTTCACATGGCAATGAATCATGTGAAGTGGGTTTTAGCAGCACTGTTTTCAGAAAGGTGAGCACTCAATTATCCGTTTACACACACTTCTGAGCTCTCTGCAGTGCTTACTGACAGTCGAGTGCTTGATACTGATGTGTGTATGTGCGTGTGTGTGTGTGTGTATGTGTGTGTGTGTGTGTGTGTGTTTTGTAGGTGGCAGAGCAGCTGATGACTATAGCCTATGAAAACGGGGTCAACCTCTTTGACACTGCAGAGGTCTATTCAGCTGGGAAGTGAGTTTGACCTTTGACTTGTAGCAAAACAGAGTGGCTAAATCCATCTAGCTACTATACTATCTTGCATACTAGAACCTATTGAATGGAAAGTATGCAAATTGGGATTCAGCCAGTGTCTAAGAGTAAAAATAATCGACACAAATAATCCTGGATTACAGACCATCCTTTAACCTTCAGAACCAAACTTGCCAAGCTGATTCATCTAAACCTGTTAGAAGAAGCAGAAGGGAATTCCCTATAATTGATTTGCACCCACTGATAGAATTGTTTTTGCACACATTGTCTGCATTAGTTTTGCAGGAATTATGGAATTATGCATTCAGGTTGAGATGCAAATTTAGAGCTTAATGCAATTTGCATAGATCAGTTTCTATGCATGCAGGCCAGTTTCTGAGTGTTAGCTAGTGCATGGCGCAACAGATTAGAGTGATCATATTTTTCTGGGACTGTACATGATCAGTCCACCATTGTCATAATGCACCTTTAAAATGCCAGAAGTCTGGATATGTGCCTGATTGTGATGCTTTTCTCCATTCTTTGAGCATCATTTGATGAATTACTGCTGTCATGATTACTAGAAAAGAAGTACACTAACGTTCATTTAAAAAAGCTTTACATTTCCTCCAGTTTTCTGTGGACAGTAACCATAGCTCAATGTTAACTGTGTCAGGCAAATAGCGCTGACGTTTGTGAATCTGGCAACTTCTATAATGAAACTCATGCATACATATGGAGGAGTGTTCACCCTGAAAACATTACAGTAACTTTAAAGTTAAAGTTGAAATATATGCATAGTTCACTGCTATAGTGGTTGGTGAATTCACCTCACAGAAACATTCTGTACAAATCCAGAAATAAAATCTTACAAAGCACGTAAAATGTGTCTCTCTTCTTCATAGGGCTGAAATAATCCTAGGAAACATTATCAAGAAAAAGTGTTGGAGGTATTTATCTTCTTATGTGTAGTTCTTCCAAATTATCATTGTATTCATCAATTTCATTGGATAAGAAATTTAAAAGGCCACTGCTTTCACACAAAGTCCATAATCTGTCTGTGTGTGTACAGGAGATCCAGTCTGGTCATCACCACTAAACTGTACTGGGGAGGAAAGTGAGTATCTCTCTTTCTTTCTTTTTCTCTGCCTGTCTATCTGTATATTCATTCTGTTACTACTCTCATTTCTCCTTGAGATTTAGGATTTTAGGTTTAGTCTGTTTATGTGAAGCTTTCTTTCTTTCTTTCTTCTTTTTTATTTCTTTAGGGCAGAGACAGAGCGTGGGCTCTCTAGGAAGCACATTATTGAAGGTAGATATTTTTCTTCTTTCTTCTAATTCCCCTGTCGTTTGTAATTGACCTGAACCTTTTATTCGTCTTTTCTTTCTAATTCCCTTCTCCTTTATTGAGTTTTTTTTCTTTCACTGCAGTAGACTGTGGGCCTTGTTCATAATAAAAGCTCAGCACCCACACCAGCATTCATTCTTAAACAGTGTGAGATTCTCTCTCTAAGGCCTTTTCGATAAACGATTGTTCAAACCAAATACAGTATGTATGTAGATACAGAAACCATTTAGTCTGCTGTCTTGTTTTCCAATAAAAAATGTCTAAACATCTTTAAAACGAGACATTAACATAACAAGCATAATAAAGCACAAAAAACAATATCTTGTTTTATTTATTTACTTACCCATTTCCTTACGTATTTAATTGAGTTCATTTGTTTCTTTTTTGAGTTCATTTGTTCTTTTTTACAAAAGAGCTTGTGATTATTGGCAATAGTACTAAATGTTCCTGACAAAAAAGTATGCTAAAAGACATCCATCACTGAATTCAGATTGCTTTAATAGCCTAATGCATAATTAAAATGGCATATTTATGTATTCTGATAATTGCCTGCATGAATAATGTGAAGGGTTTAATCAAGAGTGGAAATCTACAAGTAATAATATTCTGAATTATATCTGCTCTATTACTGTATGAGATGGAGGTGAACCACTGATTTCAAGAGAGTTTAATATGTAATTTCTGAATCACTTTCAGATTGAGAAAATTCACTGTTTGTATTTCATGAAACTAATTGAATCATTCGCATACTGCGCTCATCCCTCCTTCACCTCCCCCCTGATCTCCAAGTTATTTTTATCACTCCAGTTTGTGTGTAGTTTTCCTTTCTGGCTCGTGTCTTTCTCCACTCCTTGCTAGCTTGTGCTTGTTTGACATTGTTTGTGGGCTAGAAAGAAACGTCTGTTTATCCTCTATGTACTTAAAAAAAAAAAAGAAGCTCCCTGCTAAGAATATCTCCTCCACAAACCCAGAAAATTCTGACTGATTAGAGCCGTGGCGGATGCGAGGGCGCGCTCCGTGAGCACGGGGCCGAATAATGAGTCTGAGATTGGCTGGATTACAGTGTTTTTGTGAAAGGATGAACGTGGGGTTTATCTGTCAGATTAATTTCAGTATGGCAGAGTAATCACACCAGCGTCTGATCACCTGAAAGCTATCTGACAACTTTGTTTCAACACACCTGGTGTTTGCTCTCGCTCTCTCTTTCTTTCTCTCAAAGCCAAGATTTATCGGCATGACTGTAAATTTTTGTCAGTCCATTATTTTCACAGTACTTAAATACTGTTGTTTGAAATAAGAAGAGCTACAGTACAGAATGTGCATTATTTGAAAGAAAATCTTAAATAGAATGAAGGATAAATGTGTTTGGGGTGTTTAGAGGTGGAGTGACCCCAAAAAGAATTTGGAAACCTAAGCAGCACTCAGAACTAGTTTGAATGTCATTGCATCAAACAACAAAATGTCAAACCGACTGGCATTTATTTAAAAGGAAAAACGGTTGCACTTTATTTTACAGTACGTGTACTTACATGTACTTATACTGTACTTACAGTGTATTTATCTAAGGAAGTTCTGGTAATACAAGGTAACTACATGGGGTAGGGTTAGGTTTAGGGGTAGGTTCAGGGTTAGTACCTAGTTATTACATAGTTATTGTAATTATTATAATAAGTACATAGTATGTACATGGGGAACAGGACTGTAAAATAAAGTGCTACCGGAAAAACAAATCACAAGCACTTTTCATGCTAAACATTTCAAAGAATAGATGTTTGTGAGCTTCCTAATTGCTAAACATTTCAAAGAATAGATGTTTGTGAGCTTCCTAATTGAAAACAACTGATATTCAATTTTAAAGAAATTAATACTTTTATTCAGCAAGGATGCATTAAATTGATCAAAAGTGACAGTAAAGACATATATAATGTTGAAAATTATTTCAAATAAATGCTGCCATGGAATAATATATCATGATTTCAACAAATAATAATAATTTTTCAGCATCAAATCATAGGATGATTTCTGAAGGATCATGTGACACATAAAGACTGGATGCTGAAAATTCAGATTTACATCACAGGAATAAACTACATTTTAACATCAGTTAGGGATTACATTTTAATTATTTTTTGATCAAATAAATGCAGCCTTAATCATAAGAGACTCACCTAAACATTCACAAAAAATCTTACAACCCCCAAGCTTTTGAACTTTAATGTGCATTATTGTCTGTAAACTTTTGTGTTCATTGTTTTATACCAATAAATATGATCTACTTTTAAATAATTTAACTAATATTACTTGCAACTAATATAATGCACAAATGTTGTATTTGTGTGTGTGTGTGTGTGTGTGTGTGTGTGTGTGTGTGTGTGTGTGTGTGTGTGTGTGTGTGTGTGTGTGTGTGTGTGTGTGTGTGTGTGTGTGTGTGGTTAAAGAAGCACCAGTTTTGATTTTCAGCATTTGATTCAATTTAATTCCAGTCACCCTAATCAGAATATTCTTGATCATTAAAAAAAAAAGAAAAGCTAATATTGGATGATACTGATATGGTCATTGATATATAAACAGAAACATACTGTCCCTCAGTTGTGTTCTCTGTCTCTATCTCTGTTTCTGAATGGCACCATGATGTGACAGTCAGACTGAATCATTGCTTCCTCATCTTCTTCTTCTTCTTCCTCTCCTCTGGTGTCTGCAAAGCTGTACTTTTCTAATCCTCTCTCAACTGCTCACCTGATCCTATTTTTGCTGTCTCTAAGTTTCCGCTCTCCTCTCATTCTTCCATCTCTTTTCACACTCTTGGATGTCAAATAGCAGCTCAGAATGAATGTAGGTCCTTAGGCAACTACATGAGTTTGTGTCATCGTTTTTAATCTTTTCTGTTTCATAGAACAGTTGAATGAAAGTTCATCTACTTGCCCTTATTTTGCTTCAAACCTTTTTTTCTTCACAGAACACAAAATATTGCATTAAACAGAATGTTTATACTGCTCTTTGAATGAAAATGAATAGAAACTGAGACTGTCTGAGCACCATACAAATGTGGTCCATACAACTCATACACTCATCCACTCTGATTACAAAAAACATGATCACATTCTTCTGCTTTTTTCCACTGTAGGTCTGAAGGGTTCTTTACAGAGGTTACAGTTGGAGTATGTGGACGTGGTTTTTGCCAATCGTCCCGACAGCAACACACCAATGGAGGGTAGGTGAGGCTTGGGCCACGACAAAAGTCACTATGCTGATGCTTCTAGCTTTGCAAGCTCAGATATGTGCATCATTGCATTCTGAAATGCGTTAGAGGAAATTTGTAAATCAAAGCAAATACTGTATGCAGTGCATTTATAGAACTGTTGCAATAGCAGCTATAACATTAGCATATACTGTCAGCAGGTTTTCTCTTTACTGTAATAGCAGTGCAACAGTTTGAAGAGAATTTCTTTCTTTATCTTTTCTTTCTTTTTTAAAAAAAAAAAGCTGAATATTCAGTAGTCATTACTTTAGTCTTAAAATGTCACATACAGAAATAATTTCTAATATGTTGATTTGCTGCTCAAGAGACATTCTTCTTATTATCAATGTTGAAAACAATACTTGTGTGGAATCTTTGAAGATAAATTTTAAGATTAAATCTTTAAAAAAAAAAATTTTACCTTATAATTGTCTTTACTGTCACTTTTGATCTATTTAATGCAGGGATTCTCAACTCTGGCCCTCCAGGTCCATGTTCCTGCAGAATAGCTCCAACCTTGATTAAACCTACCTGCCTGTAACTTTCTAGTGATCCTGAAGACCTTGATAAGCTTGTTCAGGTGTGTTGGAGCAAAGCTCTGCAGGAAAGTGGACCTCAAGGGCCGGAGTTAATGCATAATGAAACGGTAGTGTTTGTTTAGTGCATGACCTTGTGCTTAGGGCCTTGGTGAAAGTATTTTTTTGCATATACTTGGTCCAAATTATGTCTCTCTCTCTCTGTGTGCGTGTGTTACTGTGTGTATGTTTGTAAAACAGGAGGTAGGGTACCTCAGGAGGCCGTTTTTCATAATCCCAGTCTAACCTCTCTCTCACTCCCTTTTGATTTCTGTGGCACTGCAGCGCTCAGGAAGTCTACTTCTTATGCACTCTGTCCATCACTATATCTGTATTTCTCTCTAGTTGACTCTCTCTCTCTCTCTCTCTCTCACTCTCTCCCTGAGGGGGATTAGAGACTTGCCCATGGGGAACATATAGTGTATTTTTAAGTTGCCCTTTGCCTGCTGTGTCTTCAAACTCCAGACCTTTCTCTCTCACACTTACACACACACACACACACCTCCATCTGCGCTTTAAAGCCGCGGTGGGGGAAAGCAGAAGATCTAACAAAGTAAAACGTTTAATCATCGTTCTTCCATCGAGGCTGGAATGATTTTAATTCTAATTGATGTGCAATGTTTTCTTGGCACGTATAGTTAAATCCTAGTGGGAAGATATGATAGTAGGGAATATTAATAAAATAACATTTTGGTGCTGAACTGAGAACAAATTTCACCCCCCATGGCCCCCCTGGAGACTTGTTAATGTGTTTGCCATGGTGTCGCTGAGCTTTGTGAGATAGACATTAGACCATCAGTGTGATACTGCTCCTGATATCTCAGTTCTGTATATGGTCTTTAAGGAAAAAATTCCTCTGTTTTATTCAAAGGCCCAATCTGAGAAAGAATGCAATTAGTGTAGTTCCTGATATTTATTTGACCTTAAATTGAGATGAAATCTTTATAAAAGTAGAAACAGTTTACATAAGAAGTAGTTTATATAATATGTGGTCAGAATATTGCACAGATGTAGTTATAACGATTAGATTGTTTTGGTGCAGTGCAGTACCCTATAGCCTTTCATTTTCAGTGCATTAGTATAAATGTGATTTTGTTCACTTTTTATAAACTGAGGGGAAATACTGTAATTATATTCTATGTTAACTGAAAGTATGCTCTGGATGCTCTCAATAGAGCATAACTTTTATTGTAAAACTTACAAACAGATCTCTTTTAGGTCCCTTTCATAATTTATGAATACAGCTTTGCTCTATATATAATGCCTTCATGGCCTGTAATAGCTGTTGGTGTTTTAATAAACACCAAACACATATCTGTGTTCGTTAGTGTTTATATGATATCATAGAGTAGACTTAGTGCCTACTGGCTGTTTCACCAAACCTCAAAGGACTTATCTGTGTTTGAATCGTACACATCAGTCTATAGTAGAGATATTAAAGCCACAAATCAAAATCATACAGCACACTGTCTCTCTGTTCCCACACACACACACACACACACAAATCAAATCAAGCTGTCATATGACAAAACTACATGCAGCATAGAATCCCTAATACGTTACGAAGAAGTGTTGCGGTGGTACAAGGATGCTTTCTAAACTTGACTGAGTGGGTAATGATTAGGCATAATTCAGCTGCTGTTTATCTGTATCTTGTCTACAGTGTAACCTTTTTTAAATCTTTCTATTCATCAAATAAATAAAAAAATGTACCCAAGTTATCACAAGATATTATGTAGCACAACTGTTTTTAACATTGATAGAAATGTTTCTTGAGCAGCCACTCGGTATATTAGAATGATTTCTGAAGGATCATGTGACATATGATGTGACTGAAAATCTGATGCATCACAAGAATAAATTAAATTTTTAAAGGATATTACAATATAATATAGTTAATAAAAATACTGTTTTTGCTGTATTTTTAATCAAAGCCTTGCTGAGCATAAAAGAAAAAAAAGTTTGAAACAAACATGACCTAACTTTGAATGGTAGTTTATACAGTATGTACTTTAAACCTGAACAAATACGGTTTCTTAAAATAAGCCAAGCAAAGTTGTGATTGAGCTCGAAAGACTTCAACTGCTGGACTGACCAAATACTGAATGTGAATGGATGATTTTTTTTTTTTTATCCTACATATTTTGTTTGTTTTCTATTGCAATAATTCAACTTTATTTATTAAAGATACAAATATTTTGGGGGGGAGTTGCAATCAGCATCCACTCAAGAATCAGAGGGGACACGTGGGCATGACGCATCAGCACTCGCACGCTGCAGCCTACGCGCTGCAGAAACCCCACATCCACATTACACTAGATTAATAAAGTACTTCAGGGTTCTGCTGTTCAGATGTTCCATTCCAGTCCTCAGTCTCTCATGAGAAGAAACTATACGTTGATTTGCTGAAGAACCATTAATTTTTGTTCACACCGACATGTGCCTCTGGCTTCCTGTGTTTTTGTCTCGTTCTCTCTTTTCTTGAGCAGATGTATTGTTGTGCTTAGCTGACGTTAACTTGTTTTTTTCTCCTCCATTCTCACCCACACACTCACATTTCTCTTCATTCGTACAGAGTTCGTAATGAGAGAGTGGGTGTGGGCTTTTATTTTCATTATGTACTGAGGTAGATTTGGCTGCTGTTTTCTGCTCCTCTCTTCTTTTTTTTTAATCTCCTTTCACCTTTGCTTGCCTTTTTCTTTTATAGAAGTTCTTTTGTTTCTCATGTTCATACATTGATTGGTTTCACAGATGGTTTAAGGTTTGGTCTACATTGGACTGTGACCTGCCCACTTAAACAGGAAAGACACAAAAACAGACTGGTGTAAATTAAAGGACTAGTTCACCTAATAATGAAAATTCTGTCATCATTTGCAAACCAAAACATTTGTGCTGTACCGTAAATAATTTGCGTTCAATTGACCGACAAGCCATGGCGACCTCACACTACACATCATGTTCTCACATAGTGAAAAATACATTCTGGAGCAAAGAGAAAACTGTGCGCCGACAGACAAGACAGAGTAGGTTACTCATGGTAAGAGACAGGCTAGCTAAACAGCTGTTTAACAAAAGAAATATTAAATGGCTAACAGTGACAAACTTTTTGTCAAGTGTTGCCATTTTGCTACTGAATCAAAAAAATACCATTTACATGATTCTGATTCAATTCGACAAGAAACATTAATAGAGTTGTTTTCGGCATATTAGACATATGATTAAGAGTGAATGTGTCTATATCTTAAAAAAAAAAAATATATATATATATATATATATATATATATATATAAATATATAATACTACCTCCAACCTGGAAAACTTTGGAAAATGCAATAGTTATTTTATCTTCAAACTTGATTGTCATATCAACAGTAGTATCTTGTAAACACAATTTTGTTTGTAGGCGGACTGAAAAAAAAAACACTACATGTCTTTACTCCCGAAGGTGCCAGCCAATGAGATTAGCACCTGCCCGACCGTGTAAGTGCTTTCCATTTCTGTGCAATATGTATCAGATGGTCAGGGAAGGGACTTGGTCCTCAGGCGTGCCATTTGATGAGACTAGGGCAGCTCTGCGACACCTCTGTCAGATGAAGAGCGTCCCACAGTCATCACTCACTGGTGGCATGTGTAGTGAAGATGAAACAGTGGACAGTTGGACACACAACAAAGCCCAGATCATAGCGAGTTATGGCCAGAGTGGTAAAGCACCTGGAGTCAAAGCACTGATGAGACGGAGAAAGCAACTTTTCAAATATGAAAATCTGAATGATGAAGCAATAAAGCAGCTTTATGAGCTCATGATGTAGGCGTTTTGGAGTGGATCCTGTACTCGCTGCTCTGGTGCTGAATTGAGTGCAGAACAGCAGTAAAGGTCTTTGCTGGTAATGACGCAGAACTGTAATGCCTTGAGGATGTCAGAACAGATGGTGTTCCCGTTGACTGCAGAGTAGCGCTATGTCAAACGTATAATAGAATTGTATACAAACATGTGACGACACAAACATTGTTGTCTGTTCATATTATGCTTGGTCTCATTGAGCAGTGTTGTCCTAAATGTATGGTTCTAGCATACTGTTCAAAGGTTTGGGGTTGGTTAGATTTTTTATTGTTTTGAAAAAAGTATCTTATACTCATTTAGGCTGAATTTATTTAATCAAAAGAAATTGTGAAATAATTAAAATAACTGTTTTAATATATTTTCAAATGTACTTTATTCCTGTGATGGCAAGCTAAATTTTCAACATCATTACTCCAGTTTTCAGTATCACATGATCTCATATGATGTCATATCATATCGAAAACAGTTGTGCTGCTTATTTTGTCCTAACCATGACAGTTTTTCTCTTTGATAAATAGAAAGTTCAGTAGAACATTATTTGAAATATAAATATTTTGTAATATTATAAATGTATTTAATGCATCTTTTCTGAATAAAGTGTATTATATATATTTATTTGTTTGCATGGACACTGAAATACATTATTAAAATAGTAAAATGTCAGCATTTTATGTATGAAAAACATGGGGCGTACAAATATTATGAATACACTCATAGATTAAAAATGTTCAGAGCCATCATGTTTTACTCATTTACTTGACATCATTCTGACAACATTAACTTTTTCATTCTGTTTGGTGTGATTACATAATTTTACCTAACTTAAAAATGTAGAAATTCAAGTAAATTCTGTCATCATTTAATTAAAATGTTATAGTACAATTTATGCAATTGTATTTAATTAATTCGTTTTTAGTTATTTATAATTTATAGTTAAATTGTAGTACAATTTATATAGTTAAAGTAATTTATATTTAGTCATCAACCTAGTCATTTATTAGTGCAAAACATTATACATTATGTAACTTTTTTAAGCTTCTAAAACGTGAATGCATTCATTTTCATTGTTGATGTAAATGTTTCAGCATTTAACAAAATGTACAAATTGTACTGTATGAACATCAAAGATCAGGTTGCAATAAAAAGATAACACTCACAGCTTGGTTTATTGGCAGTCAAACTGTCAACCCCACTAAAAAGTTTTTTTTTTTTTTCAATTTATTCATTCTTGGTTTTAGAAGGAAGTTATAAAAAAGGATGATGGTCGAAACACAGATGGATAGTTAAATTCAGCTTTTTTAATTTCCACTGGATGATAAAAACACAAATGTCCTTCCTCTGTGAGTTAACATTCAATTTAACCATCCCCTCTTAAACACTGTCATGTGGGCCATTATCCTTATTATAACTCATTGAGCAAAATGGATCTACTCACCAGTTGGATAATGAGATGAGAGCATTTTCTTAAGGGTAAAGTTAGGTTAACAAGGATTTGATGCCCATTTGTGATTCTCAGATGAGGATTCTTGCCATTGCCTATTTGCACTTTAGCAATTATGCAAATCAGATAATGGTGCAAACACAGCCCTGAAAAAAGCACTGATAGCAATTTGCATTGACTGTTCTCCAGGATGCTTGTGAACTATTAGTAGTATAGGATGCTAAAAATAATAAATTCATTCTTAATTATTCATTTAACTTTTTAATGAATTAAGAACAAATCTTACAACAAATAATGTGTAAATAATGGTAAAATATTTGCATTTTATTAATATGTCTGGAATACTCTGGGATGAATAAAATTGTGCTTCTACGCTTAAATACAGAGAAGTTTAAAATGATTGTACCTTGTACAATAAAACTTGCTGAGTGAGATATAGAGCTGTTGTGTCAGTTTGATTTACGGCTGAAGTGCTTCTCATCTTTAATCCTGTTCATTCAGACGGCCGTGACATAGCTGTTTTGGATTATTAGCATTTATCCTTTGTGTAACTCTGTCAGTGTTGCCAGATTTCACAGGAAAAACATGCAACCTGTTCTGACAACACAATCTCAAAATAAGCCTCACCAAAACATGGCTAGATTGTCTAAGTATGTTTGTCCTTTCAGAGGGGAATTGCTTAATTTAATCTGGTTTATTCTAGAATTCAGGTAAAATAACTTGATTTTTACAATTCAGAGACATTGTCTTGTAAATTTGATAGGTTGTCTGTAACTGTTGAGTAACTTGAATAATGTGTTGACCTATTTTCATACTTATATGCTTTACCAAGTGATGAACAGCTGTGTAAATTATACCATAAGTAAAACAAAAGCATTTTTTGAGTTCCAATTTTTTTTAATGACTTAATGAAATACAAGCCCAAAGTCACTTAATAAGCAGACATGTCAACACAGCGCAAGGAGAGGACGTGAAAAGCACCATCTAATGGTACCCAGACACAGATGATTTCTCTGTGATGGATCTCAGAGCAAACTAATCCAGAAGCTTGGCTGATATTTTTGTCTGTACATGTGTGTTTTGTGTTTTAGAGATAGTGAGAGCCATGACGCATGTCATTAACCATGGCATGTCCATGTACTGGGGCACGTCACGCTGGTCAGCGATGGAGATCATGGTGAGTAGAGAGAGGAAACATTGCACTCACATTTTAAAGTAGAGAAAATTGCATTCGATTTTAGGGCTTTTGTATAAAGATTTTATAAATATTTTAACATATTATTAAAAAATATTCTTAATGTCATTGTTGCTAGTGGGTTAAGAAAATTAAATTTAATTACCCTTAAAAAATTTAGCTTAGATTTAGTTAATGGGCATCAACACAAAAATACTCAATGTGTGTTTATATCTTTATTTATGAACTATGTTAATATCATTCTTTTCTCATTTTTGTCATCTCTTTCTCCCAATGTAGGAGGCGTATTCTGTAGCAAGGCAGTTTAATCTGATTCCTCCTGTGTGTGAACAGGCCGAATATCATTTATTCCAGAGGGATAAAGTGGAAATGCAGTTGCCAGAGCTTTACCATAAGATTGGTAAAAACAAACACATGTTGTATATACACATGAACACACATAATTCAAATATGATCTCTGAAACAGCTTAAAAACACAGTCGTGCACCGCAGGTGTTGGAGTGGTTTCCTGGTCTCCTCTAGCCTGTGGCATCATCACAGGGAAATATGAAAACGGCATCCCAGAATCCTCCAGGGCCTCTATGAAGGTACTTTAAAGGAGTAGTTCAGGCAAAAATGTAAATGTGCTGAAAATGCACTCCAAGATGTAGATGAGTTGATTTCGTCATTCGAATAGATCTGGGGAAATTTCGCATTACATCACTTGCTCACCAATGAATCATCTGCAGTGAATGGGTGCCAACATTAACGTAACAATAATCAACAAGTAATCCAGAAAAGCTCAGTGTTTGTAAGAAACACATCTATTAAGGCATTTTAAATTTAAATAGTTGCTTCTGGCCAGTCAGCTTTTTGGACTCTCATTCTGACGGCACCCATTCACTGCAGAGCATCCATTGAACAAGTGATGTAATGCTCAAATGATCATTTTTGGGTGAACTCTTCCTTTAATACTGTCTGTCATGACAGACACATCATTTCCTCAAGACATAAGGATGGAAATCTGCCGATTAAACTGAAAGTGATCCAACTGAACTATACTCAACAGAAGAACAAAGCTGAGTTAAATAGGACAGTCTGACACTGGATGATGTGATTGAGGAGCTCATATAGTTCATAGATAACCCCTTCAGCAAGTATACAGCGATGAGGGTGGCAGTATGTCAGGGCAGGTTTGCTGTGCTTGTCTCACTCTATCTTTCTCTTTCTCTCTCTGCAGTCATACCAGTGGCTAAAGGAGAAGATTCTGAGTGAGGATGGCAGAAAGCAGCAGGCCAAGCTCAAGGAATTGACCCACATAGCTGAGAGGCTCAGCTGTACCCTGCCACAGCTTGCCATCGGTAGGTCAAAATAACTTTTTCGCTTAAACTGTCATCACTGCCATAGTGACTCAACTGTTCTGTCAGTAAAATACTGAAATTCTGCTTTTATGCACATTTCCTGACTGAAAAACAGGACTTTAAAGTCACCAAATCTGAGGATAGAAAAAATGTACTCACTTAATAAAAAACAAATTTGGCATTTTTTAACTGGAAACATTTTTGTGATATGGAAAACCTAGACTAGACTCTTTTTTTTCAGTTTTAATATGTGTTTTTATAAATGTGGTGGGGTAATATTCTATAAAAAAATTATTCTTTATTAAAATGTAGGAAATAGTCATTCTTTTTATTTTGTTTTATTTATTAATGTAATTGTATTTTTGTTTATTAATAAAAATGATAATAATAATAAAAATTTTAATAGAAAGTTTTTAATTAATTTTATTTATTGTGTATTTTTTAAATAGTCAATAATTATTTAATATTTCTTTATTAAATAATAATAATACATCGTATGACATATTTGTTTGTAAACATTGTTTTTAATTAATTTTATGTGTATTTATTTAAATGTAAAAACAGTTTGATGAACCAAAAAAAAAAATGCCTGTACTGTTAAAAAAACTCCTGTATAAACAGTAGCATTTGGCTGCACTGCCCGTTCCCCTACTAGCTCATTTGAGATTGCCATGATTCACTGGCTTGAAACTTCCATACATGTAGGACTAAAAGACAGATCCCGCATGAATCTATTTTGTGTTCCTCTGTAGCCTGGTGCCTCCGTAATGAAGGAGTGAGTTCTGTTCTCCTGGGGACCTCCAATCCGGCACAGCTCACTGAGAACCTGGGGGCGATACAGGCAAGAAATTTATCAAAACATCTCAAACACACTCACATACTGTGGAATCACTGCCATCCCACAAACTCTAGTGGACTGTTACAGCTCTGTGCTTTTATCTCTTAACACCTATCTTCTGAATCTCACAGGGTTAATTTTACAGTTAAAACATCAAAAACAGGATCTTGCTTGATGTTATTTTTATGTGCCAAGGCAAAATTTCACACACTGATAAGACATCCAACTAAACCAGCTTTATATAAAGATGGTTATGCGTAGTTTCTAGCTTGACGAGATGATTGGACTAGCACTTTCTCAACCAGAGGCCCACTAGGGGGCCTCAGAAAACTTCTCAGGGGGCTTCAAGATGACTTAAAAATATTTCGATTTTTATAACAAGCATTAAAATATTATTTAGAACAAGCATTAAAATAAACTAAAACAATTAAATATCATAATAATCCTTATTTGAATTCATCCCATGTGTTTAGTAATTAGATCTACATTCTCGCTGACAGGTTCTTCCAAAGATCACCGTTCAAGTGGCATCGGACATCGACAAAATCCTGGGTAACCGTCCCCACAGTAAGAAGGACTACCATCATTAGGCCTTTCTGTGAACCTGTAAGCCTTGAGACTCAGGATCTCGTGCCAGCCCTCTTGTTTCAGCGGGTGTCCACAGTGTGTGATTCCCACCATTGTGTGTCTGTGTCAACTTCTCCTGCAGAGAGCCATTGTTACTGTTACAGTAGAAATGCTAAAGTGTTATGCATGCTTCTGTTCGACCTATACCTGAGCTCAACCTCGCATTAAGATCTCTGTGGAGACACACCTGCCTGTGAAGCACGGAAGCTCCTGGACTTTCTCATCTGTGGGGTTTTGTATTCAGCCGTCATAACCCATATGTGCCAAAGTGAACATGGGCTTGACCCTTGATCTCCGGATATCCATTCTGAACAGGGACAAATGGCCCTGATTATGGTCTATAAAAAGTAAGGAAACACACTGCATATCATTCTGAGAATGTACAAGCTAAGAACTTTGATGTGTGGCAGAGCAGCATATAGAGTTGAACTCTGTACATTGGTAAAAATGTGTTGGATTAAAAAGCCATCAACAGTAAAGTGGGCTGTTATTGTGTTTAAATGTTCTCCAGAAAGTTGTACATCTTTAAACGACAATCTGTGTATATTTCCTTTGTAAACCCTGCAATTTGTGTCAATTCTGTTCAACAATTTCTTATTTATGCATTGTTTTAAATGTGCATTATATAAGCAACTTAGTTTGTTCAAAGGCTTCTCCAGTGTTGAAGTTACACTGGTTTAAAATGAAAATGCTTGCTGCTTTATTTGGCAACTTTTGAACTGCTAAGCAGTCCATACTTGAGTCCCGAGCGTGACAGAAATGCACAACTACTAAAAGCAACTAGTTCCTGTCCATGACAAATGGGGTCAGAATGTTTACAGACTTGAAAATGATGAAGCTGTTAATTAATGCATTGTGCAGAGTGCTTTTAACATTAAAATAAAAATGTGCATCTCCAATTTGTGGTGTTTTGTTACATATAAATGTTTTTAAGCTTTTGAAGTTATTTTGCTGGTTAAAATACTTGCTACAAAATGTTGCCTCGAATCAAAATAACATGAAAAGTGTAGACTACAGTAAAAAAAAAAAAAAACAGAAAAACGAAACATAACCAATTTAAAATGTAGAAAAACTAGGCCATAACTAAGTAAACGGGAGGGGGGCTAGGCCACATGAGACAGATTAAATACTGAGTAACATAAACATTACCTTATTTCTCCATAGAGACTACACTCCTCCCTTAATGCATTTAGCCCCGCCCACTGCAATTTTCTATTGGATTAACTCCCTGTCAATTTTAAAATTCCGTTTTTTTCATTGGCTTTTCCCCTCTCGTCAACTTATTTCGATTCCATACGCGCCAAACATTGTAGGCCATGTGATATAATTAACGCAAATACTTCGAACCAACACTGTTTATGGCTATTGATAACTGAAAAATCCTGTTTGTTTATAAGATAGAGTTTGTTTCGTTATTTATTATTCAATCTAGCCGTCTAAAAGGAAAGAAGGAACAATCCCTCTCTCTGTCTCCAAGGCAGCAGGCAGTAAACTGAAAGCACAGCGAGTGTTGTAGAAACGAGAAGTGTGTGCTGGGTGAGTCGTGCTCCTTATAAGCATGACGTATTAGTTTGTAATGCGATATATATGAGCAAGCTTTCTCGCTAGTCTGGAAAACAATAACGGCGTTGGTTAGAATCGTATTTGTGACTGTCGACTTTGATTTAAAGCGCTTCGGCGATGTGGCTGATGCAGGGCCGGAGGAGCAGCCCCAGGGGCGACAGTGTTTGTGCTGCTGATGATGACTGCAGTATCAGCACGGTGATGAAGACCGACTCCTTCTGTATGAACCAGTCCTTCCCCTCCGCGCGCAACTGCACTCTCAACAGCATGGACGCATCATCAGGTGGGCCAGACTGAAGTGATACCAAATTTTACATAATATATATTAATAACGATAAAGCTTATAAAAAATAAAACAGTTCAGCATATAACAGTAGTTCTTGACCAAAAAAAAAAAAATGGTACCACAAGGGAGATCTCTTAAGAAGTTGTTGCCAAATGTTTTTTTTTTTTTCCAAAAATATGGTAATTCAGCAGTGAGTTTCAGAGTGTTTGCTTAAGAAGATGGTTTTCTAGTTTGGCCAAAACAGGTGATTGGGTTGCTTTTGGTAACCCTTATTTTGTTCGAAATTTGTATGACTATTTGGAAGACAAAAATATAAGAATGACAGAATGCAGCCTCAGTCACCATTTACTTTCACTGTTTGGGGAAAAAAAACACTACTACTTTTAAAAACTTTTTTACATTTATTATTTGAATGATTAAAAAAGAGCAGCATTTATCTCAAATAGATTTTTTTGGTTTTGTAAATTAAATGCCTTCATTATCATGTTTGATCAAATTAACACATTCTTTCTAAAAAAAAAAAACTTTTTTTAATTGGTTGTGGTAAAGGATGAAAGGAGTAAATTGACAGAATATGCATTTTTACTCAACTTGTTTTCTGAAAGGTGATTCTCATGTTGGTTCATCAGAAGCAATGAGGATCTCTGATCTGCAATGCTTCCACCCCGTGTCTCCTTCATCAGTTCATGGGTCTCCAGTGTTGGAGAGCTCTCTGCTCAGACAACTCATGTGTACCGCTCCAGAAAAAAGAGGCACAGCTCTCACCATTAACCCCAATAAAGCTGTCCTGTCCATTAACTACACAACATTACAGGTATTATAGGTACACCTATTCTTTGAATTATTGAGTTATTGAAATTATTATTTATTGATGTTATCTACTTTTGCAAGGTTTTGGATGCAAATGAACATGCCTGTAAGCTGTTTGAGTGTGGATACAGTGATTTGATCGGACAGAAGCTGACTTCTCTCCTAAGAGCCAGTCAGATGCTAGAGGAAGTCCTGAAGGAGGAGACTCTGGATTCTGATGGAAACCTAGTTGCTATTTCTGCAAAAGTGGTATGAAACACTGTGGTTAATTAAACGACAATTCACTTAGCTGTCACTAAATAGTTTCATGAGTCATGAGTCATTTTATTTCTTCCACGCTGCATGTTTTGTCCATGGCTCTGATCTCTGCTTTCCTGTGCTGGATGTGAGCATCATTAATTAAAGCCCAGCTATGGCTCATTCTCTCCGCAGGTGAGCGCAGTGAGTTTGACAGGAGATGAGTTTCCGGTGTCTGTGTGGCTTCAGATACCAGAGCAGCGGCAGCAGATCTTAGAGCTCCTGCTGGAGCGAGTGGAGAGAATCACAGCACACGTGACTTTCACTCAAAATGTGAGACTTATTCCCTTGCAGCTAATTGTGCACTGAAAGGTTAACCTTATGTATAAAGTTAATCATCTGTAAGCATAATTTGATTGATTTAATTAAGCTTGTGTTGATATTATACTATAAAAATCAACAATTTAACTGTTGATTTTTAAAAGTTTGGCGTCGGTAAGCATATTAGAATGATTCCTGAAGGATCATGTGACACTGATGACTGGAGTAATGACTGCTGAAAAATCAGCTTTTCCATCACAGGAATAAATAAGCTTCTCCTATTTCCTCAGGGTGGAATCCTTAGTTGTGATGCCACTTTTGCCCATCTTTATGATTACCACACTGCTGAGGAGATGACTGGCCTGTCAATCATGTCTCTGATGCCGTCACTACAGATCCCCTTCAATTGCAGGACTCCCAAGGTCTCAATGTTTCTAAAAAAAATTTTAAGCTTTGTTTGGTCATGCTAGTGGGAAGTCGTGGCCTAATGGTTAGAAAGTCGGACTCCCAGTTGAAAGGTTGTGAGTTCGAGCCTCGGGTCGGCAGGAATTGTGGGTGGGGGGAGTGCATGTGTGTTCACAGTGTGTGTGTGTTATCACTGCTCTGTGTGTGTGCACTTTGGATGGGTTAAAAGCAGAGCACGAATTCTGAGTATGGGTCACCATGCTTGGCTGAATGTCACTTTCACTTTCACAAAAAAATTCAGCTATATTTCAATTCATATATGTATATAATAGTCTACTGTGCACCTTCACTCAGCTTGTTTCTTTACCTTTGTGATTCAGGTGTTGCGTGTTCAGAGATTGCATGTTCAGGCCAGGTCTGGTGTGGTGGTACCAGCATGTGTGCGTCTGCAGGCTGCTGTGTCCTGTGGAAGATCACCGCTGCAGATTAAAGGATCGGCACATCCAGAACCTTCTGATGGTTCACACACAAGCTCTCGACAGACCAACCGAACTCCTACCGGTCAGTCCTCACTCTTTCAATGCAGAGCGTGCAGTTTAATAACAGATAGTTACTTCAACAGACCGTAGTCACACTGACATCGATTTAAAAAAAAATGCAGATTTCTGTATCTGTGAGGATTTATTTATAGCCCGGAGCTACTAGTTAAAGTGAGTTTCCAACATTTTCTCTGACATAAAGGAAATCTTTGTATTTGATTAGTTTCTTGTTGGTATTTGTCCAAGCTAATTAACTTAGTTGCTGATTAATTAAATTAGATGTAACTTAAATTGCTATTGATTTCAGTGTGATCATTGTAGTACTCTCTTGTCCCTCAGGGGGTAAATCAGGCGCGGGTGGTGTCCTGTCCCCCAGTGCAGATGTGCTGTACTTTGGGTCAGTGTGTGTGTTTGCTCCCAGTAGCTGCCTCTTGACACTTCAGCCCAACGGCACCATTCACAGTCTCAACAACCCCTTCAGCTCTCTGCTGCTCGGATACAACAGCAGTCAGCTGCTCGGAAAGGTACAGATGCTATGAAGCATTCCCTTGGGATTTGTGATGTTTGTATAACTCTTTACAAAACTTTTAATTAAAAGTTTTAGTCAGTCCAATTTGATTTATCTAGTGTTAGAAGTATTTATGTACTGTTATAATTATGAATATTTTCAATTGGTTTTTGTGATGTGCTTTTGTTTTCTTTTAAGTTAAAAATTTCTAATTCTATATTTGTATTTAAATTTGTATACAAATGTGCTTAATGCATATGTGTATTTGTCATCTTTCAATTTCAATTAACAACGATATTAATGATAATGTTGAGTCCAGCTCATAAGCAATGTTTCCAAGCTAGTTTACATGCTAACAGCAGGCCTGTGTGTAGAATGTCACGTACCTGATACCGGCATTTTATGAGCGGGTTCGTGCTGCGGACCGAAGCGACCACCCTAAATCTCATCCACATGATGCATCCAGCCCCTCTGACAGTTGCACAGGTACAGAGAAGAGATGTTCTTTAAGGATGCACACACTTTAGCTTGTGATGCTGCACTAACGTCCCCTCACTTCTTACCTGCCTACTTCTCAGACCCCTGTAGATGTTTGGCTAGTGCTAGCTGTCACCCTGCTGATGTTCTAACCCTCTCTACTGGCATGCTCACAACTAAGAAAGATCAACAGGACACATATAGTGAGTTCCTTATCTTATTGCTTCACACTCAGCCTATATAATATTATATTGTATTATATTCTATTGCTGTCACTTAATTATTTCATTCTTATTTAATTTTTGGTTGTATTTATTTATTGTTGTAACAGGGTTTTCTTTTGTTTTGTTTTTTTCTTCATGCTGTAACTTGGTTTATGGCTAATTGAATGATATATGTTCAGATCCAAACACAGTGCTTGCTGGTGACAGTGTGATGGTGCATCTAGCCAAGCGTAGGAAAGCAGGTCTTGGGAAAGGGAAGAGGATCTTCACTGGGACAAACGCTAAACTGGAGAAGGAGAACAGCATCATATCAACCTTGACCTCACCTGCTGTCACCTCCACACCACTGAATGGGTTAGATACTCCACTAAATCCTCCACTAATAGTTTTCTTTCTTTATTAATATGCATAGATTAAGAGTAAATAGCATTTCAGCATGTCAGAATTTAATACTATTTAAAGGTGACCTGCTATGCCCTTTTTTCAAGATGTAGAAGTCTTTGATATACCCAAAGTGTGTATGTGATGTTTTAACTTAAAATACCCCACAGATAATTTTTATAGCTTATTCAAATTGACACTATTAGGCTATGAGCCAAAATGCACCGTTTTTAAATGCAAATGAGCTGGTGCTCCCGGGCCCATTAGAAAAGAGGGCGGAGCTTCTTGGTGTGTAGCTTCATGCTCCTGCAGTACTAATGCTGGTCTTTGCAAATAAACATTCCACTATTAATACAAGCCTGTTATCTTTACAGAAAACATACTCATTTTATAAGTCAGTCTTATTGTGCTTTGGCGTGCTATCAGAAACTTTATAAATCCCACTTGTGATTATGAACTCGACAAATTCAAGCAGTCGACTTCACAGTGCTTTCATATGCAATTTTTAACTTCCACATTCCTATTTACGATCATTCTGGAAGCAATTGAAGGCAGCATCAGTGAAATGTGCTATATAAATAAACTTGCCTTGCCTATTCATAAAAAGCACATTTTAGCAGTGTTGTTTTAGTATCATTGAGACTTATAATTTTTATTAATATTTTCAATTCGTTTTCATTTTTATGTATTTTCCCTTTTCATTTACATTTTGGTTCAGATTTTATTAATTTGTGTTTTTGTAATTGTTTTCTTATTTTTTATTTTACATTTCAATGTCAAATTTATTTTAGTACATCAACTAATTTGAAATGAGAAATGTTGCCTTGGCAATATAGATGTTGCAGATTGTCATTCATTATTCTCAGATATCATGATTCTCTCGGTTGTTCTCAGGTTAGATGACACTACAGAGCTTAGTGAGCAGGTTGTGGATGTGACTCCTCGAGGGTCTGAGTCTGACTCTGCCAACACCACCGCTCTGCTACAGACCTTTGCTCTGGTGGAGTCCCAGGAAGTCCATAAAACCTACCTCTCCACTACTGTCTCTCCTCATTGTGGCCCATCCGAGCAGATCTTTGCTAGGCGAGATGCCCCCATAGCCCAAAACTCAAACCGTAAAGAAGCTCCAGTAAAGTCCTGTGCCACTGTGCCACATCCAAAACTTCCCACAAAGGCCTGCCAGTGTTCAGAGAAAGCTCAGCTCCAGGAATCCAGCTTTGAGGTGATTTCCCTGGGCAGTGGGTCATCGTCTGGGTTCTGCGAGCGGCTTGTGGGTGGCTCTGGTCCTGAAAAGTTAGATGAGTCTCAGCAGGGACATCACCTAGCGGAATCGGGCAGCACGTTTCTGGATTTGAACTCTAATGGAGATGTCATTGTTCATGCCATGTCAGAGATGGACCTGAATGACAGTGTTGAGATCCTAAGTGCATCTGCAGATCTTAACCATTCGCTTACCTCATGTGACACTGCTGAGCTCCTGCGTACTCCTTCACCCTTCATTGTGGAATCCGACCTTGAAGCAGAGGCTCAAATCTCTCCAGAGCAAGAGAAAACGCAAAATTTTGCCCTATCACCGGAAATCCGGAATGCCTTGGATCTCCGGAAGGGTGGAATAATGTTACCAGGCGACACTCCTACCACATCTACTCCTAAAAAAGTGAAGACGAACTATTCCATTCCAGAAGGAAGGATTCATGTGACCTGCTACAACAGAGATGGAAAATCAATTGGTATGTCAACTATGTCCCTCTAGTTTAACCGTTGTAAGTATACTAGGGACCAGTAATGACCATATTGTATGAGATTATGTAAGGGATAGTTAATGTTGGAAAGACCTTTTAAAATAGAGGAAACAAGTCCATAGAAAAATATATTGCATTGCAGATTAATGATAGTAATAATATATACACTGCCATTCAAAAGTTTGGGATCAGTAAGATTAATATTATAATTAATAATGTACTTTAAAATATAATTTATTTCTGTGACACAGAGCTGAATTTTCATCAGAAATTTTTCCAGCATTTATTCAAAATATAAATATGTTCTAACAATATAAGTGTTTATTATTACATTTATTATTACATTTAACGCACTCTTGCGTTATGGTTTCTATAGGATCATGTGTCACAAGACTGGAGTGATGTTGAAAATTCAGCTTTGCTTTACAGGAATACATTATATTTTAAAGTACATTAAAATAGAAAATCCTTATTCTAAATTGCAAAAATATTTCACAAAATAATTTTCTCTTCTGTATTTTTGGTCAAATAACTGTAGCCTTGATGAGCATAAGAGACTTTTTACTGATCCAAAACTTGGATCTGTACATCCATTACATTATTGTTTTAATATTGTGGAGTTGTTCATGTTTTTTTTGCAAGGCTCATTGTTTTCTACTTTGTTGTAGTTAATTTTTACTAGTGGAAGCCTTTAGGGACAGTTCACCCAGTTTTTTTTATGACTTGCTTGAACCCAACGTAAGAAATGTTGAAAATATTTGGGAACCAAACAGCATATGAGCCCACTGAATTCCATTAAATGGACAGTGATATTTTGCAAAATATATGTATTTTCTTTATGTTCCAAAGAAGAAAGTTTTGCAGCAATATGACTGTGATTAAAATACAGAATGTTAATTTTGGGTGACCTATCCCTGTAAAGTAATCTGCCAGTGCGATGATAAAATAATTTAAACTTCAAATAAACATTTTATATCCATGTATTTATTTGGCAAGTAGCCATGTAATAAGCTTGATATTGTAGTCATTATCATAAAATAAACCCCTTCAGGGTGATCCAAGACCCTTGTCTGGGTTTATTTTGTGATTACTGTATGTTATCTCCTGCTGTACTTCATTTGTCCTGTTCAAACTGTGTATTGTTTCTGTATGCCAGGTCTTAAAAGCACTATCCATCTTGTCTACTGTACATTTATGATGCGTCAGTGCATGGCAACTGATAAAGTGGTCATTTTCAGTGTTTCTTTCTCACTCTGTGTAGAGGTGCAGTGTGATGTACGTTGGATGTCCCTGTCCAGCGGCAGCTCTCTGGTCTGTCTGTGGCTGAGTGGGAGTCATCTCCTGCTCCACCACCAGGAGGCGCCACAGAGCACAGTGTGGACAGGAGCCCCAGAACAGGAGGCCTTTGCCTGCAGTCTCGCTGAGGTGATCTGCCTAAATGCTTTAAAAATGAGCTCTTTAAAAGGAGATTTTGGGGAATACCCCAAATGTTATTACAAACATTCTCATTCTTCATTCTTCTGTGGAACACAATAGAAGATATTTTGAAGAATCAAACCAAACGGTTTCTGGTTCCTAATGATTTCCTACATTTAACCTTTCTTTCTTCATCATTTAGGCAGTTCGTTCAGATGCCTTGCGCTCCTCTGTGGACTTGGAGCAGTCTGGGGCATGTGAGGGTTACTTTGAAGAAGACTATCGTCCGCTGTGCTCTATTGGAAAGGGAGCCTTCGGCTTTGTCTGGCTCGCTGCAAGAAGGATAGATGAACAGGAAGTCAGTGACATTCTTTTCTGCACTCACTGCTGTTCATACACTCATATTCATCCGGATGCAAGATAATAACTTGATAACAATGACGTCAGTTGTTCAAACCTTGGTCAGGGTTCTCCAGAGAGGATGTTTACACACGGAGTCAGTGTAATTGCTGTAGGGTGCATGTAGTCTTTTATGGACAATTATATGAGCTGGTGAAGAGATTTTGAATTTATTATCTCTCACTTTAATTTCAGGTGGTTGTGAAGTTTATTAGGAAAAGTGCAGTGGTGAGTGAAGGCTGGGTGGATGATCCTGATCTGGGCCGGGTCAGTCAAGAAGTGGCTATACTGGTTCGCCTGCAACATCCCAATATTGTGAAGGTACCTTGAGAGAACTGTTTGAGTTCATATTAAATATTTGTAGCCAAATTAAATAATGCAACACAGCCTCTTTAAAAACAATTGGCCACCAGGTTCCCTATATGCAAATGTTGTTGTCGAATGTCAATTTCAGTCTGTTCACATGCTTAAAAACCTTGTACCTCATTGTAAATGACAGTTTTACTGTACTATTTATCTCGTTTAAAAATGCACAACAATGCAAATGTTACTAGTCGGTAAGAATTTTTTTTTTCTATTTAAACTTTATATTTAATTTAATTTCTGCAAGGATGCATCAAATTGGAGACAATGAGATTTGTAATGTTACTAAGTATTTCTTTTTCAAATAAATAAATCCTGGAAAATCATTTTATTCCATTTTATTAAAGTGTCACTATTATGGATTTTTGAAAAGGGCTTTTCTCTAAGTGGATGAAAACATCCTGCAGAGTTTTAAATCTGAAAGTGAATTGTGTATGAAGTTATTGAAACAAGTCATTTTTAAAACGAATTCCAAGGTGTTTCATGTAAACATAAAATATTAGCATATTGCCAGCCCACTTGGGAATTGGTCTGAATGAAAATACAAATTCATTCTTTGCCATTTCCATAACTTTTCAGTGGTAAAAATAGCTGTTCCCCGGTAACGCTGTACATAAAGCAGCACTGCGCTCACAAACGCTGCTTTATCAGGCATTACAGGCATTCATGATGAAATGAAATCGACCAATTACTGGAGAATAGCGTCATGCAGAGGAGGGGTTTAGAAAAACGTTTGGGAGTCGTTGATCAAGTAAGGTAAAAATAAATGCATATTATAAAACAATGATAGTGTTGTTGTTTTTTTTATCTTGCATGCATGTCAACCTGTTGTTGGAGTCTCCCAAAACCAAACTATGAACCCTTCATATGACCCATAATTGGGGCACTTTAAATCAGCATATTATAATGATTTCTGAATGATCATGTGATCAGGTAGAGTATTGGCTGCTGAAAATTAATCACAGGAATAAATGACATATTCAAATATTAAAACAGAAAATGGTCATTAAGGTTTTTTTAAGGTTATCTTTATTTACCAGATGTTTGAATAATACATTTAGAGTTAAAGTATGGCATTGTCAAAATGCTAGTTATAGTATGTTCACTATTGGTGTTTATGAGTGTATTCCTTTTTTGCTGCAGGTGCTGGAGGTGTTTGAGAATGAGCGATTCTTCCAAATGGTCATGGAGAAACATGGGGATGGGCTTGACCTGTTTGAGTTCATCGACATGCAGCCGAGACTGGATGAGCCTCTCGTGAGCTACATCTTCAGACAGGTGAGAAACAGGCTATGAGAACTCTTGAGATGTTGTAATTGGATCACTTTTTTCTGATGTATATATTTCTGTACTTAGTTGGTAGCCGCAGTGAGTTACCTGCGTGGCAAAAGAGTGCTCCACAGGGACATAAAGGATGAAAATATCATCATAAACTCTAAATTCCACATCCGGCTGATCGACTTCGGTTCTGCTGCACTGCTGGAACCTGGAAAGCTCTTCTACACCTTCTCTGGCACTCTGGAGTACTGCTCCCCAGAGGTGCTTCAGGGAAACCGGTACATACTGAAACATCACACAGCCCATCTCAGTTCCATCTGTGCATCTGAGATTGATAAGGGCAGAATACAGGATAGGATCAAGTGGATAAGGGTCTGAGAACGGGAACATAAAGGTTATATATTCATGTCTAAGCAATGTATTAACTACAGTTTGACTGAGATCACCATGAAACCCTTGAACATTCATGTGCACGAATCATCAGAGATGGTCTTTCTTTATTTTCCCTCAATAAAAATTTATTTTACTTTTTTTTTCACTCAGGTTTCATAAATCCTGTTTGGATATTAAAATAGGTTTGAATAACTTTGAAAAATGATTAAAAAGGTTGTGAAATGCAGTTTTTATGTTGACTTTAAGCCTTTGTAGGTGAATGTCAGGTGAGGTGAATACAAGAAAGCATTTTACTCTCACATACAGGTTAAATATGAGAATTTTATTTATTTATTTTTGATGTATGTACTGTAGGTACGAGGGTCCAGAGCTGGAGATGTGGTCTCTAGGAGTGCTCTTATACACCCTACTCTTCAGTGAAAACCCGTTTTGCAGTGTGGAGGAAACCCTGCAGGCCCGACTCAACCCTCCATGCCAGATCTCTACAGGTTTGCAGCTCTGCTTCATCACAGCCATGAAGACTGACTGGAGATACATCATTAATTTTGCTTTATTCAAGGTTTTGTGGGTCTTTCTCCCTTCCACAGTTGAAGGCATTAAAAGGGTCTTAATTGGAGCAAAAAGATGAAATCTTCCTCAGTATTTTTTGTCTTTGTCTTGTTTTCTAATAAGTTGAAGAAAATTTTTATGTTTTAAATAGGACACAATATATGTCAAAAAATACTTGTTTCCCTTTAAATTGGCAGATAGTTGTTCTCATGTACTCAAATGAGACTTAGGACATTACTTTTTTTAAATAAAACTTGCAAAAACACCATTTATTACGGTTTAACCTGTTACTTTATTCTTGTTTTTAGAGTTGTATGCACTGTTGGTTGGTCTTTTGCACCCAGTGGCTGATCAGAGAATGACTCTCGAGGAGCTCTTGGAGTCGCAGTGGATTCAGCAACCCATAAATCAAGCAGAGTACTCGTGGGGAGAGGTTTTCCCCTCCAACAATGGTAAGAGAATTGGTTTTAGGTTATTTTATCCACCAAAAGATGATAATATTCAGCTCCAACACCTTTTTCTTTAAATCAAATGATGCAGAGCTTCATACATCATATACTTTATCTCAGAATCCAAAGAACATGTGGAGCCCAACTCACGTGTGCAACGGGTAGACAAGCTCTACCTGGACCCCGAAAACAATCTGAGCACATCAGAGGACACTCCATTAGAAGATGAAGATGAGGAGGAGGATGAGGAGCAGAGGAGAACAATGGCCGCGCTGCAGTCTGAGCTGCTGAAATATCTCACCGACGAGTGAGGAACTGTTGTGAAAGGAGCACTAATGTGTTCTGCTCAGCTAATTATGACATTACATCTAATGTCACCATGAGCACTAATGCACAGTCTCTGCAGAACTCTCCGTCCACCTGCCGCTGTCCTCCTTGATGATACCAGTCCGTCCAAAGAGCAAAAGGAAAGTGTGACTGGGAATGGAAGCAATTAGTGTTGCTAAGGAACAGCTTTATCTCTGTGTTTGGTGAAGGAATATGAGTGTATTTATCAATGTGTTGTTTTTTTATCTTTCATGGAGTTTTAAAAACATTGCATTCTGAGATGTCGAATGTGCTTGCTGTTTGTTACTGTTAATACTGTGGTGTTGAGCACCAGGATTGTCCTGTTAAAACATATGGCACATGCACTAGACCTGGATGAGGGTCAACTGAGCTTCAAGATATTTGTTATTAGGCCTTCAAAAATTTAAAAGCTTTTTTTTTTGTTTGTTGTTTTTTTTTTTTTAAGTTCTATGTATTTTAATAATTTTTAACGTTTCAATATTTATACTATTAATAAATTGTTATTGGTATAATTTCAGTTTCCTTTTATTTCACATTTTACACAGGCTTTGTAAAGCCTCTACCATAGTTAATATCAATGGAATTCTTCAATAAAATATTTTGTTTGTCTTCCGTTCAAACATCCGGAACTGTTGAGCTCTAGACTGTTGTTTCAGTGCGGGAGTATTTTGACGCGGCACAGGTATGGGTACACATGTATGCAGAAAACAGGTGAGGACGAAACGACAAAATAAATATTTTACGTAATCAGAAAATGAGACGCTAGACTGAATGTTCAACCACTGCTATATAGCTACCGTAATAAATATTACGATTTGTCACTTGGTAAGAAGCGGTTTCTTTGATTTGCTTGTGGGAATCGGAGTAGCATTCATTAATGATCAACCGCACAATAAAAAGAAATGAATAAATAGCTTATTTAATATTATAGTAAGAAGTGTAACGTTTGTTAAAACTAAGAATAATTTTGAATGAAACAACAGCTGCCTTTAATGCATGGAAGTGAAAGGTCAGTGCTATACCTAACTTACTGAATAATACAACTTTATTCTCTTAATGTAATCTATTTATTGGACGTTCCTTTTTGAGTGACTAAATGACAAAAAAAAGCAAAAATGTTATTCAAATAGTTTATATTAGCCCCTCAACAAATAGTTACAGCATAGACAGTTCAATACACACACGGGTAAAAGTCAAACTACACAAATGCTAGTTTTCTGCAGCAGTGTTTCTGTGAGTTGGTTTCAAACATCTGTGCTATCTTCCGAATTAAAATTCTAATTTCATTTCTTATTAAATTTGCATTTAATCATTAAGCAGACGACATACAAAAACAGCATTTAATAAAGAAAAAAAGGAAAATGTATATATATATATATATATATAAAATAAGAGCTCCCTTGTCTATCTATTCAGATACATATACAAAGGAAACTGACTATTAAGTGAGAAAAGCTGTTGCATGGTTTTATATTTTCTTCCAAATATATTTAGTGTGTCCTAACAGTTTGGGGCCATTATGTGTTGAACTGAACAGCACTTCCTCCCTCTGTATCTCAGATGTTGCGATGGATGTGGAGATGGAGTGTTTGTCCTGTGGGGATGAGAAGAGGTCATATGGCGTTCTCCTCCACACAAGAGCCCCATCAAGTAAATCCACCTCACAGTGGTCAGGTCACCCACACACCTGGGAATCAGGTCACCCTGTGCTCTTTGCTCCAGTTGGGCTTCTCAGAAACTCAAGCCAAGGAGATGCATGAAGGTGCTACGAAGAGCCGTGGGAAACATGTTCCATCTGTTCTGACAGCACTGTTGCTCCTGGGCTTAAATCCCTCCAGTATCCTGAAAATAATGCAGAAGTGTCCAGAAGTATATTCACTTAAAGGTGCAGACTTACAGCAGCGCATTGATCATCTGAGGAAGATGGGACTGGTAGAAGGTAATTGTCTTTTAGTAAATTACACCGCTATTTTTTGTCATTAATATACTAATACTTATATTTAACTGAATTTTTAGAAAGGTTTATTTCAAATAAATACTGTTCTTTTTCATTTTCTATTCTTCAAGCAACCGTGAAAAAAAAGAATATCATGGTTTTCACATTTCTGAAGGATCATGTGACACTGAAGACTGGAGTAATAAATCACCTTTTAATTATATTAAAATAGAAAACCGTAATTTTAAATTGTATTACTATTTCACAACATGACTATTTTTGGTGTATTTTTTTAACCGCCTTTGTGAACATAAGAGACTTCTTTCAAAAACATTGGAACTGGGCTGAAACTAACAGAACTGTTTTGTAAACTTACAGAAATAGTGTTTTCAAACTACATATCATGTTATGATGGGTTTTTTTTTTAAAGATGAGTTTCTGCCACAGTACAACAAACAAATAATTTGCAAATAATTTGCATGAATTTTGTCTTGGTTAAAAACTACTATTCTTTGAAGTTGATGTTTGATGGTTTTAATTTGAAAACAAATCAGGATTGACAGTGTTGTTGTATCATTTATCCATCATTATTTTTTGGAGAAAGTGTAAACTGGAAAGATTAATTCATGCCATTATAACCATTTAAAGGGATAGTTCACTGAAAACATTAACTCACCTTTATGTGGTCCCAAAGCTTTTTGTATTTCTTTCTTCCAAAATGGAAAAGATGATATTTGAATAATGTTAGCAGACCAAACTGTTTTGGTGACCGTTGACTTTCACTGTATAGACCAAATGTTCCACAGAAGAAGGAATTCATATAGTTTTGGAACAATTTGAGGGTGAGCAAATGAGGACAGAGCTTTCTTTTTGATTGAACATGCTTTTTAAAGTCTCTGATTATTAACAGGAAGTTCAATACTGTTTTGTTCAGCAAGGATGCTTTAATCAAACATTGCTTTAAAAGTGACATTTATAATGTTACAAAGTTTATTTTGAATTAATTGCTGTTCTTTCAAACTTTCTATTCATCAAAGAATCCTGAAAACAAAAAACTAAGCAGCACATTTGTTTGATAACGTTGATAATAATAAGAAAATGTTTTAAGCAGCAAATCATCATATTAGAATGATTTCTGTGTGACACTGAAGGCTTCAGATTTGTATCACAGGAAATAAGTTACATTTTTAAATATATTAAAATAGCAAACAGTGATTTGAAATGGTATTAATATTTCACAATAATACTGTTTTAATGTATTGTTGGTCAAATAATTGTGAGAGACTTTTAAATAAAAAAGGAAGCTTATTAATATATACAATTTATATAAAAAAAACTTCTAACACTTGCTTGCTCTATTCTTTTTCTAGTCTATCTGTTTTCTTTTTATTTATAATATTATTTAAAAGCCCTTGCTACGTGTACTATGTTTAAGCTAACTGAGACTTGTTATAGCACTTATATATCATTGCTCTTTTGTTGTTTTTGATTGCTTCCACTGTCCTCATTTGTAAGTCACTTTGGATAAAAGCGTTTGCTAAATGACTAAATGTAAATGTAATATATCTTGCCAACCTCAAATCTTTGAACAGTGGTGTAAATATATATCAAATGAATGAGACTTTATTTTTAAAATATAAACTTTAGTAATATAAGATAAACATATTTTAATTCAACTAAAATCTACTTGTGTAGCACTTTTTATAATAAATATTGTTACAAAGCAGTTTTACAAAAACACAAGCTATATGAACATATGTAACAAGTAATAAGAGATGATAATTAATCATTAGGGCTGTCAAATTGATTAATCATAACTAAGTGCATCCAAAATAAAAGTTCATGTTTACTGTATAGAAATAATCTTTTTTTTACATATATTTCATGTATGTATAAATATATATACATATAAATATACACACATATTATATAAACAGACGATTAATCTGTTTGACCGCCCTACTAAGAACTTTTTTTTATTTTATGCAGATTTTAGTTGTTGTTGTTCTTTTCCCCCCTCACTGTTCCCCCTTTCTGAAATTTTCCATGGACCCTCTAGTGCTCCATCGGGTGTCCATAGGCCCCAGTTTGAATGCCATTGATGGAGAGTCTGAAATCTGTCCACAGGTAGTCTGCAGAGGATGATCAGTCACTACCCCAAGGTCATGCTCCTGCCAGTCAAGAGGGTAAACATGGTGTCCCGACTGCTCAGAGAGAAATGCCTCTTCACCATCCATCAGGTCACAGACATCCTCAGAGACTCGCCTGAGGTTCTGGAGGAGGATTTGGCTCAGCTGGAGTACAAATTTCAAGTAGGGCTGGTATTTGTCACTAAAAATTTTCCTGGCTCTGATGACAGTACACAATTTGGGGTAAACTGTCTGTGTAAATGTTGTTCTGATGATGTTGAAATTGCCATTTAAAAGGCAAGTTAGTGTTTAAGAGTAGTTTCAAACTGACGCACAGCTTGTTTTCTCCCTGCAGTATGCGTATTTCCGTATGGGCGTGCGGCAGCCAGAGATGGTAAAGGCTAAGCTGTTCAGGTTGCCTCTGTCTGAGCTGCGCTGTCGGCACTGTTTTCTGGAGCGGAGGGGACGCTACCAGACGCCAGACAAGAAGGGCCAAACGCTCATCCTCAACCCACCGCTCAAAGACGTCCTCTGCATCTCTGAGGAAACCTACCTGACGCAGGTCGCCATGGCAACTGCAGAGGAGTTCCATGTTTTTCGCAAACTGGTGGCAAGAGAGCAGGAGGAAGAAGAGAGGGAGAACGAATACAGCAGTGATGAGGATGGGGAGAATAAAGATGATTATGAAGATGACGGACTGCACAGGAGAAAGTGGAACACTGGTTACAAGAAGGACAGGAAATGAGGCATTTTGTATTATAAATTCAAAATAAATAAAAACAATTTTATTCAGCAAAATCACATGATTTTTGGGGGGGTATATGATCTCATCTTTTGCATAAAATACCTAACATATGCAAAGCACTACTGTTCACAGGCTGGTGGTCATGCCAACATTTTTGTATATTATTTGTTTAATCCTCCATCTCATTTATTGCTTCATAAACTTTTTCCCCTGGATATGAGGTGCATAGTAGTGTAGATGGACATTGAGGTAATAATGGTGTTAGTTTATCTGTCATGGGGAGGGTCAGCATAATTTACACCAAATGCTGAGTAACCAAGGAGAGCTGAAAGAGTGTTAGTGCCTTGCGATCGTTTACGGATCTGTGCGCATCAGTGGAACGGCTGCTCTCTGATAACGAGGACAGAGTCGGGAGGTATTGATCTGGGGTGACATTAGTTTAATGGAGGCCTGGATGGAAGCAGGACATGTGGTTGTATGGAACAGGTATGCAAGCCATTTTAACATGATAAATCGATTGGTAGTCCATGCGTTCATATTGCATTCTTCCTCTTTGAATTGTTTGCCAATTAAACGGGGCTAAAACTTACAATTGTGTTTTGTTCAGTTGGAAATACAGTACTTACCATCTTATAATGATTTGTGTTTATTATTAAGAGTTTTTATCACCAGTACGACAAACACATTATTTGCAGTTTTTCTTGCTTGTCAAACATTCTGCTGGCATTTGTGGTTAAAATTGGTATATTTGGAAGTATATTAAACTCATTTCCCTGTTTTCCCTGTAAACTCTGTTTCCCTCAAACATATTTTTTATATCATATTCATCACTATTAACCCTTGGATTTGTGACTTGAATGCTTTCTTAAAAAACTATTAATATTTCTTTCTTCCCTTTTTTATGTAGTATTATCAGTAATGTTAACTTTCCATTATAACGATAGGGACAGTGTTGTTTTATCATCTTTCGGGAGTTAAAATGATTTACAGTCTTTACAGTTTTTTGTCAAATTGTGTATTGGGAGGGAAAATGCTTTTTGAATGTTTGATGGTTTTAATTTTTTAAAGGAATGATGTTATAATTTATTTGTGTAACATTTATCCGTCATTCTCTTTGGAGAAATTGTAATCTGTAAAGATTTGTTCTGGTCATTATAACAATTTAAAGGGACAGTTTTCCTAAAATGAAAATTCCCCAAGAAACAACTTCTTCCGGTGCGGACTTTAAGCCAGGACACATTAAAGTGACCGTTCCTTTCAAAAACCTGTCATGTCAGTTGCCAGTTATATTATAGGAGGGACTGTGTTTGATTTTTTTCAAGCCTCATCCAAAGTTTACAGATCATATGGTGTGTATGCATCTGTATATTTATGTTTCTTCTGTTTTCTGTAGGTAGAGAAGCCATACATGTGCTCCACCGTTCCAGTCTCAGTAAACAGAGGAGCTGTTGTTCTTCAGCCTAACACATTCTCTCAATACTGTGGCACTAAACTCCAAATATGCCTCAGTCTTTCATTGTTAACGTCTCAGTGGATTGGTACAACAAAATGGAGAGCAGACACATGGATCTGTTCCTCATCCCTACGGTTCTGCTAACCTCTGTCACAATGCTGGTCAACCCCGTTCTGTCCCTCTGCATACTGTGTTTTCCTACGCTACGTCAAGAGACCCGCTACCTGCTCCTTGCTAACATGCTCTTCGCCGATATGCTCTTCCTCGCCATAAACCTTGCGATGGTCTCCTGCAACTCTGTGGGCCTGCACATGCCCAACCTTTTGTGTGAGTTTATGATGGTGAGCATGGTAATGACATACAGCACGTCTGTGCTCACCATCACATTGATGGTCGTCGACACATATGTGGCGGTACGTTGGCCGTTACATTACAAAGAGATTCTCCCACCATCTCGGCCAGGAAGATAATCATGAGCTTGTGGGTAACGGCAGCAGTGTGTCCCGTCTCTTTGCTAGTGATGTTTGAGGTGGTGATGGGCAGTGACAAGCAGAGCCGTCCAGTGTGTTTGATGTTGATTGCGCTGCACTCGTTAGAACACAAGATGAAGGTTGGCGTTCATTTTTACTTCATCATTGCCATCGGCCTCTGCACTGTTCTCATTGTATACTGTTATATTCACCTCTACTTCATCACTAAAACGTCTGGGATATGGCGTAGTCGGTACTCCCGGGCACGTATGACACTCCTGGCGCACACTCTGTTGCTCATGATGTATTTTGTACCCACATTGGTCTTTGCCGTGGAGCTGGCTCTTTTAAAGGAAGAAAGCGTGGATCTTGTGGGAGTGTGGATTAACTTGGTGAATATGTGCATATTGATGTTGCTTCCACGCTGTTGCACTCCTTACCTGTACATCCTGCGCTATCATGAGATTTACGAGACTGTCCAGCAGGTGTTTTGGAAGAAGCGACACCAAAGTCAGAGGAGTGCAGCCTAGAACTGGACTTGAAGCAGAGCAAGCATGCACAATAACTGTATCTGGTTGCTCTGTTGGAGGATTCCTTTGCAAAAGAGGGAATTTAAGACACCTGAGCCAGAAAGAGGTCTCAAAAGATACTTTTTATGTTTTAGTATTCATTTTAGTACATTTTTATTAAAGCATTTTAACATGAAAGTATATTAAGAATGTTTTCGTCTTTTTTATATTTTCATATTTAAACTAAAGATATGTGCTGTTATTCATCATAACATAATTATATAAAATGCAACTGAGGGAATCTCGCAAAGAAATGACACTAAGACCTAATTACAAATAATAATAATAATAGTTGTTTATAAATCTGTCTTAATTTTATTCATGCAACATATATATTTTTCTTTTCTTCACTTCCTTTCATTGTGAGATTTCCCCAGTTATATATGTTGTTATGCATGCCCACAATATTGATTCAAACTCTTGTGTGCAAAGCATAATGCTGTTTTGTTCTCTTGGCAAGATAAATAAATTTACATTTAAGGATTTTTACACGATTGTGTCTTTCTCCAATTTCCTGTAAGCGTTCAATGTTTAACCTGTGAGGCACTTAGTCCTCTAAGTTAAACAATCAGTCAATCCAAAAATAAGAGTGTAAATGTTACGCAACACTTCTGATTCTAGGAATACATATCAATATTTATGCCTTGGTGCAAAATCCCTGAGTGTCATTCTGATCCATTTAGCTGTGAAGTGATATTTACCCGTTTCTCCTTCTCCATGGAAACCATTTACAAGTGTGCCTTTGACAAATCCACATCTGTCCCGTAAACCACTTACTACAGTCTGCAGGAAGGGGGAAGGAGAGACACATTTACCTTCAGCCCTGGATTGGACGGACAAACACATGCCAAGAGATGGAAACTCTAATGGAGGGAAAGTCTGAGCGTTTCTACCTAGCTGCAGAAGACCTTTTTTTATCTCTGCTTTGTTCATTTGGCAATTGGTACAACAAGTCGGGTCGAGCTGAGTTTCACATGCGTTCTTCTAAGTTCTCAAACTCCTCTGAAAGCCCAGCGGAGATGTTTGCGCACGAGTGGCAAGGATTCCTCCCTCCCTGCTACATGAGGGTGCTTCAGCTGTGCCCCATTTTGGCCCTCCTGGCCATTCTGCTGATCACTCCGGTTCTTCTAGTACGTATCCTGTCCCGAGTTGACCTGCGGCAGCAGACGCGTTACCTCCTCCTGGCCAATGTTCTCTTCAGTGACCTGCTCTTTGTTTGCATGAACATCCTGAGTGCCTGCATCAATTTAGCCGGTGTGTTGATGACGGAGTGGCCGTGTGCCATGCTGCTCTTCCTCTCTGCGGTTTTATACAGCTCTGGGGTACTAAGCATTACAGCAATGGTACTGGATACCTGCTTTGCAGTGTTAGCCCCCTTTCGCTACCTGGCACTGTGGCCTGTGTCACGGACCTATGGAGCAATTGTTGCCATCTGGGTCATCTCTGTATTTATTCCTGCAGCAGCTGTCGGCATGTTTTTGTGGTACCATAGTACGGCCCCTTGCGCCCTCCACCTCTGCTCCCTTCCTTTGCTGATGGTTTTGACCGTAAGCCACTTCCGCCCACTCCGTGTCTCCATGCTGCTGACGGTCATGGGTATCATTTTCATCCTCCTTCTAGTGTTGTCTGGTTACCTCATCCTCTACTTTTGCACCCGTAGTTCGGGCGTGTGGAAGGGCGAGACCTCGTCTCGTGCTAGAGGAACATTTCTCATCCATTATCTCCACCTGTTCCTGGCTTTCTGTCCCCTGCTGGTTTTGATGATTGAGCTGATGCTTTGCCACAACAGCGAGACTATGGACCCAAAAGCAAGCCTGTGGATGTCCTTGGTTGTGTGTAACATCTTGCTCATCCTGCCCAAAGCCTTAGCGCCGTACCTGTATGGGCTCCGCTATAGAGAACTGTGCAACGTGCTGTTCCAGTTCTTTCATCTGAATAGGCCAACTACTATCACACCTGTGATATAAATAGGCTTATTTGAACTTGTGAAAGACTTTTAAAAAGGTGTTGCTGAACTTTTCATCAACCAGTTAGAGCTGCCAGTTAAAACATAAAATGAACTATCTGTAATGAAGCTCAACTAGGGTTTTGTAAGTAATAATATGATATGTCACAAAAATATGTGAAAATAATCAAACATTTACATTGTGGTAATAATGGCATTCATTGTGTTTAATATGATATTGTGTATTTACTTATGGTATTCACTGTGTATTTTGGTTACTAAAAACTCAATTTCAAAATCAATAAAAAAAACTATTATACTGAAAGTCAGCCTTCCCAGCCTTCATACGTCTTCAGTCAGTAGCACCGTTATAAATATATTTAAGATTTACTACTGTAAAACCTATCAGAAATAACTATGAAGCTTTACAATTGGTATAAGAGGCTTTAAAAATCTCTCTTTTTTAATTATTTTTGTATTATTACATTGGTGGCTTAAACTATGTTACTGTATTTTATCGTAGAAACGATAAACAAAGCTATGTAAACTATTGTCATTTCGTGATAAGCGAGCACGTGTATTGTTAAAACGTTTACACATATTTGCGTTATTTGAAAGATTCCTGTAAAAAAAAAAAAAAAAAAAAAAAAAACTTACCAGATACTTAACTTACTCCCTCACTGTTCTCCTTTAATTCAAATCAAAAAAATGCGCGCGACACCGGTAGGATTAGTTAAAATAACCACAAGATGGCGCTATTGGCGCCTTTTAGTAAAGATGATTTCGTCTAGAAGTTTTATGCTGGCGAGTTTTTGTAAATTATAATATTATATTTAATCAAATAGTTTTTACTAAATATACTGTATATTGTACATTGTATCATTCACAAATAATTCTTTAATCATATATGCTTCTGGTTGAACAAGGTAGATCAAGTTTCTAGTTATGCGTCACGTTTTTTTCCGTCTCTCAATCTGTCCGGAGAACTAAGTTACTTGTTTTGTGTGTGTGTGTGTGTGTGTGTGTGTGTGTGTGTGTGTGTGTGTGTGTATGTGTGTGTGTGTTTAATCAAGGCGTCTTTCTACAGTTACATAAAGAAAGGGAAGCAGTGCCAACACCACCATTTTATTGAACTGTACAAAACATGTTGTACATGTAAAACTAGCAGTACATTTTAATCTAAAATCATTTAACATATTAACATAACTAATAACGCCAGGGAACACTGTTGGCTTTGGGACCGTTGAAAATGTTTTAAAGTTTGCCGTGACAACAATATGACACAACGTCTTCGTTCATAATCGGGTTTTTTTGTTTGCAAACAACGATCAGCAACCACATGGAAATTCTCCCGCACTGAATTCTGGGATATGATGTTCTTTTGATGGGTTTAAGGACTTGTGAAACGGTGACAGAACTACATTTCCCATGAACACATTTCCCTTGAACAGCTGACAAAACAGAAGTCCGAAGCCTGTGTGTGCATTCTTTGTGCCAGAACACGCAGAGAGAGACGGACGATAACAAAGAAAACTTAACAGTGACAGCACAAGTGCTCACGCTTATGGATCTTTTTTTTAGAAACAGCCGGATTTGTTTGTTTGTATTTACTTTTAAGGATCTTTAACCTTTACTATTAAATTTGATGTTTGGCAGAAAGTTGGTCTCCTGTGGATAAGGTGAGAAAAATAATGCTTTTATATGAGCAATTTCAGTGATTGATTTTAAACGATTGATTGAGATAGACTAAATGCATGTTTGTTTATGGCGCTTTTTCCTATGTCTAGTTGAATATATCTTAATATTTGCTTATGTCTAAATAATGCAATCTATAATGTGTAAATATGATGTATATAATATACATATACATATGTGCATAAAACATGGGGTGTCTGTGTGTGTTTATATATATATCACTTTTTAATAGAATTATTTTTTTATTTTTCATTTGAATTTTTACTCTGAATCTGGTACTAGGATAATTTCTGCTGGCAGCTCTTAGGTTTGATAAGGAATTATTATTTAGAAACTGCAACTGCTGTAAATCTCTGGTAAGTTAGATCACCTTGAACCTGCAACAAAACCGCTGGGATGATTATTAAAACATAATGTCTGGACTAGGTTTCACTCAGCTTCAACTAATGAGTTTTTAGACCATCTAAAAAACAATTGTCATATTAAGATGGATTTTTCTGCAGTCTATTTAGAAATCTGGTCTCTCTTTATACCTAGAGGTCCTTTGTCTGTGGTTTAAAGCCTTTTAATGAGTATAAATCGCACATAATTCATCTCGTTTATATTATGTCATCATTTCAGTCCACATGTGGCATGTTTTCCTGTCAAACCGCTTCAGCTGTGGAGGAAATATTGAGCAACCATTCATGTTCCTTTATTTCTACTTCCACAACAAAACAAACCTGAGTGACTTCAAAAAAGATTGCGCAAACTCTCCCTCTTTCTTGCTCACTCACTCACTTTATCTCTCAGCCACAAAGAATCAGTGGTCCTTTTATATCAGTGTTATCAGTGTCAGTTTTATATCACTATTGCCTTGAGGAATAAATTTTTTTTTTTTTTTTTTACTGGTCACATGTCTTGACGTATTTCAGTGTGCTCTAGTTATGAACTCAGTGCCTGTGCTTTCTGTTATGATTTTGCAGTAATTTGCTTTTCAACCTAAAACATTTGTATTATTTTTTTTCTATAACACTCATAATACAATTTAAATATCACGAATATTCACATTTTCCTTAATATAATGAATAATAGCCTAATTGTACATTAATATAGCCTATATCAGGTTTCCCTAATAGGTGGCCTACAGGAGAAAAATATTTGTCCCGTTCTAATTTCAAATAATTTGCAATGAAATTTCAAGCGCAGCAGAAAGCAACATTAACTTGCATTGTGTTTTCACGGGATGCAAGCGGTGTGGCGCGACGCAACAAAATACAATCGAACCCATCAGTGATGCTGTCTACACTGGTGTGGCGTCATAAGACAAATCCACAACAGTAAACTTCTGCCTCGTTCTATTTATGATGTACTGACACAAAGTTCAAATGATTTGCAATGCTTTGATGTGTCCAGATGCGATGTGACAGCAAAAACATGACGAGTGTGAAGAAAAGAAAAAAGTTCACATGGAAAATAGATGATTAAAATGTGTCTGGATTGAACAAATTTGAGTGAGTGACTGACTGACTGATTCCATCTTTGTCATAAAGATCACGCAAAATAATATTCAAACTCCCGTTAGACACATTAAAAGTTGAATAAAGCACATTATCATTACCTGAAATGATCACTGTCATATCTTGTGTTATTCAATATATATATATATATATATATATATATATATATATATAGAGAGAGAGAGAGAGAGAGAGAGAGAGAGAGAGAGAGAGAGAGAGAGATTGTGTGTGTGTGTATATATCCAAAGCAACTTACAGTTTATATATATATATATATATATATATATATATATATATATAAATATATATATATATATATATATATATATATCGTTGAAACTAACTGAGGAACCCTGATGTACTGTATGTTATTTAATGATTTGCTTTTATTAACAAATCAAAATGGATGGTTTTCAGTTTTTCATTAAATTACATTTTTACCACTGAAATTCAAAATGATTTTTCAAATGATTTTCAACTAGGCCACTCAGATGGGATACATAAATTGAATGTAATGGTCAAAATACTAATTAAGCATTTTTTGGCTGTTATTATAAGTATGACCACCATTTTAAAATCCATGCTCAATAATCTAAAGAAGAAAATGGTTATATTAACAAATAATGCTAGATTTGCAAAATACTTGTTACTATTGAGATCCTCTTGAGCATGAACTTGACCTTTACCCTCCACATCTGGGTCAAAATGCCTCCTTTTAAAGTGTGAGCCTGGCCGTATTCTTTATGAAATGACACAAGGTCAATATTTCCTTCACAATTTAGTTCTTTTGAAACACGTCTTAAACAGGTCTTTGGGTTTACCTGAAAATTACAGACTTATATGTTGCAGCATAGATAGTAATGCTAATCTCAAGAAGGTGGACCTCCAGAAATGTACTGAATACTACTAATGTAGTGTTTGTTTATTGTAAATGCTGTTCTTCTGCAGGTTTTGATGTTCACCCATCCTTCCTGCAACCACTGATAGTGATTGTTTATTGGTGAAGTGCTCTCATCAGATACAATCATGGTGCTCATTCTGGGTCGCCGTCTGAATCATGAGAACTCTGGTGGTGTGCCGGAATCCCTGGCAATCAAGCGTAAAGTCTTTGAGATGGAGACCCTGAACGATGTGTACAACTTCTCTTCCGGTTCCTCTCACTCTGAGAATGTCCTTCAGGCCTTGAACGAGTTCCGCGACAGCCGCCTCTTCACGGACGTGATCATAAGTGTCCAAGGTCGCGAATTCCCATGTCACCGTGCCGTGCTGTCAGCCTGCAGCAGTTACTTCCGTGCCATGTTCTGCAACGACCACAGAGAGAGCCATGAGATGCTTGTGGAGATCAATGGCATCCAGGCTGATGCTATGGACACGTTCCTGCAGTATGTTTACACCGGTCGTGCCTGCATCACCACCCACAATGTCCAGTTCCTCTTTGAGACCTCCAGCCTCTTCCAGATCAACACACTGCGGGATGCTTGTGCAAAGTTCCTGGAAGAGCAGCTGGACCCCTGCAACTGCCTCGGGATCCAGCGTTTCGCAGATGCCCACTCTCTCAAACAGCTGGCCAGTCGCTGCCGTGCTTTCGCCTTGTTGAATTTTCCAGAAGTTGCTCAGCATGAGGAGTTTCTAGACCTTCACAAGGATGAGCTGCAGGAATACTTGGCCAGCGATGAGCTATCCATTGGCAGGGAGGAGATGGTGTTTGAGGCAGTGATGCGTTGGGTCTACCATGGCGTGGAGTACCGCAGACCCATGCTGAAAGATCTACTACAACATGTCCGACTGCCTCTCCTGCACCCAAACTATTTTGTACAGACGGTGAGTGGTAAATTCAAATTGATTTGAACTGGTGGAGAAGCTCTTTACTAGTTCAACGAATCCAGAAATTGGTGTGCTGCAGAGATGACACGTTTTTGTAGGGCAAACAAAATGGTAACATCACCCTCGTTCCTCGAACCGGGAATTTTTTTTTCTTTCATTGGCTGTTGGATTATTTCAGAAAATAAGTTCTGTGACCAACAAAAGTTTAAATGTTGATAAACATCTTGTTCGTCATGATAATCTTCACAAATGAACACAAGAAACATCATCCCTGCAGCACTCTATAGAGATCAAAGAATCATAAAATCAGCCTTGGTTTGTTTCTTAGTGTCCTTAAAGTGAAAATGAACCAAACCTTGGGTATGGCTTGGTCCTAAAGTTACACAACCAGATAAAGCAAGGCCTTGAGATTTGGCTAGTTGTTGCTGCATTCCGTTTACCTTGAAAGTTGGACACCAGAGTTAAGAATGATGTCACATCCAAGTTGACCACATTCCAGTACCTAAGTTGGAAAACAAACTTCGATACCTGTTGATTAAAAACAACGCAATATTTTACAAAGATAATGCAGAGGCATCCTGGATAGTATTGTGTGCACCTATGAGTTTACTGAGACAAACAGAAATGTTAATAAACAGTATATAACTACTGTTTCATTTCTGTTGATGCACTGAGAAGCTATATTGGATCCTGACATCAGGTTGTTGAAGTTCCTCCTAATTTTCCGAGTTGGAACTCAGTGAAAAGTTCATACAGTGAACTTCGTAATTTCCAACTTGTGAGTACAAATGGAGTGCAGCATTTCGCTCCAATGATAATCAAACACTCTTTGAACCAGTTAATCAAGATCTCGGGGGGTTCAGTTGAAAACTATGGGCAGGTGTGTTGATGTTTGCCAAGTCAAAGCTCTTTCCTTATTGTCGTAATGCAATAAGATTATTTAAACAAGATAGCTGGACTCTATAGGAAGGTAGATATAAGGGAGCCAGATGAAGGTCATGCATTGAGAATGTGATCGTATTTTGCAGGTGGAAGGCGATAAATTGATCCAGAATGCTCCAGAATGTTACCAGCTGCTGCACGAAGCACGACGCTATCACATACTTGGCAATGAGATGATGTCGCCACGAACCAGACCCCGCAGGTACGCAAACATTTTTGACCGGAAATTGGCCGATAAGATGATTTGCTCTTAAAAAAAACAAATAGTTTCTTCTTCCTGTGAGGGACTAAAATTATATGCAATTCACAGAATGAAAGTGAAACTGGAAAAACTGAAAACAGGTTTTCAATGCACTGTATTGAACTTTTGAGGATGAGACATGCAGCATTGTTACACCGTCCTTTAAATACTCCTCAATTTGTTAACAATAAATTTATAATTTGGGCTTAAACCTTAGTAACTTAATTGCATAATTCATCTCCATTTAGAACAAATATAGTCCATTTCGACACACTCACTCATCTGATATCATTAACTACTTCTGTTTATAGAAAGTATATAAATAAAAAAAAAAGGGCTCAAAATGAGAAAATGTCTTTGTTTGGTAGCAGCATGTCTTGCTCTGGAGGCAGTATTTATTTAGGGAAACTGTTTTTGGATTAGTATCCAAAGTATATAAAGTATTTTTAGAGTAGTATCTTTATAGGAGTCAGATGTAGGGAGGTTTAATCAGTACTTGGAGGCATTATTCCGATATGGAGTTTCTGTATTTAGAGTCAGTACCCTAAAATGGGGTCTATACTTGTATTTAGAAGCAGTATCTGTGTTCTGAAGGTGTTATGTGTTTGGAGTCAGTATCATGAATTGGAGGTTGAAAATGTATGAGCTTGCTTTCAGACATTCTACTCTGCTGGCAGAGAGACAGCCATATAACCTTTATTGAAAATCATATTTCAAGATTTAGTGCCAATAAATGCACACATACAGCCCAAACACAAACTAGAAATGCACACACCTTCACTCTACAGGACTTGAGATTTATCTGTGCTGCACACATATAAACAAGCTCTGTAGACACTCAATCTGAACTTTATCACATGGTGTTGTAGGAGTTGGGCTTTGGTTGAATGCATGCACTTTTTATTGCCTAGAACTAAAAAAAAACTCATGTTATGTGCATCTCTAACTTGTGACAGTGCCTAGAAAGATGATTCATCATTCTCCAGTAAATCATAGCGGAAGCTCATTGAACCTTTGCAAGAATGAAGCTTAACCACTTTCTGATGATGTCAGCACTTCAAAGCCTGTGCTTATCTGATATTGTTATTATTCCCTGTCTGCAGGTCTACTGGTTTCTCTGAGGTCATTGTGGTGGTGGGAGGCTGTGAGCGAATGGGGGGTTTCAATCTGCCGTACACAGAATGCTACGACCCTGTAACAGGAGAGTGGACATCTCTTGCTAAACACCCCGAGTACACTAAATCTGAGTATGCAGTGTGTGCTCTCCGCAACGATATCATTGTTTCAGGTTAGACCCTATTATTTCTATGTGAAAAATTATTTTGTTTTCTGTTTTTGAGTAGCCCCACCCACAGTGAAACTTCACTGGTTCAAAGCCCTCATCGTAGCTTTATATGAAACACCCTCGTTTTTTTCTAATTGGTTGGGATTTTGTTACATTATGCTGTATTTTTGTTTTAACTGCAGACAGAAAAATGACTGGAAACTTATAAAGTGTGGTTAGGACTTGGTGAAATGCTGTTCTTGATCACAGTGACTGATCAGAAAGTGACTACTTGTGTGGAACCTGAACACACACAAACATACACACACACACACACTTTCGAGCAGTGTTGTTTGTTCCTATAGTTTCACCCAGATTTACACGTTAGGGATGTTTTTCTGGGACATAAATGACATCTAATATAAATTTTATATGTATATTTTTGCAATTTTAACAGTTTTTTTTTTATTTTACCTTAAAACATTTGAAGTGTCCTACTTACAAGATTATTACTATGTGAAGAGTGAGGAAAGGTGATCCGACTGTCTACCACCTCATTGTTTGAAAACTGTTCAATTGAATCAGTTTTGAAAACAGGAACCAAATCATGTATGGGGATCAAAATATTATAGATACTTGGAAATGGGTTCTTAGAAATTGTGCCAGTAAGCAACCATCCCTAGCAAGCACCACTCATGTTTTCTTTAGAAAATGTTAGCAAACACTTTTAAACCCATTGTTCAGTTAAGCTTAATTTAACAAACGCTGTTGTTGTTTGGATGGGTTGGACAAATTAGTCCAGGGTTTTCTGTGGTGGGTTGAGGGCTTGTTTGTGAGCAAATGCTTTGTTTGTGAGGACATTTCTGGAACAGCTGTTTATGATTTGAGGAAAATCGGAAACAACAGCTGCCTCTGTGATCAGCCAGTGTGTCAAGGGCTGTTCTCCCTGGCAAACATTCTATTGGCTGAGTGTTTGGGACATGTTAAACTCTAACTGGCACAGGCGAGCGGCATCTTGGGGGAGTATTTGCAACAAGAGTTTAGGATAGTTCCAGGAATGATCTGCAGTTTTTGGCTGCAGATGTTGGTAAGGTTATTGCATCACGTCAACCAGGGTCACTGATGCAGGTCATGCATTCGAGGAGTTTCTGTATCTGTGACGTTTGATGCATTTAGACTTGACCTAAATTCCTTCAGCTCACTTGTGTTTTTGTTTAAACAAACTGGATGCCATAATGAGGAATTCTGAATTGTGTAATTCTTATTCTTCTCCATCTAGAGCCATTGTTTGTAGAGCCAAGAAGTATGGAGTGTGTTTTGTGAGTCTGATTTCCATGAATAGTGCTGTTTTCGCACTCGTGTTCTCACACTCAAACTCTCAGAAACACACACTTTGATCAACATCACTGCCTACATTCGTTTATTCGTGCGATTTTATTTTAGCTAAATAACTCAAATGACACAAATTTTTCAGGATTTTTAAAGTATGCCATCAAGGTCTGGTAAAAAAAAAAAAAAAAAAAAAAAACTATCCAAAATAGATTTGAAGCTATGTCCCTTCAGCATGTGTGGAGCAATGTTTGTGTTAATGACTAGTTTCTATTCACCTGCAGGTTTTGCATCCGGTCTTGAAAGTGCCTGTTGGTGACAACATGTAAAGTGTCAGCTGGAGACAGGCTGCATCTTAAATGCTGGTTTGTCTGGTCTTCAGTCTGAAAGGCTTGATGGTATTTGTCAAGGGATATTGACAGAAGAGCAAACTAAAAGGACTGGAGCTTTTATTTAGTCATTATTATCTTTACCCAGCTTTAGATGACAAAGCAAGCTCAGCCTCTATAATCAGAGATTTTGAATCTGTCTTTGTTTAGCAGACAGTTGCGCAGCTAATCCACTAATGGAGTTTATGAGCAATGTAGTTCTTGTTGTGCTGCTTTTACTTCCTCAGAAATGTTCTTCTATTATTTTCTACCTCTACTTTTTTCATCCTTCAGCTTCCCTTTTTCATTTCCCCCAGACTTTGTCAAAAAAACTGGTTATTTTGAGTTTGTTTACTTTAACACTCATGTGCATTTTAAATATGAGCTAAAGAGGCTAAATTTATAATACCAGTGTTTCCTGCAGCAAAAATAGCTGAATAAAGGCGTTACCAAGATGGTCATCTAGTGCACTGACCTACCTTAAAGGGACTTTGATGGCACTGAAAGGGAAGAAGGGCCTCTGAGCACTTCTCAGAACTTCATTATCTAAGTCTGTTAACAGAATTAAAGTGGAACGGCCTTCTCCCAGGTGTTGAGCGTGTGTGTGGGAGAGAAGGACTGTCAGAGCTTGTCTCAGACCTGCTGTTTGGATGATAACCAGCCATTTGGCCGAGATGTGAAGTGACAAAGAATAGAACAGGCCTCAGCGGGTTTAGATAAACACTGATGACAACAAGAAAGGACGTTCAGATCAGAGGGAGCTTCTCTGTTTAACAGGAACACAGGTGAAGCACTGTGGTTTGTGTAATTACAGACATGGTGTTGTCTGAAACTGAGAATTAATAACCTGTTTGTGGGTTTGCAAATTTGAAACATTTGACCACAAGCTAACTGCAAATGGTTGACAAACAAACTATACTGTGGCCAGAAAAGTATCAGGACACTGTTAAAAATGTATGAATGTCATTGAACTAAATGATGCCCAGAACTAATTTCACTTTTCTGAGCCAATTTCTGCAATGTTTGGTCTCAAGGTCATTTTTAGTTGATGTACTGTTATTAATAGGTCATGGCAGAGTAATAGATCATTATATTAGGTCAGAAAATAATCAACTTATGTTTGAAATTCAAAAAGTCTCAAAATACTTTTTGTCTTCATTATAAAGGATAATATGCAGAGTTTTCACACGCACACACACACACATTATACTGTATATACACACACACACACACACACACATTATACTGTATATACACACACACACACACATTATACTGTATATACACACACACACAAACACATATATGCCAAACAGCTTTTTAAATTTCCATTTAAATTGTTCATATAAAATATTTGAAATGTATTTAATTTCAGATTTATTCAATTAAACAAGTTTTTTGTTCATAATAAAAACACTCGCTTGTCTAAAAGGGTTCATTCCATAGACTTGTATTGTTTTTATACTGAGCCGTTAGAAATAACCCTCACAGAATTTTAGTTTTAGGTTTTATACAAATTAGGCTATCCTCAAGCGTCTCCAAAGGAAGGGTTTGTCAGTTTTTGGTAATTTTTGGGTAAATATAATTGACACACACACACACACACACACACACACATAGACAGCTTGGTTATGCTGTTGTTAATGTTGTGGTTGTTATTTACAGGTGGACGCATCAACAGCAGTTACGTCTGGATGTATAACTCTCAGCTCAACATCTGGATCAGAGTGGCCTCTCTTAATAAGGGTCGATGGAGACACAAGATGACCGTCCTACTGGGGAAGGTGAGAGGGAGTGATGTGCGTCTGTCTGTGTGTGTCCTTTCCAGTCCCAGTGTCCAATTTCCTAAATCAAAAGCACACTTCCTTTACTGCATTGTGACTGTATGGAGAAATTTATGCAGGATTTGCACCTTTGGGTTGCACTTATAAAACATCTAATGTAAGTATATATTTCTATATTAAGTGTTGCTTGGGAAAAATCTGTTTAATTGGTTTCAAATACATGGCTATTTTTGAATGGCTGTTGATGTACAAATATGATTTTGGCTTTATTTAGGCATCCCCACCCCTGTTTGTTCCTTTGTTTTTCCTTTTAATAATTAACCATGTATTGAAATAACTCAAAAATTTTCTTCTCTTTCTTCTCCAGAATTATCTTCAAATATTGCAGACAGATAGACTTAATTTTTGCTCTACTTTAAACTGGCGGGGGAAAAAAATGTCTTACCCAGTTGGCATTTTTTTTAAGCATATAGGAAATAAATTATTTTGTGGTTTATGCTTCAAACAAGATTAAACACTTTGGCAGTGGCGTAAGAGAAATATGCTTTACATTTTTACAGCACAAAACTAACCATTAGATATAAGTGCAAAAAAATAAAAAAATAAGTGCCAATAGTGCATTTTAGTAACAAGGATTTAAGTGCGTGTTTTAGGACTGTTGTAGGGCTGTCACGATATTAGGTTTTTCACACGATGGTTATTTGCGCCAAAAGAATGATATCTATAGAAACCTTGGGGAATCTGCCAAATACATTTTTAGTTTATTTAGTTATTAGTTTTACCCAGTGAACATAAGGATACTGAAGAACAGGGCACATGCATTTTCACTTCTTCTTCTTTAGGTCACAGCTGACCTGAGACTCTGGCTTTATATGTTCTCTATGAAATAACAAGAGAGAAAATACTATCAAGTTCAACAGTATGATGAATAAATATGAACATCAAAAATTATACTTTAACATGTTAACTTGCGTACCCTTATTTTTTCTCTTTAACCTGTAGTTGCAGTGGCACCAATGAAATCATGCAGTTAACGCGCTTCTAATTCAGTTTTAACGTGCATCTAGAACGGTCACAGATGATGCATTAAAGGGATAGTTCACCCAAAAATGAAAATTTGATGTTTATCTGCTTACCCCCAGGCCATCGCGTCTCCCCTCCTATCCAGTTACATTATATGGGGGTAAGCAGATAAACATCAAATTTTCATTTTGGGGTGAACTATCCCTTAAAGTGCATGGCTCTGCTAACAACTTAACATTTTACAGAGTTTAATGTAGCAATGTGGTTGTTCAGTTTTTCTAGATTTGTCTTAATTGTGTAATAGATTTGAACAAAGAAAGACAGGAACCACATGTATTGGTCATGATTTGATTGCAAATACAAATACAAAGATTTGAGTACAGTAAATGAGGTACATATTAAAAGAATCACCCCTTTATTTAAATAGGACAGGAAACTGCTGTTAACTTGCTAATGCAACGTTTCCCATTCCATGATGAGTAAAATAATGGCAACATACAGTTTATATAATATTGAACATGGCTCTTCTCAGAGTATCATGGCAGGACACTGCGTCGTCTTCTTGTTTTGACAGATGTCAGCGTTAAGGTGAAATACTGCCACCTTGGAGGTCCAACAGGTATGGGGGCGGGAGTAGGCCATTTGCATGTCATGTTATAATAAGTGTCCTGTTCATTTTAAATATTGTTTTAATATTACATTTTAAATACTGTTTTTGTGGCTCAAGTGGTAGAGCATTGCGTTAGCAGTGCAAGGTTGTGGTTTCGATTCCTAGGGAGCACATGTTAGAAAAAAAATGTTAGCCTGAATGCACTGTAGGTCACCTTGGATAAAATTTAATTTAATTTAAAATAGTGTGGTTCTCGCCAATACTGGTATATCACCACACCCTAAATTAACATGATGTCCATAATTCATTATTGGCATAACATGGTTATCATTAAAACCTGTATGTCGCGAGTCACGACACCCCTAGACTGTTGTTATGATAAAATGTCTACAGCTGTAATCAGATTGTGCTCTTGCCATTTAACTGATAATTTTGTGGAAATTAGCTGCCCTAGTTATTGTGTTGTGTTTGTCTTATGGAGAATCATGCTTCACTTCCTGTGAATTGTTTGTGGGTTTTTCATGTTTTATGATAGTTTTTATTTTTTTGAGAGTTTGTGAATGTTTTAAAAACATGCATTTTATTACACATGCAGGGGGTGTAATGTGCTGCCTGCTTGGATGTAATGCATGTTTTCTGTTCAACAAGAGAGACAAAGAGAGAGAGAGAGAGAGAGACATACACAAAATGCTCTCTTGAGACTTTTTTTTTTTCTTGGAAAAGGGTTGTTGTAATTTCTCTCTTTTCCTGTGTGTGTGTGTGTGTGTGTGCCCGCCCGGTGCCCATCCTTCTCTATAGTTGTTTACAGACACATTTGCTTGCTTTTAAGGTTGTTTGTTTCTTTATAAGAAGGATGGAAATGAGTTTACATTTTAAAGGAAACAGTTCACCCAAAAATAAGTTTTGATAACATTTATGCCCTCATGTTGTTCTGAATGTGTATAACGTTTTCTTTAATTAACAAGAGGGTGAACAAGTGATGCTGCAGAATTTGTATTACTTTGAACTACCCTTTAAATTTTTTCATTTAAAGTCTTCCAATTTTTTTTTTCCTTAGGTGTTTTTTTTTTTGCATTACATTTTGCATTGTTTACGGCCATGTTTGCATGCTAAATGGATTACTAACGGTAGCCCAGAAGTCCACAACACATTGAAATCTCAACAACACAATAAAATTGCCACAATACAATGCATAGGACTAATGTTGTTGTGTTGCAGCTTGTTTCTGCTGTGGGGGTATGCACTACTGGGTAACCATAATTACTATGCTTTTTTTAATGCTTTAAACGACAAAAGCAAAACAGTACACCAGACATTATGAAGACATGGGAACAAATCAAACACATTGTATCAGTTAGATTGATTATGGAAGAAGAGAGATAAGAGAATTTTTTGGTAGTCACAGGAAAATTAAAGTAAGACACTCATACAGTTGGAAAATATTTATTTGATCCCATGCTGATTTTTTATTCTTGCCCACTTACAAAGAAATGAAGGGTCTGTAATTTTTATGGTAGGTTTGTTTTAATGGATAGAGACAGAATACCAGCCAAAAATTCCAGAAAAACACATTACATAAAGGTTAAAAATTGATTTGCATTTCAGTGAGTGAAATAAGTATTTGATCCCCTACCAGAACATGACTTAGTACTTGGTGCAGAAGCCCTTGTTGGCAAAAACAGAGGTAAGATGTTTTTTGTAGTTGGTCACCAGGATTGCACACATCTCAGGAGGGATTTTGATCCATTCCTCTTCACAGATCCTCTCTAAATATTTAAGGTTTCTTGACTGTCATTTGGAAACTCAAAGTTTCAGCTCCCTTCACAGATTTTCTGAAGGATTGAGGTCTGGAGACTGGCTATGCCACTACATGATCTTCTTATTAAGCCACTCCTTTCTTGCCTTAGTATGTTTTGGGTCATTGCCATGCTGGAAGACCCATCCATGACCCATCTTCAGTGTACTGGCTGAGCGAAGGAGGTTTTCATCCAAGATTTTACAGGACATTGCCCCGTCCATTTGCCCTTCAATGCGGTGAAGTCGTCCTGTACCCATAGCAGAAAAACAGTCCCAAAGCACAATGTTTCCACCTCCGTGCTTGACTGTAGGGATGGTGTTCTTGGGGTCAAAGTCAGCATTTCTTTCCCTCCAAACACGGCGAGTCGATGTTCTTTGGAAAACCTATGACAAACTAAAACAATATCCGTATCAAACCAGCATTAAAAAAAAAAATAGTAATTTTGTTTATACAAAATACAATGGTTGTTCCAAATAAAACAACGCCCCGGAGGAAATTAGTGCTTGTAGATTAGTTTCCAAGCTAAAAAATCTTGAAAGCCAGATTTCCTTGGCAATTTCTCAATCTTATAATCACACATTAGTCAAAAAAAAGAAAGACCCCAGAATTTGTCAAAAGTCAAATTTATAAATTTCCACAAAGAAGGTTTTTTCAAACAAAATTTTATTTTCAAAATTAATTTTGTAATATTATTTAAAGTAGAGAAATCTAGAATGTCAAGTCCACCATTTGTAAGGGAATTTATAACTACAGATTTAGTGCGCACAATTCTTCCATTAAAAACAAAAACAAAATCTGATCAAAAGTTTGAACAGTTTGATTGTCTAAATGTATAACTAAAGCAATATACCGGTAGGTTAGTCTAGAAATTCCTTCTAGAAACTCTACCTTTAGGGACAGTTCCCTTAATACCCAAAGATTACATTTACTTTGAATCATTTCAAAGGCAGGATTAAAATTCAGGGAAAGTCTTATCGTGTTCATTTTTCGAAGTGACAACACCTTAATAATTAACAGCTTCTTTAATGGGAATACCATCTACAGATAGAAGGGAGGAGTTTCAAGACTAATATCTTACATTTTATATATTAAGGTACAAACCTAAAGCATTAGAAAACAACTTGATAGTTTTAATTGTCTGATTAACCAGGCTAGAATTTATTTTTAATTGCTTTCTTAACCTCATAAACAGTAATTGGTGACTAACATTGTTTTAATCATCATGATTAACAGAATTAACATTACTAAGATACTTACTAAATGTATCCAAATCAGCTAGATTCAATTTAGATTCATATAAATTTGAGTAAAAATTATGACAAATTGATAAATGTCTTTAGGATTTTCTGAGACAACCCCTCCAATATTTAACTGACAAATATAATTATGTTTAGCCCTGTTTTAAGTTTAAAGAAATAGAAAGACATCTGTTCTCCGTATTCAAGACACCATTGCCTTGACCTTAAGAAAGCACCTTCTGCTCTTAATTTATACAAGTCATCCAACTTAATTTGCAACATATCATATGAGCCCTGGCCATTCAAGATCATCCATATGCCGCAAGAAGCAATAAAAGGAACAATGCAATCATGACCACTGCTGGCTGGTGAGCACGCATTATTACTAATGTTAGCCACATTAGCATCGACTGAAAAGTAATTCAAAGGACCATGTTTACACTCCATGGCAACGCAATACAGGAGAAAATGTTCTGTTTAAGCACAGTTGGTGCCAGAGCTCACACAAACATGTCTGATAAGGTAGCCATCTTGGACTCACCCTCTAATAACCAAGTTCACATAGTGACCCTTTGAAAAATTAGTCTCTTTTGTTTGACATTTCAGAAGAACCCCTAGTGTTTTGCTGAAAAACAGTTCAAGCAAGATAAGAGAATGAAGAATGCATGTAAGGGTAGATGGTAGAAAATCATGTTTGATAGCATATCTTGCATGATTTCAGTCCATCAACTTCATTCTCTTATCTTGTTTGTGCAGTTCCTTATAAAAAGACTTGCATGTTTTTAGTGGGCAGAGACAGTGGGGTTCAAATCCTGATGGTTTTTTTTTGCAACTTCAACAAGCCAGTAACCACCATATATATTTATAATGGAAGCAGAAGTACATATGACATTTTGGTATGCGTACAATTACTTTCCTTTTAATGAATAAATATAAGGTTATGGATTTCAGTGGAATGAATGCCATTTTAATCAGTGAAGACAGGGAAGGACAGGGTTTAAATCACCAGAGAGTGTGAATAAGAGAACTTTAGCCTCTGAGGTCAGAGGTCATCAGTCTGTATGTGTGTTCACGTTACACATGATCTTAAGCCTTAGGCTGTAACTGTGAACTATTTCTCCTCTCTGTTAAACTGGTTTCCTGTTGAACAGGTTTAATGTGGGTCAGTGTCATTGTGTTGTTATCGTGCCCCCTCCACACTTCCTCTGCTGTGTCAGTTTGAGGATAAAGCTGTTTGTGGAGAGGATACGACGAGTGCTTGTCTTTGAACAGTTACAGAGAAACACCAAAGCCAGGGAAACGTGGTGGTTTGATATCAGTCATTGTTTATTGTTTTAGTAATAGAATAATTTGCAGGATAATTAAACATCATTAAAAAGGAATAGCTCACCCATGTATGAACCTTTGCTGAAAATGTACCCACCCTCAGGCCATCCGAGATCTTATATGTTGATAAGTTTGTTTCTTCATCAGAACAGATTTGGAGAAATGTAGCAGTACATCACTTGCTCACCAATTAATCTTCTGCAGTGAACGTGTGCTGTCAGAATGAGAGTGCGAAACATCACAATAATTCACAAGTAACTGACATGACTTCAGTCCTTCTTTTAACGTCTTGTGAAGCAAAGAGCTGCATGTTTGTAATAATCAAATCCATCAAGATGTTTTTAACTTCAAACTGTTGCTTCTGGCTAAAATATGAGAACTTGATCCATAATATTGTTCTCTCTAATAAAAAGACATCCTGTCTGAATCTGGAGAGAAATATGCACAGTTCAAGCACCGTTTAAAAAATAAATGCTTAAAATATTATTACTTGCATTTATTTTTTCCTCCCTAAAATATATATATTTTTTTATTTAGGGTTGGATTATCTAAATGTATTCTTTTAGATAGCTAGGTAAACATATCTGTGTGTGTATCCTGCAGGTGTATGCAGTTGGAGGTTATGATGGGCAGTCTTGTCTCAGTAATGTGGAGGTGTACGACTCATTCTCCAACCGCTGGACTGAGGTGGCCCCCATGAAAGAAGCCGTCTCCTGCCCGGCGGTCACCAGCTGCGCGGGAAAGCTTTTCGTCATTGGAGGAGAACCCTATGAAAACAGCTGCTCCAATAATGTGAGTGTGAAACAGTGCTAAACACACCCACAATATAAAATTAGACCGAGCTCATCTATGAAACCAAACTTTGTTCTTTATTTAAAACACCTATAGTGCAACTTATGCCTGGTGATTTTCAATGCTGGCAGAGCCTTCCTGCAGTAGTGCTTTTGAGTAGGTGTCTTGAAAAACCTTGATTTTTGTTTTAGGTGAGGACTTTTGTCAAATGTAACCTCTAAAATATGGGCATCTCTTTAAACAGAAGGTGCTGCTAACAGCAGATGGGTAGTGAATGTGTGTTTTGTGCAGATGGTCTATAACCTAGTGGACAGGTGGGCCTGCATTCTGAGCTTATTGTCCTCAGACACTGCTGCCGTCTCGGGTAACATCTCACATGGGTTTCTCTCATTGATTTTTCCAGTGCTCAGATTACTGCATTCTTTACTTGCCATCTGGAACAGAAAGAGAGAGAGAGAGAGAAACATGAAAGGAAAGGATCTGATGTAGTTTAAGACAAAGCTCTCTTATACAAAATGTTGCAGGTTCCTCAGTATAGGTGCTGCATCTGTCATCTCGGAGTTTCCAAATGGTGTCTCTTCGACAATATATCTTTACTCTCTGTCAGTGTGCGTGTCTTCAGTGACATCCGTATTGTCAATCTTTCTCAAATCTATACATCAGCCAGCACAGAGAAAGATGTTTGCACTGAATAGTGCAAATATTAGATTTACCAGGCTGTTCTGGTTTTTGCCCACAGGGCCTGTACTATGCTTTCAGCTCACTGAATAGGATATTGTTTTGATGACTATGAGGAATTTAAAGAGAGATTATGACTATAGTGTTTGATCACCGTTATAACACCTGCATATTCATGTATTCAGGAATGTTTGTGTTTAATTTCTGCATATAGGAGGTTATGATGGTTGTGGGAAAAAGTTATACATTGATATATTGTGTACACACACATATAAAAACTCTTTCTCATTGGATCTAAGCAAATCTCATAGGTGACCTATTTTGAGCTCAAATAGGTGAGGAGTTTGGATCTATGAAAAGACTAAAACTAATACTAAAATGAAAACTGTATATAAACACTGATTCAGAAAATTACAATAATAGTATATAAATAATACTAAAATAACTTATATGTAATAGTTTAGTTTAGAATTTTAAGAATTGTCAAGATTAAAAAACAATATTTTCCCATTGTGTTTCAGGTCCAGTGTTATGACCCAGAGTCAGACAGCTGGCAGCTGAAGGCATGCATTCCCTTCACCAAACCCAATATCTCTGCCGTTTCTCTCAATCACCTCATCTACGTATGCGGTGGCCTTACCAAGTCCATCTACTGCTACGATCCTTCACAGGACCAGTGGATGCATGTGGGCCACACCTTCAGCAGACAGGTACCTGAAGCCGAGTGAAAACTTCAAAGTTCCTGTCATTTAGTACCGTATACTGATTCTATCATGGTTTCTGTGTGTTTAGGAGAGTTGCGGTATGTCCATTTGTAACGGAAAGATCTACATCCTGGGTGGACGGGGAGAAAACGGCGGCGCCTCTGACAATGTTGTGTGCTACGACCCAGCCTCTGGCATCATCACATGCACAGCTGCTTTGCCTCGTCCCATCTCCTACCATGGCTGTGTTACCATACACCGTTTCAGCGAAAAACAACACAAACCCTGAAGGCATCTGAAAACACCCATCTAGACTGTCCCAAACATGGAGCTGTAGACTCTTACATGTATATCAACTTTGCATCACTTATATTGAGTGCACTGATATTTTTTTAACATGTACACATCTACATGCACTGTAGGCGTAGCTCCTTGTTTAACTGCTACAGTTGATTTCATCATCGTGCCAAAGTTGTTATTAACTGTAAGGCAACAGTCAATGGAATTTTTTGGAACAAGGAAGTATGTAAAACATTACCTTCCTCATAAGTGAAATACATTCAGAGAATGAGTCAGATCTGATGGAGTAATCACCTTTGATGTCCTGTATTGACTCTAAAAATGCACACTATTTTTATTTTTGTTTCTTTTTTTAAGATTTGTTTTGTCATTCCCCCCCCCCTTTTTATTTTTAAATGTACATTTGTTGAGGCCTTTATTTTTTTTATTTCTTTGTTATTTTGTAGCACTATTCTTGCATTTTTGGCAATGTTTGTAAAGTCTGCAGACAGAAACTTTTAATGTGCTTTTTACATCATATTATGCTTCTGAGCTTATTAAGTAAAAGAAAGCACTTAAATACTACATCAGACATGCTGTATGAGGTTTTCATGAGGAGGTTTTTGCATTCTACGCATTTGAAAACCTAAGGCTGGAAACCGCATACCTCAGTGATGGACAGGTCATTTTGGTCAATGAATTGTCACGTCAGGTTCTTATAGGTTCTTGATGAACCGTACAGCTGTGAAACTTTTTTTTTCTCTCCTGTGCATCAGATCTATATTTGAGCGTCTCTTTATCTTTAGTTTGACAACCAGGACGTGCCTTTCTGATCTTTTGTTATTTTTTTTTATCAGAGCCCCAATCATGCACTTGTATGTTCTAGTGTTAGTAATATATGACAAGGTAAATACATTCTACTCATTTAATGTTATCTGTGTTATTTTATGTTGTGCTTTGTAAACAATCTCAAAGCTGTAGATAGCATCTGAATTTTTGAGTTGGACTGTCAGAAATTCTTGTGTTTGCGTGTGTGGCTGTGCGTGGTCAAATTAACCTGGAACTGTTTTCATGTTTAGCAGTAAGATAACTGCAGTCTCTGCTCTAGTACTTATCAGTACTGGAAGCAGACATTTACATGTCAGAATAATTGTGTGGAATTCATCTGACGGTGTCAGGCAGGATGCTGGCAGCTAGTTTACCCAAAGCACTGCGTCTCCTGCATTTCTGCCTGCAATGACAAAAATGTAAGTGTTTCTGTACAGTATATACTTATTTATGTTTTCATATACATAATGTTGATTTGTCCTTCAATCATTTTGATTATTACCAGCTGTACTGGTCTATACTTTTTGTAAATGTTATTTTGCCAACATACTGTATGTTCCATTATGCTAATTTGTTAAAATAACATCTGACAATTTTTTAAAACCCAGCTTTATATGGTTTGTCTGGGTTAGATGTGGTGTTTTGTAGGATGGTATGGACACAGTTGGTCCAAGTTTTGAGTTGGTTTTCAGCTCATTCATAAGTATAACCTGGTATTTTTGTTGCAGTAGAAAATCCAAAAATACAGTTTCGAATTTCATTTCAGTGGAATGAAACCATAGCTGTAATTGTGAGTCCAAAGCATAAAAAATATTGGACATTTTTCAAATATACCAATAATAATATACCATACTTTGTAAAACTGCAAAAGTGCCTCAATAAAAAAAGTTTATTTGCAATGATTTATGTTGTCATTTCAATATCTGGAAGCATGAATTATGTGTTTGTACAGCCCTCTTCATACTTGTGGTTACGGAAACCGGGCATTCCCTGGAGTACTTGTGCATTGTGCGTTATTCTATATTCAATGGAAATTCCTCAAAAGGAAACTTAAGCTATATTCCTCATACCCTGGTGGAGATGTCAGGTTGATACAAAACATACTCCCACTCTTAATTAAAAAAAGTTTGCTTCCCCATTCTGAAAGATTACCCAAGCTCTTCAAAAAAAAAACTATATTTTACAGTCTACTGGACGTTTTGAATCTCAAACTAAACTTGAAATGTTTGAGTTCCTAGCATGGATTGAAGTGTAAATAATGTGGTTACAATAAGGATTGTTGTTTACCTGTCTGACTTTAAACTTTTGTTGTTTTTGTGAATACGATATAAAACTATATCTTAGCTAATCAATGATTTATATGCCGCAGAAACAAAGTTAGCATATATTAATAGTCTTATAAAACAAATACAGCTAAGAAAAAGTGGAATTAGGCACTTAGCATTTATTGAACTTTCATATTCAAAAACAAAATATAGTGTATGTTCTTTTCATGGTTTTTGTAAATTAGATTTCTTTTGTCTTGCCTGAGGTTCAGATTTTTTTTATACTCAAGTTATTCTATAAGCATTTGTTACGCATTTTTTCTTTCCCGGATAACACCTGGCAAGTGTTAAATTCCATAACCATCTTTACAACTGGTCAAGGCTATTAAGGTCAGCTCAAACAGTTTGACCCATACATGTACATGTGTCACCTCACGTCTAAACCCAGACTTTATGCATTTTAAATTAAATTTAATTTAATTTAAAAATTAAAATTAAATTGTATTTTATTTTTAATTTATTAATGCTGACCTCTAAAACTATATTATTTTCTTCAAGCATCAGCGAAAGGCAGTAGAGAAAAGAATGACCTTCCCTTGAGTGCTGATTCCTCTTAAGGTTTCTTCTTTATTTTTTTCTTGCCATTGTTGCTTTGTGACTGTAGTAGTTTTATACCTGATCCTTTTTCATGACAATTGCAATTGTTAGAAGTGCCATTGCCTTTGTAAAATCTAAATGAATTTGTTTGCCCTGGGCTGGCGTGACAAAGGAAATTTACTTGCAGTTTCACATCCAACCTGTACCTTTTCCTTGTCTCTTAAATGGCACTTAAGTCATCCGTTCCAAGCAACTCTTTACATATCAACACGTCAACACTTCAGCCTTCATCACCCAAGGGGCTCTGCTTGAATGTGAAACTGCAAATGGAAATAGTATGAAAAATACAAAAATGTTATGTTTCTAAGCATTTTTTAAATCATGGTACACAACAGTTATTTTAGTAACACTGAGATACTATTCAATTTTTTTATTAATATTTAGTTTTCATTTTTCCATTTTTATTTTAATTTTAGTTAAAAAAATAATTTGTACTATTTTTTTTTATTTAGTTTTATTAATTTTCATTTCAGTTTTTATAAGCAGTTGCCAACAAATGTAAACGTGTATAATGCCAGACAGAAGATGTGTGCCTTTTTCGTTTTAAAACATACATGAGCAGAATTACACTATTGACTTTATGGTGAGATGTTGCTGTAAATGTGGTTTTCAGCGACACCGTTTGGTCTGACTCGGGTATAACATGGGCTAACTCAGTGAAGGTTCAAAATTTCTATCTATTTTCTAGCATACGTCTCCTGGCGTACTTCCGGTAGCTTGGAGCTTGGATCTGAAACATTCCTAATCACCCCCCCCCCCCCCCCCCCCCAAAAAAAAAAAAACCCACTGGCGCGCTGCGTGTTCAGCTCCTCCAGCTTCCACCCCACTTCCCTTTAACTCCCGCTTCCCATCCGTAACCTTATTTACCTCCAAATCTACTTACCCTGTCTCACACTATACTCATCCACATCTTCTACCTCTCTCTATAAGCCTAAATACATATTAATCCTACATTCTCTTCATTAAACCAGTATTATTCAAAAACTGAAACAACACATTAACCATACTATTTCCTATATCCGAGTCTAATATATTCTTTAATGTTAACTCTTTCCCTTCATTCTTCCATAATTCTTCTCTTAGCACTTCTCTTTCTTCATCATACCCATTACAATTAATAATCACATGTTCTACAGTTTCACTCTGTCCACATTTCTCACACAAACCCGTTGGATGCTTATTAAGTGTAATGTTTTATTCAAACCGGTATGCCCCACCCTTAGTCTTGTAATTATACTTTCCTCCCTTCTATTTCTCCCTCTTTTTCTACCTTTTCCCACTTTCTTTTGAATTGCATATAAATGTCTCCCTTTACTCTCATTATCCCAATATTGTTGCCACTTTTTACTCATTTTCTCTTTTATTACTGATTTAATTTCTTTTAAACTATGTTGTAACTCAATTTCTACCATCTCTTCATCTCTATGTTTAATTTAAAAATGTTAAAGATAATGTAGTTTGAGTTTCTTGAAAAAAGACCCAATTTATACTGTGGTTAATTATATAAATCATACGTTTCCTATTCATTAAAGTAGTGTGATATTTATTATTTTTTTTAAATATTAATATTTATATTAACACTTTTTTCGTCTAAATATTTCCACGGATCGAGCTGATCTCAGCTTCAAACCCCTTATTTCGCTAATGTAGGCCGCGCGCTTGCTGCGCTTTTTCCTGAGCGGGAACGCGCCCTGCACGACTTCGTGTGTCCGCGCGAGACTTTCGTGTGCGCGAGACCAACCGAAGCTAACGGCTAACATTTCACCAGCCAATTCAGCGTAGGTTTACCGTGTAAATTAACACACTGACCACTTTTGTGCGCGTCAACGTCACGTTTTGCGCAGTTTAGAAAAGCGTTAGTGTTGTGAGTTGTGCAATAACTGCTTAAAAAGCTGTTGTTTTGTTTGGCGTAGTGTGTGTGTCAGATTAGCATCTAATTGTTTCTGTTGTAAATTATTTTTAAAAGTGATTTTTTAGATTTTAAACCTCTGTAATAACTAATATCAGTTTGTCAAGGAAATATAATCACACTTGTATGCTCATATACTTAAGCTGTGTCTCAAAATCTAACAAACTGCCTACCTAGGACGTATTATTAGGCATTACAGGTAACGTTAAGCAGCTAAGTTTTGAGACTCGGCCTCTGTGTGTGCCTGTACAAGTGTGTTGTTGTTTATGTGGCATGTTGTGCACTGTGTCTGCAGTCCAGCCAATGAGTGATCATGTCTGGGGTCAAAAGGAAAATAGAGGACAAAGATCCCGACTATGAGGACATCACTCAAGTGCAGGAGAACAAGAGGAGTAAAGTGGTGGAGCAGAATGGTAAGACTAGGTTCCTAACAGTGATGTAGAGTATCACACAAATCGTTTTTTAATCTGCTTGTTTGATTTTTACCAGCTCGTGAAGCTGCGGTGCAGAAGATTGAAGCAATCATCAAGGATCAGTTTTCTCTTGAGATGAAGAATAAAGAGCATGAGATCGAGGTTATCGGGCAGGTAATTGTCTGTCCAATAGTCACTTTATTTTGGGACTAACAGTGCTTTGTTAGTCCAGAAATACTTTAATCAGCAGTGCAACAAGTACTCAGAAACTGTATTTAAGATCAAATATCGGTACAGTGTCAACACATAATTTAGAAGTCAAACATCTTGAGATAAAGTAAACACCTAAACCTGTAGTACACTACATGAATTTCAAAAGTTGAACTATTATCTGTTTATTTTCCCCTCAGAGGTTGAATGAGGCCAGGAGAATGATGGACAAGCTCAGAGCCTGCATTGTCGCAAACTACTATGCCAATGCCGGACAGCCTAAAGTCCCTGAGGTAATCGTATAAACATTGTTTTTAATAGAGTCAAGTCCCAGAAGTAAAAATACTATTCATTTTCTCCATAGAGCAGTTGATTTTAAAGGGATTGTTCACCCAAAAAATTCTTGTCATTAATTGCTCAACCTCATGTCGTTCCAAACCCCGTAAAACCTCTGTTCATCTTCAGAACACAAATTAAGTTATTTTTGAAGGAATCTGAGAGCTGTCTGACCCTCCCATAGACAGCAATGATCCTTACACGATCAAGGTCCAGAAACATAGCTGAGATCAGTTAAATAATCCATGTGACATCAGGGGTTCAACCGTAATCTTACGAAGCTAGTAGAATACTTTTCATGCACAAAAGAAAAAAATTACGAATTTATTCAACAATTCGTCTCCTCTTCATCACCCTATATGACGTGGAGGAGACAAATTGTTGCATTTTTTCTTTTTTTTTCTTTTTCCTTTGCGCAAAAAAAAAATTATTCTCATAGCTTCATTAAATTTAAGTTGAACCCCTGATGTCATATGGATTATTTTACAGATGTCCTTGCTATGTTTCTGGACCTTGATTGTGTAAGGACACATGCTGTTTATGGAGGATTAGAGAGCTCACATGATGCATAAAAAAATCTTAATTTGTGTTTCAAAGATGAACAGAGGTCTTACGGGTTAGGAATGACATGAGGGTGAGTAATTAATGACAGAATTTTTCTTTTGGGTGAACTAACCCTTTAAGTGGTCATTTATAAATTATTAAAGACAGGCCTACTGTGATCTTTGAGGTTGTTAATGTTTCAAAATACATTACCTGTGATTCTGCAAAAACTCTCTACTAATCACCAAATCGCACTAAAAAACTCTTTATCGTCTTTATGAATTTCAAATTTCCTAGATAGGTTACATATTTGTTCGCATAATATGCAATAAATGTGTGTGTGTGTATATATATATATACAGTACAGACCAAAAGTTTGGAAACATTACTATTTTTAACATTACTGTTTTTGAAAGAAGTTTCATCTACTCATCAAGCCTGCATTTATTTGATCAAAAATACAGAAAAAAATGTAATATTGTGATATATTATTACAATTTAAAATAATTGTTTTTAAATTTATTATACTTTAAATTATCATTTATTTCTGTGATGCAAAGCTGAATTTTTAGGATCATTATCACATGATCCTTTAGAAATCATTCTAATATGATGATTCATTATCAAAGTTGGAAACAGTTCTGCTGCTTAATATTTTTTTCAGAACATGTGATACTTTTTTAGGATACTTTGATGAATACAAGGTAAAAAAAAAAAAAAAAGCTATGTTTTTAAAATATAAATATTTTGTAATAACAATATACACTACTGGTCAGTAATTTGGGGTCAGTAATTTTTTTTCCTTCTTTTTAAATAAAATCAATACTTAAAAAAAAAAAAAGTGATAGTAAAGAAAATATATTATTAGAATATATATTATTAGATTTTTTATTTTTATTTTTAATAAATGCAGTTCTTTTTAACCTCAAATATATTAGACAGCAGAACTGTTTCCAACACTCATAATAAATCAGAATATTAGAATGATTTCTAAATGATCATGTGATAGACTGGATGTTACATGTGACACTGAAGGCTGGAGTAATGATGCTGAAAATTCAGCTTTGCATCACACGAATAAATTATTTTTTTTAAGTATATTCAAATAGAAAACTATCATTTTAAGTTGTAATTAATAATATTTCACAATATTACAGTTTTTTCTGTATTTTTGATCAAATAAATGCAGGCTTGATGAGCAGAAGAAACTTCTTTCAAAAACATTAAAAATAGTAATGTTTCCAAACTTTTGGTCTGTACTGTATATATATATATATAAATGCAAAGTAAATGTGTGTATTATATCTATCTATCTATCTATCTATCTATCTATCTATCTATCTATCTATCTATCTATCTATCTATCTATCTATCTATCTATCTATCTAAAACCACAAAAAATTCCTTGTGTGTTTGCACACACCAGGCGAAAAAAGCTGATTCTGATATATATATATATATATATATATATATATATATAATACTTGATTTTAAAGTATAATTATATATTTCTCCATCATTTGTAATTTGATTAAATAATTCGTAATGCTTCGTGGGAATGTAGTAATTCTTTCCCTTATTAAGTTCGTTAAGTATACAGTCTTGTATATTTGTGTTTGTCAGATTTTTTGATACTTTTTGCTTCAAATAAAAGTTTGTAGTGGTGTGATTCACCTCAAAGCTGGTTGGTTTTGTTCATAACAAATACTTTTTCTCTATGGGATTTAAATGAATGGGAAAATACTTCTGGAACCAAGGTAGCCGAAAATTCAGGCAATTATTGGTGCACTTTATATATGTTAAAAACAACAAACTTCTGGTTTTGATAATTCTGGAAAAAACAAACTTCCAGTTTTGTTGGTGCTTTGTTGAAATTTCCTCTAACTCTAAGTACAAACAGTTGATTACTGATTTAATTGCTTCCAGGCCTCTAAAAGTGACCCATCTGTGCTGAACCACCCTGCCATAAAACGCTTCTTGGATTCCCCCTCCCGATCCTCGTCTCCACTGAACCAGAATTCAGAGACACCATCACAGGTCCAGTCTGAGACCGAGTCCCTCAGCCAACATGGGGAGGCTGGGGAGAGGGAGACGGACAGTGGGAGAGAGGACAGCGGTCCACGTGTACGTCGACCCAGCAGGAACACAGGAAAAGTTAGTAGCCCACACACTATCAGAACATAAGTCTGAGGGATTGCATGGCTTGAAAATGCTACAGCACTGTTACTCTATGCCTACAGTACCTGACATTAACATTTGTTTTATTACATTCCCATGTGTAGGACACATCTGATGTGCCATCATCCTTAGAGCAGCATGGGACTTACCACACTACAGGAGATGAGGCTTCACGGCTCTACATGAAGAAAACCATTGTTGTGGGCAACGTATCTAAGTATGAAGCATCATGGTTTTCTCTTTGCCCTTATTTTACAGATCAGATAATACTCATTTTAATTTTACTATATTAGCATAATGGCTGTTTGCATGCATAGCGTGAACCCTGTGTGATTTGAAGAATATTTTACCATTTGTTTGTAGTGTAGATTAGCTTTATTTCAACAACCACAGGCATTCTGGCCTAAATCTTTGTTATTGCACTGGAGAGTTTTGATTTAGCACCTCTGGGATCCTGACTGATGTTTGTGCTCTTTCTCGGAATAATTCTGGTGTGCCCTTGAGTAGGACGCCTTATTCTCGGCTCTGCTAACTTAAAGGGATGGTCTACCAAAAATGGAATATTCCATCATCATTCTGTTATTTTTATGTCACCCTAATATCATTCTAAACTTCTATGACTGACTTTCTTCTGTGGAATGCAAAATGATATATCTGTTGTGAACACACCAAGGGGAAATACAATGTCAGAGGTTTCAGTGAATGAAGACTTAAATTCTGGTCTGTTCTTTAAAAAAAAAAACTATTGTATGACTTCAGAAGACTTTGAGTATAGCACAGCTGTAGTAAGGAGCTACATAAAATTGCATGGAAAAGTATGTTCGATACATTATTAGGAAGAATGGCGTCGGTGAGTGAATTGTGACCGTTTTCAATTTTGATTGAACAAATGTTATTTGCTCTTCTGTCAAAACAAATGATAACAACAAAAAACAGCTTCTGAATGAATGGTAGCAGTTTGTAATTTTGACAGATGGTTTTATGAGAAACAGTATTTATTTCTCTGAGCTTGTATTAATTTTTAAATGCATCACTTTCTCCTGAAACCGTATTATTTCTCCAAAACCCAATAAACTTTCACATGGCGCAAAGCTTTAGTTTTCCCTAGGCAGCAATCTAACCTCATTTATTCCACATTATCACACAGTCCTCATCTATTTTACCTCATAAAATGCACTGAGAGCATGTGAGAGTGTCAAAAGTGTGTGTGTCTGCATATGAGCAATGATATAAGCTCTTTTTGTTGCCTGCAGAGCTGCTAAAGATCTTTATGAGACTGTTTACTCTAGGGCCGGTGTGCTGAAAAAACTCACCGTCTTAAGCTGTTTATCTGAATAAAGAGTTTCTGAATGGCTCTACACTCTACATTTATGTTTGTAGCAGATGCTTGTTTCCCAAGAAACTCAAAATGAAGTGCACAAATCACATTACTGAGGCAGGTAGTTGAAAATGCGCTATGCACGCTGAGCTGAAAAGAAACTCACAACATATGCAAATAAACTGAACTTTTATCCTTGCTGCTGCTGAGTGGATACCTAGCAAAACTGCTGCCATGCAATTACATACTGAATCTTGAAGAGTGACATTTAGAGTTTAATGTTTAAAGGGAAGTCGTGGCCTAATGGTTAGAGAGTCGGACTCGCAATCGAAGGGTTTGAGTCTCGGGCCGGCAGGAATTGTGGGTTGGTGGGTGGGGGGGGGGGGTGCATGTACAGTGCTCTCTCCAGCCTTAATACCACGTCTTAGGTGCCCTTTAGCAAGGCATTGAACCCCCAACTGCTCCCTGGGAACCGCAGCATAAATGGCTGCCCACTGCTCCGGGTGTGTGTTCACAGTGTGTGTGTTCACTGCTCTGTGTGTGTGTGCACTTTGGATGGGTTAAATGCAGAGCACGAATTCTGAGTATGGGTCACCATACTTGGCTGAATGTCACGTCACTTTCACTTTTTACTTTCAAATATAACCGTATAGTTGGCTGTTCTGAGTTACTGGCAGGTTTACATTGGCATCAACAAATCTTCCCCGACCAATGAGTGAAGGTATGCATGCAACTATAAATTGATTTGAGTTTGATTTTTAGACTGTTTTTTTTTCTCTTTCTCTTTCAGGTATATTGCCCCTGATAAACGTGAGGAGAACGATCAGTCCACTCATAAATGGATGGTGTATGTTCGAGGTTCTCGCAAAGAGCCCAGTATCGATCATTTTGTGAAGAAAGTCTGGTTCTTCCTGCACCCCAGCTACAAGCCCAATGACCTTGTGGAAGTCAGGTGTGTGTTTACTTGCCTCTCTTATTGATTGTTTTGATTACATCACACCGTATAGCCTTTTTTTTTTTTACATAACAGTCTTTGGATACAGAGTAGTTATATTTTGCACTAATTATTCAGAATATCATTATTAATATAAATTCTGTGTAGAACTGTGATAATGGTCACTATTTTTCTAAACTCTGGTATTAGTAAGTTTTTTTTATTATTATTATTTTGAAAGAAAATGTATTGCTGTGATCACAGAGCTAATTTTTCAGCAGGTTTTTATTTTATTTTTTATTTTAGAAGATTCTTTGATGAATGGAATGTTCAAAAAACAGCATTTATTTACATTTACATTTATCTGACGCTTTTATCCAAAGCGACTTACAATTGCTATGTATGTCAGTGGTCGCACGCCTCTGGAGCAACTAGGGGTTAAGTGTCTTGCTCAGGGACACATTGGTGTCTCACAGTGGATTCGAACCCGGGTCTCTCACACCAAAGGCATGTGTCTTATCCACTGCGCCAACAACATTTAAGATACTTTTTTTTGTAACATAAGTTTTTACTTTAATTCTTGATAAACTTCCTTGCATCCTTGCTCAATAAAGTACTTTTTAATTAGTGAATGTTCATTTAGCTGTTTTTTAGCTTTAAGTAATATCAGCACAAAACAGCCAGCGCCCTCTAGTGGATGAGCATCCCTGTGGTGCATATGTCAAGTTCAGCCTGCTGAGAGAGAAAGTTTCTCTTTAAACTCTGTTTGTGTGTTTAGTGAGCCACCGTTCCACCTGACCCGTCGAGGGTGGGGAGAGTTTCCTGTCCGTGTGCAGATTCACTTTAAAGACCAACGGAACAAACGTATCGACATCATCCACCACTTAAAGGTCAGACACTTACTGACCGCATGCATACACACTCTCTTTGAACCCTTTTGTTGCCCTTTTCATCTTTCCTTTTCTCCCTCTTTATCTTTCTTTTTACTTTTTTGTGGAAAATTCAGACAGTAGATGACATCGCCTTCTGTTTCTTTGAAGTTTACTTGGAGGATTCCATTTATTTTTTGTGTGTGCAGATTGTGCATTATAGAATATGTCTGCACGAATCTAACATTTTATGCGGGTTTCTCTGAGTCTAAAGGTGAAATGGTCAATTTTATAAAGCATCCTGTCAGTTGATATTTCCTTCCTTTATCTGTTGTCAAAGCAATCCCTTTTGTTATAGGTTAAAATAACAAAGATAAAATAAAAGATGAATCGAGAATTCAAGAAAAAAGAAAAGTTTGCAAATTAATATACTTTTTTCCACCCATCAACCTCTTTGATACTCTGCAGCAAAGACTGCTCTTTAATGTTTGTTATTTATCTTTTATATGTTCTCCCTCAGCTTGACAGAACATACACAGGTTTACAGACTTTGGGAGCTGAAACGGTAAGAAACACACTATCTTTATATGATCTGCAGCTGTGCTCACAAGTTTTCTTTACCTTTTTATAACTTTACATTATTAGCCTTTTTATTTTAAGATGAGAGATCCTAAAAATGTAGTTTTGCTTTTATCACGTACTATGCAGAAGCACAGCCATCAAAAAAAAGCTGTGAACTGACATTGCTGCTGGAGGAGGCAAAGCACAATATTAAGAAACAGCCTGATCAGTTGTGTAAATTCAGTCATTATTTTGTCTTGTGGAATATATGTAAATATCTGTTTTGTTAAATGGTTTCATCCAAACAGTACTAAATTTTTTTTTTAAAAAGCCTCTCGCAGATTCTTAGTTATGTAGACATATGTGCAGAATTACATAAGATTGTCTCATTGACATAGAATTAATTTAGCGCATCAAAACAGGACATGTGTGGAACATGACATGACATCAAAACGGAACATGAAAGTGGACATGTGTTTGTTTGTCAGTTAATAACTTAAAGAGCATGTCACTTACCTAAATGGGCTAAAAACAGAAGTCAAGGTCTCAGCTGTGAATCTAGTGATAAAAATGTCATAGTCTTCAGGGTGATGGCAAGCACAAAACTGGAGTTATGAGTGAAAGTGTCAAAAGAAGATTTATTGTTGTTTGTGTTCAGCAAAGTAAAAAGGGAATAAAATCTGGTTTCTGACCCTGAGGCCATAGCATAGTTAAACGTTTTATCCGTGCAACTGAGGTGTGTGGAAAGTTTAAAAAAAATGTTTACTCCAAGGAAAAAATAAAATGCTGAGAATGATGAAGGTTTCTTTTAAGCTGAAGAACTCAGGAAGCAGAAAATTACTTTTCAACCAGGACACAGTGAAAGTGCAGGTTTTTATAGTTCTAAAATGATTTTGTGATGACAAGGTTTATTACAAGTGTCAGATATACCTTGATTCATCTTTAAAATGACATTTTTTTCTTTCTGTTTATTATTTTCTAAAGGTGGTGGATGTTGAGCTCCACAAAAACTCACTAGGTGATGACTTCATCCCCTCGGCTCCCTCATCGTCGTCATCATCTTCATCATCATCTTCCTCTCATCTGCCATTTGTGGGCGGGTCTGATTCTACCTCCACAGCTGCCCAAGGCTCTCGGCAGCCCTCCTCTCACTCTCTGCATGCTCATGATGATCAGCCCAGCTCAGATAGAGGTAGACAAAACATACACAAATGCTTGTCCATCTCACATTATGCCACATAGTAACACCAAAGAATAATGCAGTATCCCACTGTGTCTTTAAAATGGGATTCTTTTGATTAAGAGGATTAGTAGGATGTTTGCACTTTAATGCATAAGCTTTGGCAGCTGTTTTGAAAATCTGTATTAATCCAAGACTAGACCTGCATTATACATTCCATGCCCAAGTCACTTGTATGAAAATGCATTTTGTGTTTCGGAAGACAGCTTAAGGTGGTTCCTAAAGATAATTCTAGTACTTAAATGTGTATAAATTAATTATTCATTGGATCTATTGATTATGAAATTTATTGTTGTTTCTTTTTTTATAGTTCCAGGCGTGACTGTCAAGAGTGAGTCGGTGCGTTCTTCATGTTCTGAACGAACTTCACAGTCAAATAGGTCTGAGAAAATCACCATTGGTTCCCACGGAAACTCAGCCTTTCAGCCAATCACAGCCAGCTGTAAGATAATTCCACAAGGGCAAGTGCCCAGTCCTGCCGAATCACCTGGCAAATCATTTCAGCCGATTACTATGAGCTGCAAGATTGTGTCTGGTGAGTCTCACAGGTGCACAAGGAAGTTGGAGAAGAGCAGTTTAAATGCAAGCAGTAAAATCCTCTATATACACACTCTTTCATGTCGCCCTGGCTTTTTTTCTGCTGTAGGTTTCGATTTTCTAGAGAAAAGGAGACTGTCAGAAACTCCTCTGCAATGCAGTATAGATTTGTTGTCCGTGTGTGACAGCAGATCTAAGAGGAGCTCAGTCTGATATGTCCTAATCTTGCCTTGCCAGACCTACTCTTTATAAAGTCTGGTCCACATTTAATTCTGACCAAGAACCACCTACTTTTGCCACCATATCTCTAACATTTATGTTCGAGTGTTGTGTTTTGCCACCTAGTGGCAGCCAAACTTAACTTTTTCACTTATTCACTTAAAATTAACGAGTATTAAAGGTATGAAGAATATATCCACAAAAAACATCTGAAAGAAAAACAGTAGGTTTTAGGGATAACCACAGGTCATCTTATTGGCATGCAAAATGACCACACTACCAGTTCTATCTTGTTTACTAACTAGTGCATTAATTTCAAAGATATGAAGGTGTGAGAAAATCTCAGAAAATACTTGACTTGTAGCACTCTGGCATGAACCTGCATTAACATGACACTGTTTACCATTGACTTATTAAACGCTGTATTCTCTGACACTCAAAAATAGTTTAAAGTCAGCCTGTCAGTCTCGAGTTTGCCATTTTGAGGGGAATCCAAACATCAAACTCAGTGTGCTTGTATAAAGATAAGACAAGAAAAGGAGACCACAGTAAAGATGTGAAACTGCTTTGTTTGTAAAGCATTATGGATTTGCAGTCTGTGTGGCTTTTAAACATGATGAGAAATTTATGAGCATCACACTATAAATCCAATCATAGAAACACAATCTTTGTGTTCCAGGTTCTCCTATCTCCACCCCTAGTCACTCTCCTCTCCCCCGGACATCATCATCCACTCCAGTGCACCTGAAGTCCAGCCCCTCAGTCATAAATAACCCCTACATTATCGTGGACAAACCAGGCCAAGTCATTAATATGGCTGCATCGACATCTGCAGCTACAGGTACATACTCTCCCCATCCATACACAAGCGTAACAATGTGTCGCTTTTACCACAAGATATTGTCAGATATTGGCTTCTAGGTTTCTTTTTCATCTCCTTTATATTCAACATCGAACAAGTTGTGATTGGCTACAATTGTTGTTGCTTTGCGGTAACATTTTAGTTATAGCGAGGACAGAGAAATTACTTTTTCTAGAAGCATCGAGCATGGGGAGGACACGGTGAGAAATTGTCAGGAGTGAATGATGAAGCCAAATCACAAATTACAAGTTCCCCTTTAGTTCTTTTTCCCTTCTTGTGCTCTCTTTCACACACACACACACACACACACACACACACTCTCTCTCTCTTTGCTTCACTCTTTCCCATGACTCATGCTGTGGGTTTACAGGCCATCATAAGACCAGGTTGCCATAGCGACCACATCACTACGATTTTAGGAGTGTGTTGAGTATGCAGATGATGTAACATTACCGTGTGGGTGTGTGTGTGTGTAAGAACATATTCCACCTCCATTGCTGCACAACTGATGTGCTTGTCGCAAATGCTGCATCACCTATAACTGCATCTTGGCACCCCAGTTAACATCTACACAACACAGGCCGCCACAAAAACACACCTACATGCTCTCAGGGAAGATGAGTGTGTGGATGGTCAGAGCTCTGTGCTGTGGTGCTAAAGCAACATAGTGACCATTAGAGATGGACGTAACAGGAACAAATGTGCAGATGCTTCTCAAAACTACAGTGTGTATTTTCCCTGCCATGACTATCGGAATCATAGTTGTCATGTTTCTTGGGCTTTAAATTGATGATTTTGAAAACCTAATGGCTGTCTGTCTAGACAGCATTTTGGGGCGTCATGAGTGCATTTGAGCTAAAGGTATAATGTTTGACATGTAGGTACACTGAAGATGAGCGTTCCAACATTTCTGTTATGGCTAAAAATGCTGACAAGACGCTCGTTTTCCAGTACAAATATCTAAACATCCTTAAATGTAGATAAGCTTACAAAAACTGAAAACCTGAACAGAGTGATTTGAGTTTATGCTAAATACAAGAACAAATATCTTTTTTTGACCCTCTAACTTTAGCACTACTCACTATTCTAATTATATTCTTAAAAAAATAAAATAAAATCTAACTACCTATCTAATCTTTTTGTATTATATCTATTTTATTTTTATTTATTATACAATTATAAAATAAATAAATAAAACACTAAAACTGCTAAATGATTAAATTAAAATATAAGTCAGTGAAGTATGAAAAGGTAGATTTTTCTGATATTTGTTGGCACATATTTGTTCTTGGTTTAATTATAAACTCACTTGTGTATTTTGATTTCAAGAATCTTTAGACATTTGCACTGATAAACAAGATTCAAGTACGGGGGAAGAACATTGCAGTGTGATCCAAAGGTACAGTAATATTTCAGTGTTTGGGAGCAGAGTTAAGGTCTAAAACAAGACTTAAATTTACCTTCTGAAACTAGCAGACATCCTGTTTTTAGATTGAATGCTCAAGATGAAAACAAGCCAGTGATGCCCTACATGCTATCTAGGTTGAGTAGGAGACATGATTCAAACATTTGGTTTAAACATTTGAGTGGATGTTTTTTTTTTATCAGTATTTTTATTTTTTTTCACATCAACAATTTACAGAATCAGTATGAATTTACAAGTAAACATTCTTTTCTAACCACTCTTCCATCCCCATCCCATCCTCACTAGACAGAGCACTTAAATGAACCTCATTGTGAGGCATTGAGTTGGTGTAAAAAACAAAAAAAGGAAAAAGGCAAATGAAACAAGAAAAATAAAAAATAAATAAAATACAAAAATACATTATATAACAATTCTGATAATAAAGAGATTAAAGTCAAGACGGGTTAAATTGTCACATCAGCATTTTCAATCTAAGTAACATCCAAATTATTCACATATGCAATAAATTTGCCCCAAATCTTTCCAAACATTGATGACTTTTTTTTTTCAGATTAAACATTATTTTTTCAACAGGCACATAGGATGAAAGTTCTCTAAGCCATTCAATAGGCCTAGGAGGTTCTTCTGATTTCCATTGTACAGCTATACATTTCTTTGCTGCTATCAGAGCCATCTTAACTAAATGTAAATTCTTCCTTTGATCAGTTTGAAGAATTGATTCATCCCCCAATAATATAAATCTCGGGTCATATGGAAGCTTAACATTAGTAATTTTGTCAATAGTTTGTATTATATTTCTCCAATAGATTTTAAGTTCAGAACAAGTCCAAAACATATGCAATAATGTACCCACCTCTGTTTTACATCTAGAGCAACATTCTGAATATGAATCACTGATCTTGTGTAATATTTCAGGTGTATAATATACTCTATGTATAATATTGAACTGCATTAATCTTTGTCTTCTATTAAATGAAAACCTTAAAGCACTTTCACAGATGAGTTCCCAAGTGTCTTGTTTAAAAGTACATTCAAGATCTTTTTCCCATTTAAGTCTTGAAGATGTACATACTCCCCATACAAGTCAATGAAATTTGTATACATATAAGACACAAAACCTTTAGATCCTTTTTTCTCTCTTATAATGCTATCTATTGGGAGTAAAGAGAGAGACCTTAAATAACCATGTATTGAATTTATATAATTTCTCACCTGAAAGTATTTGAAAAAGTGTTTAACAGGAAGAGAAAACATTATTCTCAACTGGTCAAATGTCATTAGTGTGTCCTCCTCATATAAGTCTCCAAACACTTGTATTCCGTTTTTATACCAATTTTGTGTTATCCCATCTCTTAATGCCTCAGGAAGAGATGGATTGTAGTGAAAAGAAGTATTATAATATAACGACAGTAGCCAATTATATTTTTTCCTGATTTCAAACCCCAATTTGCAAGTGTGTCTAATGAATGGGTTATTAACTACTTTTGTAATACAAGTCAATGGGATTAACAGCGCCTTATCTAGAGGTATTTCCCCTGCATGATTTCTTTGGATTTGTATCCATGCAGGTGGCAAAGTACTATTCATCTGCCAAAACCATACCGCTCTCATTTGTGCTGCCCAATAATAAAACAGAAAATCTGGAAGTTGTAATCCACCTTTTTTAAATGTCATTTGTAATGTTTTAAGTTTATTTGAGTGGATCTTTGATTGCAAAAAGTGATGTCTTTGTATGCAGCTCACTAGGTTTTTATACACAGCCAATCTCTTATGACTCTATGTTCTGGTAAGGCCTCTGTAAAGTTCATACAGCAGCATGAAAATGAGGCCTTGATGAAGTTTGAACATCTAAGAAAAAGCTGCTTTGAATTAAAACTAAAACCAACATATAAAATATTCTGCTACATGCTTTTACCATCGCCCAGAAATGAAGATTCCCTACAGGGAAAATGTATCTGTGTTACAAGAAGATGAGTGAAGCTATTTCACCGTCCTGATTAATTCAGTTGTTTGTAGGAACTTGTTTAAAAATAAAGATGTTCTTATAGAAATTAAACAATTCTTTCTTTAAAATAACAATTATGCATGGAGCCCCACACATGGCATGCAGGAAAAAATAGTAGGCTAAATTGTGTGCACGATTTAATATTTTGTTCCCTCGATTTATAAACTGTACACATCATTTACTTATTCTTTCCTTCGATTTGCTAAATCGTGCAAACGATTTATAAATTGAGAGAACGAACTAGTAAATTGTGTGCATGATTTAGAAAATCAAGGGAACAATTCAGTAAATCAAGGGAATGAAATAGTAATCGTGTGCACGTTTTAATACATCGAGGGAATTGATTAGTAAAACATGCACACAATTTATTTATTCTTGGATGTCATGTGCCGGGATGACAACTTGAGGCATTTTAATTCATTTTCGTATTTAAATGAAGTCTCTGAGTGTCAGAGCAGCTTCAGAAAATCACTGTCTGCATTTCTTCAGCTGCAAGATCTCTTTCTTTGTGTTATTGGAGAACAGTGCTTGTGAAAATCAGGCTGTGAATCTGGAGAAGAAGCTGCATGCCAACCATCCTGGGGGATGGAGCATTATTAGATTTAGGGTAAATAAACTCCTTTGTTTTGTCATTTCACACATATATACTGGAGAAATTGAGCACAGAAGAGCAAAGATGCAGTCTTAACACATTTAAGTTAAACAATGAGCTGCAGAGTAACTTGCTATTTCATTGTGCACAAAGATGCAGACAGAAACCTCTGTGCAAAACGATGCAAATATTTGCAGAAATTCTGCTTCATACTTTTTAACGACCTCTGATAAAGTCTTAAACCTCAGCAAGGGCAAAAAGCACTTTGATAAAGGCATGATATATTGACACTAGGGATATGCTGGTATCACATTTTCACATTGTGATTAATTGCTAATGCTTTTATCACAATATACAGTATTATCACGGTATTAAAATATAGTTAAGAAAAAAAGTAGGTCATAATATAGTATAATAGTTTTAATTAATAACTTTTTTCTTACAACAAAAAAACTGAACATTTAAATACAATAAAGCAATACAGAAAAATATATACATTTAAAAGTTTTACACAGGTTAAAGAGCAAAAGAACTATAAAGATAAATAGGTTTCACTTTACAATAAGACCTCATTAGTTAACCTTAGTCATTTGCTACAGAAATTATTAAGAGAGTGAATGTGCTTTCATCCAACGTCTCTCACACGTTCCCCCATGTGCTCATGCGTGCTTGTTTACATCAGAGCGCACACACGTCTTTCAAGCAGCAAACAGCAGTACAACAGCATTTTGACCAGCTGATGGGAAAATTATTCTTAAAATGCAGTCCAAATTCGGAATAATTTGTAATATATAATTATTCATGGTATTTAGAATTACACACAATAACAATATCGTGCATATTCATTACCGTGATATATCGCATAATCGAATACCGGCACATGTCTAATTGACACACAAAAACACAAGAAGTAAATGTAAAAGAAAACACTCTTTTCATAACGTTTGTGAATAGGGAGGGGTTCTGTAATGATGAGACAGAGACGTTCGGATCCATGTGCAGAACTTTAATGATGAGAATGGTCAGACAGGCAATGATCAGTAAAGGCGTCAGGTATGTAGGGATAACCAGAATCGATAACAGAAACAGGCAAATGTCGGGGGCAAGCAGCAGAGAATCAGAGTCGGTATAAACAATCCAAAGGTCAGGTACAGAAGGAAAACACAAGGAAAACGCTCTGAAATGTCAGACTGGCTAAACAAGACTTCGCAGAGAGTGGGAGTGAGTGTGCTGCTTTTATGTGTGTGTAAATGAGGTGCAGGTGTGGCAAGGAAATTGGCTGATGAATGATGTGCAGGTGTGGCAGGGTGATTGTGATGCAGTGACTCATGGGGAATGTAGTTCGGGTGTGGTGCAACAGATGAGAGGTGCTAGAGTCCGAGTGACATCTGGTGGTTGATGTGGAATGGTCCTGATTGGAGTGCCCTCTACTGAAGTTCAAGGTGCTTTGATCAGGATTTTTGAGGCCGATCTCCGGTCACAGAAGCCAATATCTGCCGATCTGATCACCTATACCAATCTTTTTAAAGCCTTCTTTTTTTTTATCATATATCATATATATATATTATATATATATTTTTACCCAGTACAGTAGTACAATCTTTCTTCATCAATTATTCAATGCTGTTTACCTTTGCATTTACTTCTAGATTTATATATTAGTTATATATAGTTGATAAAGCAAAACATTTAAACTACTTTTCGTATGTTATCACAAACATTCTAAATTAAAACCTTTCATTGGCAGAAACCGTCAGCTCTACTCCCTTTTTATTTTTTGCATTTAAATCTTCATTAAAATCTATCCTGCGGTTCATAAAGAACTTTAATTGAGAACTTTAAAATTATTGCATTATCTATCTAAAAGTACTCTTTCCCTTTAAACCTAGCCAAAAAACCATAGCCTATGTGTTGGCTGTGAAACACACTAGACTTAAATTTTATGCATTTATAGTGTAATTACTAAATTTTTGCGTCAATGCATCTTCATATTTACTACAAACAATGTGCTGTTACTTAAATTTAGCTTGTGCAGTGCAGCAAAAAATAGTCTCTGCATAGTCTCATGCGCCACTCCTAAACGCACTGCCAGACCGCAACCGCGTGCAGTGTGAACACTTTATCCATTGACATGAGCACGAAAAAAAAATGTACCACATACGCACTGCAAATGGAGTAATGTGAACCTGGCATTAATATGTGTGTGTGCTGCAAGTGTGCATGAGCGCACCGTCTTCAGGAAAGCACCACGAGAGTTGAATGGTTAAAACACTGGAAAGAATTAAAAAGAAAAAATGCAATTAATAAACTTTAGTTACGATGCGACACTGCCTTGATAGTGCAACTGACAATTGCTGTGTCGACTGTGCAGCATGCAGCTCGATTATAGTGCAGACACAATGTTATTTGAAGTCTTTTTTTTTTGAGAGAGAGAGAGAGAAAGAGAGTGTGCAGTGATTAACTGTTTGTGAAATTATGTCTCATAGAGAAACTTCATTCATTTCAAATTACTTAATCAGTTATTTAATGAAGACATATGAATTGTACCTCACCTAAAGCATTATTATTTCACCCGCACCAGACAGAGACTGAGACAGTGCCGCTGCATGTCAAGCCTAACCTCTCACTGCAGCGTCATCAGCTTGAGAACAGTTTTATGAGATCAGCCTTTTAAGAGACCGCTGATCAATCATCCCAAAGTGATTATTGGCCGATTGTGATCGGTAGCCGATCAATCGGAGCAACCCTACTATTGAAAGGGGTCCATAAAATGCATTTTTTCTTTTGTTTTGACCGATCTTGCTGCATGAAAAAAATATTTTATTGTGAATGAGTGCACCTTGTAATTTTTAATGACGATGTCATAACTCGATCTTCCAACTGACCTTTCTCTGCTGACATATGCCGGATATCAAGTTAAACTCCATTAAGCTTCTGAAGTGTAATACATATTTGTTATATCTGCTGTTTTCACGTGTTCATCTCAGGCAGTCCGACGACCAAGCAGAGCAGCACAGCCCATGGTCCTCGATCGCCTGCTTCTAAAGTTCACACCAGCAGCTTCCTGTCCTCTGGGGTCAAGGTGAGATTGACTCTCGGTGAATGGATTTATTCAGTGCAACTCACATTTGATTGAAGTTTGGGGTCTTAGTGCTCTAGTCCGGCTCTGTGTTCAGGACTTGTGCAGAAGAATTTACCTTCTGGTAAATGTGCTTTGCCTCCTTTTAGCAGTCTTTTTGATTTATTACCATGCATTAAAGTGGTGAGCATCTCACTCTTGTCCCTACAAGGCAACTGAAGTAAAGGGTGAGTGGATGAGAATAGAATATCAGTAGAAATTATGTGGGTATTGTGAGTGAAATCACCTGTAATTGAAAAATACAGATGTAGGCTATTGTAAACAATGTGGAACAATCAATTCCCCTTCAGGCAGATTAGCATGATGAATCAGTACCCATTTCTGAGAGAAAGGCACCCCTAAATAGGGATTAATTTTTCTGTCATTGTTCTATAGAGCTATTAATATGGGTTCTGCTGTTCTTTACATTCATACCAAAGCAGTTATTGGTTGCCTGTCCCTCTGTTGAACTGAGGAAAAACTGACTCAAATTAGGTGATGATCTCTCTCTCTCTCTGTTGCTCTATCTGGGTTATTCTCTGAGGGTGTTTCAATGTTTTCTGGACACTGTGGGCTAAATTAACACCGGTAGTTATTAATAGTTACTGTCAGGCAGTGCAGTAAGAGGTCTGCAGCAGCTGTGCATGTGTGAAGGTGTAAAATGGGACATCTATCTGTGGCGTGATGCTGCTGCTTTTGTGCAAGCTGTGCAGAGGAATGAAGTATTCCCAGAGCCCAAACAAACACACACACACACACACACACTCATACGTAGACATGCAGTGGGAATAGTCCACAGATGTTTCTTCAGAATGGTCAAAAATAATTTGAGCTTGTGTTTGGGGTGAGTAAAATTTTTTTATGTTTTTGATAAAAGTATCTTAATGCTTCCTTGCTGAATAAAAGTAAATGAATTTCTTTTAAAAATATTTTTGGATGGTACTGTACATGATCTCAAAAACTTTTGTCTGAATTCTTAAAAGTTTAATACAATGTTGTTTAAAAGAATGAACAGTGTAGCTAATATTGAAGACAGAGGGTGGAGACTTTCAAAAAGTGATTTTAAAAAAAGATAAGAAATTAAAAGTAATTTTTACATTTTAGAGCACTTTATAATTCCCATGTGTTCAGGGTTACAGTGTGTGAGTGTTTTTACTGTTGTTTGTATGAGAGATATGACAGTGATGTTGAGATTATGTGTGTTTTGTATGGTGGAGTTTGCATTGGTTTACATTTTGATGTGTGCTACTGGCAGGAGAGGTGAATCTCAACTCAAGTTCACGGAGTTCATCTCAATGTTCAGCCTCTCACTCAGAGAAGCATATGTTTATCCTACCCAAGGGAATGTGTGATTCACTATATTAACTTCAGATTGGATCACACACCCAATATCTCTGCAAAATATCTTGGTTGAAATTGAATCGTGAATCAAACTGATTGCTTTTCAGTGCACATCTCACTGTAATATGACAAGCACAGAGTAATAAAAATTCTCCCTTTGTCTGTCTGTCTGTCTAAAGGTTATAATCAAGCAAGAACCAGGAGAGGTGTCCACCCAGCCGTCACCACAGCAACAGGTCATCTCCACAGCAGCTTCCCAGCAGCAACAACAGTATGTAACAGTGAAGGGTGGTCACATGATAGCCATGTCGCCACAAAAACAGAGTGGGGCAGGGACTGGAGGTGCCACACCCAGCAAGGTTTTTATGAGTACTCTTGTTTTTTTGTTTGTTTACCATTGTGATAATGTTTAATGTTTTTGACTGTTTATATTCCATATTTGTTTGTCTCTTTCAAGGAAAACGATACTGTTTTTCCATATTTCACTATGTTCTTCTATCAACTTAGATGAGTTGATATGTACCTCTCCTGTATCAGTGCTTGTACTTAATTGCTGTAGCGTGCAGCACCACTATATTAGTGTTTTGCCTAGCACCATTCATTCCTTAGGATCCAAACAGGGATGAATTTAGAAGCCACCAAAAACACCACTTCCATGTTTTCCCTATTTACATGAGTAGTTACACGAGTAAGTATGGTGGCAAAAAATAAAACGTGTCGATTTTGTAAGCAGATAAAAAATTATAAATATAATGTATGGCGGAAGAGCACTTCTCAGCACCTCGGCACAGTAATATCATCACTCCTGAAAACTCCCTCTCCCCTCCCCCTTTCCCTCTCCCTGCACTATTGGTAGTAGTTTGGGGGAGTATTCAGGAGTGATGATATAACTGTGCCGAGGTCGAAGTGGTGCTATGCTAAACGCTGACATATTGCCGCCATGCGCTACAGCAATTAATTGCACGCACTAGACCGGAGAGGTTCATATCAACTCATCTAATTTGAGGGAAGAACATAGTGGAATATGGAAAAACGGTGGTGTTTTCCTTTAATCTCAGACTTAATCTTAATTGTTCAGATGCATCTATAATGTCCAAAAATAATATCTAGCTAGTTCTATACTTCACTTCTGTATTTCTATAGTTTCATTCCTCAATGCAAGCTGTCCTGTCTGAGAGAGTTTTTGAAACTGGAGTGTGCTGTGGTCATGCGGTCTAAACATATCTCAGGCCATTGTGTCTCTGCGGACCTCCTTCTTGTCTCTTTACTGCAGCCTTTTTTAGCACCTGAGAGTCAAAGTCACTCGTACATCCTGTTTAAAAACTGTCCATATACAGTATGAAATTCTGCGCAAAAAGGTCTTAACTTTCAAACTCTACATAAGAGTCTTCAGCAAACGTCTTGCATATTTTTCATATTACTCCTTAGGACACTTGGTTTTAAGTTAAGCAATTTTCTTTAGGATCTTTATAAATTTAAAAAAGATGAAGTTTCTTGATCAAGCGCTAAGGTTTTCAGATCTTTGAGGTGTAACCACTAATCAGCATTTCTGCAGCATTACTATTGAGATGTGAATAACTTTCTCATATTGAAATAAGACTTAATAGATAACATACTACACACCTGTTTTGATTATACTAAAAATGTGAGTAGAGGAAAAATGAGTAAATATTGTGTATATAAAAAGGACACCAAAAGTGTTACATTTATTGATTTATGTTAGTTCAGTTGTGCAATTTACAAGTATTTTCAGTTGCAGAGTAAGTGTGTGTGTGTGTGTGTGTGTTTTGTAGGTTTTGGGGATTCCACTGGGCTCCACAGTCAAACAGGTCTCTGTGAGCAGCGGGCAGATCTTGGTTGCTAAGTCCAGCCCCTCTATGTCCAAGGTGGGGGGCCCAAAGCAAGTGGTAGCACAGGGTGTCGCTAAAGCAATCGTCAGTGGAGGAGTCAGCGGTGCAAGCGGCATCACAGGACAGCAGGTGCATGCTGTTACCAAGGCAGCAAGTGGGTCTGGAGGAAGTGGAAAGAGTGGAGGTCGGTGTACACACTTTTTCTTGATCATCATGCCATAAGGTGACCCAAATAATTGATGTGATCTCTTTTTTCTTTGAGATAACTAAGGGTAACATGGTAACGTGACAAGTTGTCAGCATCAGGTTTTCTATCCTCACTGAAAGCGAAATAAATTGACAGTCTCAACCAATTAGAACATGATGTTTAATATGCAGCTATGTGGAATTAAATTTTGGTCCAATAAATGTAAAAAAAAAGCATTTTTGATTGTGGTTAGGGAGGTGCTTGTTTGTGGATATGCAAAGATGTGTATCTGAATCTTGAAATAAAAGTGTGCATCTGTTCATTTTTAGAAGGTGAGGTGTTTGTATGTGCGCAAAGTTCGAAAAGCATTTGTCTTGCCAGGGAAGTTAATTAAGATGTTCAGAACAGTAGTGTGTGTGTGTGTGTGTGTGTGTGTGGGTGAAAGAACAAGATTGTACATTTGTTTGTGTGTTTGGAGAAGTGTTTGTCAGGCTGATCAGCAGATGTTGTGCTGAGAGGGAAATTTCACAGGGCTAAACTAAGTGTGTGTGGCTGTACCGCAATGCTGACTAAACCATTAGGAAACACCATTATTCAGTCAGACACTTGTATCTCCCTGCCACCACAGGGGGAAACAGGGTTTAGTTTGATTAATTTTAAAGACACCTATATGTGGATGCATATAGAAAGCTTGTTAGTGGTATAAGAAATAGATTTAAAGCTGTATTGCTGAATTTTATTTTATTTTTTTATAGGTTCCATGTTCTAAGTTTTTGCATCTTATGAGTCCACTTATAATATCAGTTTAGATTACACCAAAATGAAGCTGTGTACACCCTTACGAAAGGAAAATATATTTACCAATATATTTCTTAAAATATATTGTGATATATTGTAATATATTATTTTCCCTTTTTATTTTCTAATATTTTATATATTTGAATACATTTAATAATTTATTGATGATACATGTATTATATAAAATATTGCAAAATATACAAATGATTGCCGCTTTCAATATATTGCAATATATTGGAAAAATTAAATATATATAAGAATATATGCCTAATATATTACATGATATTTTCCAATATACTGCAATATATTTTTGTTTCATAAGGGCACATTTTTTCTTTTTATAAAAAGTAATATTGTATTGCAAATTTTCACGTTTGAATGAGTGTTTTCTATTTTAATACATTTTAAAATATTATCGGGTATCAGTTTAATGCTTCCCCGATAAATAAAAGGATTAAATTTGTTTGAATGATAGCGCATGTACAGTGAAAACATACAGCTGCCATGTGCTGTCAAGGACAAAAACATTCAATGAGGAACAGATCAAGTTCATATTCACTGGTAACTTACCTAATCCAAATTCTCTGACACTGTACTATTTCCTCATATATGTTTCTCTTTTGTTTAATTGTTGTTTTTGTGTTGGTGATTTTTTTTTTTTTTAGTTATGGCCACCTTACAACTGCCAGCAAATAACCTGGCAAACCTGGCTAATCTGCCTCCGGGTACCAAACTCTACCTGACCACCAACAGCAAGAACCCATCTGGCAAAGGCAAACTGCTGCTGATCCCACAGGGAGCCATTCTGAGAACCTCAAACAGTGCAAGTCAGACACATATGTATTATGAATTTGGGAACATTGTCATTGTCTCTTTCTGTATTCAGATAAATATCTAACTATCTTGTTCTCTGTCTGTAGGCCAGCAGTCTCAGAGTTCTGGTTCTGGAGGGTCACATTCCTCCAGTGGGTCCTCAGGGTCTGGCAGCCTGCCTTCCAACTTATCCTACACTTCTTACATCCTCAAACAGACTCCTCAGGTAATAGTCTTTGATGTAAATAATTTATGACATGCACTAACTAGTAGAATTGATCCTGACATACTAGGTGTTTAGTTCAATCTAATCAATTTTGGTTTGATCGTGTGTACTCTTACTTTGTTAATTAGACTCATTCAGTTACTCTTACATATTTTTTTAATGACCTCTGTTTAATATGTTAAAACAGTGTCCAGTCAAAGACACTTTACTGTCAGTTTGGGTTATGCTGACAAAGTCACTATTATGTTTTTTTCAGGGCACGTTCTTGGTTGGCCAGCCAGGGGGCTCTGGGAAACAGAGCTCTGGTGGTCACGTGCCATCCAGTCCTGCATCCAGTACCCAGCAGGCCATTCGGGTCACAGCCGGACAGAAGGCAGCCATATTGGCTCAGGTGTGTAACAAAGTAAGGATTTAATAACATAAAATCTCTTTCCTTTGATCCCCCCCCCCCCTACTGTTTGAAGTTATATAGCTACAGGGATATGTAATTTATTATGTGTATATTATTAATTGATATAAAAAAAATTACAATGTTTAATACAATTAGAGAATATTATGTTATAATAATTTATTGGATTGCACAGATTGGAGCTTTTTGGATTGGACAGGTGTTCAGGTCATGCTGTAGGTTTTATTTTAGGTGCAGATAATGCAGATGGAAGATGTTTTGTCTTTATTTCACAGTACCTGACCACTTTAACTTTTTATTGCATTCAGAGTGCAAGCTCACAAGTTTTGTAAAAGGGCATTTCTTTTTGCCATGGCAGTGTAGATAATGCAGCAGAGATGTATTCAGCCACAAATTAATTTCTCTTGCTAAAACAATAATAAGTTAGCTTCAATAAAATATAGAAATAAAATGTTAAATCTCATACTCACTCAAACTCAGTGACTCAGAAGGAGTGGGATCAGTTTACCTACTGTAAAAAGCAAAAGTGGTCAGGGGTTTGCCATGATTTCTTACCTCTTCGTCATCGATTTCTTGCTCTCTCCATCTCATTGATCTTGCTTTATCTCTCTCTTTCTTTAACTTGCTGTACTTTCATTAGTGTTACACAATTCCTCTCCTGAAGAGCTCACACTCTCTAGAGCCCTTTCTCTGTGTGTGTATGTGTGTGTCTTCCTGATATAAGATAAAGGCTAATGAGTATGCCTGCAGCTGACATTTGAGCTGTAATTCAACCTGTAAACATACACTCATGGGCTTCTCTTCCTTCCTTCCTTCTCTTTATACCTTTCTTCTTGTTGCTTAATTATCCATATAAATCATACTCTTCATAAAGTGGAGCACATAGGGCACCATTAATTCTGCTCATTAGTTTATTATAATTCTCGTTATACCCCTCAGCACAGGTGAGTTGTAAATCAAATCTCTTCCTCTGGTGTTTACTACTACCTACTAGAGGTTGTTTGCATGCAGTAAAATGGTAAATGGTAAATGGACTGCATTTATATAGCGCTTTCAACAGACCACATGGCCATCCAAAGCGCTTTACAAGTTGCCTCACATTCACCCATTCACACACCGACTGCGGTGTCAGCCATTCAAGGCGCCATCCAGCTCGTCGGGAGCAGCTGGGGTTAGGTGTCTTGCTCAAGGACACCTCGACACTTGGTCAGGTGGAGCATTTGAAAAACAAGTTAAAGCTTGCAAAACTGCATATTCTGTTATTTATGTAAGGGAGATACTTGCAGTCTTTTTCTCACTCTCTTTTCAAGTCCAGTGAAGCTGTATTGGCATGAGTATTAAAGTCCGTTTTTGCCGAAACCACAGTGTTTAAAAGAGACTAGGAGAATCTCATTGTAGATTGTAGTTGTTCAATAGAATCAAAGTCCTTTTAGGCAAGTCGTGCCACTCGGCCGCCATCTTGGCAATGCCTCCAACAATGACCAGGCTCCTATCTAAATGAATGGGCATAGAGTAAGAACTGCACTTTCACTGGTCTCCGGGAATAAAAAACTGTATAGAAATGTATAGAAACAGCAGTAAAATATAAAAATCGCTGAAAGAAAATTTAAGATTTTGCCCCAAAATAAGGTTTAAAACACCTTTTCCCACAGGTTTTCAAATTCTTGACAAAATCTGATTTCTTGATTTTATATTTTATTATAACAATGATTTTATAATTTCAAAATAAAGAGAAAAAGTAGAAATGAATGACTAATAAGCCAATAGGTGCTCCTCTGCTGCTGTCTATTGGTTATAAGTGTGATTTTATGTATTTTATAAATTTTACACAAGTGTTTGTTTACCACAGTGGTTCCCAACCTTTTTCAACTCGCGGCCCACAAAACCAAACATATATGTTTGCGCGGCCCACTGCAAAAAAATTTACTGACCCTGGTATTGTTGGGTTAATAACTTTAATAATTTATATAATATAATAATTTATTGTACTCAGAAGCTAGATTGTTAACTGTCTTATTGAATGAACTGGCAATGAACGGAAAATAACTCGGGCTGGCAACACTCAGCATAAGGGGAAAACCAGATCCAGGCAGAGCTCGGCAGCAGGTAGACAGTCAGCGGAACAAGCAGTCGGGAAGGAACATGTTGATAGCCATTTATGCATGTTTGAATTTGCTGTTCTGTAGCATATGCAGCACAAATATCTAAGATAAATTGGCGGTTTATTCTTAAACCAATCAGCGAGTTTGAATAGTGGAAGCATAGTTACAGTTTAATATTTATTTTTTTGTTATTTAATTATATATATGAAATGATGTTATTATGTTATGACTTAGACATATTTACATTTATAAAACAATATTATTTTTTATTAGTAATTAAAAGTCATTGAAAAGTGCTTGAATTTCTCTCACACAAGGTTGTACAAACCCTGAAATTAATGATATAGTGCAGCGGTCCCCAACCACCGGGCCGGTCCGTGTGTCATTTGGTACCGGGCCTCACAAGAAAGAATAAATAACTTACATTAAAGCTGCAGTCGGTAACTTTTGGTGCTGGCACCTGGCGGAAGAACAATGTGGCCGGAACTACTTCTCTCTGTTTACATCTATGGCGAGTCACGCGGGTACTGTTCTACTCTGCAGCGTTGCCGACCCCAACCAGACTAAAATAGTTCGAATATAAACACTTATTATAGGCGTACCGTAGTGATTCAGGATAAGACAAAAACACGGTTTGGAAAATGTATTCATGATGTAGGCTACTCGCTCATAATATTATTCATGTTATGTTGTTGGCGCTGGTACGAGGATGTTGTTGATGTTACGAGGATGCTGGTAATAAAATTGCATACGAATACACAGTGGATTCTTGTTTTAGATTGTTTCAGATATATTATATTTGAAATATACCACAGTTTTTATGCCAGTCGTATCATTTTATTTTGTTGTATTTATCCGTCACACCTTAAAGCCCGGTCCGTGAAAATATTGTCTGATTTTAAACTGGTCCTTGGTGCTAAAAGGGTTGGGGACCGCTGATATAATGCATTCGACTATTTCTACTACAACACCATGGTTACAGTTAGCATTAGCATTTGAATGATTCTCACTTGATCTCGCAGCACTGATCTCCTGAGTAAAGCTGTTCTGAGCTCAGACATGTTTGTTTGCATCATGCTCTGAGCTGATAAACGGTCTGCGCTGTGCAGTTGAAATGTAGCATGGTTTAGTTTCGCTTTTGTTTTGTTTGCCATTTGATGTTTCTCAAATGCAAAAGAAATGGCAGAGCTTATGAGTTGGGCAACGTGGTGGTGGTGGTTCCAGTCTGGAGCCGTGTTTACATTTTGGAGTGATAGTAAGGCTTACATTTAAGGTTTCATTTATCACTAAAAAGAACAGAACCTTTGGTAGGAATAACATATTTCTTAGATTGCTGGGTTTAAGTTTTTTAACTTCTTTCTTTAAATGCTTGATTGACAGGTGGTGGGTGGGTCTCAAGGTTCTCAGGTGAAGCTGTCAGATGGTTCAGTGAAGATGGTAACAGCTGGTGCAGCAAGTCACCTGAATAAACCTGGCACAACAAACCTGAGAATGACTGGAGGTGTCATCACTGCCACAAGCTCCACCCCATCCACACCCAGTGCCACACTCACCTCTCAACAGGTAGGAGATTTCGGATCAAGAAGTGTAGATCCTTCTCTTCGAAAATCTTATTGGACTAAAATCACATTCCCTGATTAGATCATTCTATAGCTTTGACCTACAGCTTTCAACTAAGATGAAAAATGTTCATGCTGAAAACTCATTGTGTTGTGCCTCCATCACAAAGCTGATATATTGAAGTCACTTTGTCCATTTATAGCCCCTCTAATGATTTTCCCCGTACAGTCAGCAGAAGCCGCTGGAGGATCGTCCTCTCAGACGTTCCCTCAAACGGCTAAAGCAGCACCGCAGCATTCTGTGCTTGTAGCTGCCAGTCAAGCTGCGGTGATCAGTGCGGCGGCCAAGAGTGCCAGCTCTGCCACCAACACAGCGAAGAGTTCTGCCTCTGTTGTCACAGTCGCAAAGAGCATCAACATGCCTCTCATTAGCCTGTCGAAGGGGGTGGGGTCGTCTGTTGTGGGCGGAGCCAAAAGCTCCAGCCCATCACTGGTCACTCCAGCGTCACTGATAAGTGGAGGGACGGTCAGCGGGAAAACTGCTGCCACTATCTCAGGTAACCAGTCTTCTTTTGTCTAGAGCTGCCCCTTGTTTAAAACAAATGTATGAGCACACCTTTCATGGGCCCGCACCATCTGGAATTTCACCAATTTTCCAATTGGTTCAAGTTAGCCATGCAAATTTGCCATATTAATTAACAGAAAGCTGCTTGGTTTTAAAGTGACTTCTGTGTGAGCCCTGCTTCATACATCGCTAAACTATCGACAGTAGAAATTTCACTGAAAAAATCTTCAGTGTGACTGCACCTTTAGAATGACAAACAGTGAAAGCTCTCACAGACTCTTACATTGGATTACATTACTCTTAAATTGGATCACAAATGTCTTTTCTCCATCTGTTGGCTAAATGATCTCTGTCCATTAGCTTCAAGAGTGAATTAAATCTTTATCAACACTTAATTAGGGGTGGGTGATATGTCAGAGTCTTATAACATCATTTTTCACAGTAACGATCACAATATGTGAAATGAAAAATGGTTTACATGATAAATAACCATGTTACATTGCACATTTTGGATAATTCAAGCCATCCACCCCTACTTGCGTTGTTTAAAATGCTTTCTTTTTTAGGTTCACGTCACCATGATTCTCTTCATTCACAGGTATGTTAAAGTTGCATCCAGCTCAGTCCAGTTCCCAGCAGACGGTTCTCACCATCCCAGCCAATCAGCTGAAGCAACTCAGCGTGGGCAGTGGTTCCTCAGGGCTGCAGACCATCTTGATGCCTGTCGGCAAAGGTAATAGCACCCTGTTTCTCTGATACCCACACAGCCTGACTCACACTCCTGATCTCTAGTGTCCTGAAGGCTTTGAGTCTGTGTAATATTGTCGAGTTAGACTATTATCAGCTTCATGTTCTAGTTAACTGCTCCATTCCAAAACCTGGAGAGGTGCATTGTGGTTAGAGATTTTGGATGGTAACCAAAATATTGCAGGTTCGGGTCCCTACAAGTGGTGATTTATAATTCAGCACCATTGTGATCTAAAGCAAGGCACTCATGTATGTCATGTTGGGCTGTGTTGGGTTGTTAAGGAGTTTTAATTCTGCCAGCCTTCATGGCCTGACATTTTTTTTTTGTCAGCTGTGTTGAGTCTGCCAGATTGTATTTATCAGAGATGTTGTTTTTGTTCAGCATTCATCAATGATGACAGTAATAGGTGAACAGTGCTCCAGAGACACTCTCCTGTCAGATAGTTTTCATTTTCTCATTTTGTGTTCTCTTTACCTGGTTGCTATCTTTGTTTTAGATTGATCTGTGCAGCACCATGGTAGCAAAGGCTGCCTCATTTTAGTTTTTGTTGAATAAATGCAGTCCTTGAACATCAGAGCAGTGAGACAGACCATTTCCTGTAACAGTATTCAAGCTGTTGTCATAGTGATAGAGATGGATGGACGTATGGAAGAAAGTAATTGTGAGATTACATGATTCAGTAATTGAGAAATGGAAGGCCTGAGTGTTCTTAACATTTATGAGAAACAACACGAACTACATGACTCAGAACATAAAAAACACTTTAATGCTACCTTAGTCATGGCTTAAAGAACATTTTTACTATATTAGCACAATGGGTGGGCAGTATGCAAAAATGTTATTTCATAATATAATCCATAATTATTTTTGTTATTTTATCTTTGTTATTAAAATGCCAATAAAATAAGCCTCCTAGAGAAGCTCTATTTAGGTTTCAAGTAATACTATAGGAATTGAATACTAGTATAGAGTATAGAATATTGAATACTCAAATGTAAAATTAAAACATTCTTGTTTTAGGTTTAGTAGTTATTGTAGTACTTTACCTTGCTCACGCACTCTGGTTTCCTATGATCAGAAGAACATGAAGAAATTTTTGTAGCATTTGTAGCAATTAAAGTCAGCCTAAAACAATCTTTGTACTAATGGCTTCTTTAGAGGACCCCATATTTACATCAATACTGTACACTTTGTATTATGGCTTGTATAATAATGTTCCATAAATAATATATAAGTCAGAGTTAATTTACCCTTGCGCCTCATTCGGGACGATCCAGAAAAGATTTTCACTTCAGGTCTAGCAGTACCCTAGAGGATGCTATTGATGTATATTTAGCAGTAAATTAGTATTGGTCCTAAATAAATTGTAATTGTGTATCTTGACCATACAATTAGGCTTGTATATTTTGTGAAGAATAACAATGCTTGCCAGAAAATAGGCGTCAGGCTTGCACTTACATTCATTCTCTGCAGCAGTCATGTATTGTGTCTTTAATAAATAAATAAAAATCTAAAAAAAAAAACGATATATCCAGATACATAATACTACCACTGTAGTATTTTATATAGGCCTATACACTTCCATTCAGAGTTTTGGGGTCGGTAAGATTATTTCATATTTGAACTTCTCATATTCTCCCCAGGGCTTATTTGATCAAAGGTATGAAATTGTAAGGGAAACAGGTCAATTTAGCTCAAAGGGAATCATTTACAATTTAATAGGGAGTTTGGAAAGAAACACTGTTTTACGGCTGATCACTGAGTCGGTCAGTGATTTACTGAACGAGCCATATAACATAAACTCTGCAATGGATATTAAAATCCAAATATAGTGAAAACACTATTAATTAGTACAGTAACAAGATCGGCATTTTAATACATTAACTTGTAAGTGTAAAGTGCCTGTGTAAAGGGGTTCCCTCTGTTGTCATCAAAAAGGGGGTTTCCCAAGGTTGCTGATTGGCTGGAAGTTCAATAGTCGTTGAAGTGACGTCTTGGGAAATCAATGGTTGGGTGTTGGCTGAAGATGCGGAGTTGTGGGCTGGGTTGAAGTTTTAGACGGGGACTCGAGGTCGGACTCAGAGACAAGGCGTTAGGCAAAACTTAACTCAGAACATGAAACTCTCAATGGAAAAGAAAATAAACTGAAGTAAAAGAATAGAAGTAAAGTTTGACTAGACTAGGTGACGTTTCTTCTTATTGTGGCTTAGTAGCAGCAGGCGTGCAGGCCGAAGCACTCTGGAATGGCACTCAAAGAACACAAAAAAAAACAAAAGCTAAAAGCACGGCTACAAGCCATGACCAAAAAGCTAAAGAGCTAAAAGGCAGGCATGACTAAAGGCAAAAGCAAAAGGATAAAAAGCTAAATTTTATGGTGTCCTGAGTATTTAAACCGGGCTGTGGGATACCTCCCAAATGGTGTCTTAACCAATTAGATATTGTCTTTGCTCGGGGAGTTGTATATTCCTCCTTCCCATTCATAAATGTTATCTTATCAATCACGTGGTCCGAATTTTCCCTCTCGTGCAGAGTGTAATTTTGGACATGATTCCTATAACAAGAATATGATACATTTGACAAATAATTGATTGGCAGAAACGTTTCAAGCAAAAAGATTCAAACACACACATACTAAACATGAATATGAACAATTAAGCTATTCAATAGTTATTAAAAAGACATACACAGTAAGTGATTAGAAACATGATAGTCAAATGTGTGGGTTACATATATGATATGGAGTTAAGCAATGAAGTCAAAGTCCTTTTGAGTTCATTTTGGTGCATCTACATCTGTAAAAGACAGTTTCTGTGCCATTCTTTGACATAAGGACATGTTCTGTGGAGACCAGAGATTAAAAGGTCCCCTTAAAGGAATTTCAGTCTGGTTCTTTTCTGTAGATGGGAGGAAGTCAATCCAAAGAGCTTGTGATCCTGATTACTATCATGGATTTACATGTAATGGTCATGCTGTGCATTTCTTTGACCATGAATCTTGATTACTTGCCCCAAATTTGACAATCTCCTTCCCAAACTGGATTTGTCAATAATTGTTATTTTGTTCTAATGTTGACAGCTGTTCAAGCTGCTGCTTAGTGGACTTGCTTCAGACTCATGGCACTATTATTTAATTTACAACATCCTGTGTCTTGAGCCTTTTTGTGGAATTCTGCTCCTCATGTTTCAACCATGCTCCCAATTGAATCTTTAATTTGTGTGGTTCGCTCTAAAACCCTACAAAATGTTGTGAAATATTATTATGATTTAAAGTAAATGTTTTATTTCTGTGTTTGCAAATTGTTTTTTAGCAGCCATTGTCTTCAGTGTTAAGTGATCCTTCCGAAATCTTTCTACTCTGCTGATGTGGTGCTCAAGAAACATTTATTATTACCTGTGTTAACAACACTTGTGCTGCTCAACATAAACAGTTATACCTTTTTCAGTATTTCTTATAAATAGAAATTGAAAAGAACAATTGTTTTAAAATGAAAACATTTGTAATGATATAAATGTCTTTGTCTTTTTTGATCATGTTACAGTCATGCAATCTGGTGCTAAAGGTGGATCTAGTAGCAACACAACCACAAGTGGAGCTGCTTCCTTAGCATCCACACCTGTACCTCAAGGTGAGACATGCACATGTGTGCACGTACACACACACACACACACACACACACACACACATTGGATATGATGTCAAGCAGTTATGTGTATAACCATTCAATCCACTGATTTCCACTGTGTTCGTCTCTTTACATAGTTAAAACTGAACCAGGTTTGGTTAGCACCACTTGTACAACTCCAGTACCCCAAACATGTGCCCCAGCCTCTTCAGCACCCTCCTCTGGTCCACTGCCGATAACCGCCACATCCACAGACGCAGCTGCTACTATTAAAGTAGAACAAGGCATAGAATCTACAGCACATGACCTTATCAAGTAAGAAGCACACACACTATTGAGTCTCTCATTTCTGATCTGTCTGAATGTCAGTTTTCCCTAAGGATTCTATTTCTGCAGAGGGGCATTGACACCCGCAGACATGCACATAGACAATTTAGAATTTTTTTGTCGCCACAGTAACATCTAGTCAGCGATATTACTGATAATATTCTCATGACATTTTAAGTTGGATTTCACCATACGTAATGACTTGCAGTTTCTTGAGTAAATAGATAGTTAATTCATTAATCTGTCTGACCAATTCTAAGTGAGTGAGCAAATTTTCTTACCAATTCAGACTCATTACACATAGGGAGTAAAATGCAGTAGAAAGATGTGTTGTGTATTTATTATTTTATTTTGTAATGGCCTGTGTTTATCATCAGATTCAATGTAGTCATCTGCAAAAACATAACTTAAAACCAAAAATAAATGGAGCACCATTGCTGCTCAATATCAGTGACGCAAATGGAAATTTTATTTTAGTATGTTAGAAGCTTGTAATATTTGGGTACATATTTTTAAAAAATTGTCAATCTCTCTTAGTTCGGAGCACATAGAGAACATCACACAACTTCTGACGGCCATCGTGAAGAAATTCCCTCTGATTGTCCCTGAGAAAAGTAAGTTTGACACTTTCGAAGACTTTAAAAACACCATGAAATGTCAACTATTTTTTAAATGAAAAGTCTCGAGTCAGAGAATGTTTTTTTTAAGTCACTTACGCTCACAGAGGCATTTATTTGTTTTCTGTTTTAATATATTTTAAAATGTATTTTATCCCTGTGATGGAAAAGCTGAATTTCTAGCAGCCACATGTCCAGTCACATGATCCTTCAAAAATCACTCTAATAGGCTGATTTGGTACTGAAGAAACATTAATTATTATCAATTTTGAAACAATTGATTTTCTTCAGTCATTTAGTCTGCATAAAAAGAGTCGATTTACATTAGTCCAAACCAATCAAAGTTGGTGTGTTCTTCACAGATGAGGACTCTCATCCATTCTGTGCCACCTCTGTGGATCAGTACTACTCATGGAACATTGGCAAACGCAGAGCTGCAGAGGTACAGAGTTGCTTGTGTTTCATCTTGTCAGAGTGCATCTGTAAGCTCTGCTGGATTGTGTTCATTTATTTTGTTTCTTTCTCTCTGTGTAGTTGCAGCGAGCAGTGGCTATGCGCCGTGTGTGTGCTGATCTTTTAGAGAGGACCCCTCGGCTTCAGGCCCTCACTCCACCCAGAACTAAAGAGGTGCTCTGCTGGTGCCGTCTTCGTGGTTACACACCCCCTGACCCTGAATCTCAATGTATAGAGGAGGACTCCATCGAGGACATACTCACACAGATCGACAGTGAACCCGGTGAGTGTGTAGGTTATGTAATGTCATACATGCTTGTGTGTGCTTTGAACCCTTGGTTGAAGTTAATTCATCATGGCCTGTGTCTCTCTCAGCTATCCAAAACTTTTAATTGCACAAGACTTGTCACAGACAATGCAGTAGTGTTCGCTCTCTTTATCTTTCACACACACACACACACACACACACACACACACACACACACACACACACACACACACACACACTCTCACTCTCTCTCACTCTCTCTCTCTCTCTCTCTCTCTCTCTCTCTCTCTCTCTCTCTCGCTATATATATATATATATATATATATATATATATATATATATATATATATATATATATATATATATCCCTCCCTGTAGTTCTAGTGATGTTGCATTAGTTCGTATAATGATGAGATGAAAAATATTGGGCATGAATTCTACTTGGGCATAAGCAGCTGAAATTCAGCATCACCTTTGCTTCAATCCCTACTGAGCTTCCTACCTAGAGAGCATTTTTAATTCGAGCAGCTTTTATGGATAAGGCTGTACTAGAATCAGAGGCTTAAATGTTCTTCAGTAGTTATGTGTAAGTAGTAATAGTAACTAAATATAATTCTAATAATAATTATGCAAAATACAAACTATATATTATTATTACTAATAATGATGATGATAATAATAATAATGTTTGGAAATTGGAACAGAGCCATAGTGTAGATCAAAATTATTATAGTTTTTGGTTGGTTTATGTAGTTCTGCTTCCTGCTTGTGAGGAGTTGTTGCTGTTTTACACTAAGACATGCTTGCTTGTGTGTGTGTGTGTGTGTGTGTGTGTTAGACTGCAGCTCGACTCTGACAGGCTGTGAGGAGTTGTCACAACGTCTGGAGCAACTTCAGAGGATTCTGAAGGCAGAGCCTGACGAGGAGGACGATGAACTTCTTGACATCATCAGTGTGAAAGACATAGATGCTGCCAAGGTCCAGATCAAACTGGAACAGGAAGAGGCCGAACAGGAACCCAAGTTCTTCTTGGGGCACTGTCCATCAACCCAGTTCATCAGAGACACGACGGAGCAGGTGAGTGAGTCTGAAATGTTCTTTCTCTCTGTCAGCAGACTTTCTGCTGTGTCATACATGTAATGATATTGTGTGTGTGTTAGATCGGTGTCACACTGCAGCAGGTGGAGGTGGAGAAGAACGTTTTTGCTCCAGTCGTGGAGACCATGATACTTAAGGTAAGCGTTGTAAGAGTAATTAGTTTTATTTTATGAGAGAAAATTTGACTTAATAGGGCTGTTCACATCATGAACGACAGCTAGAAAGTTTTAACACCCTAATGTAGTCATCATTATAGTTCATGGTGTGAACAGGTCTTTGCACTATTAACTAAATTTTAGTTCTATGGTAAATGGTAGCGTCTTCAACTCTTATCTCACTGGTCTTAAATATCAGTCCACATAGGTGTTTATTAAGCATTAAATATGTTTATTAATTTGTCTTTTTTCATCAGTGAGAAAAATGATATATATTTTTTTGTCCTGGGTATGACATGGTGTTACAATAGATAATTCATTTCGTTGTCTAAAACTCTCCATAGGCTGTGGAGCAGTTTGCCAGTGAAATCCTCAGGGAGTCTTTGGCCAGTGCCCATGGGAAATCCCAACAAAACAGGTCAGTGCATCCGCCAGAATGCCAGTACAAGATTAATCAGGACAGATGGGCAGAACAGCACGATTCAGAGTAAGAGTAGTTTCCAACTCTCTTCTGCTCTTTTTAGATTGAGCTTGCTAAATTACTTCATGGTCAATTTTGAAGAACTCTTGAGCATTGAACTTTGTCTAATGTGATTTGATTGTGATTGTGAGAGGAAGTGCTTTATGATAGTATATAATTATCAGAGCGCTGAGAATAGCTCATGAAATCTGATTTATTTGAGTGGTAGAGAAGCAGAGCCTGGCCCTGAGAGAGAAGAGATTGGCTCAGTGCTGCTCTACTTACTCAGCACATCTGCTTTCATTCACATGCCTGACACACGCTCACAGATTGAGCAGAATATTTCATCTGCCTTTTATACTGTATTCGGTAACTGCCTTTTATAGAGCACTGCTTAAATGATAATCAGTCAAGCAGGAACTGATCGAAGTCGCATACATTAACAGAAAGCAGCAGTTCGACAAGACTCACAGACCTCTCATTTAATGCTCAAAGGTCAATAACCCATTATACCAAGATAGCAAATGTACCATGAGATTTCTCTGTCTGTTTCCCATCCTTGTTTCAATCCTCTCTTATTGTCTCCACAGAACTCCGAGAGAGATATCGGCTATGGACGTGCATCAGGCCATTAGCTCTATTCCCACCTGTGATTTTCTGACTAATAGGTAATTTTGCTCATCCTAATTTTAGGCTTTTATGTGTCTATCATCAGGGTTCCCATGGTCATTGAACAACCTGGAAACATTTGGAAACAATGAAATAAAATTGAATAAAACAAAAATAAATACATTAAATATAAATAGACATGGAAATGTCTCTAGTAAGGTTATGGTCCATATTAAATGTTTAATTTGCTTTGAATTTGCCTTTTAGCAGTGCAGTTTCTATAAATAAAATTATTTAAAAAAAAAATACTATAATTACTATAAAAAGTGTAAAAAAATAAATAGAGAAATAAAAATTGAAATGTCTCTAGTAAAAAATTATGCTCAGAATTTAAATATTTCATTGACTAAATACCCCTTTATTGGGGCAATTTCTGTAATATGATTTTTACAGTTGGTCAAAATGTGTGGGAACCCTGTATCATCATTACTCTTGCAGTTTTATTTATTTTAAAGTCTTTGGTAGGTACATGGGCATCATGGTGAAGGATGAGAGCCATGCTGACTAACTTCACTCCTTGCCATCTGACTGCAGACGGACAGGTGGACTGTCATACACAGACTCCTCCCCCTCACATTCTGTAAAGGTGGAGAATGTGCCAGGGCTGGCCAATCACAGGTGCAAATGCCCTCTTACTTGACATTGTCATAAAAGAAGTAAGCCATTATTTCAACAACAGCTGTGTTATCTATGAGGGTACTGAACCCAAACAGAGCTTGATATGCCGCCTGAACAGCATTTGTTGCGTATGGCTACATCACTCTATTTATTCATTTTTTATACTTCCTTTATGAATTCTGTGATATTTATGAACTCTGGTCCAGTATATGTAACAGTACAGTACAGTGTTAATGAGCAGGTACAGTAGACATTATTCTATTATTCTACTTTTTTAACTGGGACACTCAATCTCTGCTAATGAAACCCCAGACCACATTAACCTGCTTTGCCACTGACACAGAGCTTGTTTAGCTTTTGTTAGTCTTATAGTTCACCCAAAATAATTTACTCACCCTCATGTTCAGAACTTCAGTTTTAGGCATTAATCTTTAATCAGAATTGCAGACATTTAAATGAGCCTCTGAACAATTAACCGTACTGTTTTTTTCTATTTTGAAATGTCATTATCGAGCAGGATTTATTTGGAGAAGCTGATTGGTTTTATGTGAAATCATCCGTCTTCTTAACGGGTCTTATGTGAAAACTTTGGGTGGAGATTAAATGTCCATTTTGAGTTTTACGTCTTCACTAGAGCAAATAATGTCTAAGAAAAGTCTTAATCGTGTTGTCTTCATGAATATGAGTCATTTTCGTACAGCTGTGGGATTCATGGAGGATTGAACAGCAGTGAGTGTGAACGTTTTATTCTTTTTTGTACTTGTTTCTGTTATTTGGGGGCATTGAGGGAAAATGTGCATATAGGCAGGAGGTATTCGTGTATTTGCTGAAAACAAACTGTTGTGTCCTCTGGTTTGGTGGGCTACTTTGTGTCATACAGCTAGCATCGGTTTCTGTGTCCTTGTGTTTAAAAACATCAAGAAACTTGTTCTGGTGGTGTGTTTGTGTTGATGGGAGAGAATGTGTTGCTGTGTGTGTTAATTCAGTGTTAAAGTCTTTACTTGTCTAACTGAACTAATGAATGTTTTTCCTTCACACTGTGTATCAAAAAAAACAAACAAAAAAAAACTATTCTTGTATTAAAAATGGTCAGTCTGCCACAAAGATGTATGCAGCTGTGCTGAATTGTTTTATTCTTATTCCAACTGCCAATACAAATTACATCTCACATAGCAAAACGATAACAGGGATAAACTTAGAATTATGTTTTGCTTAATTAATTTAAAGTTTTTTTTTTTTTGTGCTGAAGATATTTCTTTGTCATCTGGTTATTTTGCTGTAAATTCTTGTTAATGTTACACACATTGGTGTGGAAGCCCATTTCTGCCACTGACTAATAATAAAAAGAAAAGAAAAAAAATAAACTAACTAAAAATAAATACTTTTTTTTCCTCATAATTATGTGTTTACATCTCACAATTGCCTAACACAAACTCGCAATTCTGGCTATTTTTTTGTTTCATCAGAATTGTGAGATAAACCGTAAACTGCCAATTCTGACTTTTTTTCTCAGAATTGCATGATATAAACTCACGATTGCGAGTTATAAAGTCAGAATTGTGAGATATAAGATATAAACTTGCAATTCTGAGAAATGAAGTAAGAATTGTGATATAAACTCTCAATTGCGAGTTAAGTCAGACTTGTGCAGTATAAACTCGCAATTCTGAGAACATATCTTTTTTTCTCCTTAGAAATCGACTTTTATTACTTGCAATTCTTAGAAGGAAAAAAAAGTCAGAATTGTGGGATATGAAATCGCAATTATCTTTTATATTTTTTATTCATTGGCGGGCTTCCATACATTAGACTTCCGTGCATTAGACTAAAACCTACCATAACACCCCCCCCCCCCCTTTTTTTTTTTTCAACACACACCCGTTCAATATAATTTGTATATTATTCAGCTCTCAGTCAAATAATGGGGAAACAAATTTAAAGAATGTCATTTTTATTTTCCCCATTTATGTCTAAACCAAATTTACAAAAACTTGGACAGCCTCCAATTCAGTGAAAGATTGAGAATGTTCTAGTCTTTATATGGGTTCATAAAGGGCTGGCAGGGTCTGGAGCATTAAATGGTGATTAGAAGCACCTGGCATTCTCAGGCAGATATTAACAGCTCAATAAAGGCAGACCAACATCACTACATACAAAATCATGTCATTAACTATAGGCTTATACAGGACACACACACACACACATCCCCAGACACTGAGTTACCAGATGACATTTTGTTCCTTATTTAAATGTTGCATATTCAGTTAGTTCATAAAACAATTATGAAACATGCAGATATTCATTCAGCTGGGAGAGGGTAAGGTCAGCAGAAATTGAGGCCTGAAAACTTTCCCAGTCACACATTTTTATGTCTCACACACTCTTAAACCTGTGTTAAAACATATCCTTCTAGAAGATGGTTGACATTTGAAGCATACATTCTCTTGCATAGATTTTACTTTGTGTAAATTTCTAGCAAACATCCTCTGGTTTTGTAATTTCCTCAGTGGAATGATTTAGAGAATCCCATACATTTTTTTTTTAACAAGCATTTTCAATTGCATTTAATGTGTCTCTATTCATCCTCAGGCATTCTTCTCCTCTGACGATCCTAAATTCTCAGAATAACTCCACTTTCTCAACATACAGGTGTCTCTCGACAGTTCTTTAAAATGTTCTCCTCTTTTTAGTGAAAGGCTGACTCAGACGTGAATGTGGATCTTAATGTGCTTTGCGTTGATGGATCATATGTTGAAGATCCTAGATTTGCTTTGAAAGACGGCAGATGGGTTTGGTGACAGCTTAGTCTTCTGCTCCTGTCATATAAAACATACATTTCTGTTAAAAAATACTTAGTATTTTTATGTAAAACTTGTTCATTTTTAAAATTGATATCTTTTGTAACAGTGTAAAAGTCTGACTCCAATTTACAGTTTTCATCTAAAATGTGAGAAGCTGAAAAAGAAGCACTAGGTCATGTCACACTCCCGATGTCTTCTGCGGCACACAAACCTCACTGGAAATAGTATCCATTTGGGCACTTTTAGCATACTGTTTCAAATGACTATGATTTAGGATGTACTTGTTCAAGTCTCATATTATAGTATATAATCTCCATCCACTTTGCCTCCATCTATCTTTGTCAGATTTCTGTCTCTCTCTCAGACTGTCTCCTTCTCTTGGGTAGAAGACATCTAATCCTTACTGTAGGGAAAAAAACAGCTTTCAATGTGAGAAGCCAAGTGCTGGGGTGAAAATGAGATATATCATCTACTAAATCTTTTTCTCTCTAACACTATTAAGTGGATTTAGAATAAGAACACCAACACCCTCAGCCTCACAGACTCGCTAACAGCAGAAATGCTTAATGTATAATATGTAAATTTGGCTTTCAAGACTGCCAAAACTTCAAATATGCAATACAACTAAATTTTATTTATATATACAGTACAGACCAAAAGTTTGGACACACCTTCTCATTCAAAGAGTTTTCTTTATTTTCATGACTATGAAAATTGTAGAGCCACACTGAAGGCATCAAGGGCTATTTGACCAAGAAGGAGAGTGATGGGGTGCTGCGCCAGATGACCTGGCCTCCACAGTCACCGGACCTGAACCCAATCGAGATGGTTTAGGGGTGAGCTGGACCGCAGACAGAAGGCAAAAGGGCCAACAAGTGCTAAGCATCTCTCGGGGAACTCCTTCAAGACTGTTGAAGACCATTTCAGGTGACTACCTCTTGAAGCTCATCAAGAGAATGCCAAGAGTGTGCAAAGCAGTAATCAAAGCAAAAGGTGGCTATTTTGAAGAACCTAGAATATGACACATTTTCAGTTGTTTCACACTTTTTTGCTATGTATATAATTCCATATATAATTCCACATGTGTTAATTCATAGTTTCGATGCCTTCAGTGTGAATCTACAATTTTCATACTCATGAAAATAAAGAAACCTCTTTGAATGAGGTGTGTCCAAACTTTTGGTCTGTACTGTATATATATATATATATTATATTGTAATGCAGTATTTTTATATATTTATTTGAATGCTGTTAACAGTACAGTAATAATCCATTCTCAACATGGCCCTGTTTGTCCTCTGTCATATCATATGTCATAGGCTGCTGACCATCATTCGGACAGAGCGCAGACGCATGGGAAACTGTCTGGACAGCAACTTTAAAGCTTATATAAGATGTTTAACTTTCATTTAAGGTTATTATAACTTATGAAACCCTGAGATTTATTCACTGTGATGCTTGTGCAGGTTTGATTTATTTCTCAATCCTGCTCCTGTAAACATGCATTTGGAATTGTTTTATCTAACACTGATCCAACTTATCAGTTCATCAGCCAAGCAAAAAATAAAATAAAAATCCAATTTAAATAAATTTTATTATAACATAGTTAATATATGTGACCCTGGAGCACAAAAAAAGTCTTAAGTCTCGGGTGTATTTGTAGAAATAGCCAAAAATACATTGTGCGGGTCAAAATTATAAATTTTTCTTTTATACCAAGAATCATTAGGATATTCAGTAAAGATCATGATCCATGAAGATATTTTGTAATTTTCCGACGGTAAATATATCAAAACTTAATTTTTGATTAGTGAATATTTAGATTTTTTTGCACCCTCAGATTCCAGATTTTCAAATAGTTGTATCTCGGCAAAATATTGTCTTATCCTAACAAACCAGTCATCAATAGAAAGCTTATTTATTCAGCTTTCAGATGATGTATAAATCTCAATTTCTAAAAATTGACACTTAAGACTGGTTTTGTGGTCCAGGGTCACATATATATATATAATGCAACACTTATTTTGGCCAACAGCACTTTACATTTTGTTCGTGTCATATTAAAATGTTTGGGTACCTCTGACCAATAGCAAACAGTGTAAGCTTATGTTTTCTTGGTTTTATTGAGCTTGTACTGATCTGATAGTCTTTACAGAAAAGGTCAAATGAAAAATGACCACTTAATTAAGAATGATGAGCTGGTTTGATCTCCCAAACAAGTGTTTGAGAACAGTGGACAGTCAGTCTGCCTTTTACAATTAAATTCAAAGCATCAGCTGGAGGGAGATCGGGAGGCCAGGATGGGTTGTGAGTTAAACCCTTGGGACAAACAAAATAATGCCAGCTGGCTTAGTCACGCAAGTCTCCAATGCACTAGACTCTATACAGTACACACACACACACACACAATTTAAACACACAAAATCAGCCTCACAGATATAGACTGATGACTAAAGAATTTAGTAGAAAAATTGTCCCCCTGGTTCTCTACTAATATGCCAAAAGCTGTATCATTATTCAGCATTATCAATCATATTTGTTAAAATCTCTATAGTCATAAAGCAGATATGCCCAAATGTTTTAATAAGAAGGGCCAAAAATCAAACTTGATTGAGGGCTGTGGGCCAAAAGTAAATCCTGCAATATATCCAGGTATTTTAGAATAAAATATATTAAATCTTAATTTAAATATTATTATTAAATAATTTAAAATATTTAATGAAATATATATATATATATTATTATTTTTTTTTTAAATGATTTAATCAAATTCACATTGTTTTTTTTACATTTCAATTCAAAAATAAATTAAAAACAGTTAACAGTTTAACTCGCAAAGGATGTCCCGTGGGTCCTGGTTTGGGCATCTGTGTAACATCAGACCTGTACAATCGTCATCAGATAACACCAGACTAGTGGATCTGTCTGACAACTCGACAAATGGAGCAGTGCAAAGTTTATGAAAAGAAAAGTTACAACTCAATAACAGAGGCATTTAAGCCTGACACCAGAGACACAAAACTCTCGCAGCTCTGCCTCAGATAGCTGGCATTGTGTGTTTCAGCCGTCACTTTCTCTCCTCATTGGTCAAGCATGAGGTTTGACAGCATGCATGGGTTAGTAATTAGGACTAAATGAATCCCAATTAGTGCATACTTCACTGACTGACGTGCAAAAGATGCCGCATCAGTTTCACAGTTTTGATTCTCATTGAGAGGATGGGAACAGACTAGACTGACGTAACGGGGCACAGGAGCGGGTCACTGATTACATAACCCCAATGAATCAGCACTAATCAATACATAGAGCACAACTTACATGACCTAAAACTCCCATTTGTCCCAGAAAGGCATCAGTGTCAAATAACCAATGTAATTTAATTGCATGTTAGACTTGACTTCATAGATTAACCTAAAAGGTTATCCAAATCAATATTCCTGCTTACCTATTCTGGGTTAAATACAACTTAAACTCAACTTTAACTACAGCTTTTAACTATCAGCCCAAAAGCTGTCCAAAAAATTTAATGTAGGTATAAATCTAAACCCACTTCAAAAGGTTGATTTTGTCAGGTTTATAGCTCAAAAATGAAAAATTCATGCTTATGCTTTCACTACTATGAAATCTGCATATTTCTACTAAATCCATCATATAATTCCACCCAATAGGCTTTCATTTTATGCTTATTAATGTTTGGGAATATTTAGAGTATTACAATTGAATACATAAATATATACATATTTATATAAATAATACCTATATCATATGTATTCTTTTAGTGTTAACTCTCAGTTATAAAAATGTTGATATAGGTCCTTATGATAAAAGTTTATCGACTATACATATTGCTCTCCTGCTGATTATATCAAAGGCTCCAGTTTATTCTTATTCTGCAGAGTCTGGTTTCAAAGTTTGCTCTCTGTTGATCTTTCTGTCACATCAGCTCACTGTCTGATTTGATCTCTTTCTTTACTCTCTGTCCTCTCACTCACCTCTGGTTTCATGCTGATGTCTTTCCTGTGTGAGTGTGCTCTCTCTGTCTGCGTGTGTGAGCTGGTCTCCAGTACGCCGGCGTCCGTGTGTCTGTGTGTGTCCGGGCTGAAAGCCGCCTGGTAGCTGGTCTCCGGCGGGGGCTCATCAGCACCTTTACCCAGGAAGGTGGGCCGTTTGTGGGCAGGCTTTGACGGCCGAGCTCCAGACCACGGCTGGTACTCCTGCCTGATTCAAGGGAGAGAGATCAAATGTATCAGACAGAGACAGAAAAAGACAGAGACAGAGCCCTGAGGAGCTGCAGATAAGAGCAGCACATGTCAGACTGAGTTGAAGTCATGCTGACAAATCACAGCAACAGGTGCCTACTGTAAAGACTTCAGCATAACCTGTTTGAAAAATGATTCTCACTATACGTATCTGAACATACATATGCAAGGTTTAGAAAAGAAAAAAGCTGCATGCAGAATGAAAGCATGTAAGAAAGGTTTAAGTGAATAAATGACTAGAAGTGAAGGTTTCATACATCATTTAATCAAAGGCTGATGAACACTGAGGGCTGTTTGTAATCAATTCATTCTGTCCCCCTCAGATAACTCTGTTTATGTAATTGTTATAGATTCATTCTGCTCGTTCATGAGCTGTCTGATAAAATATGCATGACAGTGACCAGTTACCACACTGAGTGAAAATCACTGCAATGCACAACTGTTAGAACCACATCAGTCATGTTAAAGCTCCACAGTAAACCAGCGTCAAAGAAAGGACACTTCTCTTTCACAGAAAGAGAGAGGTGTGAAAGCTTGTTCATGTGAGTCAGATATATATCCTCAAGAAATTCATTTCGGAGACTAGAGTGAACATATGTTATTTCTGAGATAAATAGGCTACCACTCTTTTAGGTTCTAGTGTATAATAAAATTTTATCTGACTTGGATAATAATAATAATGCCAATAATAAGTGATATTACATATTTTATGTTAGTATAGTAGTCTATTTTATAAATACAAACTGAGAAAAATATGGCCATATAATATCACTATTTTAAAGATCGGTTTCGTCATTTTAATGTTTTTACTTACTAATTAGGCCAAAATAAAAGGAAAATAGATATTATTATTAATAATAATAATACACCGGTTTATTGTAGTATTTGTAATATGTTTTTACTTGAACATAAAAATAGAAATTACAAAGAATCCAGATTTAAAAAAAAACATCGATAGATTGATATTTTTAGTAGCCTAGTAATACTATAATATGTAGCCTAATGTTTGTCTTTTGTAATATTTCTACTCTAAAATAAAATTATTATATGGATTTTTTTTTTTTGGTCTGTGTAATGTTTTACTCAATAAATGGGCTAGAGTAAAATAAATCTCATAATTTTCTCTGTTGAATCACAATAAAATATTAACATACATTTAGCCTACTCATGATGATGACAAACTGCTGAGAAGCGAGTGAGTGTGCTGCGGTGGATGAGAGGTGCTGAAGAACAGCTCCCATGAGAACGAGCAGCAGTACCTGTATGAGCTGAGCTGATCTCCTCCTCTCTGCCTGCCGCTGCGCTCCTGTCTGTCCGCCCGCGGATGACTCGTGCCGTTAGAGTAACCGTTCACCGGGCTATCCGTTAAAGTGCCGCCTTTCCCTCCGTTACTAATCCAGGGAAAGTTATCCTTCTTCGGGATGGGCCAGGGTTTGTAATCCTGTTTGTACTGGGTGATGCTCGGGAAAGGCACACCCGGGGGATGGTATTCTTCGCGGGGTTTATAACTCGGTTCCGTGCGTCCCCGGTGCGGCCGCCGGACACTTGCCGCATGATCCGGCGTTACGAAGTCGACGCTCGGCGCCTGTTCCGTGGAAACGAGTTTGGTGACGGATCGCACCTCCTGCTCCGCGATGTCAGAGTAGTTCTGAATCGTTAGTGGAACCGACAAATCCGATTTGTCGAACTGGTTCCAGAACCGAGCCAAGCAGCACACTCTGCTGATGCACGGCCAAGCCATTGCTAGGAAACAAACCAAAACAAAAAGAAAGAAAGAAAACACAGTAAAAACGCGACGAAGTGCTCGACTTCATGAAGGAATGCGAACGCGAGTCCGTTCCTCGAGAACTGCGCGAGACCACTCGGTGTCGGGACTCTGTCATTGCACATTCATCTCACGTGATTTGCACTTAACGCAGAAAAAAATAATAATCCATAAACATCGGAGTCGGTGACCCGTGTCCACTTCAAGGCTGTAGCTGACAGAGCTCAACTTAATGCCCTAAGAATCCTCTTTTAATCACAACCTTTACCTAAGCCTACCTAGACAGCATTTCTGGGCATCATATGCGTTTACAACTGATTCAGATGATGTCTACACAAGCTAAAAGTACCATGGAACAAGCCTTTTTGATATATGCAGTGGAATTGGATATATTGCACTGGGGTATGCTGTATTCCATATAAACCTAGCCTACTTGAAACATATTTTTTCCTTTACAGTTAATATGCATTATATATTAAAATTAGAAGCATTATTTATCAAGTCTAGTTTTAACAATGTATTTGTCATATCACAGGACCATTTAACATGAGCTGGTGGCAATATACATACAAATGTGTGTGTGTGTGTGTGTGTGTGTATATGTGTGTGTGTGTGTGTGTGTATATGTGTGTGTGTGCTCTTGTTTTTTGACATATCAGGACACAACTTTGTATAATGACATGGGTATGACAGGTATTACAAGGAGAGGGTGACTTATGAGGACATAACTCATGTCCCCATTTTTCAAAACACTTATAAATCATACAGAATGAGTTTTTTTGAGAAAGTAAAAATGCTGAATGTTTCCTTTGTGAGGGTTAGGTTTAGGGGTAGGGTTGGTGAAGTGCCATAGAATATACAGTTTCTACAGTATAAAAACCATTACGCCTATGGGATGTCCCCACTTTTCACAAAAACAAACGTGTGTGTGTGTGTTATAATATATGCTTCAAGACACCCACCTGCAAAGCTACCTGAAAAACTCTGCTTAAGTAAACCTAGGGACAAAGCTGCTTTAAACACAGGACAAGGACGGTCACACCAAATTTTGATTTAATTTAGTAAATAGAAGTTAATTGATAAAGAAAATCTATTTATGGCATTAAGCATTGTTACACGAGTGCCTAAAACTTTCAATTATTGTAGCTTTGCTGGTAGGTTTCTTGAAGCATCTTGGAGACGTTGCCACAGTTCTGAATCTGTCTCAGTTTGTTCTGTTTCTTCATGTTATTCCAAACAGACTGGATGATGATGAGATCAGATCTCTGTGTGGAGCGCTGGTCAAAAAATCTCACTGGATTATTACTATTAATGGCAGAATGAATGTTTGGCAATGTAAACTGATATTTCCAGACACACTACAGCAAAACACACCATTCCCAGTTTTCAAAAGTCTGAGACCATAGACCTACATAAACTTTCAAAAACTAAAAAGCTTTAAAAAAAATTTTTTTGTTTTAAGAAATTTTGAAAGTGAAAGTGACGTGACATACAGCCAAGTATGGTGACCATACTAGGAATTCATGCTCTGCTTTTAACCCATCCAAAGTGCACACACACACAGCAGTGAACACGCACACCGTGAACACACACTCGGAGCAGTGGGCAGCCATTTATGCTGCGGTGCCCGGGGAGCAGTTAGGGGTTCAGTGCCTTGCTCAAGGGCACCTCAGTCATGGTATTGAGGGTGGATAGAGCACACTGTACATTCACTCACCCCACCTACAATTCCTGCCAGCCCGAGACTCTCTAACCATTATGCCACGACTTCCCCTGATTATATGAACAATTATGTGAAACGTAATAAATAATATACCATAACATTAGGGTTTTCAAGTTGTCAATTCAACTTTTTACTCAAAGTGTTATTGCTAATATATAATATACATTATAAAAGAAAATTCTTAAAAATAAAGCACAATTTACTGAACTAATATGAAGGCATTTAAATTCACTAGTAGACACAGACTTGGTGTATATCACAAGTACGGTGTTTGGTATGGTACAGCCACAGTACTTTTTGTAAGGAGAGTTAAGCAGCTCTGTTAGCAGTTTGAGCCATTCAAATTACTCACTGCTAATCAAAACCGACAGATTGATCCACAAACACTTCTCTGCATACACAAACAAGCTGTCCTTCAGGCTGTCATAACAAACATCTACAGTCTGATTTAAAGACATGCCATGAAGCAGTTGAAATGGCTGAGGTCGGGGATATTTTGGCTTGATACTTCAGTTGTGAAATCTATGGCTCTGTTTTTCCACCTGATAAGCATAAGACCCATAAACAGGTCAATTAAACCGCACCTGTCTCTCATTACTGCAGTCAGTGAGTGTGCCTCATCACTACATTTCACCCTCCATGGTCCTTGAATACCCAGAGAGGCAAATTTACAGCTTCAATAAAATATAGCCTTTCATTTTTCAAATTATTATTATTTTTTGACAAGCTACAGGTTATATGTTTACTGTATTAAAGCTGTTTTTCTCCATTAGTGGTCAAGACTAATTTACCAACAGATTTGTCATCTGAAAAATCACTCCATTCCTCATTCCTTTCTGTAGGGTAAATTCAGAAATCTTTATAACCTCACAATCCTTTCATCATTCAGCACAGATCAGATTTGTGTCTGCCATCTGTCATCAGTCACATGACATCATGCTCTTGAGGGAAAAAAAGGATCACTCTGTGTTTGACAGGTTTTATCTAACTGATATAGTCACCCAAAAATGCTTTTATTAATTACTGAAAAAAACTGTTTTTTTACAAATTAATTCACATTTAGGTTTTGTATATGCAGAATATGATCTAAAATTTAATATGAAAAGAATAAAACGCATTTGAACTGCAAGGCATATAAATTCTGAGTTACTCCACTTAAACATGATTGAACATGAGGTATAATCATATAAAATGTTTGATGCATGAAATTAGAAATGAGTTCTGCAGCTTGATTCTTATGAAATGCTTCCACCTGCAGGTGAGATGAAAGTCTTATATGTGGTGCATTAAACTGGGAAGACATTTGGGAATGTTGGATGTAAAAAGGTGGAATATGATTTGTTCAGAAATTAGTTTTCTCATTTCCAGATTTGTTTGCTGGTTTGCTGTCCCCATTCCTTCTTTCTTAACTCCACTCGCCTGATTTTCCCACTCACTGTCTTGGGAAGATGATCCACAAACTCAATCTGACAAAAAAATGAGTTAAACATTTAAAAGCTGGAACAAAATATTCCTTTAAAATTGACTAAATTGAAAAGATCTCCAGTTAAGGATTAAATGCGGAAGTACTGAATTTGAATCGTAAGTCACCTTGCGTGGATATTTATAAGGAGCTGTCACAGTCTTCACATGTGTTTGCAGTTCCTGGATCAGTTCCTTATGGTTTCTTGATTTATAATCTGTTGTCAGCACTACAAAAGCCTTCACCACCTGAAACATGGAGCAGCACAATTTAAAAAAATAAAAATAAACACAGTTTTGTATTACATATGTATGATAATCTTAGTTACAATTTTAAATCAACTACATACAAAATCTTAGACCATTTAAATGTTTCATATGAACTCTATTGATAATTCTGGTCTTCTCAGTTATGTAATTTTTGCCTAATTCTAAGGTCACACTGCATGTATCCTTCATGGAGACGGCAATCCCAGAATGCATTGCAGTACCTCTCCTCGAACTGGATCAGGGCTGCTGACCACAGCAGATTCTGCTACGGCTGGATGCTCTATCAAAGCGTTTTCCACCTCAAATGGACCAATGCGGTACCTAAAACACACAAAACATGAGATATGAGATTCACAAATTTGCCATCATGGATGATAAGCAGAATTCCGTACCCTGCAGACAGGATGACATCATCGGCTCTGCCGATGAACCACAGGTATCCTTCATCGTCCATCATTCCCCTGTCACCAGTCAGGTAGAAATCACCTCGGAAACATTCTGCCGTACGCTCTGGCTCCCCCTATAGGATGAATTTAGATCAATAAGTTTAATTAGTGCAACTAAAGCTCAAGAACTTTTCGTAAAGACTATGTGAAAAAAGGAAAACATACTGTATACTCTGTAAAAAGAGAGAAGGGTCTCTCTGGTTTGACTCTGATGCCGAGGTTTCCCTCTTGTCCTCGTGGCACTACAGAACCATCTTCATCCACCACCTTAAACCAAAATAGTCCACAGTTCGCCTCAGGAAAACAAGCCAATCCATCAGATAAAGAAAAAAAAAAAAAAAAAAAAAAATTATATTTTATATATATATATAATTATACATAATTATACATATACACACACATACATATATTTTTTTTCTGTAAACATGATGGTTTTTAATACTTAATATTTGTTATGTAATTATTATCTTCATTACTGTATCTCAGCCCATATATTGCAGTTATTATTAAAATAAATCCAGTTATTATTAAAATAAACCCTGGCCAAACTGTTACTGCACCTGAACATCATATCCTGGAGATGCCTTTCCAAAAGATCCTGGTTTGATCTTCATGCCTTTGAATGTGCCTGCTATTAAAACCTAGGTGGAAAAAAGAGATATGACCTATCTTTGCTTGACAGCACACAAGACTATGCTTAATTTTATTCTCTGTGTCTCTATAATGAATCCGTGACCATATCACAGATGAAAACAGATGCTAATTTAGGACCCTTTTTCACTCATGTCTATAGTGATCCTATAAAACCTGATTCAAGAAAGAGTTTTAGCGGTTTAAAGGAATAGTTGCTAAAAAAAATGTACTCCCCCTTAGGCCATACAAGATGTAGAGGAGTTTGTTTCTTTGGAGAAATTTAGCAGTACATCACTTGCTCACCAGCAGATCCTCTGCAGCAGTGGTTCCCAACACTGCAGGTTTTCCATGTCTCCTTAATCAAACACACCATCAGTTCATTAGTAGAGACTTCAAGAAGCCATCTTTGGAAGTGAAAAGCTGTGTTTTCACTTTTTTGAACAAGTTTCGTGGATCACTTGTGAATTACTGTTTGGCCTTTCATTCTGACGGCACCCATTCACTGCATAGGATCCCTTGGTAAACAAGAGACATAAGGCTAAATTTCTCCAAACTTTTCTAACTAAGAAACAAAAAAATTCTATATCTTGCATGGCCTGAGGGTGAGAATTTTAAGAAAATTGGAAAATGTGTGAACCATTTCTTTAAATGTTTATTTACAGTCTCAGTCTGTCCGTATCCCTCATAGATGTCCAATCCAGTGAGCTCTTTCCATTTCCACATCACCTCTGGGTTAATGGGCTCTCCTGCACACAGACAGTGCTCAAGAGCCCTGAACTTAAACCTGTCAAAAACCACAGACAAAGATGAGGACTAGACCTGGACCAGAGGAATCGGTCTCATTCTGCTGTGATCATTACAACATCCAGGTCAAGATTCTCAGTTCTTACTTACTGGCCATTAAAAACAAACTTCTGCTGACAGTATATATAAAAACCAGTAATCATAAATGAAGCCTTGAGTACATTCAGTACCTGGATATGTCGTCCTGTACAAGCATTCGATAGGCTGTTGGTGCCGTGCAGAAGGTGGTGATGGGATAGCTGCTCAGAGTCTGTCAGGAGAAAAACAACAGTGTCACCAGAATGTGAACTGTTCAACAAACAGCAAAAATCAACAAACCATGTCAAGTTAGATTATGTGTTACCATTTTTGGTTTTTCCATAAAACACTTTCATACAGCTTTGTTAGGGACAGTTTTTAAAGATTCAAGAATCAAACAGAACATTCCAGTCAAGAACGGACCAGTGATGTTCCTGTACCTTGAGGACTGTACTTGTATCAAAACGTGGCATGTGGTGAACAAACACAGACGCTCCCTGGATCCATGGCGCAAACACACTGCTCCATGCAGACTTGGCCCAACCTGTGTCTGACGTGTTCCAGAACACATCCTGCTCAGTCAGATCCAGCCAGTACCTTAAGAATTCACACACACAAATATACACCGATCGTGATCGGAGCAGCCCTAAACACATTACATTTATTTGATTCAAATACAGGAAAGACAGCAATATTGTGAAAAATATAAATATGATTGCTTAGTTGCTTAACGAAAATTAATATTTTTTATGATGATTTGAAAGCATTTATTTGAAATATTATAAATTATTATAAATGTCTTTACCGATACTTTTGATCAATTTAATGTGGCCTTGCTGAGATAAAAGTATAAATTAAAAAAAACGATTAATACATCTTTAACTACTTAACACATATACATCATTTAACTTTCAGAATGTTACAAACCTGCCGTTCACCGTGAGCCCCAGACCGTAACTACAGTGGCTGTGTTGGGTCATTTTTGGAGAGCCGGTTGTGCCACTGGTGAAGAAGATCGTCATGGCTTCATCACTCCTGGTGTCCATGCATACATGATCATCTGACACTTTTCTACAGCACAAATACAACATCTGATCTTAACTAAATCACCAATTTGTAATTTTGTTTATACTTTTAAGGAATGCACTCAGTCAGTAAATGACAGTGCTCCATGTACACACACTCACCCCATGAGTTCGGTCAGGTTGCCCCAGCCGTGCATGGACCTGTGGGACAGCAGAAGCTTGTTGGAGATGGAAGGGCATTCTGAGGATACAGAGTCCAACAGTGGAGCCAGAGTTTCATCTGTGATCACACACTTGGCCCCAGACGCCTGCAGCCTGTGGCAGATATCTCGAGCAGTGAGCTGAGACGTGCCGGGTATCAGAACCGTACCTGTTAAAGGAAACAGAGCATTTAAAGAGGAACCACTGTGAGTGTGTGTGTTTTTATTCATTTAGACCAAATAGTATAGAACTTAAATATCTGCCATCTATGGGTTATCAGTCATAACATGAAAGTTGCTTTCAGCATATCTGTTAGAGAATGGTTAACATTTTAAAATTACACACTTTAACTTCAAGCTAGTATTATTGTTTCAACAGAAGTGTGAATCAGTAATAGTAGATTAAAGTTTAACTCTAAGAATGAATCATTAGAAAGGGAAACAGAACAATGAATCCTGAATTCCTGGAAACATTTTTGAGCAGGACTGTGGGACTGTACCTGTTCGGAGACATGCCACATTAACCAGCCACCACTCAGGGACTCTGGGTAAGATGAGGAACACACGATCCCCTCTCTCTAAACTGCACACCTGATGCAGAACATTTGCAAGTCTTCTGGAGTGGAAGCCCACCTCCTCGAAACTCCATCTGACCTCCACCCCGCTGTCATTCACCCACCACAGAGCTGGAAGAGACGACCTCTGTCCGTTCTGTAATATAAAGCAACAATACACTGAACAGTTCACAATTGTTGGCATTAAAATGAACTAAGAAGTCTGTGGGATAATACCAGTCTCCACAAACATCATGTAAAACTACACAGATCAGTAGATTACAGTGATGCGCGGGTCAATGTATTAATAACCCGCACCCGACCGACGTTTTCCACTAACCCGCCCGCGACTCGGACCGCAAAAAAATTAAAATAAAACATTGTACCCGACCCACTTCCTGATCCGCATTTTTAAAAAGCAGTAAATGCTCATCGTAGCGTCATTGGGCCATAGGAACGTAGGCTATAGGCAAAACTAACTAGGCAAAAACAACAACAACAACAACAATAGGCCTACTTAATATATTATAATTTTGTCAAGAATTATAAAGAAATCGTCAGTAAGCTCATAATTTGTACTAAAATAGTCTAGTCTGCTTATGTCTATTTGTATGTTTCTGCAAGGTCAGCAGACATTGAGGCTCGGGTTTGTTCCGATCAGAGCTCGTGAGCGGAGAGTAGTAGGGTGACCAGACGTCCCGAAATCTAAACTGTTGTCCCGAATCTGGCCCTAATTGTCCCGAAAATTATGCTTGAGCAAAATCTTGAGTAGTTATTGTCTGATAAACATTAAAAACTGTCTGCGGAGGTTGAGTCGTCCTGCAACCAGTCCCCGCCGGCTGCTCATTGGCTGCAGCATCTTTGTTCTATAAGTTCTAAAAAAAAAATACCGTTTGCGGCTATAGGCACGAATTTAGATAGGCTATTTATTTATCGAATTAATCTATATGCACAAAGACAATACGACCTTAATTGTGTCCCATTTTTGTTTGAAAGCTTGATTGAAGAGAGCGCAAGTAGCTGCAGCTGCGAGGAGGACAGTGATGCACGCGCACAGGAGTGATTGACAGTTCGTGGCTCTGTGTACAAAAAATACTCCGCTACACAATTATTTCGTTTAAACTTATTAGCGTTACAGAAAGGTCGGATTTACGCACTGTTACAACAGTCATTGTTTTTTTTTTTTTTTTTTTACAATGACATTTGAGTTCATGATTTTAATGTTGTTGTTTTTTTGTGGCAGACTAATGGCAGACTGCTGATCTTTGAATAAAAATGCGTTTAGTTAATGTTTGAAATTCATTATCTTTTATTATAGGCTACGAAGTCTAATATCATAAGCCCCCCCATCCCGTCACCCAAGACCGCAGTGCAAGTGACCAAGACTTGCGATGCACGTGATCGTGCCGGTGCCTTATCAAATTGTCTTGCTTCTTATTTATTAAATAGGCTACGGGAAACTGATTGATAAAACATTGATCAAAATTAAGATACAATTTATACAAAACGAAAATCTTTTAAAAAGAGTTTTCTAACAAAACTTAATGAAGTCGTCAAAATCACGTTTTACCAAAAACAGCGACGTTGCTCCCCATGCAGTCTTCTTTGCCGCCTCCATCTCTATGTGCGGACTGAGCTCGTGCGTCACCTTCATGCCAGTTATTCATCCAATAAAGTGTAGGCCTATGTATTTCAAAAATGTGTCTAGTATACTATATAAATGACAAAGGTTTAATTGGCATTTTTATTTCAAACAACCCGACCGACCGCGACCCGAATATTAGCTATTAAAAATATTTTTTGATGACTCGTAACCGCGCGCGACCGCAGGCACCCGCTCATTTTGGATCAACCCGCGCATCACTGGTAGATTAGTACATTTCTGATGCACTAGTAGCACCAAGCAAAATGGCATACCAGTTAGCCTATTATTCACATCTAATATCGGTTTTACTTAAAAAAAAATAAAATACATACAGGTTTAGAACAACATATGGTTGCGTAAATGAAGACAGTTTTTTTTTTGAGTTAACTAATAAAAGCTAGTTCCTTATTGTCCAAAGTACTTTATTTAGCTCCTTAATTCCAATATTATTTATTTTATTATATTTTTTGCAAACATTAGCCTACACAAGCGAATTAAAAAAAAAGTAGGCTACAGTATTAATGAATGTAGTATAATGACAAACGGTTTTCCAAACACTCCCCCAACTCTTTCTTAAGGACCGCCCCCCAAAATTGGATGAGAACAGCCTCAAAATAGTTTTCTTTTTGGCAAACGCGCGGGCCGTGTCTTTGATATTTTTCGTGTGAATTCATTGTCGTGAAATGTTTTTACACTCGTATGTACAGTATCAGCTCAGGATTTTACAATGTTTAGGGATTATTAAAAAGTATTATCCATCCAGTCGAAATATTAACCGGACGTTAACGTAAATTAATTCAGAAAACAGTGAACAAACATATTAGACATCAATAGCAGAGCATTTTCTTAAATGACCTTTTCTTTTGTTTCCCACTGCTCCAGCACGTCCTTGGCGAAATTAAAACGCTGAGGAACTTGTATGTTGTAAATCCGTCTCATGCTCTCATAATCACAGAAGTTTTTTGGTGCAGATGTTTTGGATCTGCACATTTGCAGCCACCGACCTCCTTCATTTTTCTTGGAGATTTTCAGACAGTGGTTGAAAAAGCTTTTTCGAAGCACATATAAATTCATAGCAAATCTTTAACTGTGGACTCGACGTTCTAAACTCAAACAACGGAGCTCGTTTGTCTTACGCTACATTAATGACACGCAACTGAAACATTCCCACGGGTCAGTAAAACGGCCCCTTTAATCGTTGTTTTCCAGTTCGTTACAAAAAACTTCTAAAGAATGAAACGGCATTCTATGAAAGAAAAACGCAGGCACTTCAGAAGATACAGACGCGATAAAAGCTGCCCAGACACAGTCCAGCTTCGTGAAATCACACACACTAAAGCAGTAATGACCGCCTACAAAACTAAAGTCACGTGTCTGAACTACACTTTCAGCTAAAACAGATTTACTGGGTCTGGATGTAAAAGTTACTTTCCTTCGATTTCGACATGCTCATTCATGGATTTTACTCTAGTTGAGAAGCATGTAAAACTTCACGTTCAAATCTAAAAAGTGTGTAAACTGACATTTTAAATGCAATTTATTAAAAGAAAAGATACATGCAAATAAGACATACATTTATATGCAAAAAAAAAAAAAAAAAAAAAAACTACTTTCCCGATTTAAAAACATTTAATTAAAAACATATAACATTGATGGCAACTAAAACATTTATAGTTGACAAATAGTCACAGACCTCATCTTTATAAAACCAAATTACATTGTAAAGGTATAAAAGAAAAACTTTAAAAAAAAAACACTGGAAATTCTGAAAGAGCGCTCAGTGTCTGAGACGAGTGCGTCGCGTGCGGGCGATGGGTGTCGTCACTTTAGGAGTCTCACTCTCAGCCATGACAGCATCTGAAAAAAAAAAAGAATCAGCATGTTAAAACACTTTACTGCACAATTAATCTGGAATAAATGAGAACTAAAACCGATAATCATTTGAAAGTGACTGACCCTCTTCCTCTTCTTCATCACTGCTGAAGGTGATGGCAGGTTTGGGACGAGAGCGAGATTTTCTTGGGGTTACAAGGTCGCTTTCATCTAACTTTGGTTTACCACGTCCTGAAGGATACAGAGACACACAATGAGATTCATTTATATAATAGAATTCTTTGTGAGATCTGATCTGCTCGATCTCTTCACCTCGTGTGGTTTTGCGCACGCTCTTGTGTGGCCGTGGTGTTTGTAGGATTTGACTTTGTGTGTCTCCCATCTGCTGTTCGCTCTCCTCGTTCTCCACATTCTCCAGCCCTTTAGTGTGAACAGCTGTTAAGCGCTTCTCGTAGTCTTCAACCTGCGCCTAAACAAAAACAGCTACTTTCAACACACTAGCATAAACAGTCACCAAGTCTTGATCAGTGCTGTGTGCTACAGTACACTACAATACGCCGTTTTCCAGCCACACATACACAAATGTAGTACCTTAAACTGTGGTTTGGCTCGTCGACGGAGTTTGGCTGCAATGGACAGGAGAGGCTGATAGACTCCAGGCTCAGTGAGTTTATCACTGTAACAGTCCCAGCACTCTTGCAGCTTTTTGAAGCCTCGCTCACACACAGACAACAAGGACAGAGACACGGCCAGATCTGCCCACTGACGCTCAGTCCTGCAGAGAGAGAACAATGGGGAAGACCTCACATGAGAGATGGAGACCTGGTAATCTAGTATAAAGGAGACCAGTCATTAGTAATGTTTTCCTGTGCACCACGAAAAGCTCTCATTGGCCTTCTTTAAATTTAATTTTGAAGAATTGCATCTTTGGACTAGTTTGATGTAGAAAAATCAATTAGTTTTGGTGACGGACGAGAAAGACATTTTTAGAGCCCTGTTTCCATTGGGAGACTGTGTAGCCCAATGAAAAACAAATTGTGTCTGATACCCACTTTGCGGTTCTGAATCGTTGGCAGAGCTTCTCCACTAAACTCTCTGTCTGTCTCTCTTTAGTGATGTAGGAGAAGAGTTGTCTGAAAGAGAAAGTTAAATAGAAGTGATTTATAGCTTGTAATGCAGAATAAGTTAAATTGCAATAGCAGCATAAATCATCTCTCACTTCATAATGGTGTTGAAGTCCTCCTCCTTCATTCCACGTTCAGGATCAGATAATCGGCTGATGATGTCTGGCAGCAGGTTGTAAATGGCATTGTCCTGAAAAAAATAAATAAAAAAAATACACAGAGTTATAATCAGGGCATCTCAATTTAGGAGGCATGAGGAGGATGAGAGAGAAAGAGACAGCAGAGCGGCAGTGGAATAGCTAGCTACCTTTGCAGAGAGCTCGTTGAAGAAGTTGAGAGCGAGGCTGGCGATGTGTGGCTCAGGGTCCAGCAGGAGCACTGCGACCTCACTGACCTGACCTTTGACCTTCATCACGTCCTTCAGCACCAACTGGGTCAAAACTGTGATGGCAGTCAGCCGCACAGATGCACTCTCATCACTCAACCTTAAGACAAACCAATTACAATACTGATCACCAGAATCCACCACACAATATAACATTTTAAACCCTATGAAAAGTGATTGCATTGTAATAGATTTAGCAGGAAATATAATCAACAAGGACAACTGATTATGCAAAATATCCCTAGACAACTGGTTGTCTGACCTCGTGATTGGGAGCTACCTGGCATAAAGATTGGGCGTCCAGGGTTCCAGGATGTTGGGAAAGCGGACTGTTAGGTCACCAAGAGCAACAATTGTGTTGGCTCTGACAACAGGAAGTGGAGATTTTTCCAGCACAGTGAACAGCAGCCGGATATTGTCTTTACAAACAGTAGGACTGAGAAATAGACGCAGAATATTATTATTGCATGGTTAAAGAAACATATGATATGAAATATTACAATGTAATATAACCTATTCAAAAGTTTTGGTATAATAATCCAAATATTTACTATAGGATCATGACACTTTGCATCACAGGAAAAAAAAAAAAAAAAAAAAAAAAACGATATTTTAAAATATATTCAAATAGAAAAGTATTTTTTCAAATAAATAATTATTTTAGATAACTCTATTGTAAACAATCTTTCACTTTCAAATAAGTACAGACCTGGTCAGCATAAGAGGATTCTTAAAAAGAAAAAAACCTTACTATAAACCGAAACATCTTACGGACTCTGAATTTTTGAACAGTAGTGTAATATAAAACAACAGAAATACCTGATCATCATGTACTGAGACAGAGCCAGGCAGGCAGCAGTGGTGAGCTGAGGGTGGGAATATTTCCCTGGAGAGCTGCAAACTTTCACCAGCAAAGGCAAAAAGGCACTCAACATGTTCCCTTCTGCAAAAATAGACCACAGTGCAACAGGGATCAGTGCTTTGTGAACCAGCTAAGAACATGTTAATAAACAAAATTATGATGCATGTTTATGAATACTTTGTTCTCTTTAATCCAACAGTTTCTTTAGATGGGCTCACCAGATAATAACTCCGTCTCACAGATCTTGCGGATAAACTCCACCTCAGTGTCTTCAGCGGAGGCGCCCACCAGCCCGAGCTCCTCTTCCACACAACTGTCATTAGCATCCTAGCAAATTACACAAATAAGTCAGCAGTGTGCATTGGGCAGCACTTTAATGTGATTTTACAAAAAACAGTTAATAACCTTTTTGTTGGCAGGTGCCTTCTCTTTCTCCTCCTTCTCTTCCTTTTCTCCTCTTCTCCTCCGCAGCTCAGCGCTTACACTTCTCTCAAGGTGAGACACCTGCCAGAAGGCCACAGCTCCACACAGTGAAAGCACCTGGGACAAGCTCACACAGTTCACTAGAACAAGAACAGGAAGTTTACCTTTGCAAGCATAAATGTCATTTATTCTCACCAAGGCGCATTAAATTGATTAACAGTTATATAGTGAAAGATTACAATTTTAATGTTTTCTATTTGAATGCGTGTGTGTGTAATTTTCTTAGTAGTTCATGTCAATTACATAGCACACAAAAACTCTTGTGCCGAAATTACCTTGTTCCTCAGAGCCCTGTGACCCGCCTTCCTGCAGTTGTGATTGGTTGGGCTCTCCACCCTCTGTGATTTGTTCCAAAAGGAGATGAGCAGACCGCTGAAGGAGGCGGGAACACAGCTGGTCAGGGGATTCTGCCAAAAAGTAGATGAGACGGACAGCTTGTTCCATGAAGGTCTGCCAGTGGGGGTCGGACTGGACTAATCCTGTACAAAAGAAGGTATAGTCGTTACCCAACAGCAGAAATGAATGAAAGAAACCAAAATGAGAGAAAGACCATGTTTACACCTGGCATCCACAGACAGGGTGATTTAATAACAAAAAAAGACAAAAAAGAAGAATTAATGAGTTCCATGAATCTTAAATGATGTAAAAGTATTATGGGAACACATGGTCAGTTTGCATTTGTACCATTAAAGCCAGCAGATCCTAAACAACGAAGGACTATCTACTCACAAGGAAAGAAAAACCACAAAAGTATGTGTTGGGGGAAAGTGTGGCAAAGCCTTTCAAGTTTTTGGAACAGCATTGTAATTGAAACCTGTGATCAGATTACCCAACACAAAAGCTAATAAGAGATGTAAACAATGGCAAAAAGAGGTTTAAAAAATAAATCAATCAATTACAAACCATCAGCAATGGCTTGGGACAGACAACTGAAGAGATGGTGGTCCATAGGAAGCCTAAAGGGAGCAACCTTGGATTGCTGAGACACACAGAAGCATACAAACCAGCATATTAGAATGATTTCTGAAGGACCATATTACACTGATGACTTGAATAATAGCTGCCCAAAAAACAGCTTTCCATCACAGGAATACATTTTAAAATACATAAAAATAATAATAAAAAAAAGGTTTTAAGAGTAGTATTTCACAATATAACCATTTTTGGCTGCATTTTGATCAAACAAATGCAGACTTGGTGAGCATAAGAGACTTAATAAAAAAAATTCATAATGACCCTTAACCTTTAATTGGCAGTTTATACATAAAATGTGAATACATACCCTAACATGGTCTGTAATGTTAGCAATGGTGATGAGTGTGTCCCGAGCCAACAGATAATCTTCTGCAACCTTCTCACCCAGAGCGACAGAGCAGAGTGTGTCCAAATTACTGAGAACCACCTCCCTCTCAGCACTAAATACACACAAAATGAAGTAACAGATTTGAATAATGCACACCATGCCTTGTAACAGCATGATAAAGACAAGAATGCCCTCAGACTACAGAAGAACTAGCTCACAGCTCATTGGACATTACAGAGAACTGAGTTTTGACCCGTGTCCACATCCACACACACACACAAATTGAACATCCTTCCCAAATTTCTCCTGCATTTCTTTGAGGGAAAGCTTGATAGGAAGAACTTGTTTAATGTAGACAGGCCCTTACAGCAAAGCAGCAAATCTCCCCTGCCCAGCCAAGATTACCCGCCAACAGGAGCACAGAAAAGCTCAGTCTCTTGCCCTATGAGCTCGCATTCGCCTTGTTCTCATCATTTGGCAAAATTCTTATAATGCCGTGACATTATATCAGTTTAAAAATCATTAAAAAGCATTAACATTTGAGTGTCTCACCGTGCTGCCATGCCCAGCAATAGCACTGCAGCTCTCCTGTGAAGTGCTTTAGTCTCTCGTTTACCAGAGAATCTCTCCCACAAAACCTGCACCACTGAAGTCTGCAGGGCACTCTCACTGCTGAAAAACTCCTGGACCTGCACCAACACAAAAACAATGTCAAAGAATAATAAAGTATGGGAATGACTGCTTACACACAGGGCAAAAGACATTTACAATCTCCTCCAGACACTGGACGGTCCCCAATGAAGCATCGATCATCAGATCCGACAGATTATCCACTAGAGTCTGAGCCTTTGCCCTGATGGACAGAGACAAAATGCCAGTTATATAGTATATCAGCTATATCAAATTGTGTTCCTTTAGCCTTAAGGCTTGAAACAAAATGTTTGCAGACCTGGTGTTTTCACCCTGGGGGTTAAGGTACAGGCGTCTGTAGGCCTGAATGACAGCATCTTTGATTGTGACATCAGTGGACCAGACAAGAGGCAGCATCTTTCTGACACCACACACAGAGTTGGCCACACTAAACTCAAATGCTGTGACACAGAACTGCACCGCCTCCTGCACAACTGAGAGAGGGAGACCAATCAATGGAAACTACACATTGCCAACCTTGTATTTTGTATTTAAAGTCATAGTCTTTACTTTTTTTTTTATTGTGGTTTATATTGGAGTAAAACAAATGATCAAATGGCATGGCACAGACTTGGTTTTAATCACTGGTCATTAACTGGATTGAGACTACATTATTAGGGAAGTTTGGCGTGTGTCATGAGAAGTCTTTTACCTGTAGTGGTTTTCCAGTACAGCATGTTGTTTATGACAGCGATAGATCTTTCCACTTGTAGAGCAAAGCTCTCGGTGTCTTTCAAATATTGAACCAACATCTCCTGCTTCTTTAGTTCACTCTCTCCACCTTCATTACCTCCACCCTCTTTCTGTGGGGTGGGTGGACCATCGCTTGACACAGCCTCAGCTGTCTCCTGCTCTGGGCCTGAGAGAAGAGAGATACAAAAACAACTTGTGTTAGGTGAGGCCACAGTGCGCCTGAGCAAGACTCTTTAATGTGGAAGTTCGGAAGACTATTCAAAGTAAAACATACCCTTGAAAAGTGTTGCAAGTGTTTTGATGAGGGTGTCTGCATTTAGGTCAGCCAGATCTGAGAAAAACGATGACTCTGGGTATAGAGAGTGAGCCCGCATGCACAGACGAACTGCCTTCCTACAAATAATTAAAAACAGCACATTGCCTATGACAAGTAGTAAGGGTATGAGAATATTTGTGTGTTAATTCACACATACCTGTACTTGCTTTCCCGCAGAAATTGTGCAATTTGTAAAGCAGTGTCTCTGTCGCTTTTCTCCTTCTCCCCTCCCGTCTCCTCCTCATCTTCATTCTCCTCTTCCTCACTGCCCGGCTCCAGTTGTGCTTTCACAGTCATCTCCAACTCAGGCTTCATCGCATCCCAAAGATCAGCTGCTGTGATGACTGCAACTACAAACACAAAAGGTAAAATCTTATAGCTGTAATCAATTCCTAGAGTGCCAGTGACTCCAGGCAGACTGGAGCTAGAGACAATTAAAGGAGCAATTAAATTAGGAAAGAAACATACCAGGAACTTGCTCTTTTTGGGAGTCTCTCATCTCTTTTAATTTGGCCATCTCTTTTTCCAGCGGCTTTGTCAGGTCCACACTGCTCAACTTGACATTGAGAAAAAAAAAGCAAGTATATTACGTAAACGAGTAAATACTAATAATATTAATGTTAGGAAAAATTGTGCAAATGCAATGTAAGTTGCTTTGGATAAAAGCATCTGCTAAATGCATAAATTTAATTTAAATTTAAATACACTAGTGTTCAAAAGTTTGGGGTCAATAAAGGTTAATGTTTTTGAATGGTAGTGGACCTACCAGATGTTATGAGCATGTTTGTACCTTGCAGCTGTATGGGTTATGAGCAATGAAGGCAGCCAGCAGCTGGATAGCACTCTTACACACATGGACAGACTTGTCACCCAGACGCCCAACGGTCAGCTCCATAACTTCTGTGTACCTGCACAAGGGCAAGGCCTGGAAAGGAGACAGGGTATTATATCTTAGAGCACCCAAGAATAAAACCCTTCATTTTCTGTCGAAGAGAAAGGGGTAAAATCAACCCACACACCTTGCTGTTGACAATACGTGCATAGACCTGTAGCACACGTGCTCGGACATGTGAGTGGGCATCATGGATGTGCTCCTGCAGTGTGTCCAAGAAACGATCTCGACTTGTACGAGCAGAATCATCCAGTTTATCACCAGACAAAACCCGGACAAGAACCTCACCAAGAACCTCACACACCGCCACCCGCAGACTCGGACTCTGTCCAAACAAAAACAGTATGTTAACAGAGCACACACAAAGAAGAGTTATAAAACTCAAGGCTTTGTTTTAAATGATTGCCCTCAGATTACCAAAGAGAGACCTCAATGCCCAAAGAATTACTGCAGAGAACCGAGACTCAACCTGTGACCCTTCACACACACACACACACACACACAAAATGTAAGCTCCATCCTTTTTCTTCCCTATTTCTTTGAAGGATAGAAATTTCAAAGAATAGGGCTTGTTGAATGTAGGCAGGCCCTTACAGCAAGACAGCAAATCTTCACTGCCCAGCCAAGATTACCAGCCAATAGGAACACAGGAGAGCTCAGACTCTAATTCAATAGGCTCATATTCGCCTTGGTCTCATCACTGGGCAAGATTCCAGCGACAGAAGCGATGCGATAGAGAACACTTGACTGTACCTCTCCCTCCAGGTGTGTCAGGAGAACACTGATGTTGGGGATCATGGTTTCAGGAACCAGAGTACCGAGTTCTGACAAAAAGCTGGAGAAAGCCTTCACACCTGAACCTTCTCTGGCTAATTCCTCACTTGACTTCTGACCAATCTCTCTGAAACACACATGGAGATTTGATTTAAATTAAAATGAGCAGTAATCAAAATGTTATATGACTGTAATAAAATATGTATTTTGTTGTAAACAACCCCACAAATGTAATTTAGAGAACATATAGCAGTAAATACATGGAAAATTTATTTCTTTGGATTTACATAGGCAAGCCAAAAAATATAATGGTTCATAATAGCCTGAAGTAATAATAAACTTCAAATTATACACTTACAAGTAAAATGATGAGTGGTGCTACACCGGAAATACCTATTCATTAATATATACCTTTACATTTATTTTTTATATTATTCTTTGTAACCATAGATATCAGACATTACATAATATATGTGGTCATACCAACAGAGTATCACAAGCTCAATTTAAGTGTCACCTCATGATCTCTCCGACAATGGCCTTGACCCCATACTCTGTGCTCCAGGAAGCAACAGCCGCAGCACATACTGATGCCAGCTGCTCGAAGTGCTGCAAGAGCTGAATCACCTTCACACATGCTCCTGTACAGGAAAAAGAAAATATTCAGGACAACTCCGCTCAACATCTACACCACTGCAAACCTACTCTTGTGGGTGTGAGGTGTACACGTAAACCTACCCAACATGTGATTGTATTTCTTCACCATGATACCAAGCACATGAATGATCGCATCTCTGGTGGACTTGCTCTTTACGTGGCTTATGGTGGGGTTTTCCAGGAGTTTATAGCAACAGCATGTCACACAACTACACAAAACAACAAACGTTGGACAAGTAGAAACTGCATTTGTGATCATGATGTTAAATTAGAGTTAAAAAAATAAAACAGACACTGTGACAGGTTAAGAGGAAAAACAGTGTCTTACCTAACAAACTCCTCCTCCACTAGAGACAGGCTCCACAGTGTACGAATTTCCAGCTGCAGCAGTTGAGTCAAACACTGAAGAACGGTCTCTCTCTCACTGTCCCACTGCAGGAGACCTTTTCCGGAAACTTTATCCTTCTTACGACCCTGAGACAAACACAAAAATGTGTTTAATATACTGTATACACAAAACAAACAAGCTTAGAAGCAACCATTGTTGCCCTCAGATTACCAAAGAAAACATTCACAGCTGGTGAGCCTGTTAGGAGATGTGACTCTTTGCTGACCGACACATTTACACACACTAGGGACATAAACACACACACACTGTAAGCTGCCAAGTCACCCACAAATATCCATTTCTAAAGTAGAACTGTATTATGCTTGACAGCTGGTATCAATATGGGTGGGCCCTTACAGCAGCGCAGCCAATCTCCCCTGCTCTGCCAAGATTACCCACCAGTCAGAAAACAAGAGAACACAACATCCCACCCAATCAGCTCATATTTGCCATGTTCTCATCACAGGGCATAGTATAAACAAACTTATGAACAATTAAAAACTTGATAACATTCGGTAGTACCTTGCTGGGTGCTGTGACGATAGTCTCCCTGTATGAATCACTCTCGAGTGTCTCTGTGAGTTTGCAAAGAAGAAAAACGCTCATCTTCACAGCGTTGAGCTGCTGTTTGCGGTCCACAACTGACAGAGAGCCAGACAGGAGAAGGGTCGGCAGGGAAACAGACAGGCCCCTGACCACTGAGAACAAAGAGCATTGTGAAACATTGTGGGAAATGTACTTTTGATTCATTGTGCATAAAGAGAAGCAATATGACACTAGGCGTTAAATAAGTATGACTATGAGATACTAACCTTGTATCAGCAACTCCAGTGTGTCTTCTTTTACTGCCACATCGACTGTGCGACAATGTCTAAATGCAAATAGAAACTGGTGCTTAGACAAAGGCATGGTAACACATAGGGTTGATATTTAATAAAGCACATACCCCCTCCCCCTTTTTTGTGTAATACATTTAGCCCTTTTGTTATTCCCATATCGTTTTTTTGTAAGGAACTGTATAATGCTCTTGGGTTTGAAGCAATCTTGACAGATAAAACATTATAACAAGCTGTAAGAACTTATTACGGTCAACTTGTTTTCGTTTGATGATTATTCATCTCTTTGTTTTAATAATGTGGTCATTAGGAAAATGGTATAGATCTCAGTTTAACAGCTGCTAAAAATAATGTTTGATTCTCCTATATTTATATAGATATAACTTACAATAATACACATTATGAATTAACTTGTTCTAAAAAACGTTATCAAAAATGTGATTATTATGGGATTGTGTCCACACTCACTGCAAAACACTGTATGCTGTATCAAAATACTCCAGGATGCACAAGGGTCCCTGACTTCTCAGTGCTGCTTTAAGACCTTAAAAACATACAGAAAAGGGTAATTACACGAGTACAAGAGAGACGATACTGAAATGCATGCAGTTAAGACGATCTCCGTACTTACTGTTGATATGAGAGGGAAGCTGTTTAACAGACAGTACATCTTGAACCACATACTGGTTAACAGCACCAGACTTCACGAGATCGTCCAAACAAATTGGTAAGACAAAATCCCACGACATCTCGGCAGGCCTAACGTTAAACAACAAGTAGCGTTTCGTTAAGTTAATGAAAACAAACATGCCGATTTGTAGGGAAAGTCACTGCAGCAAGAAAACGAACTCTATAGAGATCTAATCTATCATTTAATGTTTCATCTCGGTTACACCTATTCACTAAATAAAGGAAAAACAGTTTCTGTTAATATTAAACTTAAGCAAAAACATGTTTGTTTTGGCTTACAGAACAAGCTAACATGCTATGCTAAACACAAAAACGATATTAACAGACACATTCTTAATTTATCGTATAACACGACATTTCGTACGGTTTAAATAAGTAATACGACATATCCAAACACTAACCTTGCAAAAAAAAGTCGAATTTATTCCGACCAAACCCTGACCAGAAAAACGTATCCGTAGAAAGCAGAGTAAACAGACTGAACGGTTGGCGCCGCGGCTTTGAATGTTGCACAGCGCCCGCCAAAAAGGAAGTACGCCATGACCCCGCCCACTCACAAACGCCACGCCCAACTGATCAGCAGAGGGCGCCAGAGGTTAGATTGAAACTTTTGTCATTTTCAAATTAAAATATAGTAAAACGAACGTGAAAACTCCACATAAAAAAAAAAACTCTCAGAGAGGGTAATGTGGTAAAAAGACAACGTAGGACATTTTTATGTAAAATGTTTAAAAAAAGAAAAAAAAAAGAAACAAATAAACAAAACGAAATTTGCGTTGTAAAAATTATGAATTGTAATAGAATTTACTGACACGTGTAAAGATACACAGCACACACTTTTGTTTATGGCAATTCCTGTTATTAAAAGTACTGAAAATACCACCCCTCCCCCCCCCTAACCATCTGATTTAAATATTTTATTTTCTGTATATTTATTATACTGTATATTTTAAGTGTCACGTATGTTTAGTACTCTGGTTGTTTTAGATTTATTTAACTGTTTCACTTGATTTAACATTTACTTTATTTTAAGTCTCGCACTGTCGTTTTAAAATGTATTTGGTACTTTGCATTACCGTTTTGGACATAGGTTGTGACAAGCTTCTTGTGTTTTCAAGAGTTTATTGTACAGGACCATCGGAATAACAATGGCTGAAAACCAAACCGTTAACTTTACAAGCTGCAAATGTTGCAGATGAATTATTCAGTAAAGAAGACGGCCATGAAGCTTTAAAACGCACATAATAGTTTTAGACAGATAACCAAAGGATGATTGGGCAAGCAACCATGACCATAGTAACAATATTAAGATCAATATAAATCGGTCTATGAAATATACTTTAAAGATTCCACTTTTCCGTAATCAAACAATACAGCGTGATTAATTTGTTAAACTTTTATTTTGACAACACTGCATTCAATTCCCACTCTTGGCGTCATGATGACCACGAGAATGCATGAAAAACACACATGTGGGTTGTCTTGTCAGACCCAGAAAACCGACAGATCTGTTTTAAAATACCCGCTTGTAGTTTTCTCTGTTCTTATTCGGTTTTTAAGGCGCACATGTTATAATTCACAGCAAGACTGATTAAGACATTGCCTTGGTAAGAGCGTCTTTAGGGACGGATTTTTATTTTATAGTTTACTATGTGACCTGGTTCAAAGCGCATTTAACCAAATTAATGTTTCATGTAATTAATCAACATTATGCAAAATATTCATAGATCTGACCCAGACACAGTTAGGTTTTTTGATTGTGTTAAAACCATAACTAGTGATGTTATGACAGTAATGCCTATTTTAATTACAAGCTGACACGAAGGACTTCCGTTTATGTTTTAAAGTAGGATGGAGTATTTGCCGGACTCTAATGTAAGATATAAGGATGTGGATTACTGGAATGAACGGTACCGGACGGAGGAGAGCTTCGAGTGGTTCGGGGACTTTACTAAATTTGACCATCTACTCAGACAGCACGTGGGAACGGAAGAAAACATTCTGATGCTTGGTAAATAAGATATTTACAACACAAAACCTGTTTTACAATTTGAAAAGTGCAACAGGAGTAATTGTATATTGTTGTATTGTGTATATTACCTATGGTCAGCAAGAGGCGCTACTGTACTTTTTTGTGAAATTTTGATCTGTCTTAAAGGAATAGCTCGCCAATTAAAATGTACAAATACTCATGCCCCCTACAAACAAATCTCTAAACTTAAACCGTTCATAATAATGTCTCCTCCAGTGAATAAGTCCATCCACTGGTGTCCTCTGACATCAAAATCCACTGACATGTTTGTGTAGGACTGTGTTCCCTTGAAAATAGTGCATGATCTGTGCATATTTCTCTCCTGATTCAGATTAGAGTTTTTCCCCTGGATACACAATATTTTAGCCAGAAGACCAGGTTTCTCCAGAAGAGCCTACAAAATATGAAGAACAATCCTCACTGAGAAGCTCATGCCTAAATGATCTTCTACCATGTGGTTGGCTTACAAGACGAACCTTGGTTTCTTGGTGCATTTTCAACATTCGTAGTTTAACATCTGTTTTGTTTTTTTAAGAGTGGTCAAACATTGAGCCAAATTAATTGTGTTGAGCATTCAGTCTGCAGGTCTGTAACATAATAGCTGCAGTATTATAGTCAGACATAAGGGGACAGTATTGGTCAGTTCACTCTCATGGATTATGTATTCAGCTGGTGCTCTATTAGAGATGAGAGCGGACCTCTGACATGCACTCTGAGCTCTAGAGCTGTTCCTCAATTCAATGACACGAGCTCCCATCCCCCAAGGACAAGTTCAGCTATGTCTCAGTCCAATAACCAATCAAACAGCCACCATTCACACACTTAAAGCAGCATACTAAAGACACATTGGTTTAGGGTCCGGTGTGCATCAATGTTGAGCTTTTTTTGATTCAGCTGGGATCAATGAAGAGTATTCTGAACCTAGTGTTTAAAGACAAGTGATTAACCTTGGAATCGTAATGTTTTGATGTAGTCCTATGTGGGCGGATTCTGGATAGTTGGATTGTTAGATTTAGCAAAATTGTATTTCATCAGCTCGGTGAGGAAACACCCTTCTTTTCTCGTTCTCCCTTTTGTTCTCTCTCCCCACACAGACACCCTTTCTGCACCAACATCATGTTTCATCCGCAGTCCACCCTCACAAACACAACATCTTCGCTTTCTGTGACCTTTCTCAACCGGAGAACAGGGCGAGGAGTTCCTACGCACCCTTCTTTCATGTGCTTCACTTGTGACGAGTAATAAATATCTTTAATTTATGTAATGTTCCAGTCATGACCCTTTTACCTCTGAATTGCTGCTGAATTTAATTTTGTAGATCTCTGTTCATCATATGGTTATGATATGTTTGTTCTCCATTCAGCTTTTTGTTTTTCTTCCACTAAATTACTGCTGAACTGCTTGGGATTGGGTTATATTTTACACAGATTCTATGGTAATGAAATGTCTCTCTCCATCAAGCTCTTTCCTGGCCTTCGTCTTTATTTTTCCATGCTCAAGGATACTGCCACAAAAACATCAGTGTCCTCCCTTACCCATAATGCAGAGGCCCAGGGCAGATTCCTGAACAGGCTGTTAAGGCTGCATGTGTCTCAAGTTTCTGCGGTTGTGTAATGGTTTGTTGCATGAGGAAAAGTGGAATCCCTGCAGTTAACATTAGCAGATTCTGTCACAAGGAGAGGCACTTCAGATCCCATCCCATCATGCCTGTTTGTGAAATGTAGAAATTGGACAATCAATTGAAACAAAAACGGCTCATTTGGGAAATGGTTGTGGTTATCATGGCACAACCACCACAATATTTGCATATCAATGTCTGTTCAGCAATTTGGCTTGCCCTGATGAACGATGCGTAAACTGTGCTATCATGAGCATGAGGTTATTTGAGCATAGCAGGTCATTTACATATAGTGATCTTAAAGGTACAGTAGCCAAAACAGTTCTATGGTTAGTGGGAGGATGGAAATTGTCATAAAAAAATATATCATGGCTATTTTTGGTGCCATAAACCTTCATTCATGGCCTGATTAAACCGTATGCAAGGATGGACTTTTGTATGTTAAAGTGATTATGAAATTCTGTTTGGCATTGTAGTTCAGTATTGTGACACACTACAGTTGAAAAGTTTCACGTCAGTAAATGTTTCAGATGTTTAAAAAAAAATTCTTATGCTCATTATATCTGCATTAATCAAAAATACAGTAAACGATAATTTTGTGAAATATGATTGCAATTTAAAATATATTTAAAAATGCAATTTAAACCTACGATGCAAAGTTGAATTTTCAGCTGCCATTACTCGGTCTTTAGTGCTACATGATTCTTAATAATTCTAATATGCTGATTTGGAATAATTTCTTATTATAAGTGTTGAAAACAGTTGTTTATTTTATTATTTGTGGAAACCATCATGCATTCCTTTTAACAGGATCCAGTGATGTATATGGAGTTAAAGAGAACAGCATTTATTTGTAATGGCAACAAACAAACAAAAATATCTCACGAGTCAGATTTTTAAGGTTTAGTAGTTTATCAAATAAATGTATTGTGGGAATTAGACTTCAAGTATAAAGATTGCAAGACAAATGTACAATAGTTACCTATTAATTTCTACCTATAGTATGCAGAAAATATTGACACATCTCACAACCACAAGTAATACACAATTACAAGAGATACAAGTGGAAACATCGTTATTTACTCAGCCTCATGTTGTTATAAAACCATATGCATTTTTTTCTAATGCAAACTAAAAAATAAAAAAAAGTAAATGGTTTCAAACACTGTTTTATACAAAAACAGTGCTTTTAAAAACTTTATTCAAGATCCCTTTATTCAAAATTCATCTTTTCTGTTCTGCAGTAGAATGAAAGTCATACAAGCGAAAGACATATGGTTAAGTAGATAATGACGGAAGATACATTTTTGGAAGAAATACCACTTCAGAACTCTGACGTCCTGGAAATTGATGTTGGTTTGTTTTTAGGATTGAGTCGAAACCATTTTCGTGGAATTTGATAGTATTATCAGTAGTGATAGTAGTGTTTGATAGTAGTGTTGTTGATAAACAGAGCCTTCCTTTAATGTTGTATATCCATGTGTATTAGTGTCAGTATTTCAAGCATGTCTTCTCAAATGTTTTTTTCCACTCAGTCAGTGGGCAAACCCACATTCATTAGAGACATTGCTGACAGAATGGAAAGCGCAAAGATAGAGGAGATAGGCGAGAGGGTGGTCATTGAAGTCACATCAGCGCCCCATCAGCAGGGTCCCCTCATTCACATTCTCTCTCGATTGCTATTGGCTTCACTGCTGTACCCCACTGCAGTGAACAAGCTAACATAGAAAAAGAGAAGCATTCAGGTGCTCTTTGTTGTGTATCAGAACAATCACATTTCATCTCAAGTGAAGTCCTGAAGAGTTTGAGGCAATTGAGTTTTGAATGAACCGTCTTGAATAGAGTACTCATGAGTCACTGTCGGTCAGAATGAGTGTGAGTCAGCTCTCGCTTCACACGGCAAGCATCATGTCTCATTTTCTCTCGCTCTCGGCATTCATTAACCCCCAGAGACACACAACATGTTCTGAACCCAGACTGTGCTGTGTTGGGAGCGAGCCTTGTGGTCCAGATCTGCTGCAGCTGTGTTAAACTGAATGAGTTAATGAATCGGTGAAGGGATTAATGAAAGAACAGAGCGGATGAATGAACGGTGGGGGAAGGGAAGGCTGCGGTGTTATGCGGTATTTCCTTGGCACCGCCCAGTCTGTTTTGTTCTTCCTTCCTCTCCCCCTGCTTTCTGATTGGCTGAGAGGAGTCAATGCTGCTGGAAGGTACTGCAGTCATGTGGGGGTTACCCCCCTCCCCATCCCCATCACAACCTCTGCAGTTTATGAATGAAAGTTGGAAAAATTGAATGAAGAATTGGGTTGCGTGCGAGTGGGTTCTTTGTGTGCTCAGCTAGTGTTGTATATTTAGCATTTGCACAGGCAATATAGTGGTCTAATTAGGGTGTGTTTGTGTGTTGGACCCTTTGTTTTTAATGTATATACATTATAAACAAGAATATAGTGCGTTTTGTTGTTTTCATGGTGACCTTTCAAAAAAATGTTTTTTATGCAGGGTGTTTCACTACATTTTGTCATGTAAAACTGTGCATATGTGTTTATACTATGCCATTCAAAAGTTTGAGGTTTGTAAGATATTTGAATGCAAGTCTCTTATGCACGTTTATTCGATCAAAAACACAGTAAACAGTAATATTTTGAAATATTTTTGCAAATAAAAGAAACTTCTTTTTATTTTGCTACATTTGTAAAATGTAGTTTATTCCTGTGATGGCAATTTTTGCATTACTCCAGTGAATTTTGCTCTATTTATGTATTCAGTTTTGTAAAGTATGCATTTTGCGTACATAAATGTTTTTGTGCAGTATGTTTTTTTTGGGTAGGATGCTGTCCGGTGTCGATTATGTTCATGTATTTTGTATGTATACAGTAGTATGCATAAGCATAATCATGTAGAATGCGCTTATGCATTATATGACCTTGTAGAAAATCTGGCTTTGTGTGTTTGACCTCTTAACTGCGTTGCTTATTTGTTTGCAGATCAGGGAGAATTCCTCTTATTCTCTCTCTCTCTCTTTTTCTGATTTGTTTCTGGAATATTAATTGGGTTACCCGGGCAACGGTGCTCGGATAGATGGGCTCTCCTCCGATAAATGGGACAGTGGATGCACATGAAAGAAAACTGTATGTGTGATTTATGAAAGGGTTTTAGTTAAACCCTGTACCTGATAACCACACACACATTATCACTCGTGTTCAATTGCCACGTGGATCTGATCTGACTACACGTATATTTTTTCTCTTGGGTTAATTTGTATGATCTCGCACATACAGAGTTTGTGCATCATTGATCTGCTGAAACCTTTAATTCGTCCAGCACATAATCAACAGTGCTCACCTCAACCTATTAGTCAGGCATTAGTCCTTCCCAGGCATCTCTGGATCTGTTTGAAAGATTTTTATAAACCGTCTCAAAGAAGTTTGACTGACTTTAGTGCAGACTTTATATTGATTTCAGAAGGAGTGGTACATTGTGAGCTGTAACTATGGCAGCCTGGGATTCTGCAGAGAAGTTTCCCGTTTCTGAGATTCTGAGATTCTTTTCCACCAGTGCCGTGCCAGTTCCCAGTCTGGCCATCCCATATGTTTTCCACCATTTTGTGGAAAATTTGATTGCTGCCTGCTGTTCTCAAACCAAAAACCACTAAACATAAGTGGTCAAAGAGCAGGATGATGTTGTCAAAACAAGTTTTCAAAACAATAGCATATTAGTCTGTCTAGACTGATGTGGACTGATTGTTCCCAGTATAATAAACAAAACTGCAAAGCTGGCTACACTGGATGTGCCTGATCAGCACAATGCAATGTGACGTGCCTTCATTTGAGGGTCATCCCCTTCCTTTTTTTGTCAAATTTTGTTACATTACACTGACTTTCCACTTTCCAGACAGATTATTGTAAATTTCCTTAGTTTTTTCCCTTTAATTTTTTAAGGTAAATTTAATATAAAGCGAATATACACAAGCTGTATATTCACATTTCTTATTATCAGAAATTCTTTCAGGATAATTTGAATGGAAAGTTGGGGGAAAAAAAAGAAAGCGGCGTAAACATTTTTTATTTTAACAATTAGGGCCCTATGAAATCGGTTTTATTTTTTCCCAAATTCTGTTTTCTTTTTTCAGATGTAATTTATTTTTTCCAAATGCAGTTGTTTTCCATTAACATTTTTCTGGATTCTGTTTTTTTTTTTTTTATTAAAATTACACTCTTCTAGTTTTAATGGTTAAATTAAATTGTATTAATCAAAAAGCATGTCTAATTAATTGAAATCTTAAAATGTACATAAATTAACAGCAATTTATTAACATTTAGGATTTTTTTAAAATATATAAATTCAGTCCCCCCTCCCCAATTTTTTTTATTATATTTTAACTTTCTGCATTCCATTTTGATGGTTCAATAACATTTTAATAATCTTTCATTTATTTTTATATAAAAAAAGTAATTTATTAATATTTTGGATTTCTTTTTTTCAGAAAAGTGTGGTGTATATACAATTTTCTGCTAAATAAATCTTGTAAATATTTTTTTTATTTTAATATTTAATATTCTTTAAAATAATGTTTTAATAGTTATTTTATTAGTAGTAGTACTATCATTACATTTAAGCAATATCTTTCTGTCACAGTTTCTTCAAGTTAAACCAAACTTTTAATTTGATGGGTTGCTGTGAAGACCTTTAAGTTTCTGTTTGTGTATGATATGATGGTAGATTTTCTAAAAAGAAACAGTAAATTGCTCACAAAGTGACTCTCAAAGCAGTTCTAAAGATTGTTAATGTATTTACATCCCCATTTAGTGCTGCAAACAACAGGAGCATCATGCATCCTTCACAGTGTCTCTAATAAATAAAACCTGATTTTAATGTCTTTCACCTGATCACTTGATTTTTAGAACACCCTAGCAACTCCATAGCAACTCCCTGGAAACCAGCTAGATCACAACCACCTAGCAACTACCTAGCAAGAATAGAGCAACCACCCAGGACATCACAACAAATGAAAAACACCCTAGCAAGCAATCTTAAAGAGACTTAAAACCTTCTAAATTTGAGCTTTTAAAACAACTTTAAACTTAAAACTTCAAGCATTTAAAACTACTTCAAACATAAAAACTTTAAATTTAAAGCTTTTTAAACTTTCTGGATAAGCTTTCACAAGTCAGCATAAAATTGATCTTGGCAAAACATTTTTATCTTGATTATTATATATTTATATTATTTTATATAAAAAGTATATTGTTAAATTACAGCCAGTAATGGTATGAAAATTAATAATATTGATATTACAATTTCTTTGGATGTTAAAATTTGTTCTTAAATTGAGAGTATTGAAAAAGTATTGAAAGAATAAATAATACATATTCTTTGTGAGCATATAGTCATTTATATAGTTGTTCGTTAGACAGGAAGCATTACACAATATTCATTCACTGATATGTGTGTCGTGTGTGTGTGTGTGTGTGAGTGAGTGACTGGAAGTTCTGTGGAGGTGTGCTTGAGGTTCCAGATGGAGTTTGTCCACAGGAAGTAGTTTGTGTCTATCGACTTGGTCGTCTTCTGTCCTCCTGACGGCTCTATCCTCTGACTAACAGACAAGACAATCTCTCGACAGCAGCAGAACTGGTGTGTGTGGGAATTAGTGTTATGTGTCCCATCTCACACTTTGCTGTGTGTTCATCTCGATGTCAAAAGGATGTGTGAAAACCTCTAGTGTTTCTGTCACGACTGACCCTTGTGCCTGTTTAGCATAATAACAGTGTGATTTTGTGACAAAAATCCCTCCTGCACCTTTTTGCAAAGTATGATCACTAGAATCTATCCATCTGTCGATCTATGGCTTTATCTGTCATTCATTTTATCTATCTGTATAAACCTTATTATCGGACAGAATAGGCTTTTTATAATTTTTTTTTAACATCTACCTTTCTGATTTCCCATTTATCATCTGATTGTCATATCTACATGTCTGTCATTTCCACTTTTTTCTATCTTTCCATTTATCAGTCTGTTTACATGTATTTTTTTCCCTGTCTTTTTGTCTTACCACATACTGATCAATCTATATATCTGTCTGTCTTCTCGTCTCTCCTCGATCCGCTGCAGTGGTCTTAAAGCGTTTGTTCTCTGCAAGAGGAGGACCCCTGCTGCGGTTATATAATCTTGTTCAGCATGCACCTCTGTCTGCCAGCAACTTCACTTTCACCTTCTAATGCATCCATAAGTCTTTGTCACTCTCACTTTCTTTATTTCACCCCTTTTTATTTGTTTTTCTTTTATAATGGCTGTATGTGATAGCCCTTCTATCCTTTAACAATACAGTTAATTAGCAAAGCAGGAGCTGCCTTCCCTAATAAGACATGCTTTACATACACAAACACACAAGTGTGTGTAGGGGGCAATGTGTGGGCATGGCATGCTTTCATCTGCAAGTGAATGTGTCTATGTGTTTGTACGCAGAGCTTTGTCTGTCTTGAGTGGATCAGGCATGGAATGATCTGTTCCTAAGCAACAGTCGCATCTGTAGAGTTTTGGAATCTCTGCCCCCCCTTGTACCACTGCAGCCTCTCCAGCAGATTCATACCACTGCCAAATTTATCTGCACTAATGCTTAAAAATGTGATTACATTTGAATGTAGTATAAAACAGTGGTCATTACTTCACCAGCGGGGCTAGGAATCAAATGCTTTTCTTTCTCGACAGATGGCTCATTTTACAGGTTAAACGACTTGAGCTGAAGTTGCTTTTTGTCAGCTTTAGTTTTAGCTCAAGTGATGCATCACAGCTGCAAAATAAAGTAGGATTCATAAGGCAGATATCATGTAGAAATGTGTCCGTACAAATCATGCATTCAAGTCAAGTTGGAAAGATTGTATTTACAAGTTGAATGAACATGAATGCTACCACATTGTTGGAATGAAGATTTTCTTTAAAACCCGAAAACAGTGGATGCAGTAGATGCAAAATTGACTAAATTTGTTAAATTGTGGAAAAGTGTGAAATTATTATATTTTTAATTTACAGTCAAACTAGCCAAGTTACATCTACAAAATCAAATAGTATTAACAGCAAACAATATCCTTATTCATCATTTTGTAGAATAGATGTAAAAAAAAACACAGGGACCTATGAATTATGTTACCCAGGGCATGTGCTTGAATGAATATAGCCCAGAACAGTATTGTTAATAAAGATAATTTAGTAGAAGATCCAACCAATTTTTAAATATAGTTTTTAACTGTAATTCTTTAAAGCACTGTCTGCTTCACAGATGTCTCTTTGACCTCTCTCAGATCCATCCTGCTGTGTGAAACGTTTTTTTCGTTTGTGGTTGAATTAAAATGTTGGATATTCATGACAGTCAGCTCAAATAGCCGCTGTTGACTCAGCAAGTCTTTCTGTTGAGATATCAGAGGTCATTGACTTTGACCTTAGTCTAGTTTTCAGTCCAAAAAAGAACTGGATTTGAATAGAACCAGAGAGGGATCTTACAAATGTCGAACAGCTGGACTAATTCCCTACTACTGTGTGACTCATACAGGATGCTGGTGCCAAATCAAAAACTGAACCCACTTTGTACCCCTAAACAAGAGGGACAGCATTTTCTTTTTTCTTTTTTTTTTATTCTTTTTTCTTTTTTTTTTATTAGAGATCCTAAAATGGATTCAAAATCTGTCAATTTCTGTATATATATACAGTTCTGATCATAAGTTTACAAATCCTTGCAAAACATTTTAACCAGTAAGAGGGATCATAAAAATAGCCTGTAATTCTTTCTAAATGTTTGAACAGGATGATGACGTGTACATTAGATTATATATTTCTTTCATGCAGTATGGCCTTCAGAAGCTATACAGTATTTCGATGTTTCCCAAAAGACAAAATAAGCACATTTTACCTTGATCATCCAATTCAAAAAGTTTACACCCTCTTAATACATTGCGTTTCAGTTTTTACAGCTTTTGTAATTGTGTATGAGTGCCTCAGTTGTCATCAGTGTAAAAAGATGGATCTCAGAATCATGTAGTCACTCTTAAAAGTGTTCAAAGATGCTAGAAAACTGAAGAATTTGAAGGACATGGAGGATTTTTCTGAAGAATAGTGTGCAGTTTAACCGCTTAGGACAAACAAGGAACTTATAAATAACATGAAAACTGTCATTGATCATTCAGGTAACAACACCGTGTTAAAATTCAATGGTGTGTATATTAAAATATATATATTTTTCAGGACAGTAGCCTACTAAATGAAACATAACATGCAGTTTATCTTATGTTATTAACAACCTTTTGCATAATCGGCAAGGGGTATGTAAACTTATGAACGGAACAGTTTTATCTTCAAAATTCTGTTATTATACCACATTGCAGTATGTTTAATTTACAATATTAATATAATAAGCTATCTGGGCTATCTGTTTGATTCTTCTAAATGTTCAAGAGGTCATCATGGGTCTGATTTTTCTGAAATATGTCTTTTGCTAATTCGGCAAGGCAGATTTTCACTGTCTTTGTAGAGGTTTTGGGGTTTAGACCACAGACTTATCTTCGAATAAAGTGTTGGAGTGAAACTTTATTGAGTTTGGGCTTTATCTCTTGTGGGTGTGCAGTGTTGAAGAGTGTGGGGTGTTAGACAGTGTTTTGTGCTAGATTTGATGTCTGTTGAGTTCCATATAAAAGTAGCTCTGTAGAGTTGCTTTCCTGTGGGAGTTCAGAGGCTGCCAGAGTCCTCTGCCCTTTTCAAAAAGACAAGCAAAGGCACAGAAAAAAAGCCACCCTCCTTCTCACCCACATGCAGGTATCCTGTCTTATACCCTGTCTCCTTTGACATTGTATGCTTTGAAATCGAACAGATGGACAGAGATGTGCTTTTCATTTCCAAATCCTCCGCAATTCTTCTGCATGCAACAGGATAATCAACTCTAGAAGTTTCTTTCGCTCTCAGCGCATGTTGGAGTAAGTTTGTGGATGTCTGTTGCTCTATCACGTCGTCCTCTGCTCACCTTTAGCTCAGGTTTGTTTAGTTCTTTTGATATTTGTGGAGCAGGAAGGCGTTTGGCAGCTCTGACCCCACACTGGCTCTGCGTAGGGTGCAAACACACCCACTAATTAGGGAATCAGCAGAGGAATCACTTTTTACTAATGAACACTAATGAAAAGCTGTTGGTATTGCGGTAATCTGTGTCCATCGACTGATCTCTCTCGATTTCAGTTTAGTGGGATTTATTTGTGTAACAGTAACTTTACATGTGTATTGACAAAATTATATCAAGTAGCAACAGAAGCAAATAAAGTTTAAAGATTAAAGATATCATGGAAAAAATGTTGTCCTGTCCTTCAATTTGTAGCCCCTCAGCTGAAATAAAAGAGACTTAACTAAAACCGTAAACTTTGCTGTCCTTTCTATCTTATTTAATGCAGTGTTGAAGTTTTAGTTTTAAAATTGCAAACTTTAAATCAGCAAATCGTTTGTTTTAACAGTTTAACAATGGAAACAAAACTTTTTTTTTTTGCAATAAAAATGTGACCTTATTGTTAACTATATACGAAATGAAAAATTTAAGTTTACAGCAAAAAATGTAATGGTATTAAAAGCTTGACGGCAAGGTGAAAATTTAAGGCTTTAAAATTTTATGTAAAGTTTACAATGGAAAAAAAGTTGACTGTGGAAAAAATTGAAGTTTAAACCATAAAGTAAATATTTATTTTCTCTTAAAAAGAAATCTTTAAAATTTGGCTCAATTTGGCACAAACACTAATTTAGGCTGTTGGCTGTGTGGAGGGGTCACTTAACTTTTGTTGTAAGGTTACAAGGTCAAGGCAGAATCATGATCCAGTGTGTTAAAGCCAAAGACTGAATGTTAGGCTCAGCGTTATCGCTCCGTGTGCACTAGATTCATACTCGGATGGATTGATTCAAAACTCTTTTCAAGGTCAGCTGAAGCTGCAGAAATAGCCCTCTGAATCTCATTGTTTTTTCTCTCTTTCTGTCGATTATTATTTTACTTTATGCAACTGTCTTATTTGTTTCAGACACGAAAAGAAAGAACGAGAAAATACTTTGTGTTTGTGGTTTATGAAATCTGAGCCAGGAGAAAGCATTAAGAATAAGATTAAGTTGTTCGTTAGGGATCTCGTGTATATGTGTGTGTGTGTCTGTGTATGAAGCATTACATTAATCTGGTCAAGAGAGATGCTGTACTGAGTGACAGACCAATCTCTCTCTCTCTCTCTCTCTCTCTCTCTCTCTCTCTCTCTATGTTATAACAATTGTCTCCTGTTACAGTTCTTGGTTGTTGACATGACGTCATTTTCAAAAATAACCATAATACTTGGTTACATACCATTTGTTGCAGATGCGAATGATACTTTAAATCTTGCAGCTTGAGGAAAAGGTGTAGCTTTTCTAAACAACCAGACTTAAACTGTAAAAAAAATATTGCTGCGGTTAGTTATCACAACTTAAAATTCAGCATTAGAAAAAGTAACAATGCATTGTTTCCACTTAAGTCTTTGCTTGACCAAAGTTTACTTAACTATTTGATTTTTTTCAACAAATGTTAAGTTGCTAATTATAGTGTTGGGTTATTAATAAACCGGTAAAAAATCCTATAGTTTTATATTGAAAGATTAACTTGAGCCATATAAGGAGTTTTTTTTAAGCTTATATTAATTGAGAAGCTGAGAAATATTTATACTTTTAATTTAACATCTCATTGCTATTTAAGTGAACTGCAAAAAATGCAGAAATGTGGTTTATATATTTAATTTATATTTTTATATTCTGTGTAATCTGTCTGTCATACAAACACGAATGCACACACACACACACACACACACACACAAACACACACACATACACAAACACATGTTGATTTGTATACATCTATACAAATAGTTTCATTTAAAATGCTATTATTTATATTTTAGGAATAAAATTATAATCTGTTTTAATCTCTGTAATTGCATTATAATTATATAATGTTATCCTTTATGTGTATTTTTTATATTTATATTATCATTTATTTTTATATATTATCCGAGTCATAATTTTGAAAATAAGCTTCTTTTAGCTGCACAGGGATCAACATGACTCAACCAATCAACTGGAATAGTAGTTGGCCACCAAAGAGGGTGCATTCTGTTACATAAGCAGCAGCGCAGCCATTGTCAGAGCAGAGAGGATTCTGGGAGAGCCCCTCCGGCAGAACACAGTCTCTCACTAACAATTAAGCACTTACTGTGAGCAAGGGCTTGTGGGAAATACAGACATGTCGACTAGAGTCCACAAGTAGAGGGGAAATATGTAACTTTATCATAACATATTAGTGAAATGACAAAGATGGCCTAAATATTCATGCAAACTTCCTCACAGTAAGGTCACACTGAAGTTTAAGAAGGCTGAATTGTCCTCCACACCTCCTTTTCATCCTACCATCCCTCTTTCTTTCTCTCTCTGTGTACAGATTGTGGTGAGTAAGCTCTTTAATCTCTCCGTTTTGCTCTCCTTCTCTCCTGCCGTGAGTCGACTGCTAACATCCCCTCCAGCTAAACTCTGTGTGTGTGTGTGTGTGTGTGTGTGTGTGTGTGTGGAAAAGCTCCTTGAGTCTCATCAGGAATTCACCTAGAGTTATCTCTGCACCAAACACACACAAACACATCTCAACACTCACAAAACACTCTTCATATAACTTTACACAACAGGGGACATCCTCTCTCTTATACACTCACACACACACATACTAAGTGGCAATCCCCACTCAAGTGAAAGCGATATTAACACGCACTTGAGAATACACGTAAAGGCTCCCTTGTGTTCTTGTGAAAACTAGTATGTGAGAAGTTGTGATGTGTGTGTGTGTGTGTGTGTGTGTGTGTGTGAGCACAGACTGCAGCCTGGCAGGAGGGTGATTGGAAATGTCGCCTTGGCTGCTACACTTCTTTGTTCCCTTTTTCTTTGGGTGAGTTCAAGCATCGCTATGCTCTACTCACTTTATTTTGGGTTACCTTGATAATATGGCGCTGAAATTAATGTGTATAGTTAATAAGGTTGCTGTAGAACATTTTCAAATAGCTTCTTTGTTTCTTAATATTATTTCTTAATATTATTTATTTTGCCCTATATATTTTGACATCTTGTGACGTTGGTAAGATTAAAATATTTTTGAAAGAGTTCTCTTATATTCACCAAGGCTGCATTGATCAAAAATACAGTAAAATCTGCAATATTGTGAAATAATATTACGATTGAAATTAACTTTTCTATTTGAATATGGTTTAAAATTTAATTTTATTCCTGCGATGTCAAAGCTGAATTTTCAGCATCATTACTCTTGTAGAAATCATTCTAATATGCTGATTTGATGCACAAGAAACATTTATTACTATTATACATGTTGAAACAATTGTTCTCCATTCATGATCCATTTGTTTTCATGAATATTTAAAATAGAATCTTATTTTTTTATCTTTTATTAATGCCTTTATTGTAACTTTGGATACATTTAATGCTAATTTTCTGTATAAAAGTCAAAATTTCCTTTAACCATCTGATCCCATTTGTTTATTTGTTTGTTACTTTATGTATAAAGACAGCTTTTGTTATATAAGTCTATATACTTTACATACATTTTATTTAGAACAAAGTGCAAGGGTTTTCGTATTCGTTCGTGTTTTTATTTGAACACGTTTTTATTTATAAATCCAGAGACTGAATTTGTACTTTGTCTGTGAACCTTGGCTTTGACTTCTGACCTCTGTCTCAACGATTTGAAACATTTCACAATGAGACAAATCTCCTGACAGTCAATTTCACACACACAGTTCCATCGATTATGTCTTGTTGTCGAAAAATATCAGTCATGCAAGTTACGTCTGAGTTCATTAGCGATGAGTTGAGTTTGGTTGAATGGTTCATTGGAGAATATTTCTGATCGTGTGTGACAGATGATGTCAGAGTTTCTGTATGTGTGACAGGGATAAACAGATGCATCATAGTGAAATGAACATGTTTAGAGTCGTACGTACATGTACTAACCACTTCTCTCATTCTACATGTTTGCACTCTCGTGACCTAATTACAGCACTGCTGGTGATGGTTATTTTCTCTCTCTCTCAGTTCTTGTGTGTTCATGTGTGCTTGTGTATCTGCTATTCCCAGTATGCTTTGGGAGGCTGGTAAACAAAGACCTGTGGGAGACTGTTGCTGCGCTCGATCTCGTATCACCAAGGCAACAGAGCTGCTCCCTCCTTAAAGCTGACATTTCCGGGTACTATACGAAAATGTGTGTCTTTATGGATTTAAAATCAAAGCGAATGTTAAAACTATAGAGATAAGGTGCGAGGAGGTTTTCCAAGAAAAAAAAACATGTTCAGAGCCCCAATGTCCGAAGCGGTTACAAATTCAGAGGAAAATGATGATCATTTCTGGTACACAATGTTTCTCCTATATATATATATATATATATATATATATATATATATATATATATATATATATATATATACACACAATACAGACCAAAAGTTTGGACACACCTTCTCATTCAAAGAGTTTTCTTTATTTTCATGACTATGGAAATTGTAGAGTCACACTGATGGCATCAAGGGCTATTTGACCAAGAAGGAGAGTGATGGGGTGCTGCGCCAGATGACCTGGCCTCCACAGTCACCGGACCTGAACCCAATCGAGATGGTTTAGGGGTGAGCTGGACTGCAGACTGAAGGCAAAAGGGCCAACAAGTGCTAAACATCTCTCGGGGAACTCCTTCAAGACTGTTGAAGACCATTTCAGGTGACTACCTCTTGAAGCTCATCAAGAGAATGCCAAGAGTGTGCAAAGCAGTAATCACAGCAAAAGGTGGCTACTTTGAAGAACCTACAATATGACATATTTTCAGTTGTTTCACACTTTTTTGTTATGTATATAATTCCATATATAATTCCACATGTGTTAATTCATAGTTTCGATGCCTTCAGTGTGAATCTACAATTTTCATACTCATGAAAATAAAGAAAACTCTTTGAATGAGAAGGTGTGTCAAAAATTTTGGTCTGTACTGTATATATGTGTGTGTGTGTGTGTGTGTATGTATCTTTCAAAAATTTATGGTTATAATTATTTTTTCTTGACGTAAAGGGGTCTTGACTATCCATTGATAAGGTTACAAGTAGATTCCACTTTGATAATCAGCCAGTTAGACATTGTAATTGTCAAGTAATTTGGAAATAGTGGCCACAAAATATTCTGTCCAACATATCTTTGTGTGACAAGTTAATTTTGAGTGGCTTGTCATGTCTTAATTCTGCTGTGTGCAATACTTTGTAGTTTCATACTTCGCTTGGTATGACATCATTGATCTCCACTCATAGTACTGGTGTGAGGATCACCGTTTAGTTGCCTGAGATGTGCAACGTTCCAATTTTACCATTTACTTTCAGAAAAATTGAAAATGAGAGATTGTTCTATGAAATTTGGACCCTGGCTGGTTAAAGAGTTCATACAGTGCATTGTAGAGATTGCTTTCTGTACCAGATGCATCTGTGAATGGCACGTTCTGCTTGAGTCTCCGGGTCTTGTGATGTTTGTCCGACGTGTCTCGTGACTGTCTGAGATGCTGGAATAATTTTTTTCCATCTCCCTGTGTGGAGAAGGAGAGAGTGAGAGAGCAGGGAATGAAGGAAGGCTATGTGTCTCATGCTAGACTAATTTAGTATTCTGTCCTGTTAGTTAGCGTCTCCGCTCTGGAAGTTCCCAGGTCCTCGTTGCCACAGCGAAAGCTCTGAAGAAGGGGATCCAGGCAGAGGCAGCGCTAGTAAAGGTCAGAGGTCATGTGAGGCTGGTGATGTCATGGAGAGAGCGGAAACAAGGATTGTTTATGGGTGGAGAATGAGATAGGGCAGTGGTTGGTAGGTCAGGAACACACACTCCCTGCGTCTCTGTGTTTCTCTCTCTTCAATGTTTCTTTTCTTCTACTCTTTCAATGGCCATTGACCTTATAAACCATTAACACCCATGAGGCAGTGAATGAACTGTATTAATAAACAGCACAAAATGTCTGTGTCTCATATTCAAACATTTGTACACCATTTACAGAGATGTAATTTTAGTAGCACCAAACAAAATTGGAGAAATAATGGCTGTTTTCAAACAGGTTTCCTAAATGGAAAAAAAAAAATTCCAAAAGTTAAAATTATTATGTCCAAATAAACACATTGTAATCCCATCTGATAACAGTCCTGGTGCAGAAATTACAAATTTAACCCTCTGGGCTTCTTCGTAAATGGGTCACACTTAGCTTCCTCCCGCCCGAAAACGGGCGAAGCCTTAAAATTGTACTTTACTTTTTCCCAGGATAACCAATCAAATATATTTTTGTTCTATAATGTTTTCTGATTATTATTTAGAATTTTTAGAATTTTTTATGATACTTTGAATTAATTATATAATTTTTATGAGCTATTTTTTCCATTAGAATTAATATATCATTTTTTATTTTATATTTATTAAAAAAAAAAATTCAATAAATACAGCATTTCACATCAAAATAGAGTGCCAGCCTAAAAAAAAAATGTTCCAGGAGAAGAACTTCATCTAGTGGCTTTAAAAAATAGCCACTTTTGTGTAATGTCCTGTACCAGCCTGTAGGCTGTCTATAGCTTCCTATATATCCTATATAGAAAGGCTTTTTGATTCCTTTTGTTGTTTTAGACATGATTTCTCTATCTTATTCGTTTTTTTATTTAGATATACATTTAGATATTCTAAAAGATGATTACTTTATTTTCTTAACAAAAATGTTTAGATAAGTATCAGGTTTTGCATTATGATTACAATCAAACTATAGCATTTGGTTAGAAAGGGAACACAATGTGTGTGTGTGTGAGTGAATGTGTGTGTGTGAGTGAATGTGTGTGTGTGAGTGAATGTGTGTGTGTGTGTGTGTGTGTGTTTTGCATTTGAGCGAGAGTCTCTTTTTGTATTTTTTATTTATTTATTTTTGCATATTCTCAAAATTTGCTGTTGCAGTCTTACCAGTCTCTCTCTTTCTCTCTCTCTCTCTCTCTCTCTCTCTCTCTCTCTCTGTGTGTGTGCGTCTGTGTGTGTGTGCATTTGAGCAAGTTTTTTTTTTTCATTTATTGATTTTATGTGGAATATTCTACAAATTTGCTGTTGCAGTCGCCAGTTTATCTGTGTATGTGTGTGTGTGTTTGTGTGCGTGGGTGTGTGTGTGTGTGGGGGGGGGGGGTCTTATTTGCACTCTTTATGTTCTAGAGTGTCACCCCTTCATTGCTGTACACTTTTTTTCAGCACAGTTGCTGATCTGTAGCTTGTACCACCAAAAGTTTCTCTGAGTTTTCCTATTTTTTCGTATTTCCCATTCATTTCCTATGTCGCCCGTTTTCGGGCGGGAGGAAGCTAAGTGTGACTTTTTTTTTTACGACCCTTTAACATATCAGAATCATCTCCTTGATTTTTTTGTGTGTTCATATAGGTAATACAACAAAAGTCACCAAGTTTCATCCCCATCCGATGAAGCAAAAAAATTAAACATTTCAAAACGTTCAAGTTTTCGCCCGTTTTCGGGCGAAGAAGCCCAGAGGGTTAAACACATTTAGAAATTATTTTAACTGTAGTTTTGACCAAAATACCAAATTTAGGCCATAATTGGTTCTACTATAAAACCAAAATAAGTATTTAACATTGTTATTGTTAACTAAAAATATTGAAAATCATTTGGATAAATATTATTGGTAAAATATGTAAAATAAAATGAAAGCTGAATTAAATAAGCGAGACAACAACAAATAAATTACTTGAAATGAAAACTGAAAATAAAAAATGTAAGGCTAATTTAATTGAATCAATTTAAGTAATACTGTATTGTCTTTTGGTATCTAAGTTGGATTGTGTAATCAATTTTTGGATTGCAAGTCACCACAGTTTTATTGTAGTGACAGTAACTATAGTATTTTAACAAATTAAGTTTTTTTTACTGAAGTGGGTTTTTATATGCTTAAAAAAAATACTTTTTTTTGTTGTTGGCACTAACTGGCACACTTGCACAGAATGGTTTTGTAATGAGATCTGGGAGAAGAGTGGCAGCATGAGCGAGATAAATGCTCTATAAAGAGCTATAAATAGAGTTTGAGACGCTCTGGTTTAAACGTACTGTTAGGTGCCTCTAGGGAAACGCCTGTCGTCCTGCTGAGACTACAGCATGCAAGCTTCCAGATAACACTGAGAGAGCAGCAACATTCCTGTGAAAACTGACTCCATGACTTTGTCTTTACATGCAGTGTTAAGTGAGAAGAGAGCTGTGTTGACAACAGACTGAGGTGAAGAACTGTTAAAAAAAGACAGAAAGAAAATGACTTTGATTAAAAACCCTCTGTAAGATTGCTCGTTAAGCACTATTTAATTAGTCTAACGAAGAAGGCGATAATTAAAGATTCTCTCACCTCAGGAGCTGAGATGCCTAACAGGAAGTCTCAACATGTGACTTCCTGTCACTCACACCTCTGGTTAGACTGGTGATGTTGAATCATCGGATGACTTTTTATCACATGGGTGGCACGTTTTAACATTAGAATGTTTTGGTTATGAGAAAGTTCAAGACTTTCATGCTGCTCCATTATTTTTTGGGTGCTGAGCTAAGGCCCCGTTTACACTAGTACATTTTTGTTTTAAAACGCATAACTTTTGCTACGGTTTCGCCTATTGTTTACACTACTCTGGCGTTTTCTGCCATCGAAAACAGACTTTTGAAAAGCTGCAAACCCCATTTTAGTTTGTAAACTCCAGGGTTACGTTTAAGTGTAAACAGACCAAAACGGAGACTTTTGAAAATGATGGCGTGGCCGCCCACATACACACTGCGTAATCCTTGATGACCGTGTAAACAATTACATCATGCGCATTGTTGTCAAGCATGTAGACGCGTCCACGATCTAAATAATAGGGAATCTACCTATTCATATCTATGGCTGTACCTGCATGAATGGTCACATGAAATGCGTTTTAGTTTGTGTAGTGTAAACTGAGATCGTTTCTGAAACGCAGCAGAAACGACAGTGTAGATGAGGATCGTTTTCATTCTAAAACGTTTTAAAACAAAATGCACTAGTGTAAACGGGGCCTAATTTAGCATCGTCATTCACACTGAGGGTGTGTTTGTTCTTTCAGTCCAGGCTGTTTTTTTTTTCCCTCGGTTTGTTGTTCTATGCTCTGTCATTTGCTGTTTTTCAGTGTATCAATTTTGAAGCCTTGTCTTTCTGTTGTATTTTATTGTTCTTAGCCTAACAGTTTTTGAATGCAGTATGTCTAAGTTGAAATGACAACAACATTTATTTGCCAGAGTGACTCCTAAATTATCAGTAATAGAACTCTTAAACTTTTTTTTCACTTGCCAGACTCTTTGTTTTTCTCTCTCAGGTTGTGGCAACAGTGCTCTGAGCTATGATATGTACCGGGCCGGTTACACCTCCATCACTAATGTGGATTACTCCAATGTATGTGTGGAGAGCATGGCGGAGAGACACAAGGACTGCGCTCAGCTCAGCTGGCTGTGCATGGACGCCCGGCGACTGGCCTTCCCCGATGGTGTGTTTGATGTAGTTTTGGAGAAGGGAACTCTGGATGCCATGCTGGTGGAGGAGAGAGACCCGTGGAAGGTCTCGGAGAACACGGCCCGACTGCTGCACCAAGTTCTCTTGGAGGTGAGGAACAACAAGGAGTCTAATATTTTAACTTTAAATGGATAGTTCACCCAAAAATTTAAATTCTGTCACTAATTACTGACCTAAGACAGTGGGAATGTTTCAGTTACACCGCTGTCTATGGAGGGTCAGAAAGCTCTCGGATTTCATCAAAAATATCATAATCTGTGTTCTGAAGATGAATGAAGATCTCATGGGTTTAGAACGATAGGAGGATGAGTTATTAATGGACAGAATTTTTTTGGGGGGTGAACTATCCCTTTAAGGGTTGACTTTTTTTTCTGCCTGAATTTTGAAGGGTTCAAGCGAGTTAAAGTTGAAGAGGCTAATTACTTCACTGCTAGTTTCACTAAACAGAACTGTTCAGCCAAACAGGTTGTACACCATTGGTTGAGCTGGAGTTCCTGTGGCAGTCCAACAAAAAAGGACAATATTAATTTAATTTATTAATAGTATGTATAAGTAATGTAACAAGGACACTTTAAAATAAAGTGTTACCAAAGGTTTTTGAACAGTATGAATGTCTTAAAGGGATACTCCCCCCGCCAAAATGAACATTTTGTCATTAATCACTCCCCCATGTTGTTCCAAACCTGTAAATGCTTTTTTCATCTTTGGAACACAATTTCAGATATTTTGGATGAAAACCAAAATGGCGCTACACTGATGTGGTGAGACACAGAGGAGACCAGTTGTTGAATAAAGTCGTTATTTTTGTTTTATTCGTATACAAAAAGTTTTCTCGTTGCGTCATAACGTTACAGTTGAAACCCTGATGGCAGATGGACTATTCTGATGATGTCATACTTTTCTGGACCTTGACAGTGCAATTTACTTGGCTGTCAATGGGACAGTCACAAGCCTCCCGGTTTTCATCCTAAATATCTTAAATTGTGTTCTGAAAATGAAGCTTTCACGGGTTTGGAATTACATGGGGAATTACATTTTAGGGTGGAGGATCCCTTTAACTGTCACTTTTGATCAGTTGAATTTGTACTTACAGAAAAAAATATTTAACATCTTTAAAATAGGAGCCTGGTCTTTGTGGTAGTCTGTACTTTTTTTAAAAGCCTAATTTAAGAAAAGTATTTAGCGTTTATGGAATTATATTCCGGACTTTATTCAAAAGGAATTGCAAATTGTATTTTGGGGTGGTGCTAGCGCAGTGGATAAGACACATGTCTTTGGCGTGAGAGACCCGGGTTCAAATCCACTGTGAGACACCAATGTGTCCCTGAGCAAGACACTTAACCCCTAGTTGCTCCAGAGGTGTGCAACCTCTGACATATGTGGCAATTGTAAGTCGCTTTGGGTAAAAGCGTCAGCTAAGTGAATAAATGTATGTAATGTATGTAAATGTATGTATGTATGTATTTTTTCAAACGCAAATGCAAATCGCGCATTACCGTTTGCATTTTCGTTTAAGCGAACGCACAGTGTCTGTCAAATTTAAAATGGAAATGCAAAGTCCGTTTGCAACTGTGTTTCCCATATCTTACGAGCTGTGAGCCTGTCATATTTAAATAGCAATATTAATTACCACATTTGCCTTTTCACTCTCTCTGCACTGTGCATGTAAACTGCCAAAACTCAAATGGAATCGCAATTCCTTTTGCGTTTGAATTTCCAACGTCTACACGGAAACCTGTCGATCAAGTGACAGGGGTGGGGCCATTTTATTGGGCGTGTTTGCATTGGGAAGTGACGTCACTCACAGTCGACGGCAATAAAAGAGGCAATTGATATAATATTTAGTTTAATTTGTAATGACTGTATATATACACATTTCCCTGAACTAAGTACATTTCTGCTGCTAATATTATGTTTAAATGAAAAATGAAAGGAGGCAGTATTTCATATCCTTTTTTTGTTTTATTGTAAATATACAGTGAGGAAAATTGCAGTAGTCAAGGCGAGCTGACTGAAGTTATCAAGTAAGCAAAATTACCGGACCTGCGTCCACGCAGACATCACACTCCTGAGTCGAATGCACAAAGTCTGAACTACCGAGGATGCAAGTCCGAAATCAGCGTACTTTCTATTGAGAAACGCGCGCAGATCTACGTCACCAGTCTATTTGCCTAATCTTCCCGGTGTTATGGTTTAACTGGTTACCGTGTTATCTGGTGACCAACTTCCTGGTTCAGGTCTCTGCTGCAGATGTGCTGGAACGATGGCAGCAGACTCGGCGATTCTTAAAGCACAAACTGACGCGATATTAAGTGTTTAATAAACACAGACTTGCTCATTGCATGATTCAGATATTCTTGTAAAGATTACAAGTTATTAGTATGATCGCCCGTTTCGCGGCTGAAGTAAGTAGGATAAACAAAAAAATAAAGAACGTCTGTGTTGGCCCTGGTTTCGAACACGCGCTAAAAGACGGCGTGCCGTCACTAACCACCGAGCTACCGATCTACACCAAATCAGCTCCAGATCTCTCGATTGAAGACAGGACTCTCGGCGGCACATCGTGCAGCTGCTGAATCAAGGAAATGTGACCGTGTTAACTTGTGACCTGTGTTTACCTATTATGAAAATAAACCATAGCAGACCACTGACTACATTTTATGGTTCATGATGTTAAAGAACATTTCATGACATCTCAGACAACTGTACATTTGTGGCTACTGTGGTTTAATTATAAACACTATTGATAACTCATATTTACCATAGTAAAACCTGGTACGTTTTAGTATGATCAAAGATACAAAAATTCCTGAACAGACTTGTATATGTGCATTCCCAAAAGAGATGAGAAATGGATTTGTGTTCAACACCACAAAAAGAACATAAAGTGTCAATATCAGGAAACATCTTTTTTTAAGTAAAGCTTCACAGGATAGAAAAGATGAAGTAATTTTTAAGACACATCCTTAACCTTGTTGGTTATTAAGTATTTAGATGACGAAGTCCACACTAATTAATTAATAATTATTTATTACCGGCGTCGACTGTGAGAGGCGTCACTTCCCAATGCAAACACGCCCAATAAAATGGCCCCACCCCTGTCACTTGATTGACAGGTTTCCGTGTAGACGTTGGAAATTCAAATGCAAAAGGAATTGTGATTCCATTTGAGTTTTGGCAGTTTACATGCACAGTGCAGAGAGAGTGAAAAGGCAAATGTGGTAATTAATATTGCTATTTAAATATGACAGGCTCATAGCTCGTAAGATATGGGAAACACAATTGCAAATGGACTTTGCATTTCCATTTTAAATTTGAAAGACACTGTGCGTTCGCTTAAACGAAAATGCAAACGGTAATGCGCGATTTGTATTTGCGTTTGGATTATGTCACATTTTATGCGTACACAAATTGAAAACGCAATTGCAAATACAATTTGCAATTCCTTTTGAATAATGTCTGGAATATCATTCCATACTTTGGCGTTTTATAGAAACATAATCGTCCCAAACTGTTTTAAAGATTTCTTTATTTTTAGTAGATTTCACATTCTCATTTAAATAGAGTTTTGCAAATCGCCACCCAGGAATATTAACAAAATGGCCACAAAGTGGACTGACTTTGACAAGGACGTTGAAGATTCTAAGCAGTATATGTTTGGCAGCTCATCAGGAGTCAGGAGAAGCTTTTCATGAATGCTGCATGAGTCAGTTTTTACCTCTTGAGTAGAGATTAATTCTAAATCTGAAGAACTTCCATATCTGTCACATTTCTTAATGAAGACGGGAAGAAAATCACAGTACAGAACACTTGCTAAGAGCATCTGACTCATGTTTAGTCACATAAGGGGCCACAGATGTAAAGTGTTTTTCCTTTTATCCTTAAATGAGCATTTCAAACCTTGTGTTTTCAAAATCATAGAGGCTGAGTAGCTTTCACTCAATCCCACAGTGCACTACTGCCAGAATTATTCATCAGATGTCACAGTGAGGGCCATGGCTCAGAAACAACCATGTGTTTTTTTGCATGTTAAAAGGCCTGCTAATAGATGTTTTGACTCTTAAACCTCCTAGGAAATATTTCCGTACAATCTAACCTTTCATCACAGCAGAAATCACAGAGCCATTTATATTTAATCTCTTTCTCTCATGTTAATAGTGTAACAGTCAGTTCAGTTTCCTCCCTTCATAGTTTATTCATCAGTATGTCAGAGCACCACAGATTAGGTCTGCTGTGTGTGTGTGTGTGTGTGTGAGAGAGAGAGAGAGAGAGAGAGAGAGAAGAGAAGAGAAGAGAAGAGAGAGTGTGTGTTCTCAACATTTTCAGGATCACATTGTCATTCATTACAAGATGACCACAACATTGAAAAATATACACCCAAAAATACACGCATTTTGTGTTGTTTTAGCCTCAAGAAGGAATGATGGAGGTTATGAGCTAGAGAAAAAATCATACTGAGCACCAGTTTCTCCTTAGCAAAGCCTGTTAAGCTGTTTTATGCTTTCGGTTATGGAGAAACAAGGTCATCTCTCCCTCTGTTCTGGTGTTTGTGGTAATTTGCCGATTTAGGTATTAACTCAATACTGAGAGAATCGAGGAGTCCAGATGTCGGAAGGTGAATAAGTTACAGATTATGTCATGTTTTCAGAAATCTTGTTAATCTGTTTTTTCATTCATTGTCCGACCATTGATGTGTGTGTTTTTTAGGTATACCTCTGCACATTAAGCAGGGAATGGAGAAAGCAAAAAAAACACACACACTTTATCCTTATCAATGTCATTATTACATTATTATTTGGATACTTCACCAATAAATTGCAGTGTTGAGGTTTATATATATATATATATATATATATATATATATTCATTCATTCATTCATTACACACAGACTGATATATTTCAAATGTTTATTTCTTTTAATTGTGATGATTATAACTGACAAAGAAAAAACCCAAATTCAGTATCTCAGAAAATTAGAATATAACTTAAAGGGATAGTTCACACAAAAATCAAAATTGTCATTAAAAACTCACCCTCATGTTGTTTCAAACCCGTAAGACTTCCGTTTATCTTTGGAACACAGTTTAAGATATTTTAGATTTAGTCCGAGAGCTCTCAGTCCCTCCATTGAAGCTGTGTGTATGGTATACTGTCCATGTCCAGAAAGGTAAGAAAAACATCTTCAAAGTAGTCTATGTGACATCAGAGGGTCAGTTAGAATTTTTTTGAAGCATCGAAAATACATTTTGGTCCAAAAATAACAAAAACTACAATTTTATTCAGCATTGTCTTCTCTTCCGGGTCTGTTGTGAGAGAGTTCAAAACAAAGCAGTTTGTCATATCCGGTTCGTGAACGAATCATTCGATGTAACCAGATCTTTTTGAACCAGTTCACCAAATCAAACTGAATCGTTTTAAACGGTTCGCATCTCTAATACGCATTAATCCACAAATGACTTAAGCTGTTAACTTTTTTAATGTGGCTGACACTCCCTCTGAGTTAAAACAAACCAATATCCCGGAAAAATTAATTTACTCAAACAGTACACTGACTGAACTGCTGTGAAGAGAGAACTGAAGATGAACGACGAGCCGAGCCAGATAACGAACAAAAGACTGACTCGTTCACGAGTCAAGAACCGGTTGCATCGGTTTTCGGATCACCAGTAGTTCTTCGGGACAGTTCGATTCAATAAACCGGTTGAAGAAAACGACTATATATACACAATAATAATTTGAAGTTGATATATTTGAAGAACATTTAATATTTGGTACAATATCAGTACTGCCATCATGACATACAAACACTCACACATTCATAACACTGGCATATTAAAACACTCTTAAACACTCAAAAACATTAAAGCATCATGCCCACTCTCTGTCTCTCTCAGACCCACATGTAGGTGTGAGATTTATTTTTTGGCCTGACACGCTCCATGGATCAACCACATCCATTACCATAGAAACACTGTCCGCACAGACAGGGCTTCCTCCTCAGACCCTCAGATTGCTTCAGTGAGTGTCACACTTGTCTGTGAAGAAGGGAGAGCTTTGTCTGATATTGTGTGGAGTACAAACAAGTCTTCAGTCTGTACTTGTCATGCATTTGAATAAGGATTTACAATAAACATTTGTTTTTATATAAGACTAATTCTATTTTCTGCATACTAACCTGTATCATAATATTCTGCAATTTTATTAACACCCAGAACTTTCAGGCTGTTTAGCAAAAGGCTTTTTACCACAAGCCTCTATATAGTACACATGAATGATTGTTGTGTGAATTAAAGAAGTGTGTAAAGTTGTCTAGTGACTGGAATCTAGTTTTGTATTTCCCTTTTTATGATTTGAATAAAATGTTGAAGCTCTGACAGCATTAAGTTTGAAATGTAACAAAATATTTGAGTTTACATTTCCCACCATATGTACAACATTGAGTACCAAGTGAAAATTCAAATTTTATTTTATAATTAGTGTTTGCCATTTTTATATTCATGATACTAATATAACACTTTATTTTACTGTGAATATGTACTTGCTAACAATTAATTATGCATAATTACATGCAAGTAACCCTATGCCAAACCCTAATCCTAACCATAATCATATAAGCACATGTACTTAAATGTATAATTACATAAACTTAAAATGAAATGTTATTGATTAATTACTGTATTGGTTCTTCTGCTAACATTTTTCAAACAGCACTTGTTGCACTTTTTCTGGTGGGTACAGAAATATTTGCTTCACCCCTTATATTTATAAATATTTGCTTTACTTTAATGAGAAGAATAGATTTGTTGTACATCGAATTTAACTTTTTTTCAAATGAAAATCATGTTTATTATTTTAAGTGTTATTTTCTTTCATTTATAAGTTTTTTTTTTCAGGGTGTCAATGGACATTACTCAGGTGTCTTTATGTATTTATTTATTTATTGTAATACTATACAAGGTATGGCAAAGTATCCACACACAGTCCTCTGGATATTCTCTAATCACTTTAGAAAATTAATTTGGGCTCTGCACTATAGAATAGAATAGAATACTTCTAATTAAATAAAGATATCACAAAGTTTAATCAAGTGATACACACAGAGTCCAATTTAATGTCTCAGACACACACTATTAGTTTTACCTGTAATTTTCATACACACACCAACAGGTCAGGAGTAGTATTTAAGTTCAGTGCTATCTTATAGAAAGTCTAAGAGACATCCGACTGATAAAAAAAAAAAAAAAAAAAAAACACCTCACTAATGGCTCAACCTTTATATATGAAGGTGAAGAAGGATGCCCACACACACTCCGTCTCTTACTGTTCCTTTGTTCTTGTCTTTGGTCTTAGCTAATACCTAAAGCTTCCTAATTATCATGCCTAGGGCCCGGTTACATAATATTTCAACAGACAGAGGGAAGCAGCTGAGGAGGGTGGCCGCGGATTGGATGGTGAAATTGCACATCAACTCTAATTTTCTGTCTGCTCATTTTCTTCATTTTCCCTCTCCTTTCTTTGCCCTCTGGCTCTTACACTCTCTCTGAAAAGAAAATAAGAGAAAGAGTAGAGAGTGAGGATCAAGAGAATGAGCATCTTCTTTGCTTTTTTCTGAGGATGAAAAAACTGTCAATCATTTCTAAATGTTAATGATATAAATTACATAAAATACCGATTAACTGCATATGACAATATTTGCAGAAAAACCCCCAAAATAGATTAAAAGAATAGACTTAAATTGACAAAGACACTTCAAACACCGATATCACAAAATATGGCTTTAAAGTAAAAATATGATGTCTTTTTCCTGATCATTTAAGTCAGTATACTTTAATATTTATAGATACAGTATCTAACGATACGCTTTAAAAAAGAGATGAGATTTTTATGCTGCTTTTTTGCATGTGGGTGAGCTTGTTTAGCTGTCAATTCATCAAAATGCTGATAGCTCCCTTGTTAGTCGAACATACACAGCAGTGTGCTAACAAGAGCCAGAGTTATGTAATACTGCAGTCTTGATTCCTTGGTCTCAGACAGTCAGAACCCTGCTCATATCAATCAGACATTGTGAAATTAAATTTGGGATGTGATGGTCTCAGTGTGTGGGATGAAGTCTGCAGTTTGAGACACGTGGAGTGTAAGATGAAGTTTGAGGGTGCAGTAAACACAGTGCAAGTCATTACTGAGTTGACTTCTGAGTGTCTGCTTGTATTGTAACTTGTAGTTGTGCACCATACAGAATTGAATCGAGAATTCAAATTTGATTTTGAAATTTTGAATTGAATTTGATTTGAGATAGCAAATAGGATGCAAATTTGTTGAAATAAATTAAAATTTATTTTTTATCAAAATTTTAATTTTGAATGATGACTTAAAGCACTGTTTGAAAGTTTTGAAAGTATATAAAAAGAGTTTGACAGTTCATGAGGTTACGGATTGATGGATGGATGGATGAATGATGGATAAATATGTAGATGTATGAATAGGGGGATGGATGAATAGAGGGATAGGTGGATGGATAGATATGTAGATCTATGAATTCACGGACAGATGGATGGATAGGTAAATGGATAGATGAATAGATATGTAGATGGATGGATAGATAGAGATTGATTTGATTTATTGATTGATTGTTAAATTATAAATTATGCATTTCCTGTATTTCAATTCTGTGAATTGCAATTCAGTAAAATTTATCTTCCTGTTATTTGAAATCAAACTCCAGTTTAATTTTCTGTGGCCTAATCAATTCAAATTCACATGCATGAGTTAAAAGTGAGCAAGTTAATTGATTCTGAATTTTGACCAACATAATCCAGAAATCTAATCTGTGATGTGTGGTGGTCTTGTTATAACTTATAACATTCTCCTCATTTGGCAAAACTGACAACTAAAGTCATTGATTATAGAATGAGATAATGTTATTCACCATTTTATAAACATTTAAAAAATAATTAATGCATTATAAATGTATTATCTGCAATGTTTCTAGTTAATTCTCTGTTACACATACACAGAAATAGTTCAGGGATCGAGCAATTATGTTACTATCCCTGTGTCCCAGGCCGCTCTTGTTTGTGGTTTGTTCTGTGTGTGTTTTCATGTGTGAATGCATATGAGTGCCTGTGTGTCTGTGAGAGAGAGTTGCAGCTGGGGATTTGGAGAGATGATTTTGGGACTTGTGTATTTTGTCTTATTAAAGATTTAGGCACTCTGCTGACTGCCTGCAGGGTTTACATAAACACTGATCTGACTGGCAGAGAACTGCTGTCACATACAGATTAACATTTCATCATCTGACACCCACACCCTGGCAGAAAACGGGAATAGTTTTGTAGGATGCTGTATACATACTGCTTGAAATGAATTTCTTCATCTGAAAGCATCTGTTCCAGTCACCCAGCAAGCCTTGTGGAAAAAAACATAAACTTCCCCACAGAAACCTGCCCATATCCAACTCCTCCTGCCCCTGAAGTTAACACTGGGAAACCTTAAAGGCATATTGATGCTCAAGACTTCATGAAGCTTCTGTATCCTTGTATAATAATGTTAAACGGGGCATATTATACAAGTTTGTTGCATTTCAATTTGAACGTCAATTTTCTTTTTGTTTTTAAAAATGTGCCTTTAAGATAAATAGTTAGAACAATAAACAAACAATAGACAGATAGATGGACAGAATGATAGATAAATGAAGTAATGATAGACAGATGGATGGATGAACAGACACATATGGAGAAATATGGATGGAAGGATAGACAGCCAGAAAGAATGACTGAATGGCAGAAGGTTGGATAAATAGACAGAGAATGATATAATGACAGATAAATGGATGGATAGACAGAGGGAATAATGAAAGGATGGATGGATAGACAAGAATGACTTAACAACAGATGGATTGATGGAGAGACTTTATGACGGTTGCATGATGGATGGATAGACTGAACGATGGATGGATGGATGGATGGATGGAGAGACCGAAGGACGGATGGATGGATGAGGAATCGATAGACAGAGGGAATGATGGAACGATGGATAGTCAGACATAGAACAATAGAATGATGAATGGATGGATGGATAGACAGAATGATAGAACAACAAATGGATGGAAGAATGACGGATGGATGGATGATGAGTGGATAGATGGACAGAATGATGGATGGATGGAGAGACGGACAGGCAGAACGATGGATGATGGATGGATAGACAGACAGACAAGCAGAATGATAGAATGATGGATGGATAGATTGATAGACAGGCAGAACGATAGAATGATTAGAATGATTGGATGGATGGATAGACAGACAGGCAGAACGATAGAATGATGGATGTGTAAGGGTGGTTTGCCTACAGAGGTTCAGGCTGTAGGATTGCCGAAAGGACTCAAGAAACGTTATCTGCACAATGTTATAAAACTGTACATTTCTACTCTATTACCACCCACTGCCACTTATACCAACGATGGTAATAAGCGCAGTTACAATAGCTAAATATGTGGGAGAGCGTTGCTATTAAGTGACTATATTGTATTGCAATAGGTGTCACTTCAAAGTTAATTTTGAGTCAAGACTAGTTAGCACATAATTAATAATTAAAATGGTTTAATAACAATATTTTGTTATGGTTACACTTGAATTGGTTACAAAATAGATGAAGGATGGTAAAACATATAGTTAATTGTACCCAACATGTATGTAAAATATTACCTGAAAAGGAAAGAGAGAGGGAGAAATAGAGGGAGAGAGGGCAAGGCCCTGAGAACAGAGCTCCAGCAAAGGAAAGAGTCAGCAAAGAAAAGCCAGAAGAGAGAAAAAGCCTAGAGCAACATTCACAGTCTTCTTTTATCCCTTCCTTGACCATGTGACTGAAACCCAAATGTGAAACATTCAACCTGACCAATCAGCAGACTACAGCTTCACCCATTGTGCAAAAGGTGTGACAATTAGCAGAGCCCCAATGTAAACACATGCTTGCCTACAGGCCTTGATTGATATCATCACTTTAATGCCATCAGGAATGCCAAATGGGCCTTTTGTTACTCAAGATAGTTTGGGACAGGAAAAACAGAAGTCTTTGATCATTTTTGACCGTCTTTGATCATTTTGACCTTACAGATGGATGGATAGACTGAATGATAGAAAGATGGATGGATGGATGAATGGATAGACAGACGGGGAATGATGGAACGATGGATGGATGGATAGACAGACAGAGAATGATAGAATGATGGATAAATGGATGGATGTATAGAGCAAAAGATGGATGGATGATGAATGGATGGAGAAACTGAATGATGAATGGATGGCTGATGAGTGGATAGATGGACAGAATGATAGAATGACGGATGGATGGATGGATGGATGGATGGAGAGAGACAGGCAGAACGATGGATGGATGAATGGATAGATGGAAAGACAGACAGGCAGAATGATAGAAGGACGGATGGATGGATGATGGATACTAAATGATAGAAAGATGGATGGATGGAAAGACAGACAGGCAGAATCGTAGAAGGATGGATAGATGGATGGATAAACAGGCTGAACAATAGAATGATGGATGGATGGATGGATGGATGGACTAAATGATAGAAAGATGGATTGATGGATGGATGGATGGAAAGACAGACAGGCAGAACGGTAGAAGGATGATAGATGGATGGATAGACTGGTTGAACTATAGAATGATGGATGGATGGATGGATAGATAGACTGAACGATAAATGATGGATGGATGATGAATGGATAGACAGACAGGTAATGATTTATGAATGGATAGACAGAGAGAACAATAGAATGATTGATAAATGGATGGATGGATAGATAGACAGAACAATAGAATAATGGATGGATGGATGGATGATGAGTGGATAGATGGACAGAATGATAGATGGATAGACAGACAGGCAGAACGATGGATGGATGAATGAATGGATGGATGGACTGAATGATAGAAAGATGATGGATGGATGGATAGAATGAATTATAGAAAGACAGAAGGATAGATGTACAGAACAATAGAATGATACTACTGAAACCACTTATTTTCATTGTTAATCTATTGTTAACATGTTTTTTTGCCCAATTTAGCAAATTTATACGGTTAGTTGCCCTGTATTTTCTGCATTCAGCACTTTTCTTGGGTTCTGACCCTCCAGCTGAAAACCATACCATTGTGTTAAATTGTGTACATATTACATTGAATTCGAAGAAATGAAATGTATAGTGCTGTCCTACAAATGCATTTGAGTGTAGAGGTAGAAATTAAGATGAATATTTTACAGACATAAATGTACAGAGCAGATGGAGAAAATAAAAAATGGAGGCATTATTAGAGGTGGACTAGGGAAATGAAAGCTATTTAGTGTAGTGGAAAAGAGAGACATATGGAGAGTAGGACAGAGAAACACTATTTCTGTTTGTGTGAGTGTGTGTGTGTTTGTGCCTGAGGAAGATTAGACAAGCTGTGTTTCTCTTCTCATACCTTCACATCTCATCCCAAATGCAGATGGCTGACAGTATGTCCACTCGGTCCCTCACACACGCACACATATATACCATGTAAACATGTATTTGCATTTCAAGTGTGATGTTAAAGGATCACTTCACCCATTTGCATTTAGCTTTGTATTGTTAGAAACCCAGTCATATATTATAATGATCATGGATTTTTCCTTTGTTTTTCCCTGAGATGGGAGAAATAAGGATTTAATTGTTTTACTTCCTGCTTATTATGACGTAAAAATTGTCATTTTGCGTCATAATAAGCAGGAAGTCAAAATTCATTGAAAAGTGTAGAGACTGCAGAGACTAGCTTATTATTATTCCAGGGGGTGGGACCCACTCACCCTACAGGCCTATTACAGATCAGTGGGCGGGACTAAACTTACAGAAACGAAAATGAAAATCCGCCATCTTGTTTGGAAGCTATGTAGCTAAGCTAACAAGCGCTTATGGAGTCAGATTTACGAGAATGGCTGGAGGAACAACTCATGATATGGAAGAAGAGGATTTTCAAAGTCTGTTGCTCGAAACAGATGTTCGTGGCTATCTATACGAGCCACAATATAGCGCAGAGGAGGAACAGGAGGCGGCGACTGCAGCCGAGGCCGGAGACCTGCCTGTCGCGTCCGAGGAGCCCGGGCGTGCTCGAGCTGGTGCGGACTGGTGGTGCCTGTGCTCTCGTTGTGCGCCTACGGACACAGAGCTCGAGTCCGTCTGCTGAAAGAATTTGAAAGATGCCAATTTCTCCTCGAAGAAATGTCTGAGGCAGACAAGGACACGGATGTTTGCATTGTGAACCATCCTAGTTTCGCCCCGCATATGGACAGAGGCGTCCTGGAGACATATTTCAGAATTCCGAAGGTAAACTGGAAACGCCAGCTGAAGCCTGCAGGGACAAATGGACGTCTAACTGTAAAATAAGTGTTTCAATTTAATTTATTATTCATTTCGTGAAATGTATACAATTTCTTCAAGCATTATTATCACGAAATGATTCCCGGTTAATAAGTTACGTAACGTCAACTGTAAACTGTTTGTGCAGTACCTTTTTAATGCACAAAAAGCTTACTGTGGCATTGTTTACTACTGTGGCACGTAAATACCATACATCGCTAACTGTGTCCTCAATGTCTTGTAGACAATATCGCCTAACAGCCTAACAGCGGTGTTCTGGATTAGTGGGAGTGGCTTGTGGAGCTGTGCAAATGTGTTGCATTGTGGGAGTTATGACCCACTTTCAATGAAGATCAATGTTCCCACGGGTGAAATGCTCCTTTAATGCTTCCAGTGTTTGATCAGATATGTGAGATGCGAGGCACCACTCATGGTGTATGTGTGTCCAGATCTTCAAATCTACTCCCAAGGTGTTTGCTCTTTCATTGCTTATAGTTCAGGAATGTTCTTAGTTGTTAACTTTAAGTATGAACTCGTTTAGTTCTCAAATGTAAAAAAAGTTTATATATAGTGGTTTTAAATTGCTTTTCCATTGTTTTTCTGCGTAAACAGATGGACATGTTTGACCATATGTGTCACGGATTGTGGCTGTAGAGAAGCACACAACGCAGGAGTAATCCACCAAACAGTCTTTAATTCAAACAGAAACTCAGGAGAATAACCAGGAGAAAGGACAGCCACAAACATCTAAGCGCAAACTAATACAGGACAAAGGAACACAGGTAAAATAAAGGGCTTAAATGAGCAGAGATAAACAAGTATTTCCCCCAAATACTACTGAAGCCTTACTGAATAACGACAGTGAAATTGGCCAATGGCGTTCAAGCACACAAAATATGAGAGGTTCCCACTCTGTATTAAGCAGCCCTTGTTCAGAATCTTGACTGAAGCAACTTGCCGTTCTGAAATCCTGAGTTTGGTGACATGGCAATAAGAGACAGAGAGCATTGCCTTTCGATTAGGTCACTCTACATTGCTATGAAAATGTATAAAATCCCGTCATATCACAACGATGGAGCCTGGCCTGAAGTATGTCAAGTTTCACGTACAGAACCGTAAAGAGACTGGAAAAGATATTGGCGCTCTTGTTAAACACAGTTCAGGTCTACAGTACCTAGTCGAAACCATGTTTGAATCAAGGGGGGTGCGGCAACTAGATGATGCCATGTCACACCAGGGGTTGAGTTAACGCAAATGAAACACAGAATGTGAAATGGCGGCTGCTCTGGCGCCATCACATATAGATTAGTTGAAGTTTGTTTAATTTCAGTGAAATTATGTGTTATGATGCAATGGCCATAACCGGTGCTCAATAAGCAGAGTATGATGGCGATCATGTCCTAAAAGACGTGATGAACTATATCATAACAATGTGATAAGCTGATAGGGACAGCACTGAATTGGCAGTATGTCACTACAGGGGTGTATATGACCTAGTCAAAACCACAGCACCTGCAGGTCCCTTAACGGAGACCAGCTCAAGCAGGAGTGCTGTATTAACCAGAGAGAGAGCACTCGCAAGCTCGCTGATTGAATCTGCTCGAACAGGGGTCCCAGCGCCAAATCACAAGTGGGCAGGGTGGAAGGGCGAGGAGGGTTCAGCCTTCTTGCTCCTTTTAAAAAATCATATGATGAATGAATGATACAATTATATAGTGCTTTTATTGTGTATCTTTGTACACCCAAAGTGCTTTACAATCACGTGGGGGGGGGGGGGGGGGGTCTCTCCTCAACCACCACCAGTGTGCAGCATCCACTTGGATGATGCAGTGGCAGCCACAGGACAACGGCGCCGGTTCGCTCATCACACACCAGCTACAGATCCAATCAAGTGGTTGGAGATTATTAGGAGGCCATGATTGACAAAGGCCTGTGGGGGGCAGTTTTTTGGCCAGGACACTGGGGTTACACCCCTACTCTTTATGACATGGGGTTTTTAAATGACCAAAGAGAATCAGGACCTCGGTTAATAAGGAGATGTTCTGGCTCGGTACCAGCATGCTCTTTTGCATATTCACAGCCAGCCCTAGGCTCTGAACATGAGTGAGAAGTCTGAGCTGATGTGTGAGAGGATTTACCTAAGCATAATCATTTTGAAAGAGCGCTTAGAAAGTGTGTGATTCAGCGGTCTCAAATCCAAGATTGGGTGGAGTCAACTGTCTTTCTTAGGCACCAGAAAAGACTGTAGAAGGTGCTTTTGTGATCTATAAGGGGCACAGTCTCTACAGAGCGTTTTGCGAGAAGATTGTGTATTTCCTCTTGGAAAACTGAGGCATTCTGCTCCCGTACAGAGGATATTAACACACCGTTGAAACGGTGTGGCCTGTGGAAGAACTAAAGCGTGTAGCCGTTCTTTGATTTCATAACCCACTCTGATATCCTTGGCAGTGCCTGCCACATTTCTGTGAACTGTGAAAGTGGGCGAGGCGGACTGCATATCATGAGGGATAACTCGCTGTTTGGGGGCAGGGAGTTTAATACCACAGAGAGTGAGTGATGGGGAGAGGGGAGTGAGAGGAGGAAAATTGCCCTGATATTGAGATCTGTATATTTTTTTACTTTATTGCCCTGCATTGTGGAATAGTCAAAACACAAACATGACATGGTTCTTGCCACTCGCGACAGGCATGGGGCATGGTGAACACACACAGTGGAGTGAGCAGACTTTTTCACTGGCTTGTCTTTGGGGCTGGGTGCAGCTTTCCTCCTCCGAGAGACAATGTCAGGAACGCGGCTTTGTTTCCGGTGCCGGTTGCCTGCCGTCTCTGTCATGGTGGGGTCTCTGGCCCTTCAAGCCCTAAAGGCGCTTTGGCCAAGGCTGTCTTTGGCTTCACCGGTGGCTCATGTTCACGCAGAACAGCAGCAGAAGGGCTGTGTGGTCTTCCCATGCGCTGTGCTGAGGAAGAGTGGGAACGTGCAGGAGGGGTCCGTGAACATCTTCACTGCCAGTTCAAAGAAGGTGTCCAGAAGGGTCTTTCAACTCAGTCAGGATAAGCCACAGGTGATGATCCAGCACTACAAGATTTCCCTTATTGCAGCTGATCATGCTAGCTGTAACATTTCGGCAGTGGTCCGACTGGAGGCACCACTCATCCAGACAGCTTCTGGCCGGCTCGGCAGGAGGTGCCCATTCCATACCGAGCTTATCACCTGCAGGACATTTAGGAGCTTGACATCACTATGATGGAGGTCCCCCGTGTCGCTGCCGTGGGGCGCAGTGTAATCCTGCGGGCTGTTTGACCACTCCTCCCAGGCAGATGCTGCCACCGAAATGGCATCATCTTCATTCTCAGTGTCCTCCATGCCATTGAAAGACATCATATTTCACATGCTGGGGGAGGGATGGAGATCAGCGGTCATGAAGCGCACTGGACGAGAACTTGCAACAGGGAGGAGAGGAGCACTTGGGCACTGAGCCAGCACGAGCTCGTCACCTGAACCCAACAGATCCACATCAGATAATGTCACTTTACTCCTTGGCTCAAAAGAGGTTGCAGAGGAAGAGCGTGGCAGAGCTATTTGGGCGAGTTCACATTTTTACATTTAGCAGACCCTTTTATCTAAAAAGACTTGATGTGTGTTCCCTGGGAATTGAACCCACAACCTTTTGTGCTGCTAACGCAATGTTCTACCACTGAGCCACAGGAACATCACCTTGGACAATGGCAACACAGAGCCTGAGAGTCCAAAGGCTCATATCTACACAGTGGGGGCAGTCCGATCCCCCAAGCGCCACCTCTGTGTGAGCACGACCCAGGCAGAAGATGCATGATTCGTGGCCATCGGAGAGTTCGATTGGCTCCATGCAGGAACACAACAAGGGAAAAGAAGGCGTGTCTGCTGCAGCGTGTAGATCACAGTGAGTACTCTTGAATGATAGGCTTCTTGCTTTTAGTAGAAGGTTGGCTGAAGGAAAAGCGTCTGAATGGATGATGTACAAGTGCTGTACATCATTGTACTCCCTCATATTTTGCCTGCTTGAAAGCCATTGGCCAGTTTCACTGGCATGATTCACTAAGGCTTAAGTAGTATTTGGAAGAAAGGTTACTTCCCATACCAATGTAGAGTGACCGAACTCTGTTGTTGATATGGAACATCTTAAGAAAAAAACAGACATTTGAGTCAGAAGTTAGTGTGGCTATATTTCAATGTCAGCTGATCACTGTATTAGCACCAAGAGCTAAAATCGTCTCTTCTTCATGAATAACAAATCTCCATTTGTTAGAAGCTTGAGCTGGCAAGATCACAGGCATTTTTCAGACTCTAGGACAAATTTAATAGTGTGAGTGTACGCATTTAAAGAAGAATCCAGGCCTGAGAACAAAGTCTGCTTTGAGTTCTGAGCTCATAGAAGGTGAATTTGACCAAAGCATCTTTCCTTCAGCAGTTCAGTAACATATCAATTCAGTCCTAGAATGAGCATGAGACTCATTTTAGACGATGCGTTTGGTTGAGAACTTCAAGGCCAAACACAACCAGACAAAGTGAAATGGAGAAATTTGCTAATGTGTTTGTGTTTCATAAATCTACAGAAATTTTAGCAACGGAAAATTTTCGGCCAAAACAGGAATTTTCTGTTTCACATTTCATTTGTCATTTAAAAGGAGCTCCTTAAATATATTAAACATAGTTTATAGTTAAATATATCTGAGAAATCCATTAGGTGTCATGAGCTGAGCAACAAAAATAAATTTCCCTCTGGGTTTTGTTTAGCACATCTTCTCTGTACACCTTCCTAAAAGTGAAGTATGTGCAAAACATCATGCACATTGAAAACAGCTAGTTTGATGGTCATTGCCAGGTCCTTGGGTTTTGATTGGTGAATAGCCTGTAAGAATGACTCAAGTGCTCATTATATTTCTAGATAACACACATATTTCTAGATAACATTCTCATTTATCTCATCGCTCTGATTTCCTCTCTTCTCCTCTCTCTGCCTCTCTCCATCTTCTCTGTCTTTCCTTTTTCTTTTCCTACTTAGCTTTTTTTTCAGGGCATTTCTACTTTAATCCTTCATTCAGGATTTATCTCCACTCATGAAAGGACAAAGTCCCTCATTTCTTTTCACTTATTTTTCCTCCTGTCATCCCTTCAGCACCTGGTTAAGAAGAACTACTTGGTGTGCCAGCTCATTTTTTTCTGCACATTGTTACTTTTCCTTTGTGTTTGATAAGAAATAACTACACTGCATCAATAATCAAATGTTTCTTGTACTTGAATATGAGTATAAAATAAGAATTATCTTTGATAATTCTCATTATTATGATTTCATATTTACTGAGGTGGGGTAAGATTAGATTTAAGTTTTTAACCTTTTGAACCACATTTTTATTGACAATATGAACTGAATATATAGAGTGTTTGAATGCCCTATTCATACAGCATGGTTTTTAAATGGTATAATATGATGATTTGAAGAACATAATGGCATTACCACTATTTTTACATATTATATTTTTGTGGTACATTGATAATTGGTGAGAAGTAAATTTTACTTAGAAACTCCTAGTAAATTTCAATAACTGCAAAGAAACAGCAAGTAACAATTTGAATTAAATGTGAAATTAAGTTGAAAAGCTGAAATGGTATTTTCTTGTAAATCTTTGTATTATTTACAAATATGAAAATTGTCACACTTTATTTTAAGTAATTTACTATGAATTTTGCCTCAAACTTCTAATTTGCTGCTTATTAATAGTAAAGTAGTTAAGTTAGGTATTGAGTAAGATTAGGCATGTTGAATATGGTCATGCAGAATATGTGCTTTATGAGTACTATTAAAATAGCCAATATGTTAATAATAGGCATGCTAATAACTAACTAGTTAAAGCGTTAGTTCACCCAAAAATGAACATTTTGTCATTAATGACTCACCCTCATGTCGTTCCAAACCCATAAGACCTCTGTTCATCTTCGGAACACAGTTTTATATTTTATAAATTTTATTATATATATATATTTTAGATTTAGTCCGAGAGCTCTCAGTCCCTTCATTGAAAATGTGTGTACAGTATACTGTCCATGTCCAGAAAGGTGAGAAAAACATCATCAAAGTAGTCCATGTAATATCAGAGTGTCAGTTAGAATTTGTTGAAGCATCGAAAATACATTTTTGTCCAAAAATAACAAAAAATACGACTTTATTCAGCATTGTCTTGTCTTCCGGGTCTATTGTGAGTGAGACTGACGTGTTTTCTGGTGTGCCCAATAGCAAAGATAACACGTCAGCAGCTTCTTACGTCATCAGCGTCAATGCAGCGTCATAAACGTGCTCAGAAAAGCAGAGTTGTGTGTGTGTGTGTGTGTGTGTGTGTGTTTGCGCAATCCTCTCCCAAACACTGCAGCCCAAATCACTTATTAATGACATAATTTTCAATTTTTTTTACATTGTAATATAGTACATGGTAAGAAAGAGTATCTGTTGAGTAGTTGCAGAATTATTAATGACATAATTTTCAATTTTTTTTACATTGTAATATAGTACATGGTAAGAAATCTGTTGAGTAGTTGCAGAATGATGTATGGATTTTGTGCTAATAAATTAACTAATAAATTTTTAATAAATTAAAAGTCTATTAGCATCTCTAAATGTTTCAGCATGTGAGATTTTTGGGTTTGCGTCTGTGGCTGTTTCGGCTTGTCAGATTTGTCAGTAGAGGTCGTGTGGAGTGTTTTAGCTGATATAGAGTGCTCATGGATGTTTGTTTGCATGTATGTATGTTTGTGTGCGTGTGTGTGTGTGTGTGTGTGTGTGTGTGTGTGTGTGTGTGTGTGTGTGTGTGTGTGTGTGTGTGTTTGCGCAATCCTCTCCCAAACACTGCAGCCCAAATCACAGAGACAGAACCTCTTATATGCTGACTTTGTTACCACGGAGACGAGAGGCTAGTATGGACTGCAGAGCAGCGTTGCTATGGAAACACTGGATGCCTACTGGGAGGGGGCCACCATTAATTAGAACCAACGACAGACAGATAGACAGGATGAGAGACAAGAGAAGATGAGAGAAGACGACAGTTTCTCTGGGCACAGTGTGTACAGTCAGAGCAGGTTCTGTCCAGTTTTCAGGGAGGCGCTGCCTCGCTTTCTGCACTAATGGACTTTAGCAGCATCTCTCTTGCTCTCTTATGGCTCTTTCAGGGCAATTCCAACCGTAGAGCCATTATTTTTTACTTTATACTCTTTATTGTTCTTTATTTATTGCTACTGGAATGCAGTTGTCTTCGTCCCTCATACAAAAAGTACCATGGTATTACCATATATACACTAACACTACTGTTAAAAAGTTTGGGTCAGAAATGTATATATATAGTATATATAAAATGAAGGCTGTTTTCAACTTTGTTCATCAAAAAAAAAAATGTATTCCTGTCTTCACAAGTATAATAACCAGTACAACTGTTATCAGCATTGATAATAATCAGAAACGTTTTCTTGACCAAATCAGAATATTAGAATGATTTCTGAAGGATCATGTGACACTGAAGACTGGAGTGATGATGCTGAAGATTCTGCTTTGAATCACATGAATAATTTATATTAGTGGTTAAACGGATCATAGTTGATCCGTGATTCGTAAGGACCAAGCCCCACGGTTAGGCACAAATGTGATCTGCAGATTAGTTGCAAAACCATAGTAACCATAATAGAGTATAAGTTTATAATTTGTTCTTATTTACACAAGCAAGTGAATTTCAAACAATTCCAGAGAGAAAATGAGAAAGGGAACTCTATTCTTTATACATGAAGCGCGCACACCGAACTGAATCCTCTTCTGAATCCTCTGAACAGACACATACACACAAAATGCCCATCTCCACAATAATTCAGGTAAACTCAGTCAGTTATGTCTCAAGTGAATGTAAACAGCTGAGAAAGAAATCGGATGTGATGTTATTTCTTTATTTCTTTATTTATTTCAAGGATAGCCCCTTGAGATGTGCCATCTCATTTTCGAGGGGGTCCTAACAATAATGATAAACAATACAAAATAATAATAAAGAGTAAGTATTAAAGATAATTCCAAACTCATAAACACAAAGACACACACTCATTCACATACCCACGCACACTCCAACAATGCTCCCCGAAACTAGCCCCTCCCAGCCCCCAGCCAGTATTTCACAAACTTTGCACAAAAATAAAATAAAATAAATCCCTCTGCGAAAAATAGAAATTGACATTTGCACACATAAGCATACTATAAGCACACCCCTTATGAATACAGCAGCTTGCATGCACAGGTAAAATATGCAATACATATTTATACAAAAATACACACATATATACAATACACTGGACCGTGAGTAATATGAGTCTTAAAACAGTTCAGAAACAAGAACAGGATGTTTGAAAATGGGTAATTAAAGATGATTTGAAAATATGAAAAGAAGTAATCGACCTAAGAGAGGAAGGAAGATTATTCCAATCTGATGGAGCTTTGAATTTAAAAGCACGACGACCAATTTCTTTACGGATTCTAGGAGTAACTAGAAACAGTTGACCCATGTGCCTGAGGCTGTATTGAGAGCTGAGAGGGATTAAATGGTCTTTCAGATATGATGGGAAATTAAAATAGAAACATTTGAAAATGACTGTTAACCAGTGGAGTTGCCTTCTGTACTTCGGTGCAGGCCAGTTCAAGGACTCATACATTAAACAGTGATGGGTTCTATAAGGACACCTGAGCACAAATCTACATAGACTATTATATAATACGTTAAGAGGACTGAGATTAGTTTCAGAGGTGTTACCATAGATCACGTCAGCATAGTCCAATATTGGGAATATTAGTTGTGTTATAATTTTTTTCCGAACTTCTTGTGAAAAACAATCAGCCGAACGATAAAGTGATTTCAGACAACCAGATATTTTCTTAGTGATCGTATTAATATGATATTTAAAGGAAAGCCGGGAATCAAGCCAGAGGCCTAGATATTTAAGTTCTTCAATTTTGTCTATAGTTGTTCCATCAAGAAGGGTAATAGACCAGTTAGTTAACAACGAAGGATCAGGTCGAGTGCAAAACAACATGTTATATGATTTTCTCTTATTCAGGAGAAGCTTGTTTGACAAAAACCATCTTTGAACCAAATTGAAATCAAATTGTAAAGAGTTTTGAATTTGTGAGATGTCAGAACTGGAAAAGTATAATACAGTGTCATCCGCATATAAATGAATTTGGCAGTCAGAACAGATTTGAGAGATCATTAATGAAGATTGAGAACAAAAGCGGACCTAAGGATGAGCCCTGAGGAACACCTTTATCAATGATCTTGAAATCTGATTGACTTCCCAGGATGGAGACACACTGACTCCTATTATGAAAAAATGAGTTAAAAAATAATAGAGAGTTGGAGGAAAAACCAATAGCATACATTTTATCTAAAAGAAGATAGTGATCAACCATATCAAATGCTTTTGAAAGATCTATAAAAATAGCACCCGTAAGCATATTGCTGTCAGCTGCGGACAGTATGTCATTAGTAAATTTTAAAAGAGCGGTAGTAGTTGAATGGCAGGGTCGAAAGCCTGATTGGTGTGGAGATAATATATTATGATCTATAAGATATGTAGATAATTGATTAAATATTAGTTTTTCGAATATTTTTGCTATACTATTGATAATAGAAATTGGTCTATAATTATTAGTATCTGATGTGTCTCCTCCTTTATGAAGAGGGATTAGTCTAGCACTTTTCCATGATTTGGGTGTTTCACAGGTTGCGAAAGATAAATTAAATAAGTCAGCCAATGGAAATGACAAAACATGAGAGGCAAGTTTAAAGAACTTAAGTTCCAGACCATCTGGACCAGCACTGCATCCAGAGTTTAGACTATCAATAATCCGCTGAACATCGACTGGAAAGATCGTTTTAAAACAAAATGAGCCGCCACACCTATTCTGAGTCGATTTAAGACCAACGCTCGTGTAGCCAGACAGAGAGCTGCCAATTGTAGAAAAGTGCTGGCTGAATGCCTCTGCAATTAATAAGGGTTCACTCACAGTTTGATTATTTATTCTAATATGCATAGCAGAGCTTTTTGTGGATTTTTTGGTAATATCATTAATTCTCTTCCAAAATTTCTTCGGGTTCTTAAAATCAGTTAATAGGTGATCCTTATAGTAATTTGCTTTAGCATTTCTTGTCTTGGTTTTACATTTGTTCCTCAACTCCTTATATGCATTCCAATCATTAGAGTCCTTTGTGTTGCGGTATTGTTTCCAGGCCTTGTCCCTTTGTTTGAATAAATATATGAGATCACCCTTGATCCAAGGTAAATGTCGACCCTTGACCTTAATTGATATACAAGGAGCATGCTTGTTGATAATCTCGAAAAACTCGTAATAAAAAAAACTCCAAGCATCTTCCACAAATGGAATTAATTGAAATCTCTCCCAGTTTATGTTTAATATATCCTGTATGAAAAGTACAGGATTAATTTTATTGAATTGTCTTACTTTAATCAATTTAGGAGGAAGACGAGGTACTTTGATTTTCCAAAAACAAAAAACCATAGAGTGGTCACTAAAAGAATCAGGTAGAACCCCAGATTGTAAAATTCTGTCAGGATGGGAGACTAAAATCCAGTCAAGCAAAGATGAGGAACTAGGACAGACTCTAGTAGGTTCAGTTATGAGTTGAGTTAGATTTATACTGTTAAAGAGATTACGATCTTTTTGCAAGGAGCGGTCAAGCCAATTAGAGTTGAAGTCACCTAATATGATCAATTCACAGTTATCATCTAAAGAATTAATGGTAGACAAAATACAATCAGTAGTTTCTGCTGGTGCAGATGGAGGTTTATAAATATTTCCAATGATTAAACGTTTATTTTCATGAAATATAATTTTAACGAAAAGGCCTTCAAAATGTCGGGGATTCTCATTCGGAAGAACAAGTTCTGCAGTCAGATTAGATGATATATATGTTAAGAGGCCCCCACCTCTTGAACCTCTATCGTTCCTAAATACAACATAATTGTCAAGTTTGATTTCGTCATCAGAAATATTGCTGTTTAGCCATGTTTCAGATAGAGTAATTACATGGGGTTTATTATAGGTAAGCCAGGCTCTCAATAAATCCAATTTCGGTGGCAAACTCCTAATGTTCAAGTGAATAACATACATCCCTTTAGCACAATTCATCAAAAAATAACTGAATAAGTAGGCCTATGTGTATAATCAGGCAGTGAAAATGCTCACAGAGCATCATCGCAAATTGTGGTATATAACAAGTGAAATGGGTGGAGAGAGAGGCAGAAGGAGAGCAACAGACACAAACACACACGCACTCACACATAGACCAGACAGGAAAGTGCATACGGCATAGGAACCAGCACATACCGCTCTATCCAAATAAGTAATAAAAAAAAAAACTAAATTCACAACTCAGTCTGCATGGCTCAGCATAATGCGAACATATCAAGATAAAAGGTCCAAACCTAATAACAGTAAAAAAAATAAAATAAAAAAATACAAAAAAAGTAATAAAAAAGAACCTTTATGAAGTCATCCAAAAACAAGCAAGCAAAAATAAGCTAATAATATGGTTCATAAATTTATTAGCTTCATAACCCCAAAAGTAGGCAATTAAATATTTATTCTAAACAAATTATTTCTTGGCTTCTATCATACCCAGTTTACTCTGGGTATGAAAATTGACTCAAAAAAATTTCGATTACCCATCTTTTTTGTTAAGCCATTTTACGACACTTGTGTTATGCTATACGGCAAACAATAGTAAGGCAGCTGCCATCACACATAAACAAATTTTGCACAGTGATTCTATCAACGACAAGATTAAACATATGATATGAATAACAGAAGAGTTCCAAAAGTCACCAGCCATCAGTCTGCTGCCATATCAGAGTCAATGGAGGAGTTAATAGAAGAAATTACATCAAGGAATTTCTCCGCTTCGCCAGGAGTATGAAAGAAGTGCTTCTTACCAGCGTGGGTGACTCTCAGCGTGGAAGGAAAGATCAGTCCATATTCAATGTCCCGATCACGGAACTTTTTCTTCACAGTATTAAATTCTTGGCGTCTCTGGACTACTCCAGCGGAGAAGTCCGGGTAAATATGGACTCGAACTTCTTTCAAGGAGCCCTCTTTATTCACAGCCCTTACTTTGTACTGAAGGAGGTCCTTCTTGTCTCTGGCTAGTTTCATTATCTTTAACTTATCTTGGAAATGCTGAAACTTTACCAAAATAGGCCTGGGACCCTTGGCTTTAACGTTATCCATGATTCCGATGCGATGACAACGCTCAATCATAGGAGGAACGGAGAAATTTGTTTCACCTAGGAGCTGTGGAATCAGATGACTCATGAAGCCGAGGAGATCTTTGGCCTCTGCCTTCTCAGGTATGCCGATAAATCGTAGATTAGAACGTCTGCTTCGGTTCTCGGCGTCTTCAGTCCATACTTTAAGGTCAGTATTTTCCTTTTCGAGCACCTTTACACGTTTGACCAGATCAGCTATGTTATCTTCGTTTGCGCTAACTCTCAACTGAATCTCATTGACCTGATCTCCAAGCATATGAAGTGAGTCATCTATTTTCTCCAGGCTGGGTCGAAGTGAGTCTATTTTAGAGTCAATGTGTGAAATCATGTCGAGCTTCATTTGCTGCATCATATCAAAAATACTTTGAAGAGTAATTGTTTCACCCATTGTAATGCCAGCCACGTTTCAACTCACACAAGAGGAAGGGTGAAATCACAAAGCTCATAGGGTTGAGGCTTGAAGCAGTTTTAGTTCTTTCTTGTTTCACCACAAATCATTAGCACCAAAAAAAAATGTTTTTGTGGAAAAGTGGAAATATAAGTTACAACATCCTTATTAAAGAAATGGTTGAGCCAGCAGACTAGAGCTCTCAGCACTCACTCACTACACGGCAGCCATCTTTTTTTTTGTATTATATCAGATTCATGCATCAGGGACAGAGGCCTATAAATACTGCTGCTGTCATTGATGATCATCAAACAACAAAACAGGTGTGATAAAAATCTATATTTAATTTATACAGTGAACACTTTACAGTGTTGTTTTATCTAATTATTACATTTCTGTATTTGAATACTACCAACCTTATTTTATTTGTAACATATTCTGTTGTATTTATCTATGCTTGTAATTTGTGAATTTGTTCTTATTTTTAATGGCTGTTCCCTTTAATCATGTTTAAGCTTTCTTAGTTAATCTAGTATTTGCTGTTGTATCAAAGTACTTAACTTTAAAAAATGGAGATCAAGTAAAAAAAAATTTTTTTCTTGCTAATCCGAAAAATGATCCGATCCGTTGGTCAAAAACCATAATGTGATCCGAACCGTGAGATTTATGATCCATTGAACCACTAATATATATACAGGTGCATCTCAATAAATTAGAATTTTGTGGAAAAGTTGATTTATTTCAGTAATTCAAAACAAATTGTGAAACTTGTGAAAATTGATAGCCTGAATGCACTGTAAGTCGCTTTGGATAAAAGCGTCTGCTAAATGCATCAATTTATTTATTTTGTTTATTTAAATTCAGTCCACACAGATTGAAGTAGTTTAAGTCTTTGGTTCTTTTAATTGTGACGATTTTGACTCACATTTAACAAAAACCCACCAATTCAATCTCAACAAATTAGAATACTTTACAAGACCAATTTAAAAAAAAACATTTTTTGTGAATTGTTGGCCTTCTGGAAAGTATGTTCATTTACTGTACATGCACTCAATACTTGGTAGGGGCTCCTTTTGCTTTAATTACTGCCTCGATTCAGCATGGCATGGAGGTGATCAGTTTGTGGCACTGCTGAGGTTGAATGGAAGCCCAGGTTTCTTTGACAGTGGCCTTCAGCTCATCTGCATTTTTTTGGTCTCTTGTTTCTAATTTTTCTCTTGATAATACCAAATAGATTCTCTCTGGGGTTCAGGTCTGGTGAGTTTGCTTGCCAGTCAAGCACACCAACACCATGGTCATTTAACCAACTTTTGGTGCTTTTGGCAGTGTGGGCAGGTGCCAAATCTTGCTGTAAAATGAAATCAGCATCTTCAAAAAGCTGGTCAGCAGAAGAAAGCATGAAATGCTCCAAAATTTCTTGGTAAACGGGTTCAGTAACTTTGGTTTTCAAAAAACACAATGAACCAACACCAGCAGATGACATTGCACACCAAATCATCACAGACTTTGGAAACTTAATACTGGACTTCAAGCAACTTGGGCTAAGAGCTTCTCCACCCTTCCTCCAGACTCTAGGACCTTGGTTTCCAAATGAAATACAAAACTTGCTCTCGTCTGAAAAGAGGACTTTGGACCACTGGGCAACAGTCCAGTTCTTCTTCTCCTTAGCCCAGGTAAGACACCTCTGACTTTGTCTGTGGTTCAGCAAATTCCATGACAGGTCTGTGTATGGTGGCTCTTGATGCCTTGACCCCAGCCTCAGTCCATTCCTTGTGAAGTTCACTCAAATTCTTGAATTGAATTTGCTTAACAATCCTCATAAGGCTGCGGTTCTCTTGGTTGATTGTGCATCTTTTTCTTTCACACTTTTTCCTTCCACTCAACTTTCAAAATTTCAGTTTGATGAGACATCAAAGTACCATGGTACCTAACTTGTCCAAAGAAAAACATAATAATACAGTATTTCATGTCTGTGTGGCATCAGTAATCTTGCTGGGCAATATCAGGTCTACATGTGTAGTAATCTGTCAAATAGAATTGGTTTCAAGTATGATGTCATTGTTGTTGTGATTACAGTTGTCCCTTTGGTGATGCCAAGCATCTCCAGCCAATCAGAACATACCAGCTTATGTCCATATGAAGAAAACAAAGCAGGTTTGAATCAAATTATTAGACAAATACTCATTTATGACAGCGGTATAGGATTACAGTGAGGGTTAGAGATGTGAGTGTGTGTGTGTGTTCAGTGCAGTCATTGAGCTTTTCTGATGCGGTCATTAGTTTTTATGGTAAAACTTGTGAGTCAAAGATGAACTTTCTTGATATTGCGTCAGCAGCAGCACTGCAGTAGAGCTTGGCTGTGAGTTTCATACACATACACAAACAAAGTCTCTCCCTCTATCATAGTTGAAATGGTTTACAGTGTTTCTCTTTTCAGTCATGATGATATCAAAAGGGTTTTTAGGACTACAAAACTGAAGCCAACTGAAGCTGAGAATGAAGGCATCGGCAGTAAACTTTGACATCAAGGTTGCATGTGTTTTTCCAAGTGCCCTTCAAATTTTGTATATGTGTGTCATCAAAATAGTGGCATGGTCTCTCTCTTTTCTTTCTGCATACTGAGTTGCTAAGTATGCAGAGCAGAAAAGTGGAACGATGAAAGACTGAGGGTGTTAAAAAGAGGAAGCTGTTTATTAACTCATCATATCGCTTCATCATATAGAGTGTTATGAAGTGTTATCTTCATCCTTTATACTCTAGAAGGTCCATCTGGAGAATGTCTATTAGCATTTCTGTTCATTTCAATAGAAAAGTGCCTTGACTTGGATTTTTGTGCCAATCAGCTGAGCCATAAATGTCATGTGACTACTTACTCTGGAGCTGTTGGGAAATTATGTCATCACTACAATTGGCTGATGGCACCACAAGGATGTTCACAGTCCCAAAATGTTTAGTCATTTTTATTATTTATTTTTTATTTCTATTTAGTTTAAATTTAAATTCACTTTTAGTGAGTTTTTTTATTTTAATAGTTATTTTATTGTATTTTATTTCAGTTTTATTTCAAATATACACACATGCACACAAACACACGCAGATAGATCTAGATAGATCTTTGCCACTAGTGGTGCAGAAATTGCTCACTGCACCTTTAAACATTTCTGTAGACTTTTCACAGTGAACCTGCAGCTTTCCCAGATGGCACTCTGTGTTTGTGTGTGAGTGTGTGTCAGGGTGCACAACCTCATACTTGAGACATGTGTCTGACATTAAAATTGATTTGACAACCTCCCTACAAAACCAAACCAGTCTAATGCTGGGGCCATTACTCAGAGTTGTTAAGTTGAGTATTAAAAAAAAACCGTTTACAGCACTGTCCTCTCTCTCATCCTCATTCTCATTCTCTCTCTCTCTCTCTCTCTCTCTCTCTCACTCTCTCACTCACACACACACACACACACACACACACACACACACACACACACAGATACAGAGATAACTCACTGATCTCTGTTCCAAATGCTTGGCAACCTTAGCCAGCGACAGTCCCTTATGTTATTATGGAAAAATAGCTTATCGGTCTCTCACATAACACACACATCGGCTTATCTCCTCATCAGAATCATGCTGACAGAGTGAAATGTAGTTTAGAGACTGCTGATTATAGAGTAGAATCAGATTTTCTGGAGTTTTCCATCTCATTAAAGGCCTGGCCTTAGGTCACCATCCTTTCTTGTGCTCTTTCTCTTTCTTGTTCTCTCGTTCTGTCTCTCAGGGGAAAGGTGCACTTCATACTGAGTGTTTTGTGCGTATTTACTTGCTAAAAGGAGACGGGAGCTTTAAGTTTCCACATTCAGGCGGGGTCGTCCTGAGACCCAGGCGTTTGTGACCTCTGTTCATTCACCTTGGCTGTTCCCATTGCACTGGGTAGCCTGCGGGATGCAGGTGAATGGGAGGAAGCCTGACAAGCATCGCTAGTGCTCTGATCAATGAGAGAGCACAGGAGTAAGCCTAAGATTGTGTGTTTAAAAGACGCTCTCTTGGGATTTTCAACCTACACATTGTGTTGTGGTATTTTTACTTGATCTCTTGGAGAGAAAAATAAGGAAACGCACAAATGTACATGGGTAGTTGATACTTAAGATCATTATTATTATTTCCATCAACATTAAGATTTAGGTTAATATATACACCACTACATTTCAGGGTCAGTAAGATTTTTTTTTTTTTTTTTTAAGAATAATGTTATGCTTACCATGGCTGCATTTATTGATCAAAAATACGAAAAAAGTTACATTATTGTAATTTAAAATAACTGCTTTATATTTTAATGTTTTTTAAAACACTACAGGTGCATCTCAATAAATTAGAATGTTGTGGAAAAGTTCAAGTAATTCAACTCAAATTTTGAAACTTGTATATTAAATTCAATCCACACAGACTGAAGTAGTTTAAGTCTTTGGTTCTTTTAATTGTGAGGACTGTCTCACATTTAACAAAAACCCACCAATTCACTCTCAAAAAATTAGAATTTGTTGACATTCCAATCAGCTAATCAACTCAAAACACCTGCAAAGGTTTCCTGAGCCTCCAAAATGGTCTCTCTGTTTGGTTCACTAGGCAACACAATGGGGAAGACTGGTGATCTGACAGTTGTCCAGAAGACAATCATTGACACCCTTCACAAGGAAGGTAAGCCACAAACATTCATTGCCAAAGAAGCTGACTGTTCACAGAGTGCTGTATCCAAGCATGTTAACAGAAAGTTGAGTGGAAGGAAAACGTGTGGAAGAAAAAGATGCACAACCAACCGAGAGAACTGCAGCTTTATGAGGAATGGACTGAGGCGCTAGGGTCAAGGCATACAGACGTGTCAAGGAATTTGGCTACAATTGTCATATTCTTCTTGTTAAGCCACTCCTGAACCACAGACAACGTCAGAGGCGTCTTTCCTGGGCTAAGGAGAAGATGAACTGGACTGTTTCCCAGTGGTCCAAAGTCCTCTTTTCAGACGAGAGCAAGTTTTGTATTTCATTTGGAAACCAAGGTCTTAGAGTCTGGAGGAAGGGTGGAGAAGCTCCTAGCCCAAGTTGCTTGAAGTCCAGTATTAAGTTTCCACAGTCTGTGATGATTTGGGGTGCAATGTCATCTGCTGGTGTTGGTCCATTGTGGTTTTTGAAAACCAAAGTTACTGAACCCGTTTACCAAGAAATCTTGGAGCACTTCATGCTTCCTTCAACTGACCAGCTTTTTGAATTTGCTGATTTCATTTTACAGCAGGATTTAGCACCTGCCCACACTGCCAAAAGCACCAAAGGTTGGTTAAATGACCATGCTGTTGGTGTGCTTGACTGGCCAGGAATCTCACCAGACCTGCACCCCATAGAGAAACTATAGGGTATTGTAAAGAGGAAAATGAGAAACAAGAGACAAAAAAATGCAGATGAGCTGAAGGCCACCATCAAAGAAACTTGGGCTTCCATACAACCTTAGCAGTGTCACAAACTGATCACCTCCATGCCATGCTGAATCGAGGCAGTAATTAAAGCAAAAGGAGCCCCTACCAAGTATTGAGTGCATGTACAGTAAATTAACATACTTTCCAGAAGGTCAACAATTCACAAAAAAATGTTTTATTGGTCTTATGAAGTATTCTAATTTGTTGAGATCGCGAATTGGTGGGTTTTTGTTAAATGTGAGCCAAAATCATCACAATTAAAAGAACCAAAGACTTAAACTACTTGTCTGTGTGCATTGAATCTATTTAATACACAAGTTTCACAATTTGAGTTGAATTACTGAAATAAATGAATTTTTCCAAGACATTCTAATTCATTGAGATGCACCTGTATTTGCTCATGTGATGCAAAGCTGAATTTTCAGTGTCATTACTCCAGTCTTCAATGTCACATGATCCTTCAGAAATCAGAAATATTAAATGGGGGCAGCTGTGGCCTAATGGTTAGAGAGCTGGACTAGTTACCAGAAGGTTGCAGGTCTCGGTGCTGGCAGGAGTTGTAGGTGGGAGGGAGTGAATGAACAGCGCTCTCTTCCTCCCTCAATGCCCATAGCTGTAGTGCCCTCGAGCAAGGCACTGAACCCCCAGGTGCTCTCTTGGCGCTGGATATATAGCAGACCACTGCTCTGGGTGTGTGTTCACTTCTCACCTGTGTGTGTGCACTTGGGTTGGGTTAAATGCAGAGCACCAATTCCGAGTATGGGTCACCATACTTGGCTGAATGTCACTTCACGTCACTTCACTTCAAACAGTTGTGCTGCTTAATGTTGTTGTGGAAACAGTGATCTTTATTTTAGGAAAAAAAATACAAAGTGAAAAAACAGCATTTAAAAAAAAATAGAACAAATATCGTGTGTAGCATTGTAAATGTATTTACTGTCACTTTTGATTAAATGAATGTGCACTTACTGAATAAAAATACTTACTAACCTAAAACTTACTTACTAACCTAAAAAATACTTACTAACCTAAAACCTTTGAAGAGTAGTTTATAAGGGAAAGTGTATATCTTGCTCCTGTAAGTTTTTCAGCCCTTTTTTCAACTTTTTGACTTATTCCAATTTTTATTATTATTGTTGCTTATATTTAGTAAAAACATTACTCATTAAGACTTCCAATATGAGGTCATTAAAGCTGAATATAATATTGTAAAATAATTAGAAAAAAGCTATTTAAAATGGTTTTCAACAGAGAAATTTCCCAAAATAATTTAATGTCAACACTCACGCCACCTCACTTAAACATATTAATTTATTTATTTGTTTGTGTTTATTTATTATTTTTTATATTTTCCGTATCTGGAATAAATTATCAATAGTGTTTTTTGTTTTGTTTTTGGTTGCTCAGTTGTTCCCAATTCTCTGTGATACTGTAGTCAGTAGATATCGATTTGAGTCTGTCTTTTAATCTACATTGTCTATGGGATTTCATTATCTGCAGGTGAAAAAGCAACATCAATTCATATATGAGAACATATATAAAGAAGAAAACATGATAAAAACAAACTTTAAGTGATCCAAGGAAACTTTCAATCGCCTCACACCTTGCATTACTTCTGGGAACACCTGCCCACTCTCTAATACCTCCACAGACAGACAGACAGAGAGCCAGCGAGACAGGACAGAGTCACAGTTGGTGCATGAGGACGGTTATCTGAGTTTATGTAACTGCCTCAGGTGGTCTGTCTTAGTGCAGAGGTGGGGGGTGGAGGGCAGATGAAACCATATTATTTTCTAGTTACATAATATTTAGTGTTTAAAGAACTGGCAGCATTGACTAGAATTTGACTAGAATTTTTTTTTCTTTCTTTTTTTGCCATCTTTACTCTTCATTTTTAAGGATACCACGCACACACTCAGACAAGCGCACACTTGTACACATGAATCCTCTCAAAGCCTCTCTGCTTTCTCCAGAGGATTTCTTGTCAAATAAGGTTGACTGAGCCTCACTTTCATTGCACTAGGCGAAGATAGCAGGACAGTGATTTGATCTCTGGCTCTCTACAGACAGCTGACATAAGTGTGCTTTTTACATTACCGCTGCACTTCTGTGGACTCCCAGAGTTACTTTCATTTTACTTACTCATAGATATTTATTTTTCAAAAAGAGATTCTTATAAATATTATGTTAATACCATGGTACTTTTGGAGTACCATGTAAAATATATTTATGATATACCATTACAAAAAGTACTGTGGTGGAACCACGGTTACACTTAATTTTACACTGTGTATTTACAGTATAGTTACAGTGCATTTACCCAGGAAATCACTGGTTTAGGGGTGGGTTCAGGGTTCGTACCTAGTTAACCAATTATTGTAATTGCTATAATAACTACATATGCAGAACAAAGTTTCTTTGGACATGGTACTACCATGGTATTTTGGACATGTTCTATGGTAGTACCCTGAAGTACATGTAAATGAACTTCAGTACTGTGGTATATACTATCTTTATTATTATAATTTTGAAACAATCTCACAGTGTTCACCAAGGCTTTATTTATTTGAAATAACAAAAACATTAATATTGTGAAATATTTTTTACAATATAATATAACTGTTTTCTATTTTAATATAATTTTAAATTTAATTTACTACTGAAAATTATGAATTTTCAGCATCACTACTCCAGTCAGTGTCACGTGATTTTTCGTTAATCAATATTCTGATTTGCTTGCTAATAATAATAATAAGAAGAAACCGTATTATTATTATTATTAATCAGCATTGAAAAAGTGCTGTCTTATATTTTTTCAGTGTTTTTATTTTTTATTTTTATAAATGTGGTAGAAAGTTAAATACAGCATTTATTTGAGAGGGGAAAAAATCTTGTGTAACAACAATAATGTTTTTATTGTGACTTTTTATTTCATGCATTCCTGCTAAATAGTTTCTGACCCCAAACTTTTAAACATTGATGTACTTCATAGTATCTACCATCTGATACAAATTACAGTACCATGCTAGTTTAAAGTTGATTAAATAGTCTAGCATTAGACTATAGTCTGAGTCTAAGCAGCTAGCAATTACCCAGAACCCCTTTGCAACCACAGAGTAACATTCTAAAATCCACACTCAACACCCTTTTGTGCAAGAGTTTTACAAGGCGATTAAGTTTTCAAACAATTCTATTGCTTTTAACAGATTTTTGCATCACAAGTCTGAGGGTATGATGTGGTTAATCCAGCCCTCCACGCTAGAAGAGGAAGCGTTATGAAGATTGCTGTTTGTTCTGACATTTCATGCGATGCTTGATGCCCTTCTTGATTATCTTCTTAAAATCCCGTCTGATTCGCCCCGGTCACCTGTGCTAGTGTTTGTGCATCACCGCACGGCTCTTGAGCAAGAGGTGTTTCCATAGCAACAGGTTTCTATAGAAACTGGATCACAGTGGCTGCTGGAGGGCGAGCATGACTCATCCTGCTGAGGGGGTTCAGCAAACCCAAAAGCAACCAAAGTTTACTCTCATACACTTCTAGCAGCTGCAGCTGTGTTGCAGTCACTTAGACAAAAATACTGTGGTATTACCGTGAAAATATATCACGGTAAACATGACCTGAGGTGATACAGTGAATTTTATCTTGTACTATGGTACTTTTTTTTGTAATGTTTTACAGTTGTTTGTGTCTGTCGCAAACGTTTGTGGTTTGTTTTAGAGTTTCTGTATTGAACTTTTAAAGGAGATTTTTATATGAAATGATTTCCTGCTAATTAAATCTGAGAACAGTGAAGGTTTCCTAAATTAGACGTGTGTGTTTTCTCACTGCACCTGCTAGCTTCAGTCAGGTTTTGTTAGGGAAAAAGCAGGAGAAGGGAAAATAAATTATCTGACTTGCTTTCAGTTTTGCAGTTTGAGATGTCCAACACCGCCAAATGGTCTATTTGTGTTCTTTTCGGTTTCATACGCAGAAACACATTATAACGAACCGTCCGTGAACATCCTGGTTTTGGAACAGCTGAGCATAATGTGTGTTTGTGTGTGTGCGTGTACACAGCAAACAGATTTTAGTTTTATGTTTGGCAGCTGCCGTCACTGAGCAGATCTCCCAGTCTGCTTTGATTCATATTAGCGCCCAGATTGAAATCTTAATTATAAGCGAAAACAAGCTCATCTCGTTTGATTTCTCTCTTCTCAAGAGGACATGCTGTCATGAGTTCAGAGAGTCAACAACTTTATACTGAACTGTTTATTTGTGTATATATTGGTATTTAAAATCAGTGTTCATGCTTGTTTACATGCTTGTTTACAAGTCTTCATTGCTGTGCATCTGCAGAGGCTGTGGAATCAAACGTTAGAGAAATATAATGTGTATTGTGCATGATGTAATAAGGGCTGTTAATTTAATTTGTTAATTTAGAAAAAAAAAATAATAATAATAAAATATATATATATATATATATATATATGTGTGTGTGTGTGTGTGTGTGTGTGTGTGTTTACATAAGGGAAATTAAAGCAACATTTTAAGAAACTTATTTATTTTCTTTTTTCAGAATACTGTTGAGTGGCCTTTTTTTTCTTTTGCATTTATATGGCTTCCAGCAGGTGCTAACTGTAGTCAACACAATCTATTTTAGCTTGCACGTGCTTGTGTAAGTTGTTTTCGGTACAAAGGCACAAAGGCTAACTGGCTCTGAGGTTTCTGTGAGTAATAGTGTGTCTAAGACACTTATGCCTGATTGTGACACATATAGCCCTCTTTTTGTCACCCTTATTAGGCAAGGGAAGTTCAAGGGAGGTGTCAGCATAGTCTTAACTGAAGTCAGAGGTCAAGAAGGTCACTGTGCTAGTCGTATTTTCAGCAGATAATTCTAAAAACACATTTCAAAATTGTAAAAGAATCACAGTGTAGATTTTTAAGTATGATTCACTGCATTAGTGGCAGAGGCTTTAGATTGCAGTCCAGATGTTTTCATTGTCTGTAAATCTTGCAGCGTACCATAGCTGACATAAGGATAATCCAATGGCATTCACAGATCACATCCAGCAGGTGTTCAGATCATAGAAGAATATGACCTTTGTGACCCCTCAAATGATCTTTTTTCATTCTTTTACTGGAAAAGTAAAATTATTTCTTTTTTTTATAATTAACCACTTATGAAAACTTCTGTGATCACCTTTAACTGGTATGATTTTTTTTTCATGTTTATAGAAAACTTATTTATTAAAATAGTTGCATTTATTGAAAACTTATTATTCTTTTTTTCAAGTGTATTATTCATTTTTAGTTTATTTATTCATTTATATATATAAACCTTGATTCCCCAAACCCCCTCTGTTCATTTTGTCAACTTATTTTGGCTGTCAGTCGAGAACATTGAAGCTGTCAGATTCCTTTAAACAAGATGCTTTTCAAATGATTGCCAGTGGGCTGCTATAAACTTAATTTTGTCACAGCTCAGCATTACAGCATACATGGGTACTTCAGAGAGATGTTAGTGTGTTAATACCAGGCATCTGTGAGTCCATTTATGGATGTCAGTGCTGTCAAAATTGTTGCTCAGGGGTTATTCCACACCCTCCCTAATCTTTCTCTCTCCCCTTCCGTGGCTTTATTCCAGGATCATTAATTTTCCTGAGTGACTGCCACACGTCAGTGTGCGTCTGCCAGGCTCGGTAATCTCGGGGTCACTTGACTCCTGTGTCAGCGTCCAAGGACGTTCTGTCACTGAGCTTTATGTGTGTGTGCAGCATGTGTGCGTGTTAGAGAGAGAACCAGAGAGAGCGATAGCAAGAGGGTTTACATGACTGGGACCTGCTGGAATGGAAAATACCATCCACGATCCATCACAGGACAACACAGGGGGAAACCCAGAAGCCCTCCTGCGACGTGCAGCCAAAAAGAGAGATTGTGTATTGGGATATTGTGCTTGATGTTCAGAAATTCACACGGTCGCACGGCCCAAAATAGATCCCTAATCTGTTAACAGGAGTCCGGTTATAGTAAAGCTTTGATTGGCATGGGTCAGGGATATTGATATTTAATGACCGACCTGAGATCAGCCTGACACAGTTTCTCATGTACACATCTGAGCAACAAGGCCCTATATACTGATCCCAGACCAGCAGGTATGTCTGAAGTTCTGAGCGCAGATTAAAGCAGGTCACCGGACTCCAGATGCAGAGTCATTTTATTTAAATCATTTTTGGCATGACACAGCTTTGAAAAACTACTGACAGCATTGTGTGTGAAAGAGAGAGGCAGACCATATTCAGAGTGTTTGGCTGGATGTTTTGGGCTATATTTATTCATGGCTTCGAAGTGGAACCTTGGTTCCCAGAAAGGGTTTTCCATACAGATACAGCTTGGAGTTCAAATTCTCTCTCTCTCTCTCTCTTGCTCTCTCTCTCTGCGGTGGTGATAGCAAACAGGTCGTTATCAAGCAGCGTCTGTGTTGAGGTTTATAGATAAACAGTTTCCAGGGAGACCACCTTGAGTTCTGGCAGATCTGTGTTGGATCGTTTGCTGTAACTTATTTTGCCAATAAATCAATAGTCAAGCTGTTTGTCAACAAGTTGTGTAAATAGTTACTAAATGAAATGTGTTTCTACCATGTCGGAGCTGCACCAAACTAGAGCTGCAACTAACGATTATTTTTTCTGTCGACTAACGATTATTTTTTCGATTAGTCGACTACTCTTACGATTATTTTTATTACAATAAATAATTAATATAATGTTCTTTTTTTTGATTAGCTAATGAATCCTTTGGATAACTTTTCAAAAGAGTATAAGTACAACTTCTAATATAATATTTCAACCTTTATTCATTTTCAACCAATGTGGTTGAAGTTTTTACAGTATACAAAAATAAAGAGGCAAAGAAAATTATTTTACTATGGTAAATATGAGTTAACGATAGCGTTTATAATTAAACCACAGTAGCCACAAATTTACAGTTGTCTGAGACGTCATGAAATGTTCTTTAGCATCACAAACCATAAAATGTAGTCAGGGTTCTGCTATGGTTTAGCATGGTTTCCAGAGATCTGGAGCTGATTTGGGGTAGCTCGGTGGTTTGTGACTGTTGTCTCGCGGCGCGCTGTCTTTTAAGGGTCGTTCCATCACATCTGCAGCAGAGACCTGAACCAGGAAGTTGGTCACCAGATCACACGGTAACCAGTTAAACCGTAACACCAGAGAGCGCCAGGATGTTTTCCTCTGAGGTGCTCGTGCATCGCATTTGTGCTGCCATGGTACACCATATCGGTTTTGCATAGGGAACAAAGGGCCATTTTATTTGGACTCTGTTTAAAGTATTCCCATACTTTTGATAACAGTGGTCTCTGTTTTTGTGATAGAATGCAACTTTCTCCATTCCCAGTATGCCATTACGCGAGATGTAAACAGTGTGACGCGTCGACGGATTTCACGCACGTCGACGGATTTTTGTAGTCGACGTAATCGATGACGTCGGCGCATCTTTGCAGCACTACACCAAACAGCTGTTTCTTTGCTTTGGTATTAGACTAACTCATCTTAAATGTTTCTGTGAAGTGTGTTTGAGTAAGCGTTATACAGAATGTCTTTGGTTTGTGTGTGTGTGTGTACAGAGAAAGTTTAAGATCAATTACAGCTCGAAAGGGGACTGACTCTTTACCAGGATCCAGTCTCTATATATCCTCATAATTTATAGTTTGGAAGCTTGGGTTCAGTCAGAATGTTTTTAGAGAGCGACCAAGCCTGCATTCATTTAAAAAATAATACAATAAAAACAGCAATATTATAAAATATAAAAAAAATACAAATAGCTATTATATAAAAAAAAAATATATATATATATATATCATATTTAAATATATTTTATTAAACATGATATATCAGCAGCCATTACTCTAGTCTTTAGTGTCACATGATGGTTCAGAAATAATTTAATATGCTGATTTGGTGCTCAAGAAAAATTTTGTATTTTTTTTATATTGGAAACAGTTGTGCTGCTTAATATTTTTATGAAAACTATATTGCTTTTTGATTATTTGATAAATAGAAGGTTCAAAAGAACAGCACGTTTATGAAATGGAAATCTTTTATAACTTTTTAAATGTCTTTACTGCTCCTTTTGATCAATTCATTGGCATCCAATAAAAATTTGCTTATTAAAAAATAAATTAAAAAAATATTTACCTCAAAATCATGCTGACACCAATCCACGGTAGAGCATGATTTTTTCTCACTTTTAAAATTGTGATTTCCAGGCCTGGTCAGGGAAAAATCAGGAATAAATTCTAAATTTAAAGCAAAACTTCCATAAATATTAAATGCACATTTATATAAATATATAGCATCAAATAACCTTCATACTAAAGGAGCTGATACAGTTTGGGACTTAATCCATTAGGAATAATCATGTTCTGAATGTAAATTGTTCACAATTTGTGACCCTGGAGCACAAAACCAGTCTTAAGTCGCTAGGGTATATTTTAAGCAATAGCCAGAAAAACATTGTGTGGGTCAAAATTATGGATTTTTCTTTTATGCCAAAAATTACTAGGATATTAAGTAAAGATCATGTTCCATGAAGATATTTTGTAAATTTCCTACGCTAAATATATCAAAATGTAATTTTTGATTAGTAATATGCATTGCTAAGAATTCATCTGGACAACTTTAAAGGTGATTTTCTCAGTATTTAGATTTTTTTGCACCTCAGATTCCAGATTTTCAAATAGTTGCATCTCAGTCAAATATTGTCCGATCCTAATAAACCATACATCAATGGACAGCTTTTTTATTCAGCTTTCAGATGATGGTGTGAAAAATGTACACATAAGACTGCTTTTGTGGTCCAGGGTCACATATGAGGAGGAGCGTAGTAGAGTAAAGTAGGTCAATGATGATTTCGTTTTGTCTTCTGGCATCATTTTTGACCCTCATGTCATTGCAGCCCTCTAGGATTTTCCATCTTCTGTAGAAAACAGAAGATGATGTTTTGAAAAATGTCTGTTATCTTTATCCAGTCAGCGGGATTCAAAATTGTTTGGACCCCACCATTTATAAGAAAATTCTGCTTTTGAAGGCTTGCATTGACATGAGGGTGAGTAAATTCTGGCAGAACTTTTATTTCTGGCTGAATGTTTCTGTAATCAGTTGTATTGTCAGTCTAGTCCCTATATTAACTGGTGTAGTTCTGAGCTCCAGGTTGTTTGAGTGCGACTCTACCAAGTCTGATGACAAGAGACCTGTTCCTCTAAGTGAAAGTGTGTTGTTGCCGCAGCTACGTTGGTATCCATAGTGACTGCCATCCCATGGGCGTCCTCAGGGCTGCCAGACACACTGCCCCATATACTTAGTGTTATCCACTCAAACACACACACTCTCACTCACACACTCACTTTTGCCCTATTTACCTAGTGCCTTTAGCAACTGTAAGTGTATTCATTCCTCTTGGGGTGTAGTAGTACAGGAGGACTACCCTTTCTCTCGCTCTTTTTCGGTTTCTTTTTTAGCAAAAAGTTCAGGGATAATTGCCTAGAGTTATTAAATGCTGTTTGGATGGCCACATAGTTTTGCTGGTGTGGTGTGTTTGAATCTGTGATGAAGTGGGCGGAGCAGCTGTTTGTTTGTGTGTTTAGAGAGAGGGTGTGTATGTAGGCGGGGGGTTTTAGAGGCTGCCACAATCATTAATTAGAACAAACAATCTGTCTGACTCCCACGGTGTGTGTGGATATGTGTGTGTGTAAGATGCTGCAAACAAGAATTGGGATAAATAGATAATCTGCTATTTTTTGCTGTGAATTATACCAGATAGAAGCTTGTTTGTTTGATAAAGAAATACATGCATAAAGCATTATTGTAATGCAGAAACTATTTCTCTGTTCCAAAACCAAGTGAAATGTTTTGCTTTGTACTACTTACATACTGTATAAGGCAGCATACTTATTTAGGTTAGTTCACACACCAAAAAAAAATAAAATCTGTTGTCGTTGTACCTTATCGGTCCATACCTTTATGACACAAAGATACAAAAATTGACAAACAAGGAATCCTATGTTGTTTCGGAGTACATAATGATGAAGGTTTTATTTTTTGGATGAACTATCCTCAGTTTTCAATTAGAAACACTACAGTTGAAATGCCAAGATTGTAAAAATAAGATTTAAAAAAATATATATAGTTTTGAAAGAAAGCTCTTATGCTCAACAAGACTGCATTTATTTGATCATAAAATGCAGTAAAGCAGTAATATTGTGGAATATTATTTCAATTTAAAATGACTCTTTTTCTATTTTAATGTATTTTAAAATGTAATTCATTCTTGTAATGCAAAGCAGAATTTTCAGAATCAGTACAACAGTCTTTAGTCAGTGTTACACGATCCTTCAGAAATCATTCTAATATGCTGAATTTAAGAAGCATTTCTTCTTATCATTTTTAAGGATTACATAAAGAATAGAATCATTCAAAATGATTCTAAAGAATAGAATCATTCAAAAGAACAGTGTTTATTTGAATTAGAAATATTTTTTTATTATGTGAATGTATTTGTGAATGTAAAAGTGTCAGTATTTTTTAAAAAGAAACCCTGCTGACCCCAAAAGTCTGAACAGTTTATATTTATGCATTGAATTGAATACATTTAAAATAGATAATTTGACCTTGACCACTCACTGGGTGATTTTGTTATTTTTTTTATTTCTGCATATTTATTCACAATGCCACCTTTGAATTTGGTCAGAAGAAAGTGTCTTAGATGGCTGTGTAGCGTCTAGCTAGGCTGCTTACTGTTTTAACACTGTTAAATCAATGTCGTCATAAGAAGTATTAATAGGAAATCACATGTCCTTGTGATAAGCAGTTTCCCACTAGAGAATGTGCTAGTGAGAATGGCTGCATTTTGTGTGAAGTGTTGATGGGATGTGGGCACTTTGCTGATTTGTTGACAGTTACAGCACATACTGTAGCAATTTTTATCATGTTTTTATTTATATAACCCTAATAATACAGGCTGAAAATGCCCATTTTGCAGGTATATGCTTTTAAAAGACAAACAGGATTTATTTTCACACAATATGGGCTCTTTTGTGTGTTACATCATGACCCAAATGAATTACTTTTTTTTTTGCAATGTAGAAACTTTCGTTTCCATGGCAACCTTGTGTAGGAAATTGCCAGAGTCTTGGGAAAATGTTTTCAGCCAAGTCATTTGAAGAGCTCATAAAAGACACATACTTGAAGCATCCCACCATTTGGCAGCAGAGAACATCCACCCAAACCTCCACGTCTCTGATCTTAAAAACACAAATACAGACAGATTCAAGCTGTTATTGATGATCAGGAAACCAATGAATGATTTGCGAACCTGTGTGCTTCTTGTATGCCGTGTCGAAAGGCCATTGGCACCAGTCTGTCTGGTTCCACGGCTGCTGGCAGCCAATTAGAGAGGCTGTTCGGCTTGTATAATTAAAAATATGTTATGTAATGGCCAGGTGCTGAGAAATAGATAGAAAGACTAAATTATCTTTTCTGGCCATTTGTTCGTTGGCAGGATCTGACATGGAGGTCAAAGATCAGTCGGATGCATTTGGTTAATTGCAGAAATCGATATGCTGGAACATCTTAAATCAGAATCTAGCAATCAATATTTATGAATCACTCACAAAGGTGCTAAAGCATCAGCTCTCGCCCAGCCTACACTAAACACTTTACACACACGCAGACAGATGCACAAACATATATATACTTATGCATGAATGAACTCAAACATATGCACAAACATGCATTCTGGCACTCATAGTCAATAGTGCGCATCTGTTGGTGATGAATGTATAATTTATGTGGTTTGCTGTCAGTATACTTTCATTCAGAATGTTCTGGAAATCAGTTTGCTCGCTCAGACACATTTATCTTGGTTGCTACAGGGGACATGGGATTTTATAAGAAAATTTTATGTATTTTAAAGGCATTGACTGCATTTGCCAAAATGTGCATAATGCAACAGACCTTACTGAAGCGAATTAGGGCTGCACAATTTAAGAAAAAAATGACTAACATTAACAAGGATTAACAAATACTGGAACAAATGTATGTCTCATTGTTAGGTAATATTAGTTAATGCATTAAATATAGTTAACAATGGAACCTTATTGTAAAGTGTTTACCATTTGTAACATTGTTTGTACAGTAGGACTGCAATATATACAATATAACTATCAAATAATACAAATAGTAAGCAAAGTTATTGTAATTGTTGTAATACACCTATTGTTAAATTTAACTGTAAAATTAAATATTGAGTATTTAAGAAAAAATAATAACACTATTATAGTACAAATGTAAAATAATAATGCTATTATTTATGGCTGTAGTATTTTTTTTTTTTTTCATTTTTAAATATTAAACAATCAAACAATCAAAGGGGTCATATGATGCTTTTTTAAATATCATTATTTGGTGTAACAGAATATGTTGACATGCTTTAATGTTAACAAAACACATTCTTTTTCAAATGTAGGTCGTCTAAGCCCCTCCACTCTCAAACGAGTCTTTTTTATTTTTTTCCCGACAGGAGCAGTCTTCTCTGATTGGAGAACTGACCCAGTGCATTGTGATTTGCCGAACATCACAAACACTCGTCGGAAATGTAACACCCCTTTCCATAATCATGAGCTTCATCTTTCAAAATAAATGTAACGACATTTAACAATGTACTTAGTTTTACCATCAGTTCAAGCCTGAAAGGGGAACAGAGTGGTGTGACAGACAGAGTGATGAAGCTCGTATGTGTTTGCAGTACACAAGCCATGGACGGTTAAGACCGCTGACTCCACTGTGTGACCGTCTCTCTCTCTCTCGCTCTCTCTCTCTCTCAGTCTCTCACTCTCACACGCAACGTGCAAAACTTTCATTAGCAAAAACTAATAACAAAACATTCTTACAGTAGCTGATTCAGAAGCACCATATTGTCGTAGCAAAGTCAGAATAACCTCCTCTCCTAGGTTCACGAAATGGTCATACATAAAATGCGTTGCTGTACTGTTGTAAGTAATCTTAAAGATTCCTAAATGCATCTACTTTCGGAAAGCCAAATAAAGTGCTTTTGCCTAGATACACACAGCATCTCCCTGACATGGCGGCTTCAACACTAACTGCGGTTACCGAAACCAAGTCTACTTTCCTTGTGTGAACATTTGGGCGGCATTTCACAAATATTTTGACATAGTGACATAGACGGGGGCTTGTTTTGAATGAGACGTTTTAGGGGGGCGTGTCTTAACTTTGATAAAGAATATCTCTTTGGATTTGAGACTTTAGTCTTTGCAACTTTACAGATCTTCTTAATGCACCAAGAGCTTATAACACTCCAAAGAGAAAGGAAAAATGGAAATCGCATCTTATGACCCCTTTAAACAATCTTGAAAACTCTGGATCATCAGCTGCTCGTGTAAAAGAACATAGTGCTGCACTTTCACAGTTGGTGGTATACAGTATATAATACTCAGTAGCAAGCAGTATTCCAAGCAGTATTTCATTCTGAATGTTAATTATGAACCACCTCCTATAAAAGTTTAGCTACTGTAACCTGAGTGATTTTGTCTCTAAAGTATGGTAGCATTAGAAACACACAGTCAGAGCTCAATTCCAGCCTCAATGCCAGCAGGTAGAACAGCTTCTCTGAAATCTCAGGGAGTTTGATCATCTCCCATGATGTGCTTACTAAGCACTTTGTACTACACAAACACATGCTGCGGAAGCTGATCATTTAAGTACAGTCTAAATGATGGTTTACTTCACAGGAGACACGCAGAAAGCAGCTCCACTGCAGCAAAGCTAATCAGTGTTCATAAACTCAGGCTATACAACATACTCCTATTTCAGCAGGGACTGGTATTGCTGTCAAGATCAAGAACTGATGCAGAGTACATGCTACAATCTACAAGTATATTTGTTTAACATGTGAGTGATTAAACTGAAGACAGACAGACAGACAGATAGATAGTATACATGGTAATTCACACGCTTAACTCTACATTTATTAAATCAAAGCAGCAGCAAATAACTCTAAAAGAGTGTCATGTTTATCTCTCATGGGCATGAGTGTAGTGTAAATTCTGCAGTTAGGCAGTGCAGCGCCAAATCGTCCAAACCCCTCATTTCAAAATCCAGGTCACAGTCTCCCGGCCTGCGGTCAAATCAGACATGCTGAGTGCAGTTTTATTGGAGCAGGAGCGAGTCTAGCAAACTCGAAAGGACTTCACAACAAGAGAGTTGAATTGACTTCCATAAACAAGTATGTATGTTATTTGCACCCTATGTGCTCTGTGCACACTACATGGATAGAACAAGTAGTGTTGTATTAGCCATTTTGAATAAAAGTTGATGTTGGTTGCTTTGTAAATCTTCAATCCAGATGGCTTTTCTGATTCATTTAAGACAAGTCTGTCCAACTAAAAAAAAAGTGTTAATAAGGTGAGAAATGTTTTTCAGCCTCTTAATTAACAATGGCTGTGCGGTGTGGGCCAAAGACAGCAGCACCTTCTTTGCATAAAGACACGTTGTGATCTGGTCTTAACTCGAGGCGTTAGCCATAATGAGTGACTCATAGACTTCTGCTAGAGCTGTGTGTTTGGTTAAGATGAACTGTTTAGAGCATTGAGTTCACAACATATTCACTTAGAAGCAAGAGATGGCTGATTATGTGTATGTTATTTTAACATACTGCATCATACCTTAAAGCTGAAGTGTGTAGTTTTTGTGAACTAAATTGCAAAATGATTTTAACAAAAGGTTTCTTGAACACTTCATCTTTCTGTTAATAGTTGGACAAACTCAAGTCCTGCCCCAAAATCAGCCTGTGTTGCTGTGTCAGGTTGGTTGGGATTCTACAACAATCAGAGTAATGTTTTTATTACATTTTTGGTGAAGTCAACTTACAGATAGTCTCAGCCTTACGCCCACAGACCGTTGGCTAAACGTCTGATGCATATGGGACACAAAAGTGGAAACACTTCAGAAGTGCCGAAGTCGTCATCAGATTGGTTGAATTCTACAGGATTTTCGCGAGACTTGTGTGTCGCGTTCTTTAACGTTTTGCTTGGAAACAAAGATACCGTGGTGTCAAATCCCCTCACAAAAAAAAAGCCATTGTGTTTACAACTGTGACGATGAATGCTTATCGGGATCAACTAAATGCTGGATTTTCAAAAGTATGTGAAATATTTAAAGTTCGCGGCATAGAATCTTTAAAATACGTCTGAGAGTTTTACATACTGGACATTTCCACCCCTCGAAACGTGACTATGGACGAAACGAACTGTGATTGGTTGTTTGACATGTTGGTCAAATGGCCTCATGGGCGGGCCTTGGCCAATGAAAGCTGCCGTGAATTGTAAGACTATGCGAGACTAACTTACAAATGACTCAAGTTGTGGTAGAGAAATTGTTAATTTTAATGGTTAATTTTCCATTTTTTTCGTAGTTTTGTTTACATTTATTCAGTATTTCATCATGTCATATGAATTAATTTGAGTAAATTTCAGCCTGACATGAGCAGTCATGATTTTATTGTTATTGGATTATTTGAAACAGTAATGCTATTTGTAGATTTTTCTTCTTAAAAACCTTGTTTTTGATTCTATACAGTAACAAAAGTTTGGAGTCAGTAAGAATTCTTTTTTCTTAGACTCACCAAGGCTGCATTTATTTGATAAAAAATAGAACAAAAAAAAAAAGTGAAAAAGTAATGTTGCAGAGAACAGCATTTATTTGAAATCTAAATCTTTTGAAGCATCTTAACTGCCTTAAATGTCACAATTTTTATCAATTGAATGTGTCCTTGCTGAATACAAGTATTTATCTCTTAAAAAACTAAAATCTTACTGACCCCAGACTTTTAAACAGTGAAGCATATTGCTATTATTTTTCCTCCTCATGTTTTCATCAATGTTTTAATGAAACATTTTAATTATCACCTTGACGCACATTGTTGTGAATCACTAATCTTTGCAATAGTTGATGAAACCTTTCTAAGCATTTTCATCAGTAGTTTCTTTGACGAAATGCACATTGGATAGTAGGGAGCATTTTTACATTGCATAATTAACACACTTCACCTTTAATAGGAAAGGATGAATAAATGAACTCATCACCTGTACACTTTCACAGACTGTTAGTTTGATAATTGCATCTGCTGTAGAATTTGGCAGTTCTCCGTGGCCGTAAAGGATCCTGATTCCCTGAGGGCTGAGTGCTGATATGACAGCTGTTATCCTTGAAGGAGACATTCACGGCAGGGAAGAGAAAGAGCAACAGACAACAATATGAAGATGATAGCATGCTGTTAACTAATGCCCCTGGAGGATGCTGGGAGTTACTTTGTTAAAGTACTTTCTGGCTGCTAACAAGCCGGAGGGAGATTCTAGGTCATAAAATTACACGTTTCTGCAACCTCACATGCCCAGCTCTGCTCATAGTTAAATAAAATCAAACAGTGTTGATATAAATGTAGTTTTTTTTTCCTTATGTCTGCTATTTTTCAGTGTGTGTGAAACATTAAGTTAGGGCAAGAAAGTTAAATATGTTATATTATACCTATATAATAGACAATATCTTTCTAGAATATACTGTCTGTTGGCTTTATTAGATACTTAAAAACCCTATGGAACCAAGAGTGGTGTTTTGCAACTAGGTACATTAACATTTATTGGTCAAACTTTATTTTAAGGTCCAATTCTCACCATTAACAAACTATTAACTACGGCTTTTCCCTGAACAAACTCCTAATTTGATGCTTAGTTAGTAACTTAGGTAGTTGTTAAGTTTAGGCATTGGGTAGGATTAGTGTTGTAGAATATGTGCTTTATAAGTACTAATAAACAGCCAGTATGTTAATAATAGGCATGCTAATAAGCAGCTTGTTAATAGAGAGAATTGGTCCCTATACTGAAGTGTTACCCATTTACTCATTTAGCAGAAGAGCTTTTATGCACTATTATTCTTAGTATGAAATGAGAAGTTATAAGCTAAATTCTCTTTTAGCAGATACAATGCAACATATACAACTCACTAGCAAGTCATGCAATGTGACATAACTAAAGCCTATTGGCTATTTAATAATTTTTTTTAATAGAAAGGCACCAGGTTATTGCAGGCTGACTTCCACACTTATATTTGTGTTTCAAAATAACAAACCTTACCCAACAAACTCTATCACACACACTCAAATCCCCTGTCAGCCTATCCCAATTTGCAGCTGATTTTTTTTTTGCAAGTTTCCTCAGCCGTCAGCAGTTCTTCATCCAATTAAAGACAAAACAAAACACCAGAAAAAGTGCACCAAGAGAAAAGCTGCAGCCCAAAACATATACTATCCATATTCTGTACTATTTAGTATGCTGGACTAGGATTAGTGCATATTAAAGTTTCATATTTCCTACTATCTCTTGTGCTATAGAAAAGGAGTTTATAACTGGCATCAAATCATGTTTGTATATAGTTTTTTACATAAGAGGAATGGAATGTTACACCACTGTCTGAAAATTTGAACAGTAAATAAATACTTTTATTCAGCAAAACAGTCTAAAGTAAACAGATCATTATTTAGAGCAGTGTGTAAATAATATTCAGAGATCACTGTAGACCTAATGTAATAGTCACTGGTTTAAATGACCTGCTTTCGAGTGTCTGTAATGATGGCTTTGGATGGGAACATGATTTAGTGAGCAGTTCACCATTAACCTGAGTGTTTTGAACTAAAGGTTAGATGTAATTGTTGTAAGACTCATAACGTGGGAAGTATGTAATTCTGACATTACCCTTTACAGTTAGTGGAGCAAGATAATTATTATAATGATGACAGTAATGCTGCCTGTGAGGTCAGATTGTATTGAAGAAAACCCCTTTCTCTTTATTAACCACAGTACTTTTTCAGTCATGTGGCATGTGTGAAAGAACACTTGTCCTTTGAACGTTCATTCCTATTTTTTTTTGTGTCAAAGCAAAACAAAAAAACAACAACAAAGATGTATTGATGTTTGGCTGCACATTAGGCTGTATTGTGTGTGATCCAGGGTTTAGCATTCACCTTGAGACTGGTTTGGTGATGTTCCAGGAAAAGCACAGTGTGTGTCAGAGGGTCATTAATCAGAGGCAGAGAGAGAGATCAATAAACCTGATCATTAGTCTCATCAGCTGTTAACGGCGAGCTGAGATCATCTGATTCGCCTACAGATCTGGCACTTCACCCAGGAGAAACAGTTTAGTGTCATGTTCTCGGACTTTCATGATGGAGCGTTGCCTTTGAGGAGAAGCAACCATGGTTGGTGGTATTTACTGTCACAGGATAAGCAGATCTGCTTGCTTTTACATATAAAACAGACTAGAAATGTTTTTTTTTTTTTTACACTGTGACTTTTTTCTACTGTTTTCTTAGGATACTTTTTTTTTTAATCTGATGAAGCTTTTATTTGTAGAAAATATTTCACCATAGTTCTCATATCTCTTTGCTTGATTTTAATTCAAATGTGACTGGAAATGCAAGGTTTGACGTCAGTGATGCCAAATGTCATTGGTTGTCAAGTATCTTGTCATTGACGTCAAAACTGGTGCCATATTTGAATTGAATAAGACAGCAGGAAGATTTTAAGTGAATCATTATCCATGTTTTGCTGATATGGACTATGTTTTATGTACTTGATTGATACTTTTTTTGTCATTTTTGGAGTTTACCGGAAGAACTAACCCCAACTCATAGTTTGAGCACATTAATCTATAATTAAAGGGATAGTTCTGTCATTAATTACTCACCCTCAAGTCGTTCCAAACCTGTAAGACCTTACAAATTAAGATGATGAAATACGAGAGCTTTCTGATCTTGCATAGACAGCAAGAGAACTACCACAGTCAAGGTACAGAATAGTAAAAACATCTTTAAAAGAGTCCATGTGGCATTAGTGTTTCAATTGTAATTTTATGAAGCTACGAAAATACTATTTGTTTGCAAAGAAAACTGAAATAATGACTTTATTAAACAATTTCTTCTCTCCCATGTCAGTCTTCAAACTGAGGTTGAACCACTGATGTCACATGAACTATTTTAATAATGTCCTTAGTATCTTTTCAGGCTTTGAACGTGTCAGTTGCATTGCTGTCTATGCAGAGTCAAAAAGCTCTTGGATTTCATCAAAAATGTCTTAATTTGTGTTTCAAAGATGAACGACTGTCTTTCGGGTTTGGAACGCCATGAGGGTAATTCTTGACAGAATTTTCATTTTTGGGTGAACTAACCCTTTAACTTGGTCAGTTAACTATAGATAACGTGATCATAACATGTTTATTTCAAACTGGGAGAAAGAAAGTGCGACTTTCAATGTTCTCATTCCTGTAGAAGTTCTATTCTATTCTGACTCTCTCTTTTCTCTCACACTCTCGGCGGATTCCTTGTTGACACCAGAAGGTGTGAATTATTGATTTCTTCAGGCAGATGAAGAATGGGTGGCAGGGGCACGTGATGCGCACACACACTTACACAAACACTCAAACACACTCATGGGCACATATACCGTACATACACTACTGTTTAAAAAAAAAAATTCTTTTAAGAAATTAATACTTTTACTCCACAAAGATGCATAAAATTGATGAAAAAAATAGCAGAAAATACTTTAAATAAATAAATTGCGTGAAAAATGTCATTGTTTCAACAAAAATATTATTAAACATAAAAAGAAATTTCTCTTGATCAGCATGTGACCATCATATCAGCATATTAGAATGATTTCTGAAGGATTATGTGACTCCGAGGGCTGGAGTAATGATGCTGAAAATTCAGCTTTGCATCACAGAATTTTTAACTGAATTAAATGAATGCAGCCCTGTTGACCATAACCACTAAGGTTATATAGTTATTTTGTTTTTTTTAATAGGCCTAAAGCTTTCTGTAAATATGACTTTTAGCATTTTAGAATAAAAACTAATTTTTTATTTTTTTTACATTTGAAAATGAACCTTGGCATTTTTAAAGGGTAATTTTTGTCATATTTTCCAAACTTTTGGAGACAATTTTGTCACCAGTGTCTATAGCCAAGTAAACCTGTAGCTAGTAAAAATAGAGAGAGAAATAATAGCTCTAAAGTACATTACTGTGCATTGCATTTTCCTTCTGTCTGCATCTGTTAGAGTTTGTGCATTTTTCAAAAGAAATATGCAACTTCAGTTCCCCATAGAGAATCAGCATATAATTCATGTGAATTAATGGTAATTCTATAGAAGGTTCTGCATTGGTGACTGTGATGATAATATAAACGTCATAATTATTAAACACAATATTAAAACAAAAATTTACAAAACAAATGCATCAGAGGATCACAATGAAAAGTTAATTATAGTATTTTAATATCTCAGCCAATTTACGAGATGGGCAGCGTGTGGACTTGGACTTTGAAGAAATGTTAATACTTGTTTGGAAATAATAATTCTAGAGATGATCATATATAATGCTGATGATAATACAGGTAGCACTTATAATAACTATGATAATTAGATGATTTGTTTTTCCCCACAGGTCAGTCGTGTTTTGAAACCCGGTGGCCGTTTCATCTCTGTCACGTTTGCACAGCCACATTTTCGTAGGGGACTCTACGCTCGAGCGGAGTATGACTGGTCTATCAAGCACTATCACTATGGCAACAGCTTCCACTACTTCCTCTATGTTCTCACCAAAGGTGAGGAGCTTAGCTCTGAGGATGCTGCATTGGAGAGAAGACTGCTTGAGGAAGCTGAGGCTCCACCCACCAATATAAGATTTCAAGAAGCAGATTCTGAGGACTTCCTGAATAACATTGGATTATAGGGAGTTGTATAACATCTATCAATCAAGAGACTGCTGACAGAAGTTCTACTGCATACTTATATTTTTTAGGCTCCTATCCTAGTGCACCCAAAAATTACACTTCCTCTCCTTCATGTTGTTCTAAATTCATTAGATTTTTTTTTTATTCCTTGGAGCAAAATGGTAAAAAAATTGTTGTTGTTTTTGGATTTGACATGCCCCATCTCCATTCACTTTCATTTACATTTATGTTCCAGGGAAGAAAGTCATACAGGTTGGAACAACATAAGGAAGAGTAAATCATAACAGAAATGTAAATATTGTGTGAACTATCACTTTAACAGTTTTCTTGACTAAAGAAAGGAAACATTTACTCAATTTTTTTTTTTTTTTAGTGATGTTAAGGACAACATTACACTGAAATAAAACTAAACAAAACAGAGTAACCTCCCCTCTGGGATCCTGTAAACTTTTAGAATTACATGTTTGACTTTTATGCCACTCTGTATCGGTTTAGAATTGGGTCAGTACTTGGAACAACTATATGCTTTTAAACTATTTCTTTTAAATATCTTGTATATTCTTTAAAAGCCTTTTTTTAAACATGCTTTGATGTGAATTTGTACTCTGTTCTGTATTTTTTCTCTCTCTCTCGCTGTCCTATTTCTCTGTTCAGTTGTGTTGATTGGTATGACAAGGTTGAGTTCTTGACACCTGCACAATTGTGCAGAGACAAATCTGTCACAAACGCTCCTCAAACAACAAATAAACAGACAGACAGAAAACAAACAGCCGTGCTGTGTGCCAGAATATGACAGACATGTCTGCGCTCTTTTGGATGAGGAATGGCTGCAGTGAATCAGAGGAGGCCATTAATAAACCAGAAATCATTTATTTTTAATTTAGCTCTGGAATGTAATTACCGTCTACTTTTAAGGCTTGAGGAAGGTGCCTGAATTTCAGAACAGCTTCCTGTGTGCCAGTGTGAACATTTGTATATAGTACGATTTTTATAGTAAATAGAGGACAGCTTTTCTTGAACCAGGAGACACCAAAACATATTTAAACCCACACTATGTCGTGGATGGTTGCAAAGGTGTTATGAGTTCTTTTTAGAATGTTGCTTTCTACACAAAAAGCCACCCCAAAAGAGAAGACGAATAGCACACCTCTTCTCTGTAACTTGTGCAATTTGAAGAACTCTTCATGTCCATGTGGGATGCACCCAAAATAAAACGTAAGGTGATGGATTATGAAGCCCTAACACTGAAAAAGTAATGGTGAGCATGTACCATTAAATAGTAGCAGTTCACATACCAGTAGCAGTTTCATAACCTTTTAGTTCCGAGTTGATTGTGTCCAAATTGAATGCGTTATCTGTGAAAGCTGATGATGTAGTCACAGGTCTTTCCCCTTCACTGAAGCACGAAGCTGAAGCAATGACGTCAGGGCAGGGACCGTATCAGATGGACGCTGGTATCAGGTGAGCTGCACGTATCGGGTGTAGATTTATTCTGTGATCGTATCCTCACGACATGCTGTGTGGCAGTTCTTCAGGAACCAAGTGCTGCCTAAACACCATAAAGCTGCTGCAGAAAACAGGAGACCCTGATTAGTCTAATGGCTGGTTATGTGTTGTTTACCCTCTCGCAATGCAAACCCACACGCAAGCTTTACTTCATATTGACATTTAAGACCATGATATTCAATAATGTACTTTTGAATAATTGATTGAGTATTTTCAGAAGTGTACCTGTGAAATACTTTCTGAGCTGTTGTCTTGTCTTGGAGAAGAACTGGAACAGTTCTTGTATGGTACTCAGCAAATTAAATTCATCAAATGTCATGGACGTTGTTGTTATTGATAACAATAATGCCTTGTTTGAGAGTTGAAAAACTTTGAAAATGCCTTGATTTAATTAATTTGGATAGATGGTTGATGCATGGAAGGATGGATGGACGGACAGATAAACAGTTGGATGGATGGGTGGAGAGACAGGCAGATGGATGGATGGATGGATGGATAGATAGATGGGCAGATATACAGAGGAGGATAGACTGACAGATAGGTGGATAAATTAATGGATGGATGGATGGATAGACAGGCAGATGAACAGACAGATGGGTAGTAGATGGATCGAAGGACAGAAAGACGGATGGATGGATGGGTGGATTGATACAGACAGATGAATGGATGGATGGAGAGACGGGCAGATAGAGAGATAGATGGTTAGTTGGATAGATGGATAGACAGAGAAACCGATAGATGGATGGATAGAAGGGCAAATAGAAAAAGAGAAGGACAGACAGATAAGTGGATTAATGGATAGCTGGATGGATAGACAGACAGACAGACAGGCATATGGTTTGTTTGGTTTGGTTACAGACAGATTCAACTAAAATTCACACTCATCAAGAATTGAAAGTGAATCTGGTCTTTAATTTAGAATTCTGCCCAAAGCTGCTTTTGATTAATTGTCGATAGAGAATGAAGCTTTTTAGGTCCAGATGGTGTATTTACGACATCTACCAGCAGAGCTAAACAGACCGGCTAACCTGCCAAACCTTGACCCCATTGGTGCATCCCTGCCTCTAGTTTACAGACAGATTGTTTTCATGAGACAATGTTATTGCACACACAAGAAAAGAATCTGAAATTGACATTTGACTCTTCAATATCATTCATCAAAGATTGAGATCCTTCTTTTCATCAAAGCTCATATTTCTGTTCTGTTGTTAAGCAGGGGGAGGGGTCAGGACACACCATTACATCACCAGAAGCGGCAGTCTATGTGGTATTGATAGCAGACACATAAACCCCTGCTCACAGCCAGCCAGCTCCATTGACAACACTGCGTAATGCAGCTTAGTGCAACATTTACTCTAGAGACGTATTTGAGATGAAAAATCAAAATTAAATTGAAACTGAAATTTCGACTGATGCAGGGTTTTTTTTATCTAAATATATATGACCTAGGTCATATAATGTGTATAAATGAATGGTGTGCTTTAATGATAACACAATATTGTTTACATATTTACAGTACGTAATATTTCCAACTTCTCAATTAACTATATTTTGAAACTGACATAAGCTTCTAAATAATTAACACCTTTCTGATGTCTAATATAGCCAAAAATGGGCATATATTACCAGTGGTTAAATTGGCTTTTGTAGGGAGGGGGAGCCCTTATTTATGGTGGTCATCATTACAAATCGTGCCATAAATTGACTTAGAGGGATACTCCACCGTGTTTTCATATTAAACTATGTTTTTCCCTTACCTAAGACGAGTTGATACATACCTCTCTCGTCTCAGTGCGTGCACTCAATCGCTTTGGCGCGCGGTGACACTTTGAAAGCACTTAGTTGAGCCCATTCATTCAATATGGGCCAAGCAGAGAAGCTACCAAACACCTCCACGTTTTCCCTATTTAAATACAGTTACTTGCGTAGTGTAACTCGACCTAGGACGGTAACACAAAACAAAACGTTGCGCTTTTCTAAGCATGTAAAATGGATAACTATATTGTGTGGCGGAATACCATGGCAAGTGCTTGTAAGCACTTCGTCTTGGCGCAGTAATATCTTCACTACAGGGAGCGGGGGCCGGTGAGAGGATTTTTCACGAGTTAAATCAACATAATTTTCTTTTTAAATAAGAAAATTATGTTGATTTAAGAGAATCAGGGCCAATTTCTTTGGCAGTTTATGTTATATTTGATTTATGTTATATTTGATTTATAATTTGGGAAAGTCGTGGCCTAGTGGTTAGAGAGTATAACTCCTAACCCTAAGGTTGTGGGTTCAAGTCTTGGGCTGGCAATATCAAGACTTAGGTGTCCTTGAGCAAGGCACTGAACCCCCAACTGCTCCCCGGGCGCTACAGCATAAATGGCTTCCCACTGCTCCGGGTGTGTGTTCACAGTGTGTGTGTGTGTTCACTGCAGTGTGTGTAAACTTTGGATGGGTTAAATGCAGAGCACGAATTCTGAGTATGGGTCACCATACTTGGCTATATTTCACTTTCACTTCACTTAATTACACCGACACGGGAGGTAATTACTCAATTCAATGCATTATTCAACAAGCCGAACAACACTTGTCCAGACATAACGGTTTACACTTTAAATACATCAGATTTACTTATTCACATACTACAATTCATGCATTCATCAACTTCCAAAATAGGAGTTAATGCAGGCTCCTCTGGTTTATGCTGTCTTTGTCTACAGGCAGCATGGTCTGCTGACCTCCCTGTCATCACCCACTTCCTAACAAACTTAGTTGAGTTCCAACACTCTAGTGGTAGACCCACTGACTTTATGAACATCAAAGAGGACACATTGAAAATCTTCAGCTGATTTCTCAGCCGTGAAACAATAATATTCATCGCTGACAATCCCCTTTCACATTCAGCTGTGCTCACAGCCAGTGTATCTACTAGGGGTGGCAATGGTTCAACTTTTTCACGGTTCGGTTTGTTTCACGGTTTTAGAGTCATGGTTTCGGTATGGTTCGGTATGTGCTATGTTTATGGAAAAACTATACTTTCTAGTAAAAAAAAAGAAGAAGAATATTCTATCCAGCTACAAGCAACAGCACAAATAAATACAATAGAGTAAAGATACAAACAATAAGCAGTGATTTTCATTTTTTTTTTTTTTTTAGGCAGGTCTAACATAAGTTTTTAGGTACAAAAATTGAATGAAGTACAGATCTGATCTGTGTGCACGCGCTATCAGCACCCGGTTGATGACGGAATAAATGACTGCTCATAATCCAGCCTACGGCATTCACATTGATCAAGAGTGAATGATTTGTCCAGTGTTTTTTTTTCCTCCTCATTGCTGTTGTTGTTATGTCTGGGAATCCAGAATGCGCATCCATCAACAGAAACATATATTAACTGAACCCAGTTTGTTTTACGTGCTATTTGTAGCAAACCATATTACAGATGCTTTGTCAGATTTAAGTTGAACCGCGGTCCCAGCGCGTGCTGAACCGTGTGTGGAGAACCAAACGGTACAGGTTTTTTTCAGCGATCCGTGCCACCCCTAGTATCTACTGTGTGTTTTAATTTCAGAAGACCCTCTTTTATTGCCATGTTTGGGTTTTCCTTGTAGTCCCTGAAACCTTGTTTAACACTACAGTAGTTCATTCATTGCCAGACTATCACTCAGCTGCCTCAATTCTTGTTCTCCATACAGCAGTGGCACTGGAGAGGGCCAGGTGTCAGGTGACATCACACTTATTTGATCAAAAAGCTCCAGCTCATGCTCTGGACCATCCTGGACTGCATGCATGAATTAGTCAGATGTTAGATAATTATATACTTTTTAAATATTTTATTTTTAAATATCAAATTGGTGTGAAAACAAAACTGAAAATTTTAGTAACTAGGCAGAATGGTATTAGGTTTAGTAACAACAATTGATATTGTTTACATGGTACAATTTCTGATTAGCTACTTTTTTATTGCTTGACAAGTTTTATGATTTAAATTCAGTTCAGTGCTTGTGATTTGATTCAATATTGACTCATTTGGATAAATATTAGGTAGGCTACACAAGATAGGCATTCATGTTTCTCAAGACAAAAAAAAAACCTAATCAGGCCAGACATATAATGCGTTTTTTTATTTATTATAACAACAACTGTATTTAACATTGTTCATTAGCTAGAGAGATTAGCTAGAGATATTTATTGCTTGAATTTCGAAATAAAATAGACAGAATCTGAGAGATGAGATTTCTTTTTATAACATAAGTATCCTGCTCTGTCTTGTCTGTCGGTCTCCTTGTCCTCTTTGCTTTGCGATTTTACTGTGCGTGAGAAAATTGATGTGGCGTCACGTGAGAGCGCGAATGCGTGAGAGTTGGCAGCTATGGCCTTAGCCAGAGACAAAAAAGGGACTTTGCCTTAGCAGACAAATCAAATGAAAAACTAAACCGTGCGAGCGAGGCTACATAGTCACATTAGAAAAACGAAGTGGTAGGTTGTGTTTGAATAATTATGTATCTTATTTATCTGAGGTAAATTCAACCAAATACTCACGTATGCTCGATAAAGAATTAGACAGCACAATGAGCCCATCGGGCGGTTGAATTTAAAAGACTGATTTTGCTAGCCGTTCGCGGGTTTCCATGGTAACGTCGATGGTGGGCGGGGTGCTGAACCAGAGAATGCAGGGATTATTGTATTAGGACGTCTGATAATTCCATGTAGCCTGGGTGTCTCTGTGTAGTCTAATGCTAATTATTCAGTCTCATATGCCATGTATTTACCAGGAGATGAAAAATAATTCAAGTGGAATAACAATATTTGGTTCCTAAAGGAGACGGAGCTGAGCTCCGGCACAGTGTGTTGTCCCGAGGAGGCGGAGCTGCTGCCCAATTTAACCTATGTACATAACAAACATTTGCAGTCACATTCCATTTTAAGACCCAATTCTCTCTATTAACAAATCATTTACTATGACTTTTGCCTTAAGGTGGACATAACACACACAATTTCACTCAATCTCTTAGTTAGTCTTGAGTAGGCCCTACCTATAGAGTAGTACTGCATCCCATATATTTTAAAAAAGTTTTTAATTTTATCATATTTATGAAAGAAATATAGAGCTTTAAGATTCTTTCAGATTCTTTCCAAAAACAGCGGAGCTCCTGGAGGCACGCCGTGGGCGGAGCTAAAGATTGATGAGCACTTGAGTTTGCCAATGAAACCGATATTTGATGCCGTTTCACTTACCGTCTGCAGTTCTAAATCATGACTGGGATATTTTATAGCTGGGACCACCCCATCTTTCAGTATCAAATGATGTGCAAAAATCGAGCGACGAACTGGGACTTGTTTATAAAACGTTCGTCAACAAACACTTGCGAAACTGCGCTGCTATCTGGTAAATCAAACTGCATTCGCTGTTTACAGTGCTGGATTCTTCGGGAAGCTGAACATCTTTCCCTTACAACCAAAAACACACCTCTTTAGAGACATTCTTCCCGGGCAAGTCCCGTGCAGCATTGCTAAAGGAAATGTGTTGATGGGCACCCTTTTGCTCTTGCTTTGGTGGATGTGTGTGCGGGCACGCTCTTCCGGGAGAAATGCCCATATAAGGATTTCCACCTTTCTGAAACTTGTAAGAGACCCAGAAGTGTGTATTTAGCACAGAAATACTCTGTTATACATCCAAATAATTTTTTGAAACTTTGGCCATGTTTAGCATCAGAATCCAACTCTTTAACAGTGCAGTTTAAATGCATAAAACAACATTGTACCAACACCTTTAATAAACTCATAATTTGCTGCTTAGTTAGTAACTTGGGTAGTTGTTAAAGTTAGGTATTGGTTAGGATTAGGGATGTAGAATATGGTCATCCAGAATATGTGCTTTATAATTACTAATAAACCGCCAATGTTAATTAAAAGCATGCTAATAAGCAATTAGTTAAGCTTTATTAGCTTTTTGGTTTAAGTCAAATTGTGTGCTTTTAATGTGGTTTGCACATGTTGTTATGGGTCTGGTTTTGGATGGATGGATTTTAGATGGATGGATAAATTGATTTTTGATGGATGAATTTGTAGTTTACTTGTATTGGTGTTCTTCAAACTTTGGTTCCAGGTTGAACATCAAACTGAAACCCCAACAATGCATTGCAATCCATTACATTTCTCTGTCTGTCATTTCCAATTCAGCTTCCTTAATGGTGTGGCCATTTCAATTCAAATTCATTTGTTGTTTATTCAGTATAATGGGGAGTTTAGGTAATTCCTGGCATGTATCTCTTTAATTGTATATTGGTGCAACATACAAAAGTTATTTTTATGATGAGCTGCAGATTCTGGAACAACATTCCTATTCCTATTCCACAAGCTACTCCTAAACTCAAAGCAAAATGATAGGATGAATGTTAAGTCCCAAGCCAAACCCTAAACCCAGTACTAAAACATGATTGGTTGACAGGAATGTTGTACAACAACCAACCAGGATGTAAATCCAGGATCATGTCCTACTTGTCCTTGGATAATCATGGTATAAGCAGATCCACACTGAGCCATGTGGTGAATGAGAATCTGGTTTGCAACATTACTTTAGCTCATCAGTTCCTGATGTCTATCTACAATGCTTTTTAAAAATAAAAAATGCCAAAAGTATGAGTCTTTAATTTGGCATTATGACATTGATATCAATTCCTCTGTGGCTGAATGTGAATCTGTGCATATTTATGGTTCATACGAGCCAGTTCAAACACTTTGACTCACAGTGGCGTTAAATGAGAATTTACTGCAAGAAAATGTTATTGATCGCTAATGATGGAGATCAAAGTAGCACCAAATGAAAGCTACAAACGGATGAATCAAGGACAGTGCTTTTTAATCAAATGTCTTTCTTTCTCTCGTGCTTTTTCATTTCTTCCGGCGGAGAGCTCATTCTTTGAGAATCTTAGAATGTCATCTCTCCTTCTTTCTTCCATTATCACGTTGTCATTATTTGCTGAAAGTTGGGCTTTCCATATTGGGTCAGGCCACAGCATCGCTCAGTCAGTTCAGAGCTGCCGTGGGCCGACTGTCTGTTCAGATAGTGTATCAGTAATCTCCAGCTCTGAGCAGCCTGTGTGAAGCGCTAAGGATTCCCCTGGGCATTGGAGCCGTTCAGGAACACTGCAACAGCCATGAAGGTGAATTAATAGACTGAGATGGTGAAGCTAGGTGTCCTTGACTGCTCTTGAGTGACTGTCTGATGAACTTTCTGCTGTGCAAGGATCTCGTCTCGCATAGATGTTGGGATAACTGCTGATGTTAAACTGCCACTGATCATCTGAAAATCATTTGGAAATTTTAGTGGCCAAACTTGAGCGTGGGTCATGGAGTTAAAGAATTGATTTAGGTAAGCCTGACTTGTTTGCAGATGGATCCTGAGCCAAATTGCACACATTGGATATAGCTGACCCAAAGCCCACTCATGGCCGCATGATGGCACAGATCACGGATAAAAGCCATTGATTCTCTTGCGGTTGAAATGCACACATTGTAGTGGAGATGTGTGTCTGACTGTGTGTTAAGAAAAACATCAATATTGCTGTAAAATCTAACTGCATTTCAGAGTGTTTAGAGTAAACAGGAAGCAGTGTGTGGCTTTATCCAAGCTGTGCAGAAACAATATTCAGCTTAAATGAACAACCTCAATAGAAAAAATGACATGAAATCACCACTAACATCCTGATTGTGTTCTTACTTGGTCTGCTTACTCGCCAGCTTGATTTTATTGTGCCACATCTTCTTTTAAAGGGAGAGTTCACCTCAAAATGAACATTATGCTATCGTTTACTCACCCCCATGTCAGACCAAACCTGTATGACTTTCTTTCTTTGTATTGTATAAAGCACTACAGAAATAAAGGTGACTTAACTTCATTTTGGGGTGTACTCTCCCTTTAAAGATTTCAAGGAAATGGTCAAATTATTTTCTTGACCAAATACATCAAGACCTAAAATCCATCTTCCAAAGTGTAGAAGATCCTTCAGTAAAAGTAGTAGCATAGCTCAAAGCTCTCATAGGACCTTATGCCACAAGAACGATCTCCGTCATGACGGTGAGCTTAGCCTGAATCACTCTGAGTGTGTTTACATGGCCATCGGAGCTGGTTCCAAACTTTACCATGCGTCCTTTAAGAACTACAGGCCTGAAATGCATTTTCTCCATATGGCTTCATCCTCATAGAAGACTCCAGCACTAAAGATCTGTGAGGAGATGACAGGCTGAAAGAAGATTGCAGTTCTCTGAGCTCCACAGGAAGATACAACCATCCTGACATGAATTAAATTGAAACATGAATATTTCATTAGACTACAACAGCTTGATCTGGTCATTGCTTCTGGATATTTTTAATTGGCATCATACTTGTTTAATCATGTGATGGATAGTATTTGTGCCTTGTTTATTGGGCAGGCTGTGGATGTGTTGTGATGACCTCAAAATCAATATTTGTGTCAGACTTGTTTATCTCTTTGTAATGCAGCCAAATGACGACAGAAACGCACATCTGTATGTTCTTCCACCATTTATTAGTTCACCAAATACAGTGAAAATGGTATTTTAATATGCAATGATTCATTCTTAGAATGTCATGAAATTTTTGTTGCTTTTTTTTGCTTAATAAAACGATGTTCCATTATTGAAAAGTATTAAGGTTTCATGCACAACAAACCATAGTCAGTTTCTTTAGAATAATGGTACAAAACAAAGCAAAAAATTCAAATAAAATCAACAAAAGAAACGTAATGTCAAAACAACCTGTCAAATAACAAGTTATTTGAAGATATTCGTAAACAGTGCAGTAGATTTCTAATATCGCCATTTTTCTAACAAATTCATCAACAAAGCTCGTCACAGTTTACGATTTCCATATAACAGTAGTTCAACACAGATGTGTGTGTGCAAAAAACTGGAGAAACATTCATTCAAGTCTTTTTTTTTTAAGAAAAAAAAAACCTTTCCAACCAGACTGAATTATACTCTCATCCGTCTAAAGATTTTTCTCTGAAATATAAACATCATTGTTGATGAATCTTTAAGACGACATACTAGCATATCATTTTAAATAACAAATATTTAGATATAAAAATACAAATATGACTTTTTTTCTGAAAGAAGCGTGCCAGGGTTAGATTCATGGTGGCACCTCTGTTGGCACCGACGTGAAAGTTCATGCAAAGAGATGGACACGACTAAAGAAATGTGAGGAGCTGATTATTTTTTTTTATGTATGAAATTAGGCTTGGAAGAAATCAAGATGCAATCATTTTTGGTTAATTACAAGAGGCGGTAATGCACAATGTTCCCCTGTGCTGTACTGATGATGTGAATTCGTGGCGCAGGTGCACAAATCGGCTACAGTGAAGGGCAAAACAATAGATCACCAAACGACGCTTCAAAGACTACACGCTTCAACACCTGTGGGCATGTGTATGATAATATTCTCAATTTCTGAAAAAAAAATATGATGCAAAATAGCGAAAGAAAATATTCACATTGCACCATATAGTTCATTTATTATTATGGGAGCTCAATGTCTTTGTGTGTGAAGTCTAAAATGTCTAAAAGAAGCAGTCGGATTGAAGTCGACGCTCAAGGCAGATCCATATATGTCTGTTTGTGTGTTATGGGGAAGGTCTTTGAGCTAAGATACTGTACATCTATAGTAACAGAGCGTAAGATGCGGTTCAGTCCTCGGTTGAACTTCGTGTTGCTTACAGCGCTTTTGGAAGATGATGGTCGTGGAATAATAATGGCAAGTCAATCCATCTTATTTCACAGATGAGCGCGCAGCCTCAACATCGCCAACATCTTCTTCAAAGCTTCCGTTGTCGTTTAAATCGGAGACTTGCCAGCAAACCACCAAGGAAATTCCGTCTCTCCCTTCTTTAATTCGCGTTTTCCCTTTTTAGTTTGTCTCCTCGTGGTTCGAGTGTCGTGCCACAGTCTCTCCATCTCTTTGCAGTCTTCTTCACATGCACAACCGACAAGTGCTTCGAATCGGTGATAAAAAATTGAAATGTCTTCAAGGCATCGCGCGGGTTTACACGCCCGGTGATGATTTGTCGGTCATGCCTTTCAGCACCTCATCTATTCGGTCGTCCTCGATGACCACTGGAAAGAAGAAGACAGACAGCTGGTGTCAAGACTTCGCCTATCTAGCATGCGTGTTCAGTGCGCTTTGAAACTGCGCAACAAGATTCGACAAACAACAAAAGCATTCAAATGCGTTAAAATGCATATTAAATGTGAAACAATATCACTTAACAAGGTCATTTTTCATTCGGGTTGCATGAAATAGCCTATTATTTAGCCAACATATTGAGGAAGACTGGTGACAGTTTGACATTTTTACAGATATCAAATTGTCATAATATGCATGCATTTAAATTCATTCTGTCATTTTCTCGTCTTTATGTTGTAATCCCGTATGGATTTATTTATTAAGTGTTATGAGCTGACAGGTTCGATCACTATTCACTTATACTGCATATATTTCCCCCCGTGCAATGAACGTAAACGGTGATCGAGGCTGTCATTCTCCTCTGCATCTCCTTTTGTGTTGCAAGGAAGAAAAAGTGAGTGAAAACGCAAGTCTCCATTCCTTTAACTTCAGTAAGTTATCTTCAATCAGGTAACATTCTTACCTCTCTTCGCTCTGCCGATCTGTCCAAGTTTTGGAGGTCTTTTCGCCTGTGACGCTCCGAAGAACGAGTTGGTGTCCTGCAGCCCGCAGCTGAAGGACATCTGACTGACATCGTTGTCCGCTCCGTATCCGTTCATTTTCCCCTCTCCGTACGGCAGAACCTCGGACATGACTGCTGAAGGACGGGTTCGCGACGCAGAAGGCGCAAAATAACTGATGTATGTAGGCAGCTACGGTGGATATGGCAACTATCCCCGCAAAACAAGTGCACTTTTTTTTCTTTGCGTATATATCCCCTCGCGTAAATTTCAGACTCCTCGCACCGCCAACTTCCAAACAGACTGGAGTGCTCGGTGCAGAATGAGAGAGCGAGCGAATGAGAGAGAGAGAGAGCTAGAGCGCGGCTGAGTGTACGACTACATCCGCGGTCGGGTGAAGTCTGCTGTAAGAGACGGGAGATCCCGCGATCATAAAGGAAACCCGGGCGGAACAGTGAAGTCATCCATCCGGGCGTGTGTGTGTTTAGAAGAAAGAGAGAGAGAGATGGGGACTCCAAGAGGTCCAAGGGTGGCCCCATCAGGCGAAAGCTGAAAGTGGTGAGAGGCAACACTGAACGGTGCTCTGCAGTGTTCACTGGGGTCTTTGTGAAGCCTGTGATCTGGAAGCGAAAGAGAAAAAGATCGCAAGACCTGATGGAGATCACTTTAGATCTCAGCAACTTTATACTTCAAGCGTTATTGTGCCGTTACATTTTTCTCCAATAGGTTGAGCGTATTTCTTTTTCAACTTTGGGCATTTCTTGTAGTAGGGGTTTCTTTTTTATTAAAATATAATATTTTGGAGATTTTTGATCTGCCATAACGTCTCCATTCGTAAAATTAATTCATAAACTTCGAATTCATAAAATTCTCCAATTGTTTAACATGAATGTTAAAATGAACGTAAAACCAGTCACAATTCATTTAAAATTCTGCATTTGCTCACCTTTATGTTGTTCCAAACCCGTAAAATATAATCATTTATAAAAAAATTTAATGTTCAATGTTTAATGTTTTTTCAAAACATAGCCTAGGCCTATGTATATTTTTGTTAATAAAGGTCACACAGGCTAGTACATTTTCCCCATTCCTTTCCCATAATTTTTTGTTGCCACGTTTCAAATGCATTGTTTACCTAGGCTACATTTTTAATATGCATGTTTTTTTACGCTTATCCCAGACCCAGATCAATCTTAAAATAAAAAGTATTAAATGTTATTTTTTTCTTTAAACATTGCTTAAGCAAAAATAAAGAAATAAACATTATATGAGAATGATACAAACATTTAGGCTATAGAAGTTATAATTTCAATATTCGTTTAAAAGTCTAAAGGTTTCATTTCCACCATAACAAATAGTTTTGTCCCAGATAGTCTTAGCAAAACCTAGTGACAACAGTGTCAAAAGAAAAGTAAATATTCCTAATTTCCAATCAATCTGTAAAAAAAAAAAAAAATCTGAGTAGGCTGGATAAAAAAATGTGTGGAAATATTCTTAGAGTGTGTCTATTTAGAGGCCTACTAGCTGTGAAATTTTGGGGCCCTCAAGGACCACCAAAAACGATAACTATAACCTAACTATATGAAATTCCAAAAAGAGTTCTAATTTGATGAGAATAGTAAAATCCACACCACAGCTAGGCCTATATAAATTTTAAAACGTGAACTTCGTGTTGCTTACAGCTTACATTAAATAATAATAATAAAAAACAGAACTTTACTGTCCGTTGGTGTGGACCCTAATATTGTTTTTGGTCTCGTAGTGAACGGTCATACAGCTTTAGCGAGACAAAAAAAAGTTTATAAGTAGGTTGACATGTTATGCCATAAA